>NC_060147.1:74578659-75919492 GCF_021461385.2 Schistocerca piceifrons | reverse complement strand
TCATTTCTGAAAGTATTTGTATGGAGTGTAGCCATGTACGGAAGTGAAACATGGACGATAAATAGTTTGGACAAGAAGAGAATAGAAGCTTTCGAAATGTGGTGCTACAGAAGAATGCTGAAGATTAGATGGGTAGATCACGTAACTAATGAGGAAGTATTGAATAGGATTGGGGAGAAGAGAAGTTTGTGGCACAACTTGACCAGACGAAGGGATAGGTTGGTAGGGCATGTTCTAAGGCATCAAGGGATCACCAATTTAGTATTGGAGGGCAGCGTGGAGGGTAAAAATCGTAGAGGGAGACCAAGAGATGAATACACTAAGCAGATTCAGAAGGATGTAGGTTGCAGTAGGTACTGGGAGATGAAAAAGCTTGCACAGGATAGAGTAGCGTGGAGAGCTGCATCAAACCAGTCTCAGGACTGAAGACCACAACAACAACAGTGTGTAAGCTTAGGGACTGATGACCTTAGCAGTTACGTCTCATAAGATTTCACATACATTTGAACATTTTATCTTCAACCTTCTACATGCAGTTGGTTTCTTTTCCCTAAGGTGTTTGATGATCTGCTGGATGAATCTTTTTCACCAGTTCTGTAAGTGTGTCCAAAAATACTTATCTCCTCTTCCATGTTGTTTCTGGTGTTTTTCTCTATGCTCTAGTAAACTGTATCGTTACACCTTAATTTAGCCACTCAGGATTGGCCCGGGGGTCTAAGGCGCTGCAGTCATGGACTGTGTGGCTTGTCCCGGCTGAGGTTCGAGTCCTCCCTCGGGCATGGGTGTGTGTGTTTGTCCTTAGGATAATTTAGGTTAAGTAGTGTGTAAGCTTAGGTACTGATGACCTTAGCAGTTAAGTCCCATAAGATCTCACACACATTTGAACGTTTTTTGGAACCTTAATTTAAAAATGCTGCGTTTTTCTAAGGTCCTAATTTTTGCGTGTAATTTTTCTCTATTCCCGCATCCATTGACGTCTATCAGCAGAGGACGACACGGCGGCCGGTCGATACCGTTGGGCCTTCAATGCCTGTTCGGACGGTGTTTGCTTGTTTCAAATGAACCATGCATTTTATTTTCTCTGCAGAGTTTCTTAATTTTTATTTACTTGTAGTGTTCAATACCGGCCATTTATCATACAGTAAAGTTCAATACTCGATACCCAAATGTAGTCATTTGAGTGCGCCTACGTAGCCGCAAAAGAATTGAGACTTCCCGTTACTAAGGATTTACTCTTTTCACCTACTAGTGCCGAGCACCTATCAAGTTTGAACTATTCCAATACAATGTTACTAGTTGGAGAAGTTAGAAATCTACAAAGCCAAAAGGCATGAGCCCACTAGGGTACCCAATGCCTACTTCGCTTTATTTGATAATATACTACGATAACCAAATTATGCCTCGCGTATTTATACCTAGCCTTGCTTGATGAGTTATGTTGAGAACAGAAGGCATTTCCCTTACTTCCGCACAATAGTCGCTCTCATCTTGTAACTGATTACCTAATACCTACTCATGGAATATATAGCGAAACTATATAATTTTGTTTATTGAATGCTTATATGTTGTTTAAAAGTTTTCTGTGGGAGACATATCACGATGTATGTAAAGCCCTCTATTGGTTAAGTTCTTACGATCGGTTGTAACCTCCCCACAAAAATGAATGAAACTATTTAATTAAATGAGAATGGGCATCGTGCTAAGCGTAACCTCCCCGTAATAATTTTTAAATGATATGGATTGAATGAAAATGCAAATAGAGCCAAATGTTAGCTTCCCACAGTAATAAAACTCAATGATAATAAAAATGTGCAAAAATGTTAAGTCCCCACAAAATTAACGTTAAGATCAACCTGATAAATTTTATAGGGGCAGCATCGCTGACCTTAGGCCCTGTGCAATAATTAATCTGATGAATTGAAGGGCAGCATCGCTGACCCTAGGCCCTGTGCAATAATTAATCTGATAAATTAATTCTGGGAGGAAAAGCATAGGAAATATTGTTTCAATTGGAATGATTCTTTTCTTAAAAAAGATTGCTTTGAAAACAAAATTATTATTGGGGCATTTCTTGAACAAATTAATTACAATTAACAGATGTTATTGGCTGAGCGCAATGCTGCTTCATTACCTTATTTAACAATATACCTCGTCCCGAACCGTGACCAGACACCCATGTCGACGCCCGCCGACTCCTCACACACACGGCTTCCGACTCGCAACTGCAACTACATGCTCTCGCGACTCGCTACGTACAACAACTGAACTGTCGCGCGGTCAAGCGCAGACTAGCAACGACAAATAACTCTCTGGTCAGAGATTCTGTCATGCCTCGCCATCGCTGCTACTGAATACACTGAATACATACGTGTTTCATAGCCCTCCACTGGGGGGGCAAAAATTTGGCAGCGATGGTGAGTCATTTGGACTTGCCATGAGCAACAAAATTTTTCTTAACTAATTAACTTTACAAACAGAGAATATACAGATATAGAACATGAAGTAAATATGTGGCACATGCACCAAGTACGAAACATATTAGGCAATGACAAAATGTGAGTACAAAACATATTAACAAATGACATGCACTGAAAAATTCTTTAACGTTTTCACAACAAATCAACATAATGGCAAAAAAATCATGTTGACAAGTGACATAAGTTCACATGCACTGCAGTTCAGAACATATCAGGAAATCAAAAAGTACATACAATGAGTAGTAATCATGTTAGAAAAATGACAAAAGTGCACACACACTGAAATTCAGAATATATCAGCAAATCAAAATGTACATACAATGAGTAGTAAGCATGTTAGAAAATGACAAAAGTGCACTCGCACTGAAAAACTCTTTAGCATTTTTACAACAAATAAACATAATGGCAAAAAGTCATCTTGACAAGTGACATAAGTGCCCATGCACTGTAGTTCAGAATATATCAGCAAATCACAAAATGTATATACAATAAGAAAAAATCATGTTAGAAAAATGATAAAAGTGCACACGCACTGAAGTTCTGAATATTTCAGCAAATCGAAAAAATGTATAGGCCATGAATATAAATGATGTTAGCAAAAAATTATTTTCACTGTGTTACAAGAATTAGGATAGGAAAGGGAAGGATTGCATCATGGTTGTAGCACTTTAGATTGCACGCAGCTGCACTGAAAGTCCATATCTTTCCACAGAAGTACAACACCAAGTCAGACAATCTGAAGTTCTTTTCCCAGAAGTATTTATCAGCGTACCCAAGACATTGAAATGTCGTAGTAATATTCCATGTTATCATTTTGGCAGTACATCAGGTACACCAAACAGTGGGACCATAATAACGTCTCCATCGCTCACGGTGGTGGACAGCATGTCGTGTCAACACCACGCTCTTACAAGGCACACCAACGTAGAATTAGTGCAAAAACCAAATATAGTGCTCCATGATCAAGAGGATATACAGGACAAATGGATATTACAGTAATTCAGGGTAGTTAGGTCAGAAAGTGAAGGACATTAAGTCACATAGTAGTCTTCATTGGGAATTACGTTAGTAGTTTGCGGCATTCATAGCCTAGTTATTGAACATTTCTGTACCATGTATGTAGTATTACAGAAAAATGTTCATTAATTGATTTACAGACAACATTGTCATTGGTCATTTCAATACCGTAATCAGTAGCGTTCATTTAGCAGTTACAACGCATAATCAGTAGCATTCATTTCCTTGTTAGAAAGCATAATTAGTAGCACTCATTTCCTAGTTACAAAGCATTATTAATCATTGGTCATTTAAATACAGTAATCATCTGAATACGGTAATCGGTAGCATTCTTTTCCCAGTTACAAAGCATAATCAGTAGCATTCATTTCCTAGTTACAAAGCATTATTAATCATTGGTCATTTAAATACAGTAATCATCTCAATACAGTAATCAGTAGCATTCTTTTCCCAGTTACAAAGCATAATCAGTAGCATTCATTTCCTTGTTACAAAGCATAATTAGTAGCATTCATTTCCTAGTTACAAAGCATTATTAATCATTGGTCATTTAAATACAGTAATCATCTCAATACAGTAATCAGTAGCATTCTTTTCCCAGTTACAAAGCATAATTAGTAGCATTCATTTCCTAGTTACAAAGCATTATTAATCACTGGTCACTTAAATACAGTAATCATCTCAATACAGTAATCAGTAGCATTCTTTTCCCAGTTACAAAGCATAATCAGTAGCATTCATTTCTTAGTTACAAAGCATTATTAATCATTGGTCATTTAAATACAGTAATCATCTCAATACAGTAATCAGTAGCATTCTTTACCTAGTTACAAAGCATAATCAGTAGCATTCATTTCCTTGTTACAAAGCATTATTAGTAGCATTCATTTCCTAGTTACAAAGCATTATTAATCATTGGTCATGTCAATACCGTAATCAGTACCATTCATTATTCAAGTGACATATTATTCATAGCTGATCAGCATTACTCAGAAATCTCTTAAACTGGTATCATTATTTGGAACTGGTAGTACATTTTTTGTTAGCAATACATTGCTTTGGGTAATTATAGGGGAAAGCAAGAAAAAAAAATTGCTTCTGGGTTGTTGCTGTAAATGAAAATGTGTAACGTCATTCGTTATGAGTCCGCTGTTGCAAGGTTATGAAACAAGTAGAGTATATATAATCACATTCATAAATGATATAGATTTAATGAACAACTGCTTATAGCACATTAATTTCATAAATAATTTCTCCTGCGAAAATGTATAAAAAATGGATTATTAAGCTGAAAGAAGAACTGCATTTTATGCTGAAAAGTAGTGAACTTCGAATTAACAGGTAGTGAAACGTGTATAAAAATGTGTTCCATAGCTGTCCTTTCCAAAACCTTCCGTCATTATACTATGCAATATAACACCTGCTGTCAAAGCAAACTGCAACAAATACTTAAATAACTACATAGCATAAATACATAACTTCAACAATATCCTCCTCTGTAAAGAAAAAAAAACTTCATTATCCATCACTTCATTATCATAACTCCATTATTATCATCACCTGTAAAGAAAAACTTCATTATCCATAGTAGCATATTCTTCATCATTATTCATCAGCATTCATTATCATCTGCCAAAAAAATCACTTCATTACTCATTACATAACTATTCCTTATCTCTAGCATATTTAATAACTAAAACTAAGATGTGTAGTTCTGTCTGACAGCTTGCATCAATCGCCTTGTATTCTGAAAGAAAAAATTAGTTAAGACTGCTATTCTACGATGTGTATAGTATATTGTTGTTAATGCTTGTTAATCCTGATCCATTTACTCTTCATCACGAGGTTTGCATTTTCTTTCGTTCATTCCAAAGATGAAATTCCCATTTCTGTTTAATTTATTTCTTTTACGCATCATTTCTTTCTGAAATTGATGAACAAAGATTAATGTCTTGCATTTACATAATATACTCACTAAATAATGACTCGTTTATGATAACATAATTAAGCATACAGCATACCATGACAGAAAACGTAATACGAAAAAAAAAAATAGATAGTGTTCAAATGCAAAAATGTACACAGAATATCACAATGCAGCAGCAAAAAATGTAAAACAGTCACGATGTTGAGATATCATAGGGCAAATGTCAAAGTCAACTGGTGTGTGTTCTATCTTAATTATTTCACAGTGCATATAAACAAATTATGAAAACAATCGTACATACATAAAAAAATGATGACAAGAATTGTGACCTTCTTTGAGTTCACCTTGTATGTTGTGTAGTTAGTAGAGGCGAGAATTAAAGACTTTAATGGAGAGAGAATTTAATAAAATTAATATGTCACTAGATAAAATTGCATAATTATTCATAAGGTACGTAAGTTTCTCTGGAAAAAATGTGCACAGTCTGATATGTAACGACAAGAAGAGCGACCTGCTAACCTTACCTTGCCGGGCACTTGCCAAGAAAAAAATACGATAATCATCAATAGGTAGTCACATAAATATAACGTACAACAACTGCACTCACGCGCGGTCAAGCGCAGAGTAGAAACGATAAATAACTCTCTGGTCAGAGATTCTGTCATGCCTCGCCATCGCTGCTACTGAATACACTGAATACATACGTGTTTCACGGTGCGCGCCTATATAAGATCCTAGCGGCCGACCCAACAGAGGACGCTGTTCATTGATCTGTCTCTTTTTCAGCTGTCATATAGATATTTTATCTTTCATAAGTAATTTACAGGTTGCCACATGGCAATGTATTACGCTATATTAATTGTTGACCGTAAATTCACCATAAAATAGGGTCGGACCTATCCTCTTCATATATTTCCCGTTAATAATTTCACATGGGTAACTGCATTCATCTTTTAATGTGTCACAATTGGTTTCTATGACAGTAAAAAAAAAAATGGTTCAAATGGCTCTGAGCACTATAGGACTTAACATCTATGGTCATCAGTCCCCTAGTACTTAGAACTACTTAAACCTAACTAACCTAAGGACATCACACAACACCCAGTCATTACGAGGCAGAGAAAATCCCTGACCCCGTCGGGAATCTAACCCAAACCCGGGCGCGGGAAGCGAGCTGCGGACTCTATGATAAATTTTAATAAGTCTGCTACATGCATTTTATCTAATGTGCTTTTATCAGATTATGTTTCTGCGTAAATGATGACTACATACAAGCAAGCCCACAGTAGCGACATCTAGGGTGGGTGTAGGCAAACAGGTTCTGGATGCTACTGTACTTCAGTAGCTACTTGCAATAATCACTATGTGGACGATGTGGCCTATTCTACGCCATATTTTAAATCTATGTGACGATGCTATGCTGATTATATTTATACACTCCTGGAAATTGAAATAAGAACACCGTGAATTCATTGTCCCAGGAAGGGGAAACTTTATTGACACATTCCTGAGGTCAGATACATCACATGATCACACTGACAGAACCACAGGCACATAGACACAGGCAACAGAGCATGCACAATGTCGGCACTAGTACAGTGTATATCCACCTTTCGCAGCAATGCAGGCTGCTATTCTCCCATGGAGACGATCGTAGAGATGCTGGATGTAGTCCTGTGGAACGGCTTGCCATGCCATTTCCACCTGGCGCCTCAGTTGGACCAGCGTTCGTGCTGGACGTGCAGACCGCGTGAGACGACGCTTCATCCAGTCCCAAACATGCTCAATGGGGGACAGATCCGGAGATCTTGCTGGCCAGGGTAGTTGACTTACACCTTCTAGAGCACGTTGGGTGGCACGGGATACATGCTGACGTGCATTGTCCTGTTGGAACAGCAAGTTCCCTTGCCGGTCTAGGAATGGTAGAACGATGGGTTCGATGACGGTTTGGATGTACCGTGCACTATTCAGTGTCCCCTCGACGATCACCAGTGGTGTACGGCCAGTGTAGGAGATCGCTCCCCACACCATGATGCCGGGTGTTGGCCCTGTGTGCCTCGGTCGTATGCAGTCCTGATTGTGGCGCTCACCTGCACGGCGCCAAACACGCATACGACCATCATTGGCACCAAGGCAGAAGCGACTCTCATCGCTGAAGACGACACGTCTCCATTCGTCCCTCCATTCACGCCTGTCGCGACACCACTGGAGGCGGGCTGCACGATGTTGGGGCGTGAGCGGAAGACGGCCTAACGGTGTGCGGGACCGTAGCCCAGCTTCATGGAGACGGTTGCGAATGGTCCTCGCCGATACCCCAGGAGCAACAGTGTCCCTAATTTGCTGGGAAGTGGCGGTGCGGTCCCCTACGGCACTGCGTAGGATCCTACGGTCTTGGCGTGCATCCGTGCGTCGCTGCGGTCCGGTCCGGTCCCAGGTCGACGGGCACGTGCACCTTCCGCCGACCACTGGCGACAACATCGATGTACTGTGGAGACCTCACGCCCCACGTGTTGAGCAATTCGGCGGTACGTCCACCCGGCCTCCCGCATGCCCACTATACGCCCTCGCTCAAAGTCCGTCAACTGCACATGCGGTTCACGTCCACGCTGTCGCGGCATGCTACCAGTGTTAAAGACTGCGATGGAGCTCCGTATGCCACGGCAAACTGGCTGACACTGACGGCGGCGGTGCACAAATGCTGCGCAGCTAGCGCCATTCGACGGCCAACACCGCGGTTCCTGGTGTGTCCGCTGTGCCGTGCGTGTGATCATTGCTTGTACAGCCCTCTCGCAGTGTCCGGAGCAAGTATGGTGGGTCTGACACACCGGTGTCAATGTGTTCTTTTTTCCATTTCCAGGAGTGTATTTTTTGACGATGCCATTACGGCAGTATCACTTTAGGACATGGTGTATGTTATACCATATTTTATCTGTACATTTCCCTGTTGTATGACAGTATATTGTGATACATATTGCTGTTTTATGTTAAAAGACACACTGCTCACTAGATGTATATATTTTAGATCTGAAGTTGGTCATTACAGACCGGTAATCGTCTAAAGGATTCATTTGTGATCAGAGCCTGGAATAAAAAAGCACAACGTTACCATGTTCCACTAAAATGGATTAGCTCCTCTGTCGTGGCTATTGAAAATTTGGGCGAAGTCAGGTTAAGAATCCTTGATATTTCATTAATTAATTGGGCCATCAGAGAACATCTCATGAGTACAGAAAAACTTTCCGTGTTTTGCTCATATTTCTGTCCAACGCTGCCGTATGAGGATCTCTGGGTGTAGCACATATATGGGGACGGATTTGATGAATTGGATAGGCTGTAGCAAAAACCCTCAGAATGTTCTTATTCATGGAAACACTAAGATGAAACGTTTCAATGAACCCAGTTAACGAGGTCATCATGATATTATCAGTCACCCATGGTGAAAACTGAAAATTCTTAGCTGTAGCCTTAACCAGTTGCGTGATCTGAGAACACTGTAAACAGCGACACAGTTTTTCAATGTCACCGATACTCACGTTCTATTGTTTCCGAATACCCGAATCTCTCACCAGATCTATGTATGACAAGTAGAACTGAGGGTATGGATTTGGTGGAGAAATCCAGTTGTTTCATTGACCCTAGTATCCTCTTATTGACAGAAACTTTGAAGTAACAGATTTTAACAATATCTATTAACTTCAACCTTTTATTGTGGCACTGCTCGTTGTTTGTGGTAATCGAGAATTTCTGTAGATTATGATTCCAAGTGGGACTCGTGCCTGCCATGAGTAGTCGCCTTAACCAATTACACTATCCGAGACATCCTCCTGGATTGACGTAAGCTTCCAATGTGACCAGATCTGTCCCTTCATTGTTGCCACTCCCACATATTGTGTGTATGATCCTTTGGTTGCAATGACAGGAAATAATAAGAGGAAAATATTGCACTTCTGTCTCGGTCATGGATTCATTCTCGCACGACCCACGTCCTTAAGATGACAGCACGCGATATGTATAACATTCGCTCTCGAATCCCATTACTTAATTACTCACTGGTCATACCGGACTCGAGAGTCCATTACCGCAGCAACGTACTTTCGCCATGTGTCCCTGTCTTGGGCTATTTCCTTCCATTCACCCTCAATACCTAGGCTCCTCAAATCAGCCTTCACATTGTCCTTCCATCTACGCCTCGGTCTCCCCACAGGACGTTTTCCCTCCAGGTGCCCTACCAGTACTCTGCACGCTGACCTGCCCTCATCCATTCGAGCCACCTGACCCGCCCATCGCAGCCTGCGTGATTTAATGATACTGATTATGTCAGGGCTTGAATAGAGTTCGTGAACCTCTTCGTTATGCAGTTTTCGCCACTCTCCGCTAATGTCATCCCTTTTTGCTCCGAAAATTTTCCCCAAAATTTGGTTTTCAAATACTCGAAACGGCTTTTCATTTTGCACAGTGAGAGACCAAGTCTCATACCCATACAGCATAACTGGTAGAATAATAGTTTTGTATATTCTAATCTTTAAATTCCTAGACAATATCCGTGATCTCGAATCCCATTGCGACACAGAGTTTCGTTTGCTGTTACAGACTATTAATAATGCAGTCATCACTGTAAGTTATGTTATTGTATCCTTTCATTTAAAATAACTACTTGTGGTCCCCGTTGAAGCAAACACCTTGTCAGTTATACTCAGCCAATTTACAGCCGTAATTCGCCATCGTCATAGTTTCTCTCTTTAATGACAACAGTCTTTCGCACTGTTGTCGTTAGCTGGGCTAAAATTTCCTTTGAATTTCAAGTCTCCACTATTGCACAGTTTCGGCTGTGTAGCGGTTTTCAAGTGTGATCCGTTTTTTTTTTCTTTGACATTCCTGGTACCTTTCATTAATTTTAACATTTGTTTGTAGCTAGAAGCTACCTCACTTTCTCAATCTCATTTTCTACTTCCCCCTTTATGTTCTTTCTTTTTCTTGATCACTTTGTTTTATTGTTTTTTTTCGTTTATATTGTTAAAAAAATAATGTGGTTTTAGTTTCGAGACTGTACACATCTATACTAATGTATGCTACTATGTAGACGCTGTTGTCGCCAGAGAAATTCTCGAAAAGCTTTTAAACCATGCCCTTAAGTGATTTTTACCCAATGCTCTAAAAAACATTCAGACTAAGGGCAACACTTTTTTTTTTTTTTTTTAAATGGACTTGTAGTCCGGGGTGATATGTTACAATACAGCATCACCGGTCTATTGCGGTCTAACTGCGTTGGTGAGGCAGTAAATTTCCACAGGGCAGTGACTCCGTCACTGCAATTCACTTTGGAGGTGTGGCGGTGGGACTTGTAGTCCCGTACCACCCTCTGACGGTGATAGTACTACATGAGTCAGGCAGAAGAATTTTGCCTAACATGGGCAGGTGAAGGTGTGACGGTGGGACTTGTAGTCCCGTACGCCAGGGCAGGGGTGATGACAGACAGGCAACACGTTTTATGAAACGAACAAGTACAAGTTTTCTGTTAAAATCGGCTGTGAGAAAGAAAATGCTTGCTGTGCTGTGAAAATGTGCTGTTTCGTTTTCTTTCTAGCAGTCAGTTTCTCCTGTACATATATTTTGTCTCCTTATACATCATTTCGAACAAAAATTGTACACGCGACAACGTGCAGTTTTGTTTCCTTCCTCACAGTCGCTTTTAAGAGAAATCAGAAAAGCCCTATCTATGAATTTTCGGTTAAAATACTGTTACGGAACCCGAATCGTCCGAAGCTTTCCACTCCTACCTATTTACAGATTACAACTTTGTGAGATGGACAGAGAGATGGGGAAGAAAAGGATGGAGAGAGGGGGAGGAAATGAACATAGAGAGGAGGAACAAGGATACGGACAGAGACAGCGAGAGAGTTTGAGGAGGAGGAGGAGGTGGAGAGAAAAGAGATACAGGGGAGGATGAGTTGGGAAGAGAGAGGGTGGAGGAGGTGAGGCACTGAAAGGGGACGAAGGAGGAGGAGTTAGACAAAGAGAGGAGGGAGGTGGGGATGGGCAAAGAGATGGGAGAGTAGGAGAATAGAACCTATATCCGAGTCACATGCATAAGTGGCAGTTGTGAAGCATTCGTGGGTTCGCTAACTACTTTATAAAAGAAGAAAACAATTTTATTAATGTAGTGTGGATTGTCTCAATAATAACAAAAACTGTGGAACTAACGATCGAAAATTAGCATAAACCGTCAAACACACATATTAGGGTTCAGTCGACTGTTGAACCCGATATGTTCGTTTGATAGGTATGGCTTTATTGGTTGAGGATTATTCGGCCGCTTGGTGCAAGTCTTTCTATTTGACGCTACTTCGGTGACTTGCACGCCTTTCTGATGAAGATGAGATGAAATGATTACACACAAGCACCCAGTCCCCGATCGAACAAAATCTACATTATGGCTGGGAATTAATCCCAGAATCCCATGATCAAGAGGCTGTAGTGCTAACATGTGGATCACAAGCTGCGCACCGTTTGTCATGTTTTACTACACTATACTTGATATTAGCTACACCGCTGACACTGTGCAGTAGTAGAGAATACAAAATACTTGGATATTTTGCTCCAACTAACGACAGACAAAGCAGCAAATTACGGTAATTCATAAAACTTGATTTCACTTTGGGCAACACTGCAGCTTAAATCATAACGTTTATAAAGTTTTTATTATGAAACCACTGAGGCGTGCTAACGCCGAAACTAGTTAGCGATTAGCAAAGTGATTATATCAGTGTCATTCCAAACGACTTTTTCCTGTTGTACTGGTTCAAATGGCTCTGAGCACTATGGTACTTACCATCTGAGGTCATCAGTCCCCTAGAACTTAGAACTACTTAAACCTAACCAACCTAAGGACATCACACACATCCATGCCCGAGGCAGGATTCGAACCTGTGACCGTAGCGGTCGCGCGGTTCCAGACTGAAGCGCCTAGAACCGCTCGGCCACTGCGGCAGGCCATGTTGTACTCTTGTGAACTTTTGCAACATGTTACCTACATGGTTGCCTTTTTTGGAATAAATAGCAGTGGATGTATGTAAACGATTTGCCACACAGTGTGGGTGATGAGACATGAGGTTATCCGCTGAATCGGAGAAGATACAAATACCTTTATATGCTATACAATGACAAGAAGACAGGATAATATACATGTGTTAAGATATCGGGGAGTAAACTGACATGATATTAGAGAGTTGTACAGGGTAAGAACTATAGGGGAAGACAGAGATTAGAATACATCCAACAAACAGTTGAGAACATGGCAAGTGCTACTCTCAGACGAAGAGGATGGTACAGCACGAAGTCCAAAGCGACCGGAAAATATCGCTGGTGATTTCTGTATATCAGAAGGGTAAAAGGAAGGACCCATGATATTAAAGGCCAATACTTTCAGGATCGGTTTGCTGAACAATCCTTGAACATATTCTCAGTTAGAATGTAATACACAACTGGCCATTAAAATTGCTACACCACGAAGATGACGTCAGACGCGAAATTTAACCGACAGGAAGAGATGCTGTGATATGCAAATGATTAGCTTTTCAGAGCATTCAGACAAGGTTGGTGCCGGTGGCGACACTTACAACGTGCTGACATGAGGAAAGTTTCAAACCGATTTCTCATACACAAACAGCAGTTGACCGGCATTGCCTGGTGAAACGTTGTGATGCCTCGTGTAAGGAGGAGAAATGCGTAACATCACGTTTCCGACTTTGATAAAGGTCGGATTGTAGCCTATCGTGATTGCGGTTTATCGTAACGCGACATTGCTGGTCGTGTTGGTCGAGATCCAATGACTGTTAGCAGAATATGAACTCGGTGGGTTCAGGAGAGTAATACGGAACGCCGTGCTGGATCCCAACGGCCTCGTATCACTAGCAGTCGAGATGACAGTCATCTTAACTGAATGGCTGTAACGGATCGTGCAGCCACGTCTCGATCCCTGAGGGAACAGATGAGGACGTTTGCAAGACATCAACCATCTGCACGAACAGTTCGACGACGTTTGCATCAGCACGGACTATCAGCTCAGAGACCATGGCTGCGGTTACCCTTGACGCTGCATCACAGACAGGAGCGCCTGCGATGGTGTACTCGACGACGAACCTGGGTGCACGAATAGCAAAACGTCATTTTTTCTGATGAATCCAGGTACTGTTTACAGCATCATGATAGTCGCACCCGTGTTTGGCGACATCACGGTGAACGCACATTGGAAGCGTGTATTCGTCATCGCCATACTGGCGTGTCACCCGGCGTGAAGGTATGGGCTGAAATTGGTTACACGTCTCGCTCACCTCTGGATCGTATTTTGAACAATGGACGCTACATTTCAGATGTGTTACGACCGGTGGCTCTACCCTTCATTCGATCCCTGCGAAATCCTGCATTTCAGCAGGATAATGCACGACCGCAAGTTGCAGGTCCTGTACGGACCTTTCCGGATACAGAAAGCACATTCTCCAGATCTCTCACTAATTGAAAACGTCTGGTCAATGGGGGCCGAGCAACTGGCTCGTCACAATACGCCAGTCACTACTCTTGATGAAATGTGGTGTCGCGTTGAAGCTGCATGGCAGCTGTAACTGTACACGCCATCCAAGCTCTGTTTGACTCAATGCCTAGGCGTATCAAGGCCGTTATTACGGCCAGAGGTGGTTGTTCTGGGTACCGATTTCTCAGGATCTATGCACCCAAACTGCATGAAATTGTAATCACATGTCAGTTCTAGTATAATATATTTGTCCAATGAATACCCGTTTATCATTTGCATTTCCTCTTGGTGTAGCAATTTTAATGGGCAGTAGTGTAAATTACCTTGAGAGGCAAAAGCTTCTCTCCACAACCCAGGACGCTTTTAGAATGTAACGCTTGTGCAAAACTCAGCTTACACTTTTTTCACTTGAGATCCTGCGAAGAATGAATGAAGCAGCCAGCCTGAGTGGCCGTGCGGTTCTAGGCGCTACTGTCTGGAACCGAGTGACCGCTACGGTTGCAGGTTCGAATCCTGCCTCGGGCATGGATGTGTGTGATGTCCTTAGGTTAGTTAGGTTTAATTAGTTCTAAGTTCTAGTCGACTGGTGACCTCAGAAGTCGCATAGTGCTCAGAGCCATTTGAACCAATGAAGGGCAACAGGCGGATTCCTTATATCTAGATTTACGGAAAGCATGTGTCACGGTGCTGTTGTTAACGAAGGTCCGACAATGCGACTTAAGTTCCCAGATATGTAAGTTGCTGGAAGGCTTCTTAAATAATAGAACCCAGTATTTCGTCCTGGACAGCGAGTGTTCATCAGAGATCCGGGTATCGTCAGGAGTGCCCCAGGGAAGTGTGATAAGACCGCTGTTGCTCTTTGCATGCGTAAATGGTTAGGCGTCTGCGTGGGCGGCAATTTGCGGTTGTTTGCTGATGATGCCGTGGTATACGGTAAGGTCTCAAAGTTAAGTGGCTATAGGCAAATACAAGACGACTTACACCAAATTTCCAGTTGCTGTGATCAATGGCAGCTACCTCTAAATGTGGTAAAATGTAAGATAATGTAGATGAACAGCAAAAATAAACCCAAAATGCTCGAATAGGGTGCTAGTAGTGTGCTGGTTAACACAGTCACGTCTATTAAACAACTGGGCTAACGTTACAGAGGAGTATGAAATCGAATGAGCATATGAGGACTGTAGTAGGAAAGGCGAATTGTCCACATTTTGTTTATTGGGGGAATTTTAGGAAAGTGTGGTTCATCTTTAAAGGAGACAGCATACAAAACACTAATGCAATCCACTGTTCAGTACTGTCCGAGTGTTTGGGACCGGCACCAGTTTGGATTAAAGGAAGACATCGAGCCAATTGAGAGGCGGGGTGGTAGATTTTTTGCCAGTAGTTTTGAACAACATGCAACTATACTACTGGCCAATAAAAAGCTGCTACAACAAGAAGAAATGCAGATGATAAACGGGTATTCATTGGACATATATATTATACTAGAACTGACACGTGATTACATTTTCACGCAAATTGGATGCATAGATCCTGAGAAATCAGTACCCAGAACAACCACCTCTTGCCGTAATAACGGCCTTGATACGCCTGGGCATTGAGGCAAACAGAGCTTGGATGGCATGTACGGGAACAGCTACCCATGCAGCTTCAACACGATACCACAGTTCATCAAGCGTGGTGACTGGCGTATTGTGACGAGCCAGTTGCTCGGCCACCATTGACCAGTCGTTTTCAGTTGGTGAGAGATCTGGAGAATGTGCTGACCAGGGCAGCAGTCCAACATTTTCTGTATCCAGAAATGCCCGTACAGGACCTGCAACATGCGGTCGTGCATTATCCTGCTGAAATGTAGGGTTTCGCAGGGATCGAATGTAGGGTAGAGCCACGTGTCGTAACACATCTGGAATGTAACGTCCACTGTTCAAAGTGCCGTCAATGCGAACAAGAGGTGATCGAGACGTGTAACCAATGGCACCCCATACCACCACGCCGGGTGATACGCCAGTATGGCGATGACGAATACACACTTCCAATGTGCGTTGACCGCGATGTCGCCAAACACGGATGCGGCCGTCATGAATCTGTAAACAGAACCTGGATTCGTCCGAAAAAATGACGTTTTGCCATTGGTGCACCCAGGCGCTCCTGTCTGTGATGCAGCATCGAGGGTAACCGCAGCCATGGTCTCCGAGCTGATAGTCCATGCTGCTGGAAACGTCGTTGAACTGTTCGTGCAGATGGTTGTTGTCTTGCAAACGTCCCCATCTGTTGACTCAGGGATCGAGACGTGGCTGCACGATCCTTTACAGCCATGTGGATAAGATGCCTGTCATCTCCACTGCTAGTGATACGAGGCCGTTGGGATCCAGCACGGCGTTCCGTATTACCCTCCTGAACCCACCGATTCCATATTCTGCTAACAGTCATTGGATCTCGACCAACGCGAGCAGCAATGTCGCGATACGATAAACCGCAATCGCTATAGGCTACAATCCGACCTTTATCAAAGTCGGAAACGTGATGTTACGCATTTCTCCTCCTTACACGAGGCATCAAAACAATGTTTCACAAGGCAACGCCGGTCCACTGCTGTTTGTGTATGAGAAATCGGATGGAAACTTTTCTCGTGTCAGCACGTTGTAGGTGTCGCCACCGGCGCCAGACTTGTGTGAATGCTCTGAAAAGGTAATCAATTGCATATCACAGCATTTTCTTCCTGTCGGTTAAATGTCGCATCTGTAGCACGTCACCTTCCTGGTGTAGCAATTTTAATAGCCAGTAGTGTATAATGGAGGTGCCTAGGGAACTCAAATGTGAATCCCTTTAGGGAAAACGATATTCCTTTCGAGAAGATTAGGACTCATACTGAGGCATACAGACAGTCGATTTTCCATCGCTCTGTTACCAGGAGGAACATGACAGGAAAATAACTGGTAGTGGCGTAGGGTACCTTCTGCCACGCACTACACCTTGGCTTGGAGAGTACTTATGTAGATGTGGATGTAGGAGAATTGTGTCTCATTGCATCAAACCAGTCAGAGGACTGGTGATCTAAAGCAATGGATAATTACCTAAAAGATGAGCTACCGCTCCAAACACCCAGAAACGAGAATCACCCATGTATTGTGGGCGTGAGAGTAAGTCGAGTTGAGTTTGGACTGTACGGTCCTTCTGCTCCAGGTATTGAGCCTGCGCTCCAACAGACTGGAGTCCCTGGAGCCAGAGCTGTTCCGGCACACCCGCCAGCTGACTACGCTGGAGCTCAGTGGGAACGCCCTCTACACCCTCCCTGCAGACGTGTTCGCCGGGCTGCAGAGCCTGCGCTACCTCTACCTGTCCGACAACCGGCTGGCCACACTGCCTGAGGATGTCTTCCGGCCGACCACCGCCCTGCTGCAGCTGGTGATGTCGGGGAACCTCCTCCAGGAGTTGCCAGAGGTAGTGCTGGGCGACTGCCCCCACCTGGCATTCTTCTTTGTGGACCACAACCGGCTCAAGAGTCTGCCCGGGAGACTCTTCGCCAACAACACCGAGCTCCGGACTATCTCGCTCGAAAACAACAGTCTTAGGAGGTACGAATTATTTTTTATTACTTTGAAATTTACACTTTGTCTGCGTACGTGAGAGTTCAGTAGGTTCTTGAACTGAGTCGTGATATTACGTTGCATATTAAGTCTAATATACAAGGTCGTTAGCCAAAATATGTAGCCCCAATACATTGAAGAGCCCAAGAAACTGGTACACCTACCAAATATCATGTAGGTGCCCCGCAGAAGTGCCGTAACAAGTGGCATAGACTCGACAGTACCGCTGGAGGGAACTGATACCATGAATCCTGCTGGGCTGTCCACAAATCCGTAAGATTAAGAGGGGGATGGAGAGTTCTTCTGAACAGCTTGTTGGAAGGCATCCCAGGCATGCTCAATAATGTTCTTGCCTCGGGGGTTTGGTGGCCAGCAGAAGTGTTTAAACTCAGAACAGTGTTCCAGTTGTGGACGTGAGGGGTGTCGCATTGTCCTCATGGAATTGCCCAAGTCCGTCGGAATGTACAATGGGAAAATGGATGCAGGTGATCAGACAGGACGCTTACGTATGTGTCACCTGTCAGAATCGTACCTAGACGTATCAGGGGTCCCATATCACTTCAAGTGCACACGTCCCACTGCATCACAGATCGTCCACCAGCTTGAACAGCCGCCTGCGGACATACAGGGTCCATGGATTCATGAGGTTGTCTCCATACCCGCACACGTCCATGCGCTCGATACTTTTTGAAAAGAGACTCGTCCGACCAGGCAACTTGTTTCCAGTCATCAATATCGGTGTTGATGAGCCCAGACGAGGCGTAAAGCTTCGTGTCGTGTAATCATCAAGGGTACACGAGTGGGCCTTCACCTCCAAAAGCCCGTGTCGAAGATGTTTCGTTGAATTGTTTGCACGCTGACTCTTGTTGATGGCCCAACATTGAAACGTGGAGCAATTTCCGGAAATGTTGCACTTCTGTCACGTTGAACGATTCTCTTCAGTCGTCGTTGGTCCCGTTCCTGCAGGTTTTCCGGCAGCAGCGATGTCGAAGATCTGATGTTTTACCGGGTTCCCGATATTCACGGTACACTCGTAAAATGGTCGTACGGCAAAATTCCCACTTCATCGCTACCTCGGAGATGCTGTGTCCCATCGCTCGTGCGCCGACTGTAACAACACCTTCAAACTCACTTAAATCTTGATAACCTGTCATTGTAGCAACAGTAACCGATCTCACAACTGCGTCAGACACTTATTGTTTTTTATAGGCGTTTCCGACCACAGCACCGTATTCTGCCTGTTTACATATCTCTGAATACGCATGCCAATACCAGCTTCTTTGGCACTTCAGTGTATGATGAACAACACAAAGCGAAGTTATAGTTCAAGGTAGCTCAAGGGGGAATCTAAACAACTCCCAGTGCTTATTAAATAAAATTATGATCATACGAGTGACTGTAGTGCTCCTTATCTTCTCTGGAAAAAAGTTACTGATCGTTTGATTTGGTCAGTGTGTGCACAATGGAATCATCATCACAGTGAGAGCAAAAAAATTAGGCATACAACAGCTAATACCTGTTATTTGTTGGTCTCTCAACCATGGGATAGTTGAAACTTCATGGCAGATTAAAACTGTGTGCTGGACCGAGGCTCGAACTCGGGACCTTTGCCTTTCGCGATCAAGTGCTCTACCAAATGAGTTACCCAAGCACTACTGAGAACAGCTTCACAGTAGGAGACGAGGTAGAGGCAGAACTGAAATTGTGAGGACAGGTCTTGAGTAGTGCTTAGGTAGCTCAGTCGGTAGAGCACTTTCCCGAGAAAGGCAAAGGTCCTGAGTTCGAGCCTCGGTCCAGCACACAGTTTTAATCTGCCAGGAAGTTTCATATCAGCGCACACTCCGCTGCAGAGTGAACATCTCGTTCTGGCATGGAATAGTTGTTTAACAGTCAAGTCTGAGTATAACAGTTTTTTATTTTCTCTGTATGACGGAGACAACCCACAATAAGTTGACAGAGGGAAAAGTTCTCTAAAAGATTGATCGAATGTATACTATATGTATCTAATACAATGTGGAGACATCAGGTTATAAGGAAGAACGCGTCGATAAAACGCAACAAATGTCCCTTATATAGGTAGCTCAAGATTTCAAGGTTAATAAGACCGAAACGCAAACTATTATCAAATTGGCATCTCAAGCTGCTTCCCACGAGAAGTAACTTCAGTAGTGTTCAGAATGTGGGTGACGCTACTGCATTTCCCCTTATCAGCAAATCATGTGACCATCAACACAACACAGGAGCGACGAGATGAATAGCCTCGAATTTTCGTCCTGCGTCCTCAGCCTCTCAGGTTTAAGAACCTCTACATGAAAAGGTCGACTCTGTGCTGTTGCCAACGCGATGAACAAGAATATCGCTTATTTCACGAAAATAAAGGGGAAAGTAGCTGAATCTTCCTACTCTTGGTGTACAAGCCCGCATCTCGTGGTCGTGCGGTAGCGTTCTCGCTTCCCACGCCCGGGTTCCCGGGTTTGATTCCCGGCGGGGTCAGGGATTTTCTCTGCCTCGTGATGGCTGGGTGTTGTGTGCTGTCCTTAGGTTAGTTAGGTTTAAGTAGTTCTAAGTTCTAGGGGACTTATGACCACAGCAGTTGAGTCCCATAGTGCTCAGAGCCAGCTCTTGGTGTACAAAACACACGTTAACATGCAGGAGTTTGGTAATGGCCTGGAGCAGTCTCACCTTGATTACTTCGCCGCAAGCAGGGTGGCGGGGGCGACTGGTTCGATTGGATAGAGCTAACTTTTCGAGCAAAACCAACTGACGTTCTCACTCTGGTCAGAAGGCTCCACAGCATCCTCCCATCTGATGCCCATACAGAAAAGGAAAAATTATTATGCTTTATCTAGAAACTGCAAAGGCGGTACATCCTCTCTCTACAGTGAGGCCAAGAGCTAGGCACAGAAAAAGCCACCCATTCACAGACCGACTAGTCGGTCAAACCCTCCCTCGTCCCCTCCCCCAGCTTATAGGATTGCCGACATATCGGACTGTGTGTAGGCACACCCTATCGTTACCCAGTCCTGTGGCAGCCTTCACCATGTCAAAATGGAAAGGAAAAGGACAGAGCGTGGAGTGGTAGGTAGCAGGTGGGGCTAGCAGGTGGTGTCATTGAAATGGAGCTTAAAAACCTGGACCCTAAACCCCACTGCTATAAAATGGTCCACACAAAGGCTAATGTGTCAGGGCAGACCTACTTTGACAGGGTTGTGGGGGGCGAGGAAATTGGACAACTGGCCAGCCTCTGATTGGGCAACTAAAAGACTGGATCCGTCGAACTCCCACAAAACTGTCCAACTCCCTGGGAAATGAAAAGACAAGCAACAGACAGGGAAAGACTGGCAGAAATAGCAGATCAGTCGACAGACTGATGACTTACAAAAAAAAAAAAAAAAAAAAAAGAAGGCAAACGAATGAGATTAGCGCTCCTTGAACCAAGCTTAGACCAATCTCTGAGATTTATTTGTTGCAGTGAAGAGACAGGATCAAGCATGGCTCCCTGAGAATTTCAGTGACTGGAGGAACTCATAACATGATGTGTCACACCCACTATCATTCCAAGAAAAGTGACCTTACTGCATTATTGAAGTTTGCTTATCATTTGGCTATGAGAGAATTGCTTCTGTACATTTTCCTTTCAGAAAAACAGTCCTATTGAAATGAAAATACAAAACACACACTCCTGAGTTTTACCAGCATGGATTAAGAAAACACTACAGGCAAAATCATGATTATCCCAAGATAGGCTGACTTAAATACAATTCAGCACATTTGAGGTCCCAAAAACTAAGATTTGCACACTTTGTACCTAGGAAAAACCAATATCTGTAGGTTGTTTGCTGGAGTGAGCATTCGTAATTGAGGATAACTCCCCCAACAATTTCTTGTGTGGGCCATGTCAGCAAGCTTAATCCCCATCATCAATTCTAAAGTAGTTATCCTGCTAATTGGTAGACAATTTTGATGTTGTTAGCTATGAGTTTATTAGGTCTACACATTTTCCACTGAACAGAGACTTGATACTGACTCTCAAGCTCTTCCTGTTCATCTGAAACCGCAATACAGAGTAGGAGGCAATGAGCAAGTTATGAACTTGTCCAATTCTAGTAGAAACTACAAGGTTTGTGTCTTATCCACAGCCTCCCAGCTGAGATGTTTTCCGGGACACCATCACTGAACCGTCTGCTGTTGGGACGAAACCCGTGGAACTGCAGCAGCTGTGACGTCACCATGATGTCTGCCTGGATAGCATCACGACACATCGACATCGGTGATGTGGTGCCACGCTGCTCAGGGCCCGGGCCACAAGCTGGCAGGGACATACACGAGGTTGTTCCCGGTCACTGCCTCAAGGGCCGTGTCCTGTAGGGTGTTGGGGTAGATGTCTCACAAGAGGAAGCTACACTGTCCAGTCAAACCAGGGTAACATACAGGTAGTGACCACCAGCAGGTCACACATCATTTAGACAAGGAGGAAGCTACAGTTTTTACAGATGTATAGCATATCTTAAGAAATGGTGTCAACAAACTTCCCACACCTACTGAACGCTGCTTGCAGAGGATTTGCTCGGCAAACACCATTTCTGCAGGTTTCCCTAGGGGTATTTTTGTGACAAGGTATAGAAAATTTGGACACCAGAGAAATTACTACAGAGTTTCAGTCTTGCTCTTTTATCTTTATAAGTATATCATGGAACCAATACCAGAATATAATTGTACGAATTTTCTGTTAGCATCAGCCGTAAATCGGGTACGCAGATATAGGTTTTTCATAGCATATCAGTGCAATTAAACGATGTGATGTATCTCACTACGTTAGTCTGCAATGAGTCAGTGACGGTTTGGAAAGCACATAGTCTCCTTCCATCTGTTGGTGAAGTTTTTTCCAGTAAATGGAATGAGGTAATACTTCTTCCAAAGTCACTGTGAGTTGATGCAGCGAGAAACCTAAGATTGTACTGTAATAAATTATGGCTGTTGCCATTATCAGCAAGCATTATTACTTTTAGTATTGTCGCTTATGATTTCCTTTCGCATTCTGTACAACAAATGTCAAAATATGATTACACAGATACTGATGTTGTGTGGTCTTGCAGAACGTTCTCTTCCAATATTTTCGAGCATACAAATAATTTCTGACATATTTTTATCTATACATTACCTGTATTGTAGAAGGCTGATAGTGGAGAATTTATGACACATAATTACTGTCTTGGAAGGTTCAAATGCCTATTCACACTTTGCTTTTTTCCATAATTAAGACTTTGTGCAGATGTTATATTTGTTTCTTGAAACACAACACAAATTTACAATGCTGACGTTTGCTCGCAGGAAGATACAATGCACCATCGTCCTATGAAGAAATGTAACATCCACACTGATGTATGTAACAAGATATAATAATCCATCGATAACTACCTCCAGCTAATGATGGTGTGTAAGCCATAGGTTCAGAAACTGCGCAGTGGTCTTCAAAGGTGAGCGTCAGGGAGGGATGCATGTAAATTAGAGTTACAATGGTTCTTCATGGATTCATGAGACGTAAACGACTGTCAGAATCTTTCTCAGAACTGAACTTTGAGTTCAGCAGGTTTTGTGATACTCACACTTGGAATTGTGTGTTAGATGAAGCCATCACACTGCAGTTTAAATGTGGTTTCATAATTACATGAAAGTATTTCAAATGCTATAGCACCATGTCTCTCTGATTACTACTAAACGTCATTCTCATGTAATAGCAGGTCTGTCCGACCTCTGAATCACATGTTATAGATAATTACAGCTGAGAAGAATAAAATGCGACACTAGACGAGTTTTTATAGCCTTTTGTGAGAGCAAAATTCAATATAGAAATGCGTAGAAATTTTCGGATCTGAAATTACGGAAACACTCGGAAAAATGCAGATCCACAGTTTTGAAGCTGGTGTCTTAAATTTATGTCTTGTAGATGTGTAGCTCTGTGAAATCATAAGTAGCATTTACGCTTTCATAATTTAAATTTCTTTGGTTGATCGGATGTAGACTAAATTCTTATGAAACATTTTGAATTACAAGAAGATGTGTTGTGGCGTAGTAAGACAGCCACGCCACTCGGAAGTAGCCGAAAGGCACGCGTTAAACTCACGCAGGCTAGAGATAGGTCTGAAACAGGATACGTAATGAATGCTATAAAGAAAAGTACTTAGCTGCTGGAATTCTTAACTTTAATCCATCCTTGTTGTACATCGCTATTGACGATACAAGTGAGACTCTGTAGATTCAGGCAATAAACTACTAATGGCGCCTTGCTAGGTCGTAGCCATTGACTTAGCTGAAGGCTATTCTAACTATCTGTTCTGCAAATGAGCGAGGCTTCATCAGTGTGCATCGCTAGCGAAGTCGTCCGTACAGCTGGGGCGAGTGCTAGTACGTCTCTCGAGACTTGCTGTGTGGTGGCGCTCGGTCTGCGATTACTGACAGTGGCGACACGCGGGTCCGACATGTACTAATGAACCGCAGCCCATTTAAAGCTACCACCTAGCAAGTGTGGTGTCTGGCGGTGACACCACAAGATGTATTGTTAATAAAGGCACTCTGGGAAGGAAGATACTCGTATTGTAGCGTAGGCTCACTGTATGTCACCGGAACAACAAAACATCAATGTAAAAATATTTATTTTTTCAATCTGAAAGAGGGGTGGTAAGTATTATGCAAATCATTATGGGCCTGCCTGTATCTTCGGCATCAATTTATTGCTTATGGAACCTACATTTGGCTCGTGTATGCTCACTTTTATAAGGTCAAACGTCTATGGTGGAATCTACAAGAACACCAAAAGCACTGACTCAGTAAATCTCATGCTGCTCTTTTAGTTCACGAGATTCAGAAGGCTGTAGACAGCATAGGTATATTTCCTACACTTGTGGAGCGCATTCCATACATCTCCGCTCCGCCGACTGGCAGGTACAATACATGCAAGGAAAACATCCGAATATGCGCTGATGACACTGTTAAAAGAGGATATCAGTATCAGTGATGTGGCTGAATCCAAGCACAGTTCGACAGACACCAGTATTTATAGAGAGAGGTGACAAAAGTCACGGGATACCTCCTACTATCGTGTCAGACCGCATTTTGCCCAGTGTAGTGGAGTAACGCGTCGGAAATCCCCTGCACAAGTAGTGAGCCCGGCTGCCTCTATAGCCGTCCATAACTGCGAATGTGTTGCCGGTGCAGGATTTTCTGCACGAATAGACCTCTAGTTTATGTCCCAAAAATGTTCGATGGAATTCATGTCGGGCGATCTGAAATTGTCCAGAATGTTCTTCATACCAATCGAAAACAACAGTGGCCTGTTGACATGGTGCATTTCCATGTATATAAATTCCATCGTTGTTTGGAAATAAGAAGTACATGAATGGCTGCAGATGCCCTCCAGAAAGTCGAACACAACCAATTCCTGTCCATGATCGGTTCAGTTGAACCAGAGGATCCAGTCCAATCCTTACAAACGCAGCCCACACCATTGTGGAGCCACCACCAGGTTTCCCAGACCTTGGCTACATGGTGCATCAGGAAGCCTGTTCAGTCACATTGCCACTAGATAGTAGCCAAGCTGTAAGAAAAAGGAAAGCAGTTACACTTTACCTTGGATCGCAGAGAAGCATAGACAGAGAAACATGTACCTGTCAAAGGGATTTAAAAATATAAAACTGCGCTTTCTCAATATTAATGGTGCAGCCACTCTCGCTGAATACCAAAACATGCATTTCTATGACTGTAAGAACACGACAAGTGCCAGATTTCCCAAAAAACTTCGCTCAGTGGAAGAGAGGTCACAATAATAGAACACTTGTCTCGGCTTATCTGTAGATATTCGACCGTATCTGAGGAAACGACGTCAAAGTTTGAGGGGTACTTTACCAGGTGTACCGGTATGAAATGAGCGTTTTTTTGTGAAAATGAAACACTAATTTTGAATTGAAAAGTAAAAACATTTTACTCAAATTACTGACCATTGCTTTCTATACATTTTGACTACCCTTCTGGTAATTTGTGGACACCACGCCAATAGAAATGTTCGTCTTTTGAAGCAAACCAGACACCCAATTTTCGACTTCTTCGTAGGAATCGAAGTGTTCCTCAGCCAATGCGTGTCCCATTGGTGAAAACAAATGGTAGTCGGAAGGGGCCAAGTCTGGTGAATACGGCGGGTGGGGTAGCAGCTCCCAGCCAAGTGTTTCGATTGTATCCTGAACCAGTTTTGCTTTGTGTGCAGGTGCGTTGTCGTGTAAAAAATTACTTTGTCATGTCTTCTGGCCCATTCTGGTCTTTTTTCGATCAATGCATAGTTCAAATTGATCATTTGTTGTCTGTAGCGATTAGTATTCACAGTTTCACCGGGTTTTAGAAGCTCATGATACACCACACCTTTATGATCCCACCAAACACAGAGCATTGTCTTCTTGCCGAATAGATCTGGTTATGCAGTCGATGTTGATGGTTGTCTCGGATTAACCCATGATTTTTCCCGTTTAGGATTATTAAAATAAATCCATTTTTCATCGTCAGTAACAATTCGATGCAAAATTGATTTTCTTTCATGTCTTTGAAGCAAAATTTGACAAATGGTTTTTCGGTTTTCCATCTGACTTTCATTCAGTTCATGTGGCACCCTTTTTCCACACTTTTGGACCTTTCCCATAGCTTTCAAACGGTAAGAAATTGTTTGTTGTGCAACATTTAGCATTGCTGCCATTTGCTTCTGACTCACAGTATCATCTTCATCCAATATTGTTTGCAATTCGGCGTCTCCGAACTTTTTTGGTGGTCTTCCACGTTCTTCATTTCTTACATCAAAATCATTATTTCTGAACCGTTGAAACCATCTTTTGCACGTTGCTTCTGATAGAGCATAATCACCATATGCCTCGACAAGCATTCGATGCGACTCTGCAGCACTTTTTTTTCAAATGAAAACAAAAAATTAATACTTTCCTCAAATCATCATTGTTAACACAATGAAAACATATGATGTTGTTTGCTCCATGAGTTGATGTATACTAAATATCTTTGACGGATGTCATACCAACCAAACAAAAAAAAAATAAGGCTCGTTCGCAACAAATGTTCCCTATCGACACATTTGTATCTTAACGCTCATTTCATACCAGTACACCTGGTATGTGTATTTTACCGCGCGATGTCGTCAGAAGAAATGGTGGCACAATGGATACCGTCACAGTAGGTCAGCGTATTCCGTCTGAGTAATAAAAAATCTGGGTGAAGTATTCAATGATGAACTTGAGGTGGTTATAATGTGACGTCCGCCCAGATCAAATTACGAGAGCTATGACGAACAAAACGAGAAAAAAGATTTCACCTTCGCGACTTCTTAATTTTTGCGCCCCATGTTCGAAATAAGTTTATTACTTTTATTTTTGTTTTTCGTTTATTTCCCAATGTCTGTAGAAAATTACTGCACGAACGTTTTCCAGTGTAACCTGATATGACGTTGTCCTTATGGTGTCAATAGTCTGCCAGCAGCGCCAAATTTCAGGATTTACCTCTTACCTCAGACAACGCCGTGGCCGTCGGTATTCACTTAACGACCGAGGGCAGCAGCGTTTGGGTAGAGTTGTCAGTGCTATCAGACACGCAACACTGCCTGAAGTAACGGCAGAAATCAGTGTGGGACGTACTAGGAACGTATCCGTAAGGACAGTGCGACGAAATTTGGCGTTAATATGTTATGGCAGCAGTCAACTGATGCGAGTGCCTTTGCTAACAGTACGACATCGCCTGCATCGCATATCTTGGGCTCGCGACCATATCGGTTGGATCCCAGATGATTGGAAAACCGTGACCTGATCACGATGTCAGTCGATAAAGTTTGGAAAGTAGGAGACGAGGTACTGGCAGAAGTAAAGCTGTGAGTACGGGGCGTGAGTCGTGCTTGGGTAGCTCAGTTGGTAGAGCACTTGCCTGCGAAAGGCAAAGGTCCCGAGTTCGAGTCTCGGTCCGGCATACAGTTTTAATCTGCCAGGAAGTTTCATATCAGCGCACACTCCGCTGCAGAGTGAAAATCTCATTCTGGAAACATCCGCCAGGCTGTGGCTAAGCCATGCTTTCAGGAGTGCTAGTTCTGCAAGGTTCGCAGGAGAGCTTCTGTAAAACTTACTGGCAGATTAAAACTGTGGGCCCGACCGAGACTCGAACTCGGGACCTTTACCTTTCGCGGGCAAGTGCTCTACCATCTGAGCTACCGAAGCACGACTCATGCCCGGTACTCACAGCTTTACTTCTGCCAGTACCTCGTCTCCTACCTTCCAAACTTTACAGAAGCTCTCCTGCGAACCTTGCAGAACTAGCACTCCTGAAATAAAGGATATTGCGGAGACATGGCTTAGCCACAGCCTGGGGTATGTTTCCAGAATGAGATTTTCACTCTGCAGCGGAGTGTGCGCTGATATGAAACTTCCTGGCAGATTAAAACTGTGTGCCCAAACGAGACTCGAACTCGGGACCTTTGCCTTTCGCGGGCAAGTGCTCTAGTAGGAGACGAGGTACTGGCAGAAGTAAAGCTGTGAGTACCGGGCGTCAGTCGTGCTTCGGTAGCTCAGCTGGTAGAGGACTTGCCCGCGAAAGGCAAAGGTCCCGAGTTCGAGTCTCGGTCGGGCACACAGATTTAATCTACCAGGAAGTTTCATATCGGCGCACACTCCACTGCAGAGTGAAAATCTCATTCTGGAGCTTCTGTAAAGTTTGGAAAGTAGGAGACGAGGTACTGGCAGAAGTAAAGTTGTGAGGCCAGGGCGTGAGTCGTCCTTGGGTAGCTCAGTTGGAAGTGCACTTGCCCGCGAAAGGCAAAGGTCCCGAGCTCGAGTCTCGTCCGGCATACAGTTTTAATCTGCCAGGAAGTTTCAGGCAATAAAAACTTTGATGTTTGCCGATGACATTGTAATTCAGTCAGAGACAGCAAAGGACTTGGAAGAGCAGTTGAACGGAATGCACAGTGTCTTGAAATGAACATATAAGATGAACATCAATAAAAGCAAAACGAGGATAATCGAATGTAGTCGAATTAAGTAGGGTGATGCTGGGGGAATTAGATTAGGAAATGAGACACTTAAAGTAGTAAAGGATTTTTGCTATTTCGGGAGAAAAATAACTGATGGTGGTCGAAGTAGAGAATAAATAAAATGTAGGTGGGCAATGGCAAGGAAAGCATTTCTGAAGGAGAGAAATTTGTTAACATAGAGTATAGATCTAAATGTAAGGAAGTCGTTTCTGAAAGTATTTGTATGGAGTGTAGCCTTGTATGGAAGTGAAACATGGACGATAAATTGTTTGAACAAGAAGAGAATAGAAGCTTTCGAAATGTGGTGCTACAGAAGAATGCTGGAGATTAGATGGGTAGATAACATAACTAATGAGGAGGTATTGAACAGAATTGGGGAAAAGAGGAGTTTGTGGCACAACTTGACTAGAAGAAGGGATCGGTTGGTAGGACATGTTCTGAGGCATCAAGGGATCACCAATTTCGTATTGGAGGGCAGCGCAGAGGGTAAAAATCGTAGAGGGAGACCAAGAGATGAATACACTAAACAGATTCAGAAGGATGTAGGTAGCAGTAGGTACTGGGAAATGAAGAAGCTTGCACAGGATAGAATAGCATGGACAGCAGCATCAAACCAGTTTCTGGATTGAAGACCACAACAACAACTACAACATGAGCTGATGGCAGGGTTCGAGAGTGGTGCAGAATCTAATAAGCCACGGAACCAAGTAGTCAACAAGGCACTGTGCTAGATGGTGGTGGTTCCATAATGGTCAGGGTAATGGTTACATGGAATCGACTGGGTCCTCGTTGTGTTCAATTACTTGCAGACCACTTTCAGCCATTCTTGGACTTCATGTTCCCAAACAACGATGGCATTTTTATGGTTGATTATGGGCCATGTCAGTGGGCCAAAGGTGTTAGCGATTGGCACGAAGAACATCGTGGACAATTCGAGCGAATGACTTGGCGACGCAGATCACCCGATATGAGTCGCATCGAACATTTATGGGCATAATCGAGAGGTCAGTTCGTGCAACGAAGTTCTGCGCCGGCAACACGTTTGCAATTGTGGACGGATGTTGAGCAGGATGGCTCAGTATTTCTGCAGGGGACTTCCAACGACTTGTTGAGTCCTCGTCACGTCGAGTTGCTGCGTTACGTCGAACAAAAGGAGGTCCGACACGATATTAGGAGGTATGCCATAACTTTTGTCACCTCAGTAAGATGCGGTAGGTCATTCCACAGTCGGGTTCCTGGTATTGAGAAGGACTTCTAAGAAGTGGCTGAGTGATAGAGTGGGACAGAAAAGATTTTGCTTTGTCTGTGGGTGTCTATGCCATGTTGTTCAGATAAGAGCGTTGAGGTCGAAAACAGATGTGAGAGACATAAAAAAACGCTTAGTGTACAGTATCGGCTGACGAGGACATGTAGTCAGTGGACAGAGCGATACACTCTCTTCTTTCGATTGGTGTTGTGAAAACGTACCAACATGTACATTATGGACGCTTTATATTGTGATCAAGAAATGGGAAGGTTGAAGCGACATCGTTCTGGATTATGCTGTGATGATTGCTTGCTTGTGTTGGTTTCGCTAGTGTTGCTCAGTGGAACATCGGATTTATTTACACTAAATACAATATGCCAGCGGCCTTGTCGCAGTGGTAACACCGGTTCCCGTCAGATAGCAGCAGTTAAGCGCTGTCGGGGTGACCATCCGTACTGCCGAGCGCTATTATAAAGCGGGGTGCACTAAGCCCTTGTGAGGCAATTCTGAGGAGCTACTTGATTGAGAAGTAGTGAGAAGTAGCGACTCCGGTCTCGGAAACTGACATACGGCTGGGAGAGCGGTGTGCTAACCACATGCCCCTCCGTAACCGCATCTAGTAACGCCTGTGGGCTGAGGACGATGCGGCAGCCGGTCGGTACCTTTGAGCCTTCATGGCCTGTTTGGGAGGAGTTTAGTTTAGATGTTTTAGTTGTCTTCAACACGGGATGTATCAGTTCTTTGTTCAGGTTTATAGTTTTCTTAGAGAGCAGTCAGTCCTTCAGACCTATACGCTCCATGTCTCATTGCTTTCCCACTCATTAAATAATATATCACAGGCGTTTATATGCATATATGGTGACTTTTCATCTCTTTTGCACATGTATCGTCATGTAAAGTCACATACTACGTGGAAGAGCACTTTATGGTGAAAGATAAGATTTTTTATTCATTTTCTAAACAATATATGTTAATGACTATAGTAATTGCGAACTTATTTTTCACTCCAGTGATTTTTATTCCACTCTTTACGTTCGTTCACCTCAGAAGTACATTCTTGAACACACTGCGTTACGCTTTCACGGTATTTCAAGGACAGAGAGAGAATGAGTTGTGTTCTACAGTGATGGCACTTCCTTGTTTATCATTTCTTTCACAGGCAACCAGGTAAGTTCATGTTCCAGCAGCACTTCAAGGCACGTAGCTGCAGCGGCAGAAACTTTGATGTCTTGCTATTACAGAAGCTCACATCTTTTCAAATTATTATGCATTGTAACATGTAGAGTACAAACACATCAAATTGCACGAATTACATCTGTAAGATGTATTTCGTAGAGACAGAGAGCCCACCCAAAACTTTCGAGAACCTCTGCGAAGAATGCCTACCAAATTTGAAGAACGGAAGTTCTTGCAAAACAGCCTTAATCCGTACGTGTAATACAAAGTCCAGTCTGAGTATCTGTGAGGAAATTAGATGATTTGAGTTAAACGCATCTCGAGCCTTGATTTCTGTTGATCCTTTACACATTTAAAATGGAAAATTCATTACACAGTCAAAAAGAAGATTTAAGATAGGGCTGCATTCAGTTCCTAATAAGCTACACGCATTTCGGATGTCGATTTTGTGTTAGAGTCAGAATAAAGGCAAATACCCAATCTCCATAGACAACGGCATTTTTACGTGTGTTACCAGAGATTCCGCGACAGCAGTGGTACTCTACAACTAAATGTTCCCGAAAACAGTCTGTTATATGTAGTCTTAATTGCGGTTATTATAACCAACATTTGTTTCAAACACATGTGATGGTACGTCAAATTATGCTTCGATTTGGTCAACAGGAATCAGTAAATTCTTCAAATTCAATCGTAAGCTTATCTTGTGAACTACCAACAAGTCCAAAGACGTAAAAGGTTACAGAGAAACTTGGAAAGCTTCCTGTTCGAATGAAGTTCGATTCTCTTGCACCGATATTTTTGAAAATCGAGTTTATCCTTGTGATTTTTCTCCAGTTCATACTATGTTCAGCTTCGATTAGTCGAGGCCGCCTCTTTCAGCAAACTTTTTTTTTTTTTGTCTCCGAAATATGGTGGAGATTTGGAGTGCTGGTTTTGCCTTTAGCCAATAGGAAACATTATCGGAGTCGAGACACAAGCGATATATTTCGATGTTCTGCAGTTAGAGTGCTGTAATTTTGGAGATAGTGGATGGGATTTTTATAAATTTTCGTGGCGGCTAATAGACGACGTCTAAATTAACTTCAGCGTTGCGTTCTTTTTATTCTCTCACTTATCTTACCATAATTCCACGTAAGGAACTTGCGTTGACTTAAAACGTAAAATGTTATCACTGCAAGTGGTGACACAAAGGCTCATAGACTGCCCGTTTTTCATGGGAAAGAAGTGTGTTGTAGATTTCACTAATATCTTTTCAATCCTTTGTGTGTTCTACATTGAAACTTATCATCCTCTCCTGCGTTATAAGTGGATTATTACCTGGATGGAACTCGTATATTGAGACAGTGTAATTTCGTTACCTTTTTTGAGTCTTACTTCATATTATTTTCACTGAGAACCCGCGTGGTCTGCACTGTCTTGAGATCAATACAAAAATTGTTCATATATTTCTGCGAAATATTTTGCTCAACTTAAGTCATTTCTTTTCTCTTGTTGTTGTTGCTGTTGCCGTTATTGTTGCTGATGCTGTCTTCCGTCGGAAGATGCTTGATGCAGCTTCCCAGTCTATTCTATAGTGGGCAAGCCTCGTCATCTCCGAATAACTGCTGCAACCTACATCCTCCTGAATCTGCTTACTTTATTCATCTCTTCAAGTTTTAGACCCCACACTTCCCTCTAGCATTAAACTGCTGATCCCTTAATGTTTTAGAATGTATTCTATCAGCCGATCCCTTATTTCAGTCAGGTTTCCCCACATATTTTCCTTCTCCCTTATCCTATTCAGCACCTTCTCACTAGATACATAATCTATCCATCCAATCCTCAGCGTTCATCTGTAGCACCAAATATCAGAAGCCTCTATTCTCTTCGTGTCTAAACTGCGTATGTCCAAGTTTCACCTCCATACAAGGCTACACTTCTGATAAATAGGTTCCGAAAAGGCTTTCTAACACTTCATATTCATGTAAGTTGGCCCGGGTCGGTTTCCGCTATGGCTCACGAGCGGCTTCGTCTGTACACGATGTCATTATTTACTCGCCGCAGCCGAGATAGCTGTTTTTCTCAGTACCATTGGGAATTCAGCACCGGTCCAGACTAGTATGTCGCTCAGTGATGTCCCGTAATTATATGATTATTGATGAATCTTACAACATCCATTGCACTTGATATTTCCAAGATATGTGCCTTACAGAACGTTCCGAGACCGTATTGGTTTAATGGCTTAATGTAATGCAGTCAAATTGCCCTGAAGATATGGTTCATTACCGCGAAACAGCTTGTACCTTGATGTCACAATAAATGAGGAGGTACAAGCGGACTCTATATTTTTTAGAAGATTTTATCACAGTCTCTTTTAAGTTTTTTTAACTAATGTATATTCCGTGTTAACAAACTTCTCTTCTTCAGAAACGCTCTCCCTGTCCCCATTCTACATTTTATATCCTCTCTACTTGGACATCATCAATTATTTTTCTCTCAAACAGCAAAACCCAGTTAATACCTTTAGTGCCACGCTTCCTAATCTAGTTCCTCACCATCGGCTGATTTGCTTCCACTATATTCCATTACCTTTTCTTTGCTTTTGTTGATTCTTGTCTTACATCCTCCTTTCAAGACACTGTCCATTTTATTCAAGTACTGTGCCAAATTCTTTGCTGCCTCTGACAGAATTGCACTATCGTAGGCAAACCCAAAGTATTAATTTCTTATTCCTGAACTTTAATATCTTCTCCAAATTTTTCTTTGCTTTTCTGTACTGCTTGCTTAGTGTATTTGTTAAATAATATCGTGGATAGACTATAACGGTATCCCACTACCTTCTCAACCACTGCGTCCCTTTTCTGTTATCACAGTGAAACTAGTGCTGGGTTGGTGCTTCATAATCTTGTCCAGACGTGTTGCTACAGCATTCGTCATATCAGTGAACAATCATGTTGTGAATAGTTAAATGATTCAGCCCTAGACTACTACGGCAGTCCATTATAATACTCCGTTCTGTGCATGGGTACGATTACAGGTGGAGAAATATGGGTTACTGGAAGCTGTCCTGCAATAATCATGATTTTTCAATGACTACATATTGTTTTTTCGTAGACGGTGAAATGTTTCATGGAACACATGCTATGAGAAGCTCCTTATTTTCAATCATATACCGACATTCTGTTATGATTTCGGTGAGTTAAATAAGGGGTTGGGTAGTTATTCTTTTCAACCTGAAATTCAGTGATTACAGATACGAAGAAAGCCTCATTGCTTGACTTCGACTGTAAGCTGAGAACATGCACATAATACAACTTTTAGAGAGAGCCTTGATGAGTGATTACCTCCTATTTGACGTTCGGATACACAGCTATGGATATTCATTTCCGTAGCTCCTATAGCAAGTAAAGCTGTGTGTTCTGTGATTGTTATTATTATTTTTTTTTTCATTCGTTGTCAGAACGTTGTTGTAAGTGTGTAAAGGAGCACGCATATGCAAATACCATAACATAACTTAACAGTTAAGTGCAGTACTACACTACTCATGACGTAATGAAAGAACGTGCTGTGACTGAGACATACAACAAAATAGCATACGATGAAATACGAATCTGAACAACAACACGCATATTTGTTTATGAGGGTTTAGTAATGAAAGTTGTAAACAATTTGAGTGTTGCTCTAGACTTTGTATTCAACGTGAAACAAACGCAAATACATTTCACGGCCTGCTCCAGAGGAAAACTATTTTTGACGGAAGCCTGTCTGACATATTATGCTTTTCAAACGCTTCAAACTAAAAGCTGTATACAAAGTAAACGTTGTAGTATTCGGTCATCCACATCGAATAGTTATAAGTAAAGTTGCACATTGTAATATTTCTGGCTTGTTCAGCCATCATATTAGGCTCCAGGAAGCTATTCCCAGGGCAGTGGAGATGCAAGAAGCATAGAGATGACGCAATCTGGGATGAGGTACCGGTGACAGATGTTAGATTCGGTACCATTCCCGTGAGGAAGACCGCCAGCATGGTGCTGCCTGCTCCGTGATTGTCTGCTGTGTTCGGCGGTAGGGCGCCAAAACGTTAGACTTTAGTTGATATTATTAATTAAACCTGTCATCCAAATTACTTCATTTTTTTAAATAAACGTCTCCCAACAGCCAGCTATCAATCAGTCATTTCAAAATTATTAAAATCAAAGTATTACTAAAATAAAAGACTGACGATATTACTGCCGATGCACTTCGGTGGCGTTCGGATCACGCCTAGCTGGCTGACTTGGAGCGCGAAGTGTCTCGGGCAGTCTGGCTCTCCAGTTCTGACCGTTCCAGTAGACAGACATGTTGTTTGTTACAGCAGTATTTGTTTCATGCAATTTTATTTACTACAGTTATGACGGTTCCAGTAGACAGACATGTTGTCTGTGGCACGATGTATTTCATGTTATTTTAGCCAGATACAATGACTGTGGAAAGATATGTTCAATACGTTGTGATCAAGAATAGTTTCTCGTGTCTATATCAATAAAACGCGAGTGCCATCCCAAATGAGTTATAGTTTATTCGTAGCAGCAGTTCCTTGCGAAGTTAATTTCAGCCTCAAGAAAAAGAATCCACGACCTGCCTGCTGTTTTCTGCGCTGGGGACATCATCATCATCATCATCATCAAGACAGCAGGTTAGTGAAGTGTACAAGAACTTATGTATTCCACACAGGGCAGTAGAAACAACTAGGCACCTCACGTGTACTGCATGCACAGTACAAACGTGCTCAGTGACACGTCGTCTGCAGTAATGCAGAGGAGGTAAAGAAGGATGAAAGTATTAACACTATCTCACTTTTATTCCTTTTTTCTTGCCGTAACATCCACCGAAGTAACAGTGCCGAACAAATAATGTCTTCCATGTCACTTTATGCCGTTGTCCGCTTCAAAACGAACCAACACAACCCTTTTTCTTAGCAGCAAGTTGAAGTTAACAGAGTTTTCAGCACCACATAGCTGCACGAGATGGGAATTTTTCTATAAACTTTACGAAGGCTTTGGTTTACATGCCTTGTTTTTGCTTCTTAAGCGTTTTCACTCTACATCTTCTAAGGTACCACACCAAATATTTTTACGAATAAGTGAAAAATAAAATAAAAATGTAGGAAGTACATGCTAATATGGTCACTGCCTCCACAACAGCATCCAGTTTGGTTGTTCTGTATTCCAGACGTACTATCTAGGCATCTTGATGCCCTAGTATCTGAAATAGTACACTGCGATGGTAGCAGTCGGTTTTCAATTGGATTTTTGTATTAGGTCAAATATAACAGAACAGAAACAAATTGAAACACTGTAAGTTAATTAATTCAAAATCGTCACAAGGGCATAGAATGTGGGGTGATAGCTTCGCATAAAAAATTATTGAGATGTTAGTATCATCTGTAGTATTATCCGTGACATATGGAAGACTATGTTCTTGAGGCAAACACATTGGCCACTTTTCCCGACGATTAGCGTGGCCTCTGTTCCCAGTCCCATATCATTTCGGCTTTAGAGCCTCACAGACGAAGCTATCAAACGTCGAGAAACAACAAAGAACTACATTTCTAGGCCAAAAGATGATGTTTAAACATCGATATGTTTAAAAAGGTATTACTATACGAATGAAACAGATAAAATGAGAAACATAAAAACCTCACCTTACACCAGACGATCTAAAATCAGAAAAGTTTTTACTAAAGAAAAACGGAGTAAGCTTTCTCTGTCAAACTCACTGACAACAAAATGTTCAAAGGTGTTTGAATTCCTGTGAGACCAAACTGCTGAAGTCATCGTTCCCTAGACTTACACACTACTTGAACTAACTTACGCTGAAGACAACACACACACCCATCCCCGATGGAAGTCTCGAACCTCCGGCGGGAGTGGCCTCCCGATTCGTGACGTGGCGCCTCTAACCGCGCGGCTACTCCGCGCGGCCCATTGATAACAATAATAGTGTCTATTAGAAATAGCTTTACCGCTTCGAGGGAGACAGCAGCAGTGTTCAGAGCGAAGAAAAGGTAGCGGCTACTTTTCGCACCCTGGCTGTCTTACCTCACCTTCCCTCACATACACTATGTGATCAAAAGTATCCGGACACCTGGCTGAAAATGACTTAGAATTTCGTGGCGCCCTCCATCGGTAATGCTGGAATTCAGTATGGTGTTGGCCCACCATTAGCCTTGATGACAGCTTCCTCTCTCGCAGGCATACGTTCAATCAGGTGCTGGAAGGTTTCTTGGGGAATGGATGACCATTGCTCACGAAGTGCTGTACTGAGCAGAGGTATCGATGTCGGTCGGAGAGGGCTGGCACGAAGTCGGCGTTCCAAAACATGAATCTGGTCAGGACTCTGTGCAGGCCAGCCGTTTAGAGGAATGTTATTGTCGTGTAACCACTCCGCCACAGGCCGTGCATTATGAACAGGGCTCGGTCGTATTAAAAGATGCAATCGCCATTCCCGATTTGCTCTTCAACAGTGGGATGCAAGAAGGTGCTTAAAACATATATGTAGGCCTGAGCTGTTACAGTGCCACGCAAAACAACAAGGGTTGCAAGCCCCCTCCATGAAAACCACGACCACCCGATAACACTACCTCCTCCGAATTTTACTGTTGGTACTAGACACGCTGGCAGATGACGTTCACCGGGCATTCTCCATGCCCAAACCCTGTTATCGGAACGCCACATTGTGTACCGTGATTCGTCACTCCACACAACGTTTTTTCACTGTTCAATCGTCCAGTGTTTCCACTTCACTATCACATCGGAAACAGTGGACCTATGGATGTTTAGGAGTGTGGAAATCTTGCATACAGAAGTATGACACTGGTGAAACCCAATCACCTGACCACGTTCAAAGTCCGTGAGTTCCACGGAGAGTCCCATTCTGCTCTATGCTCTCTGATATGAAGTACACGGCAGTACGTGGCAGCACACTGCACCTATAATGAAATAAACGTATGTTTTTAGGAGTGTCCGTATACGTTTGATCACACAATGTATATATGCCTATACCACTTCTGATACTACTTCTAAATTTAGATCTCATTATCCTTCCGTTCTGGGCTGGCCTTGGTGAAACGTACTGCCCGTAGTACACTGTTTCTTTGGAATGTTCTGTTTTCTAAACTAATCCCAGTGGTCACGTACGACACTGTTGCATTCTAGTCACGCGTTCCAGGTAGACTCCCAGATTCTTACTTTCATGTTATGCCTATAAGCGATAATTACACACTGAAGTGCCAAAGAAACTGGTGTAGGTAGGCGTATTCAAATACGGAGATACTTTAACAGGCAGAATATTGTGCTGCGGTCTGCAACTCTTATACAAGACAACAAGTGTATGATCGGTTACTGCTGCTGCAATGGCAGATAATCAAGATTTAAGTCCGTTTCAACGTGGTGTTACAGTCAGCGCACGAGTGATGGGACACAGCATCTCCGAGGTAGCAATGAAGTGGGGATTTTCCCGTACGACCATTTCATAAGTGTACCGATAATATGAGGAATCGTGTAAAACTTCAAATATCCGACATTGCTTGGGCCGGAAAAAGATCCTGCATGAATGGGACCAACGATGACTGAAGAGAATCATTCAATGTGACAAAACTGCAACCCTTCCCCAAATTACTCAAGATTTCAATGCTGAGCCATCAACAAGTGTCAGCGTGCGAACCATTCAACGAAATATCATCGATATAGGCTTTCGCTGCCGAAGGCCCACGCGTGTATCTTTGATGACTGCACAACACAAAGCTTTACGCATCGCCTTCGCCCGTCAGCACCGAGAGGTTTGGGCAATTCCAGCGGGACAACGCGACACCCGATAGGTCCAAAATAACTACAGAGTGGCTCCAAGAACACTCTTCTGAGCTTAAAGACTTCTGCCACTCACCAAACTCCCCTTACATGAACATAATTGAGCATATCTGGGATGCCTGGCAACGTGCTATTCAGGAGGGATCTCCACCGCCTCGTACTCTTACGGGTTTATGGCCAGCCCTGCAGGATTCTTGGTGTCAGTTCCCTCCTGCATTACTTCAGACGTCAGTCGAGTCCATCCCACGTCGCGTTGCGGAACTTCTTCGTGCTGGCGGGATCCCTTCAGGTTATTAGTCCGGTGTACCAGTTTCTTTGCTTTTCAGTGTACATGGTAAGTATACAGAGCTTATTGCATACCAATTAAGTCTGCCTGCAATAACAGTAATAGCATATCATTTCCATTTATAAACTATAATATCAAATATAAAAGGAGAGTGGAAACAAATGTCAAACTCGTGTGTTCAATATTGGCGTATTAGACACCTATAACCGTGTTTAAAGAGGTATGAAAATGTAGCTGATGCAACCGAGAAGTTCCTGGCGTTTCAGCTCTTTGTCTTCCCTCCTGCTGCCGATCTTACTAGTTGTGTGTCAGACATGTGGTTAGTAATTTTATTTATTGATACCCTGGAACCAAGATTTTTTAGTTAACAGCCAAGATCCACTCTGTAACGGTGTAGTGTTTGTGCAGAATGCGACGATGACACCATATCCCTCAATGGCATAACAATTTTTGTGTAATCTCTTTAAATGATTGTGTAAATGAGAAATTCCTTCAAATGTGGCGTCGTTACGTCCACGTAAGTCACCTACTGGTTGTTTCTGGTCTTTTTCTCTTCCAAACCACTGTCATAAATCGGATCTCTGGTTTGACATATATAAGCAAATATTAATTATTTGATTTAAAATGTGGTAATATGCTTCCACAACGCAGCTATGCAAGAACAATTCGCGGTACGCTATAAAGTTCTACATACTTACTTCTCTGTATGCGACACAAAATATAAATATACCACAAGATACACAGTATCAATACTTGTCCAGTCTCTCTCGGCGGTTACACGTTTCCTCGCATCCATCTCTGACAAAATACTGGAGGTAACCATATCAGATGGAAGCTCCGATTTAGTCGCAGGCTAAAAGGAACGTCTAACGAACCTGTAAGATACGTGCTGCTCAACACCTACAGAACTTCTAATTAAGTGTGACGCGTTGTAAGATTACCCAAAATTCCATTAGTACGAGGTGCAGAAAATCAGTCGCAGTTTGTATTAAGGGAATTACATTTTCGCCGAGTACTGTTACGACCACTACCATTGCATCACAAAGTTGTTGGGCCTGCTGGTGTAGTGGCAGCATGTGTGCCTGAAAAGTGGAAGGTCACGAAATCGAATCCAAGTGCGACCACTAAATTTTCTGTCCACCTTTAAAATCTCAAGAAAGTTTTGACAGGAGCGACACGTGGTTCAGAATCCAAGTTAAACTTCTGCCCATTCCCCAGGTCGACTGGGGACTTACAAGCCTCCAGAACCAAAGACTTCAGATTGCCACCAGGCCATTGAGTATTATCATTACTGTTATTATTACTTATTATTATTACTATTACTAATGTTACCATTAGTGTTATTATTATTATTATGAAAATTTTTGTGACTGACCATTTCAGATTCTTTTTCTCTCTGTTAGGCCAATTAAGTTACTCATTCGTCTGTTAGCTACGTTTTATTCCGGTCTTCTGATCACATCCGACCAGATCATTATTATTGTCATCATTTTCACTTTCCTAACTAGGAAACCTACTATATTTCGTAATCGTTCTCTATACCCTTTTCTGTCCGTTGTTTCTTTAGCTTTAATATTTTTCTTTTCTAAATATGTTTTTACTTTGCTAATCCAGCTTGTTGTTGACTTCTTATCCTACAAATATTCGAAGTATTTTTGGTTAGTCTACCGCCCTGGATTTGATATAGATGTTCAAAAAATACTAGTCTTATTTTACTCATTCCTTTGATTTGTTTTCCGATAAATTTCACCTGTTACTTGGCACAATATCCAGTTTTCATAGTTTCTCGAGAGGCTGATATTTTCCTTATTGACTTCGCCTTTCTAGTACTTCTTATTTATCTAAACTATTTGTTTAATGGTAGAGACTTTGCTCTATACGGACATTTTATCTTCACTACTCTGTTGTAATGTCTTGTTTTTCCTTTTTTTAGAAAGGCCTAAAGAGGCTTTATTTATACCATAAGCCTTTTGTACTGGGTATTTTTTCGGAGGAAGTAGCAATGCGCTACGCTCGCAGGTTCGAATCCTGCCTCGGGCATGGATGTGTGTGATGTCCTTAGGTTAATTAGGTTTAAGTCATTCTAAGTTCTAGGGGACTGATGACCTCAGAAGATAAGCCCCATAGTGCTCAGAGTCATTTGAACCATTTGAAGTAGCAATGACTTGGAGTGCGTTCATCGACGGACACGTGAACGCACCCTAATAGCTTCCACTGCCACATCCTTCGGTCGTTACCGAAGTCGTCAGCTTCTCCGACGAAAACATTCTTGCCTCTCCTTATTGTGCCTGTGCTCCCTGCCGGATGCAGACTTGCGGCTGCGGGACGTCTGCATCAACTTGAAGGTAAGATCTCCCCGTTTACTGAACATACGGTGCTGCCTGTGCTGGCTGTGCTCGCTACTGTATGCTAAATGTATTGAATTACAAAATCACTCCTCACACAATACAATAATCTGTATTTGTGAGTAATGAGCAGTTGCTGGACCCTAGATTCATCTGTTGGTGACAACTCACACGTATTAGTAGGCAGCACATCTGCTGTGAACAGATGGCGGAACCCTTTAATAATAGTGCCGTTAGTTCATGCAACACAACTTAATTATCCATTAAAGCTCATAGAGTAATTTCTGTTGAAACTCCCGAGCTCAGATACCGTCGTCGAAGTGTGAATCTACTTACTCGTGTGTTGCGAGAGGCATCTGAACTCTTTAGCGAGCGCGCTGGGGTATTGAATGCACCATTCATGTGCGTCTACGTCATACTCCGAAAGCAACTTATTTGTGTGTGGTGGAGGGTACTTTTTGTACCACTAACTGAGCCCTCCAACCCTGTTTCACTCGCGAATAGCGCGTTGGAAGAATGATTGTCGGTAAGCCTCTGTATTGACTCTAATTTCCCGGATTTTCTCGTCCTGTTCATTACGCGACACGTATGTAGGGGTAAATACTATGTTGTCCGACTCTTCCTGGAAAGTGCTCTCTCGAAATTTCAGTAATAAATCTGAACGTGCTGTACAACGCCTCTCTTGTAACGTTTGCCAACAGAGTCTGTTGAGCATGCCTGTAACGCTCTCCCGCCGGCGAAACGAGTCCGTGACGAAACGCACCGCTCTTCTTTGGATCTTCTTTATCTCTTCTATTAGTCCTATCTGGTATGGATGCCAGAGATATGAGCAATACTCAAGAATCGTGAGTCAAGAAACACGGCATCAATGCGAGGACCATTGCGGAATTTCGTAGTGGTGTAGCGTAACGCAGACCCTTCCGATGTGGTGGTAGCTCTTAGTATTTTTTCATCTGACTCTTCTTCCAACCCTCCTTTCCTCTACCCTCCCTCTTCGACTCAGAACTTCAGTATTGCATCGTTTCACAAGAAAAAAGTGGTGAAACACTTCGTACCCCGCGCACCTGTTCGCGCTATACTTGTATCTTTCTCCATTTTCAAATTATCTACTAAATCCGTACAGGAAATGAAAGAGGAAGTGAGGAAGAAAGAAGTTCAGAAAACGACATTCCCTTAAAAAAAGACAGAGTTTCAAAACCTGCTTCTAAAACAAAACGCTAGGCAAAAAGGTGTTATAAAAGTTTATCCGGTCTCACAAGCTATTCACGCAATATTTCTAATGAAACTGGTACGTTTTACAAGCTTTCTGAATCTGGTATTATACATGTGTTAGTACCTCATACTAATCAAAATACTATCTTAAAACAAACTACAAATGTAGAAGTGACTGCAAAGTTACAGATAGATGTGAAATTATTGCACTATTCGGCGTTTTATTTTTTATAGGTATTAACAAAGATCAACATGTAAATATAAAAGAACATTGTTAGCTAGATGCTACAGGTGTGAGCATCCTGAGGCCCACAGTGAGGTATGAAAGATTTCTGTCTGCATTGCGTTGTATAAATATAAATATTTAGCAGGTTGCTAAAGAAATTGTAACTCATGCCTACTCACGCAAAAAAATAAATTAAAATAAAAAAATTAAAAAATAAAAATAGGTGCTCCCGCTCGAAGGTTAAGAGATAAAACTGCTAATTGCATCGAAAGCTGAGGGGTGCTAAACTTACAGATGCATCATGGCCGATACAGATGACACCGGCGTTTCTCACCTGATTCCGAGAGCAAAAATATCTCTTCCAAGTGAGACCAACCCTGTTTAATTGTAATCCATCGTTATAATTACACTCTTCATGCCAATTCGGCATCCATATTTTATTTTACTCGCCCGCCTAGACTGTATTGTCTGCACAGACTCTTTTTTGTTTTTAATTAAACGAATTTTTGTGTTGTTCACAAATTACTGCACCTTCTAAACATTTTACGCTAATGAAGGCCCCAGAAGAACGATGTTTCCCGACTGTATTTCTGACAAAAACGCGATTATGGTAGCTGGAATCGGAAGTCTTTATTACTACTGCCTTTTGCGTTCTTGTGGTGATATTTCCATAGAAACTTTCATCCCCTAACAAATATCTCTTTATATCTAAACGACAAGTGAAATACAAACTGTGATAGACTTAGTTTTTTATAACACAACGAAATATTTTCATAAAAATTTTCAACCCCCCGCCCCTTGGCGGTTGAATTTCCGGAAACAGTGAAACACGTTTCTTTTTTTTTCTAACAGAGGAGGTAAACACAAATTTTCGTACATTTAACTTTAAAAATATATAGCTAAATATTTTCATAAAACAGTTCATAACCTATTTCATCCCCTTAGGGGTTAAATTTCCAAGAACACTGAAATATGTATTTCTTATTTGTAATCGAGAATTCAAGTATCAATTCTCATACATGCAACTTTAAAAATGGTTTTGTGTTTCTTTAACAATGATTCATTGCCAAGAACAACTTCCACCCCCACAGGGATAAATTTCCAAAAATGATGAAACATGTACTTTTTTATTTCTGATCAAGAAACCAAACGCCAATTTCCATAGGTCTAGCCTCAAAATTTCCCTAACAGCGACATTTTGTCAAAAAAACCTTTCATCCTATTTCCCATCGATAGGGATGGAATTTTTTTAAAAATCTCTTTCTTAAACAACTCCTATTGTATACCCCCAACAACCTCTGAAAATTTCAAGTTTCTATCCTTAGTGGTTTGAGCTGGGTGATGATGAGACAGTGAGTGAATCCGTCAATCAGGACATTGCGTTGTATGTGCAGAGATTATGCAACTCTCTCTTCCTCTTAGTAACGTTTTCTCAAATTTCTGTGGCCACTCTACACAAAGGAGCATGATAAAGCGTTATGATGGCTAAAAATCTAGAATCATTAAATTTTGTTTCATTCTCTCTCCAGTTTTTAAAGCAACTTCTGCTACGGTTGACTGATCAAATCGGTCGGAGAGACAGTTTTTCTTATAATACGAATGTTAATACTTCTTTTCGTGGTGCCAGCGTGTGCTTAGCCACAATTACACGCTGTTTTATACACATCGCTTTTAGCCGCTCTTGAAACTTTAATTTGTTTCTTTCGTTGCGTTTTAGATCCACATGTCTAACTGCAGAGGATAAAGACTGCGTCTCTCCAAAGCTCTATTTCCGTCTTTTTTGATACTTCATTGTTCAATCACTCAGTAATGGTTAAAATTCACTCTCGCCTTACGTAGGATTATGTTGTAATTCTTAGGGTATTTGTTCCATTTCATCGCAGGTTCACTTGCTGTGTTGCATGACTTACACTTAGCAGTCACTGTTCAGTCCCCACAACGGCTTGGAGAGCGTACCAAGGGGCCCCCACTTCTAACTGCAAACTTGACAGATATTGAAATCGTTATTCCCGATTCTTAAAGTACTTGTTATATATCTACGTTATTTTAATGATAATTGAAGCCTACCCAGCTAGCTTCTGCTTGTAAAAACTTAAACTCAACAGAAAAGTATTTTAGCGACTGCCAGAAATGTCACTGTCCCCCACTGAGTAGATTTTCTACCAAAATGCTGGTCTCACTTCCTGTCAGGGGTAATCGTAACGCACATACACACACAAGCACACACATTACGCAATGGCTCGTGACAGCAGACAGCTATAAGAATTAATTCTGTATGGCTTTCAGTATGTGGCAGTACGAGGTGCATTGAAGTTCTAAGGTCTCCAATTTTTTTTTCTAATTAACTACTCACCCGAAATCGATGAAACTGGCGTTACCTCTCGACGTAATCGCCCTGCAGACGTACACATTTTTCACAACGCTGACGCCATGATACCATGGCAGCGGCGAAGGCTTCTTTAGGAGTCTGTTTTGACCACTGGAAAATCGCTGAGGCAATAGCAGCACGGCTGGTGAATGTGCGGCCACGGAGAGTGTCTTTCATTGTTTGAAAAAGCCAAAAGTCACTAGTAGCCAGGTCAGGTGAGTAGGGAGCATGAGGAATCACTTCAAAGTTGTTATCACGAAGAAACTGTTGCGTAACGTTAGCTCGATGTGCGGGTGCGTTGTCTCGGTGAAACAGCACAAGCCCAGCCCTTCCCGGACGTTTTTGTTGCAGTGCAGGAAGGAATTTGTTCTTCAAAACATTTTCGTAGGATGCAAAAAAAAAAAAAAAAATGATTCAAATGGCTCTGAGCACTATGCGACTTAACTTCTAAGGTCATCAGTCACCTAGAACGTAGAACTAATTAAACTTAACTAACCTAAGGACGTCACACACATCCATGCCCGAGGCAGGATTCGAACCTGCGACCGAAGCGGTCGCTCGGCTCCAGACTGTAGCGCCTAGAACCGCACGGCCACTCCGGCCGACGTAGGATGCACCTTTGGAACGCAATGGGTAAGGATTACGCCCTCGCTGTCCCAGAACATGGACACCTTCATTTTTTCAGCACTGAAGGTTACCCGAAATTTTGTTGGTGGTTGTGAATCTGTGTGCTTCCATTGAGCTGACTGGCGCTTTGTTTCTGGATTGAAAAATGGCATCCACGTCTCATCCATTGTCACAACCGATGAAAAGAAAATCCCATTCATGCTGTTGTTGCGCGTCAACATTGGTCGTCCGTCAGCATTCGTGGCACCCCCCTGGATGACACTTTTCGCATTTTCAGGTCGTCATGCAGGATTGTGTGCACAGAACCCACAGAAATGCCAACTCTGGAGGCGATCTGTACAACAGTCATACGGCGATCCCCCAAAACAATTCTCTCCACTTTCTCGATCATGTCGTCAGACCGGCTTGTGTGAGCCCGAGGTTGTTTCGGTTTGTTGTCACACGATGTTCTGCCTTCATTAAACTGTCGCACCCACGAACGCACTTTCAACACATCCATAACTCCATCACCGCATGTCTCCTTCAATTGTCGATGAATTTCAATTGGTTTCACACCACGCAAATTCAGAAAACGAATGATTGCACGCTGTTCAAGTAAGGAAAACGTCGCCATTTTAAGTATTTAAAACAGTTTTCATTCTCGCCGCTGGGGGTAAAACTCCATCTGCCGTATGGTACTGCCATCTCTGGGACGTATTGACAATGAATGCGGCCTCATTTTCAAACAATGCGCATGTTTGTATTTCATTTCATGTCGGAGAAAAAAAAGTCGGAGGCCTTAGAACTTGAATGCACCTCGTACAGAACTGCTTGCTAAACGTGTATATGTAATACTGAATTATGTGGCAATTATATCCAGTTTCAATGGTTTTCGCTAATGTGGCAGTCAAATACTTCGCTCTCTGTAGGTTGATTGTACGCACTAAGTAACTCTCTACAGTCAAAGAGTTATTTTTATATGTTTAACTGCAAATAAGCTCTCTGCCAAAAGTCATAAAATTTTTACTGTTTTACTAGTTTTAATACTGATTCAACTTTAGTATCCGTAAAGATCGTCCTCTTAAATTAAAGTTGACTTACGAACTTTAAGAATTGCACCACCTTTTCCTGTCACATTGACTTTCGTCAGAGTGGTCATATCGGAGGATGTTCAAAAAAGACATTCCAATCTTTGCCGCATTCGAGCAATGAAAGAATTCACTGGTGACCTACAAAAATGTGTACCGTAGGTGGGATTCGAACCCAGGTCTCCTACTTGATAGGCAGGTGCATTAATCATCTAGGCCATCTTGTCACCTTATCTCTGCTTTTTTCGGTGTTGTTCGTTGCATTAAGTCCATTAAGTCGTGGTGGACGCCACATGACGTGCGTTGAAGTTCATTGTTGATCCCTTCACTCAGTCTCTTTTTTTTCTTTTTTTTTTCTTTTTTAATATTCTGACCAAACTCGCTGAGCTATCGGCATCACCTTGACACAGTGGTAAAACCCCATGCTGCCCGTAATCGCGATGTGATTGACATGCGTAATCACACTTCCATACTTATCAAGAGGTCCGAAACGAATAATACGGTCTGCTGCCATCCTGCTGCGATTACGGGCAGCATGGGGTTCACGCCTGAGCCTCAGGACGTGCGCTAGCAGCGCATGTCGGGTGTTTCAAGCGTCAACTTCGCGTCTCAATATCTCGGGATGCAGTGGGAATATTGCGATGCAATCAATGCCATTGTGTATGTGCAGTGTCACGGTATGGATTGCTGAAGAAAAAATATAGGAGGTCCATTTAAAAAAACATAAGTTTGTGTTAAAAAACACATATGCTTTCGTTTTAGAATGTTTCCAAATATGTACATTCATGTGCCCCAGCCCTACATTGATAACGGTGAAAGTCGTTTTCCAATAGCTGTTATTGTTCCAGAGATATTTTGGGTGGACGAGATAGCTGGGGCACCCTGTATATACATATATTTGCCGGTACCCAGAGGAGCAGACAGAACTCATACCTAAGTAACGCCCGTAAATTCTTTTATGCAAAACACTTAAGGGACGCTACTTTGGTATGAGTGGTGTCTGTTCTTTCGCATACCACTCATGTAGCTACATCTCTCGAGATGAAGTAGCGTCGTTGATGCTGTAATGAAATCTGTAAACGCCGCTACGCCACGAAATAGGGCGCATCTGCAATGTAACCAGTAGATAAAAAGTGGTGTCGTGGAGTATGGGGTCTTGTGCTCGACGTGCACCATTGGGTGGTTTGCGAGATTGTTGAAAGACTCAACAGTCAAAGATGAATGTTAGGATCTTAAAAATGGATAAGACTGTGCTGTCTGTAATAATGTTGTTTTCTTTTCGGTTCTGAACCATCAACAACGGCAGCTGTACAACATACAAAAGTGGACAATGCGACAAAGCAAAACGAAATAAGAAAGAACGTTAAATCGATCAAAATACTCACGAAAATTATCACAGATGTTTCAGACGTTATACATGCTTTACCGTAAGTTACCAGGTCACCATAATTGGTAAAGCAATATAAAATCAAAAACTGTAACAAGATAAAAATATGATGGCACAATGACAGAAGGATAAGAAGTGCTGTACAGCAATACAAGCCAAAGAAGTTCAAAGATAGCCTCGATCGAATCCAAAGAAGTTGCCGTTAAATAATTATGTGATAATCAGATTAAAAAACTTTAATATTAACAGTTCTACACTTGATTTAATGTTTTTTTCTGTATTGTCACATTGCCCATCTTCGTATGTGTTGTACAGCTGCCATAATGATGGTTCAAAAGCGAAACTGGAAGCAAAATAACATAACATTATTATAGACAGCACAGTGTTACGCAGTTTTCAAAATTTGAACATGTTGTTGACCATCACCTAAGCAAGCAGAATGTTAAGGTAGGAGTTTGAGGCCCAATTAAAGCATAACGCGGTTAATACAGTCAACAGTACATGCCCGGCCAATGTTTATTTCATCAGAGCGAGCAAATTTAATTTAGTTCACGTACAGAACACGTAATGCGTCTGAGCTGCCCATACTGTAGGACAGGATCTGTATATTATATCTTTCGCTGATGGCTTAAAATGTTAGTCTCTTCCTCATATGGCGCTGAAGATCAGATCACAGTTCGGTACACCTCATCTAACTAATGCAGGTCACAGCTGTCACTTATTAAACTTCCACCTCCCCTACAGTTCAAATTCACGAGCACGATCTTTAAATAAATCGGGTCTAAAACACAGCGGAAACCTCCATTGTCCTAATACTGCGGGGTAACAAACAGCTACTCTGTGGCAGCCACGTCGTTTTGACATCGCCAAATTTAACCGTAGGGTCCCTGCGGAACCCACTTCGGAAATTACTCATAGACATTAGCAAAATGCCTCACAATGAAATTACAGTATCTACATATCGGATGTTCAACACTCGTATGTGTCCTCCATTTGATCCTACAACTCACATTGTCCTATTTCAACAACAAAATCTCCTCATTCTTGACAACAATTTACAGCGTCGTTGCCTCTAGATCGCGAGGATCCAGTTTCGATTACAGGCAGGGTCGGATACTTTCTTCGATCGAGGACTGAGCGTTTGTGTCGCCTCAATCATGTCATCTTACCATCATCACAAAGACGTGCAAATCGCTGAGGTGGCGTGAAATAGGAAGACTAGCACCAGGTGGCTGAACAGCCCCATACCTGATCTCGTAGGCAATAATACCATACCATCATTTCATTTCATATATAAGGTTACGTCCCTAACAGGGCAATCGCATTACCTTAAATACTTAATAATATTCCCAGATCAAATTACAGTCACAACCTAAGCAATATTTGCACAAGTGAGATACAGGAAAAATTCTACAATTCGTCAATAAACATACATTAACAGCATAAGCGGTATTTCACATAGTACAGTTGGAGAATGAATAAGTGATTACGCATAGAAGTGTACTTGTTACTATAAAAATCGGTAAAGCAGATGCCAGACTGAGATTCATTGGAAGAATCGTAAGGAAATGCGGTCCGAAAACACAGGAAGTAGGTTACAGTACACATGTACGCCCACGGCTTGAATACTGCTCAACGCTGTGGGATCTGTGCCAGACAAGGTTGATAGAAGAGATAGAGAAGATCCAACGGAGAGCAGCGCCCTTCGTTACCGGATCATTTACTAATCGCGAAAGCGTTACGGAGATGATAGATAAACTCCAGTGGAAGACTCTGCAAGAGAGAAGCTCAGTAGCTCGGTACAGGCTTTTTTTGAAGTTTCGAGAACGTACCTTCACCGAGGAGTCAAACGTTATATTGCTCCCTCCTACGTATATCTCGCGAAGAGACCATGAGGATAAAATCAGAGAGATTAGAGCCCACACAGAGGCATACCGACAATCTTTCTTTTCACGAACAATCCGAAACTGGAGTACAAGGGAGAACCGATAGAGGTACTCAAGGTACCCTCCGCCACACACCGTCAGGTGGCTTGTGGAGTATGGATGTAGATGTAGATGTAGAAATCCGTTCCAGGACGATCAAGCATTTTGTGCAAGGATGTTTTTCGATCTGTAGGCTAGTATATCGAATCTCAAAGACAGTGACGACAAGCACTAACTGACGCTTCTACATACATGCTTGCACAATAGGCTTGATCAACCATTCTTGTCAAGCTTCCACATACGCGTGTAGACAACTTTTAGTTGTTTTGACCAGTACTAGTGTTTTTGTTAAGTCTTAAAAGGTGGACATTTATAGGTGGACTGGCCACTTATTTGCGGGTAGTTTCAGAATGCATCGAAGTTTCATGATACAAGAGCGAAGCAGTCGCGCGTGACATCTGTGGAACAGTCGACTTGCGGCAGTGGCAGAAGTATCTCTGAACTTGTGTATCTTTGGCTCAGTTGTAGAGCGGAGAGTAGTCAAGTATTGGACATGGAGTAAGCTGGCAGAACTTTGAGCGTAGTGCATTTTGTAGAAGGACTTTGCTGAAGGAAATTGTTGGGAATTATTAACCTAATGGAAGGACTTCCAGACACAGCATCTATGGAAGAGAGAGAATCGATTTGCATTATGGATATGTTTTTAACGTAATTTTTTTTTTTTTTTGATGGTGTGTATTGACAATGTCAGCGATTTTTTCAACAGAACAGTCCACTCCCCCATCCCAGTTTACGTAATTTCAGTTAAATCCATTTCAATTTACATAATTGTAAAAGCATTGCCTTGTAAGACTTTTGTAAAGAAAGTAAAGGTTTTGGTATCCTGTGAGTTTTATGTTCTTTTGAAAAAAGATTTCGAACACAGCATTGTCATTATAATGAACGGATTACTATTTTCGTTTCAAGTAAGTTTTAGTACGAGTAAATCAACCCAATCTTTCCCCCCAGTGGTTTAGTTATACTTTAGTGTATTTCAGCTGGCGCGATTTCTTCATGCTGTGCTGTTGCTGCCGATTTTGCTGCACTTTTTCAGGTGAGATTTATTTCATACTTTGTTGGTTGTTTCGTTTCTCACCTTACGTTTACGCGTGCAAATTCTAAGCGTTTTCTTTGTAATTCAGATTTTTGATGGGCCAGTGAACAGTATATTTTCACAGTGTTATTATGTAACTTCAGTTTTTCAATTTTTTTGTGCAGTGTACAGTTTGATTTCGAAAGTGGTTTCTGAATAACAGTTTGATTTAATTAGCAGCCCAGTGCATCCCAGTTAGATTTGTCTTTATGTAAATGTGTGCAATGAGACACGCTGTTCGCAATAGTAATTTCACTTCAACCTTTTTATAACAGGGGGCAGTACATCCAGTTTTGAATAAAAAACAGGCACACCTTTTAGCGCTCATGAACGAACGATCGTGTCAGAGCAAATAAATTTCAGTCTTGCCGCCATTATCAAGCCCAACATCCGAAATGGCTCTCTGTTGCCTTTGCTTTGCCTAACGCCAAACTGAACATCTAACAGCTCCCCAATCTTTCCCCATCCCAATACAATAAGTGTATGTTCTGTATTTTTTTTCCATTTCCATAGCTAACTGTTGTTGAACAGTTGATATTTCCACAATTAGTGGGGTTGAAGCTCTTTTTTCCATGTTTGCTTTAACAATACGTATGTTTTTGCATAGGGTCCGCCTTCAGCAAAACACAATTTGGTTTTTTAACCCAAACATGTTTCACTGCGGTGCAGCATCTTCAGTGGGCTTTTATTTTCATCTGTCAAAGATAAACATTGTTCTATACTGTTTGTATAAATGTAACTATTAGATTTTAAATCGTAATTACAGATATTTGAAAAACACATAAATTATTAAATTCACACCTTTTTGCCACATGGTGTGGTTTTTCTGATGTGTTGTATTCCTACAGTGACTGTTTTGCTCCACAGTTTGTCATCTGCAACCGCTAATACCTTAAAGGAGATAAATTGTTTAGACCAAAAATTACTATTTGAAAATTGTTATTTCTATGCCCAAAATTATTTAATTCTATGTGTGTGTGTGTGTGTGTGTGTGTGTGTGTGTGTGTGTGTATGTGTGCGTCTATTTACTTAATGTTTCACTACATTTTCTTTTTCTTCATCACTCTCAAACACTATATATTGAGTTGCCACTGTCACGGTCACTGTTAGTGTTTCACTGTTTACGAGCTGTAAAAACAAACATGGTGGGCAGTGGAACAGTTGAAGGTGCAAAAACACACACACACACACACAAACAGACAAAAAAAGAAATAAAAAGAAAAAAAACTTAAAACCTCCTGTCACTCTCTCTCCTCTTCCTTTTCACACACACACACACACACACACACACACACACACACACACAAACACACTCACTCAGACACACACCAAAAAAAGAAAAAAACATAGACACCTCTGAAAGATTCAGAACAACCGCCAGGAACACCTTCAACTGTTCCACTGTCAGCCATTTTGTTTTTACACTTTCAACTGTTCCACTGCCCACCATGTTTGGTTTTACAGCTGGTTAACAGCGACAATTGTAACTCAATATATAGTGTTGAGAGTGATGAAGATGAAGAAAAAGAAAATGTAAGTGAAACATTATGTAAATAGACACACACACACACACACACACACACACACACACACACACACACACACAGAATTAAATAATTTCAGGTTTTCAAATCGTAATTTTTGGCCTAAACAGTTTATCTACTCTAAGGTAAAAGTGGTTGCAAATGACAAACTGTGAAGCAAAACAGTCTCTGTAGAAACTAAACACATCAGAATAACCACACCATGTGGTAAAAAGGCATGAATTTCATAATTTATGTGTTATTCAAATATCTGTAACTACGATTCAAAAACTAATAGTTACATTTATACAAACAGTATAGAACAATGGCTGTGAGCACTATGGGACTTAACATCTGAGGTCATCAGTCCCCTAGAACTTAGAACTACTTAAACCTAACTAACCTAAGGACATCACACACATCCATGCCCGAGGCAGGATTCGAACCTGCGACCGTAGCTGTCGCGCGGTTCCAAACTGAAGCGCCTAGAACCGCTCGGCCACACCGGCCTGCCAGTATAGAACAATGTTTATCATTAATAGATGAAAAATAAAAAAAGCCCACTGAAGATGCTGTACCGCAGTGAAACATGTTGGGGTTAAAAAACAAAACTGTGTTTTGCTAAAGGCGGACCCTATCCAAAAACATATGTAGTGCTTTGGAAGCTCGCCGTTGAGACTCATTTTCATGGACTGTGCTAAACATTTTCGTGGTCCGTGCCCACAGATGCGGACCCCAGTCACCTTGCTGTGTCTGCTAGCGCTCCCGCTGGTGGCAGCTATCGGGGGCCTAAAGTTGAGGGTTCCAGAGGACGAAAAGTGCCCTTGTAAGCTGGAGGGATCCACGGCCGACTGCACCAACAAGTGAGTCTCGACACTCGCCTGAATCGTAAACTATTGTCACTGAACAATGCCCCTACCTCATAGCAGCAATAAGGAACCTTTCGTCATTGGTAAAGTATCCTACATCTTTCCGTCGGGCTACGAATATATTGGGACTGGTCAGTGAAAGGCATCTGTGGAAGGGGAGGCTACAACATACACTACTGATCATTGATATTGTTACTCCATGAAGAAATGCAGATGATAAACGGGTATTCATTGGACAAACATATTATAATAGAAATTACATGTGGTTACTTTTTCACGCAATTTGGGTGCATAGGTTCTGAGAAATCAGTAGGACTTCCCAGAACAACCACCTCTGGTCGTAATAACGGCCTTGATACGCCTGGGCGTTGAGTCAAACAGAGCCTGGATGGCGTGTACAGGTGCAGTTGCCCATACAGCATCAACACGATACCACAGTTCATCAGGAGTAGTGACTGGCGTATTGTGAATAGCCAGTTGCGAGGCCACCATTGACCAGACGTTTTCAGTTGGTGACGGATCTGGAGAGTGTGCTGCCCAGGGCAGCAGTCGAACATTTTCTGTTTCCAGAAAGACCCGTACAGGACCTGAAACACGCGGTCGTGCATTATCCTGCTGAAATGTAGGGTTTTCCATTGATCGAATGAAATGTAGAGCCACGGGTCGTAACACATCTGAAATGTAACGTCCACTGTTCAAAGTGCCGTCAATGCGAACAAGAGGTGACCGAGACGTATAACCAATGGCAACCCATTGCAGACGTCGTCGAACTGTTCGTGCAGATGGTTGTTGTCTTGCAAACGTCCCCATCTGTTGACTCAGGGATCGAGACGTGGCTGCACGATCCGTTACAGCCAAGTGGATAAGATGCCTGTCATCTAGACTGCTAGTGATTCAAGGCCGTTGGGATCCAGCACGGCGTTCCGTATTACCCTCCTGAACCCACCGATTCTATATTCTGCTAACAGTCATTGGATCTGGAACAATGCGAGCAGCAATGTCGCGATACGATAAACCGCAATCGCGACGGGCTACAATCCGACCTTTATCAAAGTCGGAAACGTAATGGTACGCATTTCTCCTCCTTACACGAGGCATCACAACAACGTTTCACCAGTCAACGCCGGTCAACTGCTGTTTGTGTAAGAGAAATCGGTTGGAAACTTTCCTCATGTCAGCACGTTGTAGGTGTCGCCACCGGCGCCAACCTTGTGTGAATGCTCTGAAAACCTAATCATGCATATCACAGCATCTTCTTCCTATCGGTTAAATTTCGCGTCTGTAGCACGTCATCGTCGTGGTGTAGCAATTTTAATGGCCAGTAGTGTATATTCACTCGCGTAACTTACACGACATATTACACAGCAATATTTTTAAAAAAGAAGGACATTTCCTGAGCCACTTTATTATGGCCAGCAAATATTTTCACAAATATTCAGGAAGATTCTGCACAACGTAACTTATAATCGCTTATGATACGTAAACATTTTCAGTAGCATAGGGTTTGGATTTTACAAATGACCGTAGTCTGTTATTATCTTTTCAATGTACTAAAATCAGTAAGTGAGAAATTATCATTATTGATGTTTTTAACTTAGGTAAGTCTTTTGGTTGTGTGAACCACGATATCGTGCTATCTAATGAGCATTAACGAAGTTCGCTTTCTTTTATCAGAACACGTAAAATCTGACCTTTTGAGAATGATAAGGCTATAGAAATGAAAGCAGCGCCAAATAATTTTAAAAACGCATCCAACGAAGTATATATTTAAGGTAAACGGACTGTCATTACTTTTTCACATTGGCAAATGGAAATCACTACACCGCAGACAACCCAAAGGAGCATGAAATACAAACAAAGGCCTCCTTGTTGTCTTACTGAGGTCTTCACTCAAACGAATGCTTTCATACAGCTCCAGACGCTATTTTATCCCGTGCAAGCCTCTTCATCTCTAGGTAACTACTGCAACTTACGTCCATTTGAACCTGCTTGCTTTATTACCTTGTAACGATTCATGATGAATGTTACTCAACTTAAGTTTCTTCTGCCTTGATGAATGAATGCTAAAGTTTCATGCTTCAAAAAATTTATTCACATGAATTGACATCCGAACCGCACACTCGTAATGTAAACAAAACACGGACACACTTCACTGATCTCTTTGACTTCCAAAAGTAACTTCAAAACTGACTTGTCGCAGCATCGCAGCATCGCTTTATATTGAATTTTAACAATAGCTTCCAAAATAAAGCATTATTAATTTTGTACAATTTTGATGTTACAATTAAAATTTACAAAACATAAAGAAACTGATGATACAGCCGAATAAGGTATAAAATACAATATTGAATGACAATGTTTTATAGTAAAATCTTTAGTTTTCCATAAGAAAATCATTCTGAACTTAAATTACAATAATGTCTCTCGTATTCTTTTAGTTACGTAATTAATTACAGTTGGGATTTGGCCACTAATATTCAGTGGTAGTACTGAGCTCGTGCTTTATCCAATTACATACATAAAATGCAGAAATAAGGCTTCAAATTCTGGAAATTGGAAAATTGTGAGATGTTAACAACTGGAGAGTTAATTACAAACGTAATTACAAAGAATATTATTTACAGAGGAAGACATAAAAAAATAACAGATGAAAATACATCATACTTGGTAATAACTTTAAAGCTGTTACTCAAGATAGTGAGGTCTTCCGTTACTGGATTTATAGATTACCGTTTTGTTAATTAGAAGCATTGATTTTTCATGCTAACATCTCTGCAGTCACTAGTTATTTATTTCTAATGACTTACTACTTCAATTTCTTGATTAGTTACTTAATTTAGTATATGTACATAATTTTATCAATGACCACAATCCACCGATAATTATGACAATGGACGTCCTTCCAGAACATTCCACACGACTTCGCAATGAATATCAAGTTTTTGTTATCAAATAGGACAGAATGATACATGCAAAGACACACATACAAGGCCTTAGGAAGCACTGAATTGTCCGATAACTATCCGGAGGTATATATATATATATATATATATATATATATATATATATATATATATATATATATATATATATATATATATATGGACGTCCTTCCAGAACATTCCACACGACTTCGCAATGAATATCAAGTATTTGTTATCAAATAGGACAGAATGATACATGCAAAGACACACATACAAGGCCTTAGGAAGCACTGAATTGTCCGATAACTATCCGGAGGTATATATATACCTCCGGATAGTTATCGGACAATTCAGTGCTTCCTAAGGCCTTGTATGTGTGTCTTTGCATGTATCATTCTGTCCTATTTGATAACAAAAACTTGATATTCATTGCGAAGTCGTGTGGAATGTTCTGGAAGGACGTCCATTGTCATAATTATCGGACTATCCGGAGGTATATATATATATATATGAAAATTTCGATACCACCCTTATATATATATATATATATATATATATATATATATATATATATATATAAAGGGTGGTATCGAAATTTTCATATGAGTTCTGGGGGTGGCTGCACCATTATAACCTCTTGCTCTCACTGTGCAGTTGTTATCCCTACACTTTCCTCCGTCTGTCTACTACTCAACTGACGAGTCCTTCATGTCACAGAATATGTGCTACTTTGAATCTCATATTTTAATCAAGTTTCTTTTTTCGCAGTTGGATATACAATCGCCTCACTAATTATCCGGTGTACCCATTAATCTTCAGCCTTATTCCGTAGCACCACACTTCAAAGCTTCTATTCTCTTCTAGTCTGAATTGCGTATCCTCCATGTTCACATCCGCACAAGATTACACTCCAGACAGATACGTGTATTTCCGGAAAAGATTTCCTAACACTAAAATTTCTACTAGTTGTCAACAAATTTTTCTTATGCTTTACTTGTTTTCTTGCTATTGCTTATGTTAAATTTACGTTCCCAGTACTTTTACTATCGTCAGCTATTTTGCTGCTCAAATCGCAAAACTTATCTACTGCTTTTACTGTCTCTCATCGTAACCTGTTTCTCTCAGCGTTATGAACCAAAAAAATAACCTGAGATGCCGTTGAAAGCAATTTTGCTGCAAATACTTGTACACTTCGTGGCTACGCAACGGAGGTAGCGTTGTACGAAATCTGATAGAACTGGGGCTCGTTTAATTAACATTAATTCACACCAGGTTATCTATGTATCACTGAACTTCCGTATGGTAAACGAGTAAGTAAAGGATGCGAAACTTTATGAACTGGAGTAGCCACTGATATCTTTAACATCGATTTTATGTAAACGGATAACATTCACTGGTACATCAGCTGAAGAAGACGAGACGGTGCACTGGGTAATCTAATATGAATCACAGCAGTAAACTTCATTTGCTTTTCTGGCACTCGCTACATCGTGGGAACAGTTAGCCTATGCGAAGGGGTCGAGTCTACGCTCTTTATGAATGAAGGACGGTGAGTCAGTGATCACAAAGAATGGACTTTTATTGTGTCTAAACACATAGATTCCCACCCATCTTCACAAAAAGGTAAATAAAAATGGCTTCAGCCAATAAACTCAGCTAACGAGTAAAATGGCACAGACTTAATTACATTGTACCCTGAAATATTTAATAATGCTGTATGGCTATCAGGCCAAAAGTTAAAAATTTCGGAATGAAATTAATTAATACTACAATTTAGAGATAGATATATTAAAGACCTATGGGTGTTCAGTTACTACAATTAAACCGACAGGACTAAAAGCAGAGTGAGTAAGTACGGGTATGTTACAGGTCGGATCCCGAACGGATGAAAATCACCTTAAATTCTATAAATACGAAAAGAGGAGAAATTCGTTAGTCATGTCGGCAGTCAAATGGTTCAAATGGCTCTGAGCACTACGTTACTTAACTTCTGAGGTCATCAGCCCCCTAGAACTTAGAACTACCTAAACCTAACTAACCTAAGGACATCACACCCATCGATGCCAGAGACAGGATTCGAACCTGCGACCGTAGCGGTCGCGCGGTTCCTGACTGTAGCGCCTAGAACCGCTCGGCCACCCCGGCCGGCTGTCGGTAGTCATTGAGATAGTAATTTTACGTACGATAATATGTAGCACAACACTGCGTATGGAATTCAAGATAAAGGACATATGGCAGGTTCTGCCTATGAATACTGTGTTCAGCATCGGATTAAATTCTCTTAACTCAGATCTAAATGTTCTACGAGAGGGGGCCGCGAAATGTCAAAATGCAATCACTCAAAGGCGATGATACACTCATTTAATCACTTCAAGACGACCTTTGGTTGACCAAATTGCCAACGTGTCATGGTTGCCAACAACTGGCCAAGCACCAATGAAAGACTTGAAAAGTTTCATGAACAAACTAGAGTTTGAATTTGGAAATAGACAAAAGAATGTGGCACTAAGCTCACTGATCTTTAAGTACACGTGGGAGCATCTTTCTACTGACGAAGGCTAGCTCACCGAAACCTGAAAACTGTTTAAATGTAACGGGAAAGGTAACTACTGAGTTCTACCATTAAATGAATACCAACCGAAACTTGCTACAAGATGAAATGGCAGAACGATGCTTGAGTCCAAACTGTATTGGTAAACGCAGTGTAGATGCAGTACCATTCTCTCAAGGTGCCAACCATAAGGAAAGTTAGGGTTTTTCTGCAGTCTTCCTTGCGCCCGTCGTCGTTATTACTGCCAGAGATGGTTGTTCTGGCTACTGATTTCTCAGGATCTATGCACCCAAATTGCGTGAAAAAGTAATCACATGTAAGTTCTAGTATAATATATTTGTCCAATGAATACCCGTTTATCTCCAGCATTTCTTCTTGGTGTAGCAATTTTAATGGCCAGTAGTGTACTAAAGCCTTCCTACTTTATTAGATGATGTAGGCCCTAAGCAGGAATGACCCACCTCCCTGGCGAACCTGTGGGACAGCATACTTAAGACATGGATTGTTTCCTTGTCACCTACACATTCTTTTACAACGACCGTCATCCGTCAGATTAATCCCACATTACTAGCTGAAACAAGCTGTCGCCACTGAGGCATATTCGGTCTTCCGTGCTGGGGACAGGTTTGTCTCAATGATCCTAATGGACTCCTAGAGGCTACGTGAATCATTTGTGGATCGTTTCTTACTGTCTAAGTTGAAACAGACTTCGAAAAATGAGGCTAGCAGTTCTGTTGTGTAGGCTTTAGGGCGCCTACATCATTCTATAAATAAAGAATGTTGCCTTACAAATGAGAAAGAGTTTGTGTTTTTATTTTGTGTGTATACACAGTACGATTCTATGTAACAGAGTAAAACAGGACTATTACGCTTGTTCTTGCATCACTCCTAACGCCTATTTTTTTTTTCCTTTTCCGATCTATTTTCATTAGTAACGCATTAACTATGAGTATACAAAATTATCACACCTCTTATTCAAGCAGCACTTCATTAAAATTCGTTACTGATAGTATGGTTTACTGGTAGCTGATGACAACAGTGTAAATAGTTTCTACGAAAACTTCTTTTTTTGAAGAAATATTTATGATTTACAGTACCTGCAAATCAAGTGAAAGTCGAAATTCAAAGAAGCTGAAAATTTATTGTTTCTAGATTCAGATAGCTTATTCGTAAGCCTTCATTCTCCTCTTTCAAATAAGAATCTTACTTTTTCTATAAACCTAATACTTCATAAGTTATTCTTATTTGCAATTTTTGGGTTCTGAAATATTTCAGTCTCAAAATAATTTTATTTCTTAACTTCAGTGCCAAAGTTTTGCAGCCCCGAGTTTTCTGTTTCCACACTCCGACAAATATAGTTTGTTAGCTTGTTAATTATTCAAATTATATGACGTCACTTTCTCGACAATTCTTATCAAACTTGGCGAATCCCTGTGCAAATTAAAATTTCACTTTCTATAGTAGTACCTGTTTTATTCTAATTATGGAGAATTTAGTCCAACAAACTCATTTCAAATCCTTTTCTATGTTTGTGCAATGCACCTGTCTTTTATAGTAATGTCTTGGAATCGATTACAAAGCCACTACCAGACTGGCACTGAACCAGTTCAGATACTACAATATTCGTTTAGTCAGTGCTAGTTATTCAAAACTTATTGAGTTAGTTGTGATTGGGCAGGCTGTGTTGTGGACTTCATACAATAACAATTCATCATAAACAACAGAATATTAAAGCAGAAATTGCATCAGATTTGTGAGGCAAAGGTATATGGACCAGGTCGGTAAGTAACAATTAGGCATCATGCAAGATGACAAGTACCTGATGTGTAATGCAAGATGTAATGAGAAACAGACGACATAGAGGCAGTATGTTGTAATTAGCATAATTTGTTTAGCTCATTCAATGGTTCAGATGGCTTGGGACTTAACTGCTGAGGTCATCAGTTCCCTAGAACTTAGAACTACTTAAACCTAACTAACCTCAGGACATCACACACATCCATGCCCGAGGCAGGATTCGAACCTGAGACTGTAGCAATCGCGCAGTTCCAGACTGTAGCGCCTAGAACCGCTCGGCCACTCCGGCCGGCTTAGCTGATTCTATCCCAACTGGACATATCAAGCACTTACATGATCAGTTGGGAGGTATTGTACATAAGCATTTATATTAGATATAGCTCTAAGTCCCATAGGTGTTTGAATCGTACTGATGTTGATGCAGGTCGCTGGTGTCTGTTCCCCCATGCCTGCTGCCACAGACACCGACCCTGAGGAGCAAGATGGCGTCACCACAGGCAGTCATCACCGACCTCGACCTGTCAGCCAACCAGCTGCGACTGCTGCTTGAGCCATGGCTCACCAGACTGCCCCAGCTGATCCACCTGGACGTGTCCCACAACCGGCTCGTCGCACTGCCATACGATGCATTCCGTGGCACACCCCAGTTGAGATTCTTAGATCTCAGCAACAACAACCTCACCACACTTGGACCTTTCCAGTTTGCACTCGTCCCGACGCTCTCAATGCTGCGAGTGCGCTCCAACCAGCTGGCCGACATCAGTGTCGACTGCTTCAGGTTAGTATGTGAATCCAAAGATGTACTGTATAACCGTCAGCTGCTAAGGAAACTTTATCGTTGCTGTCTTGGATGACGTTAGTTTTAATGGGTTAAAAACCATGTTCTGGAGGTATCTAGCATCTCCTCCTCCACTATTAGAGCAGTGCCCAGTCCAGGTATAGCAGCCGCCATGCACATCATAGACGCTTTTGTAAGGGTGGAATGGGTATAAGTGCCAATATATGTATTGGCGATTGAGGACAGTGTACTGAACTACATTAAATATTTACCTCATTTGCAGACTAATAATTATAGCTACAGCAAGTCAAATGTTTTTAGGTTGATCATGATACCTTATGATACCTTATGATACCTTCAAATACGTGTAGCAAGAGCAAGCCATTAATGCAAATTTCACCCTGAGCAGCAGGTGAGGCATTGAAGTGTGGACACATGGACGCGAAATGGTTAGCATATGCTGACAGTTGGGAATTCATTGCTTGTTATTGGTAGGCAGATACAGATGTGAAGTGGTTAAGATATGGTGCAGCATACAGCCATCCTCCATTGTGCTGGTCAGGTGTTGTTGAGCAGAACCCTGACGATGGAGATGCATGCCCTCAAGTTTCCATGCAGTCCAACACCAGACCACAGTCTCATCCTAATGCCCTATAAATCTTTATATTGCACGATTCGACCACCAAGCCATATGTAGACCTACATCGACGCTTCTCTCTAACTCAGTTGCTAATAACACTACTTCAGTAGAAACGCGGCATCTCTGTGACTAGCCATCATTCAGTATCTGAGACTGTCCACTCCTCTTACGTACCACATCAGGCTAGGTAACAACACAATGACACTAATGCACTCGACTGGCAGTTCTATCTGTCACAGAGAACTGCATCTGCAGTCATTTACATACCTGTCAATGGTTTGCACATGTATGAAGTTACATTGCCATCCAATCATGTCTTCTGGATGGTTTCTATTTCTTTCTCAGACTGTGTAAATACCGGCTGTGACGTCATTGTCAACACTTTTGATTATTATGAGTCATCACCTGACACAAAAATTTTCTAGTCACATTATTGCGTGGGTATGCATGTCACGATCAGTTACAGTCCCCATGAATTCAAAAATGGGTACTTAACATCAGAACTTGCGACATAAAATCTAAATGTTTTTCAGAAATTTCAGTGTTAACAATAATAAAACAATATAAAGCATGAAACTTCGCATTAAGACGCTTACATCTTGAGTGAGTCTTACACATTATAAATATTTGAAGATGGGCGTCAATGCCCGATACTAGTTCAGCAAATCTCGAAATAACTATCGATCTTACGCCGTTTCAGTGTACATCATTAGACCAAAAATGACCTTCATTCAACAAAAACGAGCTGCAAAATATCAGTGTCTTAAAGATATATCCTTTATACTCGTATAAAGACTCTGGTGCGCAGTCGTATTTTCATTTTCTCTACACAAGACGTTTCAGCAGCTGACCTGCCTGGATAAACGAGCACGCCAACATGCCCGCTTCTTGGACACAAGGAGACGAGCCAGTCCTTGCGGATTAACGATGAATGGTGGTGAGCCAACCGCCACATGAGTGGTATTTAGGTGGTTTCCCACAATCAACTAGGTGAATACCATGCTGGTACCTCTGTCCCGTCTCAGATAGACACTACACGACCAGAACACGGCATCAGAATTTCTTCTGATATCTCCATTAGGTGCAGATAGTTGGGGTACACTGATTCCTTCCCTGAGGGAGTGGTGACGTCAGGAAGAGCACCTAACCTCAAACACTGTCAAATATAACAATGCCAAGATCATAAAGTAACGGGAAAATTCAATACGAAAACAAGAAGAAAAATACGATATTTTCAGAATATCCCTAGTTGTCATCATAGGTATGGAGTACACCTTTCATTACTTGTTATTTGGATTCCAACAAACCAATACAGTGCTCCACATCCAAGGACGACAACTCCAGAATTTGTTGAAATATCACGTGCAGAGAAAATTACAACCCTATTGCAAACTCATACCATCTCCTTCGCTGAGAAAACCTTGTGGCTGACATTGCCTCCCAGATCTCTACTGAACAGACAGAATCACTGAAGTGTTCTGTGCATGATCATGTCACTTCACCACATGACAGAACAGCTTGAGTAAGACATGGATTGAACAGTAACACCTGTCAGTAGGGAATGCATGTTGCAGATACAACAGTGCGCTCACGTCGTTGGACCTGGGAGACAACCAGCTGACACATCTTCCAGAGGAGCTGTTCCAGATGACCAAGTCCCTGAGGGAGGTGCGGCTGGACAGCAACAGGTTGCGCTGTCTCGGGCAGCAGGCTTTCCAGCACACTCCAGACCTGGAGATGGTGGATCTCAGTGGAAACCGCATAGGAGAGGTGGCAGCTTCTACCTTCTCCAGCACACCTCTGCTCAAGGACCTCAGCTTGGCTCACAACAGGCTAGGCTTCCTCTACAATGACACCTTCAGGTAAGACTAAGTTACATGACTTCCCAGCCACTATATTTAATGATTTTTTAAAATATATCTGTTGTTCCCCAAAAGGCCCCCATACACAGGCCAACCAGTCAACTGAGCCATCTTGCCAAGTCGCTCCGCGCGAACCTGTTCACCTTTGCATGGAAGACTTTGTAGTGGACAGGTCTGTAGTCTGGGTGTGTTGGTTTGCTGGTGGACCTCTACCTGCTTTTCCTAACCACTACCTGCATCAGTGCAGGTAGGTAGGATGTGTAATTCAGTCAGGTGGGTCAGCGACATGCTCAGTGGGAGGAGGGTGGGGTGGGAGGTCGGCTAATCAGTCAAGGTGTGCGTGGGCAGCTTAAGGTAGAAGTTCCAAAGCCGCCACATACGACACAGGCACTATGGGGCACCCCTCATCTCATTCATGGGCGGACGTAGGTAGTATACGCAACCCCACTGCATTCTGCGTAAGTACTAACAACATGGCCTACCCCATCCAAATGCGCTCAGCTGGTGCAGAGCTGTTATATCAGCTCCGGCCTGTCTGCTTGACTTCTCATGCATCAGCCTTTTGCCTGTCCCTCTACACCTGTGTATGTGGGCGTTTGACTACTCGCTGAAGGGTATGAGGGCTAAAACAGTCTATCCTAGGGGCTCAGACTGGAAATGGCCACATTATCATTGTTCAACCTACAACGAAAACATTTAAAAACAAGATGTTTCAAGTACGACACAAGCGTTGTCTCCCAAATTCAGCCCATAAGTAGGCAACCATGATCAGGATATAATGTACTGGCCTGTTGCTTGGACACTGTGGCAGGTGGAGTATTAACAGCGTATCACGGGGGTTGCTGTATCTCAGTGTTGATTGAGTGTTCTTGAGTACACTATTGGTCAGGAATATGTGATTAACCAATAAGTTCATTACTTTCAACTTGGGTAATGACATTGCCATGTTAACTTCAATAACACGATCTACAAAACTACTATATACAATTTTTGGGAGGTAAGTATAACGAGAAAATAACTTTTTCTTTTAAAAATTGTTATTCTCTGATGAAATCACTTTTCATGCTCTGAAAACTTACGACAGTACTCGGATACTACGCGGAGAAAATACTGCTTCCTCTGATCGCTCGTAGGTGAATTATTTATTGTTGTCTTCTATGAACTTGAGGCATCTAAACTTTAGGTTTGGTAACTAGAGCTGACGAAATTATCATTGTCATGCCACCGCAAAGGATTTTTCAAGGAACTTGTCTCTCCAAACAAATATGGCAAAAATTCCCTAGTTTTAAAAGCAACCAACAGTTCAGTCACACCACTGACAATTTTTGGAATGTCGTCGGTTACTGCCAGAACTGTCATCACTGAATGAACTACTCAGTCGCGTAGTGCAATAATGAACCTCTCGATGGGGCCAGTAATGAGACTGGCAACTTCGCTTAGTTGGGGCAGTTCCAGACACATCCAGGACTGTACGTGTCATTGTTCGTAACAGTAGTGACATCCTGGCAAGTGGAAGAAGTAGAACGTAATAAAGGTTTTTCTTCTCTGACACCCAAGTGTACAGTGCTCCATGCATAAACGAAAAGACATTTACTTATATCCTTTTACTGAATTTGTGTAATGTAGCAACTTACAGCTTCTAGCTCCGGTGACAGTTGCTTCTATCTGTACGATGAAACCTGTAAGGGGAAGGGGCCTAAACTGTCCACATGACATCATTAATAGCACACATGACTAAAATGTAGAACATCTGCATATGTTTACTGACAAGTGTAGTGCCCAGAACAAGTGTTCAAAGATCTTTGAACACAATTACTCGTGCACTCTCTGTCCCAAATCAGAACGTTCTACTCATTGAATGCAAGTTTGGGTTAGCTGGAAAGGAAAGAAGGAAACATGTGCGTTGTGTCTACCAAATGTCTAGAAAAAACTCGTTAAAAATACATGCAAAACGTTCACTGCGGTTAATGTTACGCATGATGTATTTTTAAATTGCTCATGCCACCTAAAAAAGAGGATTCGCTCTAGCATTAAGAGTAATAATAATAAAAAGTTTACTATTTCAAATTACAGGTTGTTTAAATATTCGATAGAACACAAGTATGTAGGTCGCTGTAGTGCATCATTATCACAACTTAACTATCATGATTTTGTCACTCAGAAAGCCTCAGCTACAATGAGTTTCACTTAGAAAAGAACTTTACAAAAAGCCTCTGCCACTTGAATGTGAAATATGTAGAGACGGTATTAAGATTGGCAGGAAGTAAGTGCCATTCTCAGACTTGGAATTTTGTAAGAAGTCGATCTACCACAGAACTATTGTGGAGGCTACATTCACTTCACCAAAAGGAGATTCAGAAAGAACTTATTGACCTATGACAGCTATAAATTTTATTGGGGGATATATATTTTTGTCATTTTCAGACGCCTCATAATATTCAGTAAACTGTACAGTGCAAATAGTTGTTGTTTCTTTAGTTCCTTGTGTATTCATTTGACATCATAGTCGAATAACAAAGTTTTTTGGTGCAAGAGAGAGACAAGTCCCGTTTTTCAGCATTCTATAAATATCATAGCAAGTGTCGATCAGATATATTGGTTGGTTGGTTGGTTGGTTGGTTGTTTTGGGGAGGAGATCAGATAGTGAGGTCATCGGTCTCGTCGGATTAGAGAAGGACAGGGAAGGAAGTCGGCCGTGTCCTTTCAAAGGAATCATCCCGGCATTTGCCTGGAGCGATTTAGGAAAATCACGGAAAACCTAAATCAGGATGGCCGGACGCGGGATTGAACCGTCGTCCTCCCGAATGCGAGATCAGATATATTATATGCTGTTATGGTGTGCTGATAGCTTAAATAGAGATTGGGGAAGGTAATACAGCTTAAAAATGTTTTCGCGTTCGTGGACAGATTTTCGTGTTTTACTCGAATTATGTAAACGTGAGTTTTACAGTTATTGTACCAGAGTCTTCAATGGAGAGCGGTTGCTTTCCACCGCGAAGGCATTGTCCGACTGCAACATAAATCGGTAGATGCAGTGTACATGAACAGACAAATAAATGATTACAATTTCAGAAAGAAATTGATGATTTGTTCGAAAGAAAGTGCGTCAGAAATTGAGCAAGTCAGTAATGCGTTGGTCCACCACTGGCCGTTGTGCAAGCAGCTATTCGGCTTGGCGCTGATGGATAGAGTTTTTGGATGTCCTGAGGGATATCGTGCCTAATTCTGTCCAATTGGCGCCTCAGATCATCTAAATCCGGAGCTCGTTGGAGGGCCTTCCCATAATGCTCTCAAGTGTGGTTATCCGACAACCTTGATAGCTGAGGTAGGGTTTGGAAACCACGAAGACAAGTTGTAGAAACAGGTGTACAGGTGGGCGTTATCTTGCTGAAATGTAAGCCCAGTATGGGTTGCTATGATGAGCAACACAACAGTGCATAGAATATCGTCGACGTATCGGTGTGCGTAAGAGCGATGCTGATGACAATTAAACAGGTGCTGCTACGAAAGAAAATAGCACTCCCGATCAGGACAGCTGGCTGTCGCGGCGTATGATGGAGGGACAGTCACTTTGGTGTCCCACTACTTTTTCCTCGCTTGTCTTCCAGCTTGCGAAACACTACCTTCTCCAGGCTGTCGCGGCGTATGATGGGGGACAATCACGTTGGTGTCCCACTACCTTTTATTCGCTTGTCCTCCAGCTTGCAAAACACTACCTTCTCCAGGCTGTCACGGCGTATGATAGGGGACAGTCACGTTGGTGTCCCACAACTTTTTCTTCGCTTGTCTTCCAGCTTGCGAAACACTACTTTCTCCTGGCTGACGCGGCGTATGATGGAGGACAGTCTCCTTGGTGTCCCACTACTTTTTATTCGCGACCTGTGATGGGGGACAGTCACGTTGGTGTCCCAGTACTTTTTCTTCGCTTGTCTTCGAGCTTGCGAAACACTAATTTCTCCAGGCTGTCACGACCTATGAGGGGGGACAGTCACGTTGGTGTCGCACTACTTTTTCTTCGCTTGTCTTCCAGCTTGCGAAACACTACCATCTTCTGGAAAATCGCCTAATCTCTTCCCAGCATTATGTGCTCCAGCCATCTAGGATTTTACACGATCTAAAGCGCCAGTTGGACAGGATTTGGTACGATATTCCTCAACAGGACAGCAGATAACTCTATCGATCAACGACAACCAGGTAACAGCTTGCATAAGGTAGAGAGATGGGCCATCACGTTACTGACTTCTTCCATCTGTGAAGATCTTTCTCTTGAATAAATCATCCAATTTTTCTAAAACTGTATTCATTTCTTTGTCTGTAAATGTACACCTCATTTATCCAATTCCACCCCATCCGGATAATTTATTCGTGACATGTCGCTTTTTTCTATCTTAAAGTGTATTATCTCCTGCAAACAAAATGAAAACGAAAACATCGAACGTGCTGTGACTGCTACATTCGCCGGAAATTGGGGGATTGATGTGGAGTGGAACCTAATTGTATGTAAATAGGTGGAAGGGGGAGAAAGGAAAGGAAAGGGATTACTGATGTCAGCTGCATTGGGACATTACGCGGAATCAGCGGTGATGAACCGGCCGCTGTGACCGAGCGGTTCTAAGCGCTTCAGTCCGGAACGACGCTGCTGCTATGATCGCAGGTTCAAATCCTGCCTCGGGCATGGATGTGTGTGATGTCCTTAGGTTAGTTAGGTTGAAGTAGTTTTAAGTTCTAGGGGACTGATGACCTCAGATGTTAAGTCCCATAGTGCTTGCAGCCATTTGAACAATTTTTTCAGCGGCGATGAGTGGCCCCGCGTAATGTCCCGATGCGACTTACATCAATAATACCTTCCCCGTTCCTTTCTCCTCCCCTCCACCTTCAATTTACATATAATGCGTCACAGCTGCGAATGCCGTGTGGTGTCTGTTCATTCGGACGTGTCAGAAATAACAAATACCACTCATTCACATAAATTTAACCTGATTTCCTAGACTTTCGGCAGCCGCAATCAGTTTCCATAAATATCTACTAGTTGTACAGGGATGGGCAAATAAGTGACCCAGAGAACAGAGTTCCAGGGTACAAAGACAGCAAAGGAAATATAGTACTAACCCGACTACAGCAGATGTTGAGAGTGACTATTATTCATCTCTTGGCACTTCTGTGTCCTGGTCAGCAAGTTAATAGCTGACAGGAAATGGCGTACCTATATGGTCTGTCTTTAGGTCTTTGACCCACCCATTTCGCTTGACCAACGTGATCAGTGAAATGCGAACGTATTTAGTTAAGGAAAATGAGGTAAACAACTGGCCCATAATAGGTAATAAACGTCTTTATCATGCAGAAACAACATTTTATCAAGTTGATAATTTTATTTTTTTTCAAATTATTCCAACATCGAAGGACCAGAGACAGATCCTCCTCCTTATGTTACTGAGCACAAATTTCGCACATCTCATTTTTGTATCTAATGTAAACAGTGTAGGAGTAGACCAAGAAATAAATTTTAAAAAATGCTTCATGTAAGAACCTCTCTCATGCACTATTACTTGTCAAGGAAGTGCCCAGAGCTCCAGCGCCTCAACCTGGAGGGCAACCTGCTGCGCCAGGTGGGGGCTCCACTGGTGGCGGCCAACCCCAACCTGGAGGTGCTCGCCTTCGCCAACAACGAGCTCTCTAGGGTAGAAGATGGCGCCTTCGTCGCCAACTCCAGGCTCAGGGTCCTCACTCTAGGGTGAGTCTCAGTGATCACGACATCGAATTTTTTCGTTACATCGTTACTAAACTGAAGAATTTCCTTGTGAATCACTCCTAATCAGTTGGGTATAAGTGCAGATATCTTTATATGTGGTATCCCAATGTGTACACATATCGGTGCGTTGGTTGTTTATTGTCTATGTCAAACAGTCTCCCTGCAGATGCTCACAATCTTTACGATCTGATGTTTTCTGCATGGCTGTAATAACAGCACTACTAAGAGAATTCCAATCCCAAAGAAATCAGGTGTTGACAGATGTGAAAATTACTGAACTATCAGTTTAATAAGTCACAGCTGCAAAATACTAAAGCGAATTCTTTACAGACGAATGGAAAAACTGGTAGAAGCCGACCTCGTGGAAGATCAGTTAGGATTCCGTAGAAATATTGGAATACGTGAGGCAATACTGACCTTACGACTTATCTTAGAAGAAAGATTAAGGAAAGGCAAACCTACGTTGCTAGCATTTGTAGACTTAGAGAAATCTTTTGACAATGTTGACTGGAATACTCTCTTTCAAATCCTGAAGATGTCAGGGGTAAAATACAGGGACCGAAAGGCTATTTACAATTTGTACAGAAACCAGATGGCAGTTATAAGAGTCGAGGGGCATGAAAGGGAAGCAGTGGTTGGGAAGGGAGTGAGACAGGGTTGTAGCCTCTTCCCGATGTTATTCAATCTGTATATTGAGCAAGCAGTAAAGGAAACAAAAGAAAAATTCGGAGTAGGTATTAAAATCCATGGAGAAGAAATAAAAACTTTGAGGTTCGCCGATGACATTGTAATTCTGTCAAAGACAGCAAAGGACTTGGAAGAGCAGTTGAACGGGATGGACAGTGTCTTGAAAGCAGGGTATAAGATAAACACCAACAAAAGCAAAACGAGGATAATGGAATGTAGTCGAATTAAGTCGGGTGATGCTGAGGGAATTAGATTAGGAAATGAGACACTTAAAGTAGTAAAGGAGTTTTGCTATTCGGGAAGCAAAATAACTGATGATCGTCGAAGTAGAGAGGATATGAAATGTAGACTGGCAATGGCAAGGAAATTGTTTCTGAAGAAGAGAACTTTGTTAACATCGAGTATAGATTTAAGTGTCAGGAAGTCGTTTCTGAAGGTATTTGTATGGAGTGCAGCCATGTATGGAAGTGAAACGTGGACGATAAATAGTTTGGACAAGAAGAGAATAGAAGCTTTCGAAATGAGGTGTTACAGAAGAATGCTGAAGATTAGATGCGTAGATCATATAACTAATGAGGAGGTATTGAATAGGATTGGGGAGAAGAGAAGTTTGTGGCAGAACTTGACAAGAAGAAGGGACAGGTTGGTAGGACATGTTCTGGGGCATCAAGAGATCACAAATTTAGCATTGGAATGCAGTGTGGAGGGTAAAAATCGTAGAGGGAGACCAAGAGATGAATTCACTAAACAGATTCAGAAGGATGTAGGTTGCAGGAAGTACTGGGAGATGAAGAAGCTTGCAGAGGATAGAGTAGCATGAAGAGCTGCATCAAACCAGTCTCGGGACTGAAGACCACAACAACAACAACAACAAGAGATTTAAGCCTGCCAGTATAATTTTGTGTCCATGTGTCTCCACTTCAACTCCTCTACATCTGCCCAGAAGAAAGTAAGCATTAATGGCTTGCTCTTGTCACATTTACTTGGAGGGACAAACCGACCTAAAAACATACAGCTTATAATAGCTATAATCATTAATCTGCAAATGAAGTAAATACTGAGGTAATATTGTTCAGTTCACCATCCTCAGTCATCAATAGAAATGTCTATGCTTACACCCATTACAACCCAGTTAATACTTCAAAATGTATGGGAAGTTACTATATACATACACCAATCTGTTGTTTTTTTTTTTTTTTCGCTGCATCGGACAAGCTTCCCACAAACACCTCACATACTTCACGAACCGTTGTTTTCTGCATTGTCATACTGTCCCACTAAGTGGACTACACCTATCAGTATAGACTAACTATTTTGCATCCACTTATCCCTCAACAGTTCCACACCTGACATGGTGCCCATGAGGAAAGGAACATTATTTAGTTGCTCTTACCACTGGAGGTATTAACTAATCTAAAATCGTACAGCTTCTAAAAGTTTTAATTATTAGTCTGCAAATAACGTAAATATTTATGTAATGACCTTTGTCATGTTAACTTCATGTACTTGCTCCATAGTTTGGTCCTCCATAGCTAGACGTTTAAGACAGAATAAATCAAATCTTCCTGTTTTTATCACGTGTGAGCTATATCATATTTCGGGAATGAAAAAATACTCAACAGTGTGCAATTTGTTGGAGAGTGAAATATTTATGTTTGGAAATAATCGTCTAGACTGTGGCTAGGTCATCTTCTGTGACATAATTTCTTCCAGAAGTGCTACTCCTGCAAGATATGCGTGAAATCTTCTGTTAAGTTTGGAAGGTAGGAGATGTCTGAAGCAAAGCTGTGAGGTCAGTTCGTGAGTTGTGCTTGGACAGCTGGATGCCGAAAGTCACAATGGAGGTCTCTCCCAAATTATCCAAAATGTGTTTAAATTGAGTCAACATAGCTCCAACTATCATGCATAAAATGGAACAAAATGAAGACCCACTATAATTACATTTCAAGATATTTCATCTTTCAGAAAGTGTTTTATTTTTGAAGAAGGTCTTTAGTTTTCAAGGAGATTGTAATTTCCAAGTGGATTTGTCAGTACCCAAAAGGCACATATTTTCTGTTTTCAGGAGAACTTATTTCTAATTTCCTTATACATATAAGGTGTCATAGTTTTTATGAAGCTTTTTTTTTACCTTCCTTTAGGGTTTATTAGATTGCAAGAGGATTTTTAGCGTCTATAAAAATTTCTGCTTTCCAGAAATATTTGTTTGGAAGAGGAATTTCAGTATGTGAGAGTACATTAACTTTTCAAGAGGATTTTCTATGTCTCAAAACAATTATTATTTATTCATGAGACTTTTTAATTTTTCAGGAGAATATTTCATTATACAACAATTTTTGAAATGGGTTCCACATTTTTAAAGATAACTTTCAATTTTTCAAGATAATTTCTCAGTTTTTATTAAAGTATTTATATCTCCATAGGATATTTAATTTTAAAGTGAATCTTTTATTTATTAAGAGGAATATTAATTGTCAAAGAGAATTGTGAATTTCACGATGAGTTTCGCGTTCCATCAAGAATTCTAAACTTCAAAAATAATTTGGCCTTCATGTCTTCCACTTTATGGGAAGACAGTAAACTTCGCCAGATGCTAACGCCGCCGAAGACCACAGCAATCTAGACTGGAATTAGGGGATGGAACCCTCTCTCCCGCCCCATAAAAAATACTTTAGTGCATAGCAACACTGCCCACGAATGACGACATTCTCGGTTCGAGTCGTAGCATGGCATCCAGTTTCGATCTGCCATGATGTTCGACTTCGTCAGGAAGAATTGCCTAAAATCATGCTGCCAGAGACAGAGTCGATATCTGTGTAGCCAGTTCCACCCGACAGAACGTAAAGCGATTCAAAGCATTGCTCTGCAGTCTTTCAGTTACACGCACTATCAAGATGAAATAGCCCACCAAAAATTTCTATTCCTTTATCTTTTACTAGAACGTGATCAATGTTGGCGGCTCGACCAGTCTGTATACTGCAAGGCGATGCGCACTGATGTATATATAAGCGTGCATTTCTTCAACCACTCAATCTAGAAGAGCTCTCTAGTAAAACGTCGGGACACAGAGTTATATCTCTTTCTGAGCAGGACCACTTGCATTCGGAGCTAAAACAACAGATGCCCGTGTTCCGAAGGAATGGCTGAGTGGACCGAGAAATTAAGTTAGCAGTCAGTATGAAACGTAAATGTGCAGATGTTCAACGATCAGAAGACTATCTGTCTATCCAATTCCTTCCCATCTGTGGAGCTAAATCTACCAAAATTGGTAAGGTCCTAGCCAGTGATTGGATAAGAGAAATTTTCAGACTGCCCATCGAGATCAAAGACAGTACAGCTAAAGGCAGTATTGGCCTCATGGAACCTTTTATTTGCGGCATCCACTATCTGTCTGAAAGTAGCTATATAGATCAGTCAACTAGCACAGTTTCTAAATATCAAACAAACACCAATGACAAATTAAAAAATTGTGATGTAGAAGAATGTATGACAGATGAGCACAGCTTCACAAATGAACGAAACATTATATAATGTGAAACAAAACTCTTGTCCTTTGCTTTCATCTAAAATCCATATGTATTAACAAATGGAAATGTTATGAAACATGTATTGAACTTTAATTATTTAAAGAAGTAATGTACTTAATTTAAATTACCATTTGCATTATAATGCAATGTTTTTCAGTAAATTTGAATTAGTACAAATCATCATATATATATATATATATATATATATATATATATATATATATAAAATTGCCGTTCAGGATGATTATTAATTAAAAATTAAAAGCTATCACTTTTGTTAAAAGAAATATGATTCAATAATTTCAATTAACATTTCTATTTGTTAATAAATGTGAGATTTAAATGAATGCACAAAAAGAGGTGTTACCAGCGAAATTCCCCATGACTAAGAATCTATTATGCTACGCAGTTTTCTTACCTTAGATGTCTGATAAGAATGGCGGAAATCGAAGAGGGTTGTTCCAAATGTCCTCTCGTTAGAATAAACACAGAGGCTACAAGAAGCAAATTAGGAAAGAACAGTAGAAAGAGCTAGAAATGCAATAGCGAAAACGGATGATAAAAGTATTAGGGAGAGAGGAGAAAGAATAGAAAACTAATCTGAAGAATCTGATATAGTTTGTAAGTGTTGACCCAAAAACGTCTGCATGTTCAGCCCAAAGTAGCATAGATGAAGTTGAAGAGGACGATTCCACTAATTCATCAGGGTATGAGAAATCATATTCTGTTGACTGGTAAAGGCTGCTGCGGTTTAAGGTGTGTGAAATGCTCCGTTAATGAAAGCACTGAGTGATACATTTGTTACAAATGCTGAGCTGCCCTCGTAACATCTTAGTAAAATCAAGAGTACGTACCTGACGGCTTTCACTCTTTATTTAAATTACTCCAAAGAAATTGATAAAAACCAACAATATTTTGTGATACTTTTCACTGTGAAATTAAATCTTTATATTGTTCAAGATATCACCAAAAATCCACTAGTACAAAATTTCACACTGTGTTATCCAACAGTCAGGAACCGCTTACCCGTCTTACCTTTTCAGAGAAACAATGTGAAACTCTGTTTGCAGGCACAACAAGCTGGAGTCACTCAACCCGTCCATGTTCGGCAAAGATGCAGCACTGGAGGAGTTCCACGTGGAGGCTAACCAGCTGCCCTCATTGCCAGGGCAGCTGATGGGAAACCTCACAAACCTCACCATCCTAAATGTCAGCAACAACAGGTCTGTACTCAACTACCACACTATTTTCAACAGATTAAACATCAGCTATTTACCTTTGTGAGTCTGGACAATGCCGTCACAATAGGACACACGGTATGCCTACTAATACTGAATCTACCGATACCGTCCCTCTATTGTCACTCGTGATGTCATCTACAAGACAGACGTAAATGGCTCATCGAAATCCATTATAAGTACATACGACAACAACGGTTTTGTTTTCTTGACGTCACTTTCGTTGGCATCGACAACTAATAACCTGTTTAATCAATGGTTTTAGGTACAATTCAAGGCAATCTGTCACCACTACCTAAATTGCAAATTATAACACAGAAGGAAAAAGAAAGTTTGGTTTGATAAGCATGTAAACAACACAAAGAGGCTCATTCACATCCACTGGTAGGTATTGCATGATATATAATCTACATGCCGAAAAGTATGTTCCAAGAAGATTGAAGTAACATACAACTTTCTGCTACATGCGCAGCATTGTAAATTACATCGTTGGCTTGTTAGCCTTCCGTGATTTTTAACAAACTTGTGAATTCCGTGAGTTTACTAATGACTTTTTTCTGATGACTTGACTAACTAAAGACGTATTTTCAAAGAAGGTGTACTTCTGTTGTTAGAAAAAGAAACGACATCCGCCATTGCAGTGATATGTAAGAAAATATTAATTTTTGTCAGTATACGCTCTTGCAATAAGATAAACATATACTGTAATAGTTGAGCACTGAGAAGAAGTTTTTTATGAAGTAATAGTTGTTATCTTGAAAGGCAAAATTTATCTCATTTCTGAAATAAATTTTATGCTCACCTTTACTCTCCTAGTGATTACGATACAAAGTGCAAGCAAGCAGGAGACTCAGTAGTTTGAATGCTAGGTAGTACAGTGCGATCCCTGTTTAACGCCACGTTCTTTTGGAATGAACAGATTCTCTTTTATGAAAAGCGAAAATTTGTGGAACTTGCCCTACCGACACAGGGTATCGTAGTTGTTCAGAATCATATCCGTTTGACTTGTTCTTCAATAACAGCGTCAATAATTTGAAAAGCTTTTTCTTGCACTGGCCGGTAACAAGAACGTTCACCTCGGGTGCGCTCGATTGCACTCCGGAGACGCCACGAATTACTGGAAAATTAATAATTTACTCTTTTTCAGTCAAGAAGACAGTAATTAAGATCCACAACACTAAATATTTTATTTTTGATGAAAAAGTGAATTTCAATTTTCATATTCAAAAGTAACGCCAAAGGACAGATTTATGTAAAACATTTAATACTAAGAAGGAAAGAGGACCTGTTAAGAGTAGGGAACAGTAGTTACAATAAATTTTGCTGCGGAAAGTTTCAAGGCTGCCTGTCTGTTCTTCTTCCTCTTATCAGGAATACTTATTAATTTTTCTAGTGGCCAAGGGAGGGTCATTAGACAAGTTTTGTGCAGAAATAATTATCTTAATGACACTCCTGACTTCTCGAGAGGTTATGTCACAAATTTCTTTTTTCCCGAATTCCATTCAATACCTCCTCATTAGTTACATGCTTTATCCAACTAACATTAAGTGATCTGTAGTGCCAAGTTTCTAAAGCTGCTATTCTCTTCTTATCTTAACTGCCTATCGTCCGTGTTTCACTTCCATACACGGCTACACTCCATACAAATACTTTCAGGAAAGGGTTTCTAACCCTTAAATCTATATTCGATGTTAACAAAGCTCTCTTCTTCAGAAACACCTTTTTTGCCGTTCTATATCTTATCTCCTCTCTACTTCGGCCATCATCACGTGTTTTGCTGTCCAAAGCAGCAGAACTCATTACTACTTAACGTGTTTCGATTACTAATATACATTCCCGCAACATCACCTGATTTTAATCGACTACATTCCGTTATTGTTGTTTTCCTTTTGTTGAGGTTCTTTTGTTGATGTTCATCTTACATCTCCCTTTCAAGACACTGTCCATTCTATTCAAGTGCACCTTCAAGTCCTTTGCTGTCTCTGACAGAATTAAAATGTCATCGGCAAACATAAGATTTTTTTTATTTCTTCTGAACTTCAATTCCTACGCCAAATTATTCGTTGGTGTCCTTTAGTGTTTGCCCATTGCACAGACTGAGTAACATCGAGGGCACAGTATAACCCTCTCTCACTCCATTCTCAACCGTTGCTTCCCTTTCAAGACCCTCGACTCATCTAACTGGCATCTAGTTTCTGTACAAGTTGTAAATAGCCTTCCGCTCCCTGTATTTTACCTCTGCTGCCCTCAGAATCAATACCGTCAAAAGCTTTCTCTAAGTCTACAAATGGTACAAACGTAGGTTTGCCTTTCCTTAACCTATCTCCTAATGTATAGTCAGTATTGATTTGCGTGTTCCTGCATTTCTCTGAAATCCAAACTGATCTTCCCCGACGTTGGCTTCTACCAGTTTTTCCATTCTTCTGTAAAGAATTCGTCTTAGTATTTTGCAGCCATGTCTTATTAAACCGATAGTTGGGTAATTTTCACACAAGTCTACACCTTGGAATTGCAACTATTACTGTCTCGTAAGTTTGAGGGTATTTCAACCATCTCATGCATCATGGACATCAGATGGAATAATTTTCTCACGACTGGTTCTCCCAAGGCTATCAGTATTTCTGACAGAATGTCGCCAACCACCGGGGCCTTATTTCGAACTAGGTCTTTCAGTGCTCTGTCAAATTCTTCACTCAGTATCGTATGATTGCCTTAAAGGAATTAAATATTTTTTTGCAGAACTAAACCACACACTGGTCAGTTTGATACCCCATTTGTCCATTTCCCTCCATCCGTTTAGCTACGAAAATTCGGAAAATTTTTTCCCTCAGATCAGTAATTAAGTTTTTCTTAATTTCAAGGAGATAAATCAAAAAAATGTTCAAATGTGCGTGAAATCTTATGGGACTTAACTGCTAAGGTCATCAGTCCCTAAGCTTACACACTACTTAACCTAAATTATCCTAAGGACAAACACACACACCCATGCCCGAGGGAGGACTCGAACCTCCGCCGGGACCAGCCGCACAGTCCATGACTGCAGCGCCTCAGACCGCTCGGCTAATCCCGCGCGGCCAAGGAGATAATAAATTTTTTTTTTATTTTTTCAGAAATAGACCTTAGGCTGATTCATTTGATGCCTCATTAGTCCACTTCTCACTGTTCCTTCTGACAAAAAGGAATGCAATTTATAGGGAGTCTTTTTTTCGCTCCACTCACACGTTTGACCAAAAGCAGCAGTCTCAGATTTCCTCGGCAGGTCCGTATTTTTCACTAAACACAACCGTTCAGCTTGCTATGAGTCTCCACAGTCCAATTTGAGGTCGCTGCTTGTTGAGTATCTGTACAGTCGCCAACCGGTAACGTCCGCTTCGAAAGCCAGAATGATTCCACACGAAATGCAACGCTGTCGGCCGGAACGCGTTCGTTTCTTTCAGTTTTCTGTTCTGCAGGAAACAAGACGGTTGATCACGAGAGGTCGTCTTTCCCCCATTTTCTGAAATTATGCTATGAAAACACTCTCTCCACACTTTAGGGAACATGGTTTCCACATATCAAAATGCTGCCTTCTGTCTCCCCAGATATGTGAATTTCAACTCACTGCAAGAAATTATTTAAAGTCTAGGCCTACCAACCCGCCCGCATAAGCTTCCCGTCAGGACGCTTCGAATATTCTCCGCAAAGCATTCTGATAAACGCTGGCTGTCAGGCGGAAAACGCTCGACCTTGAGGCAGTGTGTGCATCGACCACTACCAATTTAAGCAATTTAAGAAGCCTAGGGAAAGACTGACAGATTTACAGGATTAAGAAAGCCTTCTTTGACCCGCTCTCCCCCCTCCCCACTCCCTCCTCTCACCTTTCCCCTCCCCCCCCCCCTCCATCCTCACCGCCCCCCACCCCACCCCCAGAACGCACCCTGTAATAGACAACAGCCACAGGAGAAGCACAGATGTGCACAGGAAATAATATGTTACCGTATGTTTCCACGGTTTTTTAACTGAGCATCTCCGATTCAGATTTTTCCTTAGGAATACATTTGTGGTCCCACGTTACAGGATGGAGACGCTACCTGAAGGACTGCTTTCGAAGCTGTCGCGGCTGGAGACCTTGGTGGTCACTGGAAACCAGATCTCGTCCCTGGAGTCCGGTTCATTCCAGGGACTCTCCAGGCTGCGCACCCTCATGCTGGGCAGCAACGCGCTGAGCTTCCTACCTTACGACATCTTCAACAGCTGCCAGATGCTCGAGACGCTACTACTGGAGGGAAACCAGCTGAATAACTTGGATCCTGCTATTTTCGGAAGCACCAGGTATCAAAAGCGCATTTTACCAACGCACTCAGCTGCTGAGGCAACTCTGTGTTCTGTGCCAGCGTTTGCTTTCATTCTACTTGACACTTATGATTACTTGAGGTATACCAGTCTTCTTGGTCGTCTGTAGGCCCTCCTTTTCAGTTTCTGATATGTTGGTCTTAACAAGACCAAGAGCATTGGATCCTTGCAGATCACAGCCGATTAGGTACTGTCAGTTTGCTAGGGTGATTTGGGGGAGGAACCAACAGCGAAGTCATCAGTCCTATCGGATTAGGGAAGGTTTGGGAAGGAAGTTGACCGTACCCTTTCAAAGACACCATACCGGCATTTGCCTGAAGCGATTTAGGTGAATCACCGAAAACCTCTCTGCTCCTGGTAGCTGAGTGGTCAGCGCGACGAAATGTCATACCTAACGGCCCGGGTTCGATTCCCGGCTGGGTCGGAGATTTTCTCCGCTCAGGGGCTGGATGCTGTGTTGTCCTTATCATCATCATTTCAACCCCATCGACACGCAAGTCACCGACGTTGCGTCAACTCGAAAGACTTGCACCAGGCATACGGTCTACCCGACAGGAGACCCTAGCCACACGGCATTTCCATTTACTGAAAACCTAAATCAGGTTGTTATGTATATGTCTTTTATCATTAATCATGTACGGGACAACGCACATATGTGTGTTGTGGGTGGACTATATGAGGGACTTGTAACCTCCACTGCATTTATGTTACTAACTAAGAAAAGTGGTAACTTATATAAACAGTATTAGAGTCTTACAAAACTCTGATAACAGTAACGATGTTTTGAAAATAATTTGGTTTTGTGACTGAAACAGAATCTATTCGTTTAGTTTTTACCCTTCAGAAAATTTCATTTTAACGCTCAGGGGGTAGTTAGCAGCGGGAAACCACTGCTCTAAAGATAGTATAGTTTTGTGTTAGGGCCTTGGGCAAACGAAGGAACTTTGAAAATGAGTAAGAAAATAAAACTTCCTGGCAATTAAAACTGTGTGCCGGTCCGAGACTCGAATTCGGGACCTTTGCCTTTCGCATGCAAATGCTCTACCGTCTGAGCTACCCAAGCAAGACTCAGGCCGCGCCCTCACAGGTTTACTTCTGCCAGTACCTCGTCTCCTACCTTCCTAACTTAACAGAAGCTCTACTCTGAAACTTGCATAACTAGCACTCCTGGAAGAAAGGATATTGCGGAGACATGGCTTAGCCACAGCCTGGGGGATGTTTCCAGAATGAGATCTTCACTCTGCAGCGGAGCGTGCGCTGATATGGAACTGCCTGAATGCCGAACCGAGACTCGAAATCAAGTCACATAAGCGCACACTCCGCTGAAGAGTGAAATTCTCATTCTAGAAAGAAAATAAGTGATTATTACTCTATGTCTTAGTAATTGAAATTTTTCGAACTAGCAAAAAAGTGTCTTTTTGGCTCTTTACTTACGGAAGTAATACGAGAGTGAGTCAAATGAAAACAAATATGTTTTAAAATATTATTTACTAAGCGGAAGTGGAACAAAGCTGTATCACTTTTCAACAGAAGCTCCCCTAGCGCAATGCAAGTCCTCAAGCGCTTACAAAGTGCATAAATTCCTTTAGGAAAAAATTCTTTTTGTAGTCCGCGCAACCACTAATGCACCGCGTGGCGTACCTCTTCATCAGAACGTAACTTCTTTCCTCCTATTGCGTCTTTGAGTGGTCCAAACATGGAAATCACTTGGGGCAAGGTCTGGTGAGTGTGGTGGATGAGGAAGACACTCGAAATGCAGGTCTGTGATTATTGCAACTGTTGTACGGGCAGTGTAGGGCCTTGCATTGTCATGTTGCAAAAGGACACCTGCTGACAGCAATCCACGTCGCTCTGTTTTGATTGCAGGCCGCAGATGATTTTTTAGGAGACCTGTGTACGATGCACTGGTGACAGTGGTCCCTCTAGGCATGTAATGCTCCAAAGTGAAGCATTTTCGTCCCAAAAGAGAGTCAGCATAACCTTCCCTGCTGGTGGTTCTGTCCGAAACTTCTTTGGTTTTGGTGATGAGGAATGGCGCCATTCCTTGCTCGCTCTCTTCGTTTCCGATTGGTGGAAGTGAACGCAGGTTTCGTCCCCAGTAACGATCCTTACATGGAAGCCATTACCTTCTCGTTCAGATCGCCGAAGAAGTTCTTCACAAGCATCAACACGTCGTTCTCTCATTTCAGGAGTCAGCTGCCGTGGCACCCATCTTGCAGACACTTTGTGAAACTGGAGTACATAATGCACATTGTGGTGCTGACCCATGGCTAATCTGTAAACATGCTGCAGCGTCATCCAGTGTCACTCGGCTGTTTTCCTTCACTATGGCTTCAACTGCTGCAATGTTCTGTGGAGTCAAAACTCGTTGTGCCTGACCTGGAAGAGGAGCATCTTCCACGGAAGTCGCACCATTTGCGAATTTCCTGCTCCATTCGTAGACTTGCTGCTGTGACAAACATGCATCAGCGTACTGAAACTTCATTCGTCGATGAATTTCAATAGGTTTCACACCTTCACGACGCAAAAACCGAATAAAACAACGCTGTTCTTCTATATAGAAAGATCCCTTATCATTTAGCTATAATATAGCAGGTCAGCAACTGGAAGCAGTTAATTCCACAAATTATCTGGGAGTAGGCATTAGGAGTGATTTAAAATGGAATGATCATATAAGGTTGATCGTCGGTAAAGCAGATGCCAGAATGAGATTCATTGGAAGAATCCTAAGGAAATGCAATCCGAAAACAAAGGAAGTAGGGTACAGTACGCTTGTTCGCCCACTGCTTGAATACTGCTCAGCAGTGTGGGAAGGTAGAGAAGATCCAACGGAGAGCAGCGCGCTTCGTTACAGGATCATTTACTAATCGCGAAAGCGTCACGGAGATGATAGATAAACTCCAGTGGAAGACTCTGCTGGAGAGACGCTCAGTAGCTCGGTATGGGCTTTTGTTGAAGTTTCGAGAACGTACCTTCACCGAGGAGTCAAGCAGTATATCGCTCCCTCCTACGTATATCACGCGAAGAGACAATGAGGATAAAATCGGAGAGATTAGAGCCCACACAGAGGCATACCGACAATCTTTCTTTCCACGAACAGTGCCGGACTGGAATAGAAATGAGAATCGATAGAGGTACTCAAGGTACCCTCCACCACACGCCGTCAGGTGGCTTGCGGAGTATGGATGCAGATGTAGATGGTGCAAGTCGTAAGTGGGCGGCCATCTTTATACCGATACTGCGACGGTATGTGTGCACCTGCACTATGCTGCCACCTAGAGGCTATTCTGCACGCTGTTTGTAGCACGCTTACCAACTTACAGGATAACGGCGAGAATTTCGATTTGTTATTACAAATTTAATGTTTTCATTTGACTCACCCTCGTAGTAACCAGCTGGAGTGTGAAATCTTCACTTAAAACTTCCGGGCTAATAGGCCGTGGTCGAAGTATAAAACTCTCTCCCTGACGTTTCGTCTCTGACTGTGGGAGACATCCTCGGAGGTAAAGCGGGGAAGAGGCAGTTCACCGCTTTACCTCCGAGGATGTCTCCCGCAGTCGGAGACGAAACGTCAGGAGAGAATTTTATACTTCGACTACGGCCTATCAGCCCGGAAGTCTGAACTGTAACATTTTTCCAAAAATTAACCGTGATGTCTTGAATGATTTCCCTGTTACTCTGACAATCGCACCTGTCTTTAGTGGTGTCTGATTCTCTCCTCTGCTGCAGCCAACTTCGGTACTTGGACCTGTCCCACAACCGCTTCTCCCGGCTGGACCCTCGCGTGTTGGAGAAGCTGTCGAACCTGACGACGGTGGCACTGGACGGAAACCCGTGGCAGTGCGACTGCCTCTTCGCCGACGTGCTGGGCAGGATCCGCGACCGGCAGACCACGGTCGGCCAGCGGCCCCTGCTCTGCCAGGATCCAGAAGACTGGCGGGACAAGGCGGCCCAGGACGTCATCAGCAGGCTCTCCTGCGGCACAGCTAGGTCCAGCTGATGGACGTCTCAGGCGTCGAGTTGCCTTTCACAGACACCTTGCTACAACTCTCAAGAGTGTCGTCCATTTCAAGTTAATAGCCCTAGGAACCCACACATTCTTCCATGTACGGCGTACGTGTCGAAGTCTGCTGCTGGATAAGTATTCAGCAACTCGCCCATGATGATGCTACAGGATGTGGACAAAGTAACTTAGACACCAGCCACATACAACATGGGTTCACTGTAGGCCTCAAGCCAGTCTGACCTAACCTGTAATCTAGGCTACGTAAAATCTTAATGATAGATAGTGGAAAAATGATGGAAGCTGAGGAAATGAATTAAAATTTGTGACATGTCGGACGCTTGTACCAAGGTCTCTTTGTTTACTGGGGAAGTATGCCAGTTTCTTTTTTTTAATTATCGCAGTGACTTCTTACTATCGTGAAACTTCAGTAGATCATCATGTAATACCAGCTGCAAATGCGAGTAATAATTAATTATGATAACAAAAGCCGACAAACCACCACTAAGCTCTCATGATATGTATAAACAATATATATATATATATATATACGCAGTAGATATCCGTTTGACCTATGACAGCGCCATCTAGCGCGCCAACCATAGCGCCATCTGGTTTCCCCCTTCAAGCTAGACGAGTTTCGTTGTTATATATATATATATATATATATATATATATATATATATATAGGGTGGTCCATTGATCGTCACCGGGCCAAATATCTCACGTTATAAGAGTCAAACTACAAACAACGAAACTTGTCTAGCTTGAAGGGGGAAACCAGATGGCACTATGGCTGGCCCGCTAGATGGCGCTGCCATAGGTCAAACGGGTATATATATATATATATATAGGGTGGTCCATTGATCGTCACCGGGCCAAATATCTCACGTTATAAGAGTCAAACTACAAACAACGAAACTTGTCTAGCTTGAAGGGGGAAACCAGATGGCACTATGGCTGGCCCGCTAGATGGCGCTGCCATAGGTCAAACGGATATCAACTGCGTTTTCTAAAATAGGAACCCCCATTTTTATTACATATTCGTGTAGTACGTAAAGAAATATGACTGTTTTAGTTGGACCATTTTTTCGCTTTGTGATAGATGGCACTGTAATAGTCACAAACATATGGCTCACAACTTTAGACGAACAGTTGGTAACAGTTAGGTTTTTTTAAATTAAAATACAGAACGTAGGTAAGTTTGAGCATTGTATTTCGGTTGTTCCAATGTGATACATGTACTTTTGTGAACTTATCATTTCTGAGAACGCATGTTGTAACACCGTCATTACCTGTGAATAAAACATTAATACAATAAATGCTGAAAATGATGTCCGTCAACCTCAATGCATTTGGCAATACGTGTAACGACATTCCTCTCTACAGTTACTAGTTCGCCTTCCGTAATGTTCGGACATGCATTGACAATGCGCTGACGCATGTTGTCAGACGTTGTCGGTGGATCGCGATAGCAAATATCCTTCAACTTTCCCCACAGAAAGAAATCTGGGGACGTCAGATCCGGTGAACGTGAGGGCCATGGTATGGTGTTCCGACGACAAATCCACCTGTCATGAAATATGCTATTCAATACCGCTTCAACCGCACGCTAGCTATGTGCCGGACATCCATCATGTTGGAAGTACATCGCCATTCAGTCATGCAGTGAAACATCTTGTAGTAACATCGGTAGAACATTACGTAGGAAATCAGCATACATTGCACCATTTAGATTGCCATCGATAAAATGGGGGTCAATTATCCTTCCTCCCATAGTACCGCACCATACATTAACCATCCAAGGTCGCTGATGTTCCACTTGTCGCAGCCATCGTGGATTTTCCGTTGCCCATTGGCGCATATTACGCCGGTTTACGTTTACGCTGTTGGTGAATGACGCTTCGTCGCCAAATAGAACGCGTGCAAAAAATCTGTCATCGTCCTGTTATTTCTCTTGTGCCCAGTGGCAGAACTGTACACGACGTTCAGAGTCGTCGTCACGCGGTTCCTGGTGCATAGAAATATGGTACGGGTGCAATCGATGTTCATGTAGCATTCTCCACACCGACGTATTTGAGATCCCGATTCTCGCGCAATTTGTCTGCTGCTGATGTGCGGATTAGCTGCGACAGCACCTAAAACACCTACTGGAGCATCATCATTTGTTGCAGGTTGTGGTTGACGTTTCAAATGTGGCTGAACACTTCCTGTTTCCTTAAATAACGCAATTATCTGGCGAACGGTCCGGACACTTGGATGATGTCGTCCAAGATACCGAGCAGCATACATAGCACACACCCGTTGGGCATTTTGATCACAATAGCCATACATCAACACGATATCGACCTTTTCCGCAATTGGTAAACGGTTCATTTTAACACGGGTAATGCGGAATGTTACGTGATACCACGTACTTATACGTTTGTGACTGTTACAGCGCCATCTATCACAAAGCGAAAAAAGTGGGCCAACTAAAACATTCATATTTCTTTGCGTACTACACGCATATATTATAAAAATGAGGGTTACTATTTTATAAAGCGCAGTTGATATCCGTGTGACCTATGGCAGCGCCATCTAGCGAGCCAACCACAGCGCCATCTGGTTTCCCCCTTCAAGATAGACGAGTTTCGTTCTTTGTAGTATTTTCGTTTGATGCTTATTTCGCGAGATATTTGGCCCGGTCACTGTCAATGGATCACCCTGTATAGGAAAAGTTTCTTGTTTCTTTTTAAGGTACCTTCCCTAACTCTTGACACCCTGTATATTTTATTTTAAATGCCCGAACTTCATACATCAACTTTTTGGGATGAATATATAGATAGCACTTTAATCGGATAGGTGAGCTCAGTTGAAGTCAGTAAATGACAGAAATGCTTTGCTAAATTCATTTTGCCATACCTGCATATGTCTGCCCAGATGGATGTTTCGGGTATATTATATTCGCACCATTACAACTAGCCATGTTGTGGAATCGTTACAGATTTTTAAGTATGAAACAGGTACCTTCTACTGTAAGAACTCTTCTGCCCACATCTTGGGAGGAGGTACTACGGACCAAAGCAAGAAAAAAAGGGCCATAAATACGGTGTGTAAAACGCATACTTTAAGTGCTATGAACACTTGTTCACCTTCGCTAGTGTCAAATATCTCTTCTACTTAAGAACTGCTAATAGCTCTTAACGTGTTCATTTTAGAGTCCGAGATTACTGTATTTTGTCTTGTTTTGTTGCAAGAAACATTTCCCTAAAGCTTCTCTCTCTCTCTCTCTCTCTCTCTCTCTCTCTCTCTCTCTCTTTTTTACTAGACACGTGACGGTTTAGACATTGTGTCACAGTAAGCCAGTCCCTTATTTGTTTGCATCATCACTGACCATAATGATTTAATTGGATCAGAGGAACAAAGAGCTTACGATGTCAAATCTAATTGAAACTATAGCACTAAAAGATCTGGTTTTTTTTTCGTATGCCATACGATATTGTTATATAAATAATTTTTTTGTAATAAAAATACCTCTTCCTTCTATTCAAAGCAATATGCAGTATTTATGTCACATTTTCATACACTAATTCTACACCTGTTCACGGTTGTACATGGCATACTACATTGTCTGCAACAACTTATATTGTGATATGCGAAAGAAAGCCTATATTAAGATATAACAAACAAACTGAGCAATGTGTACTACAAAAGCTTAGCATTCACGAATCAATGATGTATATTAGCAGCTAAATTCATCCAAATCCATTTAAAGGTTGTCTAACAGCTTCCAGTGCCAACAAAAATTTTACTTAGACATTCATTATAATTATTGACCTAATTTAAAAACTTAAGATGCTTTCGTAATCTACTCAGTTGGTGGTATAATCTTTTGTGAAATGTTCAACACAGAAAGCGAACTATTAAGGTTAGAATCTGTATATACATGTCATGAGGCATCGTAATTCATAACGCGCAAATTATCCAGAATATATCTGTCTAGTATTTGAGAATGCGAACACTTAGGGACTCGTAAGGAACTTTACACACCATTACAAACCTTTTAGAAACTTGCTACTCTTTGACATCCTCTACGAAATAATGAATGGAAAAAAAAAGTTTATCGCTTACGACATTTTCGTTGCCCCTGTAGTAAAGTTTTAATAACAGGCTTGGCGTTTCCATTTATTTCTTCTTTTCTACATACTCTTCCACAAATGCGTTTTGCAGACAATATCAACATATACCACTGAATGGACCTGCAAAATTATATGGTTGGGCAATACGAATTTAAGGAGATAGGCCACTACTACCAATCACATGTGTGAAAAATTAACTTTTCTTAAATCGAAGCGGAAATGTTTGATGCTTTTTAGAGTCGGGAGTAGGGCAGGGGGATGGGTTACTGATCAAGATTACTACAGAGTGATTCAAAAAGAAAGAACAGATTTCAATTGTTTATTATAGACAAAGTATGAAAGTGTGTGAAATCTTATGGGACTTAACTGCTAAGGTCATCAGTCCCTAAGCTTACACACTACTTAACCTAAATTATCCTATGGAAAAACACATACACCCATGCCCGAGGGAGGACTCGAACCTCCGCTGGAACCAGCTGCACAGTCCATGACTGCAGCGCTTTAGCAAAGAATGAAAGACAGGATCACACTGCCCATGTTACTGTACAGAGGAACGCTAAAAGTCTTATGTTCGCATAGGCATCATATACGATTCACGCAACATGAGGTCCGTGCGTTGTTCGAGAAACATCGAAACGGTAGGCTGGGTCATTTTGCGCACGAATCAACAGATGCGGGGATTCATTTTTTTTTGTTTTTTGAATCGACAGCTTCAAAAATTCAACTTCTCAGATCTTAAAGAGTAGGTGCCGTATGTGGAGTAAAGACTGTCTTTTATGTACCCCCCCCCCCCTCCTCCACACACACACAGAAAAAAATCTGGAAGTGTGAGGTCTGGTGACATGGGAGACCAAAAGTAATGAACAAGATTTTGTTGTCCACCCCTTACAGTCCAGTGTTGTGGGATGGTGCTGTTAATATAACGCCGCACCTCAAGGTGAAAGTCAGGCTGGGTGCCGTCATGCGTAAAAGTGAAATCATTGGAATCTTCGAGTAGTTGAGAAAACAACCAATTTTGCAGCTTGTTCAGGTAGGACATTCCCGTCGCAGTTTCCTCCGCAAAAAATAAGGGTTCATAAAGTTTGCGAACAGAGAACACATTCAGTTTCCGTGAGCTTCTTTCAAGTCAACGACGACGTCATGATTTTGTGACCCTGATTCATGCATTATGGAGGTTTACTTTACCGGACAGACGAAACGTTGATTCTTCCGCAAAGATGGGCCGTTTGGAAAAAGTGTCCTCTGGTATATCCCGGAGAAATGAAATGCAAAATTTGCATTATTTTTCATGGTCGCCGAGACGCAATTTCTGCAGTAACTGCAAGTTTTAAGGCTGTATGCAGGCCCCGGTCCAGAACACCCTTCGTTGAAGTCTGAGGGAGTTGAAGCTCCTGCCCTGCATGCCTTGTGGACTTCCGAGGGCTCCGTGTGAACGCATCTCGTGTAAGTGCGACATTTCCATCAGAGGAGCGTGGCCCACCAGGGCTCTTTCCACTGTATATGCAACCAACTTCCAATAATTTTGTGTGCCAGTCATAAATCTGTCAATGGCTTTGCCGCAGCGGCAACACCTGTTCCAGTAAGATCATCGCAGTTAAGCGCTGTCGGGCTGGGCTAGCACTTGGATGGGTGACCGTCAGGTCTGCCGAGCTCTGTTAGCAATCGGGATGTACTCAGCCCTTGAGAGGCAAACTGAGGAGCTACTTGATCGAGAAGTAGCGGCTCCGATCTCGTAAACTAACATACGGCCGGGTGAGCGGTGTGTTGACCAGGTGCCCCTCCATATCCGCATCCAATGGCGCCTGTGGGCTGAGGATGACACGGTGGTCGGTCGGTATCAGTGGGCCTCCACGGCCTACTCGGGTGGAGTTTAGCTTTTAGTCATAAATCTACTTGTGCAGAGGCGACATCTTCTTGAATCTACGACGGAATGCACGTTACGCTTGAGCAATGAACTGACTTTACGTAAATTCCAACACACGTAGTGATTTCTCCTGTGACGTAGTCGCCAAGTTTCTACAAACTATAAACAGGACAGCTATGTCGAAACTTTGAACCTTTCTCTTTCCTGTGACCTGGACAGTGTGTTTCTATCTTCTACAGTTTGTCTGTAATGAACAACCGTAAACACCCGGTATAGAAATACCAAATTAAGATCAGCCTGAATATGCCTAAATAAGGTGATACACGTAGTTCATAAATAAAAAAACTAAAATTGTAACCAAGACCGTTTTCAACTAATATCACCCGGTATAGTACAGCCTGTCAAACGGACAGAGTTGACGCACAATACTCCTTTTCTCAACTGCAACACTTTTAAAAAAATTTAATAGAAAAATTGTGTCGAGGTTCATGACCATGGTTCACATTGGAGCAGTTTTCACATTTGGGAACACCCTACTTTTGCAGACCAATTGTAGTAATTTCAGAAAAATACTGCAGCACACATAAAGTGAATGGTGCCAATTCAAAATGGAATAATGAAATACATTAATCTTCTATTACGTGACTGGTTAGAGATAAAACTCTGAAAAGCTTGCCATGTACAGTACTCTCCCGTAAACCCAAAGCACAATATCGGAAGCGTTGTTATCAATGGAATCAACAAGCTATGATCAATTTTATGCTATTTGTAATGAATATATTTTACATATAAGCAAAATATCTAATACACATGGTATAAATTCTGGCTAGTGCCAAAGAATTTCTTGCTAGGTGTCATTAATCAATTTTGCGTCTATAGTCGATTATGAAGTAATGTCACGAACTATATGCACCCTCATCGGCTTTGTGTATTTTCTAGTTTCTTCTACCCGCCTTGTATTAGGTCTTCAATCGTGTCTTTCATTGTAAAGTACCATAATGCGGTACAACGGTTTATTATGAAATGTTCTCGTTTCCTGTATACACAGTATTTTAATCCAGTCGATGATTAATTTTATTGTATTCCACACAAATACCCAGCATCTCTTTTACCATTATGGGACATGATGAACGCTTCACTTATCAAAGGTAAGTCCATTTACTATACTGCGCATTGTATATTGTCTTTGTATTCTATCAAGTAAATGTGCAAGGGTTGTTCCTGTTTGTATTTTAACAATGTAGTATCTCTTAGGTATTTCATTTGAAAGTAGCTACACAGCTGAAATTTAGCATTAATGAGGGAAAACATTTGATCCATTCCATGACAGTGGTCTGAAAACCATGGAATCGATGACATGAGTTGTACGAGATACTATGGTATCAAACGGCACTGGTCGAGTATACAAGAAAGAAAATTTTTGTCAGGATTCGAAGCTTGGCCTCCTATTTTACGAAACCAGTTGCGTTTGGATGAGGTCTAGAAGAGTGTCCACGCAACCAAATGGCTGTGCGTTTGCTCAAGATAAGCACCAGGAACTCCTGATTCGTGTCCTAGTGTGACTCAAATTTTCAGTTTGTCTCCACACATTCAACAGCGGATGAAAGTACTCGTAAATGTGACAACCTCAAAATGTTATGCTCCCATCTCACCTATCTTACTTTAATATAGGTCAAACAGAAACTAGGATACGTTAGAAGTCTCAGATAAATACACACCAAATATATTAGATTTATGTTGCTTTATTTACAAATACATATAAATAAATAACCTTCACATTTTATCTTACAATACACAAGTCAGTCAATAATTACACTCACTGTAACAAAACAATGGGAAATAATTACACGAGCACCGTGTATACAACATGTACGCTGAATACTGTCCAAATCACTGTGTTTCTTTACCTAAAATCTTATTCACCTATGAAACACGGAGAATATGCAGCGGTGTAAAATATTTGGTATGTGGCGCGTAGTAATGAGCTCGAAATGAGGTAATGCAAGGAAAGTAATTGTATACAGGGTATAACAGATTAACGTTTTAAGAAACTGAGAGATTGTAGAGGAGGAAATTTTGAGCCTTTTGATATATAAAGACCCTGAAGGTAGAAATAAATTTTCTACCGCCACCAATGGGCTGCAGAAAGTTCATGCACTACCTGTACGAGAAGTTACCAGGTGAGGTTCTCAGTGAATACTTGGGCTGTGATTCTTGGAGAACGCATTATTGGACTACACATCTTAGTAGATTGTTTTGAATAGTACACCGTATTTGAACTTTCAAAACAATGCCTCGCCTGAACTTCTGGAGGACGTTCCCTTCCAACTGCTCACTACTTTGTGGTTTCAGAATGAAGGTTCTCCACTACACTTTTTATAGTTAGACCATGGCGTAACTCACATAAAACTTCAGACAGAGAGTATTTGTAACCGAATGTTCAGTCCCTTCGTCTGTGAACTACCCTGACATCACCCCTCTTTATTTTCGGGGCTATGTAAAGTCTCTTGTGTACACAACACCAGCAGGAACGGTATCTGAGCTTACTAAGCGCATGTTAACCCATTTGCTGACACAGCCGGCTCACAGTCAATCACATGTTTGAAGTCCCTTATTACTCTACTGACTACAGCTTCTCTCGTTTCTACTTCTCTGTTAATAGATGGCATGGCATGTTATTTATCTCTGGAAAGCTGAGAAACCGTTCTATTTAGTGGTGTATAACATTATTTCTTTCCATATTTTGCGAGTTATACTCAATCCCTGAGGGCATTTTCATTCTGCAGCTGCAACTACAAGAAAATGCGTGTGTTTTTCAAAAGACGCGTTTCGCTTCATTGAGGTAAAGCATCATCAGTGGTGGTGATTTCCGCTTGGTCTCTCGCCCACCAATGACGGTATTTCCAGATGTAGGTGAGAAATCAAGTTGAAACCACCACCACTGATGAAAGCGAAATGCGTCTAGCGGAAAAAAATTCTTGTATTTGCAACAACAGAACAAAAATAACCTCTGTAACTGTAAAGCAACTATGGATAATAGGGCCACACAAACGAAAACTTTATAAACAATCGTTTTCAGATTTTGTTAGTTTTATCGCCCCCCCCCCTCCTCCTCCCCCCCACCAACGATTCCCATCAAAGAAAGGCGCACCAGAAATTGTGCAGTGTGGAAAGCAAGGGAGAAGAGAAGTGGTGCATGGTGTGAGTGTGATAAATGTTGAGTGCCGCTGCACATGCCTATATTTTTTCGGGTGTAGCACGCCTACGAAATATTCTGAAACAATAACATCTTCACTCATCATCACTTCAACAAATGATAAGCATAGATTTATAAAGAATTGTTGTAAAAAAATTATATATATTTGAGGTAAGCGTGTAGGACAAAATATGATGATTTTCGTAAACTTAAATAGTAAATATAGGGTCGGCTATGGTTAAAAATATTGGTAAGTGAATGGGTTGATACCCTCAGACGGGAGTGCAGAATTCTATAGAGAATTAGGGGGAACATGGTTCGTCTTTCCACATTATGTAGGGGGATTGACTGTCATCACATTGAACGTTTAGGCTACGGTAGTGAAGGCATTGATATCATTTACAGTATTTGACTTCATTTCATATCAAGAGGTTTTACACACACAGTATTCTGATGTTTCATTTAGCCTTGGGAGGGGGGAGGGAAGTGCATAGTGCTGCAGAAACTTAACTTCACTTTTCCAGTTAGAGGAACCTCACCTCAAAACGTTCAAAACTTCGTCCTCTCCAATCCCCCAAGTTTCTAAAACAACACAAACATCATAGTTTTACACTATATATATATATATTATATAACAATTATATATATAGTGTAAAACAATTATATATATATATATATATATATATATATATATATATATATGACAGTCATTTCCATGCAGTGAATAGTGTTTTGTGATGCAGAACTGTATGTATAGTATGGTATGTATACTTACATATGATGTAATACAATATACAATGGTACATGCTACATAGAAAAGTTGATTCTGTGCAGTTGGTAGTGTAAGGTGTACTGCTATACCTAGTATAATAATGCGTACTATATGCAACAGTCGCTTGAGTGGAGCTGGTAGTGTGGTGTTGTGTAGTGGAGTGGAGTGGCGTGGAGTGTGGTGTGTTGTGGAGATGAATTACAGGCAGTTCCCTCGCTCTGCGCCCAGCCTGCGTTGTTGGCGCCGGTACCACTTCAGCCGCACTGCAGCTCGCCCACCACCTTGAGGACCTCCTTGCCCTTAAGGTCCAGAGGGCTGGCGCAGATGGCAGGGTCGGCCCTGACCACGATGCCGTGCTTGCGGATCTTGGTGAAGAGCGGCTCCAGCGCGCAGTCGCACGTCCACGGATTGCCCTCCAGAGTCAGCCCTGGAACACAGCGTTCCTCCAGTCACCATGCGGAAAACAGCAACATAGAATGAGATTTTCACTCTGCAGAACTTTCTTTCAGGGGTGCTAATTCTGCAAGGTTCGCAGGAGAGCTTCTGTAAAGTTTGGAAGGTAGGAGACGAGGTACTGGCAGAAGTAAAGCTGTGAGGACGGGGCGTGAGTCGTGCTTGGGTAGCTCAGTTGGTAGAGCACTTGCCCGCGAAAGGCAAAAGTCCCGAGTTCGAGTCTCGGTCCGGCACACAGTTTTAATCTGCCAGGACGTTTCAACAGTTAACATATTTATAGCCAAGCATGTGGGGCCTGGCGTGAAACATCTTCCTACGTAGATCTACTCATTTGTCGGAATTCGACTACCTGCTGTTAATTGCGAAACGGGGTAGTTTGCAGACAACCGGTATTGTGCGACATATGATGAGAGGGAAATCCCTGGTAATCCATCAAGTCCGACTGCAGCCAGACACGGAGGGTACGGAATCCAGTTAATTGTGGTCCGCTGCATAGGATTCTGTTCATTGCACATGAAAACTGATGTGGATGGCAGTTTACGTTCGGAGCCTAAGATGACACTTGTGATGTCGAAACTGGTAGCATGTTTGAAAAAGAAAAAACGACATAAGATTCAAATACATCATCATTCAAGTACAGAGGAAAGTCTTGTCTACAACATTGTTGTTGTTGTTGTGGTCTTCAGTCAGAGACTGGTTTGATGCCGTTCTTCGTGCTACTCTATCCTGTGCAAGGATCTTCATCTTCCAGTACCGACTGCAACCTACATTCTTCGGAATCTGTTTAATGTATTCATCGCTTGGTCTCCCTCTGCGGTTTTTACCTTCCACGCTGCCATCCAGTACTAAATTGGTGATCCCTTGATGCCTCAGAATATGCCCTACGAACCGATCCATTCTTCTAGTCAAGTTGTGCCATAAATTCCTCTTCCCCCCAATTCTGTTCAATTCCTCCTCATTAGCTATGTGATCTACCCATCTAATCTTCAGAATTCTTCTGTAGCACCAAATTTCGAAAGCTTATATTCTCTTTTTGTCTAAGCTATTTATCGTCCATGTTTCACTTCCATACATGGCTACACTCCACAAAAATACTTTCAGAACGACTTCCTGACACTTAAATCTATACTCGATGTTAACAATTTTCTCTTCTTCTCGTCTTCAACAACATTATGAGAATAGAATTACAGCGCTAACATTCTGGTTGGCGTTATTGTGGCACTATACTCACGAAGTCAATACATATTCTTCCAAGGACTGTAATGAAGATGATTACCAATATTATTACACAATCTCTTTCGGAATATATGTCATTCTCAAGCTTGTTCTACAATTAGACATACATATACGAATATTTAAAAATAAATTTCCCGCAATTTCATTCACCCAGAATAATATTAAATTTCATGATATGCCTTGGTACGCTACAAAATCGAATTAGATTAAGATAAAATTTCCAATTGGTGTAATGAATAGTAGATAGCCCTAAATGTGGAAAATTGAAAGTTAATGCGTATGAGTAGGAAGAACAAACCTGTAATGTTCGGACACAATATTGCTAGTGTACTACTTGATACTTAAATCGATTAAACATCTGGGCATAACGTTGCAAAGCGGTGTGAGGTGGAAGGAGCATGTGAGAACTATGCTAGGGAAGGTGAATGGTCGACTTCGGCTTAATGGGAGAGTTTTACGGAAGTGCGGTTCACCTGTAAAGGAGACCGCATATAGGAAGCTGGTGCGACCTACTCTTGAGTACTGCTCGAGTGATTGGGATACGTACCAAGTCGGATTGAAGGAAGACATGGAAGCAATGCAGAGGCGGACTGTTAGATTCGTTACCGGTAGGTCTGAACAACTCTTAAGTGTTACGGAAATGCTACGGGAACTCAAATTGGAATACCTGGAGGGAAGGCTACGTTCTCTTCGAGAGACACTGTTGAGAAAATTTAGAGAACCGGCATTAGAAGCTGACTGCCGAACGATTCTAGTGCCGCCAACATACATTTCACGTAAGGACCACGAAGATAAGGTACGAGAGATACGGCTCATACGGAGGAGGCAGACAGATAGCGGTTTTTGCCTCACCCTACTTGCGGCTGGAACAAGAAAGGAAGTGAGCAGTAATGGTATAGGGTACCCTCCGCAAGGCACCGTAAGGTGGCTCGTGGAGTATCGACGTAGATGCAGAAAATCCAAAGCAAAATTTAATTATTAAATGACGCAATATCACAGAATGAGTCGCCCATCATAGTGGCGCTAATTATAATACTATTCTCTTTTGAATGCATTTCACTTTCTTAGATTCAAATTAGAATGTACAGATATATTTAATTTTGTGAAAGCTCCGTTTTCTTTTTATTATCTGCACGCTCTAACCCAATGTGTAGAACCGGCTCAGATTCAGTCCTTTTAGAACATTCCGCTGTATGCATAAAGGATGTGTATAAAAAAGAAGTGAATAACGTTAAGACGCGAGAACAACGTGTAATCATTACACTTACACGTCACCAAACCAGCGTACAAACAGGGTGGTGAAATTACCATAAACTGGTGAATCTTCGCCTGCAACGTTGTGCGTACTGCCGTTATATCGGGTGATCAAAAAGTCAGTATAAATTTGAAAACTGAATAAATCACGGAATAATGTAAATTGAGAGGTACAAATTGACACACATGCTTGGAATGCCATGGGGTTTTATTAGAACCAAAAAAATGCAAAAGCTCAAAAAACGTCCGACAGATGGCGCTGCATCTGAGCAGAATAGTAATAATTAGCATAAGAAAGTAAGGCAAAGCAAAGATGATGTTCTTTACACGAAATGCTCAATATGTCCACCATCATTCCTCAACAATAGCTGTAATCGAGGAATAATGTTGTGAACAGCACTGCAAAGCATGTCCGGAGTTATGGTGAGGCATTGGCGTCGGATGTTGTCTTTCAGCATTCCTAGAGATGTCGGTCGATCACGATACCATTGCGACTTCAGGTAACCCCAAAGCCAATAATCGCACGGACTGAGGTCTGGGGACCTGGGAGGCCAAGCATGACGAAAGTGGCGGCTGATCACACGATCATCATCAAACGACGCGCGCAAGAGATCTTTCACGCGTCTAGCAATATGGGGTGGAGCGCCATCCTAATAAAACCCCATGTTATTCCAAGCTTGTGTGTCAGTTTTTACCTCTCTATCTACATTATTCCGTGGTTTATTAAGTTTTCAAATTTATACTGACTTTTTGATCACCCCTTAAATCCAACCACCACGTACGTGATAAGTAAGTGGCAAGATGTTCGAGTTGTCATGTATTATTCAACCATCTACGAGATGATACGTGCATCCCTTCGTATGAGGTAAGGAATGGCCAAATTCTTTATTCTGTATCGAGTGCGGAGAAATATATGTAAAAAGATAAAATAACGCAAAAGTACCATGGAAACAGTTACAAAAACTGGGGCAAATACGTATCTTTCCTCGAAGAAGTAATACTACAAGTCGCACGAACCTGTGACCTTTCGTGCTCCTTTTCTTTCTGTATATTTAATATGCCTTGTTATTCCTACATAGTACAGGTCTCACACGCTGAGCAGTATTCTAGAATGGACTGCGTGCTTTATAACAAATCTTCTTTGGAGGCTGGTTATAATGCCTCAGTATTCTACCAACGAACCTGAGTCTGCCAAAAGTTTTAGCTTCGACTGAACCCTTGCGATCGTTACGTCACATACCTCTACAGACTGTTAGAACCAGGTGTTTCCATTAGTTCACTGATCGAAATTGTGAGTCGTTCGTATTTCAGCCGTTCGATATTACATTCTTCTCTCTGTGAAGTAAACAGTTTTACATTTCTGAACATCGGAACTATGTTGGCAAACTCATTAACATTAAGTCTGGCTTAAGAGTGCAGGTCCTTTCCAAGGAACAGTGACGGAGAAAAGAAGGGTTCATAAGTGGGATTAACATTCATGATGAAATTATATCAGAGGTAGTATTCCCTGATACTTTGCTGTCAACAATGAAACTGAGGAAGAATTACAGAACCAGTAGAATGGAACTAATAATATAACAATCTCAGAGTATGGACTGAGAGTGAACATATGAAAGGCGAAAGTAATGAGTAGTAGAGGACAGGAAAGCAGTGATAAACTTATTTGCAAAATTGGGGTTTACAAGTAGACAAAGTGAAAGGAATTCTAATACGTTGGAAGCAAAACAATACTTTACAAGTGACGAAGAGGGGTCATAAGAAACAGACTAAAGTTGACAAAGAGAGTACTCCTGGCCAAAGGAGGTCTATTAGAATCAAATATAGGCCTTAATGGAAGGAAGAAATTTCTAAGAATGTACATGTGGATGTGATAGTGGAAAGGAGGAAAACCATAAAAGAAAAGAATCGAGCAGTATGATACATTGTGTTAGAGAAGGATGATCAAGATTAGGTGCGTTCATACGATGAGGAAAGAGGAGGTTCTACAAAGAATAGGCGATGAAATGAATATGTGAAAAACGCTAAATGAAGGAACAGATTGATAGGATACGTATTAAGAAAGCAGGAAACGAGCTTTAGTGGACAAAAACTGTAGTGAAAGACATAGAATATACATAACAAACATTTGAGGGCATTGGGTCTAAGTGCTTTTCTGAGATGAAGACGGTGACACAAGAGAGGGAGTTATGGTATGCTGTATCAAAACACTCAGGACACAGGATAAATCGCTCTTCAGTTTGTGGAGATGGAGAGTGCATAATACCACATGTATATTGAGAGCTGAATAAACGGATGTATGGGCTGAAGAGGAATTGGAAAGTATAACATATGGATGGTGTCTGTAGGAAACGAATGTTAGAAGAAGATACAAAGTAAAGGAAGGCAAAGAAAGACTGAACGGTAGCAATTATTATTTACAAGATTAGATAGACAAATAAATGTAAGATTAAATGGTTGAAAGCATTGGGAACACAGAACAAAGTGACATTTAGCCCAGTGGCAGCTCGATGTAAGCAAAGTGCGTGAAGGAACTCACCCTTGAGCCAGACAAGCGGCTCTATGACGGAGACGTCCATGGTTTGCAGTAGGTTGTGATCCAGCTCCAGGTACTGGAGGCGGGAGTTGTTGCGGAAGGTGCCGGGCTGAACCAGGGATAGCCGGTTGATACGCAGCCGCACTTCCTGCAGGTTCGGGTTGCGGCTGGAAACACAAATAAAACATCTCGGTCAAAATCATTTGCCCTCAACCTCCGTATTTCTCTTTCTACAACACACAACATATACTCTTCACAAATGTTGTACAAAGTGTACAACTTTGCTTCCGCCGTTTGCCGATAGGTGGCGACAACGGTAAATAACGGTCGAAAGAAACAAATCGCAGACGTCAGGCAGTTAGCTTGGACCTCGGTCAACATAACTTCATTCAAACATTAGTCGATTAGTGTCTGCATCAAAAGTTGTTCTTGATTGCAAATGTCTGTTTACGAGCCTAATTCTCATCGTTTGCGAGAGGAGTTGTTACAGTTTTATTTTAGGCCGGTCGTAGTGGCCGAGCGGTACTAGGCGCTACAGTCTGGAACCGCGCGACCGTTATGGTCGCAGGTTCGAATCCTGCCTCGGACATGGATGTGTGTTGTGGTGTCCTTAGGTTAGTTAGGTTTAAGTAGTAGGGGACTGATGACCTCATAAGTTAAGTCCCATAGTGCTCAGAGCCATTTGAAGCCATTTTATTTCAGTGTGAAGAAAATAGCGGCTGAGTCTCATAGAATGCTCTCAAGTACGTATGGTAAGGACTCTATTAGTGAAAGAACGTGTCGTGAGTGGTTTCAACGCTTCAAGAACGGTGATTTTAACGTCGTAGACCGGCATGCTGGTTGAAGAGAGAATGTTTTTTAAGATGCAGAATTGGAGACATTGGTGAATGAAGACTCGCGTCAACCGCAAGAAGACTTGGCACGATTAGTGGGAGTGACACAGCAAGCCATTTCAAAACGTCTCAAGGCTATGGGCGTGATTCAGAAAGAAGGAACTTGGGTCCCGTGTGAGCTGAAACCAAGAGACGTTGGACGATGTTTATGAAGAGCTGCTTCAGAGGCTAAAACGGAAGAGATTTCTGCATCACATTGTGACCGGGGACGAAAAATTGGTTCATTACGATAAAAGTAAACACAAAAAATAATGGGGATATCCCGGCCATGCTTCCACGTCGAAGACCAAACCGAATATTTACGGTTCCAAGATCACGCTCTGCATTTGGTGGGACCAGCTCGGCGTCGTGTACTATGAGGTGTTAAAACCAAGTGAAACAATCACAGGTGCTCGTTATCGAACGCAATTATTGCGTTTGAGCAGAGCATTAAAAGACAAACGGCCGCAATACAGCGAGTGGCACGATAAAGTGATTTTTCAGCACGACAACGCTCGACCACACGTTGCAAAATAAGTCAAAAAGTACTTGGAAACGTTAAAATGGCAAGTCCTACCCCACCCGCCGTATTCTCCCTCGACATTGCTCACTCTGACTATCGCCTGTTTGGATCAATGGCGCATGGCCTGGCTGACCAACACTTTCGATCTCATGAATAAGCCTCAAATTGGTTCGATTCGAGGATCGCTTCAAAAGATGAACAATTTTTTCGACGCGGGATTAATAGACTGCCCGAAAGATGGGAGAAAGTAGTGGCCAGCGATGGAAAATACTTTGAATGATACATGTGTAAATAATTTGTTTCATTAAAGCCTCAAATGTTGGGGAAAAAAGGGTGGAAGCAAAGTGGTACACCTTATACATTACCCATCTTTCCCTGTACCTTTGTCCACATGTTAAAAATAATGACACTGCCTAAAATACAACAAGAAGAAGTATAAAAGAAAGAAGATGAAGACAGGCTTGTGGTAGCCTATACAGAAAAAAATGCTAATTGCTGTCAAGAAATACTTCAAAGTTTTTAAAGTGGTCCTTGGCGTGAATGTGTCTGTATCACGTTGATAAGTTGTGCAGTTGCTATTACTACGTTATTTCTGGAAACTAACACCTATTTTTATGAAGCTCTAGAACATCTGCCCCCCGTTTTGCATTATCGAACGTTTTTTCTAAGTCGACAATTCCAATGAAGGAAGAGTCTTTCTTGCTTGTATTATGAAGCGCAACGCACCAGAGTTGCCCGGAAAGTAATGCACCGCAACTTTTTTCTCAGCCGCAAACAGTGCTACGAATGCGAAACGTTATGTACAGTACTGGCCATTAAACAGCTACACCACGTATATGACGTGCTGCAGATGCGAAATTTTACCGACACGAAGAAGATGCTGTGATAAGCTAATGATTAGCTTTTTAGAGCATTCACACAATGTTGGCGCCGGTGACGACACCTACAACGTGCTGACATGAGGAAAGTTTCCAAGCGATTTCTCATACGCAAACAGCAGTTGACTGGCGTTGCCTGGTGAAAGGTAGTTGTAATGCCACGTGTAAGAAAATGCGAACCATCACGTTTCCGACTTTGATAATGGTCGGATTGTAGACTATCGCGATTGCGGTTTATCGTAGCGCAACATTGCTGCTCGCGTTGGTCGAGATCCAATGACTGTTAGCAGAATATGGAATCGGTGGGTTCAGAAGGGTAATACGGAACGCCGTGCTGGATCCCAACAGCCTCGTATAACTAGCAGTCGAGATGACAGGCATCTTATCCGCATGGCTGTAACGGATCGTGCAGCCACGTCACGATCCGTGAGACAACAACCATCTGCACGAACAGTTCGACGACGTTTGCAGCAGCGTGGACTATGAGCTCGGAGACCATGTCTGCGGTAACCCTTGACGCTGCATCACAGACAGGAGCGCCTGCGATGATGTACTCAACGACGAACCTATCATTCGATCCCTGCGAAAATCTACATTATAGCAGGATAATGCACGACCGCATGTTGCAGGTCCTGTACGGGCCTTTCCGAATACAGAACATGTTCGACTGCTGCCCTGGCCAGCACATTCTCCAGGTCTCTCACCAATTGAAAACGTCTGGTCAATGGTGGCCGAGCAACTGGCTCGTCACAATACGCCAGTCACTACTCTTGATGAACTGTAGTATCGTGTTGAAGCTGCATGGGGAGCTGTACCTGCACGCGCCATCCAAGCTCTGTTTGACTCAATGCCCAGGCGTATCAAGGCCGGTATTACGGCCAGAGGTGATTGTTCTGGGTACTGGTTTCTCAGAATCTATGCACCTAAATTGCGTGAAAATGTAAACACATGTGTGTTCTAGTATAATATGTTCGTCCAATGAATACCCGTTTATCATCTGCATTTCTTCTTGTTGTGGCAATTTTAATGTCCCGTAATGTATTATTTGAAGCCTCCCGAGTGAGCGCGCCAAGTTTCCGTCACTTCCGACAGATAGCGTAGCTGCAGGACAGTTTGAAAGATGGCGTCTGTAGGTGATGTACGTTACAAGCAATGTGCCGTCATTGAATTTCTCACTGCAGAGAGAGAAACTGTGGGGAATATTCACAAACGCTTGTGGAAAGTCTGTGGAGCATCTGCTGTCGACAGAAGTACAGTTACTAGCTGGGCACGGAGGGTGAGGTCATCAGAAAACGGTTAGGCGGTGCTCCACGATTTGCAGCGGTCGGGGAGACCATCCACGGCTGTCTCACCTGACATATTGCTGCAAGCTTACTCTTGTTTCGGCCATTAAAGGATACCATTCGCGGAAGATATTTTGAAGACGATGAGAAGGTGATTAACACAGTAAAGCTCTGGCTCCGCCATAAGGTCATGGATTGCTACCGACAGGACATACACGCCCTTGTTACGCGCTGGAGGTAGGCCATAGATTTGGGATAGAGATTACGTGGAAAAATAGGGTGTGTAGATAACGTTCTTTCGTGTGCCTAATTCTCATTATGTTCAATAAATAATTATTGAAGAAAAAATATGTGGTGCGTTATTTTCTGGACGGCCTTGCCGCAGTGGATACACCGGTTCCCGTGAGATCACCGATGTTAAGCGCTGTCGTGCGTGGTCGGCACTTGGATGGGTGACCATCCAGGCCGCCATGCGCTGTTGCCATTTTTCGGGGTGCACTCAGCCTCGTGATGCCTACTCAGGACCTACTCGACCGAATAGTTGCGGCTTCGGTCAAGAATACCATCATAACGACCGGGAGAGCGGTGTGCTGACCCCACGCCCCTCCTATCCGCATCCTCCAGTGAGGATGACACGACGGTCGGATGGTCCCGATAGGCCACTCGTGGCCTGAGGACGGAGTTACTTTCTGGGAAACCCTCTTAGGAACTACCTCTCTGGGGGCTTATTGTCGTCTAACAGATCCTCAATTTTGTTTTCCATTTCGCTGTATATTATTCTTATCAGCGGATTAGATGCACGAGATGTTGTGCTGAGTGTGAGATAGTTCTCGCACTTACCTGTTCCTGCTGTCTTCAGAACTGTGTGAACGATTTGCGTACTAAAACCGGATGGTATAATATTTGTACCGAATATTCAGAGTATTGTGCAGTGTGCCGCAAGATATACAGCCCGGGCAGAAGGACGCATGAAGCGGCAATTTGCTGACATGGCATGGCGTCACCCATCTGAGAACAACGTCCAGCTTGTTACTGAAGAAGCAAGGCAGCATGTTTCAGAATTACACCGACAAACTTCAAGAGGATGTAGAAGTTGTCTTGAGAAACAAAATGACGATAGGAACCCATGTCTGTAAACGTCATCCAGCACCACTGCAGAGCGTCGAAGCTACCGGCGGCGGCGCTTGTATATGTTTGGGTACATTGGGTGATTCCGAGATGATTTTACCAACTTTCGAGAATGATGGGGAAGGATAAATGTATCAATTTGAGGTAAGGGTCCCTGGTCCAGAAACAAACGTATCGAAAGCTGTAAGCGAAAACCGTTCTGATACCTCTGACAGTACGAGTATTGGTGTTGCTAAGATAGCATGAGTAGGCAACTTTAGCAGGTGGTGGTATGGAGCAAAACAGAAATAAGGTGTCTAGTAAACATGAGCTTTGAGAAGCACACCTGAAGACCTATGAGGACTCATCTTCTCTACTGTGAAACACATACACTTCATTGAACAAGTGCTCATGTTCCTTAAGGCACGCATTTTACAGTCCATTTTTACTCGACTTCTGTACTGTTTAGATCTATACTGCCACCCCTGAAAGTTGTCTCCCCTACAGTATTAGCAACAACATGTCCAGTACATACACTACTGGCCATTAAAATTGCTACACCAATAAGAAATGCAGATGAAAAACGGGTATTCATTGGACAAATATATTATACTAGAACTGACATGTGATTACATTAGCACCCAATTTGGATGCATAGATCCTGAGAAATCAGTACCCAGAACAACCACCTCTGGTCGTAATAACGGCCTTGATACGCTTGGGCACTACGTCAAACAGAGCTTGGATGGCGTGTACCGGTACAGCTGCCCATGCAGCTTCAACACGATACCACAGTTCATCACGAGTAGTGACTGGCGCATTGTGACGAGCCAGTTGCTCGGCCACCATTGACCAGACGTTTTCAGTTGGTGAGGGATCTGGAGAATGTGCTGGCCAGGGCAGCAGTCGAACATTTTCTGTATCCAGAAAGGCCCGTACAGGACCTGCAACATGCGGTCGTGCATTATCCTCCTTAAATGTAGGGTTTCGTAGGGGTCGAATGAAGGGTAGAGCCACGGGACATAACACGTCTGAAATGTAAGATCCACTGTTCAAAGTGCCGTCAATGCGAACTAGAGGTGACCGAGACGTGTAACCAGTGGCACCCCATACCATCACGCCGGGTGATACGCCAGTATGGCGGTGACGAACACACCCCTCCAAATTGCGTTCACCGCGATGTCGCCAGACACGGCTGCGACCATCATGACGCTGTAAACAGAGCCTGTATTCATCCGAAAAACTGACGTTTTCCCATTCGTGCACCCAGGTTACTTGTTGAGTGCACCATCGCAGGCGCTCCTGTCTGTGATGCAGCGTCAAGGGTAACCGCAGCCATGGTCTCCGAGCCGATAGTCCATGCTGCTGCAAACGTCGTCGAACTGTTCGTGCAGATGTTTGTTGTCCCTGTTGACTCTGGGATCTAGACGCGGCTGCACGATTCGTTACAGCCATGCGGATAAGATGTCTGTCATCTCGACTGCTGGTGATACGAGGCCGTTGGGCTCCGTTCTGAACCCACCGATTCCATATACGATGAACCGCAATCACGATAGGCTACAATTCGACCTTTATCAAAGGCGGAAACGTGATGGTACGCATTTCTCCTCCTTACACGAGACGTCACAACAACGTTTCACCAGGCAACGCAGGTCAACTGCTGTTTGTGTATGAGAAATCGGTTGGAAAGTTTCCCCATGTCAGCACGTTGTAGGTGTCGCCACCGGCGCCAACTTTGTGTGAATGCTCTGAAAAGCTAATCATTTGCATATCACAGCATCTTCTTCCCGTAGGTTAAATTTCGCGTCTGCAGCACGTCATCTTCGTGGTGTAGCAATTTTAATGGCCAGTTGTGTATATACCACTATCAGAGGTATCAGAACGGTTTTCCCTTATACCTATTTATGAACACTTGTTCGTTAGAGGAGTAGTGTTTCAAAGTAGCGAAGACCAGCAAGTGCTCATAGTTGTTTAGGTATGCGTTTCAGAGCGCATGCGTACTGGACATTTTTGTCTTGTTTAGGTCCACACTACCTCTTCACAAAATATGGAAAGCAAAGAGCTTGCAGTAAAAGTGATTTGTTTCACAGTATCGAAGATACTGCTCATAGATCTTAATGTATGAGTTTTACAGCCATGGTTACTTGACTTTTTTGGTTCGAATGATCATTCTTGTCATATCCACGAATATTGACCATCACTTCTGAAACACCCTGTATGTGCTTGCATATCCAGGCGCCGCCGCCTGTAACTTCGGACATTGGATTACGTTTCTGGAGAAAGTTCCTATCCGCATTTTTTGCTGAAGACTTCTTCTACATCCCCTCGAAGTTTCTCGGTGTAATTTTGAAAAACCCTGTATGTATAGTAGCATGGAAATTCCTTTCCTTTGACTGGCTAAAACAGTCGAGGCAGAAACTCGCTTGTATTAGCAGAGGGCAGTTAGCTGGAAGTGGCCAGAGTGTACTGTAGCGGCTACTCAGGTACAGAATAATTTGTTATGCAATACTGATGACCCGTGTGTAGCTCGTGTTCCCGCCATCATGTATTTTACAACCAGTTTTTAACGTACTTCCAACTCAGTACGTTAATTTAAATTACTACTGTCACTGAGTTGCTGCTTTGCCCGACCGTGAGCGGCGCTAGCAGCGCGTATCGATATATCCCCTCTCGTCCTGTCTTTGCACGGCTGCTGTTACTTCCTGGTCGTTGTCTGTCGTAAGCCAGTTCGGGTCGCGAGTTCGGGCTGCCAGTGAGTTGGAACGCGTCGGGAGTGCAGTCCGGACCTGCCAGTCGGGGATTTGCAATGCGGTACTAGTGCAGTCGGGTTGCAGGTGTGACGCATCCGTCGACAAGGCTCTCCCGACCATTGCCGCCACGCATCACTTGAGCCGGGCAGCGGTCTTGGTGGATCGTCGGTCGGTCGTCCTACCGGACGAAGCGGTTTGGCTCGCCGATCGTCCATGAGTCGACTGTGGTGTGTGTGTGTGTGTGTGTGTGTGTGTGTGTGTGTGTGTGTGTGTGTGCGTGCATCGACTCCCGATTTGCCTCCGTGCGTACTTAGCTACTGTTGGGTATCGTTCAGTTCTTCGTGCAAGTGTTTGTCAGGTTGTGTGTGTATTGTTGTTGTTGTTGTGGTCTTCAGTCCTGAGACTGGTTTGATGCAGCTCTCCATGCTACTCTATCCTGTGCAAGCCTCTTCATCTCCCAGTACCTACTGCAACCTACATCCTTCTGAATCTGCTTAGTGTATTCATCTCTTGGTCTCCCTCTACGATTTTTACCCTCCACGCTGCCCTCCAATACTAAATTTGTGATCCCTTGATGCCTCAGAACATGTCCTACCAACCGATCCCTTCTTCTGGTCAAGTTGTGCCACAAACTTCTCTTCCCCACAATCCTATTCAATACTTCCTCATTAGTTATGTGATCTACCCATCTGATCTTCAGCATTCTTCTGTAGCACCACATTTCGAAAGCTTCTATTCTCTTCTTGTCCAAACTATTTATCGTCCATGTTTCACTTCCATACATGGCTACACTCCATACAAATACTTTCAGAAATGACTTCCTGACACTTAAATCTATACTCGATGTTAACAAATTTCTCTTCTTCAGAAACGCTTTCCTTGCCATTGCCAGTCTACATTTTATATCCTATCTACTTCGACCATCATCAGTTATTTTGCTCCCCAAATACTAAAACTCCTTTACTACTTTAAGTGTCTCATTTCCTAATCTAATTCCCTCAGCATCACCCAACTTAATTCGACTACATTCCATTATCCTCGTTTTGCTTTTGTTGATGTTCATCTTATATCCTCCTTTCAAGACACTGTCCATTGCATTCAACTTCTCTTCCAAGTCCTGCGCTGTCTCTGACAGAATTACAATGTCATCGGCGAACCTCAAAGTTTTTATTTCTTCTCCATGGATTTTAGTACCTACTCCGAATTTTTCTTTTGTTTCCTTTACTGCTTGCTCAATATACAGATTGAATAACATCGGGGAGAGGCTACAACCCTGTCTTACTCCCTTCCCAACCACTGCTTCCCTTTCATGTCCCTCGACTCTTATAACTGCCATTTGGTTTCTGTACAAATTGTAAATAGCCTTTCGCTCCCTGTATTTTACCCTTGCCACCTTTAGAATTTGAAAGAGTATTCCAGTCAACATTGTCAAAAGCTTTCTCTAAGTCTACAAAAGCTAGAAACGTAGGTTTTCCTTTCCTTAATCTTTGTTCTAAGATAAGTCGTAAGGTCAGTATTGCCTCACGTGTTTCAGTGTTTCTACGGAATCCAAACTGATCTTCCCCGAGGTCAGCTTCTACTAGTTTTTCCATTCGTCTGTAAAGAATTCGTGTTAGTATTTTACAGCTGTGGCTTATTAAACTGTGTGTGTAGTTGGCGTTATTTCCTCTGACGACCATTTTAGATGTTGTCCGCTTTCTGAGGGTAGTCGGTCGGTTGGTGCGGACCAGGGAGGATATCTCCGCGCGGTGCAGTCGGCTGGGTCCGCTGGCGGTCCCTGCGCAGTGTCTGAGCGTGTGTGGGGCTGACCGATCGTGGCTCACCGACCCAGGACGTCAAAGTTGTGTGGTGTTTTAAGTACCCAAGCCACGTCCGTTCATGTTGTGTCGTTCGTTTCGGTGGTTCGCTGTTGGGGAGCTTTTCTTGTGAGCAACACCGAGTGGTTGTAGTGGTGAAATCGAGCCGCCGTGCGGTGGAGTTAACTATATTGGTTGACTACAACTCAAGTGCACCAGCGGAATTATCTGCGTTGTGGCCGCTTGTGTTCTGGTTACCTGCCTAGGCCACTGATGTAATTTCAGGCAGTGTCCTTTCCTCACCTCTTGTCGCTGTCCAACACGGTGTATAGTTTTGACAGCTTAAGACATTCTTCATTGTGGATAATCACGTCTGTAGCAGTTTGGTCTTTCAGTTTTCACGTTCCGATTGGCGGCTAGCAAGTAGTTTGGTCGGTCGGTCCGAGACTGTCTCTTGGTTGGGTTATCGACGGATCAAGTGTAGTTGGGCCCACCACCTGTCTCACTTAAGTGAACGTTAACGTTTCGAGGGCGCTGGCACGGTAGCTCAGCGTGTTCGGCCAGAGGGCTAGCTGCCCTCTGTAATAAAAAAAAAAAAAAACTGAGTAATGGATCAACAACGAACTGAATCGGGTGTCTTTCGACGTCCGCCCAGAGCAGATACTACAAACGAAAACGAACAAAATTAGATTAAAAAAAAAAAAAGAAAGAGGGCAGCTCCCCCCCTCCCCTGGAGGTGTCTGAGTGCTGTTGTCTATACTGTCCTTTTCATGGGTGTTTAATGGTCTGTTGCTAATCTATTGTAGCCAATGCTTTAAAAAATTTTTTTTGTGTTTTATGTAAATCAAGGGCCTTAAGCCCATATAAGTAAGTTTGAATTCTGGCAAGTGGATATTTTGTCGAAAGTTACTGTTGTAGTACCGTCTTTTCATTTAGTGCGCTTACAGCCACTTAAAACTCAGAGGTTCAAGGTATTTTGAATTTTTGGTAAAATCAATTGTTGGCCTTCATCTGCTTAAAACCATATTCTTAAATTTAGTTACTTTCGTTGCGTTGCTTTTTTATTTAGTATGATTTCGGCCAATTAAAGGTTTAAGGTATTTTTGAATTTCTGGGAAATCAACCGTGGGCCTTCAGCTGCTTAAAGTCTTAAAATTTCCCCTTAAGCAAAAATATTGTTGCCTTCTGCCTTAAAAGATTATGCTAATATATTGTAAAATTTTGAAATTTAATTGTGGCCTTTAGCCGTTTGTATTGCACCTTGTTCATGTTTGTTCTATCCACTTTTGCCTTGATGCTTTCAGCCTAGCTGTGCTGTGATATATATATATATATATATATATATATATATATATATATATATATATATATATATATATACACACACTCCTGGAAATGGAAAAAAGAACACATTGACACCGGTGTGTCAGACCCACCATACTTGCTCCGGACACTCCGAGAGGGCTGTACAAGCAATGATCACACGCACGGCACAGCGGACACACCAGGAACCGCGGTGTTGGCCGTCGAATGGCGCTAGCTGCGCAGCATTTGTGCACCGCCGCCGTCAGTGTCAGCCAGTTTGCCGTGGCATACGGAGCTCCATCGCAGTCTTTAACACTGGTAGCATGCCGCGACAGCGTGGACGTGAACCGTATGTGCAGTTGACGGACTTTGAGCGAGGGCGTATAGTGGGCATGCGGGAGGCCGGGTGGACGTACTGCCGAATTGCTCAACACGTGGGGCGTGAGGTCTCCACAGTACATCGATGTTGTCGCTAGTGGTCGGCGGAAGGTGCACGTGCCCGTCGACCTGGGACCGGACCGCAGCAACGCACGGATGCACGCCAAGACCGTAGGATCCTACGCAGTGCCGTAGGGGACAGCACCGCCACTTCCCAGCAAATTAGGGACACTGTTGCTCCTGGGGTATCGGCGAGGACCATTCGCAACCGTCTCCATGAAGCTGGGCTACGGTCCCGCACACCGTTAGGCCGTCTTCCGCTCACGCCCCAACATCGTGCAGCCCGCCTCCAGTGGTGTCGCGATAGGCGTGAATGGAGGGACGAATGGAGTGTCGTCTTCAGCGATGAGAGTCGCTTCTGCCTTGGTGCCAATGATGGTCGTATGCGTGTTTGGCGCCGTGCAGGTGAGCGCCACAATCAGGACTGCATACGACCGAGGCACACAGGGCCAACACCCGGCATCATGGTGTGGGGAGCGATCTCCTACACTGGCCGTACACCACTGGTGATCGTCGAGGGGACACTGAATAGTGCACGGTACATCCAAACCGTCATCGAACCCATCGTTCTACCATTCCTAGACCGGAAAGGGAACTTGCTGTTCCAACAGGACAATGCACGTCCGCATGTATCCCGTGCCACCCAACGTGCTCTAGAAGGTGTAAGTCAACTACCCTGGCCAGCAAGATCTCCGGATATGTCCTCCATTGAGCAGGTTTGGGACTGGATGAAGCGCCGTCTCACGCGGTCTGCACGTCCAGCACGAACGCTGGTCCAACTGAGGCGCCAGGTGGAAATGGCATGGCAAGCCGTTCCACAGGACTACATCCAGCATCTCTACGATCGTCTCCATGGGAGAATAGCAGCCTGCATTGCTGCGAAAGGTGGATATACACTGTACTAGTGCCGACATTGTGCATGCTATGTTGCCTGTGTCTATGTGCCTGTGGTTCTGTCAGTGTGATCATGTGATGTATCTGACCCCAGGAATGTGTCAATAAAGTTTCCCCTTCCTGGGACAATGAATTCACGGTGTTCTTATTTCTATTTCCAGGAGTATATATATATATATATATATATATATATATATATATATATATATATCACAGCTAGGCTGAAAGCATCAAGGCAAAAGTGGATATATATATATATATATACTCCTGGAAATAGAAATAAGAACACCGTGAATTCATTGTCCCAGGAAGGGGAAAGCATCAAGGCAAAAGTGGATATATATATATATATATATATATATATATATATATATATATATATGGATTTTGATAGCTAGCTGTGCTATATATGGATTTTGAAACTCGTAGTCGTAAAGGGTCAGCTATGTGCCGTTTTGGTTTAAATGTGTTATTAAATTACAATAAATTACAATTTTGAAGTGAAACTGACCGCCACCTTATTTCTCCCTTTCCACAGTCCTAATCAGCTGTTCCGCCCTGCGGGTTTAGCGGGAGTTTCAACTGATAAGAACTTATTGCAAGGACTTAGTTGCGGAATGGTGATTACTACGTTCGTGGAGATGAGGTAGAAGTAATTAAAGATTTTATCTGAGAGTGATTTCAGAATCTCAGGAGCTAACGATGTGCTGTGCAATGCACACAGGAATTAAGAAAAGGTATCTCTTGGAAAAGAAGAACTATGTGCTTCTTATTGCAAAGCTGTTAAGTGTTTACTCCGATTATGACAATTGCAGTGCTACTTATATACGAGGCCATGACTGAGAGTTTCCAGTGAAGGGAAGGGATAGCTTTAAAAGAAACAAGGTTTACAGAGAACAGTCAATAGACGTGACGGACTTTTCCAAATGACAACCCTCATGTGTACTTACCCCCAGTTACCACCCACGTCATGTTAACATAACGGGAGTGTTATGATGCTACACATTCTGCATCGTTTGTCCTTTGGTTATCACTTACTGCAGTGATTTGAGAATTTCCTCTATTTCTTATGAAATACTCTCCGAGTACCTGGTTATGTCGATTTCCTGCTATTGTCGTTTCCATCTGCTCCTCCCCACCCTCTGTCTGTTCATCTATTCCTCCCCCTCCCCCTCACTCCGCTGATATTCTGCTTCTACTCCTATTTCTGTCCATCGCATCCTTCCTGTCTCAAAGTCCTTCTACTTGGAACCTCTTTAAGCTCATCCTCCCATCTCTATTTCCTCCTCGCCCTCAACTTTCACCTCCTCCTCCCACTCCCCTTTCATCTCCTCCTTCCACTGTCTTATCATCTCCCCCTCTCCTTTCATCGCCCCTCCCTCTTTCTTTTCATCTCTCCTTCCCCTCTCTTCTCATCGCCTCCCCCAATCTTTTCATCATTCCTCCCCTTTTCATCTCTTCCTCACTATCACCAAGTTATCACCCCTATTACAATAGCAGGCGGGACAGTCTTACCTCCACAATAATTATTTCCAGATAGTAAGTACTATGTGTACGAAGTTTGGTTGAAATTGTTCCAGGGATTTAAGAGGAGGTTTTTTCCAGCAACTTTGCCGTAGTACGCAGATGTGACGTATATTTCCGCTACATTTAACATGTATCACACATATCTATACATATATTTCATCTGTATCTATTGCGAATACCACCATCCACTTCTCCTTTTCACGAATGTCAATGTTTATGATGTCATATCTTCTGAAGAATATGTTGTAGAATATTACAATTTCGCAGGAGAATTCAATGTCTCATTTTGATACTGTCTGAAGAACTTTTTGCGACTAGAACTGGTACTGAAGACGTAATAAATCAAAACGTCGTGCATGATGCGGCTGTTTTCTACGACCTGAGTGTCTATGACGCTATACCTGATGGAGTATGTATCGTACAACAAAATGATTTTGCCTGGGCATTCAGTGGCATTCTTGAATACTGTATGCAAAATGTACCGTGAATAAATTTAGTAGTAGCACAAAAGCAGAGAATTGGCATTTCATCCCTGATGCGGCAGTTTTACCGCATGACCAGCGAAAATGCAGTTGGCGACAAAGTTTTTTCCTTTCATCATCAATGGGGGCAGTGAGCGCTAAACAGTGTCGGAAAGATGTGAAATTGTCTGTAAAGTTTGTTGCAAGTCACTACGTACTCTTTTTACGTAAAAAGAAGAAAGGTTGACTAAAGTGTGAATATTCGCGCATGGTAACCTACGCTTGTTTTTCGCCTCATCCGAGCCCCTTTGATAGGTTCGTGGTCCTTTCCCCTACGTAAGCTAATTGCTCTATGCGTATAACCTTCGCGCAAGTGGAAGTAGTAAGTAAGCGAAGTCTCATCGCAATGGAATGAACGCTATAGCAGCGCATAAAATACGAACAAACGATGAAAAAACAAACGTTGATTTTTATAAACTGAAGAGCCAAAGAAACTGGTACACCTGCCTAATATCATTTAGCGCCCCCGCGAGCACCCAGTAGTGCCACAACAGGATGTGGCATGGACTCGACTAATGTCTGAAGTAGTTCTGGAGGGAACTTACAGCATGAATCCTGGAGGGCTGTACACAAATCCGTAAGAGTACGAGGGAGTGAAGATCTCTTCTGAACAGCACTTTGCAAGGTATCCCAGAATGCTCAATAATGTTCATGTAGGGGGCTTTTACGGCCAGCGGAAGTGTTCAAACTCAGAAGAGAGTTCCTAGAGCCACTCTTTAGCACTTCAGGTCGTGTGGGGTGTCGCATTGTCCTCCTGGAATTGCCCAAGTCCGTCAGAGTGCACAATGGACATGAACGGATGCAAGTGATCAAACAGGATGCTTACGTAAGTGTCATCTGTTACAGTCGTATCTAGATGTATCAGGCGTCCCATATCACTCCAACTGCACACGCCCGACACCATCACAGAGCCTCCACCAGCTTGAACAGTCCCCAGCTGACAGGTAGGGTTCCATGGATCGGTTGTCTCCATACCTGTGCACGTCAGCCCGCTCGATACCATTTGAAATGAGACTCGTCCGACCAAGCAATATGCTTCCAGTCATCAACAGCGAAATGTCGGTGTTTGACGGGCCCAGGCGAGGCGTAAAACTTTGTGTCGTGCAGCCGTGAAGGCCCATATTGATGTTTCATTCAACGGTTCGCACGCTGACACTTGTTGATGGCCCGGCCCAGTACTGAAATCTGCAGCCATTTTCGGAAGGGTGGCACTTCTGTCACGTTGAACGATTCTCTTCAGTCGTCGCTGGTCCCGTTCCTGTAGGCTCTTTTTCCGGTCGCAGCGAAGTTGGAGATTTGATGTCTAAGCGGATCCCTGATATTCACGAAACACTCGTCAAATGGTCTTACGGGAAAATCCTCACTTCGTCACTATCTCGGAGATGCTGTGGCCCATCGCTCGTGCGCCGACTGTAACACCACGTTCAAACTCACTTATATCTTGATGACCTGCTATTGTAGCAGCACTAACCGATCTGGCAACTGCGCCAGACACTTTGTGTGTTAAGTCCCTTTTACATCATAGATTTTATTGTCTCAATTGATTACTCGAAACAAGTGAGTGTACTGCAGCGCCCCTGGCGCTTTATTCCTGTGCTGAAACTCGATCTGTTTCGAGTGGTCATTTTCGTTTACACACCAGAGCAAAATTTGCGTGTGTTCTGAGAGCTGTCTGCTGTGTAGTTTGGTGGTGAACGTGAGGTTATGAGAGACTAACCTTTCTAGGAAAAAGTAAAAATATAAAACCTAAATATTGAAACAAGAGTAATAATAAAGTTTATCAATGTCCACAGCAGAATTCATAGGGGAAGTTCTCGTCAAGGAATCTACCTGTATACATTTATATCCTCGAGAAAATATATACTTGCAAAGTACAATAGCCGGCTACGGTCTCAGGTTCGAATCCTGCCTCGGGCATGGATGTTTGTGACGTACTTAGGTTAGCTAGGTTTACGTAGTTCTAAGTTCTAGGGGACTGATGACCTCAGAAGCTAAGTCCCATAGTGCTCAGAGCCATTCCAACCAACGTACAATGACTTGAATGCAGTAAATGGCGTCTTTTGGCTTTATCCTTTATATCTCGTTTTCTTGCAAAGTGCCAAATAACATCGAAAATTATGTATCTCGTAGCCGGCCGAAGTGGTCGTGCGGTTAAAGGCGTGCAGTCTTGAACCACAAGACCGCTACGGTCGCAGGTTCGAATCCTGCCTCGGGCATGGATGTTTGTGATGTCCTTAGGTTAGTTAGGTTTAACTAGTTCTAAAGTTCTAGGGGACTAATGACCTCAGCAGTTGAGTCCCATAGTGCTCAGAGCCATTTATGTATCTCGTCAGATAAGTCTGACCTTTCCACGGTTGAAATAATTTTCATTAAAGCACATTATCTACTTACGTCCTTATTTGTGCATAGTGTATGCTTTTTCTCTCTAATATACTTCGTCTATCTTGTACGAGAAGACTAGGAGGAAAAAATCTCAGGACCTTGTGTGACTTTTCAGTGTGCCACGAAAACAAAGCAAACCACCCAATAAGGATTAAGGAGGCACGAAAGCACTCTCATCGTGGTTGCTTTCTGATTTACATGCAGCCACAAAAGGTACACGCACTTTGAGTAGTCGAATTTGACCAGAAAGTCGCTCGTGTAGATCGGGCTTTATAGAGGCGTTGCCGACCGCAGCGGAGTATTCTGCCTGTTTACGTGTCCCTGTATTTGAATACGCATGCCTACACCAGTTTCTTTGGCGCTTCAGCGTACATGGTGGCGCACGAAATGTGTTCCCAATTGTTTCTTTCACAATTTACGACGCACATTGAATATCCCGCTGGGATCTCTACAGCAGTACCAGCAGAGCTTGGAAACTCAAATGAGTTACGAAATGACGTGTGATTCACGATACTGTCGCTAGGAGACTTGTAAACTGCAATGACTAACAATGGAAGACTGACGACACAGCAACGATCGGCAATTGTGTTACTTTTTCATGAAACGAAAAGCCTTATTGTGACTCAGAGGCGTTTTCGACAACAGTTTAACACACGATGGGTCCCTTGCAAGAAGACCATCCACAGGTTGTACGATAAATTTGTACAGGAAGGAACAGTATTGGAAGCGAAGCGACCTCGGCCTAAGCCTGTTTGTTCGCCGGAGAATATTGAAGCGGTACGAGTTGCTGTACAGGGAAGTTCCGGGAAATCGTGTAGAAAGGCAGCAGTGCAACTGGGAATATCCAGACGCTCCGTTCAACGCATTCTTAAAAGTGACCTACATATGTACCCACACAAGATGACCTGTGCACAGAAGCTCACTGAAGAACACAAGCAGCAGAGACTACTGTTTGCTCTGTGGGCGGAGGATAGGGAAGAAACTCTCATCAACGTTTTGGTTTTCAGAAGACGCGCATTTTCATTTAGACGGTGTGGTTAACAAACAAAATGTACGCTTTTGGGCGACTGAAAACCCACAAGTGCTTCATGAACGACAACATTATGCTCCGAGGATTATAGTGTGGGCAGCAATTTCCGGTCACCGACGTATTCGATACTTTTTCTTTGAAAAAACTGTGAACAAAGAGAGTTATTTGAGCATGCTTCGGAATAGCTTCATTCCACAGCTTCTTGCTACTGTCTTGCCCTTCAACACGCAGTGGTTCATGCAAGATGGGGCAAGGCCACATACTGCAAACACTGTGTTGGAGTTTTTACACGAGCATTTCGACATGCGGATCATTTTACTCAGGTTTCCAGGTCGCTTCAATGACGGACAAAACTGCCCCCCCCCCCCCCCTCCCACAATAGTCCATGTGACTTCTTTTCTTTGGAGGTACCTAAAGGAAAAAAAAAATTGCGGAAATGTCCACATGATTTAATGGAGCTCAGAAGATTTATTCTTCAAGCTTGTAGTGAAATTACGGAAGACATGTGCCGTAGGTTAATCACTAACTTCAGTGTTCGTTTGAAGGAAGTTAGGAAACGAAATGGTGGACGTCTTGAGAATGTGTTGAGTTAGAACAAATCTCCATGGACGGCTCTTCATTGTAGTGTATGTTCCTTTCAGATTGTGTTGACAACCTATATTCGTAAACAAAGTGGTAACACATTTCGTGCGCCACCCTGTATATGAGATTTTGTCGAGGTGTATGCAAAAGGCTTGTTAAGCGCCTGGAATGGAGCACCGATCATGCCCGATACGAGAGAGGTGGCGAATGAGCTCAACGGGCAAACAGTGCCGCTGACTCGCGCTCGCCGCGCGGGTGCAGTGCTCTGACCTAGACCCTTTGACTGGGAAGTAATTTCGTTGGTTGACCACAGCGTCAGCGTCTCCGGAGTCCCTCTGGCAGAGGTCACGAGCAGGCAGGGCCCGCGTCCTTGGTTCGCCGCGGCCGCAGGAAGCCGCCGACATTGTGCTGCAGGGGGGCCGTCTCGCCTCGGCTGGTCCGCCGCCTTGCGCAACCTCGGAACGTAATTAGCCGTCTGCTGTGTGCCGAGGATCCCGTGGGCTGCTCCCACACCGGCGACACCCAGAGAGACCCGGCCAAGGAAAAGGTCGCTTCTACAGGCGGCCCATCTCCTGCCTCTAAGCCGAGCGTCAGCACTGCGATGAATGCCATTGTGGATATGCAGCGTGTTCAAACCGGCCGAGCGGTTCTAGGCGCATCAGTCTGGAACCACGCGACCGCTACGGTCGCAGGTTCGAATCCTGCCTCGAGCATGGATGTGTGTGAAGTCCTTAGGGTAGTTAGGTTTAAGTAGTTCCAAGTTCTAGGGGACTGATGACCTCAGATGTTGAGTCCCATAGTGCTCAGAGCCATTTGAATCATTTTTTGTCTCAAACCTTTCGGGTCAAACTGAAACAGTCGATACTGGGTCCACAACCGATAGTACCGAGGCAGGTATGCAATGGTATTGTGGATATACGCAGCGTGCACCGGATATAGCAAGTTATCCAGAATGAGATTTTCACTCTGCAGCGGAGCGTGCGATGATATGAAACTTACTGGCAGATTAAAACTGTGTGCCGGACCGAGACTCGAACTCGGGATCTTTGCCTTTCGCGGGCAAGTGCTCTACCATCTGAGCTACCCCAAAACGACTCACGTCCCGACGGTTCGAAGTTCGAGTCTCGGTCCGGCACACAGTTTTAATCTGCCAGGAAGTTTTATAGCAAGGTAGTTAGTTACAAGTTCCATGGATCAATTTGCACGATACATCATAATAACGTGGAAAGAGTTATTTACATCCATATCATACATTAATTTGTCTATGAGGTTACATTAATAACATTTCTACGTTCTTTATTTTTTGTAAGTATCTTTTTTCGCGTTTTTAAGTATAAAAATAAAAAAAAAACACACAGATGTGAGCTTGTAACTTCCACCACCGTGTTGTTGTTGTGGCCTTCAATCCAGAGACTGGTTTGATGCAGCTCTCCTTGCTACTCTATCCTGTGCAAGCTTCTTCATCTCTTAGTACCTACTGCAACCTACATCCTGTGTATTCATCTCTTGGTCTCCCTCTACGATTTTTACCCGCCGCGCTACCCTCCAATACTAAATTGGTGATCCCTTGATGTCTCAGATTATGTCCTACCAACCGATCCCTTATTCTAGTCAAGTTGCACCACAAATTTCTCTTCTCCCTAATTCTATTCAATACCTCCTCATTAGTTATGTGATCTACCCATCTAATCTTGAGCATTCTTCTGTAATACATCATTTCGAAAGCTTCTATTCTCTTCTTTTTCAAAATTTTTGTCTTCCATGGTTCACTCCCATACATGACTACACTCCAAACAAATTCTTTCAGAAAAGGCTTCCTGACACTTAAATATATACTCGATGTTAATAAATTTCTCTTCTTTAGAAACGATTTCCTTTGCCATTGCCAGTCTACAGTTTGTATGCTCTCTAATTCGACCGTCATCAGTTATTTTGTTCCCCAAATAGGAAAACTCATCTACTGCTCTAAGTGTCTCATTTCATAACCTGATTTTCTCAGCATCACCTGATTTAATTCGACTACATTCCATTATCCTCGCTTTTGTTGCTGTTCATCTTCTATCGTTCTTTCAAGACACTGTCCATTACCTCCAACCGCTCTTCCAGGTCCTTTGCTGTCTCTGATAGAATTACAATGTCAACCACCTTTTGCCGGCCGGTGTGGCCGTGCGGTTAAAGGCGCTTCAGTCTGGAACCGCGTGACCGCTACGGTCGCAGGTTCGAATCCTGCCTCGGGCATGGATGTGTGTGATGTCCTTAGGTTTGTTAGGTTTAATTAATTCTAAGTTCTAGGCGACGGATGACCTCAGAAGTTAAGTCGCATAGTGCTCAGAGCCATTTGAACCATTTTTTCAACCACCTTTTACAGATTATTATAATTGTTCATGTATGGGTCCAATAGATCCACGCGAGGTATAATCCATCAGCGTTACTTTTGACGGTTGGTCCTCCTTTGTGTCCAAATTTATTCCATCCTTTCATAATGAAGGATGGAATAAATATCTTTTGCCTAGACGTTTTTCGATCTGTAACATCCGCCTGAGCTATCTATACCTCCTGCTTCAAGATCTTCTTTAATCGCAGTGATGCATTTAATTGGCTCAGTTTAGAACTTATTTCTGTTTTCGTAGACTCCTACTATTTGTTTTGTCGACCTAGTGGGTGCCATTCTCTTAATCTGCCCACGAAATTTCTCAGCCTATAAGTTTCTTTGTCAGTAATTTTGTGGTTTTATATTTTCCTAATAATCTTTCTTTCTTTCTTTTGAATTTCTTCAATATATGCATGCAAACAGAGTCGTCGCCCCTAAGAGTTCCATTCTTGCTCGTAGGCCTAACACTAGTTTCTCCGAAAGGGTCAACGTCATCCATCGCATAGTCACTACAAATTTTGTGCAATGGTAAGTCCAAATCATCACCCGATGAAGAATCAAAAGAAAGATTCCGTCGACATTTCTTTGTTTCAAATTTTTGAGGTCTTATCTTTGAAGCAAACTTTCTGAACTTGCTTTTTGTCTTAGGCTTTAGCACTTATTTTCTTTCTCTACTTATTAATTTTGCTTTTTTGCTCTCTGCTGCTTTTTGTGAACTAGCTTTGTTAGGAGTCAAAGTAAAAATTGAGGAATGATGTTGTCTGGCAATTTTCTTCAGTTTAAGAGGTCCTGGTAAGGGAGAATTTTCTTTGGATTGTAGCCCAACTTCGGGCCCAACTTCTGAAGCATTTCCTACTATCATCCTCATAAAGTTCTCCACAAAATTAATGTACAAGGCCAATCCTCTCATCTGTCAAATAGCAAAGCTAGCGTCTCCTCTCTTGCTCCTGAGATGCCTTCCCCTCCATCTATCTCTATTAGCCACGCAATCTTCTTTTCCTTTATATTTCCTTAATTATGTTTCATCATGTCTCTCTATTCTTCTCCTCCCTTCACCATGAGTCTCCCTCATATTCCCTGCTGCCAGCACTCCTATCTAAAATCTGTCTCTTCAATAATGTCTAATTATAACAGTACTTATGATCTACGAATATAAACTCTATATGTATGTATTTTTCCAGGTGTACCTTTCTAATTGTTTATTTCACTTTTTGTACTAGATGTAGTTAAACATGCATACTGAAACATATGAATGTAAAATAAGTAGAATGCCTCGTTAGATGTAAGAGAGGGCCTGATGGGCCTAATCTTGCCAGGTTAAATAAATCAGTAAATAAATAAAAATAAATAAATATATCTCTTTTTACTTATAATTAAAATTTCTGCTCCATAAATACATTCAGGTTTGATTACTACTGTATTGCCGAAGTTTATTGAATTTAGATACAGATTTTTTTATTATGACCATGTGTTAATGTGAATGCAGTTGCCATTTTTTTTGACAGCAAACTTTGTTTGCAGCTTTTTCCCGACCATTTTCTTGTGTTATGCCCCCAAATATTTATACTGAGTAACTCTTTTTATTTCACCATGTTATGTGTTCAAAAATTTTGGTGCTTGTTTCTTACATGCCATATGTTCGGTTTTTCCAAATGATATTTGTAGTCCTACTTTTACCGCTACTTATTTAAGGATTTCAATTTGTTTTAAAGTTGTGTTAATACACCTAGTGAAAATTGCCAGATCATCTGTAAAGGCGAGGCAATCTCCTCTAATATTACTTCTGCCTAACTTGATTGTTTGATCTGTATTTTGATTCGACTTTTGCTCTCGCCATCGTGTAATCACCTTTTACAAAACAAAGTTAAACAGAGAGTTCATCTCCCTGTATAATACCAGTCTTTCTGTCAAATTGTTCAGAAATTTCTCCCGCGACTTTAAGTTTAGAGCTAGTGTCAGTTAACGTTTCCTCAGTCGGTGTTACAGTTTTATTATCTAGCCCATGTTCCTTTAAAATTTGGAAAAGCGTTCATTATCAACTGAGTCGTAGGCTCTTTTAAAATCCACAAATGTACATACAATAGTGATACCAGAAATTTTTTCGTGCCTAAGGATTAGCTTTAAATTAAGAATCTGCTCTGGACAGGATCTGTTTGATATAAAGCCTGCTTGGTATTCACCAATTATAAGTTCCAACTGTTCTTGGGTTCTACCAAGTAAACATTGGGAGAAAATTTTGTATGGGGAGAAGGGAGATTCCTCCGTAATTATTGACATCCGTTATGTCCCTTATTTAATACAATGTATAAATTAGGACAGTTTTCAAGTCCTCAGGTATTTTCTTAATTTGCCAAATATGTCTTATTAGTTGACCATCTATTTTATAGCGAACTGATTTTAGTAGTTCTGCAATTACGCCATCCTCTCCGGATACTTTATTGTTTTTATGTATCTTAATTTGCTTCATTATTTCGATAATGTCAGGTTCTCTGGAGGTATGGTTGGTATTATTAGTCTGTTGTGGTTGGAATTTATTCGCTGGTTTTGTACAGTGCAATAGTTTTTCAAAATAATTAGCAAGTACCTTACAGTTTTCCTGGTTATTAAGAGCCCAACAGCCATTTTCATTTTGAAGCAGAGACATTGAGCTTGGTAACCGGTTAGTTTTGTTTTGAATGTTTTATAAAAGTTTTTTTTTTGTTCTTTTGGAAGTAGGTATTCCCGATTTCTGAGAGTTGGGCATTTTCGAAGTTCTTTCAGTCTGTCAGATTAATTTAGGTATTTCTTTTCTTACAGTTAGAAATGTGTTGTGGTATTTTCAGTTTTGTTATTATTCCAATTTTCATCCCTCATGCATAGACTTAACTGCTGTTTCACAGTTCGCATTCCATCAAGCGTGTTTTTGTTTCTTTCGAAGCGGAACTAAATTTTGTGCTGTTGTGATGAACTTTTATTTTAGACTTTGAAAATTGTTGGCTTGTTTTTTGTCAAGTTCGCTTGTTAGATTTGGTGTTATTTTAGGAGTGTCAAATTTTGGGACAACACTTTTTGTTTTGAAGAATTTTTGAGGTTGAAGTTTTACTTTTATTCGCGTTAAGTAATGGTCAAATTCAGTATTCGCCCCTTTCCTACCTTGGACGTTTAAAATTTCTTTGTATTTATGGTATGAAGTTGTTACATGATCTATTTGATATTTCCCAATAAGTATATTGAGTGCCCGCCAAGTTTTTTGTTTAGAAGGTTTTTTTTTTTTTTTGAAATGTGTTGACATGATTTTAAGGTTAAAATTTTTGCGCGTTTCGACAAGTCTCTGACCATTTTGGTTTGTCCATTTGTGCGCAGGAAATCCACTCGCCGTTTTCTTATGGTTTTTTCTCTTTACCTAATTGAGCATTAAAATTACCCACTAAAATTTTAACATGGGTGAGGGAATTTTCGAGATGATGCTTTCTAACGTTTCCCAATTTTCATTAACTTTCTTCAGGAATTTTACAGTTATCCTCATTAACTGGTATATGCCCATTAATTAAAGTGTATGCCTCATTTGCTCATTTAAAACAAATTGTCATTAGTCTATTATTAATGGGTCTTACCTCCATAATTGAATTAAAAATATTTTTGGAGACTGAAAGAGAAACTCCGGGACGTAATGTATTATTAAGTATTCTTTTATCTGGTTTACTTTTAAAAAGACGATAATTGCCGAAATCCATGTTGTTATTGTCTGTCATTCGTGTTTTTGAAGTGGCAAAATTTGAATCTTCTGATCTTTTTTAATGATCTCCCAATTTTTGAAGTTTACCTGGTTGCAAAAGTGTTTGTATGTTAAGTGTTGCAAAAAATGTATTTGTTTTGGTTTTAAGTTGGCCAGAGGACTCAGACTTTCTCTGTTGAATCACGCTGAATTTCAACCTTGCCGCTTCAGGATCCGGAAGACCAGTTGCGGCAGTAATAGTGGAGGTGGATTGATTATCAAAATGCTCCATGATGATTGTACCTGGAATCAGGTGGGGATGAGTAGACTCATTGAGTGATCTCGGAATGAAATTAAAATGAAATGAATATCCCTAGCTGCATACAGGCCTTGATATACGTCAACGCGGACGGTTGAAAATGTGTGCGCCGCCCGGGACTCGAGCCCAGGATCTCCTGCTTAGCAGACACTCTATCCTTCTGAGCCACCGAGGACACAGAGGATAGTACGGCTGCACGGACTTATCTCTGGCACGCCTCCCGTGAGACCCACATTCCAAACTTACTGTTCCGTACTATATTCATAGTGCCCCTGCCCATCGGAACAAAAAGTTTCGCTTCCATACATGGCTACAACCCATACAAATACTTTCAGAAAAGACTTCCTGACACTTAAATCTATACTCGACGTTAACAAATTTCTCTTCTTCAGAAACGCTTTCCTTGCCATTGCCAGTCTACATTTTATCGTCTCTACTTCGACCATCATCAGTTATTTTGCTCCCCAAATAGCAAAACTCATTTACTGCTTTAAGTGTCTCATTTCCTAATCTAATTCCCTCACCATCACCCGATTCAATTTGACTACATTCCTTTATCCTCGTTTTGCTTTTGTTGATGTTCATCTTATATCCATAGAAATTAACAAAATTAATAATATGAATGCAGCGTCTAGTCACAAGGTGGGACGAAGGCACTTTGTCAATAACATAACACATATGCTTGAGATCTCAGAAAAAGTTTTGCTTGCCACACATTGATTAAACATTATCGAAGCAGCACTGAAAAATTTAAATAAACCAAGTTATAACAAACGTGATACGTGATATGATGTCTAATTACGGCAGTAATAGTTTATGGAGATGAAGCTTTCTTATTGAAGGACGTACACATTGTAGAGTAATATTGGACCACTTAATAACAAGGAGTATTATTTACCCAAAACAGAGCAGTGAACAAACTTGCAGTTGTAACATATGCTTTAGTTAAGTATGTATGTATAAATATAGGCTTCCGCGACTATTCTCACAGTCAACAAAATTTTTCTGGGTTCGTGATCGCATTGTCATTATGTAAACCTACCGACGTTTCGGTCACTGTTACAAGTGACCTTCTTCAGCGTGTTTTTGTTTCATATGATGCTGAGCGCGTAGGATCAGACTATTCGTCGCTCTGAATTGGGCAGACATCACTGTTGTTAATTCATACTACGTTACAATTGCATCTCCGTTCACTGCTCTGTGTTGGGTACATAACGCCTGTTGTTATGAAGTAGTGCAACGTTACTGTACAGCGTGAATGACACTATTACAATTTTCAATAAAAAAAGCTTTATCTTCGTATACTTACAGTGGTGTAATGATACACTATGTCGCATTTGCTATTACCTGGTTCATTTTCGTTTCGAGATATTTCTTACGTAATGTTTCATCGATTTCTACCATTATAACTTCTCCAGTTTCCTATTTCGTGCACAGGAATGTGTTATACTTTTTATTAAATTGTAGATATTTGTCTTCATTTACCTCCTTCTAAATTTTCCAGTATATTTTACACTATTTTCCCAATTTTCTGTATTACACTACTGGCCATTAAAATTGCTACACCACGAAGATAACGTGCTACAGACGCGAAATTTATCCGACAGGAAGAAGATGCTGTGATATGCAAATGGTTAGTTTTTCAGAGCATTCACACAAGGTTGGCGCCGTAGGCAACACCTACAACGTGCTGACATGACGAAAGTTTTCAACCGATTTCTCATACACAAACAGCAGTTGACCGGCGTTGCCTGCTGAAACGTTGTTGTGATGCCTCGTGTAAGGAGGAGAAATGCGTACAATCACGTTTCCGACTTTGACAAGGGTCTGATTGTAGCCTATCGCGATTGCGGTTTATTGTATCGCAACATTGCTGCTCGCGTTGGTCGAGATCCAGTGACTGTTAGCAGAATATGGAATCGGTGGATTCATGAGGGTAATACGGAACCCCGTGCTGGATCCCAACGGCCTTGTATCACTAGCAGTCGAGATGACAGGCATCTTATCCGCATGGCTGTAACGGATCGTGCAGCCACGTCTCGATCCCTGAGTCAACAGATGGGGACGTTTGCAAGACAACAACCATCTGGACGAACAGTTCGACGACGTTTGCAGCAGCATGGACTATCAGCTCGGAGATCATAGGTGCGGTTACCCTTGACGCTGCATCTCAGACAGGAGCGCCTGCGATGGTGTACTCAACGACGAACCTGGGTGCACGAATGGCAAAACATCATTCTTTCGGATGACTCCAGGTTCTGTTTACAGCATCATGATGGTCGCATCCGTGTTCGGTGACTTAGCGGTGAACGCACATTGGAGGCGTGTATTTGTCATCACCATACTGGCGTATCAGCCGGCGTGATGGTATGGGGTGCCATTGGTTACACGTCTTGCTCACCTCTTGTTCACGTTGACGGCACTTTGAACAGTGGACGTTACATTTCAGATGTGTTACGACCCGTGGCTCTACTCTTCATCCGATCCCTGCGAAACCCTACATTTCTGTAGGATAATGCACGACCGCATGTTGCAGATCCTGTACGGACCTTTCTGGATACGGAAAATGATCGATTGCTTGCCTGGCCAGCTCATTCTCCAGATCTCTCACTAACTGAAGACGTCTGGTCAATAGTGGCCGAGCAACTGGCTCGTCACAATATGCCAGTCACTACTCTTGATGAACTGTGGTATCGTGTTGAACCTGCATGCGCAGCAGTACCTGTACACGCCATCCAAGCTGTGTTTGACTCAATGCCCAGGCGTACCAAGGCCGTTATTACGGCCAGAGGTGGTTGTTCAGGGTACTGATTTCTCAGGATCTATGCACCCAAATTGCGTGAAAATGTAATCACACGTCAGTTCTTGTATAATATATTTGTCCAATGAATACCTGTTTATCATTTGGTTTTTTTCATTGTGTAGCAATTTTAATGGCCAGTAGTGTATTTCAGATCTGATGGTGGATGATGACTCGGCCGAGATTAGTGGTCAATGATTGGCACTATAGTTAGTGATTGGCTGGTGTGCCATTTATTTTGGTATCAGGGCCCCTTTGGTTGTCACCCAAGTCACGATTACAGCAAAGAAGCACGTCGACGATATTCTACGCCCCCTTTAGTTGCCCTTCACGTAACACCAGCCCAGGCTTACATTAAAGCAAAGTGCCGCCCACCCGAGCACTGAGATTTTCTACCGCTTGTCATCATGGTTGGCAAATCCTACCTTGGCCAGCTAGGTCGCGGGATCTCTCCCCAGCTGAGAACATTTCGAGCATCATAGTCAGGGCCCTACAGTCACCTCGGGATTTCGACGCTCTAGCACGTCACTGGGACAGAATTTCGTACGATGTCCCTGAGGAGGACAAGCATCAACTGTCAAACAATGCCAAGCCCGACAAATGCTTGCATAAGGGTCACAGGGGGACGAACGCTAAACTTGCTACAATTCTGCAGCTCTGTCTCTTGAATAAATCTTCCAATTTTTCTAAAGCCTACGGCCTTATTGCAGTGGTAAAACCGGTTTCCGTCGGATCACCGAAGTTAGGCGCTGTCGGGCTGGGTTAGCACTTGGATGGGTGACCATCCGGTCTGCCGAGCGCTGGTGGCAAGCGGGGTGCTCTCAGACCTTGTGAGGCAAACTGAGGAGCTACTTGATTGAGAAGTAGCGGCTCCAGTCTCGGAAATTGACATACGGCTGGGAGAGGGGTGTGCTGACCACACGCCCCTCCATATCCGCATCCAGTGAAGCCTATAGGCTGAGGATGACACGGCGGCCGGTCGGTACGTCGGTCCTTCAAGGCCTGTTCGGGAGAAGTTTCGTTTAGTTTACTTTAGTAATTTTTCTAAAATGGAAACTATTCGTTTGTCTGGACCTGTGGATGACATCTACCAATTTCCGTCCAATTCGGACAATTCCTTTGTGAGGCCTTGTTTTACTGTCGTAGAACGGACAAAAGCAGTCAACAGTTCAGCATAATGACTAGGGAATTGCGACAACAGTAGATATACTCAAAACGTGAACAGCAATCTGGAGATCAGACTAATTACTGGATACCGGTGACGACAATATTTGAAGAAACAATTAGCATTGTTAACAGTCAAACATTTTGGGAAAGAACGTTCTTGTAAGCTATATAAAATCTATGACAAAACAGTCTAGATCGCGATTTCTTCTTTTTTTTTCGGGTTTCGACGTAGTCTTAGGCCATCTCCAGACAGCACCATCAGCTGAAGTTGACGATGCGTAGAAATTGACCTCAGTAGCTGAAATTGCAAAACCCGTCATCACGATATGGACTGTTTTTGAGCGATTTTATATTGTTAATAGTGGTTGCTTGTTGTTTCCTTCTGTGGAAGAATCGACTTTTATTCTTCGCTATACTCCCATTTACTCCCATTTTACCTCTCCACTAACTTACCTCTGCGTCATTATCTCCCAGGTAAACAATTCCTTGAAGCGACAGAAGAGGCTGCTGCTCTATGGCTGGCGTATGGCTGTTCAGCAGACTCGTAAGACTATGGACCGCGATATCTCGAAAATTTTGAAAATTTCTCGGGTATTCAGCCAGGTAGCGTCGTCCTAAAGGCGCGATATTTCGGCAAGCCGACTGCTTGCCATATTCAGGCGTTCTTGGTGTCTGATTGATCTCTGATGGATGCCGACTTCCACCGGAGATCAGACACCAAGAACACCTGAAGATGGCAAGAAGTCGGCTTGCCGAAACATCGCGCCTTTTGGACGACTCTACCTGGCTGAATACCCGAGAAATTTTCGGGATTTCTGTGCGCCGGAAAAACCTCAGACCACATCTCGAAAATTGCTTGAGAAGCGCATCGTACCAGAGCACCACCTGCTTTCTGAAGACGTTATGCCGGGCAGCAACTCACCTGAAGAGGTCAGCGGGCAGCCGCTCGATGGCGTTTCCGATGATGCTGAGCACGGAGAGCAGCGGGTTGTCCCAGAAGGTGTCGCGGTCGACGCTCGTCACGCGGTTGTCGTTCACGATCAGCGTCGAGAGCCGCGGCAGGCGGGTGAACATGGTCCGGCTGCAGCGGGCAACCAGAACAACCCACAGTCAAATCCGGCCGCACTCCAAACATGGTTGGATACATTAACACTGCCAGGAGGGAAGGGCGTAGTGGAGAAATGAATCAAACACTGACCTCCAGATGCCAGACACTCAGATCGGTATTTGGTGGTAAGTTCCTATGGGACCAAACTGCTGAGGTCATCGGTCCATAGGCTTACACACTACCTAATCTAACTTAAAGTAATCTACGCTAAGGACAACACACAAACACACACACACATACATACACACTCCCATGATCGAGGGAAGACACGACCCTCCGACAGAGGGGCTGATTGGGGGGGGGGGGGGGGGGTGCGAACCGTGGCAAGGCGCCTAAGACCGCGCTGCTACACCGCGCGGCAGACAGATCGGTACCAGACGTTGTATGTAGATACAGTATCACCCAAAACCTCGATTTAGTTCGTGCTGTGTACTGTTATCCAGTAGAACATGCACAAACGGTAATTAAAAGTGACACGAGATTTATGGAGCACAGAAGAGCATAAGTGTGAGTAGCTGACAAGTTTGTATCCCGTGGGAAGACACACACACACACACATGCTCGAGGGAGGACAAGACCCTCCGACACGGGGGGGGGGAGGAAGGGGGGGCGAACCGTGACAAGGTGACCAAGACCGCGAGGCTACCCCGCGCGCGCGTCACTCAGACCGGTACCAGACGTTGTATGTGGATAATCAGCCAAAACTCCGATTTAGTTCGTGCTGTGTACTGTCGTCCAGTAGAACATGCACGAATGGTAATTAAAAGTAGCACGACATTTACAGAGCACAGAAGAGCATAAGTTTGAGTAGTTGACAAGTTTGTATCCTGTGGGAAGTTTCTAGAGCGTTGGATCCTCGCACGGAGGGCCACTGTCTTCCAAACCCAGTGACGACATTATTTCACTGTATTATGCTTGGAAGTGCTATATGCGGAAACATGTTTTTGACATGGAAAAGGGGTGTTTGGAGTTTACAACAATGTTTTCTTGGCAGTCTGCTTTCGCTTCACTTCTTCGAAAGTGCTAAATCTATAGAGCACATCTGCACATCACAGAATTTGCAATCAAAAGAGAACAATAAGGAAGCAATTGCAAAAAATGGTTCAAATGGCTCGGAGCGCTGTAAGACTTAACATCTGAGGTCATCAATCCCCTACGCTTAGAACTACTTAAACGTAACTAACCTAAGGACATCCCACACATCCATGCACGAGGCAGGATTCGAACCTGTACTTTTGCTCATTCCGAAGCCATACTGTTCCTCTAGGCGTCTATTCATTTTACTTGCTGCAAAGCTAGTAAACTCACTAAAGTTTCATTGCGTTAGAAACTCTGTTATTACTAGTACTTAGCACAGAGTACATTATTATTAAGCACAATTTTTCCTGCACTGAAAAAATTCGAAAAAGATAGAAGCGTTACTTTGACGCCGAATTAGGTTGTATGGAGTCATGCATTTTAGAGACTAAATTTAAGGATGTCTAGAGTTTTACTTCCCATCGACTGTCTAGTCATCAGAGAGAGAAAAAGCTCGGTTTGGGGATGGAAAATGGTTGTTTTTCGAATGAAGCACCCCAGCATTTGCTTGAACGATATAGGGAAATCACGGAAGATCTAAATATGGATGGGTTAACACATATTTTAATCACCGTCCACCGGAATATGAGCCCAGTGTCTCACCAGTGACCCACCTGAGATCGTTTCAGGCTAAAATAGTGTAGCAATAATAATCAATAGTGTAGCAATAATAGTCAATAGTGTAGCAATAATAATCAAAATAATAAGATCAATGACACGTACATAACGTTCAGCCAACGAAGCGAAAGGAGAGTGCCAAAAGAATATTGCTCCAAATTCCTAAAAGTTGTTTTACAGGACAGGAAAATATTCTCCCAAGTACAGTCCCACGCGTAAAAAATTAAAAAAATAAATTCAGCTGTTGGTATTGAACTGGGGGACCATTGATTCGACGACCGCACGTTCCAGCATCTCACCCACGCTGGTTTTACGGAAAACATACTGACAGGTACGGTTTTCTTGTGCTTTTTAGTTCTGGGTTAGTTTTAATTACCGTTTATGCATTTCTACTGGACCACTGCACACAGCACGAACTAAATCGGTGTTCTGGTTGATGCTCTATCGACATACGACGTCTAGTACAGATCTGAGTACCTGACATCTGGAGTTTTGTGTGTTCGCGAGTGAAGTATCCAGTGCAGTGAAGCACGTGCTCTTATGATAATTAATGCACAAATTAATGAAGAACTAATGAGAGACCCAGAGATGCTGCAGAGATGAAACTGGTCCCGCATTGTGGGATACGGCAGTTGAAATTCCCATTTGGACATCGTGATTTAGGTTTTCTGTAATTAGCCCAAATCACGTAGAGGAGATTATTAGGATGGTTTCTTTGAAAAGAAATAGTCAGTTTTCTTCTGTATCCTTCCCAAATCCGAGCTCCTACCTCGTTCTAAAGACTACATCGCCGACGGGTCATTAAACCCTGATCTCGACTGCTTACAATTGCTGATGTGTCAGGTCCACCAACATGGCTACTCAGCAGACCACACTTAAGCGCCTCACGAGGAGTTTATCGAACCACTTTCACAACAACTCTCTACTATTCTACTGTGGAACACTACGCGGAAAAAACCAGCACCTATATCGTTCCTTCCGAGCTCTGATTTCCCTTATTTCATTTTAATGATCATTTCTCCCTATGTCGGTCGGCGTCAACAAAGTATTTTCGCATTCGGAAGAGAAAGATGATGATTGAAATTTCTTGTGAAAATCCCGATGCAATGTCAAACGCCTTTGTTTTAATGATGTCCACGATAAATACTGTATAATTTCTGTGACACTCTCTCCCCTATTTCGCGATAATACAAAAGGTTCTGCCCTTCTTTGAAGTCTCTCGATGTACTCCGTTAATCAGATCTCGAAAGGATCCCACACCGTGCACCAGTACTCCAAAAGAGGTCGGATAAGCGTAGTGTAGACTGTCTCTTTAGTATATCTGTTGTATCTCCTAAGTGCTCTGCCAATGAAACGCAGTCTTAGGTTCGCCTTCCTCACAGCATTTGTTACGTGTTCTTTCTGATTTAAGTTGCTCGTGGTTGTAATTCCTAGCTATTTGGTTGAATTTACGACCTTTATATTGTTGTAACGGAAGTTTAACGGACTCCTTTTAGCACTCACGTGGACGACGTCATACTTTTCATTGTTAAGAGTCGATGGCCAATTTTGGCACAATACAGATACCTCTTCTAAATCGTTTTGCAGTTTGTTTTGATCTTTTGATGAGTTAAATAGACTATAGACGACAGCGTCGTCTGCAGACTACCTAAGATGGCTCCTCAGATTGTCTCCTAAACCGTTTATGTAGATGGATAGTAGACGGGCTACAACACTACCTCGGTGTACGCCAAAAATCACTTCCGTTTCACTCGATAACTTTCCGTCAGTTACTGCGAACTGTGGCTTCTCTGACAGGAAATCACGAATCTTGTCACATAACTGAGCAGATATACGGTATGCACGCAATCTGATTACAAGTCGCTTGTGATGTACGGTGTCAAAAGCCTTCTGGAAATCCAGAAATACGGAATCAATCAGAAGTGCCTTCTCAATAGCACTCAACACTTCGTGTGAGTAAAGAGCTAGTTGTACTTCACAAGAACGATGCTTTCTAAATCCGTGGTGACTGTGTGTCAATAGACCGTTCTCTTCAACGTAATTCGTAATGTTCGAACACAATATATGTTCCAAGATTCTTGGGCTTCTAATTTAGAGGATTACTCCTACTGCCTTTCTTGAGTATTGCTGTCGTTGGGTGCGGATCTTTCGTCGAGCGACCGGCAGTATATAATTGTTAAGTATGGAGCTACTGTATCAGCATACTCTGAAAGAAACCTGGTTAGTACACAAACTAGACCGGAAAACTTCCTTTTATTAAGTGATTTAAGTTGCTTCACTACTCCGATGATATCAACTCCTAAGTTAATCATGTTGCCAGCTGTTCTTGACACGAATTCTGGAATATTTATTTCGTCTTCTTTGGTGAAGGGATTTGGGAAGGCTGTGTTTATTCTGCTTTAGGAGCACTGTCGTCGGTAGTATTTCCATTGCTATGGCGCAGAGATGGCATTTATTGTGTCTTGCCGCTAGCATACTTTACATATGACCAGTATCTCTTTGGATTTTCTGCCAGGTTTCGAGATAAAGTTTCGTCGTAGATACTATCATAAACATCTTGCGTTGAAGTCCGCGCTAAATTTCGGGCTTCTGTTACATATAGTGTGGTGTAAAGTGCACAGTATTTCCGTAAGACAGCCGCACCTGAACTTTAGGTGCTTACTGACGCACTGCTATTTTATACTTATATGGATATGGTGTCTGTTCCTTTGGACATGTCCTAAAGAACAGACTCCAGTAATGACCTACAGCCGTCTACAACGAAATTAGAATTATATATCAATACCTTCAGCTACTGACAGGCGTTGATATATATATATATATATATATATATATATATATATATATATATATACGTGAACAGGTGAAAATATGTAACCCGACTGGGACTCGAACCCGGGATCTCCTGCTTACATAGCAGACGCTCTGTCTATAAATATATATATTTTTTTCGTTATTGATCGTTGTGTTTGGTCGTCGCGGACGTCGCAAGACATCCTGTTCAAGTTCGGTGGGTGATCCTTCCACTCAAGTTTTTTATTACAGAGGGCCAACCGATCTATCTGAGCCACGGAGGGACTATGACACGCACGCCTCCAGCGAGACCCACATTCCCACCTTGTATGTCCACACACTACATTCGTAGTGTCACCACCCAACACACTCATTACTCGTTGAAGACATTCTAACCAAGTCCCGTAAGTGTTCGGGTAATACGTGCGCATCCGCACAGAAGAAGAAGGTCATGGCCGTTATTGCCAGAACTATATACTTATATCGATATGGTGTCTGTTCTTTCGGACGCCCGAAAGAACAGACACTATATCTGAGCCTCGGCTGGCTCGTGTTATGCATTGGATTAAACCTTGGTTGCTATTCTGTGATTAGTCTCCCGCGGTTATCGCGGTTATGCTGTTATCCTCTTTCTCTGCATGTCGCAGCAGCAGCGTGTATCGATATTCGCACCCTTGTACTATCTTTGCCCTGGCGCTTATAGTTTCCGGCTGTGCCGTGTGCGGGCAGTTGGTCGGTTGGCGTGGAGCAGCGAGGAAGTCTCCGTGGCGCGTGTCCACGCGCGGTCGGAGTGTGACGTGCTGTTCCCATTGCTACGAGGTCCGTGGCTCACCGATCCCTGACACGAAAGTTGAGTCTTAACTTAATCTACCAGCCAGCCCCAACTGTTCACATAGTGTCGCTTGAACAATGTGTGTTTTCAAGGTTGCGAAATTCTAGCTGCCTTCCTGTGAACTTGATTATTTTTTAATTGAAGTGCAGTAGCGTAATCTTCTGCCTTGTGGCCGTTAACGTTCCGGTTACCTGCCCTGGCCGTTGACGTAAATTCAGGCAGTGTATTTTCCTCGTCGTTTTGTGGCTGTGCAGCACGGCGTGTAGTTTGACAGCTCAATCTGTAATTCGTTGAGGACTCCGATACCTTCTGCGTTGTTCCATTGAACTCCCTGTTGCCTGCTGGTCGGGTGGAGCGGAAGTTAGCCTGTCGCTTGGTCCGTTGACTGTCTGTCGGTTGGGTTGCCGTCGGATTGAGAATTGCTGGGCCGACTGCATGTCTCACCTAAGCAAGCGTTAGTGTTTGAATTTAGGCCGACCCTTGGAAACTTCTGAGCGCCGTTTGATATGCTGCCTTTTCTTTACTGTCCTTGTTGTTTGTTTGTGTATGGCTTCTAGCTGATTTTAAATTAAAGTTGTTTTGCCCTTAAGGCGTGAGATTGTCTGAGACTTCAGCCTGATTTAAAAAAATTTTAAGACAAGGCCTTATGCCTTTTAAAATTCAAATTCTTGTTTTTGAGTCTTATGTGATTGGGCTTCAGCCGGTTTTTAAATTAAAGTTTTTCTGCCCTTGAGGCGTGAGATTGAATGGCGCATTTAGCCGGGAATTAAGTTCTAAAATCCTACATCTACATCCATACTCCGCAAGCCACCTCACAGTGTGTGGCGGAGGGTACCTTGAGTACCTCTATCGGTTCTCCCTTCTATTCCAGTCTCGTATTCTTCGTGCACATAAGGATTGTCGGTATGCCTCTGTGTGGGCTCTAATCTCTCTGATTTTATCCTCATGGTCTCTTCGCGAGATATACGTAGGAGGGAGCAATATACCGCTTGACTCCTCGGTGGGAGTAGGTTCTCGAAACTTCAACGAAAGACCGTACCGAGCTACTGAGCGTCTCTCGTGCAGACTCTTCCACTGGAGTTTATATATCATCTCCGTAACGCTTTCGCGATTAGTAAATAATCCTCTAACGAAGCGCGCTGCTCTCCGTTGGATCTCCTCTATCTCTTCTGTCAACCCTATCTGGTACGGATCCCACACTGCTGAGCAGTATTCAAGCAGTGGGCCAACAAGCGTACTGTAACCTACTTCCTTTGTTTTCGGATTGGATTTCCTTAGGATTCTTCCAATGAATTTGTCTGGCATCTGCTTTACCGACGATCAACTTTATATGGTCATTCCATTTTAAATCATTCCTAATGCTTACTCTCAGATAATTTATCGAATTAACTGCATCCAGTTACTGACCTGCTATTTTGTAGCTAAATGATAATGGATCTTTCTTTCTATGTATTCGCAGCACATTACACTTGTCTACATTGAGATTCAATTGCCATTCCCTGCACCATGCGTCAATTCGCTGCAGATCCTCCTGCATTTCAGTACAATTTTCCATTGTTACAACCTATGGATATACCACAGCATCATCCGCAAAAAGCCTCAGTGAACTTCCGATGTCATCCACAAGGTCATTTATGTATATTGTGAATAGCAAAGGTCCTACGACACTCTCCTGCGGCACACCTGAAATCACTCTTACTTCGGAAGAGTTCTTTCCATTCAGAATGACATGCTGCGTTCTGTTATCTAGGAACTCTTCAATCCAATTACGCAATTGGTCTAATAGTCCATATGCTCTTACTTTGTTCATTAAACGGCTTTGGGGAACTGTATCGAACGCCTTGCGGAAGTCAAGAAACACGGCATCTACCTGGGAACCCGTGTCTGTGGCCCTCTGAGTCTCGTGGAGAATAGCACGAGCTGGGTTTCGCACAATCGTCTTTTTCGAAACCCATGCTGATTCCTACAGAGTAGATTTCTAGTCTCCAGAAAAGTCATTATACTCGAACATAATACGTGTTCCAAAATTCTACAACTGATCGACGTTAGAGATATAGGTCTATAGTTCTGCACATCTGTTCGACGTCCCTTCTTGAAAACGGGGATGACCTGTGCCCTTTACCAATCTTTTGGAACGCTGCGCTCTTATAGAGATCTATGGTACACGTCTGCAAGAAGGGGGGCAAGTTCCTTCGCGTACTCTGTGTAAAATCGAGCTGGTATCCCATCGGGTCCAGTGGCCTTTCCTCTTTTGAGCGATTTTAATTGTTTCTCTATCCCTCTGTCGTCTGATATCTACAATTTTGTCATCTGTGCTACAATCTAGAGAAGGAACTACAGTGCAGTCTTCCTCTGTGAAACAGCTTTGGAAAAAGACATTTAGTATTTAGGCCTTTAGTCTGTCACCCTCTGTTTCAGTACCATTTTGGTCACAGTGTCTGGACATTTTGTTTTGATCCACCTACCGCTTTGACATAAGACCAAAATTTCTTAGGATTTTCTGCCAAGTCAGTACATAGAACTTGGCTTGGTCTGTTTTTAATGTTTTCCTTACTCTTGTGATGTTTGTCAAATGAATGAAGTACTATGTTCGAGTGCAACTGACAGCCGCTCGGCCGGCCGCGGTGGTCTAGTGGTTCTAGGCGCGCAGTCCGGAACCGCGGGACCGCTACGGTCGCAGGTTCGAATCGTGCCTCGGGCATGGATGTGTGTGATGTCCTAGGAGACTGATGACCTCAGATGTTAAGTCCCATAGTGCTCAGAGGCATTTGAACCATTTTTGAACTAGAATGAGATTTTCACTCTGCAGCGGAGTGTGTGCTGATATGAAACTTCCTGGCAGATTAAAACTGTGTGTCCGACCGAGACTCGAACTCGGGACCTTTGCCTTTCGCGGGCAAGTGCTCTACCAACTGAGCTACCGAAGCACGACTCACGCCCGGTACTCACAGCTTTACTTCTGCCAGTACCTCGTCTCCTACCTTCCAAACTTTACAGAAGCTCTCCTGCGAACCTTGCAGAACTAGCACTCCTGAAAGAAAGGATATTGCGGAGACGTGGCTTAGCCACAGCCTGGGGGATGTTTCCAGAATGAGATTTTCACTCTGCTCAGTTGGTAGAGCACTTGCCCGCGAAAGGTAAAGGTCCCGAGTTCGAGTCTCGGTCGGGCACACAGTTTTAATCTGCCAGGAAGTTTCATTTTTGAACTAGTCGGGCACGTCTGCAAGGTGTGATAAATAGGCTGTTTCTTTTCAGTTGAAACTCATTCATTATTTACTGCAAAAATGACCAAAAGCATGCGACTAAATTACATTTCTGTTTTGAACGCCCGCCATGTTCCGAAAATATTTGCTATTACGTGTGCAATACCTTATACATTAAGAAAAGTGTTTTCTGATTTCAGCTACGATTTGCACATTGCATGACTTCCGTCGTGGGCACGTCTCATTTTGGACAGAGCGAGTTTAACTCCTCGGATTGGTAGCTAAATGATGACAGAATTTCTTAAAAGAATCAGAGAAAGATGTACAATTATGAATAAACACTGTGCAAAGAGATCTACTTTGAAGGTTTCATTAGATTTTTCAAGCAACACTTGTAAAAATCGATTATTTTATACGGAGTGTCAAATCAAACACTTTTCAGCCGTCTAGTTTCCAATGTTATTTTATTAGTCTCAGTTTCGGTGATACCTTTACACCATCTTCAGATCCCCTGACCGACACGTAGGTTCCGTTTAGAATCTTCCTACACGCCGGTAAAGGCGCCTGAAGATAGCGTAATGGGAGGGTTGGAACTCTAATAGTGGCAACTATTTATTTACAGCTCGTACAAAATAGATACGTATTTCAAAGTTTTACTGACCTGCAGAGTACTCACCAGCATTGTGTGTAACCCGTTGCCAGCGATGTGGAAGTCGTAGGATACTCTTAGCAGTACCAGTTGTGTTGACAGTGCAAGCGGCCGGGCGGTGTGGCCGAGCGGTTCTAGGCGCTGGCAACGGCAAAGGTTTATACACAATGCTGGTGACTATTTTGGTCAGTAAAACTTTGGAATACGTGTCTATTTGGTACGAGCTGTAAATAAATAGTTGCCACTATTAAAGTTCCAATCCTCGTATATCCTCGGAACTGGTAGGCCAATAAAATAACGGTTTGAAAATTAGACGGTTGAAAGGTGTTTGAGTTGATGTTCTGTATTGATCAGCCGTGTCCGGCAAGCATCTCTGAAAAGATGGACATAAAGAAGCTTATTTATAGGCTGAGTGAGGAGAATTGACCCTTACCAAGTTCAACAAAAACAGGCTGTCTGTGGAAAATGTTTCCCCTGGGTTTGGAGTGATACAGTCTCCAGTTCCAGTGACGTTAGGCACACCCAGAGTAAGTAGGCTGTTTAGGTTTTTATGTTCGTAAAGGCACGTAGCGTTCTGTATTAAAATCGCTGACTGCGCTGTGTGATGTCTGTGGATGGTTGAACACGTTGTTGGAAGTTATTCGCCAATGTAGTGTTGGGCAGTTGGATGTGAACAGCCCGTAGCGTTGAGCAGTTGGAGGTGAGCCGCCAACTGAGGTGGATGTGGGGAGAGAGATGCCAGAGTTTTGAGATGTTAACATGAGCAGACGATCTGGACGAGTGTCCGTCAGAAAAAGGAAATTTGTTGAACTGAATGTCACGAATTTATATATTGATGACTTTTGAACACTATTAAGGTAAATACGTTGTTTGTTCTCTATCAAAATCTTTCATTTGCTAAGTATGCCTATCAGTAGTTAGTGCCTTCAGTAGTTAGAATCCTTTATTTAGCTGGCAGTATTGGCGCTCGTTGTATTGCAGTAGTTCGAGTAACGAAGATTTGTGTGAGGTAAGTGATTCATGAAGTTTATAGATTATTGTTAGTCGGGCTATTCTTTTGCAGGGATTATTAAAAGCCAGACTGCGTTGCACTAAAATATTGTGTGTCAGTTTAGAAATGTTGAGAATAAGTGTTGTGGTTAGCAGGAGAGCCAACACCGTGTTACTAGAGGAGGCCGAAACGCACGTGTTTTAGCTCACGTAGGGTGGCGTGAGGTCTGGAACAGGACAAGGAAATTAGAATTTACAAAAAAACGGACGTAGCTGGTGGAATACTTAACTTCAATCCATTAGTGATGAACGTCGGTCTTGACGGTACATGATTCACAATATCAATAGTAACTGAATATGGCGCCTTGCTAGGTCGTAGCAAATGACGTAGCTGAAGGCTATGCTAAACTATCGTCTCGGCAAATGAGAGCGTATTTCGTCAGTGATCCATCGCTAGCAAAGTCGGTTGTACAACTGGGGCGAGTGCTAGGAAGTCTCTCTAGACCTGCCGTGTGGCGGCGCTCGGTCTGCAATCACTGATAGTGGCGACACGCGGGTCTGACGTATACTACCGGACCGCGGCCGATTTAAAGGCTACCACCTAGCAAGTGTGATGTCTGGCGGTGACACCTCAATAGGGAAAGAGAAAACAGTCTCAGTACGTTCAGTTTGAAAATCAAGTAACGTAGAAGTTTTACCAGCACAGTCATTCTTTACATTCAAAGGGGAAGTAGCCATTACATATGCCATTCCGCATCTGAAGGAATGATTTTTGTCTAGACTGAATTTTGGATGAGGATCAACCTTTATTACAGGCCGTCGCTGGCATGGAGTACCTAGAGCAGGGCTTAACAACTGGCCGGTTTTGAGCACGAGTACTCGCGTCTGCTCAGGCGCGTGCTCGCGAGCAGGTGCAAGGTCGCGGAGTAGGGAGGGAGGGGAGGGAGGGGAAATGCGCGCGCACGTTTGAATGTGATCTCGCGTTCATAGCAGATTTAACTAGCCGTCTGAATGCTTTGAACATTTTACTACAAGGTAAAGATCTGCTACTTACTCATTTCATAGATCGCATACGAGCTTTAAAAAAAAAATGGCTCTGAGCACTATGGGACTTAACATCGATGGTCATCAGTCCCCTAGAACTTAGAACTACTTAAACCTAACTAACCTAAGGACATCACACAACACCCATTCATCACGAGGCAGAGAAAATCCCTGACCTTTTAAAAAGAAATTGACACTTTGGGTGAGTCAGCTGGAAACAGGAAACCTAGCTCATTTCCCTAAATTATCATCCATGCAAGATGTTCACAAAGACTGTGAACGTTATTCACATAGTTTAGTTGATCAGCGCTTTCAAGATCTGACAGCACTAGACAGTGATTTTGACCTGTTCTCTCCATTTTCAGCGAATATTTAAGAGATTCGTCCTGAGCTGCAGCAAGAAATTATTGACCTGCAGTGTGACAGAGAATACAGAGACAAATTTCAGAACAAGAAAAACATTTTGGAATTCTACAGACACTTCCCTCAGGATAGATTTCCTCGTTTGCACAAACTGGCGGCTACAATAATATTAATGTTCGGTTCCACGTATGTTTGTGAACAACTGTTCTCTGCAATGAAATGTAACAAGACGCGCCTGAGAAATGCATTGTCTGATCGAAATTTAAACTGCACGCTGCGCCTAAAATGCACAAGAACAATTACTCCGAACATAGACGCAATGGTAAAGGGCAAAAAGTACAAGATAACCGAGGATCCCACACTTCAGTGACACGTTTTATTGTGTAACAGTTCACAAGTTAATGCGAATGTAGAGGCATACACTAAGCTAATAAAATTATGTGGCATGTGTACATTCTCCATTATTTGTTTCATTTGTCGCAGTAATAATTCGTGAGTGATATCCCTGCAGGTGGCCGCGGATTTACATCGACTGGCGGCAGCTGTTGTGTGCCCCACGTGACTCTCCCGACTCCCCGCTCTGGTCCGGTAGTGGGGGTAGCGTGCTCTGCTCGCGCTGCTCCGTGCTCGCGCCTTGCTGCTCACAGCTTGCTCTGCGAGCACGTGTGTTGTGAAGTCCTGACCCAGAGCATCTGTTTACTATTTTTCGGTCAATGTGACGGTGATGCGACATTTTCCATTTCTGACAGTGTACTGGACACGGAATCAAGCGGTTTGTACCTACCGGAGAGTGGTGAGTCGGTTTCCGCTGAGCACGAGGAAAGCCAGCTCGCCCTGGTGGTCGAACGTGCCCACCTCGATGTCGGTCAGGTGGTTGTTGTCCAGGTAGAGGGACGCCAAGCGCCCGTTGAAGCGGAAGGTGCCCGGGGCGACGCGAGCCAACGAGTTGTTGCGCAGCTGCAGGGACCGTAGGCTCGTCTGCAAGGATAAGCTCAACGTCACTACGAGGCACCTACCTCCCGCAGAGGAGGCTGAGTCAAACATTATGTGTAAGTGCTTGAAAGAAATACGTTTTCCGCGTCATCCCCATTTCATAATGAAGAGCCAAAGAAAATGGTTGTTGTTGCTGTGATCTTCAGTCCTGAGACTGGTTTCATGCAGCTCTCCATGCTAATCTATCCAGTGCAAGCTCCTTCATCTCCTAGTACCTACTGCAGCCTACATCCTTCTGAATCTGCTTAGTGTATTCATCTCTTGGTCTCCCTCTGCGATTTTTACCCTCCACGCTGCCCTCCAATGCTAAATTTGTGATCCCTTGATGCCTCAGGACATGTCCTACCAACCGATCTCTTCTTCTAGTCAAGTCGTGCCACAAACTTCTCTTCTCCCCAATCCTATTTAACACCTCCTAATTAGTTATGTGATCTACCCATCTAATCTTCAAGCATCCTTCTGTAGCACCACATTTCGAAGGCTTCTATTCTCTTCTTGTCCAAACTATTTATCCTCCATGTTTCACTTCCATACATGGCTACACTCCATACAAATACTTTCAGAAACGACTTCCTGACACTTAAATCTATACTCGATGTTAACAAATTTGTCTCCATGAGGTATGCTTTCCTTGCCATTGCCGGTCTACATTTTATACCGTCTCTACTTCGACCATTATCAGTTATTTTGGTCTTCAAATAGCCAACGTCATTAACTACTTTAAGTGTCTCATTTCCTAATCTAATTCCCTCAGCATCACCCGACTTAATTCGACTACATTCCATTATCCTTATTTTGCTTTTGTTGATGTTCATCTTATATCCTCCTTTCAAGACACTGCCCATTCCATTCAACTGCTCTTCCAAGTCCTTTGCTGTCTCTGACAGAATTACAATGTCGTCGGCGAACCTCAAAGTTTTTATTTCTTCTCCCTGGATTGCTGGTACACCTGCCTAATATCGTGTAGGGCCTCCATGAGCATGCAGAAGTGCAGCAACACGATATGGCGTGGACTCGATTATTGTCTGAAGTAGTACTGGAGGCAACTGACACCTTGAATCCTGCAGGGCTATCCATAAATTCGTAAGAGTAAGACGGGGTGGAGATCTCTTCTGAAAAGCACTTTGCAAGGCGTCCCAGATATGCACAATAATGTTCATATCTGGGGAGTCTGATGGCCAGCGGAAGTGTTTAAACTTCAGAACCTGTAACAGGTTTCCACCCAGCATATGCATGAAGTATGAAGGAGAGCAGATAGAAGAGATTGACAGTCTTAAATTCCTGGGATTACAAGTTGATAATAAATTCAGTTGGAAGGAGCACACCACAGAACTGCAGAAAAGCCTTAAGGGGGGGTAGGACGTCAAACGGTCGGACTTGGAGCAGGAGAGGCACCACAGGACATTTCAATTTGCACTGGCTATACTTTTACAAATAAATTCATAAAACTTTGTCAGCATGACCTGTAAGGATTCAGAATTGATACTCTTAGCAGTGGAAGTGGTAAAACATAACGAAATAATTTTTTTACATGTGAAATTTCATCATTTTTTCACTTACTAATGGCCGCATTTGTTGCTATAGGTACACTTTTCTTCATAAGTAGAAGAGATTCTTCGCTGAATTTTGCACAGCATACAAACCATACTTAAAGGTGCATGGAACTCTAGAATTTTCCAAATCTATTAAAAACTGTGGTAAAAATTGAGGTAATTAACTAAAAAACTGGTGTTTCTTCAAAACATGTTGTTTAAAGTACAACAGCTCACTCGTTTTTTCATAAATTAAATAAATTCTAGAGTTTCGTACACCTGTAAGTATGGTATGTATGCTGTGCAAAATTCATCGAAAAATCTCTCTAACTTATGAAGAAAAGTGTACCTATAGCAACGAATGCAGCCAATAGTAAGTGAAAAAATGATGACATTTCACAAGTAAAACAAATTAGTTCGTTACGTTTTCGAACTTCCACTGCTAAGAGTGTGAATCATGAATCCTTCCTGGTCATGCTGACAAAGTTTTATGAATTTATTTTTAAAAGTATAGACAGTGCAAATTAAAATGTCCTGTGATGCCTCTCCTGCTCCAAGTCGGCCCGTTAGACGTCCTACCCCCCTTAACAAATCTGTATTTACAATTCGAGTGTTAGCAGACATAGGCGACATAAAAATGAAAAAGCTTGCATACTTTGCCTACTTTCATTCCATACTGTCATATGCTATAATATTTTGGGGTAACTCTTCAAGTCAAACAAAAGCTTTCAGAGTCCAAAAGCGTGTAATACGTATTATTTCTGGAGTAAATTCACGGACGTCTTGTAGCAACCTCTTCAAAGAACTGGGTATACTAACTACTGCCTTTCAGTATATTTACTCCTTAATGAAATTTGTCCTAAATAATATATCTCTTTTTCCAACAAACTGCTGAGTTCATACATACAATACCAGGAACAAAAATGATCTGCACAAGGCCTTAAAAGCACTTACTTCAAAAAGGGATCCACTACTCAGGAACACTCATCTTCAATGACTTGCCATCAAACATAAAAAATTTAGTTGCTAATAAAGATCAGTTTAAAAGGAGCCAACTCCTTCTACTCCACTGACGAATTTTTTAATAGAAACAAATGATGTGTTGTATATACTCATACTATTAGTATCGTTATTTCAGCTTAAAAAAAGATGTATTGTATATACTCATACTATTAGTATTATTACAGCTTAAAAAAATGATGTATTATATAAACTCATACTATTAGTATTGTCATTTCAGCTTAAAAAAAAGAAAGATTGACATGTTCCACATCCACGAGGATCTACTCAGCACGGATCTATGGAACGAAAAACTAATCTGATCGTCTAATCTAATGTAAACTCGGAAGAGTGCTCCTGGAGCCACACTGTAGCAATTTTGGACATGTGAGGTGTGGCATTGTCCTGTTGGAATTACCCGTCGGAATGAGCAATGGACATGAATGGTTACAGGCGATCAGAGAGGACGCTTACTTATGTGTCAGTTGTCAGAGTCGTATCTAGACGTATCAGGGGTGCCATATCACACCAACTGCACTCCTGCACACAATTGCAGAGCCTCCACCAGCTTGAACAGTCCCCTGCCATGGATTCATGAGGTTGTCTCCATACCCGTACACGTCCGTCCGACCAGGTAACAACTTTCCAGTCATCAACAGTCCAATGTCGGTGTTGACGGGTCCAGGCGAGGCGTAAAGTCTTATGTTCTGCAGCCATCAAGGTTACACGAGTGGGCCTTCGACCCCGAAAGCCCATATCGATGATGTTTCGTTGAATGGTTCCCACGCTGACAGTTGTCAATGGCGCAGCATTGAAATCTGCATAAATCTGCGGAGGGATTGCACTTCTGTCACGTTGAATGATTCTTTTAAGTCGTCGTTGGTCCCGTTCTTGCAGGATCTTTTTCCGGTCGCAGCGATGTCGGGGATTTGATGTCTTACCGGATTCCTGGTATTCACGGAACACTCGTGAAATGGCCGTACGGGAAAATCTCAACTTCGTCGCTACCTCGGAGATGCTGTGTCCCATCGCTCGTGCGCCGACTGTAATACCACGTTCAAATTCGCTTAAGTCATGATAAACTGCCATGGTAGCTGCAGTAACGGATCTGACAACAGCGCCAGACACTTATGGTCTTATATAGGCGTTGACGACCGTAGCACCCTATTCTGGCTGTTTACATATTTTTGTTATTGTATACGCATGCCTATACCAGTTCTTTGGCGCTTCAGTGTACTTTTGTGTAGTATGATGTTTCGGCTATGTAGCCAGTCAAGCATCGACATTCACACAGAATATAACAAATGGTTGTGGTCAACTTTCAGGAAGCATCCCTCTCATATAGAGGAATGAAATGTGTTGTAAGGACATAGGTCCGGAAACACTTTACTGCCATATTATAGCTCATTTTGTGCTTCACATAAAAATCATGTTATCTTGGGCAACACATACCAACAGAACGTATCATTGTTAGAGGGAATATTCGTAATAACCTGTACGTTACATTTGGTGATAAGTATATATATATATATATATATATATATATATATATATATATATAAAGCCATCGAAATATACAAACATGGAGATAATTTTAACAGAAAAGAAGCAGCTAGCTACAGAAACGATGAGAAGTTTTTATCTTTGCCGTAGTACGATCGATAGTTATATTTAATCTTTGACAAGGTTTATCTCTGCTATCACGTGAAATCCAGACCACGCCCACTTTCCACGGTATTTAGGCCGTTCTTCGACGTCCTACTAGTTGGTCGGCAAGACTCAGCACAACTAGGAGCACCTCCGAAGATGTCCAACGTAGCTTTGGACGAAACGTCATGGATAGAAGAGTACCATGGACCACGGCCATACAACCAAGAAGAATTCTCGGCAGACCTTTGTCAGTTCTGGCACGATGTTCACGTCGGGCGCATCTTCCCATAAGGTCCGTGTTGAGTGGTTACTGACCAGCGGGTGTACTAACAAGTCAGATGTAGTACATGACTGACGAAAACGTCTTGGTACAGTGTGTGGTGAACGACATTGTTGAGCAACTAGTCCATGAAATCTGCCAGACTGTCCAGGTTGGGCACATCGTCCCATCAGCTTCATGTTGAGGTCCTTAATGAAAAGCGAAAGCGCTAATTAGTGACAGGCGGCACTTGCTGGACGAACAGGTCATGATGCAGCATAGTGGAGCTACCACCTTTATTTTCAGTCCTCTGTCTACTGTGCCACACCGTCCAGATTGAGCCCAAGTACCAATTAGTTTCCTGCGCTAAGAGCCACTACTTGCCTGTCGAACAGGTGTAACGTGGTGAGGCTGCCACCCTTACGACACCTGGCAGCTCTGACAGGATATGCAGGTTAGACACATCTTCCCATTAGCTTCGTGTCGGGTAGTTATTGACATATTAGCGCACTCACATGTCAATAAGTCGTATTTAGTACCTGCTTGATGAACAACTCGTAAAGCAGCGTGGGGTCGCTCCCCCCATCATTTTGACATCTGTTAAGCAATACAAACTACGTATGTTATACTCGAACGCGAGTGTTTATACACTCCTGGAAATTGAAATAAGAACACCGTGAATTCATTGTCCCAGGAAGGGGAAACTTTATTGACACATTCCTGGGGTCAGATACATCACATGATCACACTGACAGAACCACAGGCACATAGACACAGGCAACAGAACATGCACAATGTCGGCACTAGTACAGTGTATACCCACCTTTCGCAGCAATGCAGGCTGCTATTCTCCCATGGAGACGATCGTAGATGCTGGATGTAGTCCTGTGGAACGGCTTGCCATGCCATTTCCACCTGGCGCCTCAGTTGGACCAGCGTTCGTGCTGGACGTGCAGACCGCGTGAGACGACGCTTCATCCAGTCCCAAACATGCTCAATGGGGGACAGATCCGGAGATCTTGCTGGCCAGGGTAGTTGACTTACACCTTCTAGAGCACGTTGGGTGGCACGGGATACATGCGGACGTGCATTGTCCTGTTGGAACAGCAAGTTCCCTTGCCGGTCTAGGAATGGTACAACGATGGGTTCGATGACGGTTTGGATGTACCGTGCACTATTCAGTGTCCCCTCGACGATCACCAGTGGTGTACGGCCAGTGTAGGAGATCGCTCCCCACACCATGATGCCGGGTGTTGGCCCTTTGTGCCTCGGTCGTATGCAGTCCTGATTGTGGCGCTCACCTGCACGGCGCCAAACACGCATACGACCATCATTGGCACCAAAGCAGAAGCGACTCTCATCGCTGAAGACGACACGTCTCCATTCGTCCCTCCATTCACGCCTGTCGCGACGCCACTGGAGGCGGGCTGCACGATGTTGGGGCGTGAGCGGAAGACGGCCTAACGGTGCGCGGGACCGTAGCCCAGCTTCATGGAGACGGTTGCGTATGGTCCTCGCCGATACCCCAGGAGCAACAGTGTCCCTAATTTGCTGGGAAGTGGCGGTGCGGTCCCCTACGGCACTGCGTAGGATCCTACGGTCTTGGCGTGCATCCGTGCGTCGCTGCGGTCCGGTCCCAGGTCGACGGGCACGTGCACCTTCCGCCGACCACTGGCGACAACGTCGATGTACTGTGGAGACCTCACGCCCCACGTGTTGAGCAATTCGGCGGTACGTCCACCCGGCCTCCCGCATGCCCACTATACGCCCTCGCTCAAAGTCCGTCAACTGCACATACGGTTCACGTCCACGCTGTCGTGGCATGCTACCAGTGTTAAAGACTGCGATGGAGCTCCGTATGCCACGCCAAACTGGCTGACACTGACGGCGGCGGTGCACAAATGCTGCGCAGCTAGCGCCATTCGACGGCCAACACCGCGGTTCCTGGTGTGTCCGCTGTGCCGTGCGTGTGATCATTGCTTGTACAGCCCTCTCGCAGTGTCCGGAGCAAGTATGGTGGGTCTGACACACCGGTGTCAATGTGTTCTTTTTTCCATTTCCAGGACTGTAGGCAAGGGTATAATCAGGAGTGCCTTAGGGGAGTGTGAGAGAGCCGCGATTATAAACGAAGTGGCTGAGAGCACTCCGTCTTCAGGCCACGAGTGGCCTGCCGGGACCATCCGACCGCCGTGTCATCCTCGGTGGAGGATGCGGATAGGAGGGGCGTGGGCTCAGCACACCGCTCTCCAGGCCGTAAGATGGTATTCCTGTCCGAAGCCGCTACTGTCCGGTCGAGTAGCTCCTCAATTGACATCACGAGGCTGAGTGCACCCCGAAAAATGGCAACAGCGCATGGCGGCCTGGATGGTCACCCACCCAAGTGCTGACCACGCCCGACAGCGCTTAACTTCGGTGATCTCACGGGAACCGGTGTATCCACTGCGGCAAGGCCGTTGTCAAGTGGCTGACAGGGTGAGCAGAAATTTTCTGTTGCTAGCTGATGATGCTGAGGTGTACAGGAATATGTAGAAGATGAATGCGTGTAGGAGTGTACCAGATGACTTACACAAAATTACTACTTGGTGTGAGGAATGGCAGCTAGAAATAAAATAAAGTTAATGCGGATGAATAGAAAAAACAAACCAGTAATTTTCGGATAAAGCATTAGTAATATCCTGCTTAACATAATAACGTCTTTTAAATACTGTGTGTGGGTGTAACGTTGAAAAGCGATATGAAATCGGACGAGCATGTGAGCGTTGTAGTAGGGAAGGCGAATGATCGATATCGGTTTATTGGAGCAATTTTGGGAAAATTTTGTTGATCTGTAAATACCGCATATTGGACGCTAGTGCGAACTATGAGTATTGCTCGTGTGTTCAGGATCCATATTAAGTAGGACAGAAGGAAGACTTTGAAGCAATTCTGAGACGGGATGCTAGATTTCTTACTGGTAAGTTCGAACAACACCGAAGTGTTACTGGGATGCTTTGGGAACTAAAATGGGGATACCTGGAGGGAAGGCAAGATTCTTTCCGAAGAATACTATTGAGAATATTTAGAGAACCGGCGTTTGAAGCTGACTGTAGAACGGTTCTGTTGCCTCCAACATAAACTTCACGTAAGGACCATGAAGCTAAGATACAAGAGCTTTGGACTCAAACGGAGGCATACAGAGAGTCGTTTTTCCCTCCCTCTACTTGCGAGTGGAACAGGAAAGGAAATGGTAGTAGTGGTACATGGTACCATACATCAGGCACCGTACAGTGGCTTGCAAATCTTGTATACGGATGTAGATGCACACTATCTGATCAAAAGTATCCGGACACCCCCAAAACATACGTTTTTCATATTGGGTGCATTGTACTGTCACCCACTGCCAGGTACTCAATATCAGTGACCTCAGTAGTCATTACACATCGTGAGAGAGCAGAATGGGGTGCTCCGTGGAACTCACGGAATTCGAATTTGCTCAAGTGATTGGGTGTCACTTGTGTCATACGTCTGTACGCGAGATTTCCACATCCCTAGGTCCACTGTTTCCGATGCGAAAGTGAAGTGGAAACGTGAAGGGACACGAACAGCACAAAATCGTACAGGCCGAACTCGCCTATTGACTGACAGAGACCGCAGACAGTTGAAGAGGGTCGTAGTGTGTAATAGGCAGACATGTATCCAGACCATCACACAGGACTTCCAAACTGCATCAGGATCCACTGCAAGTACTATGTCAGTTAGGTGGGAGGTGAGAAAACTTGGATTTCATGGTCGAGCGACAGCTCATAAGCCACACATCACGCCGGTAACTGCCAGACGACGCCTCGCTTGGTGTAAGGAGCGTAAACACTGGACGCTTGAACAGTAGGAAAACGTTGTGTGGAGTGACGAATCTCGGTACACAATGGGTCTGGGTACGGCGAATGCCCAGAGAACGTCATCTGCCAGCGTGTGTAGTGCCAACAGTAAAATTCGGAGGCGGTGGTGTTATGGTGTGGTCGTGTTTTTCATGAAGGGAACTTACACCCCTTGTTGTTTTGCGCGGCACTATCACAGCACAGGCCTACACACATTTTTTTAAGCACCTTCCTGCTCCCATTGTTGAAGAGCAATTAATGGATGGCGATTGCATCTTTCAACACGATCGAGCACCTGTTCGTAATGCACGGCCTGTGGCGGACTGGTTACACGACAACATCGCTGTAATGGACTTGCCTGCATAGAGTCCTGACCTATAGAAACCCTTGCGATGTTTTGTAATGCAGACTTCGTGCCAGGCCACACCGACCGACATCGATACCTCTCCTCAGTGCAGCACTCCGTGAAGAATGGGCTGCCATTCCCCAAGAAACCTTCCAGCACCTGACTGAATGCCTGCCTGCGAAAGTGGAAGCTGTCCAAGGCTAAGGGTGATATTGAATTCCAACATTACCGGTGGAGGGCGCCACGAACTTGTAAGTCATTTTCAGCAAGGTGTCCGGATACGTTTGATCACATAGAGTGCGTCTGTCAACTGTGCCTGGCAGTCCAGGTTGAGCTCATCTTCCAATTAGCTTCGTGGTGAGGATGTTACTGACCAGTGAGTGCGCTAACAAGTCAGAGCCACTATCTGCTCGACGAAAAGATCGCAGTGACGTATGGTAAGCCACGTTTCTGTCAGACATCAGTCAGCTCTAATATGTAGCCCAGGTTTGGCACACATTTCCTTGGGCATCATGTAGAGATGGTTACTTAAGAGTTGATGTGTAGACAAGTCACAGCCATTACCTGCTTGACGAACATGTCGCGGTGCAGCGTGGTGAGGCCAATCTCGTTGAGCCGGAGCTCCGTCAGCTCTGGCAGGTTGTCCAGGGCACCTGCTGTCAAGCTGGACAGGTTGTTGCGGGACAGAAGCAGCGTCTGGAGCTGCTGCAGTTCCCGGAAGGCACCGCGCTCCCACACGGAGAGGCTGTTGTCCGCCAGGTCCAGGTACTGCAGTGACGGCATCGCTCCTGAGACGTCCGCTGGAACCTGCAACATCGGGGCGAGTGGGGAAGCTGTCCTGGACCACGGTCCACAACTTACAGAAGTGGTTTAATGAAATTAAATTACACTACTGGTCATTAAAATTGCTACACCAAGAAGAAATGCAGATGATAAACGGGTATTCATTGGACAAATATACTAGAACTGACATTTGATTATATTTTCACGCAATTTGGGTGCATAGATCCTGAGAAATCAGTGCCCAGAACAACCACCTCTGGCCGTAATGACGGCCTTGATACACCTGGGCATTGAGTACAACAGAGCTTGGATGGCGTGTACAGGTACAGCTGCCCATGCAGCTTCAACACGATACCACAGTTCATCAAGAGTAGTGACTGGCGTATTGTGGCGAGCCAGTTGCTCGGCCACCATTGACCAAACGTTTTGAATAGGTGAGAGATCTGGAGAATGTGCTGGCCAGGGCATCAGTCGAACATTTTCTGTATCCAGAAAGGCCCGTACAGGACCAGCAAGATGCGGTCGTGCATTATCCTGCTGAAATGTAAGTTTTCGCAGGGATCGAATGAAGGGTAGAGCCACGGGTCGTAACACATCTGAAATGTAACGTCCACTGTTCAAAGTGCAGTCAATGCGAACAAGAGGTGACCGAGACGTGTAACCAATGGCACCCCATACCATCATGCCTGGTGATACGCCAGTATGGCGATGACGAATACACGCTTCCAATGTGCGTTCACCACGATGTCGCCAAACTCGGATGGGACCATAATGATGCTGTAAACAGAACCTGGATTCATCCGAAAAAATGACGTTTTGCCATTCGTATACCCACGTTCGTCGTTGAGTACACCATCGCAAGCGCTCCTGTCTGTGGTTCTGCGTCAAGCGTAACCGCAGCCACGGTCTCCGAGGTGATAGTCAATGCTGCTGCAAACGTCGTCGAACTGTTCGTGCAGATGGTTGTTGTCTTGCAAACGTCCCCATCTGTTGACTCAGGGATCGAGACGTGGCTGCACGATCCGCAACAGCCATGTGGATAAGATGCCTGTCATCTCGACTGCTAGTGATACGAGACCGTTGTGATCCAGCACGGCGTTCCGTATCACCCCCCAGAACCTACCGATTCCATAGTCTGCTAACAGTCATTGGATCTCGACCAACGCGAGCAGCAATGTCTCGATACGATAAACCGCAATCGCGATAGGCTACAATCCGTCTTTTATCAAAGCCGGAAACGTGGAGGTACGCATGTCTCCTCCTTACACGCGGCATCACAACAACGTTTCACCAGGCAACGCCGGTCAATAGCAGTTTGTGTATGAGAAATCGGTTGGAAACTTTCCTCATGTCAGCACGTTGTAGGTGGCCGCGCCGGCGCCAACCTTGCGTGAATGAAAAGCTCCCATTCACGCTATCTGGGTTTAACCCCGATCTTGGTTCAAATGGCTCTGAGCACTATGGGACAATATCTGAGGTCATCAGACCCATGCAGATTTTCGCGGATGATGCTGTAGTATACAGACAAGTTGCAGAATCAGAAAATTGCAGCGAAATGCAGGAAGATCTGCAGCGGATAGGCACTAGGCGCAGGAGGTGGCAACTGACACTTAACATAGACAATTGTAATGTATTGGGAATACATAGAAAGTAGGATCCTTTATTGTATGATTATATGATACCGGAACAAACACTGGTAGCAGTTACTTCTGTAAAATGTCTGGGAGTATGGGTACGGAACGATTTGAAGTGGAATCATCATATAAAATTAATTGTTGGTAAGGCGGGTAGCAGGTTGAGATTCATTGGGAGAGTCCTTAGAAAATGTAGTCCATCAACAAAGGAGATGGCTTACAAAACACTCGTTCGACCTATACTTGAGTATTGCTCATTACTGTGGGATCCGTACGAGGTTGACAGAGGAGATAGAGAAGATCCAAAGAAGAGCGGCGCGCTTCGTCACAGGGTTATTTGGCAAGTGTGATAGCGTTACGGAGATGTTTAACAAACTCAAGTGGCAGACTCTGCAAGAGAGGCGCTCTGCATCGCGGTGTAGCTTGTTGTCCAGGTATCGAGAGGGTGCGTTTCTGCATGAGGTATCGAATATATTGCTTCCCCCTACTTATACCTCCCGAGGAGATCACGAATGGAAATTAGAGAGATTCAGGCGCGCACGGAGAACTTCCGGCAGTCGTTCTTCCCGCGAACCATACGCGACTGGAACAGGGAAGGGAGGTAATGACATTGGCACGTCAAGTGCCCTCCGCCACACACCGTTGGGTGGCTTGCGGAGTATAAATGTAGATGTAGATTGATGTAGAACTTAATCCGAACTAACCTAAGAACATCACAGACACCCATGCCCGATGCAGGATTCGAACCTGCGACCGTAGCGGTTGCGCAGTTCCAGACTGAAGCGCCTAGAATCGCTCGGCCACACCGGCCCACCCGACCTTGGTACAAATTTTCATTCATCACCTCAGCCTGTATATATACACTGTGGAAGAGAGGTGGAGCTGGGTCCAAGATGTACGAATCTTGTCTGTTGGTGTCGTAGATTTCCTGAATGGAATTGAAGTTACACCCTTTTGTCTGTAGAATATTCCTCAAATCATTCCCATTAGTTCAGGAGATAATCAGAATCATCTACAGCAGCCAGTTGACCTTATGGCGTGTGGTGGAGGACTCTTTGTGTGGCACTGTCATTTCCTCACTGTCCCGTTCCGGTCCAGAATGGTTTGCGGAAAGAAGGATTATCGCTAACTGTCTGTGTGAGCTCAAACCTCAATATGTTGCATTCATTGTCTTCCCTCGAGATATACACTCCTGGAAATGGAAAAAAGAACACATTGACACCGGTGTGTCAGACCCACCATACTTGCTCCGTACAAGCAATAATCACACGCACGGCACAGCGGACACACCAGGAACCGCGGTGTTGGCCGTCGAATGGCGCTAGCTGCGCAGCATTTGTGCACCGCTGCCGTCAGTGTCAGCCAGTTTGCCGTGGCATACGGAGCTCCATCGCAGTCTTTAACACTGGTAGCATGCCGCGACAGCGTGGACCTGAACCGTATGTGCAGTTGACGGACTTTGAGCGAGGGCGTATAGTGGGCATGCGGGAGGCCGGGTGGACGTACCGCCGAATTGCTCAACACGTGGGGCGTGGGGTCTCCACAGTACACCGATGTTGTCGCCAGTGGTCGGCGGAAGGTGCACGTGCCCGTCGACCTGGGATCGGACCGCAGCGACGCACGGATGCACGCCAAGACCGTAGGATCCTACGCAGTGCCGTAGGGGACCGCACCGCCACTTCCCAGCAAATTAGGGACACTGTTGCTCCTGGGGTATCGGCGAGGACCATTCGCAACCGTCTCCATGAAGCTGGGCTACGGTCCCGCACACCGTTAGGCCGTCTTCCGCTCACGCCCCAACATCGTGCAGCCCGCGTCCAGTGGTGTCGCGACAGGCGTGAATGGAGGGACGAATGGAGACGTGTCGTCTTCAGCGATGAGAGTCGCTTCTGCCTTGGTGCCAATGATGGTCGTATGCGTGTTTGGCGCCGTGCAGGTGAGCGCCACAATCAGAACTGCATACGACCGAGGCACACAGGGCCAACACCCGGCATCATGGTGTGGGGAGCGATCTCCTACACTGGCCGTACACCACTGGTGATCGTCGAGGGGACACTGAATAGTGCACGGTACATCCAAACCGTCATCGAACCCATCGATCTACCATTCTTAGACCGGCAAGGGAACTTGCTGTTCCAACAGGACAATGCACGTCCGCATGTATCCCGTGCCACCCAACGTGCTCTAGAAGGTGTAAGTCAACTACCCTGGCCAGCAAGATCTCCGGATCTGTCCCCCATTGAGCATGTTTGGGACTGGATGAAGCGTCGTCTCACGCGGTCTGCACGTCCAGCACGAACGCTAGTCCAACTGAGGCGCCAGGTGGAAATGGCATGGCAAGCCGTTCCACAGGACTACATCCAGCATCTCTACGATCGTCTCCATGGGAGAATAGCAGCCTGCATTGCTGCGAAAGGTGGATATACACTGTACTAGTGCCGACATTGTGCATGCTCTGTTGCCTGTGTCTATGTGCCTGTGGTTCTGTCAGTGTGATCATGTGATGTATCTGACCCCAGGAATGTGTCAATAAAGTTTCCCCTTCCTGGGACAATGAATTCACGGTGTTCTTATTTCAATTTCCAGGAGTGTATGTGGCAGAGGGTAATGTATTCTTGAAAACTTTTAGGAATGTACGCTCTCAGAATTTCAAGAGTAAACCGCACTCTGGTACAGAACGCCTCTCTTACAGCTTCTGCCACTAGAGTTGCCTGAACGTGTCCGTGACTCCTTCACACACACCAAATGAACCTTCAACGGAACACGTTGTTCTTCACGGGATCTTCTCGATTTGCTGTATCAAACCTACCAGGTACGGATCCTAGATTGACGAGCAGTACTCAAGTATTGGTTGAAAGAAGGATTTGAGCTGTATGCTTTGTGTGTGCGCATATTTCCTGAGGATTCATCCAATGACACCCAGTCTGACGTCTGCCTTACCTGTAATTATTTTTATGCAGTCGCTCTAATTTAAATCGCTCCGTACTCACATTCTAAATTATGTAAACGACTGCTTCCAGTGACTGTTCGGCAACCGTGTAATCATACAACAACGTAAGTTTCCTTTACTTTACGTCTGTGGTCATAAACTTTTGTTAACAGATTACCGGTTTCGGTCCATAATAACCATCATCAGATCTGTTTCATATAAACGAAGTCCAAATGTACTGCGGCCATAGTGGCATCGTCACACCTGGGCACTTAACATTTGACGATGCCACTATGGCTGCAGTACATTTGGACTTCGTTTATATGAAACAGATCTGATGATGGTTATTATGGACCGAAACCGGTAATCTGTTAACAAAAGTTTGTGACCATAGAGTTAAATTAAAGGAAACTTATTGCATATACGGGTCACTGTTTTACTTGCGACAATGTCGCAGCTTGCGATACAATAAGGTGTCTGTCCTCTCATTTTCTCCACACCTTCCATTTATTTGTGTTCAGGGGCAACAGCCAATCCTTGCACTAAGGGTCGATGCTCTCCGGAACTTTCTGCATTATGGTGCAGTTCTCTAGCATTACGACTTCTCTGTATATAACACCATCATCCACGAAAAGCCTCTTAGAACTTCCGACGTCCTCCAACAGGGCATTTACATTTATCGTTACCGTTGTCACTAATATTCAAAATATTTCTCAAGAAATCACTCACAGTTCCAATTGACCTGTGACACTCTCTTGGGATACGCCCAAAGCTACTTTTATGTTTGAACACTTCTCTTCATTAAGAATGACATGCTGTGTTATGTTTACGAGGAATTCTTCAATCTAACCATATAGTTGGTGTGATATTCTATACAGTCCTATTGTGTGCATTAGGTGTCAATGCGGATCTGTATCTAACACCTGAAGGAAGGACCACGGCCTCTACCTGGGCGTCTGCATCTGCTACTTTGCTTGCCTCATGGACGAACAAAGCGACCTAGGTTCCACACGATCATTGTTTTCGTAAACAACTTTGATTCTGAGGTGTGCTGCTGCTCGCGTTGGTGCTGGTCATAGGTTTCCTGTCCCCTCTGTTGCGGGCCAAACGGTATCGTTTAGTTGGTATGGTTGCGGTTGTTTGTCTTCTTCCAGACCGGCCGGTGTGGCCGAGTGGTTCTAGGCGCTTCAGTCTGGAACCGCGCGACCGCTACGCTCGCAAGTTCGAATCCTGCCTCGGGCATACATGTGTGTGATGTCCTTAGGTTAGTTGGGTTTAAGTAGTTCTAAGTTCTAGGGGACTGATGACCTCAGATGTTACGTCCCATAGTGCTCAGAGTCATTTGAACCATTTTGTCTTCATCTCGTGCTGACTGGCGCCACTCGATTTCGCAAGCGTTGCCCTATCTTTGGGGCGACGTCGTTGTTTTTCCAGGGTCGTGTGAGTGGGCCAGTTCGGTTGGGGACTCAGGAGGAGCCAGGTCTGGGCAGTGTCAGAACACGTTGTGACCGCTTGCGGCACCCATGGACTGCCAGATGGAAGGGCAGTGGTCACGAGAGTGCACGACCTCGTCGTAAACTGGATCCTGCAAGCTTTAAGATGAGTGCATTTCAATCCAAGTAGAGAAACCCCCACCATTGTGATACCTCGCAATTCTCCAGTGACTTCGTGTTGCTGCTCGTAGTGTCGCCGAGGCGAAGAACAGCGAGCTTTCTACTTTGATGATAGTGGTTCCTTTCTCGTTCTGGGCGCTCTAAACACAGTATTCTGGGGACGTAGTGCGGACTCTTGGTTCCGGCTTTGGTGTGTTGTTCTGGCGTTTCATTTGGTTTATCGGAAGTCAGGTGGCTTCAGCAAGATTATCATTGGTCATTCGTTAGACTGCCGCTAGTCTGACTTACCATCTTGTGAAGTGAATGCAACTCTTGGCTGCCTATCTCATCACTCGCGAAAGTGTTTGCTGCCGGACCTTCTCAGGAGTCGATACCTGGAGCATCGTCTGTAGCCCCTTGTGTTACAAAGTTTACCATCATCTTAATTCACCCGATTGGTGATCAGTTGCTTGTTATTTTTAATTAACCTTTGCTATTACATTTCCTGTTTTACAGGAAGTTTTGTGAGCACTCGTGTACGAAGAATGGCATGAGGCTTTGAGGCCTTCTCATTGAGAAAAAGAGGTCAGTTCGCATTTTTGTGGCGACGAACATGCTGAAGTCGTTTCTTCAATATCCTGGGGGTAGCATAACTGTGTACGGATGGCTGGGATGCGGGGGGTCGGACAGGTTTGCGCGACCTTGTTGACGTGATGACAGACGCCACGCCCAACGACTCAACATGCTTTTGTTCACTGACAGGCCTCCGTATACATTCGGCAAGCGAAGCTCTGGTTTTCCGCCAAAAGAAACTTACTGATACTTCCGTTACAGAAGCCACTTTGAAGACTACACACAGCGCCACCACCAACTGCAACTTCATGAAACTACAGAGACTAACGCGGGAATATTCCACGATGTTACACAAAAAATTCCACATTTTTCCAACCGAAACTGACGGATCCAAAAGTGGTCTATTACCTTTTGAACGCCCATCGTGTTATTCCACTGCGGATTGCAAGAGTTTTGGATGGAACTGAACGAAGAGTTTGGAGACACTATATACTATTGCAAAGTATGCTGGTTATGTCAATAAGCAAGCCCGGAACGATTTTTCTATTTAAAACGCGCTTTTGTTGAATGCACGAAGGAAAACAGATTACTAGGTACTCTGCCCCAGCAGGCCTTGGAAGGTTCAACGGTACCGACCGCCCACCGTGTCATCCTCAACCCATGGGCGTCACTGGATGCTGATGTGAAGGGGGATATGGTAAATACACGACTCTCGCAGCCTTTTCCAGTATTCGTGACCGGAGCCACTACTTCTCCATCAAGTAGCTCCTTAATTGGTGTCACAGGGGGGCGAGTGCATCCCCTTTGCCAACCGCACTCTGGAGAGCAAGATGGTCACCAATCTTACTGCTACACATATCCGGTCTTACCATTGCAGCAAAGCCGTTGATGAAGAAAATAGAAGTGCACGAACAAAAATTAGAATATCCAGAAATCATTGCAGACGTCGCTTTTGAAGTGGACTGCACTGCCCATTGTAAAACACTGTAAGGCGACAAACAACTTATTTCTGATATATTCAAAAATCCGCCTCAGTTGCGAAAATTTTCTGGTCTTTGCCAAGGTTTCGGCTAGAATAATGTAGCCTTCTTCAGAAGCATAAAATTACTATAACATGCCAGAGTAAGGCACAGTCAACATTAAAAATTAAAACCTATAGTACCGTGGTACCTTGTCGAATTAAAACATGGTTCCACGGTACTATAGGTTTTAATTTTTAATGTTGACTGTGCCTTACTCTGGCATGTTATAGTAATTTTATGCTTCTGAAGAAGGCTAGACTATTCTAGCCGAAACCTGGGTAAAGACCAGAAAATTTTCGCAACTGAGACGGATTTTTAAATATATTAGTCTATCACAGTTGCTGACGGGTCTGCAATATGCTAAGAATACTTATTTCTGATTTGATGAGGATGCATTTCAGAAGAAAACCGCATTGTAGAAGGGATAAATAAGGACACAGTCCAGTCCAGTAAGCTCACTGGCGTTAAATGAAACGTGTGGTCTGAAGAATTCATTATGTCCTTGAAAGAATTACAAGGAAATTTTGCTAAACGTTTTGAGGACACTGCTAAGCTGATATCCGTTTACGACACTGCTTATAGTTCCAGTTGAAAGCGCCCCTGTGCATTTGCGGATGTAACCAACTGATCTGCAGTTTAATTCCCGTTTTAAAGACAAATCCTTTCACTCTGAAAATCTGTATAGGATATGTATATAGTTTTGCCCAGGAAGAGTTTCTACGCCGGCCGGGGTGGCCGAGCGGTTCTAGGCGCTACAGTCTGGAACCGAGCTACCACTACGGTCGCAGGTTCGAATCCTGCCTCGGGCATGGATGTGTGTGATGTGCTTAGGTTAGTTAGGGTTAAGTAGTTCTAAGTTCTAGGGGACTGATGACCTCAGATGTTAAGTCCCATAGTGCTCAGAGCCATTTGGACCAAGAGTTTCTACATTGCTATAATGACATTATGAAAGCGCTGCAATATTTCGATCAACATGTGTGTGAAATACTTTTTGTCCATTATGGAACGAAATAAGTCATCTTTACCTGAGTGCGAAAATCTGTTAAATTGTCTACGTCTGTCTGTATGCCGACAGCTTATCCCAGATAAAAATCATCTCCTCAGAGTTGCAAAAATAAATAATATTCAAAATTTGTTTTGTTTGTGATCTGTGTTGTTGAGAAATGTGAAATATAAAACCAAATCCTACGCATTGCGACTGAATTGTCATCTAAATTCGGTGCATTCTCAGTTTTCCGCTCTCCCACCACCTCACTTTCAGATAGCTATAATGGTGGTGGGCGAAATGTGCAGCGGAGCTGAGCGCTGTCCCACTCAAGCCAGGTGACAGCTGGCGAGCTGAATTCCCGGCTACGCCTGCTGAGAGAAACGAATTCGTCTGTCATCGAGGCTGGGAGACCAAATAGCTTGTAAATAGATGACGAATTGTTGTAGGAGATTCTCTGAAGCTAAATCCTGAAAAAAGCCCCCAATTTTAGCCATCAAACAAGGGGTCGCTTCTAGATGGGAAGTGTTGGAAAGGAGATGTGATGGATGACTTTTCCCAAAAAAGATGACCTTTGGCATGAAAGATTATTGAAGTTAATTTTAGCGATGTTCGAGTGGAGAATAGGGAACATACTACTAGCATTTGCTGGCATACCAGCAGCTGCTTCCAATGGTGGAGTCCTCGATCCATCGAGGTTACAGTCGCTACGGCAAACCACATTCCTCCATCTAAGCAAACTAGGTGAAAGATGCTTTCTTCAGCCTGGAGTTGATGGGCCCTAATATTTGTAAATGGGAAGAGGTCGGGATCTATTAGTTTTGATTGCAACGGACACCCTGAACCATCATCTAGACACCAAAATCTATTAGAAACCAGACCTGACTTCTCGTACAATTCCATATTCCATATCTTTTACCTTTGCCGTCTCATATCATTCGTAAACGTCACTGGTGTGGCATCGAAGGTTAGGTGGAAAAAAATATCCAATGACACTATAAGAGGCAAAAATTCAGGTTGTTACCACTGGTGTGACAATTTTAATCATAGTTTCAAACTATTTTATGGTTTCCCTTCCCTTTCATCCATCTGTCCAGTCACCTGTTTTCCTTCTCCTCTCTCCCTATTTTACCCAGTTTCCTCTTTCACATTTTCCACTCTCTCTTCCACACCTGTCTCTCTCCCTCCTCTCTTTAGTTTTCCCTCCAGTCTCACTAACTCTCCTCTTTCTCATTCTCTCTCTTTCTCTGTTTCTATTCCTTCCTCCCACCCTCTCTCTCTCTCTCTCTCTCTCTCTCTCTCTCTCTCTCTCTCTCACTCACTCACTCACTGCAGAGTGAAATACTAATTTTCGATACTTATGTGTGAATAATTTCCCCATAAATCATGTAAGAACCGCGTTTACTTTCCTTGGCTAGCTGCTAGACAGTAAATTGATGCAACTCCTCACCTCTGTCAGACTGTTCTTGCCCAGCATCAGGGTCACGAGGTTGGGGTTGCTTCCGAAGGTCTTTGGTGGAAGCAAGGACAGGTGGTTATCTTCGAGGATGACCTCCTTGAGGCTCTTGAGGCCGGTGAACGTCCCAGGCTCCAATGACGTCAAAATGTTGCTGCGTAAGTCCACAGTCTCCAGCAGTGGCGTCGACGCAAAAGTCGAACTGGAAGCATGTAAATGTTCAAAGGATCCTTTATCAACATAGCACTGTATTATAATGGGATAGTATTGTAAGTCTCCATATGCAACCACCGTCAAACGTTTCCTAACTCTGCTCTGAACCTGTAGTTGTTCAGGCGCCATCTGCATCTTGCAGTAAGGCGCCGTGACAGCAAATACTGGATTTATAAATGAACATCCATGCTTCCGAATCTCATTCAAAAAACGCGACTGAGTCTCTATTTTGAGTTACAGTATGAACCATCAGTCAGGTACTGTGTATTAATAGACTAATATGGTATATACGCTACAATATATTACATACTATAGTATACCACATGCTTATTATATGCCACTTTACTTCGTTATCCTGTAACATACTGCGTACTGTACTACAACGAGGGTCGTTTGAAAAGTCCGTGCAAAAGTCTGAGAGATGGCACCACCGGCGCGTATCGAGGTCATGTTTAGTTAGTAGCATCTTTGGAAAGAACGCACACCAAGTTTCAGCCATATTGGTCTATTTCTTTGTGTTTGGCATTCGTGTGAATCAAGGAAATCGAATGATTGTCAAAAAATTGACGAAAAAGAATTTCGTGTGGTGATTAAACATTACTTTATGAAAGGCAAAACGCCTCAGGAGACTGAAGAGAGGCTTGATAAATATTACGGTGACTCTGCACCTTCGATTAGAACAGTTTATACGTGGTTTCAGAATTTTTGGAGTGGCCATATGGGCACAAGTTATGATGAACGTTCTGGACGCCCTGTGGAGGTTACGACTCCAGAAATCATTGATAAAATCCATGATATGGTGATGGATGAAAGAAAAAGGTGCCTGAGTTTGCTAGTTCTGTGGGTATCTCGATTGAACGGGTACATGATATTTTACATATACATTTGGACATGAGAAAGGTACCCGCGAGATGGGTTCCGCGATTGCTCATGCTTGACCAAAAACGGAATCGTGTGAAGTGTTGCAAGGATTGTTTGCAGCTGTTCAGGAAGGATCCGCAGGACTTTAAGCGTCGTTTCGTCACTATGGATGAAACATGGATACATTACTATACTCCTGAGACCAAACAACAACAATAAACAATGGGTTACCAAGCGAGAATCTTCACCAAAAAAGGCGAAGACCATTCCTTCGGCCGGAAAGGTTATGGCGACTGTCTTTTGGGATTCGTAAGGGATAATCCTCATAGACTATCTGTGAAATGGTAAAACTTATGCAGGTGCAGATTATTCATCGTTACTGGACCGTTTGAAAACCGAGCTGCAAGAAAAACGCCGGCGATTGGACCGCAAAAGAGTCCTTTTCCATCACGACAATGCATCAGCACACATCTCAGCAGTTGTGGTCGCAAAATTGATGGAAATAGGAATCCAGCTCGTTTCACATCCCCTCTATTCTCCAGAGTTGGCTCCCTCGGGATACAATTTGTTCCCCAATTTGAAGAAATGAATGGCGGGACAGAGATTTTCAGACTTGGACAATTCCTATTATTCGGAAGGTATCAACATATTAGAACAGCGTTGGATGAACTGTATAAGTCTAAACGGAGACTATGTCGAAAATAAAAAAGTTTTATCCCAAATAAGTAAGTAGGTTTTTTTTCACGGGCTTTTCAAATGCCCCTCGTATGTGCTACGTTCTAATATACTATACTACTATAGGTATTTATCTATACTACTATATAAAGACAAGTGGTCGTTTAAAATTATTACCAAAAATCTTGAAAGGTTCATGACGAAATTCACTTCTCATTTTTACACGTTACCCTAATGAACGGTAGGAGGGACATAGGCGGCATGAAAGTATATACATACATTGACGTGGAAAAGTCATGGGATAGTGATATGCACAGTCGTGTGCCATTCTCACCAATGTGAAGGTTGTGGATACGTTGCCAAACTGATGCACGTTTTCTGCATGTAATGTTCGGCAGACATATGTCCAATACGTTCAGAAAGACACCGTTTGCTGGTAGTAGCACTACGCTACATCATTTTAACAATGAGTTTCTGTTCCTCTACATGTTGTTGAAGTACTCAACGTAGGAAATGAAAATTAGGAACCATACCTCTTTCACGGAATGTGGTGAACTTTCTACGATGAGGTTTTCGACATGTCGGAAAGCTGCCCGCATTCTTCGACACTAACTGGACCACTCCCATCACAGAAACCGTTTACATATACCATATCTACACAATCTTCATTAGTATATATGTGTGTCATTTTAGCCAATTCATGTACAAACTCAGTTAAGTGATGCTGCTATCTGATACACACTCAGTCCTCGCACAACTACCTTCACAAAACATAATGGACAGCTGCTCGTTCAACGGGCCAGTTTACTGTCAGAAAGACGTCTCGAACGAAGACTTCAAAAGCAACGAAGTGTGTTGAGTTAGCATAAAACGTCTAAGAGCTTATGTTGGTAGGGCACATACGTGCGTGCCACTAGGCCAAAAACAAACATTCCCAACTGTCCACAATCTACATATGTAGTGTACCTAATAGATATTTGCCCATCCACTCATTACTCGCGCCCATTAAGGTGACGATTCCCGTAACTATATATACATATGAAGATAGTAACTGTACTCGAAAGAACAGATACCATTGATGACTGTGCAGCTTCTCTAGAATAAATGATAATTGAAACCCTCAGGTGCCCACAGATGAATAGCGCGACTGCTGGGACTTACCCCTTGCACGCTTTCCGTGAGACCCACATTCCCAACTGTCCAAAATCTACATATGTAATGTACCTAATAGATATTTGCCCATCCACTGTGTCCTCGGTGGCTCAGATGGATAGAGCGTCTGCTATGTAAGCAGGAGATCCCGGGTTCGACTCCAGGTCGGGGCACACATTTTCAGCTGTCCCCATCGAGGTATATTAACAACACCTGTCGGCAGCTGAGGGTTTCAATTAACTATCATTTACCCTAAAGAAGCTGCACGGTCATCAGTGGTATCTGTTCTTTCGAGAACAGTTACTATCTTCATATATATATATATATAGTTACGGGAATCGTCACCTTAGTGGGCGCGAGTAATGAGTGGATGGGCAAATATCTATTAGGTATACTACATATGTAGATTGTGGACAGTTGGGAATATGGGTCTCGCAGGAAGCGTGCAAGGGATAAGTCCCTGCAGTCGCGATATTCATCTGTGTCCTCGGTGGCTCAGGTGGATAGACCGTCTGCCAGGTAAGCAGGAGATCACGGGTTCGAGTAGAGGTTGGGGGCACACATTTTCTGCCGTCCCCATAGAGGTATAACAACAACAGCTGTCGGCAGCTAAAGGTTTTAAGTAATTATCACACATTAAATGTGTTTTACGTTGAAAACCATTCTGAATAGGGCATACGTCCATATGAAGAGTTTTGATTCTAATGAGAGTTCCTGTCAGACCCCTCACACTTGGAAACCCTGTATTCGCAAGGGTCGGAAATCGTCTACTGGGTTTCAAAAAGAAAACAGTCATTCGCAGCACGAAAGGTAGGACTGATTAAGCTGGCGTAATTAAGGTACATCAATTTGGCGTAAAGTGTGATTATTTGATGTTCTACATTTATGTGCTATGATAACACACTGGATCCAAATGCCCATGGGCGTGGCATAGCCAGCTGCTAAAAGCCACTTTTCTTACGCATTTTCACGCAAAGTTACTGTTACTCAGGTTCATGTAACTCATTTACATCTACATGTACATACATACACCGTAAACCACCGTAAGGAGAGTGACAGAGAGTACCCTGGTTTCTTTCCTGTTCCACTCGCAGAGCGACGGAAAACGACTGTCTGTCTGCCTCCGGATGAGCTTTAATTTCTCGTATCCTATCTGTCTGGTCCTTACGCGAAACGTATGTTCGCGGCTGCTGGATCGTTCTGCCGTCAGCTTCAAATGCTGGTTCCCTCAATTTCGTCAATAGTGTTCATTGAAAAGAATGTCGTCATCCCTTCAGGGATTCCCATCCGCGTTTCTGAAGCGTTCCGTAACACCAGCGTGTTGTTCGAACATACCGATAACAAATCTAGCAGCCCTCCTCTGAACTGCTTCGCTGTCTTCCTCCTATCCTACCTGGTACGGATCCCAAACACTCCGGCAGCATTCAAGAAGAGGTCGCACCAGTATCCTATACGCGGTCTCCTTTACAGGTGAACCACTCTTTCCCAAATTTCTCCCAACAAACCGAAGTCGACCACTCCTCTTCCCTACCACAATTCTCACATATTCGTTCCATTTCATACCGCTTTGCAGCGTTACGTCTAAATTTAAAAGATGTGACTGTGTCAATCAGGACACTACTAAAGCTGTATCTGGATATTAAACTTTTGTTTTTCCTACTAATCCGCACTAACTGAAATTTTTCTACACTTAAGAGCCAACAGCCATTCATTACATCAAATATAAATTTTGTCTAAGTCATCTTGCATCATCATACATTTACTTCGTATCATTAGTACACAAACACAGATTCCCGCCCACCCTGTCCGCCGAATCTTTTATGTATAAAGAGAATAATAGTGGTGCTATCACACTTCCCTAGGGCACCCTTGTCTCCGATGAACGCTCGCCGTAGAGGACAACATACTGTGTTCTATTACCTAAGAAGTCCTCGAGCCACTCACATATCTGGGATCCTGTTCGGAATGTTCTTGCCATTCGTTAAGGGGGAATGTAACGGAAAATGTAAACATTTATTTAAAAAATTATTACAGCCATATTTATTAATGTACTAATCTAAAATTTTGCATGTGTAAAACGAAAGAGCTGTGTTTTAACTGAAAAATATAGTAAAATATGCAGGATTAATACTTTTCCAGAAATTTGAATTTTTAATTTTTTATTTTCTTTTTTATAAAAAAACCATAACTCATATTCTAATCACGCAATTAATTAGAAAATCGTATTGTAGTGTCCTGAGAAGGTTATAAGACTAATAAACTACAGTCTTCACAATAAAAGGATGACAGCCAAAACCAGTTGCAGGATAAAATTTTTTTATTAAAATTCTTGACCAAGGTTTCGGTACATATAAATATACCTTCATCAGAAGTAAAACTTCTAAAATTACATCATGCTATGGAGAATAATAAAACAATTATGCCAAAGGCGTCGTCAATTGTTTTATTATTCTCCATTGCATGATGTAATTTTAGAAGTTTTACTTCTGATGAAGGTATATTTATATGTGCCGAAACCTTGGTCAAGAATTTTAATAAAAAAATTTTACCCTGCAACTGGTTTTGGCTGTCATCCTTTTATTGTGAAGAATTTTTACAGTTGCTGCTGCAGCCATGTTTAAAATCTTGATTAACTACAGTTATTAACTTATGGTACAGATTATATCATTAACAGAGTTTTTAATTTTGCACATCCAAAATTAATTTTTTTTCTACACACAATCATCAGAATATTAGAACCTAATTGCAGGATCTCGTTTTTTTTTTATTTTTATTAAAAATGAAATTCCTCCAGCTGTAGTTACGATTTTATATTTACTTGGCTACTAGTTTCGACGTTCCGTCAACCCCATCTTCATGCCCTATGGTCTATGTCAAGGAGATACATTAGCAGGCTTATTATTTAACGTAGCACTCGAGAAGGTGATTAGGGAAGCAGGCCTACAGACAAGGGGCACCATCTTCTACAAGTCAGTACAGATTTCAGCATCTGCAGATGACGTAGACATCACAGCACAGACAGTACCAGCACTGAAAGAAGCTTTTACAGCCTTAAGTCAACCAAGTAAGAAGATGGACCTTACGATAAATGAAGATAAAACTAAATACAAGGCATGTGGGAAAGCATATCAACCCAATACGCCGTCATCTTTCAGTGTGAATGGATAAACATTTGAAGCAGTTGGTAACTTCAAATATCTTGGATCAACAGCCACTTGGTTTAATGACATCTCAACTGAAATCAAGATTAGGCTGATATCAGCAAATAATGCAGATTTCGCCTTGAGTGGTTTATCCGAGTCAAGAACCTCAACCGCCCAAAACAATCACTATTTATAAAACCCTTGTTAGACCAGTTCTCACTTATGCTTCAGAAACATGGCCCTTACGGAAACCGACGCAGGGCTGCTCGACGGATTTGAAGGTTTTAAGGAGAATATTAGCCCTGTGTATGAGAGAGACCACTTGCCTCATAACTGCGTAAACACTGGATGACAGTTACTGAACTACATGAAATAAAATCGTCGTAGCTTCTGAAATGTTTGTGTTAGGACGCTCAAGCTGCGTATGATGAGAATTAGTATGCGGTGTATGGTTTGGTTTAGAGCCGAAGTCTACTTTCATTTTGGTGGGTTCGTCAATAAGCAAAACTGGCACATCTGGGGGACTGAGGACCATTATTTCGCGATCGAGAAGTCTCTTCGCTCTCAACGGGTGACTGTGTGGTGTGCGATGTAAAGCCGCGGAATAATCGGTGCGATATTCCTTGATGGCACGCTGACTACCGAAACAGTACGTGGAGATTTTGGAAGATGATTTCATCCCCGTTATGGAAAGTGACCTTGGTTTGAACAAGAAGTGGTTCATGCAATACGGAGCTCGACCCCATCGAAGCACAATTGTGTTCGATGTCCTGGAGGAGCAGTTTGGGGACCGCATTCTGGCTCTGGGATATCCAGAGGCCACTGGCATTGGCCCTCGATTGGCCGCCTATTTTGCGGATCTGAACACATGCGACTCGTTGCTGTGGGGCTACGTTAAAGACAAGGTGTACAGCAATAATTCCCAAACCATTGCTGAACGGAAAACAGCGATTCAGGAGGTCATCTACAGCATCAATGTTCTGACACTTCTGCGGGTGATGCAGAATTTTGCTATTCCTGTACGCCACATGATCGCCAATACTGGCAGTTATATCGAACATCTCATAACCTAAACCCGAATACCAGTAGTGACATATTAAGTTGAATAAAGTGCGTGCATGGCGTAGTTCGTAACTAATTAGCGTTTTTTTCATACAGTTCAATAATTGTCACGCTGTATATTAACAGTTATGACGATTACGCGTTTTTATATGCCAGCCGTTTATACTTAGATTTACAAAATTTCCGGGTGTTGTTGAGCGAGTTTCAAACATGTCACAACAGACGGTTCATCGTAAACCTAGGAGGGAAGCGAAGCCGATGGCGTATACAGAAAAATGGACTACCCCAAGGCAGTGTCCTCGCACCCACTCTTTTCAACATATATGTGAATGATCAACCAGTTGCACCATGGACTAGGATCTTTGCTTACGCGGATGATCTTGCAATAGAAATTAGCCTTACGAATGCCCTCAACGGTCTAACGCCATACTACGAAGCCAACTGCCTACACCCGAACGCAGCAAAAACATTATCCTGCCTATTCCATCTTCGAAACGGAGACGCCAAACATACCCTAAACATCATGTGGAACAACCAACGGATTGCGTTCAGCAGCACTCCTTGTTATTTAGGCGTCACCCTTGATCGCACACTTACTTACAGACATCATGTAGACAAGGTCAGAGGCAAACTATCAACAAGAAACAACCTCCTGAGTAAGCTCATCTCCACAAAATGGGGTGCCGACCCACATACTTGACGTACGTTTGCACTTGCACTCTGCTACTCGGTTGCTGAATACGCTGCCCCAGTTTGGGAAAGATCAGCGCATGCGAAACGAGTGGTCCTCTGCTGAACGATGCCTGTCGCATAATCACGGGATGCCTAAGACCCACCCCGGTTAGCCAACTTTATTTGCTTAGTGGCATAGCTCCACCCAACATCAGACGAGCTATAGGAAGCGAAGCAGGGTGCCTCAAGCAGCTGGCGACCAGCGCCATCCTCTCTTCGGACAAAACCCTCCACACACACGTCTAAAATCCAGACGGAGTTTGCTCACCTCAGTTCAACCGATCAAAACCTCAACACAAAAGGCCAGATTGTCAAAATGGAAAGCAACATTGCCTACGGGAGACCAGGCACCTCTAATCTCACCCAACGAACAACTGGCCTCTGGAAATGAACTAAAATGGCCATTATGGAGAACCCTCAGCCGCCTACGAACTGGGGTGGGCAGATGCAACGTAAACATGTGTAAATGGGGATACCGAGACGGGACGGACACGTGCCAGTGCGGACAGACCCAACAATGGACCACCTCCTGGAATGGAGCAACATGGGGGAAGTGTGCAGGAAAGAAGATCTGGCAAACGCTACGGCAGTGGCAGTTGAATGCGCTGAATTTTGGCGCGACGTGATATGATATATGAGGGCGGTTCAGAAAGTAACCTCCGATTGGTCACAGTGCGGGTTGTGGGGGGAGTAGCGACGCCATCTGTGCGTTCACGCACTCAACAGGTCAGTCGGCATCAAGCCGTGGTCGAGTGAACGTCGTACCTGCGCTAGTTTAGTTTTTGTGGCAGTTTGAAATGTGTGCTGCAATAGAAAACCCCGCCAAATGTGAAGTGCGTGCTGTCATAAGGTTTTTTACAGCCAAAGGATATTCTGCAGCAGCTATTCATCGTGAGCTTTGTGCCGTGTACGGACCAAGAGTTATGAGTGAAGGAGTTGTCCATGAATGGGTACGTTTATTTAAAAGTGGACGAGAAAACGTTCATGATGAAGAGAGGAGTGGTAGACCATCATTGGTGACTGACGAACTCGTTCAGACAGTTGATGCAAAAGTTCGTGAAAATCGACGTTTCTCAATGTCGGAGTTGTCTACTGGTTTTCCACAGATTTCTAAGACTCTCTTGTACGAGATAGTGACAGCAAGATTGGGTTACCGTAAGTTCTGTGCACGATGGGTGCCCAAAATTCTTACCGACCACCACAAAACTCAAAGAACGGCCTCTGCATTAGACTTTCTGTCACGTTATGAGGACGAAGGAGAACCATTGTTAAACAGAATCGTGACCGGTGACGAAACCTGGATTAAGTACGTGAACCCTGAGACAAAAGAACAATCAAAGATGTGGGCACATTCAAATTCGCCTACCAAACCAAGAAAAGCCTCGCAAGATTTTTCTGCCAGAAAACTGATGGCAACGGTGTTTTGGGATGCCAAAGGGGTGTTGTTGGTTGAATTCATGGAACGTGGTACGACCATTAATCAAGACGTGTACTGTGAAACAATAAAAAAGTTACGACGGGCTATACAGAACGAACGCCGTGGTATGCTGACTTCCGGTATCGTTTTTTTGCACGATAACGCCCGTCCTCACTCTGCTCGCAGAACAACGGCCCTTCTTGAGTCCTTCAAGTGGGACGTTATCAACCATCCACCTTACAGCCCAGACCTGGCGCCAAGTGATTATCACCTCTTCATGGATTTGAAGAAATGGCTCGGGTCACAGCGGTTTGATGACGACTAAGAGCTCAAAGATGCGGTCACAGGCTGGCTCCAGGCACAAGCGGGTGATTTTTATGCAGAAGGAATTTCAAAGCTTGTGAAGAGATACGATAAGTGCCTCAATCGCTGTGGAGACTATGTAGAAAAATAATGCAAAGATGTAGTTGTAAGATGTATATATTAAAATATTTTTATTTAATTTGGTGTATTTTTTTAAATCAACCGGAGGTTACTTTCTGAACGGCCCTCGTATATACTATGTTTGTCTTTATATTGTAATGTGACTCCCCATTTTGCGTTTGTTTTACTTATACATATGTGTATTGTATTTGTATTTGTGTGTATATGTAATATGTGGGTTGTCTATGGCTTGGACACGATTAAATAAATAAAAATAAACAAATGTGTGTTTTACGACAGTGTTACTGTGTAACGGAAACGGTATACGACTGGTGTAAGAAGTTGATACCTTTCCGCGACTTCGCTATTGGAAGCACGCCGCAAGTACGCATTGTCTCGTTTCTCGGCATGTGCGTAACCTGCAAGAAAGTGCTTCCTGTGTTTGCACCGGAGAATTTACGCTTCCGTCTTTTCTGTTGGCTTCGCACTACTGCGTACTGAACCGAAGCCTTTCTTCACCGAATGTCTGTGACATTACGATCCTCCATAGCGCTGTTGGCTTCGTGGAATCCTAAGCAAATCTGTGGTTGTGTGTGGTATCAGATAATAAGGTCTGGTGAAGTTGTGGAAAGACGTAATCAAAGTAACTACAGCCATCAACCTGAAAGTTGGTCAGCTTCATCACGGAAGATCTTGATGGCAATTCAAAAAGGTCTTAATTTTAAAAATTATAGCCATGCCTCAGGAATCATAGTCTCAGGAATCATGGTCTCAATAATGAAATGAGAACATTCTCTGTGCCACCACTTCTTTCAATAATGATTACTGGTATCGATCTGACTGACAGATTATTTCAGGTCAGGCACTGCAATGAGCAGTTCGTCCATAGTAGAACAGGGAATCAGCGATCATAAAGCGGTTACAGAATCGATGATTTCAGCCGTAAACAGAAATATTAAAAAAGGTAGGAAGATTTTAGTCTTTAGCAAAAGTGACAAAAAGCAGATTACGGAGTACATGATGGCTCAACACAAAAGTTTTACCTCAAGTACACATAGTGTTGAGGATCAATGGACAAAGTTCAGGTCCACCGTAGAATATGCATTAGATGAATATGTGCAAAGCACGATCGTAAGAGATGGAAAAGAGCCAACGTGGTACACAACAGAGTTAGAAAACTGCTACGGAGGCATAGGGAACTTCGCAGCAGACATAAACATAGCCAAAGCCTCGCAGACAAACAAAAATTATACGAAGCGAAATATAGTGTTAGGAGGGCAATGCGAGAGGCGTTCAACGAATTAGAAAGTAAAGTTCTATGTACTGACTTGGCAGAAAATCCTAAGAAATTTTGGTCTTATGTCAAAGCGGTAGGTGGATCGAAACAAAATGTCCAGACACTCTGTGACCAAAATGGTACTGAAACAGAGGATGACAGACTAAAGGCCGAAATGCTAAACATCTTTTTCCGATGCTGTTTCACAGAGGAAGACTGCACTGTAGTTCCTTCTCTAGATTGTCGCACAGATGACAAAATGGTGGATATCGAAATAGATGACGGGGGATAGAAAAACAAATAATATCGCTCAAAAGAGGAAAGGCCGCTGGACCTGATGGGATACCATTTCGATTTCACACAGGGTATGCGAAGGAACTTGCCCCCCTTCTTGCAGCGGTGTACCGTAGGTCCCTAGAAGAGCGTAGCGTTCCAAAAGATTGGTAAAGGGCACATCGAACGGATGTGCAGAACTATAGACCTATATCTCTAACGTCGATCAGTTGTAGAACTTTGGAACACGTATTATGTTCGAGTATAATGACTTTTCTGGAGACTTGAAATGTACTATGTAGGAATAAGCATGGGTTTCGAAAAAGACGATCGTGTGATACCCAGCTCGCGCTATTCGTCCACGAGACTTAGAGGGCCGTAGACACGGGTTCCCAGGTAGATGCCGTGTTTCTTGACTTCCGCAAGGCGTTTGATAGAGTTCCCCACAGTCGTTTAATAAACAAAGTAAGAGCATATTGACTGTCAGACCACTTGTGTGATTAGACTGAAGAGTTCTTAGATAACAGAACGCAGCATGTCAATGGGTAGAAGTAGAGTGATTTCAGGTGTGCCGCAGGGGAATGTCGTAGGACCGTTGCTATTCACAACATACATAAGTGACCTTGTGGGTGACATCGGCAGTTCACTGAGGCTTTCTGCGGATGATGCTTAGTATATCGAGAGGTTGTATCAATGGAAAACTGTACTGAAATGCAGGAAGATCTGCAACGAATAGACACACGGTGCAGGGAATGGCAATTGAATCTCTATGTAGACAAGTGTAATGTGCTGCGAATTCATAGAAAGGAAGATCCATTAGCATTTAGCAGTTAATTACATAAATTTTCTGGGAGTAGGCATTAGGAGTGATACGGAAAAGATAGAGAAGATCCAAAGAAGAGCAGCGCGTTTCGTTACAGGATCATTTAGTAATCGCGAAAGCGTTACGGAGATGATAGATAAACAGTGGAAGACTCTGCAGGAGAGACGCTCAGTAGTTCGATACGGACTTTTGTTGAAATTTCGAGAACATACCTTCACCGAGAAGTCAAATGGTTCAGATGGCTTTGAGCACTATGGGACTTAACTGCTGTGGTCATCAGTCCTCTATAACTTAAAACTACTTAAACCTAACTAACCTAAGAGCATCACACACATCCATGCCCGAGGCAGGATTCGAACCTGCGACCGTAGCGGTCGTGCGGTTCCAGACTGTAGTGCCTGTAGTACCTAGAACCACTCGGCGACTCCGGCCGGATCACCGAGGAGTCAAACAGTATGTTGCTCTCTCCTACGTATATCTTGCGAAGAGACCATGAGGATAAAATCAGAGAAATTAAAGCTCACACAGAGGCATAGCGACAGTCTTGTTTTCCACGACCAATACGAGACTGGAATAGAAGGGAGAACCTATAGAGGTACTCAAGGTACCCTCCACCACACACCGTCAGGTGGCTTGTGGAGTATGCATGTAATTGTAGCTGAAGGTAATTGATAGCAAGTTTCGGGTAACAGAATTAATACTTCCATTGACTAAGAATGCAAAAGGAAATGTACTGTTAACCTCAGAAGAGAGGGGAAAGTATACGTTGCAGATATCTACGAGAGGAAGCGTTTGTCTGATGACGTAACAGAAGAATATAGGAGATCCAGTATAAGAAATCTGCAGATTTTCGGGAAACATGCCATTAAAAATGGAGAAGGTATAGGTAACATTCCTTCGGAATTTCTGAAGTTATTGGGTGAAGTAGGAAGCAAACGAGTCGGTTTGTTGAGTCTATGAGTCTGGAGAGTTATCGTAAGACTTTCGGAAAATTTTATAATCGTCGTATTTCCGAAGGTGGCAATGGCAATAAGTGTTAGAATTATCGGACAATTGTCTTAAAAGCTTACGCATCCAATCGGCTGGCAAGAATGTTGTAGAGAGGTATCGAACTAGTAAATATACAGAATATTTAGAAATTAGTTACGCAAAAGCAACCTTTATTTGTGAGAAAGGTAAATAACTTACCAAAATGTTTGACACAACACTGAACGTAGTATAAGTGTATCTTGAAGATATATTTACAATAGTACAATGTGGCTACCTCTTGCAACACAACAAATGTCCCGCGTGTAATCAGTTTCCTCTCAAATACTATGAAGCAACTGCTTGTGCTGTTATCTGTCGCCGCATTTCGTCGACGCTTCCCGGGAGCGGGGTAACAAACACACTGTCTTAGTGTAACCGCACTGAGGTTAAATCAGGCGATGCCGGTGGCCAGGATATTGCTACACCACGTCCAATTAAAGTCGGCACATTCCTGCAGAAATGTACGACAACTTCACGTTGACGATATGGTGGAAAATAAATTCTGTGCCCATATCATGTTGTAACAGGGCATTAACTTAAGTTCAGGGGCCGGCCGCTGTGACCGAGCGGTTCTAGGCGCTTCAGTCCAGAACCACGCGGCTGTTACAGTCGCAGGTTCGAATCTCCTGCCTCGGGCATGGATGTGTGTGGTGTCTTTAGTTAGGTTTAAGTACTAAGTCTAGGGGACTGATGACCACAGATGTTAAGTCCCATAGTGTTTAGAGCCATTTGCACCATTTGAAAGTTCAAGCACGTTACAGCTGACTGGGCAAAATAAGAGACTGCTGGCCAACCCTGACCCGGCGTCCTGTGGGACACACAGCCAGTTTCGGTGAAAAGGTCTTACCAATTAATAAGAGCATATCTTTGAGGCGGTGTCTTGTTATATTTACTCCAGAATTGTCTCTGGCCTGTACCAGCAGGTTTGGATTCATGAAACCATAAATAACTATGCGCACGCTTTCCACAGTTATACAACTGTCGAAATAATTCAATGCGCTTGTCCTCTAACAGACATGTCATAATTTAATTGGTTTGGGAACAAGCTTGACTAAAAGACATAGTCTTCATGAAAGCGAAATGTACAGATATTAATTTTGAACTGTCAGTACTTTTATGTCCTGTATCAGAAGGAAAGTCAATTAAATATTGTCTTAAGTTTGTGAGTTGTGTATGTGATTGATTGGTCAAGTCCCCGAAGTGATTTAAATTGAAATAAAAAAAGTATTTATTTATATCTGTGTATTTTTAGTGTGTACTATAGAGTACGTCCATTATCTTTCTAGATTACTTGATTTATCTTGAGAATTTAATTTCGTTTTTGTGTACTTTTCATTCTCTGTTCCAAGAAGTGGAGTAGGCTGTTTGAGATATGGCCCATTTTATATTCTACGTTCATTTCTATCAGTCTGTCGACGAACTGGTAGTGGGGCAGAGGGCTTCCTGTATGGGAGAGAATAAACCATTCCGGCATTTGCATTGCAACCAAGGGAAACCCGCTGAAAATCTTGGTGAGTACCAACGGTTTCGACACGAAACGTAAACTCTGTCCACAAGCTTCGGCGGGTCTATCAGTACCGACCAACCGCCATGTCATCCTTCGCCAATAGCGTTCTTTGATGTGGTATGGAGGGCCACTCTCCCTGCCATTGTAAGTTTTCGTAACCTATACCACTGCAGCTCGGTCGAGTAGCTCATCAATCGGGCTAACAGAGTTTAGTGCACCCCTTAACAGTCCTCCTACCAACGAAAAATCCCAGGCAGTGTCGGGAATCGAATCCAGGTCCAGGGAATGGCAGCCAGCTGTGCAGACCACTGGGTTATGGAGGCGGGATTGGACATATGTTAGTTAATTTCAGGGACAATGTTGTTCTCTGACCAAGACAGAAATGAAAATATTGTTTGCTTTTGTATGTGTGAGGTAGATAGATAATATAAGGGTCACTACAAAAGAAATGTGCACTATTTTTTTTTAAGAACTCCATCTTCTATTCTACATGTCTGAAAGTCTTACAGCGTGTAGATACATCCTTTAGGAACAATATTTTCATTTGTCCACATAATTTTCATCTCTCTCAACTGCCTTACGCCAACTTGGAACCAGCGCCTGTATACCCGCACGGTAAAATTCTGGACCAACCTGCTGGATCCACTGTTTGGCATCGTGCACAAGGGAGTCATCATCTTCAAACCTTGTTCCACGAAGAGAGTCTTTCCCAAAGAGATGAGAGTCACATGGGGCCAGGGCAGGACTGTAAGGCGGGTGTTTCAGTGTTGTCCATCCGAGTTTTGCAACCGCTTCCATGGTTTTTTGACTGATATGTCGCCATTCATTGTCGTGCAACAGCAAAATATCCTGCTTTTGCCGATGTGGTCGAACACGACTCAGTGTAGCTTGAAGTTTCCTCATTGTCGTCACATCTGCATCGGAATTTAATGGTGGTTCCACTTGGCATGATGTCCACAAGCAAGAGTCCTTCGGAATCGAAAAACGCCGTAGCCATAACTTTTCCAGCAGAAGGTGTGTGTTTCTTTTTTTTTTTTTTTCCTTGGGTGAATTTGCATGATGCCACTCCACTGATTGCCTCTTCGTCTCTGGTGAAAAATGATGGAGCCATGTTTCATCACCTATCACAATTTCATCTCCACCATTCTCGTACTGTTCCACAAGCTCGCTGCATACTGTTTTTCTTGTTTCTTCGTGAGCCACTGTCCACATCCTGGAAACTCGCCTGACACAAATCTTTTTTAACGCCAACACTTTCAGTATTCTGCAAACACTTCCTTCCCCTATCCCAACGTAGCGTGACAATTCGTTCACTGTGATGCGTCTGTCAGCAGTCACCAATTCGTTACCTCTCTGCACATTGTCTGGAGTGTTTGCAGTACGAGGCCTGCGGCTGCGAGGACAGGCCATGCCCGCGTTCATCACGTAACCTGCTTGGCCACCAACTAACTGTACTGAGATCGACAGCAGCATCTCCATACACCTTTTTCAACCTCTTGTGGTTATTTCCGACTGTCTCGGTTTCGCAGCACAGGAATCCTAGGACAGCACGTTGCTTCTGACGAACGTCAAGTGTAGCAGCCATCTTGAAGACATGCTGTGACGGTGCCACTCACGGGAACAGGTTGAACTAAGTTTGAAAACAAGCGGGAAGGATGTATCTACACACTGTAAAACTTTCACACATGCAGAATGAAAACTGTATTTTTACAAAAATAGTTTCCATTTCTTTTCGAATGACCCTCGTAGATAGACAGAGAGAGAGAGACACAGAGGGAGAGAGAGACACACAGAGGGAGAGAGAGACACACAGAGGGAGAGAGAGAGACACAGAGGGAGAGAGAGAGAGACAGAGGGAGAGAGAGAGAGACAGGGGGAGAGAGAGAGAGAGACAGGGGGAGAGAGAGAGAGACAGAGGGAGAGAGAGAGAGACAGAGGGAGAGAGAGAGAGACAGAGGGAGAGAGAGAGAGAGAGACAGAGGGAGAGAGAGAGAGAGAGAGACACAGAGGGAGAGAGAGAGAGAGACAGAGGGAGAGAGAGAGAGAGAGAGACAGAGGGGGAGAGAGAGAGAGAGACAGAGGGAGAGACAGAGGGGGAGAGAGAGAGAGACAGAGGGGGAGAGAGAGAGAGACAGAGGGGGGGAGAGAGAGAGACAGAGGGAGAGAGAGAGAGAGAGAGAGACAGAGAGAGAGAGAGACAGAGGGAGAGAGAGAGAGAGGGAGAGAGAAAGAGAGAGAGGGAGAGACAGAGGGAGAGAGGGAGAGACAGAGGGAGGGAGAGAGAGAGAGAGAGAGAGAGAGAGAGAGAGAGAGAGAGAGTGAAATATGGTGGGGTGGGATTATTTACAAATTTCAGTCCCTTCTTGTGAGAGCACAACGGGTCATCGTAGAACGCCATTAGTTTCACCCGTATATCCCAGTGGCGTGAGGAGAATAGTTCCCAGTTCTTAATATATGGTAGTGGATTTCCAGTTCTGTCATTCATTTGACAACCAAACGACACATGTTGAACACTTTAGTTGGAACCAGGGTATTAGGAACATATTCAGTTTATTTTCAGTTTAGTTTCTGGTGAATCTTCTTGGTTGTATGGCCATAGTCCGTTGACCTGTTTAGTTTCTGGCTCCAGAGCTGTGCTGGGTATCTTCAAAGGGCTCCTGGTTCCTCGGAGTGTAACTGATGCAGCAGAACCAGGAGTTCCTCTGAAAATATCTAGCACAGCTCTGAAGATTTTCGTGGACCACGGCCATACAATCCAGAACACTCATCAACAATGGAGACAACCAACCATGAAAGCCTTCATTGTCGTCATTGTGTGACAGAATGGATAATTGTCTCAAGTTTGCAGTTGCAGTGCAATTCCTGGTTAACCAGCGAGTTTCTTACTTGTCTAGCTCAGCGATGAGATTGTTGGCGGCACGCAGCACCCTGAGCTGGGCCAGGTTGTCGAAGAGCCGGGGCGGCAGCGCGGACAGCTGATTCCAGCCGACCTGGAGGACTTCCAGCGCGGGGCTGCCGTCGAGCAGGTCCTCTGGAAGGTCGACTAGCGAGTTCCAGTCCAGCGACAGGACGCGCAGTGCCGTCAAGTTAACCAGCGGGCCTCCAGACACGTCACGGATGGCGTTCCGCTCCAGCCGTAGCTCCGTCACCTTGTCTGCGGGCTGGTCTGAGAGGTCTGGCACGGCCGTCAGGTTGCGCGAGTCGCACTGCATCGTACCCTCCTGCAGCACGCAGGGGAACACCGCCAGCGTCAGTGCCGGCAGGCTGAGCAGCAGGGTGGAGACCACAACCAGCGGTGGCGGTCCCAGGCGGCACCTCCTGCAAAGCGATACAGGCTGTGGATAACGTCTAGTAAGTTTCCCAATGGCATACGGTGAAGGTGAGCCGTGTGTCAGCTCTCAACATCTATCGCGCTGTTAAGATTGTTCCGAGTTCTTCCATTCCATCGTTAACTGATCCTTTCATATTTATCTACATCTACATGATTGCTCTGCAATTCACATTTAAGTGCTTGGCAGAGGGTTCATCGAACCACAATCATACTATCTCTGTACCACTCCACTCCCGAACAGCGCGCGGGAAAAACGAACACCTAAATCTTTCTAATCGAGCTCTGATTTCTCTTATTTTATGTTGGTGATCATTCCTACCTACGTAGGTTGGGCTCAATAAAATATTTTCGCATTCGGAAGAGAAAGTTGGTGACTGAAGTTTCGTAAATAGATCTCACCGCGACGAAAAACGTCTTTGCTTTAATGACTTCCATCCCCGCTCGCGTATCATATCTGCCACAATCTCTCCCCTATTACGTGATAATACAAAACGAGCTGCCCTTTTTTGCACCCTTTCGATGTCCTCCGTCAATCCCACCTGGTAAAGCTGAGTGTCCTGCCAATGAAACGCAACCTTTGGCTCCCCTTCCCCACAATATTATCTGTGTGGTCAGTCCAACTAAAGTTGTTCGTAATTTTAACACCCAGGTACTTAGTTGAACTGCAGCCTTGAGAATTGTACTATTTATCGAGTAATCGAATTCCAACGGATTTCTTTTGGAACTCATGTGGATCACCTCACACTTTTCGTTATTTAGCGTCAACTGCCACCTGCCACACCATACAGCAACCTTTTCTAAATCGCTTTGCAACTGATACTGGTCTTCGGATGACCTTACTAGACGGTAAATTACAGCATCATCTGCGAACAACCTAAGAGAACTGCTCAGATTGTCACCCAGTTCATTTATATAGATCAGGAACAGCAGAGGTCCCAGGACGCTTTCCTGGGGAACACCTGATATCACTTCAGTTTTACTCGATGATTTGCCGTCTATTACTACGAACTGCGACCTTCCTGACAGGAAATCACGAATCCAGTCGCACAACTGAGACGATGCCCCATAGACCCGCAGCTTGACTAGAAGTCGCTTTTGAGGAACGGTGTAAAAGGCTTTCCGGAAATCTAGAAATACGGAATCAACTTGAGATCCCCTGTCGATAGCGGCCATTACTTCGTCCGAATAAAGAGCAAGCTGCGTTGCACAAGAACGATGTTTTCTGAAAACATGCTGATTACGTATCAATAGATCGTTCCCTTCGAGGTGATTCATAATGTTTGAATACAGTATATGCTCCAAAACCCTACTGCAAACCGATGTCAATGATATAGGTCTGTAGTTCGACGAATTACTCCTACTACCCTTCTTAAACATTGGTGCGACCTGCGCAATTTTCCAGTCTGTAGGTACAGATCTTACGGAAATTCAACAGAAGCCTCGGAAACTGGATGGAAAGCATGTATCACGACCCCGGCAAAGGAAACGGATAAAGGATCTAACAGTAGCATCGTGGAATGTGAGGACAATGCTTCAGCCTGGAAAAATGAAAGAAATAGCCAATGAAATTTTAAAATTCAAATATGATATCGTAGGGCTACAGGAAATAAGATGGCAGGGGAATGGGCAGATAGATAAACCTGAGTACTCATTGGTATATAGTGGCCCAGAAGAAAGAACAGGCCAACTTGGAACAGGGTTTATAATAACTAGGGAAGTTAGGAAAAGCCTTCTAGAATTTGAACCTATAAATGAAAGGATGTGCAGACTCAGACTAAAAGGTAAATTTAGGAATATATCAATAGTTAATGCACATGCACCAACAGAGGAAAAAGAGGATATAATTAAAGAACAGTTCTACGAAGACTTGGAAAAAGTATGCTGTGCAGTACCTAAATATGACCTGATGCTAGTAATAGGAGATTTTAATGCAAAAATAGGGAGGAATGAACATCCGTATGGAGTTTCTGGAAAATATTCACTACATGAAGAAAACAATGAGAATGGAGACTTACTATGCCAATTCGCAGCAAGGAATAATATGATTATTAAAAGTACCTGCTTTCCACATAAAAGGATCCATCTGGGTACTTGGAAGTCTGCAGCCAATGGAGTAGTCAATCAGATTGACCATATTTTAGTGATTGCACGCCACTCCACGTCAGTTACGGATGTACGGAGCTGCAGAGGACCAAACTGTGATTCAGACCACTTTTTGATAAAATCAGTCTTGAGAGAGAAACTGTCACTAACAAAGGGCAACAGAATGGGAAAGATAATGAAATGGAATACAGACAAACTGAACAGCCCTGATGAAGTAAAAAAATACCAAGTAACACTAAGCACAAAGTTGAGCAATGAAGAGACCACAGTAGGAGTAGATGAAAGGTGAAACAGGTTTGAAAAAGCCATTAAGGATGCTGCAGAGGAAATAATAGGCATAAGAAGGAACAGAAGAATCCAGGAGTGGTTTGATGAAGATTGCAGGTCAGCAATAGAGGAAAAGAACAGGGCAAGAACAAAAGTGTTACAGAGAGAAACCAGAAATAATGTGGAACAATATAGAGAATTAAGGAGAAGAGCTAACAGACTGTGCAAGAGAAAGAAAAGAGAGTGGAATAAGAAGAAATTTCAAGAACTGGAAGAACTAAAGGAACAGAGTGAAATAAGAAAGTTCTATCATGCCATAGGCAAAATGAAGAATAGATTCCAACCAAAAACAACGGCCTGCTCCAGTAAAGATGGGAAAATGATAAGGGAGGAAGAACAGATAGTGGGAAGATGGGCAGAGTATTTCAAAGATACACTAAGCACCAGCCTAGAAGATGAAGAGACCTCTGCACAGGAGGGAAGAGTGGAGCTGGAAGTAGACAATGAAACCAATGAGGCAAGAAAACCAACACTACAAGAGGTCTCCCAGGCTGTGCACAAGTCAAAAAACAATCGAGCCCCTGGGGAAGACAGCATAATTGCTGAATTAATAAAAACTGGTGGTGGGGCTGTAATAAAGGAACTGCACACACTAATATCAGATATATGGGAAACAGAAACTATGCCAGATAATTGGAAAATTGGAATAATAGTCCCCATTTATAAAAAAGGGGACAGAACAGCATGTGAAAACTATAGAGGTGTAACACTCCTAAGTACAGCTTATAAGATCTTCACAAGTATATTAAACGAAAGGATACAGAAGTGTGCAGAAGGCATACTAGGGGAATATCAGTGTGGCCTTCGACCAGGCAGAGGAACAACTGATCAAATATTTGTGATAAGGCAAATGATGGAAAAGTTCTATGAATATGATATAGATCTGCATTTCTTATTCATCGATTTCAAACAAGCCTTTGACAGCATAAATCGGCAGGAACTATACAGAGTACTGAAAGAAGTTGGAATATGTGCTAAATTAATAAGACTAATCAGAATGACAATGACAGAGACAAGAGCAAAAGTAAAGGTCCTTAGCAGAACAAGTGATAGCTTTGACTTTAATAAAGGTGTGAAGCAAGGGGATAGTCTCTCCACTGTCCTATTCAACATAGCCCTGCATAGTGCAGTAAATAAAATCAACAAAAGAGGCACCATATTTATGAAAACTAGCCAGATATGTGCATACGCTGATGACATTGCTATAGTGGGAAGAAATACCAATACACTCATAGAAACATACCGGGCAATGGAAACAGAAGCCTTAAAAATTGGCCTCATAGTAAATGAAAACAAAACAAAATATATGGTAATGTCACAATCTGAGGCCAGAAGAACCCCTAAAAACCTAAACATCAATGGGAAATGCTTCAATGGAGTGTCCTCTTTTAATTACTTGGGAGCCCTAATAACAAATGATAACAGTATTGGAAAGGCTATAAGAGAAAGAATACAGGCAGGAAACAGAGCTTACTTTGCAAATATGCAGCTTTTCAAAAATAGCCTTGTTACAAGAAAAACTAAACTGCTAATATATAATTCCCTAGTCCGCCCAGTTATCACATACGGCTCAGAGGTATGGACATTGACAGAACACGATAAAAATGCTCTAAGAAGCACTGAGCGGAAAATACTACGCAAAATCTATGGGCCAATAACGGAGGAAGAAGGCTGGAGAATACGCTACAATGCCGAATTACAAGAGTTAATACAAGGCAGGGACATAGTAAAATTTGTGAAATCACAGCGAATACGATGGCTAGGACACTTGGAGAGAATGGCAGAGGATAGAATTCCAAAGAAAATGATGAAAGGTATGATCCATTCAGTTAGGCGAAAAGGGAGACCTAGAAGAAGATGGGTCGATGAGGTAATAATGGATATCACCAATATGGGAGTCCGGGGGTGGAAAAGAGCAGCAAATAACCGAGAAGTGTGGAGGAAGATTGTTGAAGAAGCCAAGGCTCACCAAGGGCTGTAGAGCTACTGAAGAAGAAGAAGAAGAGGTACAGATCTATCGGTGAGCGAGCGTTGTATATGATTGCTAAGTAGGGAGCTATTGTATCAGCGTAATCTGAAAGGAACCTAATCGGTATACAATCTGGACCTGAAGACTTGCCCGTATCAAGCGATTTGAGTTGCTTCGCAACCCTAAGGTATCTACTTCTAAGAAAACTCATGCTAGCAGCTGTTCGTGTTTCAAATTCTGGAATATTCCATTCGTCTTCCCTGGTGAAGGAATTTCGTTATGCTGCATACGATTCTGTTGAGATTCCCCTTCTGGCGGCGTGTCTGGTCTTACCGATCTTAGAGCCGTTGCTTCCTGTTAGCCTTGTGTAAGGGAGTAAGATCTTTGGGGGGATGGCCCGTTGGTTGCGTAGTGGTGACGAGTCGGTCGGTCGGTTTTTAAAATCGGGAATTAGAGAATCGGGAATGAGGCCGCGGCGTGGCGTGGCGGTGGAGAGTTGGCTGTTGTTCCGAGAAGCCGCGTGGTCTATCCTGGCGGTGCGAGACGAGTGGGACTACAGAGCCTGTATACAGAGAGAGTGGACATAGGTGAAGTTGCCAGTGATTGGTTGATTAGCTTTGGCGCCATTTTTCTGCCAAACGTCTCTCGCGCTTCCTATGTTCGCCGTGCTTTTGAGTTGAATTGAAGTTGAGAGGACTTTTGGAAACAAAAGGTATTAGAATTATTGAGAGACTTGTTATGCGTTGTGCATGCATGTTCGATTTAGTTGTGTATCGTTTTTAGTACGTAATTAGCGTTTTGAATTTGGCAAAATTTGTAACTTCTTCTTGCAGTCTGAAATGCCCAGTCAGGAAGGAATGTGTAACTCTTGTAATAAAGTCCAGGTACAACTTCCTTAATGGTATATATTATCCGAAATATTTATTTAGTTACGCCTATAAAAATGTTTGGGTCTTCACTTTGCTCAGAAAACTCTGATTTTAAAGTGTCAGTTTTTTAAAATATTTTTAATCACGCAAAACAGGTAGGCCTGTTACTGCATTTTAAGCTCTTATTTCTTTAACAGTTCGTGCATACTGGCAGCATCACAAGTTTTTCTGAAGCCAATATCTTACAGTCCTTGCTGGAAACGGAAAGTTCCTGTAATTCTTGTGCCATGCTCATTCGACTTTATAGCGTCAAAGTTTATTTCGTTCCGAATCAGAACACTGGGCATTATTTTGGTTTCAGTATTATTGCCTGACTGTTAACGCAGGCGAGTTGTAAGCGCGTTTTCCGCAGTTGTCGTGGTTGCTGAGACATTATTCGTAGTAAATAATTGTAGGTACTCTTGAAGACAGTTTTTAATAGGCCTACTTACTGTGGGGTAGAAGGGATACGGTAGCTTTCTTGTTATATTTCGTCGTTATTACGGTAGCCTACTTTTAACCTTACCTGATTTTTGTAATCTTTTTCGTTTATTATCTACGAGAGGTATTCAGTATATACAGGGTGAGTCACCTAACATTACCGCTGGATATATTTCGCAAACCATATCAAATACCGACGAACCGATTCGACAGACCGAACGTGAGGAGAGGGGCTAGTGTAATTGTTTAATACAAACCATACAAAAATGCACGGAAGTATGTTTTTTAACACAAACCTACTTTTTTTAAATGGAACTACGTTAGTTTTGTTAGCACATCTGAACATATAAACAAATACGTAATCAGTGCCGTTTGTTGCATTGTAAAATGTTAATTACATCTGGAGATATTGTAACCTAAAGTTTAAGTAACTCATCCTGTATAGATATATGAAAGAAAGTCGTAAGCAATTGTTTACTTGTGACATGCAAAAAATTTGAAGACGTGACTAGAAGTACTAATACGTCTCACACTTTTTGCATGTCACAAGTAAACAACTGCTTACGACTTTTATTCATCTGACGTAATACAGGTACTTCAAATCTTTAGCGTTATGCACTTCCGATACAAAACAAATTCTATACACTATATTTTTTTATTTACGTTACTTTCATTGTAATATGACTAATAAACGAACTTTAAAGGAGATAAATGCAAGTAACGAATAATTTTTACAGCCACTGTATCAAATTTTCCTTTGCTGTACGTAGTAGGCTACTAGAGTATATTATAACTGTAAAGGAAGCCATTTAACGAGTGATTTCGCCATATTGTCTTGTGCTTTTGATTCGGTGAGTGTGTACTCCACTCCCGCCCGCAGTTTGGCAGAAAAATGGCCGCCGTATCATACGGTTGGCCACTCTCTCCCTATACAGGCTCTCTATGTGGGTCGAGTTGACGGCACAAGGCTGTAAGCTCTTGCTGTGAACCCCCGGGGGCCACAGCTGTGGTTCCGAGTCACTACATGGTGGGAGCGGCAACGGATGTCTTTAAATTGTCCGTCTGGAGGCGGGAATGATGGGCTAGTAACTCGCCTAACCTGAGGAGTGGTATTTCGCCGCCGTGGGTGCAGAGAAGACGAGGGCTCCGGCGACAGAGCGCGTGGCTGCGCGACTGTGCCCAGTTGGGTACGCTGGCGACGTGGACAGGTCGGGTGTGAGGAACCTTTACATCGGAGTTCACCTGCTACTTCTCTGATAAACTGCAAGTTAAGTATGTTAAAGGTTTAGATGTTAATTGAAGAATTTGGGTTTGTGCAACCTGCGTCTTTTCTGCCTTGTGGGCTCCTGCGTTCGGGTTTCGTGTCCCTGTCGCCGGTGTATTTATAGACAGTGATCTTTCCGCTTCTTATTAGTACTGCCCGATAGGAAGTGTATTTTTGGGCATGGTGTAATGTTGTTGCATTAATGTGATCTGAAAGCGGTGCTGATATTCAAGAGCATAAAAGTGGGTTAAAAGCTGTGAGCTGTCTGGGGAAGTTAACCTTGCATTACTGAGCAACTGTTCCACCAGGTATCCAGTCTAGCTTACCAAATTCCCAACCAGACTAACGTCATACGACAACCGCTGATTATATATATATATATATATATATATATATATATATATATATATATATATATATATATATATATAAGAGAATTTAAATAAAAAGAAATAAATCAGTTTATATTTGGAAATTTATTTTAACATTGATCATTGAAACTTCAGCATATTAAACTTGATCCATAAGTAAACTGGTGCCTTAGTTAGCATTCAGAAAATGTGAGTTTGAAATCTTACGGAACACATCAAATATGGAGCCAAGATTGGGGGACTGCATACAACACTGCATTCATAAAATAACACACGAAGAACGTTGAAACATATGCAAGAGGAAACTAACCACAACCAACCGATTCATTTTCACCCAAAGAAGTTACGTTCGTAGCACAATCCAGTCCGTCATGTAATTACCACACACTGGTATACTAAATTCATATTAACTCTTTGTGAAATCTTCCCGAAAAGAATAGCTGAGGGCTACTTTGATGATTACACCACATGCTTCACGTGGTCAACTTGGTTTACACAAAGAGTGTAAGTCCACAATAATTTTGATAGTTAAAATAAATTAGATCGAAAAGCAATTTACAAAAGAAAAACCTCGAACTGGTTACCATCGTCTTACTATTAACCTGATGGGTCAAACAATTGTATAAGCACGTGGTACTGGTCTCACAAAGTACACCCCACGTGGGTTGAACATAAAGAAAAGTTGCTATATTGAAAAATATTGTCAAGACGGGACGTTATATTCTCACGCACATTCGCATTTAAGATTGATGATCTTAGAGTAACTGATCAACACGAGGTTCCACTTTACTCACAAAGTAGTGACAAAGCAACTACTGGAAGATATTCTGAACTTCACACTCGAATTACACTGCGTTGCAATTTGAGATAACATTAGATATTTTAGAGCTAAACCTGAAATAAAGGTGATTAAATTTTCAGTTAGGCTGAACTTAAGAAATCCATTGTCCTACGGACTTAGCAGACACGCGCTTAGCCGGAGATCTTACCACTTCAGACGATCGCCGCGGACAGACTGACCTGGGCTCCTATCGAGCGTGCTAACAGATACAAGCGGAAGTGACCAGAGAGGCAGCTTCCTATACCAACATGACAAGGGATGGACAGGACCATACTAAGAATAGAAACCTCTCTGCTTTTAGGAAGCGTAGCTACCTGTTCCGACGTTGGTCCTACTGTTCTCTAGCAGACAGGCTTGTCTGCTACCCTCAAGCATGCTACTGGAAATACATTTGTTCATTCATCCTCTCACACAGAAGGGAAGGGGGATGACAGTATCTTATCATATACAGTATATAAGAGAAAGCGGATGTAGGTTCCTTATGAGACTGTGTGACATGAATTACATATAAATTGTGTTTTAAGGTGTAGTAGTGTGACAGCTCGTTCTTGTTTATGTGTAAAAGTAACACGTTCCACTACTCAGTCTCCTTCCAGATAGAAACACCACAGTAAATTTAGACGAGGAATTTATGCCGTAAATGACAACAGACTTATGAAATTAACATGAAAGGAATCCAACATAGACCTTTCAAGGGATTATTGTTTTAGATTACTTTTTTTCTGCCTTGTAGCCTTCTGCGTTCGGATTTCCTGTCCCTGTCGCCGATGTATTTATAGACCATGATCTTTTGGCTTCTTATTAATACTCCCTGGGAGGAAGTGTGTTTTTGGGCAGGGATTATGGTTACTGATTTGATTCCTCCTCTTCCCCTGGCCTCGCGTGAGGTCGATGTAATTGCTGAATGTGAGGCGTTGTGGGTCTGTTAGTCCGCTTCTAGCCTGAGCATCCTTCGGGAGACAATTGTGGCCGCCCTTACACCCGGGCGGTTAATTATTTCTATCCCAGGACATTTTGGTGGCAGGACATGGTATTAAAGTTGTTAGTTATTGTAAAATGTTAAATGGTTATATTTTACTCTGATCGTTTTTGGCCACTGTTTAAAAAAGGCTAACTTTGCTTTTCATTGGTGTTTTTTTAAAATTACATGGCTTTAAAACTGTTAGTTATTGTAAAAGGTGAATGACTGTGTCTTTACTTTGATTGTTTTAATCTACTTGGCATCCTTTGAAAACGCTAGTTATGCCTCCCTGTTAGCGAGCCCTTGTAATTTAATATCTTGTTGTGCCAAAATTTAAAAGAAGTGGCTCCCTACATGTTCGATGGCGAAATTGTATGCAAATTGGTGTTTTGTTTCATTACTTGGAAAGTTTTAATTTTGTTATTAAATGCTTTATCAAAGTCTGTTTTGGGTAAAATGGTTTGGCTATTAACGGTTAAGTTTTTTTTTAATTTCATTACTTGGAAAATTTTGATTTGTTATCAAATGTCTTATCAAACCCGGTTTTAAGTGAAATTGCTTGGCCGTTAACTGTAAAGTAAATTAGTTTGGAAAGGCACTCGTGCCTGATAGCTTTTTTGGATCTGTTCCTGGTAAAGTGGTAAAGAAATGCCTTTTAATGGTTGAAGTAATCAATAAAGAAATTGTAGATTGCAACTCGACAGTAACCAACTAATTTTGGCTCCGCTCCCCAACTGGGGGTTTTCCTTGATTAATCGTAACACCCGTCTCAGAAGGCTCGTTTAGTGAGACTGTAGTCTGGAAATGTAGTGAAGCTCTGTACTAGCCATGCTTTTGTCAAAGAGAGAAGGTGGGAAACCTGCTGCTTTGGCTGCAAGGAGAGTCGCTTGCTGGATTTTGGCTGGATCAAGGCAACCAGATAGACGCTGTATTTCTTGATTTCTGAGAAGCATTTGACTCAGTACCACACCTACACTTATTGTCAAAAGTACGATCATATGGGGTATCGAGGGAAATTTGGGACTGGATTGAGGGCTTTTTGGTAGGGAGGACATAACATGTTACCTTGGACGGAGAGTCATTGTCAGATGCAGAAGTAACTTTGGGTCTGCACGAACGATATATGTTGGCACCTTTCCTGTTCATGTCATGTTATTTCCGTTGCCGACATTATTGATGGTAACCTCAGACTTTTTGCAGATAATGAAGTTATCTGTAGTGAAGTACTCTCTGAAAGAAGCTGCATTGTTGTTCCGTCAGATTTTGATAAGATTTAAAAGTGCTGCAAAGATTGGCAAGTTGCTTTAAACATTCAGAAATGTAAGATTATGCACTTCACAAAACGAAAAACCTAGTATCCTCTGTTTATAATATCAATGAATCACAGCTGGAATGTCCGCCCTGATAGCTGAGTGGTTTGCCGGCACGTTCGTGAGAGGGTGTTCGGTGAGAGGGTTAGTTGCCCTCTGTAATAAAAAACTGAGTTAATCCGTCAACAACGAACTTCAACGGATGTCTTACGACATCCGCCCCGAGCAGATGCAACGAACGAAAGCGAACAAAATAAGATTAAAAAAAAAAAAAAAATGGTCAGCGTGAAGGATTGCCGTCCTAGGGGCCCGGGTTCGATGCCCGGCTGGGTCGGGGATTTTCTCTGCTCAGGGAGTGGGTGTCGTCTTCATCATCATTTCGTACCAATCCGGCGTGCAGATCGCCCAATGTGGCGTCGAATTTAATAAGACCTGCCCAGTAAGAGGCCTCCCAGCCAATGACGCCAAACGCTCATTTCCATTTTTTACAGCTGGCATCGGCCAACTCATACAAATACCTTGCAGTAACACATTGTAAAGATACGAAATGGAATGAACAGAAATGCTCAGTCGATGGTAAAGCAGGTGGTAGACTTAGAAAATGCATCCAGTCTCAAAGATGTTTTGATAATTAAATGGACACCACTATTTGCAACCAGGCGTTGATATACTTCATTGGGGACATGATGAAAATTTGTGCCCCGATCGGGACTCGAACCCGGGACCTTCTGCTTACATGGCAGACGTTCTATCCATCTGAGCCACCGAGGACACAGATGAATATTGCGTCTGCAGGGACTTATCCCTTGCACGCTCCCCCTGAGACGCACATTCCCAACATGTCCACAACACTACATTCGTAGTGCGCCTAATAGATGGTTGCCCATCATACTCATTACCCGTGGCAGATTAATCTACCAAGTCCCCTACGAGTTTGGGCATAGCGTGTGCGTTCCCACAAGAAGGTCAATGGCCGGGAAGTAATAAGTTAGGTCCATTTAGTTTAAGGCCTGATAAATCAGCCGGTGTTCCTTGGAGGAAATATAGTAGACGTAATCGTTTTAAATTTGTTACCTATTGCAAACCAGAGAAAAGTGCTGATATTAGTAAAGTAAAGGGATGGCCTGATTTAGAAAATCTTTGTAAATGTAAGAACAAACTTTTCCAAGGTGTTAATCCTTTTTATATCGGGTTGGAAATAGCTGGTGATGAACCTGCAAAGAATGATGTTGTACAGAGTGAGGTTAAATATGTTACATTTGTAGTTCGCAACAGAGTGTATATGACTTTCTGTAAAAGGAAAGGTACAATTACCTTCTAAATAAAGTTTATTATTTGCAGCTAATGTCTGCGTTGGAATTTTTTTATGGAAACTGGGACCATATCAGGAACTATCCAGACGACCTTCGCCTCGCCTTCCTTGTTCCTACTTCGCAGCAACGAATCGACGATTTGGCATTAACATTTTATGGAAATAAAATTAATTATTCAGCTGCTGTTATTGTGTTGTGCCGGCCTGAGCAATGTGGATGGTTTGGTGTTTTAGCGGATTCCTGATATTCACGGTACACGCGTGAAACGGTCGTACGGGAAAATCTCCACTTCATTGCTACCTCGGACTTGCTGTGTCCCATCGCTCGTGCGCCGACTATATCACCACGTTCAAACTCACTTATATCTAACAAAATTGTTAAGGCTTTAGTGGCCACTTGTTGACAAACTGCCTATTGTCTTCTGTCTAGAGTTCTTCGCCCGACGTTCGTCTGATGATTTTGCTGACGTTTCGCCAGCACGAGTAGCTGGCATTGTCAAAGCTTCACCCTCCACCGACAGTGGAAGGTGAAGCTTTGACAATGCCAGCCACTCGTGATGGCGAAACGTCAGCAAAATCATCAGACGAACGTCAGCCGAAGAACCCGAGACAAAAGCCAATAGGCTCTTTATCACTTAAATGTTGATAACCTGCCATTATAGCTCAAGTAACCGATCTAACAACTGCGTCGACAGCAGCTCCGTATTCTACCTTTTTACATATCTCTGTATTTGAATACGCATAAGTATACCAGTTGCTTTGGCGCTTCAGTGTATATTCCTCTACTACGGCTGGTTCTTGAAACTTTGTATGTAAGTTTTTTCGAGACAGTTTCCGTCTATCTTATAGAGTCTGCCAGTTTTGTTTCTTCAGATCTCTGTGACACTCTCACATGGATCAAACATGTGACCATTGGTGCTACCCTCTTTTGGTTCAAATACCTCTGAGCACTATGGGACTTAACATCTGAGGTCATCAGTTCCCTAAAACTTAAAACTACTTATACCTAACAAACCTAAGGACATCACACAGTTACATGCCCGAGGCAGGATTCGAACCTGCGACCGTAGCAGTCTCGCGGTTCCAGACTGAAGGGCCTAGAACAGCTCGGCCACCACTGCCGGGCGCCCTTTTTTGTATGCGTTCAATCTCCCCTGTTCTGTAGAGGTGCCGCATACTTGAGTTGATTCTGCAACCGGTCGTACGAGTGACTAGTAAGCAAACATCTTTGACTATATATGACGGTAGTATCTGTTCCCGAAAGACAATGCAGCTTTGCTAGAATGAAATGTTAATCAAATGGACACCCTATCTGCAACCAGGCGTTGCTGTACTTCATTGGGGACATGATACTGCCGTCATATAAAATTGTTCAGCTTGACATAAGTGCAACCCTTCGTCAGATTGCTGCACACTTCAGTGCTGGGCCATCAACGTCATCGTGCGAACCATATGAGACCCATGATACTTCTAGATACACCTCTGACAGGTGACACGTACGTAAGCACGCTGTGTGATCACCTGCATCCATTTATGTCCATTGTGCATTCCAACGGATTTGGGCAATTCCAGCAGGACAATGCGACGCCCCACAAATCCAGAATTTCTACAGAGTGGCTCCAGGAACACTCTTCTGAGTTTAAACACTTTCGCTGGCCACCAGACTCCCCAGACATAAAAACATTGTTGAGCGTATCTGGGATACATTTCAGCATGCTGTTCAGTGGAGATCCTTACCCCTCCATAAGAGTTTATGGACAACTTTGCAGGATTCATTGCGTCCATTCCAGCATTACTTGAGACATTAGTCCATGCCACGTCGTGTTGAGGCACTTCTGCGTGCTCGCCGGAGCACTGTATTAGTCAGGTGTAGCAGTTTCTTCGTCTCCTCAATGTAGGAACATACTGCCACCGTCTATGTATCGTTCACATAGGGATCGTAAGGACAAAATTAGAATGATTGCTGCACGCACAAAGTCATTCAAACAGTCATTATTCCCGTGCTCCATACGTGAATGGAACAGGAGGAAACAGTAATGTCTGGTAGAATGCCACGTTGCTCTGGTATCAACTTCATACAACACTGACCATTAAAATTGCTACACCACGAAGATGACGTGCTACAGACGTGAAATTTAACCGACAGGAAGAAGATGCTGTGATATGCAAATGATTAGCTTTTCAGAGCATTCAGACAAGGTTGGCGCCGGCGCCGACACCTACAACGTGCTGACATGAGGAAAGGTTCCAGCCGGTTTCTCATACACAAACAGCAGTTGACCGGCGTTGCCTGGTGAGGCGTTGTTGTGATACCTCGTGTAATGAGGAGAAATGCGTACCATCACGTTTCCAACTTTGATAATGGTCGCATTGTAGCCTATCGCGATTGCGGTTTATCGTATCGCGACGTTGATTGTCGCGTTGGTCGAGATCTAATGACTGTTAGCAGAATATGGAATCGGTGGGTTCAGGAGGGTAATACGGAACGCCGTGCTGGACCCCAGCGGCCTCGTATCACTGGCAGTCGAGATGACAGGTATCTTATCCGCATGGCTGTAACGGATCGTGCAGCCACGTCTCGATCCCTGAGTCAACACATGGGGACGTTTGCAAGACAATAACCATCTGCACGGACAGTTCGACGACGTTTGCAGCAGCATGGACTATCAATTCGGAGACCGTGGCTGCGGTTACCCTTGACGCTGCATCACAGACAGGAGCGCCTGCGATGGTGTACTCAACGACGAGCCTGGATGCACGAATGGCAAAACGTCATTTATTCGGATGAATCCAGGTTCTGTTTACAGCATCGTGATGGTCGCATGCGTGTTTGGCGACATCGCGGTGAACACACATTGGAACAGTGTATTCGTCATCGCCATACTGGCGTATGACCCGGCGTGATGGTATGGGGTGCCATTGGTTACGCGTGTCAGTCACCTGTTGTTCGCATTCAGACGCGTTATGACCCCTGGCCCTACCCTTCATTCGATCTCTGCGAAACCCTACATTTCAGCAGGATAATGCACGACGGCATGTTGCAGATACTGTACGGGCCTTTCTGGATACAGAATATGTTAGACTGCTGCACAGGCCAGCACATTCTCCAGATCTCTCACCAATTGAAAACGTCTGGTCAATGGTGGCCGAGCAACTGGCTCGTCACAATACGCCAGTCAGTACTGTTGATGAACTGTGGTATCGTGTTGAAGGTGGATGGGGAGCTGTACCTGTACACGCCATCCATGCTCTGTTTGACTCAATGCCCAGGCGTATCATGGCCCAGAGGTGGTTGTTCTGGGTACTGATTTCTCAGGATGTATGCACCCAAAATGCGTGAAAATGTAATCACATGTGAGTTCTAGTATAATATATTTGTCCAATGAATACCCGTTTATCATCTGCATTTCTTGTTGGAGTAGCAGTTTTAATAGCCAGTAGTGTAGAATGCATATGGGCTATGAGATCATCAGAGAATCTCGTCGGCGTTCGTGGTGTAACAATATCTATTTCCGGCACCGTGTTGCCTGCACCTGCTGGACGAGTGTTGAGCGACACAGCGAATCGAGGCTTTAAAGCTGGCGACCCGGCTGGCCGGGCTGTTACGGGAGCGACGACCTCACGGGCAGCCGGCGCAGTCGGCGTGCCGACCCGAAGGCCACTCGGTCCCGTGCGCCGGCCGACTCGGCTAGTGGACAAGGCGGCAGAGCCACTGGCGGCCGCTTTCACCGCTGCGGCGGGCCAACCGACCGAAATAGCGTCGTCTGCAGTCGCGGTAGCCGCGCGCCGGAGGAGCGCCGGCGTCAGAAGCCTGGCGCCGCACCGGCGGGGCTTTCTTCCGCGGTGCCGCGCTTTTCCTCGCGCTGCCTCGTCTACGTCATCACACCCGGCGCCAAAAGTCACCGAACACATTTCCGCTACGCGCAGAAGCGAAACTCCCGCCGTGTGTGGTGGCCACATTGAAGCGTCTCATCTCACGATCAGTGACAGATACGCTGTTGAAATGGCATTCGCTACAAACTGCCCTCTACCCCCATCTCAGATTTCACCCAATTGCCAAATTTACTATTTATACAGGGTATTACAAAAAGGTACGGCCAAACTTTCAGGAAACATTCCTCACACAAAAAAATGGTTCAAATGGCTCTGAGCACTATGGGACTCAACTGCTGAGGTCATTAGTCCCCTAGAACTTAGAACTAGTTAAACCTAACCAACCTTAGGACATCACACACATCCATGCCCGAGGCAGAATTCGAACCTCCGACCGTAGCTGTCTCGCGGTTCCAGACTGCAGCGCCTAGAACCGCACGGCCACTTCGGCCGTCATTCCTCACACACAAATAAAGAAAAGACGTTATGTGGACATGTATCCGGAAACGCTTAATTTCCATGTTAGAGCTCATTTTAGTTTCGTCAGTATGTACTGTAATTCCTCGATTCACCGCCATGATTTCGTACGGGATACTCTACCTGTGCTGCTAGAACATGTGCCTTTACAAGTACGACACAACATGTGGTTCATGCACGATGGAGCTCCTGCACATTTCAGTTGAAGTGTTCGTACGCTTCTCAACAACAGATTCGGTGACCGATGGATTGGTAGAGGCGGTCCAATTCCATGGCCTCCACGCTCTCCTGACCTCAACCCTCTTGATTTTCATTTACGGGGGCATTTGAAAGCTCTTGTCTACGCAACCCCGGTACCAAATGTAGAGACTCTTCGTGCTCGTATTGTGGACGGCTGTGATACAATACGCCATTCTGCAGGGCTGCATCAGCGCATCAGGGATTCCATGTGACGGAGGGTGGATGCATGTATCCTCGCTAACGGAGGACATTTTGAACATTTCCTGTAACAAAATGTTTGAAGTCACGCTTGTACGTTCTGTTGCTGTGTGTTTCCATTCCATGATTAATGTGATTTGAGGAGCTCTAACATCGAGAGTAAGCGTTTCCGGACACCTGTCCACAGAACAAATTTTCTTTCTTTGTGTGTGAGGAATGTTTCCTGAAAGTTTGGCCGTATCTTTTTGTAACACCCTGTATATCATCATAGTCTTCTCTTTTTCTCTCTCTCTCTTCGTCCGACTGTTCAAAAACCTTTTTCTCAGTAACGGACAGACGTATCGAGTTGAAATTTAGGTCTACGGTCGCTTGGCGATGTTAAATAGTGAAGCGTCTAAGTGTGAACAAAATATATGTCACATACACTGCTCAGCAAAAGATTCGACTTTTTTTTGGGTCATCAGTCTTCTGACTGGTTTTATGCGGTACGCCACGAATTCCTCTCCTTTGCCCACATCTTCATCAGTCGTGGTCTAGGGAAGCTGGCTCGGTAGCTCAGTGAGTTCGGTCAAAGAACTGGTTGTTCTATGTAATAAAAAAAACTGAGTGAAGGGATCAACAGCGAACTTCGAACTTCAGCGGATGTCATGTGACGTCCGCCACGACCAACTACAAAAAAAAGAAAAAAAATGGTGTAGCGTCTTTGATTCGTAATCAAAAGATCCTCGGCCCTGGGTTCGAAACCCGCCACCACTTAAATTTTGATCAATAATCAACATTGGCGGTCGAAGAATTCCGGCTTGAGGAGTCACCCTCATTTTGGCAAAGGCCTTGTCGAAGAGGGCGGAATAGTGGACAGAGAGGTTCAGCGCAGTATTATCCTCAGTGTAAGAAACTGCCCCTACAGGCGGATGAATCAGCAATGGTCAACGGCATTTGAATGCAGAAGACGATGGAAAGTACTGCATTAAAGAGACACGACGTGTGTCCCAAGACATGTGGCCTGTAATTGAAAGAAAATCTCATGACGATGTCTCCATTAGTAAAAGAGTCCAGAATAGTCCCCATTCGGATCTCTGGGATAGGACTACCAAGGGGGAGGTAAATGTCAATGTCGTGTGACTGGGGCCTCCCGTCGGGTAGACCGTTCTCTGGGTGCAAGTCTTTCGATTTGATGCCTCTTCGGCGACTTGCGCGTCAATGGGGATGAAACGATGATGATTAGGACAACACAACACTCAGTCCCTGAGAGGAGAAAATCTCCGACCCAGCTGGGAATCGAACCCAGTCCCTTAGGATTGACATTCTACCGCGCTGACCACACAGCTATCGAGTGCGGACAAGGTGAAGATCATCACGATGAAGAGACTGAATAGCCAACGAAAGAGATAGAATAACCAACGAGTCGCGGCCTTGAATGTCAGAAGCTTGAACATGGTAGGGAAGGAAAAAAATCTGAAGAGGAAAATGCAGAGGATCAGTCTAGATATAGTAGGGGCCAAGTTTGGAATAATATTGTAAAATGTAGTACGGTGTTTGAGGTCTCATTGACTTAGGCACTTCACACTTTACCCAGTTGGAGCCCATATACTGGATGCTGTTTACTACTGGCACGCTCTCTGGAAGTTTCCCACTCATGTAAACATACTGCTGCCACAGCGAGCAGTCCAGTATCAACAACAGCTTCATTCAGTTTGTGTTCAGCACTGCAGTAACATGTCACGTAGAGGCCCACAACACTTTGAGAGAATAGTACCTTTACTTTCTGCAGGTCATACAGGGCAAGACGTTGCCGATCGGTTACTTGTCACCCAAAGTGGTTCAAATGGCTCTGAGCACTGTGGGACTTAACATCAGAGATCATCAGTCCCCTAGACTTAGAACTACTTAAACCTAAAGACATCACACACATCCATGCCCGAGGCAGGATTCGAACCTGCCACCATAGCAGCAGCGCGGTTCCGGATTGAAGAGCCTAGAACCGCTCGGTCACAGCGGCCGGCCTGTCACTCAAAGTGGTGTGGTCTAAGGTATGGAGAAACGATAGACCTCGCAGTGGTCATCCTCGTACATCAACACCAATGCAGGATAGCTTCCTCCAAATGTCGGCTCACAGTCGCCCAACATCAACTGTTAGAAATGTTGGAAATGACTTCTCCCGGGCAACAGATATTCGTATTTCTTTCTTCCCTTCCTTTGCTTGTGCCGTTTTTCCCGTGATTACGCAGGGTCAGTATGGTTAATCGGATGTGGCAACGTTTGTTGAAGGGGTGGCCTTCCTGACGCTACCCCGTACCCCCAGGGAAGGAATTAGTGTACCCCAACTGTTTGCGACTAGTGTAATCCATGGAATAGTGCGAAAGTGTTGAGATGTCTGCGAGCCGTATAACTGAGGCGGTACGTGGGGATAAGCCCGGTATTCACCTAGGGAGATGTGGAAAACCGCCTAAAAGCCACATCCAGGCTGGCTGGCACACCACCCCTCGGGCGGATTCGATTCGGGGCCAGCGTGCCTACCCGAGTCCAGGACGCAACGCAACAGGTATTTGTATCTCAGACCAAAAACTGCGCAGAAGATTGCATCAGGCTGGTCTTCATTCCAGAACACCAATGTGAAGCTGTACACTGTACCAACGGAACCGGTGCAATCGAAGGACCTGCTCTCTTGCACATCTACATTGGAGCATCACAGAATGGAGTAACGTCAAAATGCTTACACGGCCAGAACTGATTGCGACCTAATACTTGACGTGTTAGGGTTTGGAGAAGAGCTAGACTACAACAGGAATGCCGATACGTTCAGGAAATCCATCTGCTTGCAGGTAGAATTGTAATATTCTGGTTGGTGAATCCTAATTCACATCTACTGCAAATTTACTGGACCTCGATGCATCCAAGAGGTCCTACAAACGATTGTGAGGCTCTACAGACGTGAAGTCCATGATAACTCCGTTCTAGTCGATGACAGTGCAAGATCGGCTCATACTCTAAAAGCGTATCGGTATCTTCAAAGATGCGACATCAACCGAATACACTGGCCAGCACTGTTCCCAGACATGAAGGCAATTGAGCATGTTGAAGGCGGGCTTTGCACAGCGATCTTCAGGACCTCACTGAAGCAGTGATTGAACCTATGATATACTTCATGGTCTCATCCAGAGCATGCATTGCAGCGTGGAAGAACTCGTCCATGTGTGGAAAGTATGTATTCACTACTGAAGACTGATAATCAAAACCTGATCATCATCATCATCATCGTCTCATCATCAGATCACCATCATCATCAGATCACCACCACCACAGCCACCACCACCACCGCCACCATCATCATCACCATCACGAGATAAAGATTTTCATTAGTTTTATTCTCAAGATGTACAATTAGGAGAGAGCCTACTTTGTTTCGCAATGGTATTTTGTAACTAACAAAAATAGTTATTGTTTTCAGAGGGAATTATGTTTATTTTGTTCATAAGGGATTATGCAAACTTAAATTGGTATACTATAAGCAGTCATTGTAGTAAGCTGTGTGATAATCCAAACATTTGTTGAGATGTGTTCAAAAATGGTTCAAATGGCTCTGAGCACTATGGGACTCAACGTCTGAGGTCATTAGTCCCCTAGAACTTAGAACTAGTTAAACCTAACTAACCGAAGGACATCACACACGTCCATGCCCGAGGCAGGATTGGAACCTGCGACCGTGGCGGTGACGCGGTTCCAGACTGTAGCGCCTAGAGCCGCACGGCCACCCCGGCCGGCGTTGAGATGTGTATTCTGACGCTCGCAAACGCACTCATAAAAACTTACAAGGTATTTCCTGTTGGTCTGGAACCATGAAATTTGCCAAGAAACAGGTTTCACAGTACAGCCAAAACAAAATTCCGAAAATGGTTAATCTGTAATAATATCATACTACTTTTATATTTTTTATCGGGCTGTCTGCCCGTTAATCTGTTAAGACCCCTTTATCTCAGAAATGATTAGACCTGTCAATTTAAGATTTATGTCACATACTGACGTCTATGGTTCCTTGTTGTTTGCTTATAGGACAATGCAATCACGTATCGGCCATTTATGCCACATATACTGATACAAATGTCTTTAATCAAAATCTATAGCGTGCTTCCCGGTCTAGAATCATGAAGTCTTGGCAAGAAGAGACGTTTCACAATACAAGTAAAGTGAAAAATCCGAAACTGTCAGTCTGTAACTATACCACACGAAAAAACAAATTTGTGTCATTGGTTATCCGACGGCAAGTCTGTCTATTCGTCTGTTAAGACCCATGTATCTCACGAACGGGTAGACATTTGACGCTGAGATTTATGTTAAATACTGACAAGGGAACATCCCCATCGCAACCCCCTCATATTTAGTTATAAGTTGGCACAGTGGATAGGCCTTGAAAAACTGAACACAGATCAATCGAGAAAACAGGAAGAAGTTGTGTGGAACTATGAAAAAATAAGCAAAATAAACAAACTGGGTCGTCCATGCGTAAGATAGGCAACATTAAGGGCAATATGAGGCGAGGAGCGCCATGGGCCCGTGGTTAGCGTGAACAGCTGCGGAACGAGAGGTCCTTCGTTCAAATCTGCCCTCGACTGAAAATTTTAACTTTTTATTTTCAGTTTATGTGAAAAACTCTTATGTTTTCATCACTTTTTTTGGAGTGATTATTATATCCACAAGAAAACCTAAATCGGGCAAGGTAGAAGAATCTTTTCACCCATTCGCCAAGTGTACTAGTTAGGTGGGTCGACAACATATTCCTGTCATGTGACGCACATCCTGTCACCAGTGTCGTATACAAAATATCAGACGTGTTTTCCTGTGGAGGAATCGGTTGACCTATGACCTTGCGCTCAAATGTTTTCGGTTCCCATTGGAGAGGCACGTCCTTTCGTCAACTAATCACACGGTTTTGCGGTGCGGTCGCAAAACACAGACACTAAACTTATTACAGTGAACAGAGACGTCAACGAACGAACGGACAGATCATAACTTTGCGAAAATAAAGAAAGCAAAATTTTAAGTCGAGGGCAGATTTGAACGAAGGACCTCTCGTTCCGCAGCTGTTCACGCTAACCACGGGAGCACGGCGCTGCTCGCCTCTATCTTGCCTATCTTACGCATGGACGACCCAGTTTGTATATTTTGCTTACTTTTTCATAGTTCCACACAACTTCTTCCTGTTTTCTCGATTGATCTGTGTTCAGTTTTTCAAGACCTATCCACTGTGCCAACTTATAACTCAATCTGAGGGGGGTGCGATGGGGATGTTCCCTTGTGAGGTCTATTGTACTTCGGTACTGTGGAAACGTTATTCTTCTAAGTGATCGTCTCGGAAACGTTGGGACCGATATCTTTTAAGTATTAATATCGATAACAGGCAAAAATCGTCGAGATCATTGATTCCCGGAATTGATGAACTGTCTGTATAGATAATTAAGTTTGCGTGGAACACTCTAGGAGTGAGTCCTACTCGCATCTGGGTTTTTTTTTTTTTTAATAAAAAGCTTCAAGTGAGATGTTGACTAATCTTGAAGTTCATCTGTATACATCTCTTAGTCCGAATTCTTATTTTCCTATAAAAGATTACCACGGTACGACCACCAGGATTCATCGTCAGTCACATTTAGTTTCACAGTGTCTTTCTCTCCTTTATACATTTTCTGATGGGGCCTGCATTATATCCTCTAAAGTTAGAAATGTTGTGAAGCGGATTGACTCATGAGAGGATACAAACAACTTCATGAAACTCTTCCCAACCGAAGCACTGGTTACATCCAGGCCAGCGAGGCTGCAAGTGCTCTCGTACTGCCAACATCTTGTAAATATTGGACTGTATGTTGTAATGAGTGTAACGACAGATTATACCATCTGAACCGTCAAAGTTTCATTGCCGATAGTCATTAGTAAAAGCAGTTGTAATCCAGACAGTGTTTCCTTATTATTTATCAATAACCGAGATCACTGTTTCTAAGATAAGGCGTGAACGGTTCATTACAAACTCTTACGCCGCTTGGAGGTCTCGTTCCACCTACTTTCCTTCCTCTGCTGCTGTTACTTCACTATTCCTTTTCTCCAGTGTCTTTTTCTTCGCGGCTTTTGATTATCCTGCGTATTCAAAACGAGGAGTACTTCTTTTCTGTACAATCAGCAGAATTCTCATCCGTGGCTTTTGACGGTCATTTACAGAGTTTGCTCAAAATTTCTCTTCCTGTATTCACGTTTAGCAACTACAGAAAACTTTGGTTGTTTACTGGTATGCTTGACATTTCAGTCGGTAGGCCATACGATTCTTCCAGACTGGTTGCTCTTATCGGTTTACCGGTAACGAGTTGAACGGCAGTGCATGACTGTTTCATCCTGTGAGTTGCTCTCTCTGTAATGCCAAAATGCCTTACAGCCTAAAAGCCGCACGTTTCAGTTCAGCCACTTTTCTTGATAGTAGTGATAAGAGAAATACAATAGTTCAGGTTAGCAAGAATTGTGCGAATAAACATCTGAAATTGAACCCCGTAAAAAAAAAAGGAAAATCAACTCAATAGAGTTAAAATAAGCAAATAAATTATGTGTTATGTACTCACTGTACGAAGCGCGTATGAGTAAGTTCTCCAGAGACATACACAAAAAGCTAAAATGGTAAGAGAGAATACGGAAGGCATACAAAAAGAAGGGCAAGGAGAATGGCAAGAGGTTTGTTCGCCCCTTGATAGAGTGTCGTGAAAATTCTGAAAAAAACTAAACTTGCAAAGTCCTGAAGATATGTGCCAACTATACCACGGAACACCTACTTACAAAGTTTCGAGAATCAGTGTTTATTGCGGAATCTACGGGATATATTGGCACTATTTTAATGAGCTAACAGAAAAATGTACATTAGAGCTGTTCGTTCTGCTGTTATAAGTGTCACATTCAAGAAATAAATGTTTTAATGTGTTTTAAATGAAAACAAGATGAAACAACATTGGATAGAACTGGCTCGGAGGGACACATGAATAATTATTAACGTTTCCAGAATGAAATTTTCGCTTTGCCGCGAGGAGTGCGCTGACATGAAACTTCCCCGCAGATTAAAATTGTGTGTCGGACCGAGACTCGAAGTCGGGAACTTTGCGTTTCGCAGGGAAATGCTCTACCAACTGAGCTACCCAAACACTACTCACGACTCTGCCACACAGCTTTACTTCCTCGAGTACCTCATTTCCCATCTTCCAAATGTTACAAAAGTTTTCTTGCGAAACTTGGCGGATTCTCACCTCTGGAAGAGAGCATACTTTGGAGACACGGCTTAGCCACAGTCAGAAGGTTCAAATATGAGTGTGCTGTAGTCTTAAAAATGAACAAAGATCATTGGATAAAATATCCTCAGAGGGGCCAAGTGATATTTCGATAACACAATTTTTGAAAAACAAGTGTGATTTATATTTCCAATGTCATTATGGGGTCATACTGACCCCAGTGGTACTGGGAGGGTTTTACAGTCATTGTAATCATACTCCATAAATGGGAAGAAACCCAGAAACAAAATATAACCTGAAGATCCCTTACTGTACACTTCGTAGTGGTTTGCGGAACGCAGACGTACAGTAGCGTGCAGATAAATTGGGGCAAGACGATTGAACCTTAACTGTGTACAAAGTGTCCTTCTTTTGCTTTAATGAGCTTCTGAAGACGTCGTGGAATAGATTCTGCCAGGTTAGAGCAAATGTTTCTTCGTCGTCCTCGAACCACACTTCTGCCACACTTATTACCATGCGTTCTTTTGTTGAACGCCTTTTCCTGGCTACTGAATCGCATTAATGTCGATTTCTTCCATGAAAGTCTTGACTGCTGTAGCTAAGTGATACAGGGTCAGATCATGTTGCAATGTTCCTCCGCCATTTATCAAAGGTCTGTAGGAATGGCACAACGCTGCGCATGAGGGTTTCCGTATATTTTATTGAATTGAACATGCCATCAACTGAAACATTTGCCCCATAGCCACCTGCAGTGAAGGACCCCCCCCGCCCAAAAAAATTTTTTTTTTTGGGGGGGGGGGGGGTATTTTACAGTTTGTTCAAGATCATCAGCTTTCACTGCCTCATGGGTACCTCTCCTAACAACTTTATCTCTGTATCCTTTAACAATAAAACGTTACTCTTCACTGTAAATTAAACTTTCCAGTCATTGGAGCGCCCAAGTTTATACATTTTGGCCACGACAACCGCTTTTTCTTCATGGCAGAAGTTAACGAATGCTTCTTTATTGGCTTTCATGCCCACAATAAGGAAGCCTACGCCTATCGTTGAAGAGTCAGTTTCAACCACAGTAGCTTATAAATCGGTCTGGAGGTCGTTCAGAGGATGAATTCTACAGTTTCTAAGTCCAGTATTGTCAGTTCTCGGGGTGAATTTTTGTTTTCGTCCACATCTGCCTTTCTTTATGGAGACGGTGTGGCAGTATCACTTTACACCCTGATAAGTCTGGAAACACCAGGTAATCCCACACTAACAGCCGAGGCAATGTCTCTTATAGTCGTAATCTTTGTTGATGAAGAACAACTATTTTTGGCCATTTTTTAAATCAAATGTCCATTTTAACTCAATCACATAGTTTTCATGTCCATAACATGAAAATAACACACGCCAATGCTACAAACACTAGATTGACTGCACGGAACGTACAATTGTACTTCATAGACAAGGTAACAAAACCCCTATAACAATCCAACAACTGGGCTGATTAACGAATTTTATCAGCCCAGTTGTTCGACCAACTTCAAATCCCTATGAGCTTGTCTCATTCAATTTGCACACTACTGCAGATGTGATTCGTCAAGCTCTTCCACTCCCTTTAATTTAGCTGCTATTCAATTGACAGATTCACCCACCTCACTACTCCTACAAGGTCCACTACGGGATACAATACTGTCTCCTGACAACGTGCATAGCCTCCCCATGAGATTTTTTGAGGACTGAATTCAAAACGTAGATAAATGTCTAGTACCTGTGAGGTTCTGGCTAACAAGACGGTGTAAGGTACCCTCTATATACAGATATGAGCACATTTTACTTTGTTTCCAGTTTTGGTATTTCACATGTGTCAAGTGAATGTATTATTTCTGTAGTACGTCCGGAGTAAGGAGTGAGTAGTAGTTTCCCCACGCTGGCTAGCAGAGTTGGTTGGCTTTCTGGCTTCAGAGCCAGTGGGGTGAGGTGCCGATGCAGAAATCGCTTGTGACGTCAGCAGAGAAATACGTAAGGCAAGTACATTTATTCTGCGGCGAATCAAGTAATTGTTTCCAGAATGAGATTTTCGCTCTGCAGCGGAGTGTGCGCTAGTATGAAACTTCTTGGCAGATTAAAACTGTGTGCCGGACCGAGACTCGAACTCGGAAACTTTGCCTTTCGCGGGCAAGTGCTCTACCAACTGAGCTACCCAAGCACGACTCACGCCCCGTCCTCACAGCTTTACTTCCGACAGTACCTCGTCTCCTACTTTCCAAACTTCACAGAAGCTCTCCTTGCAGGACTAGCACTCCTGGTTCGCAGGAGAGCTTCTGTGAAGTTTGGAAGGTAGGAGACAATTTACTGGCGGAAGTAAAGCTGTGAGGATGGAACGTGAATCGGCTTGTGTAGCTCAGATGGTAGAGCACTTGCCCGCGAAAGGCAAAGGTCCAGAGTTCGTGTCTCGCTCCGGAACACAGATTTAATCAGCCAGGAAGTTTCAAGTAATTATTATTAATGAATATTTGCTAAGAAAAATTGCCTTTTGACACTCGGGCATTACGAGTCTACAGGTCATAAATACTATCTTTCAGTAATTCTACAATGCCAGGAAATATTGATGTTAATAAGTAAATGAATAACTTTGGCATAACCCAGTATATACGATCTTATACAAATTATATGGAATGTATGCTCAAGTTACATACAGTGCGCCATAGTCTGCAGTCGTCGATAGGATGCCTTTAGATCTATTCGTGCTCTTATAGCCTATAATCAGTGTGAACAAGTTAATTTTACGTCGTTTCTTCAATAAAAGCACTATAATGGCATTCTGTGTTAAAAGTATTTGCACAAAAGAAATACTTCCTGCTTCAATACGTAGATTTTCAGAATCTGGCGGCGCTGCTACGGCTCTGCAAGGGGACATAGAACTACGAGATCATCTCCACATAACAGATAGCAAGAATTCCTATGCGGCGGCTTAGTCAGTTCAAGGCAGGAGTGGCTTAAGTATCGCACAATTCGGGTGGGAAGGTTTGGTCAGTTATACTGCACGCCCCTTATACCAACATCTACAGACTGCCGGCCTGAGTGGCCGAGTGGTTCTAGGCGCTACAGTCCGGAATCGCGCGACCGCTACGGTCGCAAGTTCGAATCCTGCCTCGGGCATGGATGTGTGTGATGTCTTTAAGCTATTCAGGTTTAAGTAGTTCCACGTTCTAGGGGACTCATGATCTCGGAAGTTAAGTCCCATAGTGCTCAGAGCCATTGGAACCAATCTACAGACTCACCGGCTAAACTGAGACATTTCTAGAGGTTTAGTACGAGTGGGCGTTCTTGCAAGGGCCCCATACACGGACTGACGTTCACTGTCAACGGCGCTTACGCAATGGTTAAGGACCGAGTCGGATGCGGTCTGTTACACGGCAATTCTGGTAGGACGCGGGCAAAAACATCTACTTTTGTAACTCACACTCTCATTAAGCGCCTGGGAAGCACCGCCGCTGAAACAACAGCTCGGCCTGTAATCAGTTCCGGGAATTAGCCTGCGGAAAACCAGCCGACAGCCGACCACGGAATACATATTTAGCGGCAATGAGAGGTATCAGAATTCTGAACTGTCGGCCACAGCAATCAAAACTAACACAATAATGAAGGCAAGCACCGGGTACCAGGTGTCATTTAAAATAATACCATGACGCGCTTCGCCACTGGCGAACTAACAAGTAAGTTGCGGGCTCCCACAAGGTTCAATAATGGGACCATTCCTCTGTCTTAACTGAATGAATGACCTTGCGACGCCAACTTTTTTTTTAAGGACTGGACATAAACTAACATTTGCTGACGTTACAAGCTTACTATCAAGACACAAAACAAATCACACCACGCCCTTCCCAGAAAGTTTGGAACAGTTTAAGAACAGTTGATAATAAAGTAGATTTCCAAAAATTGGATTTTATTTTGTTTTTGTGCACCTTCACTAGTGTCAAGAACCACTTCATTCTCCTTCATTATGAGATCTACAAGCAAGGAGCAAGGAGTGGAAGAGTGAATGAATGAATGAATGAATGAATGACTGAATGACACAACCTTTATTGATACACATGTGACATCATGCGCTACCAGTAGGTTCCAAAATGCCGCGCTTAAAACTGGATTTTTCCAGAGTTCGTACCACGGCTTCTGTTGGTACACAAGAGTACGGTGTTTTAAGTATCCCTTGGGCTAGGAACTATCTGTACACCCAACATAACTATCGTCTTACTTTAACCATTCCATAGTACAGCTACAAAATTTGAACACTACACACTTCCTCTGGCTTAGACAAATGTAGGACATCGGTTGGCTCTTTTTGAATTAGATGTGGTCTCGTGTGCACAATGGAGGTACCATTTAGTTCATGGGCGGTTCCTGAGAAAACCTGAAAAAAGCGTTTCCAGCGATTTTTCGCCGTCAGCAGCGTATGTCTAAATAAATAAATAATCAATTCGAGCACTTGTCGAGGGGACTTGTCTTTGAGGCGGCTTGCAAATCTAAATAATTAATAGCAGCAAACTGCTCGAATTTTGACGGTATAATCCCTAGTCATGTATCTTCCCGTTATCAAAACCTTTATCCGTTATCGAGAAACACCCCAGCAACATCAATTTTGGTTACCAAACCCGAGCCACGGATTCCAAGACGGATATGCACAACAAATGAGTGTTTTGTACGATATTTTCTTCAGATCCCGACCTCGAACAACCTTGAAAATGTTCTTGATACCTATATCCGTTTGCGAGATATAGAGGTTTAAAAATAAATTACTTGTACACGTGACATACGCACATTGAGACGAAAAGAAGGAAACCAGGGAAAAATTTCTCCTATCTGAGCACAAAAAGAGCGAATATGCTCCTGTTTCAAAGACTGACTGAAAAGTAGGGTACTAGCTGCCTTTTTCTACTTTGCTTACAACCTTTATTAGTTTCCCCAAATATTCACCTTTTTTCATGCTGAGACATAAGGAGACATTGGCAGTGGGAAAGAGATGGAAAAGTAATAAACACTGGAAGACAGTAGTCAGTGGTTGCGATACAGGAAGAGTGAAGGAGAGAATGGAATTGTGAGAGAAAGGGAGGGACACAGTGCCATTGAAATATACTTGACAGTAATCCTGTCGGGAAAAGAGTGAAGGACACAGTGTCAGTAGGAGAGGGGAAGAGAAGCAGGAAGTGGAAGTGGGTGAGAGCCAGTGATACAGAGTCGATGTCAGTGAGAGATATTGACCGTGAGAAGAGGCAGAAACAGTGGTAATGAATGAATGAGAGATTAGCAGTAAGAGAGGGCAAGAGGGAAACAGTGACAATGAGTGGGGACAGTAATACTCTGACAGAATGAAGAGAGACACAAAGTGATAGTGACAATGAGTTAGACTGAATGATTAAGTGAGAAGCAGCAACTGGGAGTGGATGGGTACGAGCGACTCGCTGTGATGGATTAGTGGGTGTGTACAAATTATACCTAGGGAAGTATGTGGTAGCAGGCAGCGAGTCCCGTGCTGAAAAGAACGCGAACATTTCCGCATGTCAAGATTTTTGGCGAAAATTTGTAGGTGCTGAGGAAGGTGGGATGAGGTAGATGGTACCCCACTTTTCAGTCAGTTTTAAAAAGGAGCAGAGCATATTTACGTCTTTTTTTGCTGTGATAGGAGTATTCTTCTATTGGCATTATGATGTTCAATGTCTGCCCCCGGTAGCTGAGTGGTCAGTGCAACAGAATGTCAATCCTAAGGGCCCGGGTTCGATTCCCGGCTGGCTCTGAGATTTTCTCCGTTCAGGGACTGGGCGTTGCGTTGTCCTAATTATCATGGTTTCATCCCCATCGATGCGCAAGTCGCCGAAGTGGTGTAAAATCAGAAGACTTGCACCCGGCGAACGGTCTACCCGACGGGAGGTCCTAGTAACACGACATTTACATTTATAATGTTCAAAATGTGTCCCGTACAGTGACGTAAGCTGACCAAATGAGCCTACTTCTTATTTCCCTTTATTATGGGGCTAGTATTGGCCGCATATCCACATACGCCTATATTGTCATCTGCATGAAAGCAGACCAAATACTGTTTGGTTCAAATGGCTCTAAGCACTATGGGACTTAACATCTGAGGTCATCAGTCCCCTAGACTTAACTACTTAAACCTAACTAACCTATCACACACATCCATGCCCGAGGCAGGATTCGAACCTGCGACCGTAGCAGCAGCGCGGTTCCGTAGTGAAGTGCGTAGAACCGCACGGCCACAGCGGCCGGCCCAAATACTGTTTGCGGTATGTTTATCTCTACCATACAGTGGTTTGTACGAGACAATGTGACTGCTATTGCTGTATATATTTCGCAAATCATAACATTACCTACCTTATACACACTTGTTTTTAGGACGTGCCGAAGAGTAGTAACGGTAGGTATTTATTTATTTTCCCTTTTATGCCGCACTTTACACGTAACTAACGTACTTTCTAAGACAAGAAGGAAATGACACACCACGAAGGAATCATTCAGATTCGACTGATTCAATACAGATAAATGATTACAATTTCAGAATAATTGGATGAGTATTTCAAGAGAAAGAGCTTAATGCGCTGCTGCAAATTTGATCCTTGTGCAAGCAGTTATTGGGCTTGGTATTGGTCAGTACAGTTGTTGGATGTTCTCCTGAGGGATATAGTGCTAATTATGTCCAACTGGCGCATTAGCTCGTCAAAATCACGAGCTGGTCGTAGGGCCCTACCCATGATGCTCCAAACGTTCAAACTGGGGAGAGATCCCGCGACCTTGGTGGTCAACGTAAGGCTCGGCAAGCACGTAGACAGTCGGTAGAAACACTCGTCGTGTGCGGGCGGGCATTATATTAATGAAATTTAACCCCAGGATGGCTTGCGATGAAGGGCAACAAAACCGACGTGGAGTATCGTCGACGTACAGCTGTGCTGTAAGATTGCCTCGAATGACAACCAAAGGGGTCATCCTATGAAAAGAAATGACACCCCAGGCCATCATTCTTTGTTGGCGAGCGATACCGCGGGTGACAGTGTGGTTGGTATCGCACTGGTATCGCGTTATTACTGGTCACCAGGGCTCGGTTCGCAGTGGGACTCGTCACTGAAGACAATTCTTCTCCAGTCAATAAGATTCCAGGCCCAAGACGCGTCTGGAGACGGCCAGTTGAGCCGTTTGTAGCATTATGGGAAGGGCCGTCTAACCGGCTCGGGATTATGACTATCTAATGCACGTGTTGCACAGAATTTGGGACGATGTCCCTAAGGACATCCAACAATCAATGCGAAGCTGAATAATTGCCCGTATAAGCGCCAGAAGTCGACCAACGTGTTATTGACTTGCTCGATCTGTGAAGTTCTTTCTCTTGAAATAAACATTCAATTTTTTTTCAGAATCTGCAATTATTTGTTTATTTGTACATGTACACATGTACATCGTTACATCATATAAGCCTTCAATAATTCATTTCAATAATTCAATAATTCATTTCAGTAATTCCTTTGGGGTGCGTCTTTTTTTTATCTTAGAGTATACAATACACTTAGCTGTGGCCTACCGTTTTAACTGGTATTTTAAAATAATTTATACCCTGGGTGAAGCTTCACGTTCGAATATCAGCCTGATACGACTTCTTTAAGATGTATGTTGTCTGATACAACAATTTTTTTATATGAGACTGCGATTTTTATAGTGTCTTAGTGTCATCGTTTTCTTTTTCCTATATATGAACAAGTACATGTCCAGTGAGACGTAATTGCACATGGTAGTTGCAAAGTCAGTGTGAAGTATTCTAGTCGTACTTCAATTGGGAGATTTTTTGTCGGATGCCAGAGTGTTACACAACGCCACGTAACTTGCAAGGTTTCTTTGATTAGGACTTGCGCAGTAAATCTGCTAGCCTCCGCCGTAAATCTGTACATTTACCTAGCTTGAAGTTTTCGCAATAAAATGTAAAGCCAATAGATTACATTTATTCGTAATTACATGAAAAAATATTTTGATATTTCGAACAGGTGGTGCGAAGAGGTGATAGATATTCAACAGGTGAGATGATAGACATAGTCAGCCCTCCAGGTTGATTGGTGATTGGCGACCGTCTTGTGGTCCTAACTAAGCAAGGATTCGTTTACCTTTAGCCGGATCATGTATCTCAGTTGGGCACAGCTTTTATTAGGGGAATACCCATTCTCCCTCTCTGTACCCTTTCTCTTTTCTTTTCAATGTGTCGTTATTCTCTGTCTACTTTTACCAGTACATCTGGTATTATGACGGTACCAACTATCCCCATTGATTTATATCAGTGCCCACTTGCAGCCAATACCTGTAATTCCTCTGTGTTTAAAATTACTCCATTTATAACTCATATCATTTTGGTGCCTTCTCACAATGGGCCAAACTGAAATACAAAATATCTGCCACGACAAATATTAAGAGGAAGAAACATTGCTTACGTTACTGCACTAACTATGTTAGGAAACGTCACTGACTTAATCCTCATAGACGAGAGAGACCCCAAAATTCAGTCGCACTTCTGAAAGATCACACATATTCAATGAAAGCCTACATCTACACTCCGCAAGCCACCTCACGGTGTGTGGCGGAGGGCACTTTGTCAATAGCTATCACAGTCCCCTTTTCCTGTTCCAGTCGCGAATGGTTCACGAGAAGAGCGATTACTGGTAAGTCTAAGTCTCTGTAATTCTACCTTTGTGGTCTTTTCGTTAGATATACGTAGGAGGAACCAATGTATTCATTCACTTTTCTAGACACGTACCCTTTCAGAAATTTAACATTACACCATACGGTGATGGGAGCTTGTGGGTTCAAACGTAGCCACGCCCGGGTTCCCGGGTTCGAATCCCGGCGGGGTCAGGGATTTTCTCTGCCTCGTGATGACTGGGTGTTGTGTGCTGTCCTTAGTTAGGTTTAAGTAGTTCTAAGTTCTAGGGGACTGATGACCATAGATGTTAAGTCCCATAGTGCTCTGAGCCATTTTTCAAACGTAGCCCTGTAACTTCCACCTTAATCTCTGTCCCGTTTGCCAGAAACTTGTTGTAAACAGTTTCCTCCACGTTTCATGTGACAGGCTTATAACACTAATTATCAATCTCTTGGCATCACACGGAAACGTTGTTGTTATTGATTTCTCACAGTTCTGCGTGCTATTCTATCCTGTGGAAGGCGCTTCATCTGTGCACAATTACTAACAACCTGCATCCCTTTGACCTTGCTTTCTGTATTAATGTTTACTCTTTTAATGCGATGACTAATGTAAAAGGCGACTTTCACTCGTGCAGTGTGCAGTCTGTGGCTGGTGGGCATTGTTGGAATAGTCGCTTCTGTAGTGTTGGGCAGTTGGCTGTTAACAGCGCGTAGCGTTGCGCTGTTGGAGGTTAGCCGCCAGCAGTGGTGGATGTGGGGAGAAAGATGGCGGAGTTTTGAGAGCGGATGATCTGGACGTGTGTCCATCAGAGACAGTTAATTTGTAACTGGATGTCATGAACTGACATATATATATATATATATATATATATATATATATATATACAGGGTGAGTCACCTAACATTACCGCTGGATATATTTCGTAAACCACATCAAATACTGACGAATCGACTCCACAGACCGAACGTGAGGAGAGGGGCTAGTGTAATTGGTTAATACAAACCATAAAAAATGCACGGAAGTATGTTTTTTAACACAAACCTACGTTTTTTTAAATGAAACACCGTTAATTTTGTTAGCACATCTGAACATATAAACAAATAAGTAATCAGTGCCGTTTGTTGCATTGTAAAATGTTAATTACATCCAGAGATATTGTAACCTAAAGTTGACGCTCGAGTACCACTCCTCCGCTGTTCGATCGTGTGTATCGGAGAGCACCGAATTACGTAGGGATCCAAAGGGAACGGTGATGGACCTTAGGTACAGAAGAGACTGGAACAGCACATTACGTCCACATGCTAACACCTTTTTATTGGTCTTTTTCACTGACGCACATGTACATTACCATGAGGGGTAAGATACACGTACACACGTGGTTTCCGTTTTCAATTACGGAGTGGAATAGAGTGTGTCCCGACATGTCAGGCCAATAGATGTTCAATGTGGTGGCCATCATTTGCTGCGCACAATTGCAATCTCTGGCGTAATGAATGTCGTACACGCCGCAGTACATCTAGTGTAATGTCACCGCAGGCTGCCACAATACGTTGTTTCATATCCTCTGGGGTTGTGGGCACATCACGGTACACATTCTCCTTTAACGTACCCCACAGAAAGAAGTCCAGAGGTGCCAGATCAGGAGAACGGGCTGTCCAATTTATGCGTCCTCCACGTCCTATGGTAATGTACATGTGCGTCATTGAAAAAGACCAATAAAAAGGTGTTAGCATGTGGACATAATGTGCTGTTCCAGTCTCTTCTGTACCTAAGGTCCATCACCGTTCCCTTTGGATGCCTACGTAATTCGGTGCTCTCCGATACACACGATCGAACAGCGGAGTGGTACTCAAGCGTCAACTTTAGGTTACAATATCTCCGGATGAAATTAACATTTTACAATGCAACAAACGGCACTGATTACGTATTTGTTTATATGTTCAGATGTGCTAACAAAACTAACGGGGTTTCATTTAAAAAAACGTAGGTTTGTGTTGAAAAACATACTTCCGTGCATTTTTTTACGGTTTGTATTAACCAATTACACTAGCCCCTCTCCTCACGTTCGGTCTGTGGAACCGGTTCGTCAGTATTTGATGTGGTTTACGAAATATATCCAGCGGTAACGTTAGGTGACTCACCCTGTATATAATGACTTTTTAACTTTTCTAAGAGGACGTTTCACAGGAAATAGCAAGACGGACGTCGTAGCACAATGGAGTTGCGACCGGCCAGTTTTCGTACCCGAACCAGAAGGATAACCGTATAATATTTCCGAACGCTGAAAATCTTGGACGCAGGTGAGAGGAACGAAGAAGCGGCACCTCGGAAACCATGCAAGGTCGGTTATTTAAAAGGATTTTTTCTCAGAAGCGTACCATTGTGCGAGTATAGGATTTTCCTCGCAAACTTTCCGCGCTGGACGACAAAAGACTAAAATATGGTTGGTCGGCGTTCGGAAGAATCTGTAGAGAGGGAGAATATTCCGTGGTTTCGGGAATATGATTCTTTTTCGGAACTACGATGGTGGGGGAGCTGAGCCTTGCTGGGTAGCCAGCAGTGGAGAGACGAGGTCTTCCGTCATGAGCGCCCGTGTGTGACGGTCTCTCGATATCAGCTTAGTTGGTACAGATCGACTTGCTGTCTTTGCTCTCAGGAGATTTTATAGTTAGAACAGTTGGGTACTGTACTGTTGCGAACCTATACGATTCTGGACTTCACGACCGAGTTGGAAGTCGTCGTTGAGTACGCAGCGTCCTTGTGGTTGTTAGTTCGCATTTCTCGTCTGTAGAAGACAAAGAATACAGTATTAGAGTATATTAGTCAAAGGACCTCCTTCTGCCGTCCTAGTGTTTGAAAGAGTTTATCTGTGGCTGGAGTTCTTCGAGTACGAGAACCATCACTTCGACGCACCGGACGCAGTACATACGGTGATATCGCAAATTGCTTTGGCTTATTAGGGCTATAAAAGCTAAACAGCTGTGATCATGTTAGTTTAATTCCACTGAGTTTCCACACCACCGTAGATCATCTTTGAAAGTAGTGTCTTCTAGTTGTGTGGTACGTAGATGATGTCAGTCATTTCGCGTTATTGATGTTACACTGCGCAGTCATAGTAAGGGGCAGAGTTGTGCAATTGATTGGTGTTTTTACTAAGGAAGGGGTATATCTTTTGGTCTCTTCCGTTACTCCTTCATCTCAAGGCGTCAGGAATATCGTCTGCCAATCAGCATTGCTCCTCTAAAACGGGAGAATGACGTTTCGTTTATGACGACCAATCCGGAAATCTGCAGCATTGGCGTTTGGCGTTTGCTGTCTCCCTGTGAAAACGTCTGAAACTGCGTGCTATGTTTGTAAAGAATGCGTAGGCTGGGCGCTCCCACACAATGTGTCGGAATTTTCTTTTAAACAGGACACGGGGTCGTTCTCCCTTTCACTCGGGCAAACACTGTCTGCTCTACGGGCGGTCGCCGGCCAATGTACTCTCCTGGAAATTGTAATAAGAACACCGTGAATTCATTGTCCCAGGAAGGGGAAACTTTATTGACACATTCCTGGGGTCAGATACATCACATGATCACACTGACAGAACCACAGGCACATAGATACAGGCAACAGAGCATGCACAATGTCGGCACTAGTACAGTGTATATCCACCTTTCGCAGCAATGCAGGCTGCTATTCTCCCATGGAGACGATCGTAGAGATGCTGGATGTAGTCCTGTGGAACGGCTTGCCATGCCATTTCCACCTGGCGCCTCAGTTGGACCAGCGTTCGTGCTGGACGTGCAGACCGCGTGAGACGACGCTTCATCCAGTCCCAAACATGCTCAATGGGGGACAGATCCGGAGATCTTGCTGGCCAGGGTAGTTGACTTACACCTTCTAGAGCACGTTGGGTGGCACGGGATACATGCGGACGTGCATTGTCCTGTTGGAACAGCAAGTTCCCTTGCCTGTCTAGGAATGGTAGAACGATGGGTTCGATGACGGTTTGGATGTACCGTGCACTATTCAGTGTCCCCTCGACGATCACCAGTGGTGTACGGCCAGTGTAAGAGATCGCTCCCCACACCACGATGCCGGGTGTTGGCCCTGTGTGCCTCGCTCGTATGCAGTCCTGATTGTGGCGCTCACCTGCACGGCGCCAAACACGCATACGACCATCATTGGCACCAAGGCAGAAGCGACTCTCATCGCTGAAGACGACACGTCTCCATTCGTCCCTCCATTCGCGCCTGTCGCGACACCACTGGAGGCGGGCTGCACGATGTTGGGGCGTGAGCGGAAGACGGCCTAACGGTATGCGGGACCGTAGCCCAGCTTCATGGAGATGGTTGCGAATGGTCCTCGCCGATACCCCAGGAGCAACAGTGTCCCTAATTTGCTGGGAAGTGGCGGTGCGGTCCCCTACGGCACTGCGTAGGATCCTACGGTCTTGGCGTGGATCCGTGCGTCGCTGCGGTCCAACCAGGTCGACGGGCACGTGCACCTTCCGCCGACCACTGGCGACAACATCGATATACTGTGGAGACCTCAGGCCCCACGTGTTGAGCAATTCGGTGGTACGTCCACCCGGCCTCCCGCATGCCCACTATACGCCCTCGCTCAAAGTCCGTCAACTGCACATACGGTTCACGTCCACGCTGTCGCGGCATGCTACCAGTGTTAGACTGCGATGGAGCTCCGCATGCCACGGCAAACTGGCTGACACTGACGGCGGCGGTGCACAAATGCTGCGCAGCTAGCGCCATTCGACGGCCAACAGCGCGGTTCCTGGTGTGTCCGCTGTGCCGTGCGTGTGATCATTGCTTGTACAGCCCTCTCGCAGTGTCCGGAGCAAGTATGGTGGGTCTGACACACCGGTGTCAATGTGTTCTTTTTTCCATTTCCAGGTGTGTAAATAAGTTGACTCGTCCTCTGAAGGGACCAGCCTCCTGGTGTGCGGTTTGCCTCTCCTGAACTAAAAGCTCCTGTGACCGTCGTGTCTTGAATGTGTGTGTCTACGCCAGCCTCGAGTATTTCAATCTGGGTGCGCACTTGCGATTTACTTGTTATTTGCATATCGTTTACATGAATTCATACAACATCGACTTTATCTTATCGAGTTTGGGTTCGAATGAAGCGTCCTGATGAGCGGAATATGATTGTGGCGGCGGAATATGTAAGCAATGAAGGTCAGGAGACCACGACGTCTTACAGTGTAGATTCATTGCATCAAAATCTTTTACCTGCATATCTAATGGAAGATCCATTTTTTTATTAGCTTCTTAGCCTCCTTTAACGTTTCAGAAGACAACGACGTCGACGATTTTTTTCTCTCTTACTTTGTATAAGATGAAGTTGAACTAGTCTTACTAATACTGAATCAGTCGACGTGAAATGGTGAACTATAAATTGAAGTCCATTATCATTAATTAAAACTTCCGGGCTGAATTGCTGTGGTCCATATATAAAACTAATTCTCCTTCCTGACATTACGGGCAACATCTTCTGAGGTGAGTCGGCGACTGGCTGCTTGGCGCTGGAGGTCCCGCTTATATAGAGCTCTTACATGGCGCCACCACTCGTCACGTGCTTTCGACTTTAAAACTATCTCTGTCTATTGCCATCTCTCTCGATTACAGGTAATCGATTGTCACTTCGTTGGTACAAAGTCGAATGCCATATCTTGTCTAATTTTAATCCTTCTTCTTTTTTATTAAAATTATTTCCGTGCTTGTAGATCTCTATAGCTTCTCTATATATGCGAGTATAATAATGTGAGGTCCTAGCTATCAAGTTTGTCTCACTAAATTTTATTTCGTGATCACCGTCTTTGAAAACGTGTTCCGCTACAGCTGATTTCTCAATCTGTCCCAATCTACAGTTCCTTCTGTGTTCCGTTAGGCGGGTATTAACACTCCTTTTAGTTTTTCCAATGTAAACCATGCCACAGATGGTGATCACGAAATAAAATTTTGTGAGACAAACGTGATAGCTAGGACCTCACATTATTATACCCGCATGTATAGAAGTGCTATAGAGATCTACAAGCACGGAAATAATTTTAATAAAAAAGAAGAAGGATTAAAATTAGACAAGATATGGCGTTCGACTTTGTACCAACGAAGTGACAATCGATTACCTGTAATCGAGAGAGATGGCACTAGCCAGAGATAGTTTTAAAGTCGAAGGCACGTGACGAGTGGTGGCGCCATCTAAGAGATGTATATAAGTGGGACCTCCAGCGCCTACCAGCCAGTCGCCGACTCACCTCAGAAGATGTTGCCCGTAGCCGGCAACGAAACGTCAGGAAGGAAAAGTAGTTTTATATATGGACCACGGCAATTCAGCCCGGAAGTTTTAATTAATGAAGATGCCGGCCGTGAAAGCTTACATGCTACGAAGTCCATTAGTTTGTTAAATAAATCCACACGTTCACTATTAAAACCGAAGACAGAAAAGACGAATGTTTTGGAGCAAAGGTATGCTTGCGGGCATTGGCACCATCTAGTTCATAGGATCTTTGCCCGGTGATGCTAATTTCTGAACATCTGCTACCAGATGCCATGTATGGCTGGTTATTAAACTAACACCTAAGCCTAAGTGGTGAGGTAGGCTGTGTACTTTCATACGAGGTGTTGGTGATTCTTTGGGATTATGCTGTAACAGACAGATAGCCGCCAATTACATGGTCAATCCTAGAGCGAAAGTTCAGAAAAACTAACTTGCCTCCTATCGAATCAGCTTAAATCACTTAATAAAGGCAAGGCCTCCGGTACAGATTGTATACCAGTCAGCTTCCTCTCAGAGTATGCTGATAAAATAGCTCCATATCTAGCTATTATATACAACCACTCGCTCACAGAAAGATCCGTACCTAAAGACTGGAAAATTGCTCAAGTCACAGCAATACCCAAGAAGGGAAGTAAGAGTGATCCGCTGAATTACAGGCCTATATTACTAAAGTCGATTTGCCGTAGGGTTTCGGAACATATACTGTATTCGAACATTATGAAGTACCTCGAAGAAAACGATTTATTGGCACATAGCACGGTTTCAGAAAATATCGTTCTTGTGAAACACAACTAGCTCTTTATACTCATGAAGTAATAAGTGCTATCGACAAGGGATGTCAAATGGAATCCATATTTTTAGATTTCCAGAAGGCTTTCGACACCGATCCTCCCAAGCGTCTACTAATCAAACTGCGTGCCTACGGAGTATCGCCTCAGTTGTGAGACTGGATTCGTGATTTCCTGTCAGAAACGTCACAGTTTGTAGTAACAGACGGAAAATCATTGAGTAAAACAGAAGTAATATCCGGCGTTCCCAGAGGAAGTGTTATAGGCCCTCCATTGTTCCTGATGTATATTAACGATATAGGATACAATCTGAGTAGCCGTTTTAGATTGTTTGCAGATGATGCTGTCATCTTGTAAAGTCATCAGATGATAAAAACGACTTGCAAAATGATTTAGATAAGATATCTGTATGGTGCGAAAAGTGGGAATTGACCCTGAAGTATAATATGTGAAGTTATTCACATGAGTATAAAAAGAAATCAGCTAATTATGCGATAAGTCATTCAAATCTGACGGCTGTAAATTCAACTAAATACTTAGGGATTACAATTACAAATAACCTAAATTGGAACGATCACATAGATAATATTGGGGGTAGAGCAAACCAAAGACTGCGATTCATTGGCAGAACACTTAGAAGGTGGAACAGGTCTACTAAAGAGAGACTGCTTACACTACGCTTGTCCGCCCTATTGTTGAGTACTGCTGTGCGGTGCGGGATCCGCATCAGGTGGGACTGAAGGATGACATCGAAAAAGTACAAAGAAGGGAAGCTCGTTTTGTATTATCGCGAAATAGGGCAGACATGATACGTAAATTGGAGTGGCAATCGTTAAAACGAAGGCGTTTTTCGTTGCGACGGGATCTTCTCATGAAATTTCAATCACCAGTTTTCTCCTCCGATTGAGAAAACATTCTGATGGCACCCACCAATGTAGGGAGAAATGATCATCATTACAAAATAAGAGAAATCAGGGCTCGTACAGAAAAATGTAATGGCTCGTTTCTCCCGCGTGCCGTTCGAGAGTGGAACTGTAGAGAGACAGCTTGAAGGTGGTTCATTGAACCCTCTGCCAGGCACTTTATTGTGAATAGAGAGTAATCACGTAGATGCACGTAGATCTCGATAGCTTTGAAGCGGAAGCTAGTAACACAGCACGCCTTACTCTTCCAGCGTAGAAGGTCTCAACTGAAGGTGCAGGGCTGCCACACTACACTCACAAGCAGGAAAAACCCTAGACTCCGATCTTAGCCCCGTCCCCACATTTGACCCCCTCTACCCTGTATGAGTACCCACTAGATAATTTTAATAGTCTAAATCAGCTGGTCGTGGCATAAAAACGATTGTATATGATCCAGTGTGGAAAAAGAAAATGCCGATCCTTGGTCTCCCTCTACAATTTGTATCCCCCATACATCGCTCCATTATTAAACTGTCGGTTCTTTGATGCCTCGGGGTGCTTCCTGAGAACCTCTCTCTTTTTTGAGTCATGTCCTGCCATAAATTTCTTTTCTGTACACTTTGACTGCGTAAGTACATATTAGTTTCCGAACTACCCATATAATCTTCAGCATTCTCCTGTAGCACCATATTGGAAAAGACTCAATTCTCATCTTACCTGAAATGTTTATCGTCCACGTTTCACTATCGTATAGTTTTATCTAGAAATGACACAAAATTATTATAAGATCATGCAGTCACTATCATTAACCAATATAATTGTCCGTGTTGCTCGTTATTTTTCTATTTAATTTTTTTTACTGGCTTTTGTTCGAGAATACTCTCAGACAAATGCCTTCAGCATAGTCTTTCTAAGATTTAAATTTATGTGCGATGTTACCTACAGAGTGGCGCACGAAATGTGTTACGAATTGTTTCTTTCACAATTTACGACGCACATTACATAACCCGCTGAGATCTCTACAGCAGTACCAGCAGAGCTTGGAAAAACAAATGAGTTACGAAATGACGTGTACTTCACGGTACTGCCGCTAGGAGACTAGTAAGCAGGAATGGCTGACAACGGAATAGTGACGACACAGCAACGATCGGCAGTTGTGTTACTTTTTCATGAAACGAAAAGCCTTGTTGTGACTCAGAGGCGTTTTCGACAACAGTTCAACACACGATGGGTCCCTTGCAAGAAGACCATCCACAGGTTGTACGATAAATTTGTACAGGAAGGAACAGTATTGGAAGCGAAGCGACCTCGGCCTAAGCCTGTTTGTTCGCCGGAGAATATTGAAGCGGTACGAGCTGCTGTACAGAGAAGTCCTGAGAAATCGTGTAGAAAGCCAGCAGTGCAACTGGGAATATCCAGACGCTCCGTTCAACGCATTCTTAAAAGTGACCTCCATATGTACCCATACAAGATTACCTGTGCACAGAAGCTCACTGAAGAACACAAGCAGCAGAGACTACTGTTTGCTCAGTGGGTGCACACAGGGAAGAAACTCTCAACAACGTTTGGTTTTCAGACGAGGTGTATTTTCATTTAGACGGTGTGGTTAACTAACAAAATGTATGCTTTTGGGCCACTGAAAACCCACAAGTGCTTCATGAACGACAACATTATCCTCCGAGAATTACAGCGTGGGCAGCAATTTCCAGTCACGGACTTATTTTCTTTGAAGAAACTGTGAACAGCGAGCGTTGTTTGAGCATGCTTCGCAATAGCTTCATTCCACAGCTTCTTGCTACTGCCTTGCCCTTGAACACGCAGTGGTTCATGCAAGATGGAGCAAGTCCACATACTGCAAACACTGTGTTGGAGTTTTTACACGAGCATTTCGACATGCGGATCATTTCACTCAGGTTTCCAGGTCGTTTCAATGACGGACAAAATTGGCCCCCCAATAGCCCAGACCTCAATCCATGTGACTTTTTTCTTTGGGGGTACCTAAAGGAAAACATTTTCCCGAAACGTCCACGTGATGTAATGGAGCTCAGAAGACTTATTCTTCAAGCTTGCAGTGAAAGTACGGAAGACATGTGCCGTAGGGTAATCACTAACTTCAGTGTTCGTTTGAAGGAAGTTAGGAAAAGAAATGGTGGACATATTGAGCATGTGCTGATTTAGAACAAATCTCCATGGACGCCTCTTCATTGTAGTATATGTTCCTTTCAGATTGTATTGACAAAAACGTTTATATTCAAAAACAAAATGGTAACACATTTCGTGCGCCACCCTGTAAATAGGACACGTCCAGCTTCGTGCCCGATCTTTGACCAAAACGAACTTTTAATCTGTGTATAACGACGTAGTTGTCGACGGGTCGCTAAATCCCAATAAATAAGTAAACTAAAACAAATATTGCAATGATATGAACACCCTTAGCTGCTTACAGGCGTTGACATACGTCAACGGGGACAGATGAAAATGTGTGCCCCGCCCGGGGCTCGAACCCGGGATCTCCTGTTTACATGGCAGACGCTCTATCCATCTTTTTTTTATCTCATTATGTTCGTTATTGTTCGTTTCAATTGTTCGTGGCGGATGTCAGCTGACGCCCGTTGAAGTTTGTTATTGATCCATTCACTCAGTTTTTTTTTTTTTTATTACAGAGGGCAGCTAACCCTCTGAACGAACACGCTGAGCTACCGTGCCGGCGTCCATCTGAGCCACCGAGGACACAGAGGATGGCGCGACTGTAGGAATTTATATCTGGCACGCCTACCGCGAGCCCCACATTCTCAACGTGTTGTCCCGCACTACATTCGTAGTGCCCCCGCCCATTATACTCATTACTCGCGGCGCGTCGCCGATCCCCGTAAGAGTTCGGGCACTGTTTGTGCGTTCGCACAGAAGAAGAAGATGGTCAAATGGCCGGTGGGCCTCAACTATATATATATATATATATATATATATATATATATATATATATATATATATATATATATACTAAGATGGTATCTGTTCTTTCGGACATGTCCGAAACAACAGATACCATCTTAGTACATATAAAATAAATATGTATTCAGTGAATCGTGTGGCTCGATCAGCGATATTCCCGCCGCCAGTATTGGTCATCTTTCCGGTGGTGTGCGCAGAGCGCGCCGTGGCGCCACCTACCGGGCCGATCGTGGATCGAGAGGTAAGCTCTAGCAAGTAGCGAGGATTGTTGCCTTCGCACGCCTAGCAATAACATCGTTTGGAAAGTCTGGCGCACAGTGCACGCGCCGTGCGTGGCAGTAGGAAAGATCACGTCTAAAAGGGGCTGTTTACCCGGGTGACGGCGACGTAGCAAATATCGCCGGCGTGGGAGCAGTCACGTTACTGGGAAGCCGTTGGTGTATTTCGCTTCCTGCTTATATCCTGGCACAGGGATGTGCAGCGGCTGCCTTCGTCGAACAAGCAAGAGGGTAAGGACCTTGCTTATGCTGTAAATTGTGACCGGAACCTGCTACTGGGTTCTGTGCTGTTGACTTTATTTTCCTGGCCGGCCGTTGCTACTCCTGCTGAGTCTATCCTTGGATGTGTTAAATTCAACTTGCTTAGTACGCAAGGCTCTAGTGAGAGCTGTATGTGATTGCCTGATGTGCCACTTGGTTCAGTCCTACCACCCCACAGCCTAGTGCGCTGAGCTTGTCACGATGTGTAAAAGTTGGATTCCTTGCTGTGCTGACACATCAATCAGGTTACTTGGTTACTAGCTTTATTAGACTAGTGATCTGCTGTCCGTACCTGAACAAACAGCCGTCCACTTAACGCGCCTGTAATGTGTGTCATCATATTTCCCTGACATACGTCACCGTAACATTACTCAGTCATCAGTTTCACAAATCATGGTTCTAAAAATAGTAATATTAACTGTCTACAGCAGGATGGAACCAGATGATGATGGCCGACCCGGGTGGCCGAGCGGTCGTAGGCGCTACAGTCTGGAACCGCGCGACCGCTACGGTCGCTGGTTCGAATCCTGCCTCGAGCACGGATGTGTGTGATGTCCTTCGGCTACTTAGGTTTAAGTAGTTCTAAGTTCTAGGGGACTGGTGACCTCAGCAGTTAAGTTACACAGTGCTCGGAGCCATTTTTGAACCAGATGATGATGTATGGACAAAAGGATACGCATTTTGTTCAAAAACTCGAGAACTTTTTGCCGTAGCTTATATAATGTTTCTAATAGTATTACCACTGAAGAAAATAAAAATTATTTTTACTAAACAACGCGTAGCATGCCAAGAGTTTAATAATCGTTCAAAACCCGTCTCCTTAAGCTGACACCTCGACATTCCCTTATCATGATTTGTATTCTGAACGAAAAACGAAAATGGGCTGTTGAATCGTGAGGAAAAGGCGACAAAGAGTACAAGAATGAATTGATCGAAGCATAGAAATTATCAGTAAAATGAGAACAAGCATCTTGGGGTTGTAGCTCTTTTCTTCCGTGTTTGCTTTAACAATATGTATGTTTTTGGATAGCGTCCGCCTTTAAACACATTTTTTGTTTTTTAACCTAAACATGTACTTTAACCCAAACATGTTTCACTGCAGTTGCAGGATCTCCAGTGGGCTTTTATTTTCCATCTGTTAAAGTTAAAGAGCGTTCTTTGCTGTTTGTATACATGTAGCTATTGGTTTTTAAATCGTAATTACAGATATTTGAAAAAACACATAAATTTCGAATTCATACTTTTTTACCTCATGGTGTGGTTTCTGTGATTTGTTGCGTTTCTACAGTGACCGTTTTTTTTGTGCCTTAAAATAGACAAATTGCTTAAGCCAAAGTTACCATTTGAAAACTTGTCACTTCTATGTCTAAAATTATTAAATTTGTATGTGTGTGTCTGTTTACATAATGTTTTACTTACATTTTCCTTTTAACCATCTTCATCACTGTCAAACACTAAATATATATAGTTTTCACTGTCACTGTAAATGTTTCACTGCTTTACCAGCTGTAAAAACAAAACATGGCGGGCAGTGGAACAATTGAAGGTGTAAAAACAAGATGGCTGACGGTGGAACTGTTGAAGGTGTTTTTGGCAGTTGTTCTGTATCTTTCAGAGGTGTTTGTGATTTTTTTTCTCGTGTGTGTGTGTGTGTGTGTGTGTGTGTGTGTGTGTGTGAAATTGGAGATTGGAGAGAGAGAGAGAGAGAGAGAGAGAGAGAGAGAGGGGGGGGGGTGACAGTAGGTTTAGGGATTTATTTTATTTTGTGTGGGGGGTGGGGGGGGTGATATGGTGGGAGGGCGAGGGTGAGAGCTCTAGTGGTTGGTCTTGCCTAATAATTCCTTCCTCTGAAATATACAAGCAATTTGCTTCAAACGAAATAAATCAATAGTAGGCAATGAAAACCTCTTAACTCGATCTCTTTGTGAAAACTTTTAATTTGAATAACCAGTGCCTCTATAATCAGAGAGAAATTTGAAAGTGCATGGATTTCTCTAATCTGCCAATAACTAGATGCACATGCAGCAATTGTCTGTACCACTTATTTTTTAAGGAATCATTTTTGCTTCACCTGCAAAATTTAACTAAATGGAGTCGTGGGGCTTCTATTACCAAACATCGAAATTTTTACCAGGTTTCATGTAAATGACAATCCTTTTAAAACAGACCTTTCAATGTGGCAAGAAATGCACTCAATGCTCTACCGTTAGTTCACCAAGCTGTAACTGATCTGGCAGAAAGAAACTGAAATCCCATAGAGGAATACAGTTACATTTTTATAAAAAAAGAACGGAAACTGAAGTACTACATGCTTCAGGTTGTGTAAGTTTTCAGGCAAAATAGTCTTTATCAAAGAACAGCGATTTTCAAAAGAATATTTTTTTCTCATCATATTTTCCTCACAAACGTTGTATGTTGTACAATTGTAGACTGTATTTAATACAGCAACATTAATGATAGAGCGAGGTGGCGCAGTGGTTAGCACACTGGACTCGCATTCGGGAGGATGACGGTTCAATCTCGCGTCCGACCATCCTAATTTAGTTTTTCCGTGATTTCCCTAAATCGCTTGAGGCAAATGCCGGGATGGCTCCTTTCAAAGGTCACGGCCGACTTCCTTCCCCATCCTACCCGAATCCGACGAGACCGATGACCTCGCTGTCTAGTCTCCTCCCCCAAATCAACTCAACCCATTAATGATAGTTTAGAATAATAAACTTACTGCTTGATCAACTACTGCTATGCAACACACTTTTTGAGATAAGAATTGGTGAGATTTTGGGGCCATATTTTCGTGTTTTTCTTCCCAGAATTTGAGGCCTAGAGTCTCCTTCACGCGTGACGCACGTTTTCGTGCGATAGACAAAATTTGAGGGGAAGGCGTTCTTCGTTGCGACAAGGTCTTTTCAAGAAATTTCAATCAGCAACTGTCTCCTCCGATGCGAAAATATTTTGTTGGCGCCACCTGCATACGGAGAAATGATCATCGTAATAAAACAAGAGGTACGGAAAGTTTTACCGAGCGAGGTGGCGCAGTGGTTAGCACACTGGATTCGCATTCGGGAGGACGACGGTTCAATCCCGTCTCCGGCCATCCTGATTTAGGTTTTCCGTGATTTCCCTAAATCGTTTCAGGCAAATGCCGGGACGATTCCTTTGAAAGGGCACGGCCGATTTCCTTCCCCATCCTTCCCTAACCCGACTTTGCGCTCCGTCTCTAATGACCTCGTTGTCGACGGGACGTTAAACACCACTAACCTAACCTAAAGGAAAGTTTTAAATGCTCTAGAGTGTAAGAGTAGAGAAACAGCTTGAAGATGGTTCGATGAACTGTCCTTGCCAGGCACGAATTTGCAGCGTAGTCATGTAGATGTATGTGTAGATCAGGGCTTAGCAACTGGCCGGTTTTGAGCGCGAGTACTCGCGTCTGCTCAGGCACGTGCTCGCGAGCAGGTGCAAGGTCGCGGAGTAGGGAGGGAGGGGAGGAAGGGGAAATGCGCGCGCACGTTTGAATGTGATCTCGCGTTCTTAGCAGATTTAACTAGCCATCTGAATGCTTTGAACATTTTACTACAAGGTAAATATCGAATACGAGCTTTTAACATGAAATTGACACTTTGGGTGAGTCAGTTGGAAACAGGAAACCTAGCTCATTTTCCTAAATTATCATCCATGCAAGATGTTCACAAAGACTGTGAACGTTATACACATATGAAACTTCCTGGCAGATTAAAACTGTGTGCCCGACCGAGACTCGAACCCCCAGGCTGTGGCTAAGCCATGTCTCCGCAATATCCTTTCTTTCAGGAGTGCTAGTTCTGCAAGGTTCGCAGCAGAGCTTCTGTAAAGTTTGGAAGGTAGGAGACGAGGTACTGGCAGAAGTAAAGCTGTGAGTACCGGCCGTGAGTCGTGCTTCGGTAGCTCAGTTGGTAGAGCATTTGCCCGCGAAAGGCAAAGGTCCCGAGTTCGAGTCTCGGTCGGGCACACAGTTTTAATCTGCCAGGAAGTTTCATATCAGCGCACACTCCGCTGCAGAGTGAAAATCTCATTCTGTTATACACATAGTTTAGTTGATCAGCGCTTTCAAGATCTGACAGCACTAGACAGTGATTTTGATCTGTTCTCTCCATATTCAGCGAAAATTTAAGAGATTCGTCCTGAGATGCAGCAAGAAATTATTGACCTGCAGTGTGACAGAGAATACAGAGACAAATTTCAGAACAAGAAAAACATTTTGGAATTCTACAAACACTTCCCTCAGGATAGATTTCCTCGTTTGCACAAACTGGCGGCTACAATAATATGAATGTTCGGTTCCACGTATGTTCGTGAACAACTGTTCTCTGCAATGAAATGTGACAAGACGCGCCTGAGAAACGCATTGTCTGATCGAAATTTAAACTGCACGCTGCGCCTAAAATGCACAAGAACAATTACTCCGAACATAGACGCAATTGCAAAGGGCAAAAAGTACAAGATAACCGAGGATCCCACACTTCAGTGACACCTTTTATTGTGTAACAGTTCACAAGTTAATGCGAATGTAGAGGCATACACTAAGCTAATAAAATTATGTGGCACGTGTACATTCTCCTTTATTTGTTTAATTTGTCGCAGTAATAATTCGTGAGTGATATCCCTGCAGGTGGCCGCGGATTTACATTGACTGGCGGCAGCTGTTGTGTGCCCCACATGATGCTCCCCACTCTCCGCTTTGGTCCGGTAGTGGGGGTAGCGTGCTGGCGTTGCTCCTTGCTCGCGCCTTCCTGCTCACAGCTTGCTCCGCGAGCACGTATGTTGTGAAGCCCTGGTGTAGATGAAGGCAGGAATTGACACAGAAAAAAAGAACTTGAAAAATTAAAGCCACCCTAGCGAAGAGTGCCTCGAACCTTGTGCTTCCGTAACGCCAGTACAGTGTCTGGATACGGCACATAGCTGGGAAGAAAATAGAGTGCTGTTCCCACTAGTCACACGCATTTCGGCGGCCAGATGAGTCGGGCGTCCGGTTATGTACTTGACTCAGTGGAACGGGCACAGTCGTTCATGACTCACTCCAAATATCCTGTGTCGACCTCTCTGTTACTCACATGCTTCGTCACTGACCAAAGGTACTCACATGCTGTTCTTGTTGTGTTCTCCAGTCCGAACACTGGTCTGATGCAGCTCTTCCACGCTACTCTATCCTCTGAAGCCTCTTCAACCCCGAATAAGTATGGCGATTTGTATCTGTCTTAGCTTGTTTACTGTTTTCATACCTTGGTTTCCCTCTACAACTTTTACCACCCGCAATTCTCTTCAATACAGGATCAACAGTTCCTTGATGCATCAGACTGTCCTGTCAACCAATCCTTTTAGTCAAGTTCTGCCAAAAATTTCTTTTCTCCCCACTTCTATTCAGTAGCTCCCCGTTAGTCTTGCAGTCTACCTACCTAATCTTAAGTATCCTTCCCTGGCACCGCATTTCAGAAGCTCCTATTCTCCACATGCCTGAATTGCTGAATCCACATTTCGCTTTGTTGCAAGCTACCTCAGAACCTCTTCAGCAGAGGCAGTTCGCCGCTGTTCCTCCGAGGATGTCTCCCGCAGTCGGAGACGAAACGTCAGGGGAAAGAAATGTGTGTGAAACCTTCTGGGACTTAACTGCTAAGGTCATCAGTCCCTAAGCTTACACACTACTTAACCTAAATTATCCTAAGGACAAACACACACACCCATGCCCGAGGGAGGACTCGAACCTCCGCCGGTACCAGCCGCACAGTCCATGACTGTAGCGCCCCAGACCGCTTGGCTAATCCCGCGTGGGCGAAACGTCAGGGGAGAGTTTTATACTTCGACCACGGCCTATCAGCCCGGAAGTTTTAAGTGAAGACAATACCGGCCGTGAAAGCTAACATTGTATGCTCTTCATAAGAGAGTTCCTATTACTTAATTTTACATTCGATGTTAACAAATTCATAATTTTCAGAAATTCTTTCCTTGTTGTACCCACATAACCTCTGTACTTCTGCCAACATAAGTTATTTATCTGCCCAAATAGCTAAACTCCTCTACTACTTTTAGTATCTCGTTTCCTAATCTCATTTCCTCGGCATCGTGTGATTCAACTCTACTACTTCTATCATCGTGGTTTTGCTTTGCTGAAATTCGCCTTACGTCCTCCTTTCAAGACGCTGTCCATTCTGACCCACTGCTCTTCCAGAACCTTTGCTGTCTCTGACAGAATTACAGTGCCATCGGCAATCTCAAAGTTTTTGTTTCTTCTTCCAGAATCTTCATTCCTTCTCCAAATTTTGCTTTTGTTTTCTTTACTGCTCGCTCAGTGTGCAGAATGAACGGCATAACACTTTGTACATAGGGCATCCAAAGTCTAAATATTCAATGTTGAATATGAAGCATCGCTGCAGCTGTTAAAAATATTTATTCAAAGACACTACCGGTTTCCCTAACTATATTTGCATCATCAGGTGTTTATACACAATCCATAAAAGCGATCCGTTTAAAAGGCGGAAAAAACACGATCCCAAACTTTTTCATCAAGGTATTTAAAATTTCTAACTTTTAAATATGCGACCATCCATGAACAGAAAATGTGTCTAAGGTCATACTGAAATCTTAAATGTAGAGTCTGGATAGTAAGTGCCGCACGGGATTAGCCGAGCGGTCTCAGGCGCTGCAGTCATGGACTGTGCGGCTGGTCCCGGCGGAGGTTGGAGTTCTCCCTCGGGCAAGGGTGTGTGTGTTTGTCCTCAGGATAATTTAGGTTAAGTAGTGTGTAAGCTTAGAGACTGATGACCTTAGCAGTTACGTTCCGTAAAATTTCACACACATTTGAATATTTTTGGTAGTAAGTGGTTACGGTGTCACTCGTGGTATTTTTAATATTACTTTTGACGTGATACACTTGTGTATTGATCCCACGATGCAGTCTGCTGAAATGTAATATCTGTGTGGGTAAAGAAAGTACAATCCAAACAATTAATTTTCTCCGACTGCTGCGTCGTCGTCGCTAATTTCTGCAAGGACTTTCCATAATCAATTGCATTTCTACGTTTCTTTCTTGGAGGCAAGCAACGTAATTCTTGCGAAAACCTTGTTGGAGAAATGAGGAGAACCTTTCCTCGAAGAACACTGTGCGGCCGTTTGTGCTGCCACCATGCTTTAGCTTTCATACGAATCATGAGAATTACGTAAGAGAGATTGACACATTCAGAGGCATCTAGACGCTTGTCTCTCGCTGAGTTATAAGGTGGGACGTTTAAATATAAGAGGCTAACCAACTAAAACAAGAGAGATGGAAAAAGACAAGTAAACGTTACTGTTTCAACAGTAATAGCTCTAACTTTTAATTCGTCTATCCTCCTGGGAAAAAAAGCTTCCCAACGAAACTTCTGCGGCGTAATTGAAACAACTCTGGCAACATGTGGACCGGCATTATTCTGCAACAGAATGATTCCGTCCGTCAACATTCCTGGGCGTTTGAACTTGATGGCGCGCTTCAATCAAGTCTCGCCAAGACGCTTTTACACATCGTTTCCGTAGGCAGCCGCAAACATTATTCCATAAAGGCAATGACATTTTTACAGTGGGACACATGGGTTAATAGTTGCGGTGAATATATTTGAAATAATAAACGATTAACTTTTTTTTTATATGCATCTTTCTCATTTGACCGTCTGTTACATATGTAGATGAGTGCAACGGAATAATACCCCCCGCGAGAAAAATTACATGCTTTGAAGGGTGATAGTATTAGCGATTCTGAACCAAACTTTTCAGATATAGAATACATTTAATATCACTTCTGTACGTTTTTCTGTAGTAACTCTAAAATTGGACCTCTAGAGAAGACGCGATGCAGTGCAAAATTAATGTACTTGAAATTTCCTACAAAAAAGGTCCTATTCCTTGTTTTCTCTAGGACTTACAGTTTGCACGGAGAGGGCGTGAGAAGACTGAAAAATGGTTCTGTGCACTATGGGACTTAACATCTGAGGTCATCAGTCCCCTAGACTTAGAACTTATTAAACCTAACTAACCTAAGGACATCACACACATCCATGCCCGAGGCAGGATTCGAACCTGCTACCGTAGCAGCAGCGCGGTTCCAGACTGAAACACCTAGAACTGCTCGGCTACAGCGGCCGGCCAGAAGACTGAACATTTCGCGCGACGCGCAAGCGCTGCAGCTTATGTAGTTTTTGTGGGCCAGATTGAGGTAGTTTCCCAATTCGACAGACCACAATGTCCTGTATCAAATACTCTGCCTGTTCACTACTGTTGGTACATTGTGAACAATGACAATGTTTGAATGACCAGAAAGTAAATAACAATGTACATTAAATATTTTCTATCTCGAAAAAGGGTATATATCCTTACGACGACTTTTCAGAATCTGTAATACTATCACACCCTCCCCCAAAAAAATGTACGTTCCCTCCTGGCTCACCGTGTATATCTGAGATGAGACACCTGTGAATGAAGTTAGATTAATTATAAACTATTTTGATAACGCTTCAGCTTTATTTCCTCTGCAAACCAAAACAAGTAATACAGCAAATTGGAACGCTGTATTTGGTACCGGAGTATGTTCAGTAAAGTGAAAGGAAAAATCTTAGTGCTATTTGCTTGAAGCCTATTTGACTCAAGTAAAATAATGAAATTTGGCGGAGACACTATACTATGATTAAATACTGTTTTAAATAAACGTTTTCCATGGGATGTTTACTCAGCAGTACACAATGGTTAATAAAGCAACTTTCCCCGTGTGTGTCATAAACAGCAGAAAACTCTAAACAAGGACGTAAATGCAACACGATGACAATTAACATAAAGGTATGAGACAAAGATTTGTAACTTACCAAAAGCTTTCGTAACTGCTTAATCTCGCCTGGCATCTTACAGGCAGCAAATGCTGGCAATAAAATTTACTATGAATCGGTAAACTACGCTGAATACATTACAAAAATACGTTCGCAATGTAGCACAATCCTCAAAGAAAGAAGAAGATAGTAATTTAGTGAAGATGCTAGTTGCGCTGCGGACCAACCTCATTCCCACGTGGCGTCTTATCATCCAGAAGTTCCAGCAAGGTTCACTGGAGTAGAACAGCCACGTCGACACTTTCACCATCCCTCGCAGAATGTCGACCTAAATTGCCTCTGTTGATAACGGTAGCGTTACTCCACACACCAAGTGGAGGGGAGTTTCGACACAGAGATCACACTTCAACTGGTGGCGGGTTAGTCTCTGGCAAGATGTGTCGGAATCAATAGAATGAGGTCAAGTTACTCGCAAGCAATAGCAGACACGATACACAGACAAACTTTACGTGGGATGCCAGAGCGCATTTATAGACTGATAAACAGCTACATGGAGGCCTATCTATATTAGACGATGTGTAAATATAATGGGAAAGAAAATAGAGAATGTTGGTATGGTCTACCCTCAGCCATGCATTGACATTACTGAATACATGTGTACGTGTAGTTGTGTTGGACCTACAAGCCAGCAATGGTGCGTGGCGGAGGGTATGTTGTGCCCTGCTGTCACATGCCCCTTTTCTTGTTCCACTTGCGACTGGTTCTCTGGAAGAACAATTATTAGCATGTCTCCGTACGTGCTCGAATCTGTGAGGTATACGTAGGTGGACTCTTCTAGGGACGTAAGCTCTTGGAAATTAAGCAGTAAGCCACACTGGGATGCAAAATGTCTCTCTTGCACTTCTTAAATGAAGCTGTATCGAAACGCGCTGCTCTTCTTTGGATCTTCTCAGTTTCCTCCATCAATCCTATCTGGGCCACATGTTAGACTGAGAAATGTTATCTCAGTATTGCTCGAACGGTGATTTTGTAAGCAATCTCTGTAGTGAGTGGATTATATTTGCTGAGGATTCTTCGAATTATCATGCAATGAAGGCTTTCACGACCGGATGTCATAATAGCTTATGACTCCTCAGGGCCGTATGGACGCTGTCGAAGAAGCCTTTCTATTCCTGACGTTTCGATCACAGCTGCACTGGACATCTTCTGAGGTGCCCCTGGTGACCCTTAGTATTGCCATCTGACGAATTGGAAGTCGGAGAGTAACATAAGTACTGTGTAAAGTATGCGTGATCGAGTTTACACGTGGTCAGCAGCGATAAATATTGTCAGAGATAAGACTTAACTACCAATTGTCACCTTTCAAGGACAAAAACTTATCTATAGATTCTGCACAGCAGCTGTCCATATATCATTGAGTTTCCTGACGTCTTCTTTTCTGTTAAAATTATCACTATGTTTATGTATTTCGATGGCTTTTCTATATAGTGTGGATAACAGTTTGTCAAAGTACACTACTGCCCATTAAAATTGTTACACCAAGAAGAAATGCAGATGGTAAACAGGTGTTCATTGGACAAATATATTATACTGGAACTGACATGTGATTAGTTTATCAAGCTATTTGGGTGCATAGATCCTGAGAAATCAGTACACAGAACAACCACCTCTGGCCGTAATAACGGCCTTGATACGCTTGGGCACTGAGTCAAACAGAGCTTGGATGGCGTGTACAGGTACAGCTGCCCATGCAGCTTCAACACGATACCACAGTTCATCAAGAGTAGTGACTGGCGTATTGTGACGAGCCAGTTGCTCGGCCACCATTGACCAGATGTTTTCAATTGGTGAGAGATACCTGGAGAATGTGCTGGCCAGGGCAGCAGTCGAACATTTTCTGTATCCAGAAAGGCCCGTACAGGACCTGCAACATGCGGTCGTGCATTATCCTGCTGAAATGTAGGGTTTCGCTGGGATCGAATGAAGGGCAGAGCCACGGGTCGTAACACATCTGAAATGTAACGTCCACTGTTCAAAGTGCCGTCAATGCGAACAAGAGGTGACCGAGACTTGTAACCCATGGCACACCATACCATCATGCCGGGTGATACGCCAGTATGGCGATGACGAATACACACTTCCAATGTGCGTTCACCGCGATTTAGCCAAACACGGATGCGACCATCATGATGCTGTAAACAGAAACTGGATTCATCCGAAGAAATGACGTTTGCCATTCGTGCACCCAGGTTCGTCGTTAAGTACACCATCTCAGGTGCTCCTGTCTGTGATGCAGCGTCAAGGGTAACCGCAGCCATGGTCTCCAAGCTGATAGACCATACTTCTGCAGACGTCGTCGAACTGTTCGTGCAGATGGTTGTTGTCTGGCAAACGTCCCCATCTGTTGACTCAGGGATCGAAACGTGGCTGCACGATCCGTTACAGCCATGCGGATAAGATGCCTATCATCTCTACTGCTAGTGATACGAGGCCGTTGGGATCCAGCACGGCATTCCGTATTACCGTCCTGAACCCACCGATTCCATATTCTGCTAACAGTGATTGGATCTCGACCAACGCTAGCAGGAATGTCGCGATACGATAAACCGCAATCGCGACAGGCTACAATCCGACCCTTATCAAAGTCGGAAACGTGATGGTACGCATTTCTCCTCCTTACGTGAGGCATCACAACAACGTTTCACCAGGAAACACCGGTCAACTGCTGTTTGTGTATGAGAAATCGGTTGGAAACTTTCCTCATGTCAGCACGTTGTACGTGTCGCTACCGCCGGCCGTGGTGGCCGTGCGGTTCTAGGCGCTTCAGTCTGTAACCGCGCGACCGCTCCGGTGGCAGGTTCGAATCCTTCCTCGGGCATGGATGTGTGTGATGTCTTTAGGTTAGCTAGGATTAAGCAGTTCTAAGTTCTAGGGGACTGATGACCTCAGATGTGAAGTTTCATAGTACTCATAGCCATTTTTCGTCACCGGTGCCAGCCTTATGTGAATGCTCTGAAAAGCATATCACAGCATCTTCCTCCTGTCGGTTAAATTTCGCGTCTGTAGCACGTCATCTTCGTGGTGTAGCAATTTTAATGGCAAATAGTGTAGATAAAATTTTGGTTTCGAAAACTTCATGGTGACGAGCATGTTCTGCTACAGCTGATATTTCTGTTTTCCCTTGTCGGCAAAGCCTTTTACGTTCTTTCAGCCTTGTATTCACGCTTCTCTTGGTAGATCCAGTGTAGACCTTTCCACATGTACACGCAATCTTATATGCTCAACTTGCCGGAAGAAGAGGGTTTTTTCCTTCACAGATCGAAGTGCTTGATATTTCTCTTAGTTAGTTTAAAAGCCAGTCTGATGTCATGTTTCCGTAAAATCTTGAATACCTTATCAGTTACTTTTTGATAAAAGACACAAAAGTCCTCCCCTGTCAGAAAGTGGAGTATATGAGATTGTGTGTACTTCTGGAAAGGTGTACGTTGGATCTACCAAGAGATGCGTAAGTTCAAGACTGAAATAACACAAAAGTCATTGGCGACCACGCAAAACAGTAAAATCAGCTGTAGAAAAGCATGCTCTTCAGTCAGAGAATCATTGAATGGAGTTTTCCGAAACCAAAGTCTTATCTACTATGACAGACTATTATCCATGACTACGTAGAGATGGCATCAAAATATATAAGCATACTGATAATTTTAACGGAAAAGTAGGCATGAAACTCAATGAGATATGGACACTGGCCCTGCAGAATTGGCAGATAAATTCTTATTGACATGCGACAATCGCTAGTTAAGTTGTACCTCCGATGTCCGACTCGTCAGTCGGCAATACTGAGCGTCGACGGGAACACCTCTGAAGATGTCCAGCGCAGCTCCGGTCGAAACGTCTGAGACCGAGTAGTTTCTTCGACAACGTCCATACAGCGCGGAAGATTCTTCAAATGAATCTAGGTTTGGTACATGCCTGGCCGCGTACACATAGGCCTAGATAGTTTATGGATGTGACCCCTACCAGTGACCCATTTGCAGTCGTGTAGTGATACAGTAACGGCTTTTTCTTCCAACTTATGCGAAATGTGTTACATTTGTTTAGTTTGAGGATCAGTTGCCAGGTTTTACTGCATTTCGCTACAATTAGTAGCTTAGCGATTTCTCCGTATACAAAGCATCATTAGTAAAAAGCCTAGCAGAAGTCCTGTCGTTAACCGCTATGTGATTTATATACAGTTATATTGTTAAATTTAATGGCGCTGTAACTCTTCTTTGCGATACCCCCGAAGTTACTTTTACGTTTGAAGATGTCTTTCCACTAGAGTGACATTTCCGTTTGCTAGAAACTATTCAGTCCAGTCACACAGGTGGTCTAATGTACGCTCGTATTTTGTTCATTAGACGGCAGTGCGTAACTATATGGAACGGTTTCTTGAAGTCAAGGAATACGGCATCAACAGGGATGCCAGTTCCTGTTGCTTTCTCGGTCTCTGAGTGGAAGAGAGCGGGCTGGGTGTTACACGATCGTCGATTCCGGAACCCATGTTGATACTTTCTGAGGCGATTTTCAACCTCCAGAAATGACAAATTATACGAGCGAAAAACGTTACTTAATTCTGCAACAGGTCAGCGGCATAGACACAGGCATGTAGAGAGGGTGTGGAAAGTTGCTACCCGTCGCAACCTAACTGACAAATAACAACGATGATGATAATAATAATAATAATAATAATAATAATAATAATAATAATAATAATAATAATAATAATAATAATAAATATAATTTTGAAATAACTTTACTGAAGCTGCGGGATTATTTATGACGTTCTTTCCCGATTTGTTTTCCATCTCTGTTGATAAATTTCGTCAGATAACCCTAGACGCTCAAGCATACTTGTTTACATTGTTGTTTCTTACAATGAATGTTTCGAAAGCATTGTCAACAGTCGCATTCGTGGTTTTGTAGCATACATTTTATTTTTAACGTAACTCCAAAAGAAGAAATTCACTGGTCTAAATCGAAAGAACTAGTTCTCTCATTGTCACACAACTTTTGGTCTAAATACCTCATCAGCCTACATTCCCACAGCTGCTGAAAAGTAAAACGAACTGAACACCTAGTAGGTTATCTATAGCCACGGAATAGCATAGGTTTTCAACATTTCCAGGTAATTCCTTCCAGTTACTGCTTCAGCAAAAAGCCAAGGCTCAATTACTTCACGTTGTTAAAACGAAAACTTTTTCCTTCATTAGAGAACGTATTCATAACAGGTAATAACCAACAAGAAAAAGTCAGATGTATGATTTAATAGCAGTATTGATAAGTATCTGGAAAAAATATAGCAGTGCACTCTGGTGTTTATATCTACAGTAATCACAAACAAACAAGATTATCGTAACTTTTTCAGTACGTTACGATGAGTTGTAACTTTGGCTCATACCGTAGGTTTATGTCTCTGTTGATGACCCTTCTTGGAAACAGGACTGGGCTGCGCTTTTTTTCCATTCATTACGAACGCCTAGCTCCTCTAAGCGATCTACGGTACACTGCTGCAAAAAAGAGGAGCAAATTCTTTTTCAGATTCAAGATAGAACCGTACTGGTATCCCATTGTGTCCAGTGGCCTTTTCTAGGCTGAGGGATTTCAGTTGCTTTACTATCTCATTGTCATTTACACTATGCTGACAAGTCATGGGACAGCAATATGTACATATATAAATGGCGGTGGTATCACGTACACAATGGCAGTCCATTGGAGGAGCCGTCTTATGCACCCCGATAACTCATGAGAGAAGGTTCCCGACGTGATTATGACTGAACGACCGGAATTAACTGACTCTGAACGCGGTACGTTCAGTTCCGAAATTGTTAGGCAGGTCAATATTCAGAGATCCACACTGTCAAGAATGTGTCGAGAACACCAAATTTCAGGCGTTACCTCTCACCACTGACAGTGGCCGATGGGCTTCTCTTAACGACCGAGAGCAGCGCCGTTTGCGTACGGTTGTCAGTGCTAACAGACAAGTAACACTGCGTGAAATAACCACGGGAATCAATGTGGAGCGTGCTACGAACGTAACCGTTAGGAGAGCGCGGCGTAATATGGCGTTAATTGGCTGTGGCAGCAGACAACGGACGCGGGTGGTTTTGCTAACAGCATGACATCGCCTGCAGTGCGTCCCCAGGGCTCACGACTATACCGGTTGGACCCTAGACGACTGGAAAACCGTAGCCTGGTCAAATGTCCCGATTTCAGTTGCTAACAGCTAATGGCAGGGTTCGAGTGTTAGGCAGATCCCACCAGCCATGGACCAAGTTGTCAACAAGGCACTGTGCAAGCTGGCGATGGCTCCATAATAGTGTGGGCTGTGTTTACGAAGAATGAACCGATCATTTACTGGAAATAGTCATGCTTGGCTACTTGGAGAAAATTTGCAGCCATTCATAGCGTTCATATTCGCAAAAACAATAAGGCACCATGTCTTCGGGCCACAGTCGTTAGCGATTGGTTTGAAAAACATTATGGACAGTTCAAACTAATGACATGCCCACCCATCGAACTTTTGTGTGGCATAATTGAGAGGTCAGTTCGTGAACAAAATCCTGCACCGGCAACACTTCCTCGATATAAAAGGCTTCAGAGGCAACATGGCAGGGGATTTCCAACGTCTTGTTGAGTCCATGCCACGTAGAGTTGCTACACCAAACCTTGCAAACCTTAATGTCCACCCCCAGTAGCTGAGTGGTCAGCGCGACAGCATGTCAATCCTAAGGGCCCGGGTTCGATGGGCCCGGGTTCGATTCCCACCTGGAATGGAGATTTACTCCGCTCAGGGACTGGTTGTTCCGTTGTCCTAATCATCATCATTTCATCCCCATCGACCCGCAAGTCGCCGAAATGGCGTCAAATTGAAAGACTTGCACACGATGAACGGTCTACCTGACGGGAGGCCCTAGTCACACATTTACATTTTACATGACTTTTGTCACCTTAGGGTATTTCGATGTATGTCACTTTGACGTAAATCTAAATGCAGAAATGCAAAGTGATCTCCCTTAGTGAAAACGTTTGAGGCTTCCCCTCCTCTTAGATATTTTGAAGATGGCTGTAATTCAGCAACGGCTACAGAATCGCAGGTGAATAAGACAGTCACCCAATTGCAATAAACGGTGGTTGTCAATTAACTTTAACCATGGTTTCAACGGATTTAAAGCCATCTTTTTCAGGACAAGAAACCTATTTTTACTAACGGTTGTCCGAGAAGTAAGGACGAATTTGAATTTTGCGGTTGGTAGCCGTGATTTTTTGATGTTTGTTATCTGCTATCCTTCCCATTATTACCCTGACAGCATCTGTGTGGTGAACACTGTTGTCTGATGTTTATTTTAGTCATCGAGCAGATGACAACAGAGTAACATATACAAGTGACAGGAAGTTATTACAAGAAAAACATAGTTCAAATGGCTCTGAGCACTATGGGACTTAACATATGAGGTCATTAGTACCCTAGACTTGGAACTACCTAAACCTAACTAACCTAAGGGCATCACACACATCCATGCCCGAGGCAGGATTCGAACCTGCGACCTAGCAGACGCGCGTTTCCGGACTGAAACGCCTAGTATTACAAGAACCGTCAAAGTTCGTGAATGGCGTGTGACACTCGGATGTAATGCTATTCCAACCCTATCATCAGTTCGGAAGTTGATCCGGGAGCTGTAGACCACGGGCTCTGTTTCAAACGGCGATGGCGTTCTGTTCGAACAGAAGCAAATACTGCTGTCGTGCATAACAACGTGACCGTAAGCCCTAGAAAATCGATTCGACTACAACAACTGAATCCTTTCAAAAGATCTCAAAATGTATGAATACGAGATTCAACATACAGAAGATTTGAAGCCTGCAGATCATGGAAAGAGACATAGATTTCCTCAAACGGTCTTGTCTCAACAAACGGAGAACGAGTACTTCACAGACAGAATAATTTTCTCAGGTGAACCGCGCTTCCACCTCAGTGCGGACGACAGTAAGCACAACTGCAGAATTTCGGGTAACGAAAATCCGCGGGTGACTGTGGAAGATGAGATACATTCACAACGCACAACTGTGTGGTGTGGGGTCTAAGTAGGAGGAGAGATCGGCACGTATTTTTGTGAAAATGAGGGAGCTTCCGTCACTGCGGACGACGCCCGTTACCGAAACGTGCTTCCCTCATACTGATGAAAATGATATTTTGGTTTCAACAAGATGGTGCGACGTGTCACACATTCGGTGAAGCGATTTCTCTGCTTAATGAAAAGTTTCTTCGAAAAAATAATTGCGTCTCTTTGCGTAGCAATCAGGAAAGTCCTGCCAGATCATGCGACCCTACGCCTTGCGATTATTTTTGTGTAGATATGTGAAATCAAAAGTATACGTGAGCAAATGACAAGCGATACACCAATTGAAACATGAAAAATGGTTCAAATGGCTCTGAGCACTATGGGACTCAACTTCTGAGGTCATTAGTCCCCTAGAACTTAGAAATAGTTAACCTAACTAACCTAAGGACATCACACACATCCATGCCCGAGGCAGGATTCGAACCTGCGACCACACCGCTCTCGCGGTTCCAGACTGTAGCGCCTAGAACCGCACGGCCACTTCGGCCGGCGAAACATGAAATTAAGAGGCTTATAACGGCATCCCACCATATGTTTGATAACGTGCCATCGAGAAGCTCAAAGACTGCAATGCTCGTTGCCGCACGGTCTTGGCTGGTTATATTGAGGGTTAATTTTTCAAACATAAATGGGAGAACTCAATGACATTGTAAAAAAAGCATTCATGTTCAATCAATTTTCTATAATCTGCAGCACTTTAATAACCGTCACTACTTGCCGGACACCCTTTATTTTCAATTTTATGTCCATATACAGTGAAGAGCCAAAGAAACTGGTATAGGCGTAAGTGGACTTAACATATGTGAACAGGCAGAATACGGCGCTTCGGTCGGCACCGCCGATATAACACAAGAAGTGTTTGGTGCAATTGTTAGATCGGTTATTGCCGCTACAGTGACAGGTTATCAAGATTTAAATGCCGGCCGCTGTGGCCGAGCGATTCTAGGCGCTTCGGTCTAGAACCCGCGACAGCGACGGTCGCAGGTTCGAATCCTGCCTCGGGCATGGATGTCTGTGATGTCCTTAGGTTAGTTAGGTTTAAGTAGTTCTAAGTTCTAGGTGACTCATGACCTCAGATGTTAAGTCCCATAGTGCTCAGAGCCATTTGAACCATTTGAACGTGGTGTTACAGTCGGCGCACGAGCGATGGGACACAGCGTCTCCGACGAACCGATGAAGTGGAGATTTTCCCGTATGACCATTTCACGAGTGTACCGTGAATACCAGGAATCCCGCAAAACACCAAATTTGCGACATCACCGAGGCCTGAAAAAGATTCTGCAAGAACGAGACTCACGATGGTTGAAGAGAATTGTTCCACGTGACAAAAGTGCAACCCTTCCCCAAATTACTGCAGATTTCAATGGTGGACCAGCAACAAGTGTCAGTGTGCGAATAGTTCAACGAAACATCTTCGATATGGGCTTTTGGAACCGAAGGCCCGCTAGTGTAGCCTTTGCACGACACAAAGATTTACACCTCGCTTGGGCCCGTCAACACCGACATTGGACTATTGATGAGTGGAAACATGTTGCCTGGTAGGACGAGTCTCATTTCGAATTCTATCGAGCCGATGGACGTGTAAGGGTATGGAGACAAATTCATGAATCCGTGGACCCTGCATGTCAGCAGGGGACAGTTCAAGCTGGTGGAGGCTCTGTAGCGGTGTGGAGTGTGTGCAAAATGGTTCAAATGGCTCTGAGCACTATGGGACTTAACATCTGAGGTCATCAGTCCCCTAGAATGTGGAACTTTCTAAACCTAACTAACCTAAGGACATCACACACATCCATACCCGAGGCAGGATTCGAACCTGCGACCGTAGCGGTCGCGCGGTTCCAGACTGAAGCGCCTAGAACCACTCGGCCACTCCGGCCGGCGAGTGTGTGGAGTTGGAGTGAGTTTGGACCCCTGATACGACTCTGACAGGTGACACGTACGTAAGCATCCTGTCTGATAAAATGCATCCACTCATCTCCGTTGTGCATTCCGACGGACTTGGACAGTTCCAGCAGGACAATGTGACGCTCCACACGGCCAGAATTCCAACAGAGTGGCTCCAGGAACACTCTTCTGAGTTTAAACACTTCCACTGGCCATCAAACTCCCCAGACATGAACATTATTGCGCATATGTGGGACGCCTTGCAATGTCCTGTTCAGAAGAGATTCCACCCCCTCGCACTCTTAGCGATTTATGGAAAGCCCTGCAGGATTCATGGTGTCAGTTGCCTCCAGCACTACTTCAGACATTATTCGAGTCCGTGCCACGTCGTGTTGCAGCACTTCTGCATGCTCGCAGGGATCCTACACGATATCGGGCAGGTGTACCAGTTTCTTTAGTTCTTCAGTGTATTTAGAACGTTGCTGCACTGCAGCTGGTTGGCTGTCTTATTCACCTGCCTTCCTTTTAGATGTCGCCGCGCGGGATTAGCCGAGTGGTCTGAGGTGCTGCAGAGATGGACTGTGCTGTTGATCCCGGCGGAGGTTCGAATCCTCCCTCGGGCATGGGTGTGTGTGTGTGTGTGTGTGTGTGTGTGTGTGTGTGTCCTTAGGATAACTTAGATTAAGTAGTGTGTAAGCTTAGGGTCTGATGACATTAGCAGTTGAGTCCCATAAGATTTCACATATATTTGAACTTTTTAGATGCCATTGTGGTCAGTGTGTTTGGTCAGACGGCCTCGACTCGCGTACTTATTTAACGTAGGACCGAGTCTTGTTAGGACATTCTTCCTGCTGGGAAGACATGTGACGGCGACCTTCCCGAGAACGGTGCGGCCGTTTGGGCTGTGGGCGCGGCGCCGGCGGCTCCAGCTTTCACTGTCTGCTGGGCCGCCGCCAGCAGACCGTCTGGAGGCGCTGAACCTTGGACGGGCGCGCTAAGCGCCGCTAACCAGGAGAAACGGGCCACCCTGCGCCGACAGCCGGCTACTGGCTGTCCGGGCGTTTAGCGCGTCCGTGCTCCTCGCGTCCGCTGCAACGGTCCCAGCTGCGGGGCATTCTTGTCTGACACGGTCACCTCGATCCACCACCCGCCACTGCGTAGTCCCGGGTCCGCAGTTTAAAGAACGGCACGAGTGCGCGACAGGTTCCAACTGGGAATGTATTTTACGCCTTGGCCACTAGAAATGGTTGATTGGTTCGTTGATTTTGGGGAAGCGGATCCAACAGCAAAGTCATTGGTCCCATCGGATAGTGGAAGGATGGGAAAGAAAGTCGGACGTGTCCTTTCAGAAGAACCATACCAGCATTTCCCTGAAGCGATTTAGGAAAATCACGGACAACCTAAATCAGGATGGCCGGACAAAACAAATGGTGTATCGAATCTGACACAGTAAGGTGTGCACCGTTACGCAGCATCTAAACACCTTTAGGCCGGTTACTAAATTTGCTAGTAATACACTCACCCCGATTCCTTTGATTCATTGATTGATTGAGAGGGTTTATGGGACTAAACGGCGAGCTCATCAGTCCTGCGATTCCGAAGTTGTAGATGAGAGGGTCCACTAAAATTGGACGGATCCTGTCAAGGGAGTCAAATCATAAAATAGTAAAGTGAAAACACACACAGTAAAAGGCATAAAATGTGAGACCAAGTCTAAAAGTTCTCGAGCACAATGACGTACATCGTTGTGGATTAATGCTTTTAAACGATCTTCATCAAATCCAGGTCTTCCTGAAAGTGGAGAGTCACTAATGTCAAAACCATCCTCCTTAACACGAGAAAATCAGTTTCTTGCTGTGATCTGCCCAAGGGCATTATCCTCACAGACGACGCAAATTTTTCCAGCTGCTTCCAACCCTCTACTGAACTAAAACAGAATAATATGTCGGACGCGTTCCGATTTCTCCATCCGGCACCTTTATCTATCGTCCACAGCTGTACTCATTATCTCCTCATGACAATATGTAAACTCAAACAGCAACAGTAAAGTACAAATAAAAAATTACAGTCAATAAATAAACCCCGTAGCAACCGGAACACCAACATCCAAAACAAAACGCTAAGATATTATGTACCAGCGTAACAGTTATGCAAAATTGTTAAGGCTTTCGTGACCACTTGTTCGCAAACTGCCCACTGGTTTCTGTCTCGCGTTCTTGGGCCGACTTTTGATGATTTTTCTGACGTTTGGCCAGCACGAGTGGGCGGCATTATCAAAGTTTCACCCTCCATTGCCGGTGGTGAACTGGAGCCGAGCTCGTGGCCGTAGACTATATGTACCGAGCGAGGTGGCGCAGTGGTTAGCACACTGGACTCGCATTCTGGAGGACGACGGTTCAATCCCGTCTCCAGCCATCCTGATTTAGGTTTTCCATGATTTCCCTAAATCGTTTCAGGCGAATGCCGGGATGGTTCCTTTGAAAGGGCACGGCCGATTTCCCTCCCCATCCTTCCCTAACCCGAGCTTGCGCTCCATCTCTAATGACCTCGTTGTCGACGGGACATTAAACAACACTAACCTAACCAAGACTATATGTACCTGGCGCGCCAACGTCCGAGGGCTTCGCGGTCGTTTCCGATGCGGTTCTCCTCTTGCTACCCCTGCGACGGTCGTTCGCTGAAGCACCCACGGTATGCTAAGATCCGTTTAACTTGAGGCTTTCTTCTTTCTTGTTGAAGCTATTCTCGTTTTTATGTATTTCTATAGCTTCTCTGAACAAGCAGGTGTGATAGTTCTTCTCTGCAGCCAGAACTTTCGTTTCGGCGAATTTTACTATGTGGTCCGTCTCAAACAGCGCGTGCTCAGCAACAGCCGATTTCTCCACCTTCCCCGACCTGCAATGTTGCTTCTGTGATTCTGGTGTCGATGGATGGTCCAGTCACTCCAACATAAACTTTTCCACACGTGCATGGTATGTGGTACACTCCCGACATTTCCGCAGCGGACGACCATCGCAGGTAGCAAGAGAACCGCACCGGAAACGACCGCGCAGAAGCCCTCGGACGTTGGCGCTTCAGGTACATATAAAGTGCGACCGCCAGCTCGGCTCCAGTCCATCAGCAGTAATACAGGGTGAAACTTTGACAATGCCTGCCATTCGTGCTGGCGAAACGTGAGAAAAATCACTAGACGAACGTCGGCCGAAAACCCCGAGACAGGAGCCAATAGGCAGTTTGTCGTAGTAGTTTGTACAAATTGTGTGAAAATTTTGTGGAAATACTGGATGAATATATCCTTCCATTCACCTTCAGTCCTAGGAATTTAAAATGATCTTCATTAAATGTTTGACCACATTGTGACGATAAAATTTCACTTTTACGAAGGTACCATACCAGACACTGTATGCATAACAATTTGTTGCAGTTCAGCGTTAATATGTTCTCTGAAAGTCCCGTTCTGTCGTTACTGACTGCAATATCAGATTTATCGTTCATATTCCCTTTCACGTCGTTCAGTATGGCAGTTGTGTCATCTGCGAAGAGTGTTCGAATTAGTCCCACTCTCCTCTCCCAGGATTCTTCAGTCAGTTCCCATGGTCCCTCAGTTCTAAAGCAATTCCCCAGGTTGGGAACCTGGGGTAATTATTCCCTGAGGAGTAAAAACTAAACGATTTGATTCTGTTTCAGTTACGAAACTAAATTAATTTCAACAGCTCATTACGATAATCGCAATTTTATAAGACTTTAATATTGATTATATAACTTATCCATAATTACTTTTTCTCAGTTGGAATCATTAATGCAGTCTCGCATAATGCATCCACTAAATACATACGTAGTGCTTTGTCCCGTACATCGCTGATGATAAAAGTGAGATATAATTTGAGTCTTATCTATCTAACAGGGTGTAGTTGCGAAGTACCTGTGCAGTAAGCAGTCAGTCTTCGTCTGACTAGGAATTAATTACATGTTGTGTTACACTGCCAGATGCTAAGTTCGTTTTGTTTGCAGATGATACAAATATTACGATAAGTCGCAAGTCAAGTACAGATTTAGAAATAGCTGATAGTCAAATTCTCACTGATGTTGTAGTGGTCTTCAGTCCAGAGACTGGTTTGATGCAGCTCTCCATGTTAATGTATCCATGCTTCTTCATCTCCCAGTACCTACTGAAACTTACATCCTTCTGAACCTGCTTAGTGTAATCATCTCTTGGTCTCTCTCTACGATTTTTACCCTCGAAGCTGACCTCCAATACTAAATTGGTGATCCCTTGATGCCTCAGAATATGCCCTACCAACCGATTCCTTCTTCTAGTCAAGTTGTGTCACAAATTTCTCTTCTCTCCAATTCTATTCAATACCTCTTCATTACTTAAGTGATCTACCCATCTAATCTTCAGCATTCTTCTGTTAATAAATGGTTTAAAGCTAATTCACTGTCATTAAATTTTGAGAAGACCCACTATATGCAGTTCTGAACCTGTAAGAGATTTCCTTCCAGCAACTGTATAACATACGAAGACATAGAGATCGAAGAGGTTGAAAATCTCTCCACAAAATCACCGAGGAGAGAGACACGGGAAAAATATTTACAAGAAGAAACGATGGGATGATAGGACATTCGTTAAGACATCAAGGAACAGTTTCCTTGATACTTGAGGGAGCTCTGGATTATCGTATCATTTTTCTTTTAATTTCGTTTTGTTCATTATGGCTCGTTGCATCACCTGTTCACTCAGTTTTTTTATTACAGAGCACAGCTAACCCTCTGACCGAACACGATGAGCTATCGCGGCGGAAATCCGTTACACCACACAACGCCACTATGTAATTCGACTTTAACGTTATTCAGTATCCGGCAAAATTCCAACACTTTTATCGTCAGTCACGCGCAAACGAGAGCGCACCAGGGTGAATGGCTACAGTGTGTGATACCTGGGACCCTGACCTACATCACCATCCACGAGGGTTGAAACTTTAATAGTGGCAACTATGTATTTGCCGCTCGTACAAAATGGATACTTGTTTGAAAGTTTTTCTGACCTTCAAAGTAGCCATCAGCATTGTGTATAACCCGTTGCCAGCGATGTGGAAGTCATAGGATACTCTTAGCAGTGCCAGTTGTGTTGACAGTTCGAGCGACGCGGTCTATTGGCCGACGAATTTGTAGCAGTTCTGAAGCGAATGGCGGACTTAGTCATGGGAGTGCAGTAGGTGGTATAGCACTTAGCAGAGCCATCAGTCAGGCAAATCAGTAACAGCTTGCACTGCAAAAACATTGTCAGGTCCTGCAGAAAGTGTCATCACTTATGTCTATAAGCAGGTCGTAGGTTGTGTTCCAAAAATGAACAGGACAGAGACAGAAGTGATGACACTTTCGGCAGGACCTGACAATCACTTTGCAGGACAATGCTTAAGCACGTACAGTGCAACCCGTTACACATTTGTTTCACTGATCGGGCTTCTAAGTGCTATACCAGCAACTGCACTCCCCTGAGTTAGGCCCTCGTGAGTTCAACTCGATTTCTAAAAGGAAGATAACACGGCATTCGCTTCAGAACTGCTGCAAATTCACTCGAACCCTGTCAACACAACTGGCACTGCTAAGAGTATCCTACGACTCCCACATCGCTGGCAACAGGTTATACACAATGCTGGTGACAATTCTGAATGTCAGTGAAACTTTGAACCACGTATCTATTTTGTACGAGATGTAAATAAATAGTTGCCACTATAAGTTCCAACCCTCGTATTTTGTTTCAAAAAGTCGATCCCAACTCTGGGGACCTCTCGTTGTTAGTTAGCAATATTCTATTGTATTTTCCACACTGTACTGTATTTATCCCATTCGTTGCCACAAGTGCAAACTTTGTCAAAGTCTTTCTGTGATTCTCTACGATCTTCCAACCGCGGTACTTTCCTGTAGCTTATGGCACCGCCAGCGAACAGTTGTATAGTGCTGCTGCTCTCTTCAAGTTGAACTCCGGAATGACGAGAAAAGGAAAGAACACGTATCCTACCAAAAAATAATCCAGTGTGTGTGTATGTGTGTGTGTGTGTATGTGTGTGCGTGTGTGTGTGTGTGTGTGTGTGTGTGCGCGCGCGCGGGCGTGAAAATTTATCGGCGAGTGACAAACACCTTCTCTCTTCGAGGAAATAAAACTCCTCAAGTACGACGTAAAAATCGCTAATAACAGGTGGCACTAAAGAAGCTAGCTTTTCCGCGATACTCGGTAACTGCTACCTTATTTTCATGATTTGCGTGCACGTGGCGTTACAACCACGGCAGTGGCCATTGTAATATCCTCAGTTAGTGAGAATTCACATGCGCAGAACAGATTTTGTGTTGTCAACATACATTGCCAGCCTGGTCACGTGTGTTTGTCCGTATAGCGCCCTGTATATTTCGAATGTCAAAAATGTGTTCAAATGTGTCTGAAATCTTATGGGGACTTAACTGCTAAGGTCATCAGTCCCTAAGCTTACACACTACTTAACCTAAATTATCCTAAGGACAAACACACACACCCATGCCCGAGGGAGGACTCGAACCTCCGCCGGGACCAGCCGCACAGTCCATGACTGCAGCGCCTCAGACCGCTCGGCTAATCCCGCGCGGCATTGAATTAAAAAGCGCAGCAAAGAAAACTAAAGCTTTGTTATCGTGTGTTTATGTGCTGTGTTCGTCAACATAGACATACACAAGGCCAATTACGAAACTTAGGAACACAAACAGTCGAGGGCCCCCCTGGAAACGCTGTTATACTATAGCATAGTATCGCAACTGCAGAATAATGAAGCATACTATTCTAAGCAAAGTGGACTTGCTTTTATGCAGGATAATGGGCTTCATAATTGAAATAAACAATGCGCCACCAACGGTGACGTAGCCAACATAATCGGCGTCTGAGGTACGACAGTTTGCTGCCCCCCAACCTCCCCACCCCACCATCCCCGGCCCCCGAATTTACTGTAATAATAATACATTTTCCGAATTATCATGTTCCTCTTGGACACCGTCTGGCGTCCTTCTAGCCTTCACGTGGGGCATGATAGGCCTTCCTCTCTATCCTCACCCCCACCACCACCACCACCAGTCAGCGATTGAAATGAGGATAACAACACCAAACTACTGTTCAGTGTATTACTTTGGTATGCGTACGAAATAATGTAATACTATTGTGCAGCTATTGTGAAGTTTATCGTATACGTAACTAACTGAAACGGTATTTAAATCTTTATTGTCAGAGGAAGAATATTAAGCGGCAGAAACTGACACGTAGACGTTTCTTTAGATATGTTTTTGCTTCAAAACATCAAGGTTTTAGATATGGGATAATATTTTATATGCACATCATAGAAACAAAATCTCGAATTGTTATATCTGCATTCGTGGTGCTATTTCACCCAGAAATCTTTTATCTAATAACATACTCAAGGCAAGCCTCTAACTTTTTCTTGTTATGCTAGTCTCTCCTGATATTAAAGGCATTAAAACGTTCGTCATATAGGGGTGACACATAATTAAATTTACCTTGCTGGATTTTCATATACATCGCTCCTCCACTTAAATACCTCACACAATATAATTATTCTAGAAATATAACTGCACAACAATGCACCTTGCTGTACGAGGAGCGTTCAATAATAAATGCAACATATTTTTTTTATTGGACAGTTTCGATTAAAAATTGCGGAATTTGTTGTGGAACATGGTGCAATATTCCTGCTTCAGGCTCTATAGTTTCATAAAGTTCCGATAGTTGTCGCCGCTATATGTAGAATTCAAAATGGGATCTGGTACGGAGTCGCGTCCCAAGCAGCGAGGTGTCGTTGAGTTTCTTTTGTCAGTAACCTAGAACGTATAGTTATTCATCGGCGCTTGCAGAATGTCTCTGGAAGGCAGTGAACAAAAGCACGGTGGGCCGTTGGGCGAGGCGTCTGTCGTCGTCGCAACAAGGTCCCGTAAATCTCTCCGATCTCCCGTGGGCCAGCAGTGTTGGAACGTGCGGACACTCTCCTTCGAGGTGGAGAAAAGGAAAGAACACGTATCCTACCAAAAAATAATCCAGTGTGTGTGTGTGTGTGTGTGTGTGTGTGTGTGTGTGTGTGTGTGTGTGTGTGCGCGCGCGAAACTTTATCGGCGAGTGACAAACACCTTCTCTCTTCGAGGAAATAAAACTCCTCAAGTACGACGTAAAAATCGCTAATAACAGGTGGCACTAAAGAAGCTAGCTTTTCCGCGATACTCGGTAACTGCTTACCTTATTTTCATGATTTGCGTGCACGTGGCGTTACAACCACGGCAGTGGCCATTGTAATATCCTCAGTTAGTGAGAATTCACATGCGCAGAACAGATTTTGTGTTGTCAACATACATTGCCAGCCTGGTCACGTGTGTTTGTCCGTATAGCGCCCTGTATATTTCGAATGTCAAAAATGTGTTCAAATGTGTCTGAAATCTTATGGGGACTTAACTGCTAAGGTCATCAGTCCCTAAGCTTACACACTACTTAACCTAAATTATCCTAAGGACAAACACACACACCCATGCCCGAGGGAGGACTCGAACCTCCGCCGGGACCAGCCGCACAGTCCATGACTGCAGCGCCTTAGACCGCTCGGCTAATCCCGCGCGGCTTTCGAATGTCACTACATCCCTAGTACAGACAGATTCTTTTCGTGCGTGTCGTTGATTATTTATGTATGTTGCATAGACATTTTAACAGTATCCTTTTGATACCGCGAATAAACCAGCTACGTAACTTTTAAGGGCAAGTGATATTGCATTCTGCTTCTTTGCGATAGGTGTCACAGTTCAGATGCACTCGAATTTTGGTAGTTTTCGGTATGATACGGCACTTTATAGTATTACAGAGTCTGAGCTACATTTTTGCAGTGACAGTCTTGCAAAACGACTTGACAGTACGCTAGTACTTTTACAAGTGTCCGAAAAACACCGAATTTGCCATACATTACCGATTATATTCCTGCTAATTCGTCCATTTCTTCTGCTATTTCTGCGTATTTATTTTCTCGTTTTTGCGACCTAAAGCACAATTTTTCTTACTGATGACACTTTGAAGTGTTTATTTAACCCATTTTACGTACTTGCTCCCAGTTTATTAAATAAACAGTGGACTGAGTAAGAAGGGGGAAAAAACGCGATCGGAGAATAAATGTACTGTGAAGCAAATACAGTTGGTCATGTAACAGTCAACCCATATAACACTACTAAGGGAAGTGGAAAGTGACACAAGTGAAAGAGTTTGGGGACATTTTTACTAATATTTTACGCTTCTTAATCAAATGGTGAAGAAAATAAACTGAAGGCAAAATACATCAAAGAAGATGAATGTGTACTATGATTAGCTACACCATTGTGTTTTTTATTTGATTTGTGCAGAAAATGTATTTAAGCTGAATGCAGAAATTGGTAGTAGGTGCTGTGTAAAATTAAAAATAGTTGGTATAGCATCTACCTTCAGCCACACACGTCCAAATTATTCTCTGTCTAAACATTCCTCTTCAAAGTGTTTTGAAATTACTTTGGAATATTTTGTGGGGACAAAATTACTCCTTATTTTCGGGAGCCACATCTTTACTCGCTGTTCATCCTTAGCGAAACTAAAATATAAATCACACACAATCATTCTCCAAGTCCTCACTTAACATGGTCTCCTACTGTAAATTTATAGTAAACAAAAAGGTTTGGACATACATATTATACGAAGACAATTACAGACTCCGACTCTATTGAATTTGTCTCCCGTCCTTCAAATCTGTATACATAATCAACAAGTCACTGATAAATGCATGGAGGATAGTATTTGCTGAAACAACTAACCATTCCCTTTCCTGAAACTTCCTGGCAGATTAAAACTGTGTGCCCGACCGAGACTCGAACTCGGGACCTTTGCCTTTCGCGGGCAAGTGCTCTACCAACTGAGCTACCGAAGCACGACTCACGTCCGGTACTCACAGCTTTACTTCTACCAGTACCTCGTCTCCTACCTTCCAAACTTTACAGAAGCTCTCCTGCGAGACATGCAGAACTAGCACTCCTGAAAGAAAGGATATTGCGGAGACATGGCTTAGCCACAGCCTGGGGGATGTTTCCAGAATGAGATTTTCACTCTGCAGCGGAGTGTGCGCTGATATGAAACTTCCTGGCAGATTAAAACTGTGTGCCCGACCGAGACTCGAACTCGGGACCTTTGCCTTTCGCGGGCAAGTGCTCTACCAACTGAGCTACCGAAGCACGACTCACGTCCGGTACTCACAGCTTTACTTCTACCAGTACCTCGTCTCCTACCTTCCAAACTTTACAGAAGCTCTCCTGCGAGACATGCAGAACTAGCACTCCTGAAAGAAAGGATATTGCGGAGACATGGCTTAGCCACAGCCTGGGGGATGTTTCCAGAATGAGATTTTCACTCTGCAGCGGAGTGTGCGCTGATATGAAACTTCCTGGCAGATTAAAACTGTGTGCCCGACCGAGACTCGAACTCGGGACCTTTGCCTTTCGCGGGCAAGTGCTCTACCAACTGAGCTACCGAAGCACGACTCACGTTCGGTACTCACAGCTTTACTTCTACCAGTATCTCGTCTCCTACCTTCCAAACTTTACAGAAGCTCTCCTGCGAGACATGCAGAACTAGCACTCCTGAAAGAAAGGATATTGCGGAGACATGGCTTAGCCACAGCCTGGGGGATGTTTCCAGAATGAGATTTTCACTCTGCAGCGGAGTGTGCGCTGATATGAAACTTCCTGGCAGATTAAAACTGTGTGCCCGACCGAGACTCGAACTCGGGACCTTTGCCTTTCGCGGGCAAGTGCTCTACCAACTGAGCTACCGAAGCACGACTCACGTCCGGTACTCACAGCTTTACTTCTACCAGTATCTCGTCTCCTACCTTCCAAACTTTACAGAAGCTCTCCTGCGAGACATGTCCCGCAGGAGAGCTTCTGTAAAGTTTGGAAGGTAGGAGACGAGGTACTGGTAGAAGTAAAGCTGTGAGTACCGGACGTGAGTCGTGCTTCGGTAGCTCAGTTGGTAGAGCACTTGCCCGCGAAAGGCAAAGGTCCCGAGTTCGAGTCTCGGTCGGGCACACAGTTTTAATCTGCCAGGAAGTTTCATATCAGCGCACACTCCGCTGCAGAGTGAAAATCTCATTCTGGATTCCCTTTCCTGTTCCACTACCAAATTTACGAGAGGAAGCGATTGTTTGTAAGCTTTCGTACGAGCCGTAATATCTGTTATACAGTCATAAAATCGTAGAAAAATAGGTCTACAGAATCAAGCATTAATTATAATGCGTCTCGATATTTTTAAACATGGTACCCATGAAAAGTTACTATCCCTCCTTTCACATATTTTTCTTTGCATCCGTAGCAACAACAGTAATTCACTATCGCTATTACACTATCAACAAACGGTGAAAACAGAAACTCTTGGTATTATAAACTTCAAACTCTGCGGAAAGCGCATACGCACAGCGAAGTCCCGAAAACACGTGACAATCCTGGATTAATGTTGACAACATGCGCAGAACGCAATGCTCACTCCAGAGATATTTACTCTATGGCTACTACCATCATCACATGTTTGTGATCGCAGAATCGTCGTCTGGCGCCAAGATTTCTTCTCAGCTCTGAACGATTCAGAAACTGAGAAACACTTGTTGATGAGGTGGCCGGAGCGTCATTACCGAATGACCTTGCGGTCTGAAATCCATTAACCTGTTGTCCTCTGTTTTCGACTCAATTCCCCAGTAATACTTGAACGGACGTAACCTCTTCCGCTTCACTCTCTCGTAAGTCCTTTCTCAGCCCATTGCGTTTTATTTTCAACCGAACTTGATATTCAGTCTCCACTGATCACAAATTTTGCACTCGTTCACAAAAAATGAAATGCCGTGTGGCTAGGGCCTCCCGTCGGGTAGACCGTTCGCCTGGTGCAAGTCTTTGGAGCTGACGCCACTTCGGCGACTTGCGTGTCGATGGGGATGAGATGATGATGATAAGGACAACACAACGCCCAGTCCCTGGCTGGAGAAAATGTCCGAACGAGCCGGGAATCGAACCCGGGCCACTTAGCACGACATTCCGACGCGCTGACATTTTTTTTAAAATCTCATTTTGTTAGTTTTAGTTCGTTGCATCTGCTCGGGGCCAGCCGGCCGGTGTGGCCGAGCGCTTCTAGGCGCTTTAGTCTGGAACCGCGCAACGGCTACGGTCGCAGGCTCGAATCCTGCCTCGGGCACGGATGTGTGTGATGTCCTTAGGATGGTTAGGTTTAAGTAGTTCTAAGTTCTAGGGGACTGATGACCTCAGCTGTTGAGTCCCATAGTGCTCAGATCCATTTTTTGAACCTCTGACCGAACACGCTGAGCTACCGTGCCGGCAACCACTCAGCTACCGGGGCGGATCGTTCACTAAAGTAAAGGTATCGTTGAAATCAACGTAGCGATATGAAGACAAAATGAAAAGCACAGAAGACAGCGCCACGCCTATCGGCCGCCATGTCATACTCTGCCAAAGGCACCATTAAATGCGGCCAGCAGGATCGTTCATGAGAGGTTGGCACAGGAGTGGAATTCGTGGTGGGGCCGCATCAAATCAGGCAGACCACTGATGACTCAAAAAAATGATCCACTCGGTACCGAAGGTAGCAATGGTAGCTAAAGGTCAGAACTATTGCGCAATTAGTGTAACACTTTACACATCCAAGGTGCTGACGAGAGTAGTATTATTTAATCATATGGCTAGGGCGTCCGTCGGGCAGACCGTTAGCCCGGTGCTGGTCTTTCAATTTGATGTCACTTCGGCGACCTACAGTCGATGAGGATGATAGGATGATTGAGGATAGCACAACACCCAGTCCCGAGGCGGAGAAAATTCCCCGACCCAGCCGGAAACCGAACCCGGGCTCAGAGGATTGACAATCCGTCACGCTGACCATTCAGCTACCGGGGGCGGACAAGACAATAGTATTCAGAGGAATCGAAAAGATAAATGACGGTCTATTAGATGACGATCAGTTTTTATTTCGGAAAGTTAAAACATGCAATATGTAGAAAGTCCAGACACAACAGTGCACAAAACATCAGGTCGTAAAGTTCGTGACGTGCTTGCGGAAATACTGTTCAATGTAGTGAAAAAACAGCCAACACACTGATGTGTATATATTCTAAGCTATCACATTCAAACATATCCCGTCGTACTCTAAATACACTACTGGCCATTAAAGTTGCTACACCAAGAAGAGATGCAGATGATAAATGGGTATTCATTGGATAAATATATTACATCTTCACGCAATTGGGGCGCATAGATCCTGAGAAATCAGTATCCAGAACAACCACCTCTAGCCGTAATAACGGTCTTGATACGCCTGGGGATTGAGCCAAACAGAGCTTGGATGGCGTGTACAGGTACAGGTGCCCATGCAGCTTCAACACGATACCATAGCTCATAAAGAGTAGTGACTGGCGTATTGTGACGAGCCAGTTGCTCGGCCACTATTGACCAGACGTTTTCAGTTCGTGACCGATCTGGAGAATGTGCTGGACAGGGCAGCAGTAGAACATTTTCTGAATCCAGAAAAGCCCGTACAGGACCTGCAACATGCGGTCGTGCATTGTTGTTGTTGTGGTCTTCAGTCCTGAGACTGGTTTGATGCAGCCCTCCATGCTACTCTCGCCTGTGCAAGCTTCTTCATCTCCCAGTACCTACTGCAACCTACATCCTTCTGAATCTGCTTAGTGTATTCATCTCTTGGTCTCCCTCTACGATTTTTACCCTCCACACTACCCTCCAATACTAAATTGGTGATCCCTTGGTGCCTCAGAACATGTCCTACCAACCGATCCCTTCTTCTGGTCAAGTTGTGCCACAAACTTCTCTTCTCCCCAATCCTATTCAATACCTCCTCATTAATTATGTGATCTACCCATCTAATCTTCAGCATTCTTCTGTAGCATCACATTTCGAAAGCTTCTATTCTCTTCTTGTCCAAACTAGTTATCGTCCATGTTTCACTTCCATACATGGCTACACTCCATACAAATACTTTCAGAAATGACTTCCTGACACTTAAATCTACACTCGATGTTAACAAATTTCTCTTCCTCAGAAACGCTTCCCTTGCGTATGCCAGTCTACATTTTATATCCTCTCTACTTCGACCATCATCAGTTATTTAGCTCCCCAAACAGCAAATCTCCTTTACTACTTTAAGTGTCTCATTTCCTAATCTAATTCCCTCAGCATCACCCGACTTAATTCGACTACATTCCTTTATCCTCGTTTTGCTTTTGTTGATGTTCATCTTATATCCTCCTTTCAAGACACTATCCATTCCGTTCAACTGCTCTTCCAAGTCCTTTGCTGTCTCTAACAGAATTACGATATCATCGGCGAACCTCAAAGTTTTTATTTCTTCTCCGTGGATTTTAATTCCTACTCCAAATTTTTCTTTTGTTTCCTTTACTGCTTGCTCAATATACAGATTGAATAACATCGGGGAGAGACTACAACCCTGTCTCACTCCCTTCCCAACCACTGCTTCCCTTTCATGTCCCTCGACTCTTATAGCTGCCATCTGGTTTCTGTACAAATTGTAAATAGCCTTTCTCTCCCTGTATTTTACTCTTGCCACCTTCAGAAGTTGAAAGAGAGTATTCCAGTCAACATTGTCAAAAGCTTTCTCTAAGTCTGCAAATGCTAGAAACGTAGGTTTGCCCTTCCTTAATGTAGCTTCTAAGATAAGTCGTAGGGTCAGTATTGCCTCACGTGTTCCAACATTTCTACGGAATCCAAACTGATCTGCCCCGAGGTCGGCTTCTACTAGTTTTTCCATTCGTCTGTAAAGAATTCGCGTTAGTGTTTTGCAGCTGTGACTTATTAAACTGATAGTTCGGTAATTTTCACGACCACAATCTATTGGTTATGAACTGTAGGGTTCCACAAGGATGGAATGAAGGGTGGATCCACGAGTCTTACCACATCTGAAATGTAACGTCCACTGTTCAAAGTGCCGTCAATGCGAACAAGAGATGACAGAGACGTGTAAACAATGGCACCCCATACCATCACGCAGGATGATACGCCAGTACGGCGATGACGAATACACGCTTCCAATGTGCGTTCACCGCGATGTAGCCAAACACGGATGCGACCATCATGATGCTGTAAACAGAACCAGGATTCATCCGAAAAATGACGTCTTGCCATTCGTGCACCCAGCTTCGTCGTTGAGTACACCATCGCAGACGCTCCTGTCTGTGATAGAGCGTCAAGGGTAACCGCAGCCATGGTCACGGAGCTGATAGGCCATGGTGCTGCAAACGTTGTCGAACTGTTCGTGCAGATGGTTGTTGTCTTGCAAACGTCCCCATCTGTTGACTCGGGGATCGAAACGTGGCTGCGCGATCCGTTACAGCCATGCGGATAAGATGCCTGTCATCTCGACTGCTAGTGATACGAGGCCGTTGGGATCCAGCACGGCGTTCCTGAACCCACCGATACCATATTCTGCTAAGAGTCTTTGGACCTCGACCAACGCGAGCAGCAATGTCGCGATACCATAAACCGCAATCGCGATAGGCAACAATCCGACCTTTATCAAAGTCGGAAACGTGATAGTAACGCATTTCTCCTCCTTACACGAGGCATCACAACAACGTTTCACCAGACAACGGTGGTCAACTGCTGTTTGTGTATGAAAAATCGGTTGGAAACTTTCCTCGTGTCAGCACGTTGTAGGTGTCGCCACCGGCGCCAACCTTGTGTGAATGCTCTGTAAAGCTAATCATTTGGATATCACAGCATCTTCTTCCTGTAGGTTAATTCAGAGCATTCACACAAGGTTGGCTCCGGTGATGACACCTACAACGTGCTGAGATGAGGATCGTTTCCAACCGATTTCTCATACACAAACAGCAGTTGACCGGCGTTGTCTGGTGAAACGTTGTGATGCCTCGTATAACGAGGAGAAATGCGTACCATCACGTTTCCTACTTTGATGATAAATGTCGGATTGTAGCCTATAGCGATTGCGGTTTATCGTATCGCGACGTTGCTGCTCGCGTTGGTCGGGGTCCCATGACTGTTAGCAGAATATGGAATCGGTGGGTTCAGGAGGGTAATACGGAACGCCGTGCTGGATCTAGACGGCCAGTGTTCGTCAGAGACAAGGGAAGCGTGGTAAGACCGCTGTTGTGTCCAATGTACAGAAATGATTTGGAGGACTCACGGTGGACAGCAATATGCGGTTGCTTGCTGATGGAGCTGTGGTGTACGGCTAGGTGTCAAACTTGAGTGACTACAGGAAGATACAAGATGACTTGACAAAATTTCTAGTCGGTGTGATGAATGGCAGCTAGCTCTAAATTTGGAAAATTGTTAATGCGGATGAGTAGGAAGAACAAAATTGTAAGGTTATGTAGCAGTATTCCTAGAGTTCTGTTTGACGCAGGAAAACTTTAAATATCTGGCCGTGACGTTGTAGAGCGATATGAAATGGATTGGGCTTGTGGGGACTGTGGTAGGAAAGACGACTGGTCGACTTCGGATTATTGGGTGAATTTTAGGAAATTGTCAGTGGTTCACCTGTAAAAAGGACCGCATGTGGGAAGCTGGTGTAACCTATTCTTGAGAACTGCTCGATTGTTTGGGATCCATACCAAACTGTACTGAAGGAAGAGATCGAATCAGTTCAGAGGTGGGCTGCTAGATTTGTTACCGGTGGGTTGAAACAACAAGTAATTATTACGGAGATGCTTCGAGAACTCAAATGGGATTCTCTGGTAGGAAAATTTAGAGAACCTGCATCTGAAACTGACTGCCGAACGATTCTACTGTTCCCAACATACATTGCGTGTAGGGACGCCGAATACAAGATTCGAGAAATGAGGACTCATACGGAAACATATAGACAGTCGTTTTCCGTAGCTCTATTTGCAGGTAGAACAGGAAAGGAAATGACAGGTAGTGATAGAGGGTACGCTCCACCACGCACCTACGTTGGCTTGCTAGGAATCTGTGTGTATGTAGGTATAGATAATGAATGTGTCATGAGCGAAAAATACATTGTACATTGAGCACTCTGCCGTTATTTTCAGTAACGCACGCCATCTACGTTGTGTATATAAGGAGAGATTACACACTAGGTTTCTCATTCAGAAATCACGTTTGAATGTTTGTTGTCTGTGAGAACATCGTGCCTCCTTCCGCAATGTTGCTGCCAGCGTTTGGGATCCCACGGCTGGTGGGCAATATGGAATAGACGGGTTCGGGACGACCAAACTCAGTGCCGCTACACGAGACTAGAGGCGGAGAGCTAAGGCAATTTTCTCTCAAACGTGAAGTATACGACACGTAACATACTTCGAGCCACAAAATAGTCATTCTTGCAGCAAGACAAGCATCCACAGAGATACTGCGACGATGTGTCGAGCACCTTGCACTCTGAGAACAGTGACTAATGTTGCTATTTCCAAGGACGAGCCCTGACGACAGCAAGTGATACAGGTTTGCCACTATATCTTTTCCTGATATTGCGTAGAGCACCGCACCGAACGTATCCAAGTGTGGAGCCTCTGTGGGGAATGAGCGTTACCACATGGCATTCCTTATTGTCATACGCACCAACCACCTGGCGTGATCATAAGGAGTGCCATTGGCTACACAATTACGATCGCCTTTGGTCCGGCAACGTGGAGGCAGCCATTCCATTTCTGAGCTGTTAAGACCTGTGGCTTTGAGGTCTCCTTGATGTTATCTTTGAAGGTGGTGATCCAAGGTGAACTGTTCCGTGCTGTCCTGAGGTACTTCGATAAAGAGGGTGTTCGTCTGTAGCCCTAGACAGTGTTATCTAGATCTCCAGGTCTGACAATGACTGCCAGGCCACCACAGTCCAGCCACCACAGCTGACGAACTCTGGCATCGCAGAGTAAGAAAAATTTCCTTATTTGGTGTCCATCGTTCTGTTGCAGTTTTAATAGACAGCAATATATATATATATATATATATATACATATATATATATATATATATATATATATATATATATATATATATATATATATATATACTCCTGGAAATTGAAATAAGAACACCGTGAATTCATTGTCCCAGGAAGGGGAAACTATATTGACACATTCCTGGGGTCAGATACATCACATGATCACACTGACAGAACCACAGGCACATAGACACAGGCAACAGAGCATGCACAATGTCGGCACAAGTACAGTGTATATCCACCTTTCGCATCAATGCAGGGTGCTATTCTCCCATGGAGACGATCGTAGAGATGCTGGATGTAGTCCTGTGGAACGGCTTGCCATGCCATTTCCACCTGGCGCCTCAGTTGGACCAGCGTTCGTGCTGGACGTGCAGACCGCGTGAGACGACGCTTCATCCAGTCCCAAACATGCTCAATGGGGGACAGATCCGGAGATCTTGCTGGCCAGGGTAGTTGACTTACACCTTCTAGAGCACGTTGGGTGACACGGGATACATGCGGACGTGCATTGTCCTGTTGGAACACCAAGTTCCCTTGCCGGTCTAGGAATGGTAGAACGATGGGTTCGATGACGGTTTGGATGTACCGTGCACTATTCAGTGTCCCCTCGACGATCACCAGTGGTGTATGGCCAGTGTAGGAGATCGCTCCCCACACCATGATGCCGGGTGTTGGCCCTGTGTGCCTCGGTCGTATGCAGTCCTGATTGTGGCGCTCACCTGCACGGCGCCAAACACGCATACGACCATCATTGGCACCAAGGCATAAGCGACTCTCATCGCTGAAGACGACACGTCTCCATTCGTCCCTCCATTCACGCCTGTCGCGACACCACTGGAGGCGGGCTGCACGATGTTGGGGCGTGAGCGGAAGGCGGCCTAACGGTGTGCGGGACCGTAGCCCAGCTTCATGGAGACGGTTGCGAATGGTCCTCGCCGATACCCCAGGAGCAACAGTGTCCCTAATTTGCTGGGAAGTGGCGGTGCGGTCCCCTACGGCACTGCGTAGGATCCTACGGTCTTGGCGTGCATCCGTGCGTCGCTGCGGTCCGGTCCCAGGTCGACGGGCACGTGCACCTTCCGCCGACCACTGGCGACAACATCGATGTACTGTGGAGACCTCACGCCCCACGTGTTGAGCAATTCGGCGGTACGCCCACCCAGCCTCCCGCATGCCCACTATACGCCCTCGCTCAAAGTCCGTCAACTGCATATACGGTTCACGTCCACGCTTTCGCGGCATGCTACCAGTGTGAAAGACTGCGATGGAGCTCCGTATGCCACGGCAAACTGGCTGACACTGACGGCGGCGGTGCACAAATGCTGCGCAGCTAGCGCCATTCGACGGCCAACACCGCGGTTCCTGGTGTGTCCGCTGTGCCGTGCGTGTGATCATTGCTTGTACAGCCCTCTCGCAGTGTACGGAGCAAGTATGGTGGGTCTGACACACCGATGTCAATGTGTTCTTTTTTCCATTTCCAGGAGTGTATATATATATATATATATATATATATATATACCAGTTGATTGCAAGGGCAGCCACTCACAGAGGTCCAGTGAGGGATATGATACTTGTATGCCACCGAAACTCAGTAGATATACTGATGCATTAATGCGGAACCGACTTATGCAAAAGAAAAAAATTAGTTCATGTTTTTAGCACCAGGTCAAACTCTAGCGCTGAGAATACAAGAAAGACGCATAGAAATGTTACCATATGTAATACATTTGGAATGGGTCAGGAGCGTAAAAGGCCAAACTGTAAAAGGGATAAAATTGATATTATTATTAAGTGCCTCTTACACAGTTTGTTGGGCAACGGCCTTGCCGCAATGGATACACCGGTTCCCATCTGATCACCGAAGTTAAGCGCTGTCGGGCACGGCCGGCACTTGGGTGGGTGACCATCCGGGCCACCATGCACTGTTGCCATTTTTCGGGGTGCACTCAGCCTCGTGATGCCAATTGAGGAGCTACTCGACCGAACAGTAGCTGCTCCGGTCACAGAAAACCATCATAACGACCGGGAGAGCGGTGTGCTGACCACACGCCCCTCCTATTCGCATCCTCAGCTGAGGATTACACGGCGGCCGGATGATCCCTATGGGCCACTTGTGGCCTGTAAAATTTTTAATTATCCCGGTGAATCAACTGTTCAAAAAGATTTCGGGCTTGCAGCCGGTCGTCGTAAACTTCATACACGATATTTCGGCTGGAAAACTGCCAGCCATCTTCAGGTGAGCCGAACGATGACTGACGAAGGCGTTCTCCGCTCTAGCTTATATAGTGCGCGGATAGTACTGCCGCGCATGCGTTGCAATTGCGGAGAAAGAAGGGCCACAGCGCCCAGCGCAGTGCCCTCGCTGGTAGAACTGCAGTACTCACCTGCCGTCGGTATTCTCGCTGGCCGCAGCTATCGAAGTTTTCTGGCGTCTTCGTCTCGAGCAAATTTCGGAGATGACGGGATTCCAAGCGTTATTCAATTGGTAACCACTGCCACGGTTCATTACATTTCCCGCAATGCGTATTTCAACTGATTCTTTGATAATGGAGTCCCAAAAAGCTTTTGCAGTGGCCAAAATCAAAGTTTTGTCGTACTCCATTGAATGTCCGTTAGAAATACAATGTTCCGCAACTGCAGACTTACTGGGTTGCGAGTGCAACGTTGATGTTTCTGTACAACGCTCTTCCACTGTACGCATTGTCTGTCCTATTTAGGCCATACCACATTGACAGGGTATTTTGTAAATTCCCGCCTTCCGCAGTAACAAATCATCCTTCACCGATCCCAGCAAATCCGAAATCTTAGAAGGCGGACGAAAAACCACTTTCACATTAAAATCATTAAGAATCCTTGCTATCTTGAAGGAGACATTTCCGACAAAGGGAAGAAAAGCTAGGGACTTGGCTGGTGCGTCCTCCTCTTTATCCACTTCCCGGTTCCTGGCTCTAGTTGAGAAGGCCCTGTTTATTTGCTGGGTCCGAGTACCCATTGTTTCTGAACACCGTCCTCAAATGTGCCTGTTCCTTATGCAAATTCTCTGCATCCGACACTGTGTGTGCCCCGTGTACAAGAGCTTTAAGTACACTCATGGTCTGAGATGGGTGATGGCAACTTGAGGAATGTAAATATAAATCGGTGTGAGTGGGCTTGCGATAGACAGAATGTCCCACAGTGCCGTCACTCTCCCGTTTAACCAAAACATCTAGGAATGGAACGGAGCCATCTTTCTCTAGTTCCATAGTAAATCGAATATTCTCATGGATGGAGTTAAGATGATGAAAAAACTCCATTAACTTTTCTTCTCCGTGCGGCCACACTATGAAAGTTTCATCGACGTATCTCCAAAAACAGCTGGTTTACAGACCGCTGATTCAAGTGCTCTCTCCTCAAAATCCTCCATAAAGAGGTTAGCCACCAGAGGAGACAAGGGCTGCCCATGGCAACACCGTCAGACTGTTCAAAATATTCCTGGTTGAACATAAAATAAGTTGAGGAAATAGTATGTCGAAACAAAGCAGTAATGTCCGATTCAAACTGTTGACCAATTAGAATCAAGGAATCCGCAAGAGGTACTTTTGTGAAAAGGGAAACTACATCAAAACTCACTAGAAGACCATTTGTTGGCAAATGTTCACACCATATACGGAACTCTGCTCATTTTATTAACAGACTGGGGGCTCTCCACTTAAGTAATTCGGATCTTCTAGTGAGTTTTGATGAGGTTTCCCTACAGATATGGAATCTGCCTTTTGCCCTTCGTCCATAGTTCGCAGTATATCATGTGAGAAAAGCGCAAGCTGAGTTTCGCACGAGCGATGCTTCCTAAAACCGTGCTGATACGTGGACATAAGCTTCGAAGTCTCTGACTCAGAATATAGCTCATTTCCGCTATTCTTTATGTCGGCTCATTTTACTGCGCTGTTTCCATACGACCGACTATGACGTACACATCCCGTTAATGCCATGACGTACATCATCGGCGGAGGTTCGCTTCGGTTGGGAGTGCAAGATGATTGGGAATGACCAGAAAATCATACAACGTACCCTCCGCCATGCTCTGAACAGCAGCTTGCGGAGTGTATTCGTAAGCCGCGCGGAGTGGCAGCGCGGTTTGAGGCGTCATGACACGGACTGCGTGGGCACTCCCGCCGGAGGTTCGAGTCCTCCCTAGGGCATGGGTGTTTAAGTATGTTGTTATTAGCATAAGTTAGTCTAGAGACTGGTGACCAAAGCAGTTTGGTCCCTTATGAATTCACACACATGTGAACAGTGTTTTCGTAGGCCTGTGTCTACATATACAGGATCGTCAGAGATAATCTGAAAAGATTGTACGGGTGTCACAGGGTAGGCTGTGCTGAGAATTAAATGTTAGGAAATAAATTCGATACGTTGTGCCGTTTCCAAATTCATTAGTATTGAAGTTAACCAATCCGAGCTTTGCGCTTGAAAATTCTAGCGGCCCGCCAGAGATGCTATCGCCAAATGTGTTCTCCGTTTTATTTCCTAAAACCGAACAAGAGAGCGATACAAAAATTGGACATGGGGCGGTAGTAAATATCGTGCCCGAGCCAAAGGCTGAGGAGGCTCGTGAGCTGTCGTCTACGCTGTGAGAACAACTGACGCCAAATGCCGACCGCTGTGGCCGAGCGGTTCTAGGCGCTACGGTCACAGGTTCGAACCCTGCCTTGGGGATGGATGTGTGTGATGTCCTTAGGTTTGTTAGGTATAAGTAGTTCTACATTCTAGGGGACTGATGACCTCAGATGTCAAGTCCCATAGTGCTCAGAGCCATTTGAACTATTTTTTAACGTCAGTTGTATCTGGCGGGCAACGGCCTCGTCGGCTAACTTGAATGCTAATTAACTTGGAAATGGCGCAACACACCGAATTTTTTAACAGTTATTTCTCTGAAAAACCTGCCCTGCAACAACCTTACAAGCTTTTGAGACTGTTTCTGACCACTCCTTACTAATCCACGTACGGAACCAAATTCGAGCATGGTACGTAAGAGAATCTTGATATTTTCAGTGAACATCATGAAGAGGACATGTTGCCCGAATGATATGATGGTAAGGCATTCATGGCTGGGAGACCCCACATGGGGAAGTTCGGCCGCTTAGTTGCAAACCTTTTCACTTGACGCTATATTGGCCGACTTACGTGTCGATGATGATGAAATGATAAGGCAACACAGCATCCAATCCCTGAGGGGAGAAAACCTCCGACCCGGTAGGGAATCGAATCCAGGCTCTCTGCATGGTAGTCAGTTGCTCTAAGGGAGCGGACTATGTTGACCAAGTCTATATGGTACACAACATGCTTAGCAAATGGAAGAAAGAAGTCGGAAAGCTTTGGTCAATTAAAATAGGGTTAGAAAATCCATATACACCAGTGTGAGATCGATCCAGCTACTCGAAAATCGCTGAAGGTCGTTGTTGGCTTGACCTCTGTCTTAAGTCCTCAAGCATCATGTTGGTTGGCATGCATTTTTCATTTTTGTCTTCGATAATCCGTTTGAGAGCGGTATCCATGATGCATCTGGTATTCACCATGATCTGGTTGATGGCTCAAATGGCTGTAAGCACTATGGGACTTAACATCTGAGGCCATCAGTCCCCTAGACTTAGAACTGCTTAAACCTAACTAACCTAAGGACATTACACACATCCATGCCCGAGGCAGGATTCGAACCTGCGACCGTAGCAGCAGCGCGGTTCCGCCCTGAAGTGCCTAGAACCTCTCGGCCACAGCGGCCGGCGACCTGGTTGATATATTACAGTCTCTGTCCTCCTCTTGTGTTCTTCCCTTCTCTACCGTCCATTCAGTGATACTTTTAATGAAATTACGTCTCGTCAGATGACCGACCTCTGTCTTCCTCCTGTGTTGAGTAAGCTTCAAGAGGAGACAAGGCTCCTCCTCCCCCCACTCTGTGGAGCACTTCTTCATTTGATACCTTCTTTACCCAGCAAATCTTTATCGTACTGCGGTAGCATCACCTCTCGAACAATGTTATGCTATGTTTTTGTGTTTCTCCTAGTCTCCACGTTTCACTTAACGTGCAGCAGCACACTCCAAACGAACAACTTTATCGAAGGTATGAGCATATGCAATAAGTCCACAGTTATGTGAGTGGCTCGAAGACATCTTAAGTAACAGAATCCAGTACGTTGTCCTCGACGGCGAGTGGTCTTGAGACACTACGGTATCTCCAGGAGTGCCCTAAGGAACTGTGATAGGACGGCTGCTGCTCCCTATGGGCATAAGTGATCTGTTGCACAGCGCGGGCAAAAATCTGCGGTTGTTTGCTGATGATGGTGTAGTCTACGCTAAGGTTTCCAAATTGTGTGACTGTAAGAAGATATAAGACGACTTAGACAAAATTTCCAATGTTAGTATGGTGAGTGGCAGCTAGCTCTAAAAGTAGAAAAAATTAACTTAATGCGGATGAGTAGAAAGATCAAACCTGTAGTTTTCGGATACAGTATTGCTAATACCCTGCTTGAAAGAGTGAAGTAATTTTGAAACTTCCCCTGTGTGTGTAAAGAATAACAGTGCTAGAAAAACTCTTACGTTATTTGATACTGAAGCAGCTGAGTAAAACTGAATGCACTCATTCAGTTTTCTCTCTACTTATTCTGATCATCACTAAACTGACACACGCGATATTTTTAGCGCAATACAATCTGACTTTCAATAATCCCTAGAAAGAATAGCCCTGACTAACAATATCCTATACCTTTCATGAATCACTTACCTCACAAAAATCTTCGTTACACGAACTACTGCAATACAGCGAGCGTCAACACTGCCAGCTAAATAAAATATTCTAACTACTGAAGGCACTAACTTGTGATAGGCATAGTTAGAAAATGAGAGATTTTGATAGATAACAAACAATAGTGCTCAAAAGTCATAATATACAGGGTGACAAATAACTCGAAAAATAAGCTTTACACGGAAAAATGTGTAGAATCCAGAGTTGATTATTTTCGAGAGGGACATCTGCTGGTGCTAAAATTAGCCCGCCACCCCAGCCCCCTGGGGGTGGGGCGGGAGGCAACTTTAAAATTTCAAATGGGAACCCCCATTTTTTATTGCAGCAGCAGATTCCACATAAAGAACTACGTACATCTTGTCTTAAACATTTGTTTTGATTCTCGGTAGTTGCCGCCGTAACTCAAATTCCATGTTCTCATTTTTGCATGGAAAATGGTTACATTTGTAAAACTCTAATTCCTCTCTCTCAAACCCCGCCCTATAGGGAGAGAGAGTTTTAGTTTTAGCGAATCAAGATTTACGAAGCAAATAAGTATTTCTTATGAGTCTGTAACCATTTTCCACGCAAAAATGAGAGCATGGATTTTCTTTAATTATAGCGCGAACTACCAAGAATCAAAACAAATGTTTACGGGAATATTTACGTAGTTCTTTATGTCGAATCTGATTCTGCAATAAAAAATGGGGGTTCCTGTTTGAAATTTAAAAGTTTCCTCCCCCCCCCCCCCCTCCCCCCTTGGGGGCTGGGGTGGCGGGCTAATTTTGGCACTAGCAGATGTCCAACTCGAAAATAATCAACTTTGGATTCTACACATTACAAATTTCCTTTTTCTGGCGGACACACGTCCAGATCTTTCGCTCATAGTAGCCTCTCCCCACATCCACCACTGCTGGCGCCTCACCTCCAACTACCCAACGCTACGTGCTGTTCCCATCCAGCTGCCCAACACTACACAATAGCGAATATTCCAACAATGAGTCCAACCAGCCACAGACTGCACACAGCGCAGTCAGCGATTTTCATACAGAGCACTACGCGGCGTCACCAACATAATAACCTAAACAGCCTACTTACAATTTAAATATCTCTGCGTAACGTTGCAGACCGACTTGGAACGAGCATGTAAGGACTGTGGTAAGGAAGGAGAATGGTCGACTTTGGTTTATTGGGAGAATTTCAGGAAGTGCTGCTCGAGTGTTTGGTATCCGTACCACGTCGGATTGAAGGAAGACACTGAAGGCAATTCAGGGGCGAGTTGCTAGATTTGTTACCCGTAGTAAGATCTCGCGTTGAGCGCACTGCGCGGTTCTCCGGCAACGTTTCAGTAAGTTTCTTATCATCTTCAGGCACTTCGCCTGAAAACCTGCCAGTAAGAAACTGATGACCTTCGAAGTTAAGTCCCATAGTGGCTCAGAGCCATTTGAACCATTATTTCTCCCACCTCGTCACTCTCATTTTGTTTTTCCTGGTTCAACATTTAATCAAGTATGCCCTCATATCCCTACTATCATTTTATTCACCCTCCTCTCCATCCCCTACATATACCAACTTCTAACACGGCTTTCCCCACTTCTCCATCTCGCTTTTGCCCATTGACATTGCCGCTCCCGTCTATTTTTGATTCCGAACCCATCTTTCTCTTACACAATCAGCTCTCATAATTTTCTTAATTTTATAAGTCTTTGCTTAACAATCTATATTCCAGTATCTCGCCCATCCCTCTTCAGCCAGCGTCTATTTACCCTCCCCCGCTCCCCCCCCCCCCCCCCGCGCGTTTTCATTATTACCTTCCGTATTTTACCAGTGGCTCTTATAAGTGACTAAGGCGCTGCGGTCATGGACTGTGCGGCTGGTCCCGGCGGAGGTTCGAGTCCTCCCTCGGGCATGGGTGCGTGTGTTTGTCCTTAGGATAATTTAGGTTAAGTAGTGTGTAAGCTTAGGGACTGATGACCTTAAGTCCCATAAGATTTCACACACATTTGAACATTTGAACTTACACGTGATTCACTGTCTTAGAATTTAATTTCGTTTCGTTCCTTTTGGACTTTAGTTCCTCATCCAGCTTAATGCAGGTTCACTTAAAGTTGTTGGCGATCTGATGTATACATGTTTATTGCAATGATGATGGTGCACAGTGCCACCCCGAAGATAATTACAAACACTCTGAAATATTTAACATTAATAGTCATATCTTTGACACATTGTAAATTTTATATTCAGTTGTTCCATTACTCATACTCTTTGAATTCACTATCATTACGTTTTAAGGATATGGACTCATCTTTTATTTACCAACGTAACCCTGTTTTTACTAAATATGCTCCCCCAATTATTTACTGATCTGTTACAAGATAGTGATTTTCCATCTGAAACTTCGTGGGGAGCCAATATTTTTCTTATTTCATGGCCAACATTGAGCTCGACAACATGTTAGGCTTCCTGCAATATATGTTAAAGACTTAAAATTTAAGTACATATTTCGTAATTATACAACCAATTTACATCAATTATTACACATATTTTACATCTTTTGAAATTTTGCGTGGTTCTTACTGTACGCGTTTACTGTTTTTAGCAAATACTTGATAAAGGCATATAAAAGACCGAAAACTGGGCTGTACTTAAATAAGCCACAAAACAGTCAAAAGGCGTTGTGTTCCATCCCAAAAACATTTCGATTCTGTCGTCTTATTAGCGGGTAATCGTGTACTGCTTCAAATATAAAAATGGTTCAAATGCCTCTGAGCACTGTGGGACTTAACTTCTGAGGTCATCAGTCCCCTAGAACTTAGAACTACTTATACCTAACTAACCTAAGGACATCACACACACCCATGCCCGGGTCTGGATTCGAACCTACGACCGTAGCGGTCACGCGGTTGCAGACTGTAGCGCCTGGAACCGCTCGGCCATCCCGGCCGGCGCTTCAAATACACCAGCTCCGTTCGAAATGCGCCACATGCATTGTTGCACACTCCTATTGGGACTTCAGGTTGTCGACTGACGGGAAATGCCTTTAAATATCTCTAAAGCTATAAATCCAACGGATTTACGGCTGGTGAACGGGAAGTCCGTGTTGGCCACCTCGACTAGTTCATCTCCAAGGAACGTTGCAGAGTGGCACTGCCCCACGATCCGAAGAAAAATGGGGTGGTGTCCCTTAATGCGCAAGCCACGGTCGTAGTCTTTCTGCAAAGGTAACGTGTACCAGTTGGGGTTGGGGTTGTTTTTGGGGAAGGAGACCAGACAGCGAGGTCATCGGTCTCATCGGATTAGGGAAAGATGGGGAAGGAAGTCGGCCGTGCCCTTCGAAAGGAACCATCCCGGCAATTTGCCTGGAGCGATTTAGGGAAATCACGGAAAACCTAAATCAGGATGGCCGGACGCGGGATTGAACCGTCGTCCTCCCGAATGCGAGTCCAGTGTCTAACCACTAACGTGTACCAGTAGCGCAGCTAATGTACCGACCAGAAATCTGTGATACACAGCACCTGTTAATCTCTTTGGCAAGGTGTATGGCACTACGAATCTGTCACCGCCAATAACAATGCCTAAGCACCCACTGGTGCTCAAGAGATACTGCGCTTCAGCTCCGTAATTGCTCGAGGATTCACATCTGCCCAGGAAAGCGTTTACTATGCGATCCTCGAAGAGAACGGCTATTGGACCACAGTCAACACGGATTTAGAAAACGTTCTTGTGAAACAGAACTACTCTTTACTCACACTAAGTGTTGAGTGTATGAAGGTAGCATCTGTTCCCAAAGAATAGATACCATTGATCACCGTGCAGCTTCTCTAGAATGAAATGATAATTAAATCGACAGCCTTGCTGCAAACAGGCGTTGATATACATCAATGGGGACATGTTGAAAATGTGTGCCCAGACCGTGACTCGAACCCGGGATCTCCTGCTTACATGGCAGACGCTCTATCCATCTGAGCCACAGAGGGCACAGAAGACTTGTCCCTTGCACGGCTCCCCGTGAGACCCAAATTCCCTACATGCCCACAACCACTACATTCGTAGTGCGCCTAATTGATGTTTGCCCATCACACTCATTACTCGTGGCAGATTAATCTACCAGGTACCGTACGCGTTGGGGCATAGCGAGTGCGTTCGCACAAGAAGGTCAGTGGCTGGGTAGTCATATTTTAACTATATATGAAGGTAGGTGCACTGTCCTCTGTGCCCTCGGCACTCAGATGGACAGAGCCGTCTGCCATGTAAGCAGGAGATCACGGGTTCGAGTAGCGGTCGGAGCACGCATTTTCAACATGTCCTCAATCATGTATATCAACGCCTGTTTGCAGCTAGGGTGTCGATTTAATTATCATTCCATTCTAGAGAAGCCGCAAGGTCATCAATGGTTATCTGTTCTTTCGGAAACAGATACTACCTTCATATGTAGTTAAAGTATGGCTACCCGGCCATTGACCCTTGTGCGAACGCATACGTTATGCCCCAACTCGTAAGGGACCTGGTAGATTACACCTGCCACGAGTAATGAGTGTGATGGGCAAACATCTATTAGGCGCGCTACGAATGTAGTGATGTGGATATATTGGGAATGTGGGTCTCACGGGGAGCGTGCAAGGGATAAGGCCCTGCAGACGCACTATCCTCTGTGCCCACAGTGGCTCATTTGGATAGAGCGTCTGAGATGTAAGCAGGAGATCCAGGCTTCGAGTCCCGGTCGGGGCACACATTTTCAACATGTCCCCAGTGATGTACATCGACGCCTGTTTGCAGCTAGGGTGTCGATTTAATTATGATTTCATTCCTTATTTTACATTTCCAAAAGGCTTTTAACACTGTCCGTACAAGCGACTTTTTAGTCAAATTGTGGCTGTTGGAATACCGTCTAAGTTATGTGACTAGATTCGTGATTTCTTGTCAGAGGGGTCACATTTCGTAGTAACTGAAGGAAAGTCATCGAGTGAAACATAACTGAATTCTGGCATTCTTCAAGGGTAGTGTTACAGGCGTTCTGCAGTTCCTTACCTAGAATAAACGATGTAGGGGACAATCTGAGCAGCCGTCTTAGGTTGTTTTGCAGATGATGTTGTCGTTTATCGTCCAGGAAAGTCATCAGAAGATCAAAACAAATTGCAAAACGAATTGTATCTTTACGTGCAAAAATTGGAAATTGACCCTAAATAATGAAAGTGTGAGGTCATCCACATGAATGCTAAAGGGAATCCACTAAACTCCGGCTACACGATAAATCAGTCTATTCTAAAGAACGGAAACTCAACTAAATACCTAAGGATTACAATTACGAATAACTCGAATTGGAAAGAACACACAGAAAAATGTTGCTGAGGAAGGCGAGCAAAAGATCGTTTTATTGGCAGAACACTTAGAATATGTAACAGTTCTACTAAAGAAACTGCCTACATTATGTCTGTCCATCCTCTTTGGAGTACTGCTGCGCGGTGTGGGATCCTTACCAGATAAGATTAACGGAGGAGGAGGAGGAGATTAGTGTTTAACGTCCCGTCGTCAACGAGGTCATTAGAGACGGAGCGCAAGCTCGGGTGAGGAAAGGATGGGTAAGGAAATCGGCCGTGCCCTTTCAAAGGAACCATCCCGGCATTTGCCTATTTAGGGAAATCACGGAAAACCTAAATCAGGATGGCCGGAGACGGGATTGAACCGTCGTCCATCCCGAATGCGAGTCCAGTGTGCTAACCACTGCGCCACCTCACTCGATGTGGAGTTACATGGAGAAAGTTCAAAGAAGGGCGGTAAGTTTTGCAGTATCGAGAAATAGGGGAGGGAGTGTCACGGAAATGATACAGGATTTGAGGCGGACGTCTTTAAAACAGACTTTTTCATCACGGCGGAATCTTCTCACGAAATTTCAATACCAACTTTCTCTTCCGAATGTGAAAACATTTTGTTGATGCCGTCCTACATATGGACTAACGACCATAAGGGAAATCAGTGCTCTCGCGGAGAGATACAGGTGTTCGTTTTTCCCGAATTTTACGTGTGATTTGCAGAGTATCCACATAGATGCAGATTGCCTTGTGAATCGTGCCTCATGACTGAAGGCAATGCAGACTATGAACTGCAGATCTTCTGGCCCGTATGTCAACAGGTATTTGTTTCCGGGCATATAATTGTAGGAACTTTACTTTTGATAATACGGCCGCGCGGAATTAGCCGAGCGGTCTTGGGCGCTGCAGTCATGGACTGTGCGGCTGGTCCCGGCGGGAGGTTCGAGTCCTCCCTCGGGCATGGATGTGTGTATTTGTCCTTAGGATAATTTAGGTTAAGTAGTGTGTAAGCTTAGGGACCGATGACCTTAGCAGTTAAGTCCAATAAGATTTCGCACACATTTGAACATATATATATATATATATATATATATATATATATATATATATATATATATACCGTGTCTTGCAGCACTGTGTGAGACTCATAGATAAAATAGGGTTCTTTTTCAGCAGAGACGTAAATATAACTTCGGAATTCGTAACGTATTATGGTGTCACATTCGTTGGCTTTTCAAAACCACAATCAACCACTTTGCAACCTATTGTAGTAAGCGGGATACATCTATGGATGTACGTCACCACAAATGAATTTAAAAAGAAACTTATCACCTTCCAGCTCGGTCAAAACATCGAGTTTTACTGCAGATCACTCCACTGCCACAAATATTTTTTAAAAGAAAGATTAGTTTCATTCCGTACTGGACGACTGGTATAGCAACCGGTTATAAATTTCTTGAGGTGAGACAGTCTCTACAGTTAACCATAACAGTGGTTAACCAAAATTCGTCCATTATAGCCTGCACGTGGTACAATGTAGTTATACTTTGCATTGTATTCTCCGTTCCAGGTTCAACACTTGACATTCGGACGATGGTTCCTTATAAAATTTTATCTTAATGCCATACGTAGGCATCAATGGTCGAATGTTGATTTTCCAACATTAAATTTTACGTAAATTCAATGTTATGGTTAGTTGTAGAGACGTCTCCAAAGCCTGGAACTTTGCCTATTTCGTTTTTTCATATTAACTTCATTTCCCCATTTTGATCTGCAACCCTCCCCCCCCCCCCCCCCCCCCCCCCGCAGTGTCATTTTTCACCACTAGGCCAATCTGATGATGGGGTTATTTTAACAAATATTTTTTTCTTTTAAAATAAAGGTTTTGTCACTCTCGTTTACTGTACCAGCTCACAGTTAAGAAACCACGTTTCAGTTTAATCGTTGACCTACACTATGATGCAGTCTGTCACGGAAACGTCGATATAACAACAACAACAACAATTTTTTGGGGCACATTCGATGGTTTCAGAAAGTCACTATCGCTCTCCAGCCTTAACCTCAGGTGATCATGCAGATCAGTCTGTCAATACAATTTCCATTAATAGAAGGAAAACACTGATGATGACGTCACTGACGACAGCAGAACAACACTAACACGATGTTCATTACATCTCTTAACATCAATTATTTCAGGATTCCTTTGCTGTCACCTGTATACATCTACTGCATCTCTAGAATGCGATTTTTCACTCTGCAGCGAAATGTACGCTGATACGAAACTTTCTGCCAGATTACAGCTCTGTCTGGACCGAGACTCGAAGTCCCAAATAAGTCCTCTGCCACTGAGCTACCCAGCCACGACTCACGACCCCTCCTCACAGCTATACTTTCTGCCAGTACCTCATCTCCTACTTTCCCAACTTCACACAAGCTCTCCTGTGAAGCTTTCAACACTAGCACTTCTGGAAGAAAGGATATAGCGCAGACATGGCTGAAACACAGTCTGGGGGATGTTTCCAGAATGGGACATTCACACAGCAATGGAGTGTGCACTATTATGCAGGAAATGAGGTACTAGTAGAAGTAAAGCTGTGAGGATAGGTCGTGCATAGCGCTAGGGTAGTTCAATGGTACAGCACTTGCCCACAAAAATCAAAGGTCCCGAGGTTCGTGTCTCTGTCCGGCACACAGTTTTAATCTTCCGGGAAGTTACATCTAAGTGTTTTACTTTGGTACAAATGGTTCAAATGGCTCTGAGCATTATGTGACTTAACATCTGAGGTCATCAGTCCCCTAGAGCTTAGAACTACTTAAACCTAACTAACCTAAGGACATCACACACATTCATGCCCGAGGCAGGGTTCGAACCTGCGATCGTAGTGGTCGCGCGGTTCCAGACTGAAGCGCCTAGAACCGCTCGGCCACAACATATTTTGGTACACTTTCGCATTTCTGCAGTACCGTAATAAAATTTTTGTTCATAATCCTCACCAGAGCTCTATTGTCTGAAATTTGTTTGTTAATAGTTTCTGAATTTACTTCGTAGTCCTGGTTGGGTTACGGTAAAGGTCATAATGTTAACAAAGCGTCTATTTCGCAACCACATTCGTTAACTTCCCGAACTATACATGCGCATCTACATCAGCAAAAGAAATGATAGTGTGTGGTGGAGGATACTTCCGGTAACAGTATCACTCTCACCCCTTCCCCATTTCCTACTATACATCGGTAAGGGCGATAGTATGATTAATGCATCGTGAAGCATACTACAAATCTGAAAAAAGAACATCAGACACTCAATGACGGCTCTAATGTGTTTATATAGTGTCTCTGTCTTCAAATGGCACTATGGGACTTAACTTCGAGGTCATCAGTCTCCTAGAACTTAGAACTACGTAAACCTAACTCATCTATGGACATCACACACATCCATGCCCGAGGCAGGATTCGAACCTGCGACCGTAGCGATCGCGCGGTTCTAGACTGTAGCGCCTAGAACCGCTCGGCCACTCCGGCCGGCCGACTCTGTCTTCACATTACAATGTTCTTCAGACAGGCATGCATATCTGAAGGTACAGACACTGTTCTGACGATTACAACCAAGGTAATTACTGCGGCTGCGCGGGGTAGCCGCTCGATCCAGGGCGTCTTGTCACGGCGCGGGCGGCTCCCCCAGTCGGACGTTCGAGTCCTCCCTCGGGCACGGGTGTGTGTGTGTGTGTGTGTGTGTGTGTGTGTGTGTGTGTGTGTGTGTGTCGTCCTTAGCATGAGTTAGTTTAAGTTAGATTAAGTAGTGCGTAAGCGTAGGGACCGATGACGTCAACAGTTTGGTCCCATAAGACCTTTCCATAAATTTCCAATTTCCAATTATTGCGAAATGGATTCGCATTTTGCGAATCTGGATTGACGTCAGCTGTGTGTGACAAATAAAAATTGTTTCCAGGCAGGGACTCGAAACCGGATTTCTAGCTTAGCGCGATCAGGATACATGGGTTCGTGCCCCGGTACAGCACAAAATTCCACAAATTTACATTTGTCGTGACCAGCTGACGTCAATATGGATTCGCCAAATGTGAACATCCGTTTCGTAATATATTAGACATTAGAGGGAGAACTGGTACAAATCCATGAACGGAAGGTGTGGGGGAGGGGGGGGGGGGGGGGGGGGGAGGGCGAGCGAGGCGGGGGAGTGCACGTATCTACGTATGGGAAGCGCAGCAAACTACAAGCATACTAGTGTTATGAAAAATTCCTTAGCTTTCACACGTGGAGATCAAACTAGTATCTTCCAGTTTTAATACAGACGTTGGGCTTCACTACAGCTCAATACGTCATTAGACATAAGTCAAATTGCACAAATATCGTTTTATTAGTAAACACATACACAAGTAAAGTAGGAGGAGTTGGTCACCATTAAGTAGTCCAGGTGCTCAGCTGCTCGTAATGCACTGATGAACTGCTTGTTAGAAGAAACTTGTGTGTGTGTGTGTGTGTGTGTGTGTGTGTGTGTGTGTGTGTGTGTGTGTGTGTGAAGTATTGAGATCATTGTAAATACCTTAGACCTGAAGCAATGCTACAGTTGACTCCGTAACCATATATTTCCTATTCACGTTGGGGCTTCACGAACCCAACACCAAACTGACTTCTCAATTCAAGCTATGCTGCAGACCACAGTAATACTACGCCTTATAAGATTGTCCTACTTTACGAATCCACCACTAGACCGTGTATAATTTCCTTTTTTATTTTTCACGTTACCGGTTTCTGGCTCTGCCCATTCTCCAGTGTGTCTCTACTAACATAAATGGGTAGATCGTTGTCAGTAATTTAAAAATCGCGTGCCATGCATAATTGTGCAAAGCACTGTCGTCAAACGTCCTCATATTGCAACATTTCATAGCACACTTACCGGTTCTGAAGTCGGTAGCGTGAAAAATAAGAAAAAAATAAAAAAGTAAAAGAAAATGCACATTCTGGTGGAAAAGCGTCGTTAGATTACATTAGGATCAGTTTTCGTTCCATAGACCCAAAAATGAGATAATTCTCGTGGGTGCGGAACAAGTCAAAAAAACCTAAACTAAAAACCATAAAAGTCTGAGTATAATACCTACTACCCAGATCATTTATCGCGAGAGTGTCAAAATAGGTGAATACATTAGAGTGAAGTGGAACTGCCAATATTTACAGAATCAATAAGCTGTCAGAATGAAACATAATTATGCACTTTTAATAAATTTATCATAGACAAAAACAATTTTGACTGTTGTGACCAGGTGCTGTCAAAACCGAAATCTAAGAGGTGTTATTATTCAAGCCGCCCTAATAGTCCCAGTTTAGATATTCGCCTATAGAGGAGGAGGAGTTGGCTATCAGAAAATCTTTCAAACGCTGTTTAAACTTTACTGTATCCCAAACCAAGTATTTATTGGTTACCGTTATTTCATGGAAAGTCTGTGTTCCTGAACATTCAGAACTCCTTTTCTGACCAAAGTGATATTATGCCTTAATGTAGATTGTTCTTATTTCTGGCATTGATACTGTGTTTTAAGCTATTGGTTGGAAACAGAGGCGTACTACTTGCAACAGGTTTCACTAAGGGGTTAAAGCACCTACAAGCAGTGGTTAGAAAACAAAGTTCCTTGGACAGATTTATACATGATGTTCTTGAATTTACACCACAAACGCGTCTTATTACACACTTTTGCACGCTAAGAACTTTTGCTCGGCTAAAATATGAATATGCTTTATGTGAAACCAAGTTTTTAATGATTCTTCAAATTTATTGAGGCGCTGGTTCAAATTGCTCTAAGCACTGTGGGACTTAACATCTGAGGTCAGACTTAGAACTACTTAATTCCAACTAACCTAAGGACATCACACACATCCATGCCCGAGGCAGGATTCGAACCTGCGACTGTAGCACCAGCGCGGTTCCTGACTGAAGCGCCTAGAACCGCTCAGCCACAGAGGCCAGCTGAGGCAGCGGGGACAACGCAGAAGAAACTGATGATTCACCACCAGTATGTCACCTTGTAGAATAATCTAAAAGTCAAGTTGTTGTTGATGATGATGATGATGATGATGATGATCGGTTTGTGAGGCGCTCAACTCCGCGGTCATCACCACCTGTACGAAGTCCTACTATTTACACAGTCCTATGTAGCCGATTTCACGAATGGTGATGACAACACAAACATCCAGTACTGAGCAGAGAAAATCCCAGACCGGGCCAGGAATCGAACCCGGGACAACATAATGCAGATGCTGCAATGCTAGCCATTAAACCACGAGCTGATGAATAAAAGTCAAGCTGTGCTACAAACAGTTGGTCGCCAGGATCAAGATTTATGTGGTGATGTAGAATAATCAAAAAGTCAAGTTGATGATGATGATGATGATGATGATGATGATGATGATTGATTTGTGAGGCGCTCAACCTGTACGAAGTTCCACTCTTTACACAGTCCTACGTAGCCAGTTTCACGAATGGTTATAAGGACAGCACAAACACGCAGTACTGGGTAGAGAAAATCCTCAACAGGGCCAAGAATCGAACCTGGGACAAAGTAATCCAGAGGCAGCAACGCTAGCCACTAAACCACGAGCTGCGGACTAAACGTCAAACAGTGTGCTATAAACAGTTTGGTCGCCAGATTTAGGTGGATGAGGAGGAGGAGTGTGGAGGTTGGGAGGGGGCGGGGAGGGCAGGAGGGCAGGAGGGCAGAACCCCAGCCTGTCACAGGACAGGTCTGGTATTGAACCTCAGGTAAAGGACCATCCAGTGTCAAAAGTTGACACAAAAAAATGGAAATGAGCCTATGGCATCGGTGACTGGGAGGCCCCTATTCGGAGAAATTCGTCCGCCAACTGCATGTCTTACTTCATTCGACGCCATATGGGTGAATTGCGCGCCGGTGATGGGGATGAAATGATGATAACACAACACCCAATCCTCGAGCGGAGAAAAATCCCCAACCCGGCCAGGAATCGAACCCGGGCCAGCTTGTATGGGATGCGAGCATGTTACCACCCAGCTAAGCAGGCGGAGAACAGTTGACAGAAGTAGAGTGGAAGTGCAGAACGAGGCTGGTACTCACATGGTTGCGTCGGGTTCCGCGGACGTCGGCCACAGGCAGTACGACACCACAGGCGCGGTCGAGACGGCTCGGCGGGCGACTGACCACTGTGCGGCGAGGCAGTCAGCTGGTGTGAGGCGTGGCGCAGCGTGGGCCGCGGGAGAGACGTCCGTCCCTAGCGGCAGCTCAACAGCTGACTGGCCGCCGTCGCCCGGGGCACTGGCGAGAGATCGGCCGGGAGCGCTCGCCACAGCAAAACACGGAAACCGCGGGTGACCTCCAACCAGGACAGCAGTGGCGGCGGCGGCGGCGGCGGCGGTGGCGGGAAGACCCGGCCCGTTCTCACAGCGACGCCGCTGCACCTGCGGACGTGTCCGAGTTACGAAACGCAGCCGCGCCGCGCGCATAATGCCAGCCCGCTGGGAACCCGGCGGAGAGCTCGCTGCCGGACACGCATGGCTGACGCGGTGGACGGCGAACGCCCGCCCCGGCTCCACTGGGCGTATCGCGAGCGCGCGGCCTCTGCCGCCGCCGCCGCTGCTGCTGCTGCTGCTGATAAGCTTTACGGCGGTCTCGGAGCAGCCGGCGATGTCATTAAAGCCGGCCTGGCCGCTGAAATATACCAGCGCGGTAGCCGGGAAGTGAACACCGCAATCCGCCGCTGCTGTTGACCCAGACCTTCTGGAATGTCTCCATTCAGCAGGCACTGGGTTCAGTCTTATGGGGGGCTAGGGACTGAGTGGGCGGAGGGGGGGAGGGGCGAGACCGTAGTACGATACAGTCGCTCCCCCACTGCAAACATGCCACACATAATAATAACGATGTGATATACAAAAAGTAATTTCTTTTACAATTTCCTACACCACTCAACTGCCTACTGGAATAAACTCTCTCAAATTCTGAAGGTTGTTATAGTCTTCAGTCCAGACACTGGTTTGATGCAGCTCTCCATGCTACTCTATCCTGTACAAGCTTCTTCATCTCCCAGTACCTACTGCAACCTACATCCTTCTGAATCTGCTTAGTGTACTCGTCTCTTGGTCTCCCGCTACAGTTTTTACCCTCCACGCTGCCCTCCAATACTAAATTATTACTTAACAAAGCAATAATTAATTTTATGCCTAAAAAGTGATCATCAAATGATAATATAAGATTTGATTGACTGATTTTTGCAGACTGTTTCCCCATGTTTGTGGAATCTATAGAAGATGCAACAAAGCAGAGACAGTTTCAAAATCAAGCCTATCTTTGAAAAAAACAGTGTATAAGACAGAATTAACAGATGCAACTGAAAACTGAAGAATAAGAAAGGTCACAAAATTCAAATACCTAGATGGAATAATACAACTGAATGCTTTGGATAAAGAAGCTTACTGCAAAGGAAGCGACTTTTCAGTTAACAAATAACTTGTATAACAAGAAATCTATGCGTAAATGCAAAACAGACACTTAGCACTGTTAGTAGCCCCAAATACCTTTATGCTTCAGAACAGACAGCATTAGTGGCAGAACAACTGAGAGAAAATTTGGAATACATTTCACATCAATTTTCTCAGCATGTTATAGTCTTAGGTGGAGATTTCAATTTACGAGATATAGACTGGGACACTCAGATGTTTAGGACGGGTGGTAGGGACAGAGCATCGAGTGACATTATACTGAGTGCACTATCCGAAAATTACCTCGAGCAATTAAACAGAGAACCGACTCGTGGAGATAACATATTGGACCTACTGATAACAAACAGACCCGAACTTTTCGAATCTGTATGTACAGAACAGGGAATCAGTGATCATAAGGCCGTTGCAGCATCCCTGAATATGGAAGTTAATAGGAATATAAAAAAAGGGAGGAAGGTTTATCTGTTTAGCAAGAGTAATAGAAGGCAGATTTCAGACTACCTAACAGATCAAAACGAAAATTTCTGTTCCAACACTGACAATGTTGAGTGTTTATGGAAAAAGTTCAAGGCAATCGTAAAATGCGTTTTAGACAGGTACGTGCCGAGTAAAACTGTGAGGGACGGGAAAAACCCACCGTGGTACAACAACAAAGTTAGGAAACTACTGCGAAAGCAAAGAGAGCTCCACTCCAAGTTTAAACGCAGCCAAAACCTCTCAGACAAACAGAAGCTAAACGATGTCAAAGTTAGCGTAAGGAGGGCTATGCGTGAAGCGTTCATTGAATTCGAAAGTAAAATTCTATGTACCGACTTGACAGAAAATCCTAGGAAGTTCTGGTCTTACGTTAAATCAGTAAGTGGCTCGAAACAGCATATCCAGACACTACGGGATGATGATGGCATTGAAACAGAGGATGACACGCGTAAAGCTGAAATACTAAACACCTTTTTCCAAAGCTGTTTCACAGAGGAAGACCGCACTGCAGTTCCTTCTCTAAATCCTCGCACAAACGAAAAAATGGCTGACATCGAAATAAGTGTCCAAGGAATAGAAAAGCAACTGGAATCACTCAATAGAGGAAAGTCCACTGGACCTGACGGGATACCAATTCGATTCTACACAGAGTACGCGAAAGAACTTGCCCCCCTTCTAACAGCCGTGTACCGCAAGTCTCTAGAGGAACGGAGGGTTCCAAATGATTGGAAAAGAGCACAGATAGTCCCAGTCTTCAAGAAGGGTCGTCGAGCAGATGCGCAAAACTATAGACCTATATCTCTTACGTCGATCTCTTGTAGAATTTTAGAGCATGTTTTTTGCTCGCGTATCATGTCATTTCTGGAAACCCAGAATCTACTATGTAGGAATCAACATGGATTCCGGAAACAGCGATCGTGTGAGACCCAACTCGCCTTATTTGTTCATGAGACCCAGAAAATATTAGATACAGGCTCCCAGGTAGATGCTATTTTTCTTGACTTCCGGAAGGCGTTCGATACAGTTCCGCACTCGCCTGATAAACAAAGTAAGAGCCTACGGAATATCAGACCAGCTGTGTGGCTGGATTGAAGAGTTTTTAGCAAACAGAACACAGCATGTTGTTATCAATGGAGAGACGTCTACAGACGTTAAAGTAACCTCTGGCGTGCCACAGGGGAGTGTTATGGGACCATTGCTTCTCACAATATATGTAAATGACTTAGTAGATAGTGTCGGAAGTTCCATGCGGCTTTTCGCGGATGATGCTGTAGTATACAGAGAAGTTGCTGCATTAGAAAATTGTAGCGAAATACAGGAAGATCTGCAGCGGATAGGCACTTGGTGCAGGGAGTGGCAACTGACCCTTAACATAGACAAATGTAATGTATTGCGAATACATAGAAAGAAGGATCCTTTATTGTATGATTATATGATAGCGGAACAAACACTGGTAGCAGTTACTTCTGTAAAATATCTGGGAGTATGCGTACGGAACGATTTGAAGTGGAATGATCATATAAAACTAATTGTTGGTAAGGCGGGTACCAGGTTGAGATTCATTGGGAGAGTGCTTAGAAAATGTAGTCCATCAACAAAGGAGGTGGCTTACAAAACACTCGTTCGACCTATACTTGAGTATTGCTCATCAGTGTGGGATCCGTACCAGGTCGGGTTGACGGAGGAGATAGAGAAGATCCAAAGAAGAGCGGCGCGTTTCGTCACTGGGTTATTTGGTAACCGTGATAGCGTTACGGAGATGTTTAATAAACTCAAGTGGCAGACTCTGCAAGAGAGGCGCTCTGCATCGCGGTGTAGCTTGCTCGCCAGGTTTCGAGAGGGTGCGTTTCTGGATGAGGTATCGAATATATTGCTTCCCCCTACTTATACTTCCCGAGGAGATCACGAATGTAAAATTAGAGAGATTAGAGCGCGCACGGAGGCTTTCAGACAGTCGTTCTTCCCGCGAACCATACGCGACTGGAACAGGAAAGGGAGGTAATGACAGTGGCACGTAAAGTGCCCTCCGCCACACACCGTTGGGTGGCTTGCGGAGTATCAATGTAGATGTAGATGTAGAACACCTTTCGTTAAGTAGAGCCAAACAATTAGAGGAAATAGAAAAAAAAAGAGAAAGTAAAATTGTCAATAAAACCTTGAGACCAAAATACGACAGTGGGAAATGGAAATAGAGGATATTATTAAATAAGTAGACACAATGAAAAAGAAGAGTTGTAATGTATGGATATCTAAACAGTCTACAGGAGAAAAAATAGCCATAAATAATTTACAAGTTTTTTGGCCAGAAACTTAAAAACGCAAATGACGTAAATCAAACAAGATAGACCAGACTTGATAGAAATGAGAGTAACACAGGAAGAAATAGAAAAAAGACGAATGTTCAGAGTAAAAGTATGAAGCTTCAAGGGGTTACAGGAGAAGAAAACGACAAGCGCCATATGGACAGAAGAAAGAAGGGAACACCATGTGGAAAGAACGAAAAACCACTGTAAATAAAGAAAGGAGTAAATTAACGAGACGTCACTTTCTTCATATGGTCCTCGGAAGGCCAAACTAATAAAGCAACCGTTTGCATCGAATTACAGTTTGATTTTTTTCTTCGATTTTTTTGTATGAATTTAAAAGGGGAAGTGTGGAGTTCGTTGGGTAGAATCCAGTCATTTATTTACGTTTCCCTAAAGTCTAGTCATAGAGCCTCAGCTTCACGCAGCTATCTTGTGCAATTTATATCTCATGAACAAATTGAGTTAGCTGAGTATTAAGAGTCCGTTGTTTCAATAGTCACTTCCTACAGAGGATATCTTAGACCTCCTAAGGGTACTAATACGAGGTCCTAAACGACGTTCCTGAATTGACGGGTCAGCAGAAGTACGTGCTAACCCACAAGAGCAAATTTTACATATGCACACATCAAAAAAAGTTTTGTATCATCCCGTTTCCCTTTGAGTTTTTAGAGATGTCACTAAAATCGCCCAAAGATGTAAACAACCACACATGAGCAGCGCCTATTAGACAGAGGGGTCCGACAGTCTATCAGTTCAAGTCATTCCACCTGGAAGGAGGTACACAGCTCGTGTTGTCTGTAATTCAACCATGCCTAGACGATCAATACCGCGGTTCGATGGCGTCCGCATTGTTACGTTGTGCCAGGAAGGTCTCTCAACGAGGGAAGTGTCCAGGCGTCTCGGAGTGAACCAAAGCGATGTTGTTCGGACATGGAGGAGATACAGAGAGAAAGGAACTGTCGATGACATGTCTCGCTCAAGCCGCCCAACGGCTACTATTGTAGTGGATGACTTCTAGCTACGGATTATGGCTCGGAGGAACCCTGACAGCAATGCCACCATGTTGAATAATGCTTCTCGTGCAGCCACAGGACGTCGTGTTATGACGCAAACTGTGCGCAATAGGCTGCATGATGCGCAACTTCGCTCCCGACGTCCACGGCGAGGTCCATCTTTGCAGCCATGACACCATGCAGCGCAGTACAGATGGGCCAAACAAAATGCCAATAGACCGCTCAGGATCGGCATCACGTTTTCTTCACCGATGAATGTCGCATATGCCTTCAGCCAGACAATCGTCGAAGACGTGTTTGGAGGCAACCCAGTCAGGCTGAACCCCTTAGACACATTGTTCAGCGAGTGCAGCTAGGTGGAGGTTTCCCGTTGTTTTGGGGTGGCACTATGTGGGCCCGACGAACGCCGTTGGTGGTCATGGAAGGCGCCGTAACGACTGTACGATACATGAATGCCATCCTATGGCCGATAGTGCAGCCATATCGGCAGCATATTGGCGAGGCATTCGTCTTCATGGACGACAATTCGCACCCCCATCGTGCACATCTTGTGAATGACTTCCTTGAGGATAACGAGATCGCTCGACTAGAGTGGCCAGACCAGAACCCTGTTTAACATGCCTGGGTTAGATTTAAAATGGCTGTTTATGGACGACGTGACCCACCGACCACTCTACGCCGAATCGCCGTTGAGGAGTGGAACAATCTGGACCAACAGTTCCTTGATGAACTTGTGGATAGTATGCCACGACGAGTACAGGCATGCATCAATGCAAGAGGACGTGCTACTGGGTATGAAAGTTAACAGTGTGTAGAAGTATCTGGACCACCACCTCTGTAGGTGTCGCTGTATGGTGGTACAACATGCAATTTGTGGTTTTCATGAGCAATTTTCTGTACAGGTTCCAAAACTCTCGGAACCGAGATAATGCAAAACTTTTCTTGATGTGTATGCTTGGTTAAACTGGAGGCAAGAACATAAACACACTCCCGAAAAAAAGTGGTACTGTGTTTTACAGTTCACCCACGATTTGTTATTGCAACAATGCGTATAGAGTACATGGAATGAATACATTTACAGATCAATAGTGCAAACGGTTCTTAGATACCAGCTATCGACCCATGCGGGAACACCGATACTAGTATGTGGTGCAGCATCCATGGGTACCAATGCCGGCGCTGGCTCTAGCGTCCAGTCGATCGTACAGGTCGCCAGTACTGTCCTGGGATATGTTATGCCACGCCTGCTCGAATTGTTGCATTTCTGTAAGAGTTGTTGGTTGACGAGTCGCAAGAGTCACTTCTTGTCACATCATATCCCACACTTGTTCGACTGGGGACAAGTCCGGACAAGGCGCTAGCCGGGAAAGTTACTGCACGCCTTGCAGAGCACGTAAAGTTTCGCGGGCAGCGTGTGGGCGAGCGTTATCCTGTTGGAATAACACATACCGTCCTTTTGCAGCAACGGCAGATGAACGGGCCTAACAATATTCTTGCATGTATCCAGTGGTGTTTGGCTTCCCCTCGAGAAGCGCCAAAGAGACCATAGCTCATCGCACCCCAGTCTCTAAGGCCTGGAGTGTCTTGGATGAATGCACGCTACGAGACAGTGCTCAACAGGTCTATGTCATAGACGCAAACGAGCATCATTTGCGTACAGGTGGAATCTGCTATCATCAGCGAAGACCACGAGGCGGCATTCCATCTTCCCAGTGATGTAACCCTCTGATGTGACCCAGTCAGGCCATTCACGTCGATGCTGTGGCGTGAGTGGAAGACGGACTAAAGGTGTGCGTGCCAGAATAAAAATTTGTGTGAAAACTTACGGGACTTAACTGCGAAGGTTATCAGTACCTAAGCTTACACACTACTTAACCTAAATTATCCTAAGGACAAACACACACACCCAAGACCGATGGAGGCCGCGAACCTCCGCCGGGATCAGCCGCACAGTGCGTACCAGTAGTCCCACTGTAAATAACCGGTTAACAACACTTGGTGTTGACATGTCTCGACTCACAAGCCCTCTTACCGGTACTGTGGTAGGAGGACGATCTGCCACTTCTGCCCTTACAATAACACGATCCCGGCGCCCACTTGTGCTGCGTGGACGTTCAGAACCTCGTCTACAGGTGTGAGGACCGAGCGAGGTGGCGCAGTGGTTAGCGCACTGGACTCTCATTCGGGAGGACGACGGTTCAATCCCGCGTCCGGCCATCCTGATTTAGGTTTTCCGTGATGTCCCTAAATGTCCAGGCAAATGCCGGGATGGTTCCTTTGAAAGGGCGCTGCCGACTTCCTTCCCCGTCGTTCCCTGATCCGATGAGACCGATGACCTCGCAGTTTGGTCTCTTCCCCCAAAAAATCCAACCCAACCCAACGGTTGCGAGAACAGAGCCGTGTGCGTCTCGCGTTGGTGTCCTTGGTAGGTTGGCACTGTGTAATAGGGGTAGTGGCGCCTCGTTTTCTTCTTTTAAGCTGGGATTACACTAGCAAGTCGCTTGCAGAAGTTATTGCTGTGTTTACACAGCAGCGCAAGAATTAAGCAAGATTCTTCCGCAAGTTCTTTGGCAAGAAACTTGCGTCAACAACTTGCTGATACTGTTTACATACGCTTTCAGTACCACTACGAGTGTCAGCCGAAGTATAAAATGACAAGTAGGCGGATGCTGCAGCTCTTGTAATTGTAATGAAAAACGTGAAAAAGAAAAAGAGAAGTATTTGGGTTAAAGAGTGGATAATAAGAAGATCGCGTAATGGTGCCTATAATAACCTTTTACAAGAACTTAGTATCGAGAGCATGGATACTTTTGAAAACTTTTGCAGAATGTCGTCAAATGATCTGGAGTATTTGTTGACGTTAATAGCGCCGGTCCTATCGAAACGAGACACAAACTTCCGTACTGCTATTTCAGCAAAGGAACGTTTGCTAGTCACTCTACGATTTATAGCTACAGGTGAGCTACGAATAAAATAGGCATTTCATTTATTTCTGTGAAACATACAACCAAAAAAAGTTTGAATTTTGAAGTCTTTTCCTTGTAGGAGACTCATACAAGTCCCTAATGTACTTGTTTCATATTCCCGTCAGCACGATATGTAGAGCCACTTTTGACGTCTTGAAAAGGGAAAATTATTTGAAGGTGTGTGAAAACACAACAATGAAATGAAATTTTTATTGAAATAAACTGCATTTTGCCCAATGATATGCGTATAAAAATGTTTTTTTTTCTAATGCTCATAAAATGGAAAGTGATAAGCTAATTAAATAGAACAGGTAATAAATAAACATCATCTTTTTCTAGACTCCTAAAACAACCAGCGAGTGGATACAGGTGGCAAAGGGGTTGTGTCTTCAAGTTTTGCTACTTTCTCTGTACTTCTTTCACAGATGTGTCGAATATCGATGAAATTTTATTTAATGCGTTCATCTTCTTCACTCTATTCTTAAAGTCCCGGCTATGCACGTTCCGTATTTCGGGGTAGCTCTACACGCTTTCAATAAAATGTTCTGTATCCTACTTCATCCATTCCCGTTTCTGCTCCATTTCTGAAATTTGTTTGCATATAATACGTAACATATTTGCATAAAATTAAGTCACCACATTAAGTAAAATGTTAAATATGAGTGTTACGCAGACGACATACTTACTATAACTTGCTATTCCTACTTGCAGGAAATAGAAATACATCCTAAAAGCTGCAAGTTACTTGCAGATACTTCTTGCGTGGTGTTCACACTGGTAGTGGAAAATGTGCCGCAAGTCACTTCCGCAATAAATTGCTACGGTCGCAAGTCGACTTGGCGATATGTTTACAGTCGCATATCGCGCGGCAAGTTCCTCCGCGCAAGTAAATTGCTGCAATAAAAAAAAATGGTTCAAATGGCTCTGAGCACTATGGGACTCAACATCTTAGGTCATAAGTCCCCTAGAACTTAGAACTACTTAAACCTAACTAACCTAAGGACATCACACACACCCATGCCTGAGGCAGGATTCGAACCTGCGACCGTAGCAGTCCCGCGGTTCCGGACTGCAGCGCCAGAACCGCTAGACCACCGCGGCCGGCTGCTGCAATAACTTGCTAGTGTAAACCGAGCATTACTGGCGCCACTACGTTTGCTAGCGTTGTCAGTCCGCGAGTGGCAGCAGCAGCCTTTATCGATATCTAGTACCTGTACTATCTTTGGAAGGACGTGAAGTATTTTCCGGGTCGGGTATGTCGGAGTTGAGTTGGGACCAACCAGCAGTGAAGTCCGAAAGCGCCAGTACTCGCCGAGGGAGCTGGCGATATGTACTGCCCGATGGAAGGATGTGGTCACGAGAGTGCACGACCACGCCGCGGTCCGGATTCAGCGAGTTGAATGGATCGTTATATTCGAGTAGTGAACCTTTCACTTATATGTATGTGTCCGTCCGTCGAAGTGACCTCATGCCATCAAGCTGTCAGTTGGCGGTTTTATACTCCTACGTTTCCCTTGACTGGCTTGATTGGCAATGACCGATTGTTGGTCGTTCGGTCGGTCGTCTCAGTGGACGACGTATATCTGGTCTTTCGGCTGCTCCTGTGTTCTTAGCGTTCATGTCTACGTGCAATTCGTCTTGTTGCTGTATAGTGACTCTTTTAGCATTGTTTGCCAGCCGGGGTGGTCGAGCGGTTCTAGGCGCTACAGTCTGGAACAGCGCAGCCGCTACGGTCGAATCCTGCTTCGGGCATGGATGTGTGTGATGTCCTTAGGTTAGTTAGGTTTAAGTAGTTCTAGGTTCTAGGGGACTGATGACCTCAGAAGTTAAGTCCCACAGTGCTCAGAGCCATTTGAACCATTTTTTAGCATTGTTTGAGTTGTTTGTGGAATTGTCCTTTGTAGTTCCATTTGCATCTAGTCAGATTTTGGATAGGGAGTTTGGTCTTAACCCTGTGTGCGTACTAGGGTTTGGTGGAGCCAACTTGTGTAATTAAATGCTTGTCATTTGACGATGTTAACTGTTATTCTATCTTGGTACTTGTTATCGCATCTTAGGTGGATTTTGCGAGTGTGCTGGTCGGCGTTTAAGCTGTCCCTAATTTGAGTGGCCATCATGTTAAGTGAGCATAACTCTTGGCTGCCTATCTCACCGCTTACGCAGCTGTAGGGACTTTTCTCAGGTCCATCCTTGGAGCTCTGTCTGTGGATTTCTTTATTTGGTCTGATTGTCTCAATTGTTTCATAATAATATTTGTTTAAATTACTGCTATTTATTGCTTGTGGCCTTTAGCCGACAAATAATTTTGAATTCTTTCGTAATAAGGTCTTCAGCCGTCAGTGTAGCTTGTGTTAGTCAATTTTTTTAAAATGATTGTTTAAAAAAATTATTTCCTTAAATGAAGTGTACGTGTTTACTGTGCAACCAACGGTAACTGATTAGGCCCCGTCCACACCTTTTCCTGCCTTCCTAGATCCCAGGTATCAAGAACGTTCATGTGACCACTGATAACCATTGATGCCAGTATCGTCACACAACCGACGCAGCACTCCCAACTTCGTTCCAGTTATCCGAAAGGACCCTCATCACTTGGAATGCCGCAACTCGACCCCTTTCAAAGTCGCTCAGTTGGCTGTAGGAAGCATGAGTGCGTCTCAGTAGCACGAGTCTGGCTGTCAGAAAAAATGGCTCTGAGTACTATGCGACTTAACTTCTGTGGTCATCAGTCCCCTAGAACTTAGAACTACTTAAACCTAACGAACCCAAGGACATCACACACATCCATGCCCGAGGCGGGATTCGAACCTGCGACCGTAGCAGTCACGCGGTTCCGGACTGAGCGCCTTAACCGCGAGACCACCGCGGCCGGCCTGGCTGTCAGAATTCTCCATTAAAGAGTAGACACAAATGGTGCTATGGCAGCTTTGCAACTACACTATCTGTTGGTGGACGACGTTGAAACCACTATCAGAACCCCTCCTATCCCCCAGGTGGCATATGGCGTCATTCGCTCAAAATCGACGTCATCTTTCCAGATGTACTCCCACTAATTTTTTTCAGGCAGTGTACACCAATTCCGTAAAACTCATGTGGAATTATTTAGCACCAGTGCGAAAACACGACAGATGAGGCTTGGAAATTAATCCTTACTACACTAAGGTTTATCACTCTCTTCCGCCTTCTCCTTTAGTTCTGCGTTAGACTCACTTGGCTAACAATATTGGCATGCGTTAGTGGTTCATATAGGGCAATGCTGTTGTATATGTGCTATATGCAGCGACTGCCATAAAATTCCCAAATACGAGAGTTGGAACTTAAATAGTGGCAACTATTTATTCACAACCGATACAAAAGAGTTACGTGTTTGCACCTGTGTCTGTCCTTCAAAGTAGTCACCAGCGTTGTGTAGCACCCGTTGCCAGCGATGTGGAAGGCGTAGTATACCGCTAGCACAGCCTGTTCTGTCGATGGTGCGAATGGAGCGGTCTACTGCCTGTCGAATCTCTGGAACTGTTCTAAAGCGAATGCCACAAAGTGGTTCCTTCATCTACGGAAACAAATCAAAATCACAAGGACTTAAGTCCGAGGAGTATGGTGGATGGTACAGTAATTCCCAGTCCCATCGACCGAAGAGCAGCCAAAGCTTGCGCTGTATGCACCCACGCATTGTCGTGCAAAATGATGGGTGGGTTGTGCAGAAAGTTTCGCCGGTTCTTTCGCAAAGCTGGTCGCAAGTGATGCTCCAAAAACGAACAGTAATACTATGCATTGACGGTCTGCCGTGGAGGAACGTAATGCATTAGGATAACCCCACCACAGTCGTACACGAGAATCACTAACTTTAGACTTTAGACCGCTCCATTGGCACCATCAACAGAACAGGCTCTGCTAACGGTATACTACACCTTCCACATCGCTGGCAACGGGTTCTACACAACGCTGGTGACTATGATGCGGCCCGCCACGAATTCCTTTCCTGTGCTAACCTCTTCATCTCAGAGTAGCACTTGCAACCTACATCCTCAATTATTTGCTTGACGTATTCCAATCTCTGTCTTCCTCTACAGTTTTTGCCCTCTACAGCTCCCTCTAGTACCATGGAAGTCATTCCCTCATGTCTTAGCAGATGTCCTATCATCCTGTCCCTTCTCCTTATCAGTGTTTTCCACATATTCCTTTCCTCTCCGATTCTGCGTAGAGCCTCCTCATTCCTTACCTTATCAGTCCACCTAATTTCCAACATTCGTCTATAGCACCACATCTCAAATGCTTCGATTCTCTTCTGCTCCGGTTTTCCCATAGTCCAGGTTTCACTACCATACAATGCTGTACTCCAGACGTACATCCTCAGAAATTTATTCCTCAAATTTGATATTAGTAGACTTCTCTTGGCCAGACATGCCTTTTTTGCCATAGCGAGTCTGCTTTTGATGTCCTTGCTCCGTCCGTCATTGGTTATTTTACTGCCTAGGTAGCAGAATTCCTTAACTTCATTGACTTCGTGACCATCAATCCTGATGTTAAGTTTCTCGCTGTTCTCATTTCTACTACTTCTCATTACCTTCGTCTTTCTCCGATTTACTCTCAAACCATACTGTGTACTCATTAGACTGTTCATTCCGTTCAGCAGATCATTTAATTCTTCTTCACTTTCACTCAGGATAGCAATGTCATCAGCGAATCGTATCATTGATATCCTTTCACCTTGTATTTTAATTCCAATCCTGCACCTATCTTTTATTTCCATCATTGCTTCCTCGATGTACAGATTGAAGAGTAGGGGCGAAAGGCTACAGCCTTATCTTACACCCTTCTTAATACGAGCACTTCGTTCTTGATCGTCTACTCTTATTATTCCCTCTTGGTTGAACATATTGTATATGACCCGTCTCTCCCTTACCCCTGCTTTTTCAGAATCTCGAACAGCTTGCACCATTTTATATTGTGGAACGCTTTTTCCAGGTCGACAAATCCTATGAAAGTGTCTTGATTTTTCTTTAGCCTTGCTTCCATTATTAGCTGTAACGTCAGAATTGCCTCTCTCGTCCCTTTACTTTTCCTAAAGCCAAACTGATCGTCACCTAGCGCAATTCCAAGGACAGTACCAGGTGCAAATATGTAACTCTTCCGTATCGGTTGCAACTGAATAGTTGCCACTGTTTAAGTCCTACCCTCGTACAAAGAATTCCACTGTACTGCGACAGATATATTGTCCGTGAACTTACTATGTCTGTTTTGGAAGACTTGTTCTAACGCCACGATACGTGGCCCATTATGACTCCCAGTCGTGTGTTGTTCACACAGATTTGTACGGGGTGAGGTCGACGACATGTAGACTTCCGGAAGCAGGGGATCCTCTGTGGCGCCTACTCAGATTCCGAGGCACTTTACAGGGAAAACACTTTGTTAATGGCCGATCTTTTCTGTCAACACATCCAAGGTCATTACTGACTTTCGTTGGTCGTAAAGGACAACAAGAGGCAGAGGTTCAAGCAGGATGCAAAAAGTTACACAACGATGTTCGAATAACAAAAATACGGGCGCCATATCATTTTAGTGGGATAAAGGGAAATGGACATTCCACAGGGCTCCGTCGGGGACCCAATATTATTACTGATTTTCCGTTCCATTTAAAACAGGAGAAAGAAGTAAGTCCTTTTCGCAGACGACACAAGCATTGCTATAAAAGCGTAAGAAGTCACGCAATGCTAAAACACTGGACAAGTGAAAATTCCTGGCAGATTAAAACTGTGTGCCGGACCGAGACTCGAACTCGGGACCATTGCCTTTCGCGGGCAAGTGCTCTACCAACTGAGCTACCCAAGCACGACTCACGCCCCGTCCTCACAGATTTTCTGCCAGTATCTCGTCCCGAGTTCGAGTCTCGGTCCGTCACACAGTTTTAATCTGCCAGGAAGTTTTATAGCACACTCCACTGCACAGTGAAAATCTCATACTCGACACGTATTTGGGAGAACGAGGTTCAAATCCCAGACTGAAGAGCCATACTCAGGTTTTCGTGATTTCCCCAAATCGCTTAAGGAAAATGAAGCCTTCGAAAGGGTACTTCCGATTTCCGTCCCCAGATTTTACATTTCACGTTTGAGAAATCGTTCACGCACGCAAATGTAAGAAAATACCGTGGTTTGAAAATCGAACAGACTCTCGTATGGACAACACAGTAATAGGAATCCTTGCCGTAGAGCAACAACTGAATGAGTTGAAAGCAAATTAGTCGGCCACGCCCTGATGGAATCTCAGTTCGGTGCTATAAAGTGTACTTTACAACATTGGCTCCTTACTTATCCTGCATTTATCGCGAATCTCTCCCAGCGTAAAGTCCCAAGCGAATGGAAAAAAGCGCATGTGATTCCCAAGTATAAGAAGAATGAAAGAAAAAGAACGGATCCGAAAAATTACAGACCAATATACTTAACATCGGTTTGCTGTAGAATCCTTAAACCTATTCTGTATTCGAATGTAAGAAATTACCTTATGTCTGAGAATCAGCATGGTTTTAGAAAGCATCATTCGCCCGAAACTCAGCTTGCCCTTTTCTCATGTGACATGCTGCGAATTATAGATGAGGGGCAATGGGGAGATTTCATTAACGATCTGTCCTTCGTGGGGGACCACACATATAGAATTTTTCGAAAGAAATTTCCACCATTTGACTGTTACTTGTTCCTCCTTATAATTTATTTTATTTTATTGCACTATCATGATTTCGGCATTGTAGCCATTCTCAAGTACAATTTGAAATGTTATGATATGTCTGACCTGTCTGATACTTGTCATTTTCGAATAAGCATATTTCTGGTCTGACATCGATCTGTTGTAGAGTTTTAGAACATGTTTTTTGCTCGCGTATCATGTCATTTCTGGAATCCCAGAATCTACTCTGTAGGAATCAACATGGATTCCGGAAACAGCGATCGTGTGAGACCCAACTCGCTTTATTTGTTCATGGGACCCAGAAAATATTAGATATAGGCTCCCAGGTAGATTTCATTTTCCTTGACTTCCGGAAGGCGTTAGATACAGTTCCGCACTGTCGCCTGATAAACAAAGTAAGAGCCTACGGAATATCAGACCAGCTGTGTGGCTGGATTGAAGAGTTTTTAGCAAACAGAACACAGTATGTTGTTCTCAATGGAGAAACGTCTACAGACGTTAAAGTAACCTCTGGCGTGCCACAGGGGAGTGTTATGGGACCATTGCTTTTCACAATATATGTAAATGACCCAGTAGATAGTGTCGGAAGTTCCATGCGGCTTTTCGCAGATGATGCTGTAGTATACAGAGAAGTTGCAGCATTAGAAAATTGCAGCGAGATGCAGGAAGATCTGTAGCGGATGGGCACTTGGTGCAGGGAGTGGCAACTGACCCTTAACATAGGCAAATGTAATGTATTGCAAATACATAGGAAGAAGGATCCTTTATTGTGTGATTATATGATAGCGGAACAAACACTGGTAGCAGTTACATCTGTAAAATATCTGGGAGTATGCTTGTGGAACGATTTGAAGTGGAACGATCATATAAAATTAATTGTTGGTAAGGCGCGTGCCAGATTGAGATTCATTGGGAGAGTCCTTAGAAAATATAGTCCATCAACAAAGGAGGTGGCTTACAAAACACTCGTTCGACCTATACTTGAGTATTGCTCATCAGTGTGTGATCCGTACCAGGCCGGGTTGACAGGGGAGATAGAGAAGATCCAAAGAAGAGCGGCGCGTTTCGTCACAGGGTTGTTTGGTAAGCGTGATAGCGTTATGGCGATGTTTAGCAAACTCAAGTGGCAGACTCTGCAAGAGAGGCGCTCCCCATCGCGGTGTAGCTTGCTGTCCAGGTTTCTGGACGATGTATTGAGTATATTGCTTCCCTCTACTTATACCTCCCAGGAGAACACGAATGTAAAATCAGAGATTTGAGCACGCACGGAGGCTTTCCGGCAGTCGTTCTTCCCGCGAACCATATGCGACTGGAACAGGAAAGGGAGGCAATGAAAGTGGCACGTAAAGTGCCCTCCGCCACACACCGTTGGGTGGCTTTCGGGGTATAAATGTAAATGTAGATGTAGATAACGACAACTGGTCTAGAATATCGGAATGGGAAAGTATGACGGCCGTGCCGTCTCAGTGGCGTCAATCCAGAATTTTACAAGCGGCTTCATGGAATTCATCGAAAACATGAAAGTGGATGACCAGGAGCGGATATGAGCCCCTGTCGACCCCGAATACGAATCCACCTTCTTAAAAATACTCGACCTCGCTCGGAACGGCGATAGAAGACGCGGCCATGAGTGAACAAAACCATGAATTCAAGACGATCAGGCAGCTGACGTCAAAGAAGACGCCATAGCGTCTCTTTCCAGACGTGTGCGGAGATCCACGTGTCCCGTGGCTGTAAATGAACGGCGCTAGCCAGTCGTAAAAGGTCAAGAACAGTTGCAAAATGCGTACGCAGTGAATAGCCATAAAACTTCCCCTTCCAGCAGCATTGAGGTCTCTAATGACATCAACTTGTTTTCATTTACTTCGAGCAGACTGATAGGCCATAATATAAGTAGTTAACGTCAAGTCGTTACGAGGAAATCGCGTTTATGTCGCTTCTTATGTGTGCGCCGAAGTGTAAGAATCACGTAATAAACTGGAAAGGACAACACACAAGTAGAATTGGAGACGAACAGTGATGGCGAGTTTTAAAAATAGTTCATAGACAGGAACAATCGAACCAGTTTCAAAACAAAATCACCACTTTCGACCTTTCTCTGATCATGATGCGACGAAAATCATCCCCCCCCCCCCTTTGTCATTGGTTAATTTTCTATACTTTCAACGTTAATTCACGTGATTACTCATTTTTAATTACTAACGAGAAAATTAAAAACGGAATATTTGAATGCGTGAAGTTATCCTTGTAAAATAATAAGTTAGTTGTACTTTTGCATAATATTAATGTAAATTTTGTGGTTTCTGTAAATGAATTACAATGCCCTTTATAGGGAAAACTAGTTTGACGCCAGCTGTTCCGCTCGCGTATCCTATATGGCTTCCACAGAATTTTTTGTTTTTCTTTAATCGATTTTTTAAGCTCTTCACAAATTGTAACACCTTCTAAACTTTTCGCCGCGCGGGATTAGCCGAGCGGTCTGAGGCACTGCAGTCATGGACTGTGCGGCTGATCCCGGCGGAGGTTCGAGTCCTCCCTCGGGCATGGATGTGTGTGTTTGTCCTTAGGATATTTTCGGTTAAGTAGTGTGTAAGCTTAGGGACTGATGACCTTAGCAGTTAAGTCCCATAAGATTTCACAGACATTTGAACATTTTCTAAATTTTCCACCCTAATTAAGACCATAGAGGAATAGTCTTTTCCAGGGTACCTCTGACCAAAAAAAAATTCAGTTGCTGGAGTGCAAAGCTTTTATTCGTCGTGCCTTTTGCTTTCTTGTGGTGTTATTTCCATAGAAATTTTCATCCCCTAACACATTTCTTTATATCTAAGCGTCAAGTGAAATACAAATTTTCATAGATTTAACTCTATAATCTTTGTAAAATAAATAATAATTTTCATCCCCTCTTTCACCGTCCTAGATGTTGATTTTCCAAAACTAATGAAACACATTTTTTAAAATTTCTAACAGAGGAGCCAAATAAAAATTACAGATATTTACTATCAAACACAGTCTTGATCACAAATTATTTATTCCGGTGACTGGTTTCGACCACAACTGTGGTCATCTTCAGGCCAATGAGCAAGAACCTCCTTCTGGTAGGAAATCACCAGTAAATCACTAGTAAATCGTTAGTAGTGATTTACCACAAGGAGGAGGTTCTTGCTTATTGGTCTGAAGATGACCACACAGTTGTGGCCGAAAAGGTCACCGGAATAAATAATTTGTTATCAAGACTGTTTTTATAGTAAATATTAGTAATAACACTGATCACTGGTTGCTCGCACAATGTATTCAAAAGTAAAAATTTCGGAGATTTGAAAGGGCGTTCATAATAAAATAATAATCGTATTACTTTATATCCCCTACCTCCCCCCCCCCCCCCCCTTAGCGGGTTGACTTCCGAATATTTAGAAAAATTATTTTTTTACTTCTGACTGAGAAGTAAATACCTGTATTCGTAGATTTAAAGTCAAAATTGCCTTAATAGCGAAGTATTTTCAAAAAGCCTTTCATCTCCTGTTTCCTCCTCCCCCCCCCCCCCCCCCCCCCCTTAGGAGCGGAATTTCGCAAAATCTCTTCTTAAACGATGCCTACAGTACAAGACCCACACCCTCTACAAACTTCAATATTCTGTCCTTAACGACTTCGACTGGCTGATGATGACTCAGTGAATCAGTATGGCCCTACTTCATTCCCTTGGGGGTTTAATTTCCAAAAACCATGAAATACGTATTTTTTCGTTTACAACCGAGAAGCCAAACACAAATTTTCGAAGATTTAGCTTTTAAAACGCTTTCACAAAGTAAGTATTTGCACAAAACGTTTCACCACCTATTTAACCCCCTTAGGGATTTAATTACCGAAAGCAGGAAAAGGCGTGTTTTTTGTTTCTAACGGAATAGAAGTCCAATACTAATATTGATAGATTTAGCTTCAAAAATGATTGCTTAACAAAATATTTCCATAAAAACTATACCTATTTTACCCCCTTATGGGTCGTATTTTCAAAAGAAGTAAAATGCATTTTTTACTTCTAGCTGGGAAACCAAATTCAAATTTTCATATATTTAGCTTCAGAATGCTTTCATAATGAAAAAGTTTCATAAAACATTTAATCCCTTATTTTACACCCTTAGGAGTTGAATTTCCCAAAGCACAAAAAGCTTTTCTACCCGAAAAGTCGAATACAAATTGTCTTATACGTAACTTTAAAACTACTTTAGCAGCTCTTTAATAACGATTTGTTTTCAAAAGAAACTTCCATTTACTATTTCACCCCTACCAGAGTTAAATTTCCAGACCCTGAAAAGTATTTCTTTATTTCTGGCCGAGAAACCAAATAAAATTGGCTTAATAGCGACATATTGTCCAAAAACCTGTAACAACCATAGGGACGGAATTTAAAAAAAGAATCATTCTGAAACTATGCCTACAGTATAAGATCAACACCTCCTCCAAATTTCAAGTCTCTGTCCTTAGCGATCTGGGCTGGACGATGATGAGTCATCGAGTCAGTCAGTCAGTCGGGACATTGCCCACCAGGGGACTTCAATAAGTAATGCAACATTTTTTTTCTTTTTTCTAAAAGCGGGCCGACCGCAGTGGCCGAGCGGTTCTAGGCGCTTCAGTCCGGAACCACACGGCTGCTACACTCGCAGGTTCTAATCCTGCCTCGGGCATGGATGTGTGTGATGTCCTTAGGTTAGTTAGGTTCAAGCAGTTCTAAGTTTTAGGCGACTGATGACCTCAGCTGTTAAGACCCATAGTGCTTAGAGCCATTTGGACCATTATTTTTCTGAAAGCGGGTTGCTTTTATTAACGATTCCAATACACCATGTTAGTCCCCAATTTTTTGGCTACAAAAACGTAGTTTTCAACATAATCTCCGTCCTAGGTAACGGTCTTACGCCACCTTATAAAAGACGAAGTAGGAGCACAGGCAATTATTATGCCATCTTACATTAGCACTGGGGCGATCAGAGATTACGTCGAATCCGGATTCTACCACTAGCGGCTGTTGTTAATCTCAGATGAGAAAAGGGCAGACTTACATCTCTGGAACCTTCACATAACAGTAACAAGTAAGCATATGTACGACTTAATATAAAGCAACCTTCAGTATGTCGGCATAATTCGGTAATATGTTAAACTAACCTTCGAAGGTAAATACGTCACTTGTCAACAACACGAATGACGTTGAGTGAACAGCAATAGCATTTCCTCTAGCTGTAACTTGACATACAGCTTCTGTGTGTACAGGATGTCCAGGGGGACTGGTCAGCATTCAGGTATGTGAGAGGCACACTCATATGAATTAATAAACATCATGCGGACATACACATTGTTCCGGACGGTTTCCGACGTAGGACACATTTAATGTACATTGTTATTTGTATGAAAATCAAGACCTCAGATGGAAACCCAGTTCTAGTCAAAGGGAAAGCAGGAAGGTGGAAGGAGTATATAGAGGGTCTATACAAAGGCACTGTACTTGAGGACAATACTACGGACATGTCAGAGGATGTAGATGAAGATGAAATGAGAGATATGATACTGCGTGAAGAGTTTGACAGAGCACTGAAAGACAGTCGAAACAAGGCCCCAGGAGTAGATAACATTCCATTAGAACTACTGATAGCCCTGAGAGAGCCAGTCCTGACAAAACTGTGTCATCTGGTGAACACAATGTATGAGACAGGCGAAATACCCTCAGACTTCAAGAAGAACATAATAATTCCAATCCCAAAGAAAGCAGATGTTGACAGACATGAAAATTACCGAACTATCAGTTTAATGCGTCACGTTTGCAAAATACTAACGCGAATTCTTTACAGACGAATGGAAAAACTGGAAGAAGCCGACCTCGGGGAAGATCAGTTTGGATTCCATAGAAATATTAGAACTCGTGAGGCAATACTGAACCTACGAATTGCCTTAGAAGATATTTCAAGGAAAGGCAAACCTGCGTCTCTAGTATTTGTAGAGAAAGCTTATGACAATGTTGACTGGAATATTCTCTCTCAAATTCTGAAGGTGGCAGGGTAAAAAACAGGGAGCGAAAGGCTATTTACAATTTTTACAGAAACCAGGTGGCAGTTATGAGTCAAGCATGAAAGGGAAGCAGCGGTTGGGAACGGAGTGAGACAGGGTTGTAGCCTATCCCCGATGTTATTCAATCTGTATTTTGAGCAAGCAGTAAAGGAAACAAAAGAAAAATTCGGAGTAGGTATTAAAATCCATGGAAAAGAAATAATAACCTTGCGGTTCGTGGGTGACATTGTACTTCTGTCAGAGACAGCAAAGGACCTGGAAGAGCAGCTGAACGGAATGGACAGTGTCTTGAAAGGATGATGTAATATGAACATCAAAAAAAGCAAAACGAGGATAATGGAATGTAGTCGAATTCAGCCGGGTGATGCTGAGGGTATTAGATTAGGAAATGATACGTTTAAAGTAGTAAATGAGTTTGGCTATTTGGGGAGCAAAATAACTGATGATGGTCGAAGTAGAGAGGATATAAAATGTAGACTGTCAATGGCAAGGAAAGCGTTTGTGGAGTAATTTGTTAACATCGAGTATAGATTTAAGTGTCAGGAAGTCGTTTCAGAAAGTATTTGTATGGAGTGTAGCCTTGTACGGCAGTGAAACATGGAAGATAAACAGTTTGGACAAAAAGAGAATAGAAGCTTTCGAAATGAGGTACTACAAAAGAATGCTGAAGATTAGATGGGTAGATCACATAACTAATGAGGAGGTATTGAATAGAATTGGGGAGAAGAGAAATTTGTGGCACAACTTGACTAGAAGAAGGGATCGGTTCTCAGGACATGTTCTGAGACATCAAGAGAGCACCAATTAAGTATTGGAGGGCAGCGTGGAGGGTAAAAATCGTAGAGGGAGACCAAGAGATGAATACACTAAGCAGATTCAGAAAAATGTAGGTTGCAGTGGATACTGGGAGATGAAGAAGCTTGCACCAGGATAGAGTAGCATGGAGAGCTGCATCAAACCAGTCTCTGGACTGAAGACCACAACAACATCATTTATGGAAATGATGGCTTTACACACACAACTGATTGGAAATTTAGAAAACACACTGCAAAAAGTTGTGCTGAATAATTCAAACAAAGTTAGAAAATAAGAAAATTTTAGTGACTCCGGAGAAATCACAAAGGGGGTCCTATCGCACTCAATTTTGGGTCCACTCCTATTGATATGGCAGGAAGACATCCCGAGGTTGCATGCGACGAGGTAGACTGCGCTAGAATGAAACGTCAAAGAGGTTGGGTGGATAAGACTTATACGTGGCCGACGCTAGCCCATAAACAAATGTACATTAAATATGTTTTATATCGGAAACCATTCGGGTTAGGACAAATACTCGTATGAAATTTTTGCGTCAAACGTGCGTTCCTGCCATACCCCAGAATACTGACGATTCTCCTGGGACACCCTATATCCAACTAGTTACGATAAAGTTGTTTGTAAAACATTTGTAAGATGTAGATGGTTGTTGTCTTGCAAACGTCCCCATCTGTTGACTCGGGGATCGAGACGTGGCTGCACGATCCGTTACAGCAATGTGGATAAGATGCCTGATCTCGACTGCTAGTGATAGAAGCCATTGGGATCCAGCACGGCGTTCCGTATTACCCTCCTGAACCCACCGATTCCGTATTCTGCTAACAGTCATTGGATCTCGACCAACGCGAGGAGCAATGTCGCGATACGATAAACCGCAATCGCGACAGGCTACCAAAGTTGGAAACGTGATGGTACACATTTCTCCTCCTTAAACGAGGCATCACAACAACGTTTCACCATGCAACGCCGGTCAACTGCTGTTTGTGTATGAGAAATCGGTTGAAAACTTTCCTCATGTCAGCACGTTGTAGGTGTCGCCACAATCGCAAGCCTTGTGTGAATGCTCTGAAAAGCTAATCATTTGCATATCGCAGCATGTTCTTCCTGTCGGTTAAATTTCGCGTCTGTAACACGTCATCTTCGTGGTGTAGCAATTTTAATTGCCAGTCTTCCTCTACAGTTTTTACCCTCTACAGCTGCCTCTTGTACCATGGACGTTATACCCTGATGCCTTAACGGATGTCCTGTCATACTGTCTCTTCTTCTTGTCAGTGTTTTTCATATTTTTCTTTCCTCGTCGATTCTGAGTAGAACTTCATCGTCTCTTACCTTACCAGTCCATCTAGTTTTTAACGTCGTCCTGTTGCACCACATCTCAAATGCTTCGATTCTCTTCCGTTTTTGTTTTCCCACAGTCCCTGTCTCACCACCGTACAGTGCTGTGCTCCAAACGTACATTCTCAGAAACATATTACTCATGTTAAGACCAGAGTCTGATACTAGTAGACTTCTCTTGGCCTGGAATACCTGTTTTGCCGCTGCTAGGCTGATTTTTACTTCCTCCTTGCTCCGTGTGCCATAGGTTATTTTGCTGTCTAGGTGGCAGGATTCCTTGATTTTGTCTACTTCGTCATCACCAATTGTAAAGTTAACTTTCTCACTGTTCTCATTGCTGCTACTTCTCATTGCTGCTACTTCTCATTACTTTCTTCGATTTACTCGAAATCCTTATTCTGCACTCATTAAACTGTTCATTGCATTCAACATATCCTCCAACATTTCTTCAATGTCACCAGCGAAGATTGTCTTTTGTACACTTTCACTCTGAATTTTAACCCCACTCTTTGTTTTATTTCCCTCACTGATTCTTCGGTGTATAGATTGACCTGTAGGGGTGCGAGACTATATCCCTGTCTCACACCGTTTTTAATCCGGACACTTCGTTCTTTCTCTTTCAGTCCATAACTATTTTTGTTATAACCTTTGCTCTGTATTTGTATTTTTGTTGCATGGTGTTAGTGGACACGTGAATGTACGAATACGTGTAGTCAACGGAATAGTATGAACCAGTACAGTAAACACAAAAGTTTTGCCTATCAGTACATATTAGTATCAACTGAACAGACAAGAGAAAAACGTAATCGTGATGTTACGAGTGTGTGTGTCTCAGACGACTGCCAAAGACCACTTCGGAGTCGTGTCAGGGAGACATTTTTGAGAGATAGTGGAGAGTTCACAGTTGTTTTTTGTTTATTTGATGCAACAGTGTTATCTGAGAGAGCGTTTGTTTAATGTACCGTTTTAATAAGACGATTGTATGGTTCACAACGACCATTTCGGAAACCAGTTAACGTACAATAGGAGGGTTCTGCACACAGAAACCAGTCCCCTTGTGGCCTATTATCTGGCTGTTCAAGTACTACTGACGCATATGAAACTCTCGCCGTCAATATCATTTATTCGAACTGAAGACACATTTTGTCCACGCTTACATAGTATGGAATGAATGGACCTGTCTCTTTGAAAGGCGCGAAGAGAATTTTTATCTGCTTTTCGGTAACTACACATTTTTGCTCTTATTTGTGGTAGATTTGGATATTGTGGTAGTCAGTTTAGCTACAGAGACATTTTGGTCAATAATTCAAAAATGGTTCAAATGGCTCTGAGCACTATGGGACTTAACATCTGAGGTCATCAGTCCCCTAGAACTTAGAACTACTTAAACCTAACTAACCTAAGGACACCACACACATCCATGCCCGAGGCAGAATTCGAACCTGCGACCGTAGCGGTCACGCGGTTCGAGACTGAAGCGCCTAGAACCGCTCGCGGTCAATAATTCCAGTGTCCATTACGACGCTCATTATTTACTCTGGATTGTTTGTCGCTAAGAGTTCGACTGTGTTATCACAACCGTTTAAACTTCGCGTGGACACCTGACCTACCGAATGAAAGCATTTAATACAATTTTGCAGTTTTATGAGTACCACTAAAATAGACGGTGCTTATAAAACTGCGATTACATGTGTGGGGTGAGCACGAAATCTTTCCCAAATTACAAAAGCATTTTTGTGAGTGACTGTGCTAGGTGAAGGTATGTGATTAGTTGTATTTTGTAGCTTAACTAATGGAGAGTTGTATGGCTACGTTTCCACAAGTCCTAGGTTTGATGGTCGTAAAATGTCTAGGCAACAATTTCTCTCCACATCTTTGCCGACATTCTTTCCGTCGCCGCACCTGCAGCGTCTGTTATTTGTGCAGTATGAGTTTGCACTTAAGGTTCCGGTGAATTCAACTCTTTATCCTTAACGTAACCCCATAAAAATGTCAAAGAGGAATTATATCTAGTTAACGTGAAGGCCACGGATTTGAACTAGCCCTACCGACCCATCTCTCCAAAATTATTTCATTCAAGAAGTGGCAAACGAATAACACCCACTATGACAGTGGACCATCTTGTTGAAACAATACCCGTTGTTGGCATTCCTGTAACTGAGTAACGTAAACCTAAGGACATCACACACATCCGTTCCCGAGGCAGGATTCAAACCTGCGGCCGCAGCGGTCACGCGGTTCGAGGCTGAAGCGCCTAGAACCACTCAGCCACACCGGCCGGCTACGATGTTGGAGTTATCCGACCCGAAGATCCGGATATTGTGCCTGTTTACTTTCCGAGATACGTGAACAGTCGCTTTGTCGGAGAAACAAAGTTACTAAGGTAGTCTCTGCCTGCATCGTCCGTTCCGGCATGGTGTTAACAAACTAAATACGTCTGGGTCTATCATCTGGTTGCAAAACTTACTTGCTGGAGTTGCACTCGTGCGCATGAAAATGCAGCAGTTTGTCTAAGATCTTCACTACAATGCTCTGAGGTGTATCTGTATCTGGAAACACGGCGCGCCGATTTCCGCTGCCTGTGATGGAATGCTGTGCGCTCGGTATAAACAGTGACGATACTCACTCGGAAACTATGCATCTAGGGGACACACGTAGCAACGAACTTTTTAGAATATTTACATTTGGGGAATACATAATTGTATACATGCTCTCCATTTTTGAAACAACCGCTATAAGGTAAGGTTAGGGTTCCGGAAGAGAAGAGAATCGATTAGTTTGAGGTGCGGTGTTACTGAAAAATGTTCAAAACTAGGTGGGTTGATAAGATAAGGAATGAGGAGGTGGTCCGCAGAATCGGCGAAGAAAAGGATTTATGGAAAACACTGACAAGAAGAAAAAAGACAGAGGGATAGGGCCTGTGTTAAGAGATAAGGGAATAACTTCCATGGTACTAGAGAACTATAGAGCGTAAAAACTTCTGAGGTGAGGGGTTCATCTGTTATCTGCGCAACGGATTAATCTGCGATGTACCCTTTACCCTGTGGCTCCTGCAAGATGCAATTTCCGCCGCCACACTACTACAGAAGTCAGACAGACGCTCCTAACGTTCTAAAGAGAAATGCCTGATAAAACTTTCAGCAACAAATATCTCCTGGAATCGTCCGCTGTAAGGAAATGACACGAAAATTGACAAAATTTCTTATGTAACTAGTGGGATACTTGGGTACTGGAGTAGTGCTAGTTAGTGTAAGAAAAACATGAAACTAATGAAAGTTATTTATTTTGCAAAAATTCTGAGAAATCACAATGGCACTTTAAGTTAAGATTTGAACAAGTTATATCCTGGTTCTTTTCGGAATGTGAAGTTACCTCTCAAGGATAGGATTCGCTAATGAAATTTCTATACAGAGTTTAGGATTGTTATTGACTTGGCAGAATGGGTGAGAGGCGCGCCTACTCAGCTTGAATTATTATCCTTTAGAATGTTGCTAGGTACGATCGAGGCTGTCGTGTGTGAAATGCAGTGAAGTGTGCTGCTGTGGAGGAAATATGGGGCTCGCAATAGCTGTAGCGCACAATAACGTAAGCTGTGATGACTGCTGTCTGCGCCGCTCGCTGCTGACAAATAAGATAACTCTCGTTCTATCTGGATTGACTTTCGCCAATCTAACTCTCCCTATGCCTTGATGAAGTCAAGGATTCCTATTCGCCCCTAGTCTAACTATTGGCGTGGTACACCGGTCAGATAACAAATCCACCGTGATGCCACTCAAAATTCGCTTGCAGGCGTTTAACTATAACTCTGTCCGTTCACACCGCACAATAAGTGTGTCGGCCAACACAGTGAACAACGCTTAATTGCAAGGACTCAATATAGAGAGTCGCACTTCGATTCGCTCTCGATAGAGCTGCTCTCCCAGTGAAGTACTGAGGAGAGACTTGTTCCTCACTCCAAGAGCGACAACGGAACGCTGCCTCTCCACACCAGACATGAAGGGGTATATCTTTCAGTCTCTCCATTATTCCTTCAGCTCAAGGCGTCAGAAATATCGTCTGCCAATCAGCATTGCTCTTCTAAAACGGGAGAATGACGTTTCGTTTAAGGCGACCATTCCATAAACCTGTAGCATTGGCGTTTGGCGTTTGCTGTCCCCTGTGAAAATCTCTGAAACTGCGTGCTATGTGTAAAGAATGTGTAGGCTGACCGCTCCCACACAATGTAGCGGAATTTTCTTTTAAGCCGAACATGGGGTTGTTCCCCCCTTTCACTCGGGCGCACGGTGTTTGCTACACGGGCGGTCACCGGCCGACATAGGCTGGGTCGTCCTCTGAAGGGACCGGCGTCCCATTGTGCGGTTTCTCTCCCAAACTAAAAGCTTCTGTGACTGTCGTGTCTGGAATGTATGTGTGTACGCCAGCCTCAAGTATTTCAAACACAGTGTGCTTACTTGTTAATTGCATATTGTTTACATGAATTCATGCAACATTGACTTTATCTTATCGAGTTTGGGTTCGAATGAAGCATCTTGACGTGCTACAAACAGTAGCGAAAAACAATTTGAATACATCCTGAGGACATAAGGTGTATGTGCTGCTGTAATATGCAGAGGTTAGCGCGAGACAGGCATTCGTAGTGGGCCCTAAAACACACTCACACACACACACACGCACACACACACACACACACACACACACACACACACACACACACACACACCTAGCCTCTCCCAAGGAAAGTACTTGGGCTAGAACTAACACATTCACACCACAATCCGGCGAGGGGCGAATTCGACATTTGCCTACCGCTAGTTACGACGTGTGATCAACTTGCTTCCCTTCAGAGTGCTTTTAGGTTCTGTAACCCAGTCAATAAAAACGGAATCCTTATAGGATTAATTTACTGTCTGTCCTTCTGTCTGTCTGTCCGATTGTTAAAAACCCTTCATCTCAGAAATGGGTAGGAGTATCGAGTTGACATTTAGGTCACTTACTAAGCTCTACAGTTCCTTGGCAGTAAAATATTGAAGCTTCTAAATCAATGCAATCAAAAGATACTGCCACTTATGTCACTTATTTTGATACTCCTAAACTCACTCATGAAAACGTGTGTGGTAATTGCCGTTGACTTAGAATCACGAAATCTAGCAAGAAGCAAGATTTCACAGTGCAACTAAAGGAAAAAATTAGAAAATTGTTAATTTATAATTATAATATACGCAGAAAAATGTGTCATTCCTTAGAGACTGCCCATCTGCCCATCCATTTCTTAAGACCCCTTTTCCTCACAAACTGGTAGACATATCAAGTTTAAATTTGTGTCACATAATAAGATCTATGGTCCTTAGGTAGCGAAATAAATGTGTGCTTCCATAGTAAATGTAAACAAATGGTACGGCCATTTATGTCATATATTTCGATTCTTGCCAGTTCACTGATCAAAGCCTCCAAACTGCTTCCCGCTAGTGTAGAATCATGAAATTTGGCAAGAAACAAGGTTTCATTGAAACCAAAGGAAAAAAAAATCTGAAAATTCTTTATTTGTAATTATACCACACGAAGAAGGAAAAATTGTCATTTATTATCAGATTGACTGTCTCTCTGTGCATATGTTACGACGCCTTTTTCTCAGGAGCATGTAGATGTGTGAGGTTATAATTAATGTCCCATACTAAGGCTTACAGTCTCATGGCTGTGTAATAAATGTATACATAAAAAATATACGGCCATTTATGTTGCATATCGTGACACTCGCAAATTCACTCATCAAAACCTATAGCATCGTTGGCCTAGAATCATGATATCCGGAGAGAAGCAAGATTTCAACTACAGGAAAAAAATGCAAGCGTTTTAATCTGTAACTATATCACACGAAAAGAAGTATTTCTTTTGTCATTTGTTACCCAGCTTCAAACTTGACATTAAAACATTATCGAAAGTTAAAATATTAATCAGTATTAATCGCAAGGATTTATAAAAGTAAAAATCACACTTCAGAATGGTTAGTTTTTAATAAATCCTCACGGTCAAGGTGATTCGTATTTCAACAACCTATTGGAACCCTTTTAATTTCAGTAATGTTTTCAAAAGTTCCCAGAATGAGATTTTCACTCTGCAGCGGAGTGTGCGCTGATATGAAACTTCCTGGCAGATTTAAACTGTGTCCCGAGTTCGAGTCTCGGTCCAGCACACAGTTTTAATCTGCCAGGAAGTTTCTTTTCAAAAGTTATGTATCTCTGGGACCGATCTCTTGCGAGTATCACTGTCGACGACAGGCAAAATTTGTCGAGATCGTCTATTTCCGAAATGGACATAATTAACTGTGTACAGAACCCTCACCACTCGCACCTGGCCAATTTCTTCGTAGTCATCCACACTGCTTTGGGAGTTTTATTGAAGTTCCACTTGCATTTGCAGTTAAGGTATTTGCATTGCGTATACGTTCTACAATGACGTCTGAGATGACATCCAGATCACGCTTGCAGAGTCTTGCAGAAAGCCGACAGTCATCAGCACTGTGAGAGGTACGTAATGGTGCTGTAACCAAAATTTCATACGGATATTGAGCCGTGGCGCTCGTTACTGGCGCGCCAGTCTCTTGGATGTCCATTATCGATCCTTCAGTGTTTCTTATCTTTGCCTGTCTTGTTGTTTTCCGCTTTCGCGGGGCGAGTGGCAGTTGACGTTTGCTCGGGCTACCTGCTGAGACGCCGCGAGGTACGAGGTGGGAAGCAACCACGTGTATGTGGAGTTGGTTGTACGCGGTCTGCCGGTTCAGCATGGAGGATATGTGTTGGCTGCCTGCCTGTCTGCTCTCCTGATTTTGCTCGCCGTGCCTTGCGACCGCCTAGCTTGGGTTGCTGCCTGGTGTATCCTACATGAGCCATACCGGACGTCCTGCAGAATTTAAGCAGCCTTGTGTTTCTTTAACGAAAAGGAGCAAATGTATAAGACTTGTTGTAACCAATTTTGGTGGCCTCTTAAGTGTGGCCTTAGCGTTTACACTGCCTTTGGGCAGAGCTAATTCTTTTAAATTTAAATAGTTGGGAGTTCCCTGTCCTTTATAATCTTTTGGGGGTTTTATTTGAATTTTCTCTTTGGGGTTCCTTCCTTGTGCTTGGTTAAATGTTTACTTGTATAGCGGGAAGTGACTCAGGGTTAAAACACGGAGAAGGTGTTTGATGTTACTGCCGCTTCCGGCATTTGTCTTTTCAATTAAGTGTTGTCAGCCCTTCGAGAGACCTGGTGTCACTCCTCGTTAATTAATGTTGGTTTATGTGTACTTAATTTTAAATTGGCCATTTGAATTAATATTTTGGAGCGCAGTATAGCACTAAGGCAACCTCATTGTGTACCACCTCTTGCCCCGGTCTTACTGTGGGTACCAATCTAGCTATTTATTTGTTACCGAAATTGTTGAAGTTTCTGTGTCGTGATTCAATCACTGGCTACGTGTTTGAGTTAAATTGATATGAACCTTACATTCCTCCTTAAAATTTGTTGCCAGCAGTAGTCCTTAAGACAACTAAGTTTTGTCACTGCTTATGTTAATCTTTACTGGGAGCAATATTTCAATGTAGTTAAATTTTGTCTTAAAATGTGTATTTCTCAGATGTAATAAACGAGTGATAAAAGGAAAAAGGAAATGGGCCTGGTCCTTCTCATTGTGTCCGGTTTGTAACACGTAACAGAAATTGTTGTTGTTGTTGTTGTTGTTGTTGTTGTTGTTGTTATGCTCTTCAGTCCTGAGACTGGTTTGATGCAGCTGTCCATGCTATTCTATCCTGTGCAAGGTTCTTCATCTCCCAGTACCTACTGCAGACTGCATCCTTCTGAATCTGCTTAGTGTATTCGTCTCTTGGTCTCCCTCTACAATTTTTACCCTCCACACTGCCCTCCAATACTAAACTGGTGATCCCTTGATGCCTCAGAACATGTCCTATCAACCGATCCCTTCTTCTAGTCAAGTTGTGCCACAAGCTTCTCTTCTCCCCAATCCTATTCAACACTTCCTCATTAGTTATGTGATCTACCCATCTAAACTTCAGCATTCTTCTGTAGCACCACATTTCGAAAGATTCTATTCTCTTCTTGTCCAAAATATATATCGTCCATGTTTCACTTCCATACATGGCTACACTCCATGCAAATACTTTCAGAAACGACTTCCTGACATTTAAATCTATACTCATGTTAACAAATTTCTCTTCTTGAGAAATGCTTTCCTTGCCATTGCCAGTCTACATTTGATATCCTCTCTACTTCGACCATCATCAGTTATTTTGCTCCCCAAATAGCAAAACTCCTTTACTACTTTAAGTGTCTCATTTCCTAATCTAATTCCCTCAGCATCACCCGACATAATTCGACTACATTCCATTATCCTCGTTTTGCTTTTGTTGATGTTCATCTTACATCCTCCTTTCAAGACACTGTCCATTCCGTTCAGCTGCTCTTCCAGGACCTTTGCTGTGTCTGACAGAATTACAATGTCATCGGCGAACCTCAAACTTTTTATTTCTTCTCCATGGATTTTAATACCTGCTCTGAAATTTTCTTTTGTTTCCTTCACTGCTTGCTCAATATAAAGATTGAATAACATCGGGGATAGGCTACAACCCTGTCTCACTCCCTTCCCAACCACTGCTACCCTTTCATGTCCCTGGACTCTTATAACTGCCATCTGGTTCCTGTACAAATTGTAAATAGCTTTTCGCTCCCTGTATTTTACCCCTGCCACCTTCAGAATTTGAAAGAGTATTCCAGTCAACATTGTCAAAAGCTTTCTCTAAGTCTACAAATGCTAGAAACGTCGGTTTGCCTTTCCTTAACCTTGCTTCTAAATTAAGTCGTAGAGTCAGTATTGCGTCACGTGTTGCGATATTTCTAAGGAATCCAAACTGATCTTCCCCGAGGTCGGCCTCTACTAGTTTTTCCATTCGTCTGTAAATAATTCGCTTTAGTATCTTGCAGCCGTGACTTATTAAACTGATAGTTCGGTAATTTTCACATCTGTCAACACCTGCTTTCCTTGGGATTGGAATTATTATATTCGAAGGCAATTACTTCCCTTGTTAGAGAGGTACACTGGCAGTTACTACGCCCTTGCTCCACTTCAGAGTAGCGGAAAACGGAACGGTTAGCCATGGTACAAGGTCCCTTCCGACATGCATTGCTCATAGGAATATGCTGATGGCGATGTGGAAATACCCAGTAGTGCCCTGCCGGCCCACTGGCTAAGACGGCCTGTGAGTCATCTAGCGGCCCCCGGCCCCTAACGGTTGCTATCTTATCTCGGCCCAGTAACGTCTACCGTAAGCGTGACGCTGCCGCCGCTTCCGTACTGAAGTCCCTCCGCCCACCGATCGCTGTGGCCGCTGCAAGCGTCCAGACACAAACACGTCACTGTTCAGCGATTCTGTGACGAACGCTGTACGAATCCGCCTCAAATCTGACTGCACTGTGAACTGATGACATCAACGGCCGGTAACACTGGATTCGTAACTGTGGCTACTGATTTCGTGCTACGATGAAGGCACTGTTTCTCCAAAACGAGTTTTCTACATCTACATCCATACTCCGCAAGCCACCTGACGCTGTGTGGCGGAGGGTTCTTTCACTACTTCTATTCCAGTATTGTTCGTCGAAAGGAAGATTGTCGGTATGTGTGTGGGCTATAATCTCTGATTTTATCCTCATGGTCTCTTCGCGAGATATACGTTGGAGGGAGCAATATAGTGCTTGACTCCTCGGTGAAGGTATGTTCTCGAAACTTCAACAAGAGCCCGTACCGAGCTACTGAGCGTCTCTCCTGCAAAGTCTTCCACTGGAGTTTATCTGTCATCTCCGTAACGCTTTCGCGATTACTAATGATCCTGTAACGAAGCGCTCTGCTCTCCGTTGGATCTTCTCTATCTCTTCTATCAACCCTATCTGGTGCGGATCCCACACTGATGAGCAATATTCAAGCAGTGGGCGAACAAGTGTACTCTAACCTGCTTCCTTTGTTTTCGGATTGCATTTCCTTAGGATTCTTCCGGTGAATCTGTCTGGCATCTGCTTTACCGACGATCAACTTTATATGGTCATTCCATTTTAAATCACTGCTAATGCGTACTCCCAGATAATTTATGGAATTAACTAATTCCTGTAATTGGCCTGTTATATTGTAGCTAAATGATATGGGATCTTTCTTTATATGTATTCGCAGCACATTACACTTGTCTACATTCAGATTCAATTGCCATTCCCTGCACGATGCATAAATTCGTTGCAGATCCTCCTGCATTTCAGTACAATTTTCCATTGTTACAATCTCTCGATATACCACAGCATCATCCGCAAAAAGCCTCAGTGAACTTCCGATGTTATCCACATGGTCATTCACATATATTGTGAATAGCAACGGTTCTATGACACTCCCCTACAGCTCACCTGAAATCACTCTTACTTCGGAAGACTTCTCTCCATTGAGAATGACATGCTGCGTTCTGTTATCTAGGAACTCTTCAATCCAATCTCACAATTGGTCTGATAGTCCGTATGCTCTTACTTTGTTCATTAAACGACTGTGGGGAACTGCATCGAACGCCTTGCGGAAGTCAAGAAGCACGGTATCTACCTGGGAACCTGTGTTATGGCCCTCTGAGTATTGTGGACGAATAGGTTTCACACAATCGTCTTTTTCGAAACCCATGCTGATTCCTACAGAGTAGATTTCTAGTCTCCAGAAAAGTCATTATACTCGAACATAATACGTGTTCCAGCAGTTCCGACAGTAGCAGAAGTATAGAATGCACTGTTTGAGATTTTGAAGGTAGAACGTATAAAACGCAAGCAGTGAAAAGTTATTTACAACAGATCTGATCCATTAGCATTGCTTTGTGAAAGTTCGTGCTTTGTTTATAAACAACTTTTCTACTGCCAGTCACGATTTTCTTTTATTTATACTCCGTGGGACGTGTTTGGGAGATGAAACCCATCTTCAAGTGCGTTCTTATATAAGTACTATGCCACTTTTTCGCACTGTGTTTGATGTGTGAGGTTTTGCACTGTTCTGTAACCTTTAACTTTCTTGTGGTCCATTTGTGTGGAGTCTCACACATATTAAACAGTACACAGAATTTTCTGTGCACAGTATACAAAGATTACTCTTGTCGATGTATTCTGAGCACAGAATACTCTGTGTAATGTTTAATATGTATCAGACTCTGTACAAACGTACTACAAGAAAACTTAAAGGCAGCAGAACAATGGACAACCTCACAGGTCAAAAACATTACTAAAAAATTGGCCAGGTGCAAGTAGAGATTGCGCACTGCGGGTTTCGTACAAAGTTAATTATGTATATTGACAGTTCATCGATTCTTGGAATCGATAATCTGGACGATTTTTGCCCGTTATCGACATCGATACTGGCAAAATATCGGTTCCAGAAATACCAAGGCTTTCAAAAATATTTTGATTTCAAGTCTAAGGTCACATAACAAACGGCGAAAGAAATATTTTTTCGTGTGATATAATTACAAATTAAGTGATCTCAGGTTTTTCCGTTGCTTGTAGTGTGAAACCTTTCTACTCATTTTTTTCCTTTACTTGTACTGTGAACACTTTCTCCTTGCCAAATTTCACGATTCTAAGTCAACAGAACTACCCTATAGGTCCAAATGAGTGAGTTTCCGGGTACGAAAGTATATGACGCAAATGGTTGTATCTTTTGATTGCGTTCACTCAGAAGATTAACATTTATTCACCTTAATCATACGCCTAGCTATTCCTGAGAAAAAGGGCTTTTAAAAGTCGCACAGATAGACAGATGGAGTACAAAGTCATCCTATACAGGTTCCATTTTTACCGATTTATGTACGGAACCGAAAAAACGAAAACGTAATTAGAGAAAAACGCACTTGAAAATGGAATTATTTATTGAAACGCGTCATGTAAAACGTAAATAAAAGAAAATGGTGACCGGTAGCAGAAAAGTTAGTTATAAGCCAACCCATCATTTACAAATTTTGCAGAAATCATTCTGCAGTTATAAGAGCAGAAGTAAATAAAGAAGGAGGTCATTAGGTTTTCTGCCTTTCTCCCACGTTATACAATCCGTATAACGAACAGAAATTGGTAAAGTTAAAGATCAGGGACAATGTCCTATTATTACGATATTTGCCCACGACGTTGCAATTCTGCTAGAATAGGCAAAGGTCATGGAAGATCAGTTGAAGGGAACGTGTATTGACAGATGAGTACGAGCTGAACAACGAAACCAGAACATGGCTGCTGGACGGTAGTCGACTTAGTGTATCTTTACACTACAGGCCATTAAAATTGCTACACCACGAAAATGACGCAAAATTTAACCGACAGGAAGAAGATGCTGTGATACGCAAATGATTAGCTTTTCAGAACATTCACAAAAAGTTGGCGCCGGTGGCGACACTTACAACTTGCTGACATGAGGAAAGTTTCCAACCGATTTCTCGTACACAAACAATAGTTGACCGGCGTTGCCTGGTGAAAAACGTTGTTGTGATGCCTCGTGTAAGGAGGAGAAATGCGCACCATCACGACTTTGATAAAGTCGGATGGTAGCCGATCGCGATTGCGGTTTATCGTATCGCGACATTGCTGCTCGCCTTGGTCGAGATTCAATGACTGTTAGCAGAATATGGAATCGGTGGGTTCAGGAGGGTAATACGGAACGCCGTGCTGGATCCCAACGGCCTCGTATCACTAGCAGTCGAGATGGCAAGCATCTTATCCGAATGCCCGTAACGGATCGTGCAGCCACGTCTCGATCCCTGATTCAACAGATGGGGACGTTTGCAAGACAACAACCATCTGCAAGAACAGTTCGACGACGTTTGCAGCAGCATGGACTATCAGCTCGGAGACCATGGCTGTGGTTACCCTTGACGCTGCATCGCAGACAGGAGCGCCTGCGATGGTGTACTCAACGACGAACCTGAGTGCACGAATGGCCAAACGTCATTTTTTCTGATGAATCCAGGTTCTGTTTACAGCATCATAATGGTCGCATCCGTGTTTGGTGACATAGCGTTGAACACACATTGCAAGAGTGTATTCGTCATCGCCATACTGGCGTATCACCGGGCGTGATGGTATGGGGTACCATTGGTTACACGTCACGGTCACCTCTTGTTCGCATTGACGGCACTTTGAACACTGGACGTTACATTTCAGATGTGTTTCGACCCATGGCTCTGCCCTTCATTCGATCCCGGCAAACCCTACATTTCAGCAGTATAATGCACGACTACATGTTGCGGGTCCTGTACGGGCCTTTCTGGATACAGAAAATGTTCGAGTGCTGCCCTGGCCCGCACATTCTCCAGATGTCTCACCAATGGTAAACGTCTGGTCAATGGCGGCCGAGCAACTGGCTCGTCGCAACACGCCAGTCACTATTCTTGATGAACTGTGGTATCGTGTTGAAGCTGCATGGGCAGCTGTACCTGTACACGCCATCCAAGCTCTGTTTGACTCGATGCCCAGGCGTATCAAACTTGTTATTACGGCCAGAGGCGGTTGTTCTGGGTACTGTTTTCTCAGGATCTATGCACCCAAATTTCGTGTAAATGTAATCGCTTGTTAGTTCTTGTGTTATATGTTTGTTCAATGAATATGCGTTTATCATCTGCATTTCTTCTTGGTGGAGCAATTTTAATGGCCAGTAGTGTACTAAAAATTAATACTAGATTTTCTGTTTGGGGAGCAAAACAACTCTTTGTAGTGCAAAGAGAGAGGATATAAAACGCAGACTGGCAATGGCAAGTAAAACGTTTTTGAAAAAGAGGGATTTGATGACATCGAATATTAATTTACAAGTCAGTACGCCTTTTCTAAAGGCATATCTCTGGCATTCAGCTGTGTATGGACTTGCGATGTGGAGCATAAACAAGACAAGGAGATAATAGAAGCTACAGAAGAATACTGAAGATTAGAGTGCTGGATCGATTAATTAATAAGTACTGAATGGAACTGGGAATTGGGAAGAAAAGATAATTAGGGCACATGCTGGCCAGAAAGAGATAATGGCTTATTAGGACACAATCGTGAACCTTAACAAAAGTGAATTGAGAGGTCGACTAAATGTTGACAACCTGGAATCGTGCCTAACATCAAAAACGACACACATATCCGATTCACCCAAACCTCCCAAGGACATGTAAGGCCATTGTACACATTAGTTTGTCAGTTAGCGTCATAATTCAGTTTCATCGGTACCTTAAAATCCAATTTCATTACTAAATAATATTATCAAGTATGACGTTTTATTCAGTGTACCTAAATGTCAATTAATACTTAAAACTTTACTTAAAGTTTGTTAATTTTAGAGGACGTTGAAGAGTGAAAAAGACGGTTACGAGTATTGAGAAATGGGTATTGGGACTGTTTGGACATACAGACAGGATGAAAGGAAGGAGTTGGGCGGAACATGTATAAAAGACGAGCGTGGATGTCAGCGATTCCAGATTGTTTCTTTTTTCTATTTCTTTTTTTTTTTTTTTTTTTTTTTTTTTTTTTTGCAGTTTTGGGGAAAATATTTTTTTGGGAGAGATTTTGGGGAAACGTAGACCTTGGGTAAATTTTTGGGGAAGGAAATATATGTATTGCCTAGTCTTACTACTAAAGCCATCTCTGATAATTTAGTACAAGCAACACATGCTTACCTTTCTTGATATTCACTAGATGCTGCTGTCTCTTCAAATCAATCGATACGCCTTTTCTTTTGTCAGAGACGTTAGGCTCGCTGCGATGATACCTCTCCGGGACGTCACCATGAAGTGTACAAGTACAGTTTCGAGAGACTGGGATGTCTAGTGACTTTCGTGGTTGTATCGAGTTCTAAGGAAACGTCATAATGGTTTTCATCGTTTAATCTGAAGCTTGTATTTGATGGGTCTTACATTATAATGTATGTCCTACGCATATATGTAGTTTCAGATACTGAGAATTTCTCGAAGACTGGTCGATTTGTTATAATTAAGTGTAAGATAACGCCAGACCAGTGGTTAAGTGTCTTCATTAGGTGTAAGTATAAATCATGGGCACGTATTTTGTGTGTTCGCAATAGTGTAGTGCATAGAGGTGTCGACTCGCGAAGTTTGATATAAATGGTGCGCTGATGGTAATCATTAGAACAATGAAAAAAGCGTGAAGAAAGCGAATGTGGCGCACTGGAGCAGGTTTTTTATTTTTTCTCGTCAGGTTATTATTTTTGTTTGTTGTTGTTGTTGTTGTTGTTGTTGTTGTCTTCACTTCGAAGACTGTTTTGCTGCAGTTCTCCATGCTACTCTATCCTCTACAAGACTCGTCATCTCCGAATAACTACTGCAATCCACATCATTCTGAAACTGCTTACGGCGTTCACCTGCTGGTGTCCCTTAACGACTTTTACCTCTGACAGTTCCCTCCAACACTAATTTTGTGATCTCTTGATGCCTCAGAATGTCTTATCAACCAATGATTTCTTTTGATCAAGTTATGCCACAAATGTTTTGCTTCTCCCATTCTATTAAGCGCTTTCACGTTGGTTGAGTTATCGACCCACCTGATCTTCAGCATCTTTCTGTAGCACCTCATTTTGAAAGCTGCCAGTCTCCTTGTATCTAATCTGTTTATCGCCCATGTTTCACTTCTATGCGTGGCTACACTCCAGACAGTTACCTTCAGAAAAGAATTCCTAACACACAAATCTTCATTCAATGTTAAAAAATGTCTCGTCTTCAGAAATGCTTTTCTTGCCATTCCCTGTCTGCATTTCATATCCTCTCTACTTCCTACATCATCAGTTATTTTGCTCCCCAAATAGCAAAATCATCAATTACTACAACTGTCCGGTTTCCTAATCTAATTCTCTTGGCATCACCTAATTTAATTTGACTTCATTCATTTACCATTGTTTTGCTGTTGCTGACATTCATCTTATATCCTCCTGTCAAGACACTGACATATGGTTCAAATGGCTCTGAGCTCTATAGGACTTAACTTTTGGGGTCATCCGTCCCTAGAACTTAAAACTACTTAAATCTAACTAACCTAAGGACATATCCATGCCAGAGGCAGGATTAGAACCTGCGACCGTAGCAATCGCGCGGTTCCAGACTGTAGCACCTAGAACCGCTCGGCCACAAGACACTGTCCTTTCTGTTCATCTGCTCTTCCCACTCCTTTGCTATCTCTGACAGAAATACAGTGTCATCGGCATCACCTGATTTAATTTGACTTCATTCATTTACCATTGTTTTGCTGTTGCTGACATTCATCTTATATCCTCCTGTCAAGACACTGACATATGGTTCAAATGGCTCCGAGCCCTATAGGACTTAACTTTTGGGGTCATCCGTCCCTAGAACTTAAAACTACTTAAATCTAACTAACCTAAGGACATATCCATGCCAGAGGCAGGATTAGAACCTGCGACCGTAGCAATCGCGCGGTTCCAGACTGTAGCACCTAGAACCGCTCGGCCACAAGACACTGTCCTTTCTGTTCATCTGCTCTTCCCACTCCTTTGCTATCTCTGACAGAAATACAGTGTCATCGGCAAACAGTTTTATTTTGTCTCCCTGAACTTTTTTAATTCCTGCTCCAAATCTTTCTTTGACTTCCTTTCTGCTTGTTCGATGTACATACTGAGTAACATCGGAGATATGTTACAACCCTGTCTCACTCCCTTTTCAACTAATATCACCGTTTCATGCTCCTCGCTGTTATAACTGCCCTCTGGTTTCTGTACAAGTTGTAAATAGCCTTTCGTTTCCTGTATTTTACCTCTTCTGCTGTCAGAATTTCAAAGAGAATGTTCCAGTCAACACAGTCAAATCTCCAAGTCTACAAATGCTATTAATGTAGATTTGCCTTTGATTAGTCTATTTTGTAAGATAAGTCGTAGAGTCAGTATAATTACAAATTAAAAATTTTAATTTTTGTGCTATAATTTTTTGATATGTACGATAATTTTACTGCCCTGAACTCATCGTTCCACCTCTTCAAGCTGTCAACAGTTATTACAAACAAAGTTTAAAAGATTCGGTTGGTTTAATATATTTGGGGGAAAGTTGCCGAAATGGTACCATTTTAAGGAATTTTTTTAATTGCTGTGGGGAATTTCGAAAGTTCATCCCGCTAACGTTGGTGGATGGGAAAGTAGGGAGGGTCAACCTCGGCGAATGTACTTCAATCAGAATGGGGAGGTTTCTGCCAAAACTAGCTTGGAAGTACCTTAATTAGTAACACGCTTCATCATCACATGTTGTTGTGCTCTTGCTGGACATTGAGATCGTTTCAACCGAGCGTCTTCATCTTGGACGGTTCCCATCTTCTCCTAGAACCTGCTGAAGAGGTAGTAGACCAGAGATCTCCCAGATTGAATCCACCCACCTAGGTCTCTTGCCCTCGACATTGCCATCCATGATTCTTTTCTCAAGTTTTCTCCATTTCTTCCCACTATAAGGCCAAAGAGCTGGAGACTTTATTAGCAGACACGAGAAGAAAGACGCTTGGAGATACTGAGTTCGTCTTTCAGTCCATTTTCTGAGTCATCAGTCTTCTGACTGGTTTGATGTGGCCCACCACAAATTCCTCTCCTGTGCCAACCTCTTCATCTCAGAGTAGCACTTGCAACCTACGTCCTCAATTATTTGCTTGACGTATTCCAATCTCTTGTCTTCTTCTTTAGTTTTTACCCCTAGTAGCTCCCTATAGCACAATGGAAGTCATTCCCTGATGTCTTAACAAACGTCCTGCCATCCTGTTCCTTCTCCTTGTCATTGTTTTTCACATTTCCTTTCCTTGCCCATTCTGCGGAGAACCTCTCCATTCCTTACATTATCAGTCCACCTACTTCCAGCTCTCCCTTGTAGCGCCACATCTCAAATACTTTGATTGTCTTCTGTTACGGTTTTACACCGCCAAGCTTAAGTTTACGAAAATTTCGCTCTCAAAAGAAATTTCAATCGTTGTTCTGTTGATATACGACTCTTTTGACTACTGACAAGTAAATCTACCCCAAGGAAACACTTAGATTCCTTTCGGCTGTGAATATGTTGTAGTGTACAGCAAAAAAAGCAAACATACTTTTTTATCGGTGCCCATACGGCCCTGAAGTGGGACGAAACACGCCACAGAGAAAAAATTAGTTTAATATTTCTGAATGAATACACTCGAAACGATAACAGACATAAAATAACTTCAAATAAAAGTTCTATGGCTACAAAAGTGCTCCCCGATTTGTCAAAACAAATTTTTTTTAGCCGGCCGGTGTGGCAGAGCGGTTCTAGGCGCTTCAGGCTGGAACCGCGTGACCGCTGCGGTCGCAGGTTCGAATCCTGCCTCGGGCATAGATGTGTGTGATGTCCTTAGGTTAGTTAGGTTTAAGTAGTTCTAAGTTGTAGGGGACTCATGACCTCAGAAGTTAAGTCCCATAGTGTTCAGGGGCATTTGGTTTTTTTTTTTTTTCCAAATCCTTCCCTCCTACTACTTCGTTTTTCAATTCCGCATTTGACAAATATCAGAACGTTATACCAGTTTCAGTCTATGTGATGAAGTTGTATAATAAAGACGCATTTGTCAAAAATAAGCCAGAAATATACCAATATCGCAGTATGTGCTCCCGATATATATCCACTTTAATGCTAATTGTCATGTTCGGTTGTTTAATAAGTGTTCGCACATAAATATATTGTATATGTGTACTCTCCATATATTGTTCTACATGTACAATTTCTTTTAATTTTTATGAAATATAAAATATCTTGTTTTATTTTTAGATTTGGTGCATTTTTTTTGTTTTCAAGTTCCCACCTTTTCAGATTTAATTATGCAATATTTGGAACTGTTTCTACGTTATTGTTGGGACGTCATTGTACCTCTGTACAATAATCAGAATAGTTCCGGTCACAAAATACTGAACCCACTTCAATGCAGACGTACGTCTTGCTCATTGCTGATAAATGTCTCTTTTGAATACGTCTTTATCATATATGACTGAATTTGGTATTAGCGATACTATACGGTTTCCTATTGGCCAACTGTCGAAATGAAAAGCAAAACATTGGGGGAGAAGATATATATATAAAAAAAAAGACTGGGTGCACCCTGTTTACTGTACATTAAGAACCATAGAACATTTACCTCAAGTGCTCTTCTCATGTGTCTCACAGTTTCAGTGGTATTCTTCCAGAAATACTAAATTCAGTTTTTTCAGGGGTGTGTTCCATTCCCTCAAATGCAATATGGCCACGTATAAAGAAATTTGGGTCCCTTAGTTTGCTCTACACTACAATATAATCAAAGCCTATGAAAATTCAAAAAGTCTCCCTTAGGTTGGTTTACTTGTGAGTTTGGCGATCACTGCGCCTAGGCCAGTGGTTTCCAACCTGGGGGCGTAAGTACTCCCTGAGGGGAAAGATGAAATTTTCTGAGGCATGAAAACTAAACGATTCTATTGTTTCAGCCACGACAGTAAATTACTATCTAAACATCGTTACTGCTACCATAGATTTGTAACACTCACATAGTCCACCCACTACACAGGTATGTTGTGCTTCGTTCCATACACGGCTGAAGATAAAATGGTTCAAATGGCTCTGAGTACTATTGGACTTAACATCTGAGGTCATCAGTCCCCTAGACTTAGAACTACTTAAACCTAACTAACCTAAGGACATCACATACATCCATGCCCGAGGCAGGATTCGAACCTGCGACCGCAGCAGCAGCGCGGTTCCGGACTGAAGCACCTAGGACCGCTCGGCCACAGCGCGCGGTGGCTGATGATAAACGTGAGATATGCATGTAACAAATGCTAAGTATCGTAAGAAATTGTCTTCTCCAAGCCGTAGATAGCACCAGCAGTAGTCCAAAATTTGCTACTTTACTCGCTTCTACCGAGCGAGGTGGCGCAGTGGTTAGCACACTGGACTCGCATTCGGGAGGACGACGGTTCAATCCCGCGTCCGGCCATCCTGATTTAGGTTTTGCGTGATTTCCCTAAATCGCTTTAGACAAATCCCAGGGTGGTTCCTTTGAAAGGGCACGGCCGACTTCCTTCCCCATCCTTCCATAATCCAATGAGACCGATGACCTCGCTGTTTGGTCTCTACCAACAAATCAACCCCACAATAAATCAACTCGCTTCTAAACCGATAAATGAAGTAACTGACAGCACGACACAGCAGTAGCCACATGAGGACTACAACAGAGGTTAGACAGGGAGCATTAACAGCCTGAAGTCGTCCAGTTTCTGCTAGTCCGGAAGTAAGGAGTGCAGCAATGAAGTGATTTATGAACAGTAAGAATAGCGCACACATCTGAACGTGTTTGATTTTATACGGCGTTGCAGTGTGCAGGTGAAGCAATTATCGAAATGCAGAGGAGTAATGCAGGGCAAGCAAGTTTTGTAACAAGTGTCAACCCTCATTGTGGATAGTTTCTTTTCTGAGAAGCAGTTGTGGGTAGCACTTTCGGTGCACCACGAATTCCTTCGTTATTCATTCTATCAGACACACACACACACACACACACACACACACACACACACACACACACTAAAAATCATTAGACCTTCATCATTTTAAAATACGCACATCAAAAAACGATTTGCATCACCCCAGTTCCCAGAACTTCCGAAGATAGACTTTGACTATGGATATCGTATCACAGACACAGTCCCTTTGACTATTCAGAGATGTCACTGAACTCGCCGAAAGATGTAAACAACCATGCATGAGTAGTGCCTATTAGACGGAGGGGGTCCGACAGTCGATCAATTCCAGTTATTCCACCAGGAAGGAGGTACACGGCTCGTGTTGTCTGTAGTTCAACCATGCCTACGTGGTCAATACCGCGGTCCGATCGTGTAGGCATTGTTACTTTGTAATAGGAAGGGCTCTCAACAAGGGAAGTGTCCAGGCGTCTCGAAGTGAACAAAGGGATGATGTTCGGACATGGAGGAGATACAGAGAGACAGGAACTGTCGATGACGTGCCTCGCTCCTGCCACCCAAGGCCTACTACTGCAGTGAATCGCCGCTACCTACGGGATTATGGCTCGGAAGAAACCTGACAGCAACGCCACCATGTTGAATAATGCTTTTCGTGCAGTCACAGGACATTGTATTACGACTCAAACTGTGCGCAATAGGCTGCATGATGCGCAACTTCACTCCCGACGTCCATGGCGAGGTCCATCCTTGCAACCACGACACCATGCAGCGTTGTACAGATGGGCCTAACAACATGCCAAATGGACCGCTGAGAATCGGTATCACGTTCTCTTCACCGATGAGTGTCGCGTATGCCTTCAAGCAGACAATCGTCGGAGACGTGTTTGGAGGAAACACGGCTAGGCTGAACCCCTTAGACACGCCGTCCAGCGAGTGCAGCAAGGTGGAGGAATCCTGCTGTTTTGGGGTGGCGTTATGTGGGGCCGACGTACGCCGCTGGTGGTCACGGAAGGCCCCGTAACGGCTGTACGATACGTGAATCTCATCCTCCCAACGATAGTGCAACCATATCTGCAGCATATTGGCGAGGCATTCGTCTTCATGGACGGCAATTTGCGCCCCCATCGTGCACATCTTGTGAATGACTTCCTCTACAGTGGCCAGCATGTTCTCCATACATGAACCCTATCCAACATGCCTAGAACGAAAAGGGCTGTTTATGGACGACGTGGCCCACCAACCATTCTGAGGGATCTACATCGGCCGGCAGCTGTAGCAGAGAGGTTCTAGGCGCTTCAGTCCGGTACCGCGCTGCTGCTACGCTCGCAGGTTCGATTTCTGCTTCGTGCATGGATGTGTGTGATGTCCCTAGGAGGCTGGGGACTGGGGACTGTTGACCTCAGATGTTGAGTCCCATAGTGCTTGGAGCTATTTCAACTATTTATTTTGTTTTACACCGTATTGCCGTTGAGGGCTGGGACAGTGTGGACCAACACTGCCTTGATGAATTGTGGGCAGTATGCCACGAGAAGTACAGGCATCCATCGATGTAAGACGACGTGATACTGGGTATTAAAGGTACTGGTGTGTACAGCAATCTGGATCACCACCTCTGAAGGTCTCGCTGTATGGTGGTACAATACGCAATGCGTCGTTTCCAAGAGTAATAAAAAGGGCGGAAATTATGTGCATCTCTGTTCCAATTTTCTGTACAGGTTCCGGAACTCTAGGAATCGAGGTGAAAAATGGGTCACATGGTTCTGAGCACTATGGAAGTTAACCTCTGAGGTCACCAGTCCCCCTAGAACTTAGAACTACTTACACCTAACTAACCTAAGGACATCATACACATCCATGCCCGAGGCAGGATTCGAACCTGCGACCTTAGCGGTCGCCCGGTTCCAGACAGAGCCGCTCGGCCACACTGGCTGGCGAACCGAGGTGGTGCTAAACTTTTTTTTGATGTGTGTTCCAAGAAAATCCTTTCATTCTACTGTTTCGTTATGTGCTAATGTCTGTGGCAATGGGCGGGGGCGGGGGGGAGGGGGGTGGCTACGGGCGGAGGGAGGGGGGGAACAGACGGCTGGGGTAGTGGGATGGTGGAGGTACTAGGTAATGTCTAATTGAACAAAGGGGTAATGGTCTAAGAAAGATTGGGAACGTCACTGCGCCTAGGGCAACCGAGCGCTTAGTTCTCGGCTGGCCGGTGTGGCCGTGTGGTTCTAGGCGCTTCAGTCTGGAACCGCGGGACCGCTACGGTCGCAGGTTCGAATCCTGCCTCGTGTATGGATGTATGTGATGTCCTTAGGTCAGTCCCATAGTGCTCTGAGCCATTTGAACCACTTTTTAGCTTAGTTCCCCCTGGCTGAGATGCAGCGTTGTAACTCCAGCCCTTGCGCAACTCTTTCGCAACAGCGAGTGGGTGGCGTGTTTGAGCGGGTTGCGGCAGCCCGGCAGATGGCCGGACATTTGACGGATAAAGAGCGGAGCGTGTGAGCGGCCTCAGAGCGCCGGCTATTGGCAGTGAATGGCGGGCGGTGTGCCCGCGCTATTGGGGTGGGCGTTCCCGCGCAGAGTCGCTAATGCGGCCGCTTTGGCCGCAGCCGCGCCGCTCTGAAGGGCGACCTTGGCGCAGGCCGCCCGCTGGGAAGCCGCCGCAGCGCAGAACAGGTACCGCGGCGGTCAGCTGGGCTGCTCTTGACCGCGGCCGAAGTCACGGCCTCAGAAGGCGCGGACGTGGCCCACCTTCTGGCGAGGCGGCTAAATACGGACCGCGCATCGGAACGTTGAGCGTTGAGCGTGCCGAGTTTCTGACGTCATAGCATGGAACACGAGGCCCACGAGAAAGACAGGCCGCGGCTCGTACGTCACGAAGGTAGTCCTGAACTCGCTAGCTCAGCTCAGCAGACAAAATGCGTTTCTAAATCTAACTCGCAGCTGGGTGTGTAAGTACTAAGGAGAATTGCGTCTTCCACTGGAATCTGCGATTATGAAGTCTTACTGATTAACAGTACTGCCGCAAAATTTAATTTAATATCAATACTCGATGTAAGTGGTATAACGGCTTGTTTATAGCATTTAGTCTTTTCTGCTTAAGAATACTCATTGCACGCTGGAATTGGTGCCTTATACAACTGATAATCATTTTAGCATGATTTTATTTTATTTTATTGTACTCCAGTACAGCCATAACAAATTACAAGTAGGCCCATGGACGTCTCGTCATTATAGGACTAATATGGCTCAAATGGCTCTGAGCACTATGTGACTTAACATCTGAGGTCATCAGTCCCCTAGAACTTAGAACTACTTAAACCTAACTAACCTAAGGACATCACACACATCCATGCCCGAGGCAGGATTCGAACCTGCGACTGTAGCGGTCGCGCGGTTCCAGACTGAAGCGCCTAGAACCGCTCGGCCACACCGGCCGGCTAGGACTAATAACGGTGAGATTCCATAATAGCGTATTCCAGCAGAATATTCAGTTTTCGTTTGTACAGACACGCCCAGTTACGAGTTAACAGGTGTAGAAACGTAGTTTCTCTGCTGAATTCAGTGAGCGAGCGAGCGAGTTCAGGACTACCTTCTTGACGTACGCGCCGCGACCTGTCTTTCTCTAAAGTCGTCGGCACACGGACCGTGCTGTCGAACGTCAACGTTGAGCGTGCCGAGTTCAACGTGCTGCTGAACGCTCAGGAACGATGCGACTTGTGCATACGGTACGTGGGCCCCAACGTGGTATACGCGATCGCAACGCACTCCAGCGGAAGTTGAGGGATGTTTCTAGTTCGCGAATCACACTGTTTACTCAAGGCGCGCGCGTAAAATTCCCACGTTAACCCTATTAAAACGGACATTTCTTCCATCGTTCACGAAAAGGAAAGTACCATGTCCATTCAATAAGGACAGAGATATGTAAAAGTCCCATTACAAACAGTGCGGTACAAATTTGGAATACTTCTCCGCATAAGATAAACATTATTTCATCATTCCAACATTTTAGTGATCCCGCAAGATCAGTCTTATTTGATCACTGTTCCTACCCAGTAGCAGAATCTTTGAAACATGTGAATTACGAATCATAAAATTAAAAGGAGCAAAATATCTTTATACAAATAGCGCAAGCTGTACTGTAAAAGCCAATCGAACAAAGTCGCCCCTCAAAAAAAGGTGAACTTTTCTTTACATAACATCAAATATTATAGTATATAGTTAAATTAAATTAATAATAAAGAATCAGAACTTAATAAAAAAGAGAATTTTAGGAAATGAAATTTAGAAGTGTCAAGACGCGAACCTCCTCCCCATCTACCAATTCAATACAAGTCTGTGACACTCCTCATTACGCTTTTTTTTTTTCATTTTGTTCGTTGTTGATCGTTGTGTATGGTCGTTGCGGACGTCACATGACATCCGTTGTAGTTCGTTTGTTGATCCTTAGGCTCAGTTTATTACATAGGCCAACCAGCTCTCTGACCGAACACGCTGAGCTACCGTGCCGGGTATAATCAAAATATGTTACCCACTGCAGAAAACCTTATCGCAGATGCTACTAATTGAAATTAAATTATAACAAATTGTACCAAGAACATTGCGTTTTGGGTGGATCTCCAGTATGTCGCTGCCTTCAAATAGCCTACTCTCATAATATACAAGTTACAATAATTCTTTTGCCATGAATATAATGTTTCTCGTTATTTTATTGGAACGGATCACACAGTCAACAACGGAAATCCGAACGTGCAGAGCAATATCTGGCATGTCAGATATTCTGAGCGTGCGTCTGAGCGTTGACCAATGAGATAGCACAACGCCACCTACGTCACACGCACGCCGTCTCCCTTCAGTACGGAGTTGAGGCGCCATATTGGCATTCATTTCAAGCCTATAGGTATATAAGCCGTTTCTGAGCACCAGCAAATAGAGAATCACTGGAAAACCCGTTGTTAGTTGAGAGATTCGTTCCAATAAAATAATGAGAAACATCACACTCGAGGCAAAAGAATTGTTGTAACTTGCGTATTATGAGAGTAGGCTATTTGAAGGCAGCGACACACTGAAGATCCACCCGAAACGCATCGTTCTTGGTACAATTTGTTATAATTAAATTTCAATTCGTAACATAATTATCTACGATTAACGTTTTTAGCAATGGGTAACACAATATGGCTAAAAACCAGGAACGTGTTGTTGGTTAAGCGTAAACGATGAGATGTACTTCCCAAGATCAAAAACGAACTCTGTGACGTGGATTAGCGGCCACGCTGTTCACTACCTATTGGGTAATGGCGAAAAGACAGTACCCGATTTTTGGTATTACCTCAACGAACGACATTGTGTGATGGTCAAGAACCCTAAATATAGGCAATATTTTTGCAATTTTCTCTGGAGGGCATTCCATAATACGCCTCGCAGCTGGATTATCGATGACATGAGAAGATAACCATAGCACCTACTCCCAGTTCTCTTTTTTTATGAGACTGAACAAACAACAGAAACAACACAGCAACGAGACGACAGTCATCAAAAATTCGCAGCGGGCTATAGTATGGACCATCCTTTGTCGTAACGGGACGAGTTCCTATTATTCTGTTTATGTAGCCGAAGAGGAAGGGCTTTCCTTGTATCCATTTGTATAAAAATAAAAGAAATCAATAAATAAAAATAAAAAAGACACAAAAAAATTAAAAAAAGCAAAAACAAACCTTCCTAAATCCTTTTTCCTTTTTTCATAAAAAATTAAAAAGATGGTAGAGCGCTCGCTTAGCGTGTGAGAGGTACTGGGATCGATACCCAGCGCCTCCAGATACGATTTTGGGAAAAAAAAGCGACGATATTTTGACCATGCAAAGGTAGCATGATCATTACTCTCTTAATTAGTGGCTGGAATGAATGGCTTTACGAGAAATCAATTGAAATTAACTTTTATGTCAAAAGGCTTAAATTTATCTCCAGGAAGAGAACATTCTATAGAACTTAACATTTTATATTACTTTTTGTTGAGCTTTCTATATTTGATGATAATGTTTTGCTGGGGTGACATGAAGAATTTTTTTTTTTTTTTTTTTATTTATTTATTGTTCCGTGGGACCACATTTAGGAGAAGTCTCCATGGTCATGGAACGAGTCAATACATGAAATTATAACACGATTGTAGAAACACATAAAATGAAACAAGTCGTTAGTTTAAATAAAGAAAATCAAGAATGTAACACTGGAATTTGCTTAATTTTTTATCTCTTCCAGGAGCTCCTCGACAGAATAGAAGGAGTGAGCCATGAGGAAACTCTTCAGTTTAGACTTAAAAGTGTTTGGGCTACTGCTAAGATTTTTGAGTTCTTGTGGTAGCTTATTGAAAATGGATGCAGCAGAATACTGCACTCCTTTCTGCACAAGAGTCAAGGAAGTGCATTCCACATGCAGATTTGATTTCTGCCTAGTATTAACTGAGTGAAAGCTGCTAACTCTTGGGAATAAGCTAATATTGCTAACAACAAACGACATTAAAGAAAATACATACTGTGAGGGCAATGTCAAAATTCCCAGACTATTGAATAGGGGTCGACAAGAGGTTTTCGAACTTACACCATACATAGCTCGAACAGCCCGTTTTTGAGCCAAAAATACCCTTTTTGAATCAGAAGAATTACCCCAAAAAATAATACCATATGACATAAGCGTATGAAAATATGCGAAGTATACTACTTTTCGTGTTGAAATGTCACTTATTTCAGATACTGTTCTAATGGTAAATAAAGCGGCATTTAGTTTCTGAACAAGATCCTGAACATGGGCTTTCCACAACAGCTTACTATCTATCCGTACGCCTAGGAACTTGAACTGTTCCGTCTCGCTTATAACATGCCCATTCTGTCTGATTAAAATGTCAGTTCTTGTTGAATTGTGGGTTAGAAACTGTAAAAACTGAGTCTTACTGTGATTTAGCATCAAATTATTTTCCACAAGCCACGAACTTACTTCATGAACTACATTATTTGATAATGTTTCAATATTACACACAAGATCCTTCACTACCAAGGTGGTGTCATCAGCAAACAGAAATATTTTTGAATCACCTGTAATACTAGAAGGCATATCATTTACATAAATAAGGAACAGCAGTGGCCCCAGCACCGACCCTTGGGGAACGCCCCATTTAACAGTGCCCCATTGGGACTGAACATCATTACCACTCTCAATATTGCGGAGGATTACCTTCTGCTTTCTGTTCTTAAAGTAGGAGGCGAACCAATTGTAAGCTACTCCCCTTACTCCATAATGTTCCAACTTCTGCAGTAATATTTTGTGGTCAACACAGTCAAAAGCCTTCGTTAAATCAAAGAAAACACCTAACGTTCTCAACCTTTTATTTAATCCGTCCAAAACCTCACAGAGAAAAGAGAATATAGCATTTTCAGTTGTTAAGCCATTTCTAAAACCAAACTGTACATTTGACAGCAAATTATGTGAATTTAAATGCTGCAGTAACCTTGTATATACAAGCCTCTCGATAACTTTAGCAAACACCGATGGCATAGAAATAGGTCTATAATTGTCAACATTATCCCTGTCTCCCTTTTTATAAAGTGGCTTCACTACCGAGTACTTTAATCGGTCAGGAAACCGACCACTGCTAAAGGAAAAGTTACAGATATGGCTAAGTACTGAGCTAATATACGTGGAACAATACTTCAGTATTCTGCTAGATACCCCGTCATATCCATGAGAGTTCTTGGTCTTTAGTGATTTAATTATTAACTCAATCTCCCTCTTGTCAGTATCATGGAGGAGCATTTCAGGTAACAGTCTCGGAACACTTTTTTCTAAGAGCGCTATATGATTCCCTGTTGGGACTAGGTTTCTATTTAGTTCACCTGCTATATTCAGAAAGTGATTATTAAGTACTGTACATATATGCGACTTATCAGCAACACGGACATCCCCACTACGCACTGATTCTATATCCTCGACCTGTCTCTGCAGACCAGCCACTTCCTTTACGACTGACCATATGGTTTTAATTTTATCCTGAGACTTAGCTATTCTATCTGCATACCACATACTTTTTGCCTTCCTAATAACTTTTTTAAGCACCTTACAATACTGTTTGTAATGGGCTGCTGCATTTAGATTTTGACTGTTTCTAACGTTTTGATATAATTGCCACTTTGTTCTACAAGATATTCTTATCCCTTTAGTCAGCCACCCAGGCTGCCTGTTTGTGCTAGTACCCTGTTTTAAACGTTCTAACGGAAAGCAACTTTCAAAGAGCACGAGAAAAGTCTTGAGGAAAGCATTATATTTATCGTCTACTGTATCAGCACTATAAACATCTTGCCAATCTTGTTCCTTGATAAGGTTTACAAAAGTCTGTACAGCAACTGGATCAGCTTTCCTAAAAAGTTGGTAACTATATTTAACATGTGTTGAAGCACAAAAATCTTTTAGACTTAAAATTTGTGCATCATGATCTGAAAGGCCATTCACCTTTTTGCTAACAGAATGCCCTTCTAATAATGACGAATGAACAAAAATATTGTCTATGGTTGTTCTACTGTTCCCTTGCACTCTCGTTGGAAAGAATACGGTTTGCATAAGATTATATGAATTAAGGAGGTCTACCAGCATCCTTTTCCTTGCACAATCACTTATACAATTAATATTGAAGTCACCACATATAACTAACTTTTTGTATTTCCTATAAAGTGAACCAAGAACCTCCTCTAGCTTTAGCAAAAATGTTGTGAAATCGGAGTCTGGGGATCTATAAATAACAACAGTAAGAAGTTTAGCTCCACTAAATTTAACCACACCTGCACAACATTCAAACACCTTTTCAGTGCAGTACTTTGAAACATCAATTGACTCAAATGGGATACCGTTTCTCACATACATGGCTACTCCCCCACACCGCAAAGAGCTCCTAGAAAAGCTGCCAGCCAACCTGTATCCTGGTAAAGGAAGCCTCTGAATTATCTCCTTATTTAAGAAGTGTTCAGATATACCAATAATTTCAGAGTCAACATCTATAAGCAGTTCACTAACTTTATCTCGAATACCTTGTATATTTTGATGAAATATACTAATTCCCTCATTAATCGGATACCCAAGCTTTGTAGAAAGTGGTTTCTTTGTTAGAGAGACTTCCCTTAAGCAGGAATACCTATCAGCTGACTTCAATCTAAACTCTTCATTTAAAAAAAAGCGTAAAGACTAGCGTCTTTATCCAGTAATGAGTTTAGGTTGGGGCGGTGGTTCGCGTCTTAACATTTCCAAAATTTTTTTTACTAACATTCGCGTTTTTATTAGGTTCTGATACTTTACTATTACTTTAATATAGTCTATGTTACAATATTTGATGTTATGTAAATATTAGCTCACCTTTTTTTGAGGGGTGACTTTGTTCGATTAGCTTAATCTACAGGACAGCTTGCGCTATTTGTATAAAGATATTTTGCTCCTTTTTTCTTTTACGCTTCGTAATTCACATGTTGCAAAGGTTCTGCTATTGGATAGGAACAGTGATCAGTAAGATTGACCTTGCGGTTTTACTAGAATGTGGGAATGACGAAATAACGTTTATCTTATGCGGAGAAGTATTCCAAATTTGTACCGCACTGCTTGTAATGGAACTTTTATAAGCCTGTGTCCTTATTGATTGGACATGGTACTTTCCTTTTCGTCGACGATGAAGGGAATGTGCCTTTTAATAGAGCTACCGCGGGAATTTTACGCGCGCCCGTTGAGTAAACAGTGTGATTTACGAACTAGAAGCATCCCTCAACTGCCGCTGGAGTGTGTTGCGATCGCGTATACCATGTTGGGGCTCACGTTCCGTATGCACAAGTTCAAATAGTTCTGAGCACTATGGGACTTCACTATGCACAAGTCTCACCGTTCCTGGGCGTTCAGCAGCACGTTGAACTTGGCACGCTCAACGTTCACGTTCGACAGCACGGTCCGTGTGCCGACGGCTTAAGGCCTGGTTTCCACGTGCGAATGAAGGGACGCTGCAGCGAGTGGCGTAACGGCTAATGCGACAGTTGCGCTGTATGCTGGTGTGTCCACGCGTGTACACTTCACGCTAATGAAAAAATCGTAAGAGATTACGGTGCTTCGCAGATTAGACAACGAACGTTACGCGCTTCGTCACGCTGCGTTCTACGACCTGATACAAGCTGCACATCACAGGCGCACAGAAGCAGCAGAAATGAAACTACGAGAAACTTGCCATCAGTGTTGTCGATCACGAAGTAGAAGCAGCTTTGAAATGCTGCCTCGTGGGCAGCAAAATAACCTATAACAGTCGGAGCAAATGATGAGACCCACATTTGCGCAGAAGTTAACGAACATAACTGACACGTTTGGATGAAGCAACAACTTTAGGCTATCACGCCATGGGAAAGTGGCACACCAAAAAATGTGCTGGCCGACAGCAAGGTAGCAGTAACCCTAGCAGTAGCAGCAGGAGTACCAATAGTAGCAGTAATAGTCATCGTCGTCATCAGTTTGAATAGTTTCCAGCCCCGGACTGGGTCTGTTTGGAACATGGGTCTCACTACGAAGTCCTCTTTTCCCGCCATCTTTCTGTGGTTACTCGCAAAGACTACAGTTAATGAACTGTTCATTTTTGCAGGAGACATTCACCTTCATATAGTGGAGGATTTCTTGGAAGCACAGCTTAAGCAAGAAGGCACTATTGACATGGTTGTGTTCCATTTTGTTGGAGCCCCCACCCCTCATTTTCCCCTTATCGTAAGTGAGTACCTAAATAGCAGATTCGCCAGCAAATGAACAGACAGAGGTTCAAGAAGATTATGACCATCTCGTTTGCCCTTGCATTTTTTTGCTTGGTGATACATAGTCACGGGTGTACAGCACAAAGTTAAAAGATCTCCAGTATCCGAGAGGTCGAATCCGGTATACAGGATCGGATACTTTACATGGTATGCAGCTGGCCGGAGTGGATGAGCGGTTCTAGGCGCTTCAGTCTGGAACCGCGCGACCGCTACGGTCGCTGGTTCGAAACCTGCCTCGGGGATGGATGTGTGTGATGTCCTTAGCTAAGTTAGGTTTAAGTAGTTCTAAGTTCTGGGGGACTGATGACCTCAGATGTTAAGTACATGAGTGCTCAGGGCCACAAGGTATGCTCCAGAAAGTGTGCAGATTTGGTCTCAACGATGGGAGCAACTTCTTCGAAATCGGCGGAGGCCGTTTTGAAATGAAATGAAAATGTATACTTTTTTCATAGCAACTTACGTCGTCAGCTGTTTGCTGGAGTTAGTCCACACCCTGTGGTCCTCTACAATTCTTACCCTCTACAACGCGTTCTAGTGCCATGAAAGCTATTCCCGGGTATTTTCATAAATGTCCTGTCATCTTATCACTCATTCGGTCAATGTTTTCCATATATTTCTTTCCTTGCCTGTCATCTTGTCACTCATTCTAGTCAATGTTTCCCATACATTTCTTTCCTTGCCAATTCTACGGAGAACCGTCTCATTCCTTACCTTACCTGCCCACCTAAATTTTCAAGATGCTTACGTAGAACCGCATCTCAAAGACTTCGATTCTCTTCTGTTCCGTTTCTCTCACAGTCCATGTTTCGCTGCCGTACAATGCTGTTCTCCACACTTAAATTCTCAGAAATTTATTCTTCAAATTAAGGACTACTTTTGATTCTAGTTGACTGCTCTGGGCCAGGAAAGCCCTTTCTTCCAGTGCCAGTCTGCCTTTTATGTAGTTCTTGCTCCTCCCATCAATGGGTTATTTTGCTGCCTAGGTACCAGAATTCCTTAACTTCTTGTACTTCGTTGTCCCGAATTCCCATGTCAAGTTTCTCACTATTCTCATTCATGATACTTCTCATTACTTTGGTCTTTCTTCTTGTTACTCTTAATCTGTATTCTATACTCATTTGATCGTTCATTCAGTTTAACAGATCCTGTAATTCCTCTTTACATTCACTGAGTACAGCAATGCTATCAGCGAATCTTAGCACTGATCTCCTTTCAGTCTCAATTTTTATCCAACCCTTGAACCCTTCTTTCAGTTCCGCCACTGCGTCTTCGATGTATAGAATGAATACCAGACGTGAAAGACTACATCCCTCTCTTACACCCTTTCAGATCTGAGCACTTCGTTCTTAGTCATCCATTCTTATTGTTCAGTCTTGGCGCTTGTTTTCCCGTGTCTCCTGCTCTTTTACAAGTTCTCCTCTCGTAATTCTTCAACACTGTACTTGCTGTAACCATCTGAAATTTATTACAGAACTCAATTAGCCTTTCTCGTCTCATATTTCTACTGCAGAGCCCATATTTTCCGCCGGCCGCGGTGGTCTCGCGGTTCTAGGCGCGCAGTCCGGAATCGCGCGACTGCTACGGTCGCAGGTTCGAATCCTGCCTCGGGCATGGATGTGTGTGATGTCCTTAGGTTAGTTAGGTTTAAGTAGTTCTAAGTTCTAGGGGACTGATGACCACAGCTGTTAAGTCCCATAGTGCTCAGAGCCATTTGAACCCATATTTTCCCACAAACTTTTCTTCTACTCCTTCCACTACAATGATGTTTCAGTTACCTCTCGACTATCAGATTTTCATTTCGCCTTACGTCCTGAATTACACTTTCGGGACACTCTTATACTTTCTAAATATTTCTTCATCTGCTGTTTGCTACTTTATCAGGCCGGCCGCTGTGGCCGAGCGGTTCTAGGCGCTTCAGTCTGAAACAGTGCGACCGCTACGGTCGCAGGTTCGAATCCTGCCTCGGGCATGGTTGTGTGTGATGTACTTAGGTTAGTTAGGTTTACTTAGTTCTAAGTCTAGGGGACTGATGACTTTAGATGTTAAGTCCCATAGTTCTTAGAGCCATTTGACTGTAGCAGTCGGCGTTAGTAGGCTAGACTTTCGAAGCTGACGAGAACAACCACATCATTCAACTGTCTGCTCTTCTTTCCCATTCAGAAAGATTCCTACTCAAGTTATACCATTGTCTGCTGTAGGTACTACCCTATATTCGTCTACCAGAAATCTTTATCGTATTTCTATTTAAACTTCACTGGCACCCGCTATATCTAGATTGAACTTTTGCATTTCCCATTTTAGATTTTCTGGATGTCTTACTAAGTTCAAACTTCTGACATGCCATGCTCCGACTCGTGGAATATTATCCCTTCGTTGGTTATTAAATCTTTCTCTAATGGTCACCTCCCCCTCCGCAGTATTCTCCCAGATATCCGAATGGGGAACTAATCGGGAATCTTGTGCCAATGGCCAGCTTATCGCGACACTTTCTCAGTCATCACATGTCCTGTGGACACACGTTATGTGTCTTTAATGCAGTAGTTTCCAATGCCTTCTCAATCCTTATGACGTTGATAATTGCCGATTCATCCGTCTTTTAGAGGCAGCTTCTAATCCCAAGGCCAAGGGCTAGGGGGAGCCCTGAGCCTCTGTCCGCTCATCTGCCGTCTTCGGCACCCCCGTTGTCAGAGCGAGGGTGACTTCTTATGCCGAACGTCAGCGGCCTTTTATTCAGAATTTAAGCCGAGGCTAGATTCGAATCCCGGCTTTATTTGTGAAATTATTTATTGTCTGTACAGACATAATCTGTTGATTCCTTACTTTGTCGCCTCACTGGATGCATTGTAGAGGAAGGTTGCTATCGATCCGCTACGTAAATAAAATGTGAAATAATATCCTCGTATATTGCAATAAATGTTTTATTTTCAGTATTACTTGAACATTATCTTTTCATTTCACCCTAGTAGACGCAGAAGTCTGAAATATTCACTGTTAATCAAGTATTTCAAAAATAAAAACATGCGTCATGGATCCAATTATGGGGACTCGTTTCTTTCATTGGGCCAGGAAGTTTTCGTAATGGGGCTATGGGTCTTAAATACTACACATATCTAAATAAGTGTCAATAAATTTGATATTTGTAATTTTTAGGAATTTTTTGTTGGTATTTGAAATCGATTAACATATATTGGCAAAAAAGACTAAAAATTGGACTGTCACACCTTGATTGGACTGATTATCAAAACACGATCTAATGACAACCACTACGTAAAGTTTATTCATCGTAGCCTACTTAGGCGTAAGATTAGAAACGATTCTTAGTGGCTTATTCGCACAGCACTGCTTAACAACTCCTAGTCGCTGTCCATAGCACGTAGCTTTATATTGTGAATACGACAAAAGGGTGTGAACTGATCGCATTTTCCTACGATGGCTGCAGTATTTTCATCACAACGACGTTTCAATCGTTAATACTAGACAAATTACAAGAACACAGTGCAGATTTTACCTTTTATTACTATTGCTCCCCACTTACCACTAAGATGGTGAATATTTGGCAACACGTGTACACTTAATGACCGCTATCATGGGCCTATTGTCAGAAATCTAGCCGGATCACTGATGGAGCCGACCCATAGTTAGCAACCTTGCCTATATGTTTGTTGACAAGCCTCAGTGGTCGGACTGCACATCTCCTACCGTCAGGCGGTCGTTCACAGCGGAGCCCCCACCACTCCACTACCTTTGTCGCCTTCCCTATCATGCATTTTGCACAGCTACCGGTTAAATTATTTTGTGCGTTTCTACAATATGGATTGATAGGACACGTAATATTCCTCATCAAACTTCTACCGTACTCTACGTTTCGACTCCACTGCTGGGATCGTCTTCAGGAGTCAGGTTGTGTCTCCAAATGACTGAACACTGGAACTATGCCCAAGAGCATTACAAGATAAACGTAATCACTTGGATACAAATCTTGAGAAATGTACTGTAGAGCGGTTTTCTTCGGAGGATCCACAATTAAACCCGTTTTATTGTGTTGGGGCCTAAGTTCATATCATTCGTCCGTAAGTTTAATAAACCCAACAGATCCACGTAACGAAGACATTACTTATCAGTAATGTATTGTCCTTTACTATTTGCAACAGTCTTCAAGCCTAGTGCAGCTTTTCGATTCCGCGACTGTAAAAATCACGTGGTTTTGAGGGCGAAGACCTCACCGAGCCAAGTTTCTAGACGATTTTCATCCGGAAAGGAAGTTCCTTGAAGGATGTTCGATAGAGAGCGGAAAAGGGGAAAATCTGAGGGTACAAGGTCAGGTGAATAAGATGTGGATGTGAGATTGATTTCCCAACCCAGCTCCTGAACAGCGTTTATGTCAGTCTTGTTGTCGTGATGTAGCATCACTTCACGCAGTCTTCCTGGTCGTTGTCTGCAAGACATCTCAGTCGTTGACAAAAATTTTCAGCATTGATAGTTACACCTGGGGGAAACGATTCGTAGCACAACACACTGTCGCTCTTCCACCAGTTGCATAACATTATCTTTTGTGGATGCGCGTAGGTCTTGCTGCTTTGTTCGGGCTCAACCATTCCTCTCTTTTCCGTATGTTACCATAAAGACACCATTTATCATCGCCAGTAACGATACAAGATAGGAATGATCGGTGTTGTTAACGAGACAATTGATGACGAGCAAGCAGACGATTTTTGTGATTTTGACTTAGAGTGCTGTATCTATACACCCGAGTTTTGAACCCTTCCCCATTGTATGGAACGTCCCACGATCTTGGAATGACCACGTCTGTCAGTTCTCGAGAACAGAGATGTGGATTAACGCGTTTAAACCATCTTCCCCAAACCGGCAAAGCTTTCCTGAACGTAAAGAGTGACTAATGTCAAAACTTCCGCCCCCGGTAGCTGAGTGTTCAGCGCGACAGAATGTCAATCCTAAGGGCTCGGGTTCGATTCCCGGCAGGTTTGGAGACTTTCTCCGCCGTAGCGGGGGCAAATCGGAAGACTTGCACCCGGCGAACGGTCTACCCGAAGGGAGGCCCTAGTCACACGACATTTACATTTCCAATGTCATGATCCTCCCTGAAACAAGATAACGATTTTACTGCCAAGCACTCTCCAGTGGCGCTATCCCCATACACGGCGCATGTGTCTCTGCTTTTCTCCGCTTCTGTCACGCCTCTACTGAACTGAAGCAGAAGAATACGACGGGACTGTTCCGATTTCTCCACTTGGCACTCCATTTTCTAGCGTCACCACCGAGCGAGGTGGCGCAGTGGTTAGACACTGGACTCGCATTCGGGAGGACGACGGTTCAATCCCGCGTCCGGCCATCCTCATTTTGGTTTTCCGTGATTTCCCTAAATCGCTCCAGGCAAATGCCGGGATGGTTCCTTTCAAAGGGCACGGCCGACTTCCTTCCCCGTCCTTCCCTAATCCGATGAGACTGATGACCTCGCTGTCTGGTCTCCTTCCCCAAAACAACCCAACCCAACCCTAGCGTCACCAGCTTAACTACAAATCAAAAATAATATAAATAAACCTATAGTAACCGTAATCCCAATGTAAAAACGAAAACACTAGGAGCTTACGCTTCACCCCAATACTTCCACTGTGCTTCTACCGAACCCACGAGAAGCCTCATTTTCGTCGCCGTTCCTTCGGACCCAAATAAGGGCACCCTTGACCCTGAACACACCCAGAAGGAATCGCACGGATTCTTCTCCAGAATAGCTCCGTGTTAACACACACCTGTCGACGGACGCACGACCAACGCATCAAACACCCGACTAAGCCTCGCCTGCGCCGGTGACCATAAATATTCATCAGCCGGCACTCATTACGCGAGCCGGCGAGGTCTTCATTAGCGGCCCGCCTTTGTTAATGGTGGCGCACCCCGCATTTGTAACGAGACTCTCGTTACCAGGTGCGAGCTGCGAGGCTCCATTAACGGGGGTCACCGTACGAGATTCGGTGAAAAATAGCCCAGTTCACTGACTTCGCCCATCCGTTCTTTTTCCCCCTTCCAGTACGCATCCTCGATAAGTAAATCTGTAGAGGGAATTGAGGTGATGACTTTCCGCACGCAGATGGTTCAGATAATATGCGGTAATTAATGAGTACTATGCTTCGCACGAATCAGGAGGCCGGCCGCTATGACCGAGCAGTTCTAGGTGCTTCAGTCCGGAACCGCGCGCCTGCTACGGTCGCAGGTTCGAATCCTGCCTCGGGCATGGATGTGTGTGATGTCCTTAGATTAGTTAGGTTTAAGTAGTTTCTAAGACTAGGGGACTGACGACCTCAGATGTTGAGTCCCATAGTACTTAGAGCCATTTGAACGTATCAGAAGTCTCGTCTACATATAGAGATTTCATTTCCTGAAATTGGGGAATATTGGGGCGTTGTGTGTGATCGATTATAGTGTTGGGGTCTGCTTGTCAGCACCGTAATTTTCACACTATTGATTTAAAGAGCCAAGGCTAGTCCTCATGCAGTCGCTCTGGGAACATCTCACGTGTGCTACAAATAGCGTGTCAGGATGTGTATTCAATTCCACACAGATGTGATGACCCATAGGAAGCTGGATTGGAGAACCGACTGTCACTGCTGAACGAGACGGCCGAGAGTTGGCATTCAATATACTATGAGGTGAAAAAGTCATGGGGTACCTCCTTATATGGCGTCGTACCTCCTATAGCCCATCGTAGAGCAACAACTTGACGTGGCATGGACTGAACAAGACTTTGGAAGTCCCTTGCAGAAGAATTGAGCCATGCTGCCTCTAAAGCCGCACACCATTGCGAAAGTGTTGCCTGTGCATAATTCTGTGCACTAACTGACCAGTTATGTGCCACAAATGTTCGATGAGACGCATGTAGGCTGATCTGGGTTACGAAACCATTCAGTCGAAATGTCCATAGTGTTCTTCACACCAATCACGAACGACTGTGGCCCAGTGGCACGGTACATTGTCATTCAAAAAAACTCCATTGTTGTTTGGTAACATGAAGTCCGTGAATGGCTGTATATGGCCAATTAGTCTAACATAACCATTTCCAGTCAATGGTCGGTTTAGCTGCAGCACAGGATCCAGTGTATTCCATGTAAACACGGCCCACACCATTACGGAGCCACCACCATCGTGCACAGTGCCTTGTTGACCACTTGGATCCATGGCTTCGAGGGGTCTGCGCCACACTGGAACCCTACCATCAGCTCTTAGTAACGGAAATCAGCTCATCCGACCAGACCACGGACTTCCACTCGTCTAAGGCCCAATCGATACGGTCACTAGCGCTGGAGACGCGCTGCACGCGATGCCGTGCTGTTAGCAAAACTAGTCGCGTCGGTCGTCTGCAGCCAGAGCCCACTAATGTCAAATTTCGCTGCAAGTCCAAATGGATACGTTCATCGTACGTTCCACAATGTTTTCTGCGGTTGCCCGCTGCTCGTGGTCTTGCGGTGGCGTTCTCGCTTCCCGCGCACGGCGTCCTGGGTTCGGTTCCCGGCGGGGCCGGGGATTTTCTCTGCCTCGAGATGACTGGGTGTTGTTTGTTTTTCATCATCATTTCATTCTCATTCGCTCGCAAGTCGCCGTAATGGCGTTAAAGGACTTGTGGAGCGGCGGTCGAACCGCCCCGCGAGGGGTCTTCCGGCCACCAATGCCATACGCTCATTTCATTTCATTTCTGCCGTTAATTCAGTTACTGTTGCTTGTCTGTTAGCACTGACAGCGCTACGCAAACGCCGCTGCTCTCGGTCGTTAAGTGAAGGCCGTCGGCAACTGCGGCATCCGTGGTGAGCGGTAGTATCTGAAATATGGTATTCTTGGCCCAACTTTGGCACTGTGGATCTCGGTATGTTGAATTCCCCACCGATTTCCGAAATGGAATGTCCTGTACATCTAGTTGCTGCTACCACCACGCTTCCAAGGCCTGTTAATTCCGTCCTGCGGCTGTTATCACGACGGAAACCTTCTCACATGAATCAACTCAGTACAATGCACTGCCCTTTTATACCTTGAGTGACACTACCGCCATTTGTATATGTGCATATCGCTATCCCATGATTTTAGTCGCAGTGTTATCTTCTGTGTCAACGGTCTTGCCGCAGTGGTAACGCCGGTTCCCGTGAGATCGCCGAAGTTAAGCGCTGTTGGGCTGCGCTAGTTCATACAGTCTGCCGAGAGCTGTTGGCAAGCGGGGTGCACTCAGCCCTTGTGAGGCAAACTGAGGAGCTACTTGATTGAGAAGCAGCGGCTCCGGTCTCGAAAACTGACGTAGGGTCGGGAGAGCGGTGTGCTGACCACATGCCCCTCCATATCTGCATCCAATGACGCCTGAGGGCTGAGGATGACACGGAGGCCGGTTGGTACCGTTGGGCCTTCATGGCCTGGTCGGAAGGATTTTAGTTTAGTTTTAGTTATCTTCAGTGATACGTACGTATACGATGACCGAAAAGATTTTATACACTACTGGCCATTAAAATTGCTACACCACGAAGATGACGTGCTACAGTCGCGAAATTTAACCGACAGGAAGAAGATGCTGTGATATGCAAATGATTAGCTTTTTAGAGCATTTACACAAGTTTGGCGCTGGCGGCGACACCTACAACGTGCTGACATGAGGAAAGTTTCCAAACGATTTGTCATACACAAACAGCAGTTGACCGGCGTTGCCTGGTGAAACGTTGTTGAGATGTCTCGTAAAAGGAGGAGAAATGCGTACCATCACGTATCCGACTTTGATAAAGGTCGGATTGTAGCCTATCGCGATTGCAGATTAACGTATCGCGACATTGCTGCTCGCGCTGGTCGAGATCCAGTGACTGTTAGCAGAACATGGAATCTGTGAGTTCAGGAGGGTAATACGGAACGCCGTGCTGGATCCCAACGGCCTTGTATCACTAGCAGTCAAGATGATAGGCATCTTATCCGCATGGCTGTATCGGATCGTGCATCCACGTCTAGATCCCTGAGTCAACAGATGGGGACGTTTGCAAAACAACAACCATGTGCACGAACAGTTCGACGACGTTTGCAGCAGCATGGACTGTCAGCTAGGAGACCGTGGCTGCGGTTACCCTTGACGCTGCATCACAGACAGGAGCGCCTGCGATGGTGTACTCGACGACGAACCTGGGCGCACGAATGGCAGGTTCTGTTTACAGCATCATGATGGTCGCATCCGTGTTTGGCGACATCGCGGTGAGCACACGTTGGAAGCGTGTATTCGTCATCGCCATACTGGCGTATCACCCGGCATGTTGGTATGGGGTGCCATTGGTTACACGCCTCAGTCACCTCTTGTTCGCATTGACGGCACTTTGAACACTGGACGGTACATTTCAGATGTGTTACGACCCGTGGCTCTACCCTTCATTCGATCCTTGAGAAACCCTACATTTCGGCAGGATAATGCACGACCGCATGTTGCAGGTCCTGTACGGGCCTTTCTGGATGCAGAAAATGTTCGACTGCTGCCCTGGCCAGCACATTCTCCAGATCTCTCACCAATTGAAAACGTCAGGTCAATGGTGGCCGAGCAACTGGCTCGTCACAATACGCCAGTCACTACTCTTGATGAACTATGGTATCGTGTTGAAGCTGCATGGGGAGCTGTACCTGTACACGCCATCCAAGCTCTGTTTGACTCAATGCCCAGGCCAGAGGCGGTTGTTCTGGGTACTGATTGCTCAGCATCTACGCAAACAAATTGCGTGAAGATATAGTCACACGTCAGTTCTAGTATAATATATTTGTCCAATGAATACTCGTTTATTATCTGCATTTCTTCTTCGTGTAGGAATTTTAATGGCCAGTAGTGAAATTTCCAATAACGGTGTACTTTTTGAAGCAGGCAATGATTCAGAAGTGAACGGACTCGTTCGAAACTAGTCACAACTAAGGAACGAATAAGCATCTGTGACAGGAAGCTAAATTAATAAGAGAAATAGCTAGTCAGTATTGCCGCACTTCAAAAATCTCTTATACCTCGGCAGCAAGGAAATGGGGCTTACGTTGGCAATATGTTACTATTGTGAGAGACGCCAAGCAATATACAAACGCGCGCGCACACACACACACACACACACACACACACACACACACACCATACAAGACAGGAATGCCCCACACAGGGGGAGGGTAGGAAGGCGTTAATGAAACGCGCCAACATTTGTGCAGAGGGAGGTCTGGCCCCAAGCAGTGGCAGACGTCCTGGGCGGTGATTGGCACGTGCGTGGCATCAACACACAGTAGGGGCGAACACTCGGCGCGCCAATGATTGCGTTCCTCCTCTGGGACGAAGCACCCTCCACCCTCCGCTGCGGGCGCCGTAGCTCTGCTGCTACAGACTGCTTTCTTCTTCTTTCTCAAGAAATGTTGTAGTGCTTGGAATCTTTCCGATAGATGTAACAATCAGGCATCGGGCCGCACGGCATTGGTTAAAGATGGGCAGACTAGACCAGGTTAATATAATAACTGGTTCTCCGCTGAAAAACAAGCGGGACCTGAAACAATGGAAAATCGATACATGGCAAGAAGAATGGGGCACAAGTGATAAGGGACGGAGAGTACATAAATTTTTTCCGGATATCACGGAAAGGTTAAGAATGAAACATGCCGATCCTAGCCGCGGCATGGTGCATTTCTACGGAACTTATCCCACGCACTTGAACCGCGTGAGTCTAAGAGATACATATATATGTACATGCGGAGGTATGGGAACCCCCGAACACACAATCCTATTTTGCGGGAAATACAGACAGCACAGGAACACACCAGGAATACCACACTTTCAAACTGAACGACACACATACGGTGCAATCAGAACACCAGAATTATGGGATGAACAAAAGTACTTACAGAAACGATCTCAGATGAATGCCATAAAGACTACAGGCGCGAGAGACCATACAGACGACAAACCTAGATGCAGCACCTACATAGACCCCGTAGTGTGGATGATGAAAACCGAGACAGAAAGAAGACCGACAGAAATGCATTAGTCTAAACATAAAGTACAGATATCACAATAGATTACACATAACTAAAGCTCAACATGAATAGATGCAAACAGTGTCGGCGCACTGTCACAATTGCCACAGGCAAACACGGCACTTTAAACCTGTTAAGAACGTAATTATCTTACTAAGAGCTTTAGTAATTAGCATAGAAATTATAGATTAGCATAGATCTTCTTAGTTAAAGGCAAGCAAAGGATTGGAGACTGAGCATCAGTGGCTTGAAAACTAATTCCGAGGCTTTCATCCTCATTTCCCCAGGGTGGAGGGACTATAAACTTCTTCCTTTCCTATCTTCTTTCCACTTCTTCATTCTAAACTATATTTTTCTATTTCTTCTTTAAAATTTAAATTTCATGTTAATTTTTGTTAAACGGTTTGGGAAATCTGCCATAAAGAAAAGAAAAGAAAAACAAATAGCAAACAAAGATAACCAAGTAAAAGAAAACAAAATGGAAGGGACAAAAACAAAACACGATCAACTATGACCCGCCTCCACGTGGCGGGACACGGTCAACGGTGCGATCTGATGCGGGAACTGGTGTGGAGGTTCAGCCACATCAGCGCCCATGTACCGGTCGCAGCGTTTAAGTGGTCAACGAAGACCCACCTTAAGCAATTAGGTGGTGGGTCGTAAAATCAGGGTGGCAAGTGAACAAAAATCCGTTTTTACAACTGAACTCTGTTATTCCATCATGCTACTACGAAATGTTTTCGCTGATAATTTTTCTGTATCCAACGTAGCTTGTTTCTGTATGTATTTCAAGGCTAATCTCAGGAAATAATGAACGGACTTTGACACGGTTTTCACTAGTAGACAGTTTGCATTACGGGGGACATTTATGCGGGATGTTTCCGACACACTTAGAGGAGATATGGGAGGTGTCTTGAGGAACAAAATGAGGATGGGACCACGTGTCCGGAAACGTCATACGACGACGCTACATAGCGTCGAAGTCACAGGCGCCTGCGTGTGAATGGATGAATAACTGAATAACAGATACTGTACTTATACAATGAAGAGACAAGGAAGCTGGTACGCCTGCCTAATATCGTGTAGGGCACCCGCGAATACGCAGAAGGGGAGCAGAATCCTGCAGGGCTGTCCATAAATCCGTAAGAATACGGCGGGGGTGGGGGTGGGGGGAGGGGGGGGGAGATCTCTTCTGAATAACACGTTCCAATGCATCCCAAATACGGTTAAATGCATCCCAAATATGGTTAATAATGTTCATGTCTGGAGAGTTTGGTGAAAAGCAGAAGTGTTTAAATTCAAGAGAGTGTTCCTGGAGCCACTCTCCAACAATGCTGGACGTGTGAGGTGTCGCATTGTCCTGCTGGAGTTTCCCAAGTCCGTCAGAATGCACAATGGGCATGAACGGACGCAAGTGATCATACAGGATGCTTACATACGTGTCACCTGTCATAATCGTATCTAGACGTATCAGGGGTCCCATATCACTCCAACGGCACACGCCCCACACCATTACAGAGCCTCCATCAGCTTCAACAGTCCCTGCTGACGTGCAGGGTCCATGGATTCATAAGGTTGTGTCCATAGTCGTAAAAGTCCATCCGCTCGATACAATCTGAAACGAGACTCGTCCGACCAGTCATCCACAGTCCAACGTCGGAGATTTTTTGGGTCAAATGGCTCTGAGCACTATGGGACTCAACTTCTGAGGTCATTAGTCCCCTAGAACTTAGTACTAGTTAAACCTAAGGACATCGCACACATCCATGCCCGAGGCAGGATTCGAACCTGCTACTGTAGCGGTCTCGCGGTTCCAGACTGCAGCGCCTAGAACCGCACGGCCACTTCTTCCGGCAATGTGTTGACGAGCCCTGCTGAGGCGTAAAGCTTTGTGTTGTGCAGTCATCAAGGGTACACAAGTGGGCCTTCGGCTCCGAAAGCCCATATGGATGATATTTCACATGCTGACACTTGTTGATGGACTAGCATGGAAATCTGCACCAAGTTTCGGAGGGGTTGCACTTCTGTCACGTTGAACGATTCTTTTAAGTCGTCGTTGGTCCCGTTCTTGCAGGATCTTTTTCCGACCGCAGCGAAGTGAGGGATTTGATGTTTTACAGGATTCCTGATACTGACGGTACTCTCGTGAAATTGCCTTACGAGAAAATCCCCTCTTCATCGTTACCTAAGTGATGCTGTGTCCCATTGCTCGTGCGACGACTAAAACACCACGTTGAAACTCACTTAAATCTTGATAAGCTGTCATTGTAGCAGCAGTAACCGATCTAACAACTGCGCCAGACACTTGTCTTACATGAGCGTTACCGACCGCCGCGCCGCATTGTGCCTGTTCACGTATCTCTGTATTTGAATACGCAAGCCTATACCAGTTTCTTTGACGCTTTAGTGTACTTAAATGCATCGTGGTATGTTAATCGCTATCAAAAATGCTTACTAAATGTTTTAAATCCCAATTTTCTTTCAACCTTTGCATTGTATTACGACGACTTCAATTAAATTTCATATAGCTCGCTACAAATATGCACCGCATTTGGAGAAGATCGTCTCTATACTGCACGTTCACCTATCCATGCCATTTCCGTGTCAAAATTTATACAAAATCATCGGAGGGGGACATAAATTATTACATCACTTCTCCAGTTCACACTGAAGTGTCTAGCTGAGGGTTCATCGAACCATCTTCACACTATTTCTCTACCGTTACACTCTCGAATAGCACGCGGGAGAAAAGAACAACTAATTCTTTCCGTGAGAGCCCGGATTGTTATTATTTTACAGCGCCGATCACTTCTCCTTTGGTAGCTGGGTGTCAACAAAGCATTTTTGAATTCGGAGTAGAAAGGCGGAGATTTAAATTTGGTGAAAATATAACGTCGCAACGAATAACGCCTTTCTTTTAATGACTGCCATCCCAACCCACGTATAATAACCTTGACACTCCCCCATCAAGTTACCTTTCATTAGGAACATGGTTGCACTTAATGACTGTGATATGAGTTTCAAATGATAGAGCACAGCAGTGAGTTGTCCCTTTCTTTCAGGTTTTATTAGGCAAATCTAGATTTCGGCTGGTGCCCAGCCATTATCAGTGCTTACTCAATAGTCGACCGTTGTGGCCGAGCGGTTCTAGGCGCTTCAGTCTGGAACCGCGCGACCGCGACGGTCGCAGGTTCGAATCCTGCCTCGGGCATGGATCTGTGTGATGTTCTTAGGTTAGTTGGGTTTAAGTAGTTCCAAGTTCTAGGGGACTGATGACCTCAGATGTGAAGTGCCATAGTGCTCAGAGCCATTTGAACCATTTTGCTCACTCAATTGAACGAAGTGCCAAAGAAGCCCGAACAGCAGGGGATTGACGTACTAGGACATGCATTGAGAGAATGAAATACTGGTATGTAGTCTAATGTATGAGCCGTATAGGTTATGCCACGAGTAGTTACTTTTTATGATATCGCCTGACTATCTGCTAATTGTATTTTTTTAGCATTGATAATGGCTAGTCACCAGCCTAAATCTAGGTTTGCCTAATAAAACCGGAAAAATGGACGGCTGATTGCTGTGATCTGTCATTTGAAACTGTCTCCCATGTTTCGAGATAATACATAATTTTGTCCTTAGTAGTTTTTTCAATATTCTCTGTCAATCCTGTTTCATATGTATCCCATACCGCGTAGCAATACTCCATAAGAGGACGGACAAGCTCTTTACTAGATATGTTGCTTCTTCTACGTCTCCTGACAGTAAAGTTGGGTAGCTTTTCCCACAATATTAGCTACGTGGTGGTACCAATATAAGTTACTGGAAATCGTGATCCCTAAATATTTAGTTGAGTTCACAGCCTTTAGATTTGTGTACTTTATCGTGTAACCAGAATTTAGCAATTTCCTTTTAGTACTCATGCGGATGAAAACACACCTTTCACTATTTATGTTCAGTGGCTACTTTTAATACCATACAGATATTTTGTCTAAATCATTTTGAAACTCATCTTCTGCTGCCTTTACTAGACGGTAAACGATAGCATTTTCTACAAACAGCCTCTACTCAGATTATGTAAAAAAATGACGAAATTCCTCCAGCTGTATTAAGGTGTTGGTTTTATTGGCAACTAGTTTCGATGTTGTTACAACGTCACTTCAGGCCCATACTTCTTGACAGCAACCGTATGTGTCTAACATTAGTAGTCAGTGGTGACATAGGCGTGTTCCATGCGGAAGGTCTTCCGCATGGAACACGCCTATCTCACCACTGACTACTAGTGTCTTCTTCATGGAACATGCCTATGTCACCACTGACTACTAGTGTTAGACACATACGGTGGTTGTCAATAAGTATGGGCCGGAAGATGACGTTGTAACAACATCGAAACTAGTTGCCAATAAAAGCAACACCTTAATGCAGCTGGAGGAATTTCGTCATTTTTCATATTATACTAGCTGACGTCCTAAGTAGTCCGTTTCAATTATGGATATACGAAGTCTACTCAGATTGTCTTCTAAATTGTTTGTGTAGATTAGGAATAACAGATGGCTTAAAAAAATTCTTTGAGGGACGCCAGATATCACTTCTGTTTTACTCGATCACTTTCCGTTACTACTAAGTGTGATCTTTCTGAAAGGAAATCACAATTCCAGTCGCACAGCTGAGAATGTACTCCATAGACACTCCATGTGATTAGAAGCAGCTTGTGAGGAACAGTATTAAAATGCTTTCTCTAAATATGGAGTGAATTTGAGATCCCCTGTCTACAGCACTCATTACTTCATGAAAATAAAGAGCTGGTTGTGTTTCACAAGAGCGATATTTTCGGAATACGAGCTGACCATTTGGCGATAGAGCGTTTGCTCCGAGGTATTTTGAGTCGGACTAGCCCATGATTTGTCAGTACCCCAAGACAAACAATAAAACAACCCCTCTCTCACTTCTTCTAACACTGAAGTGGTTGCGCAACTTACGCCTCTGCCGCTGATGTAACTGTTCAACTTTACCTAGATCAAGGCCAAGGTCTTCTACGTCAATTAAAATTAAGAATCTCTTAATCTGTTACTGTTGAAACATCCCCTTAGAAAAATTATAAATGACTATGCTGATAAACCTCTTACGTTATTTGATTTTCAAACAGCTGAGCAGAACTGAACGTACACAGACATTTCTCTCTTTACTTCTTCTGATGAACACTAAACTGACACACAATATTTTTACCGCAACGCAATCTGACTTTCAATAATCCTTACAAAAGAATGTCCCTGACTAACAATAACCTATACCTTTCATGAATCACTTACCTCACAAAAATCTTCGTTTCTCTAACTACTGCAATACAGCGAGCGCCAATACTGCCAGCTAAATGAAAGATTCTAACTACTGAAGGCATTAACTACTGATAGGTATAGTTAGCAAATCAAATATTTTGATACAGAACAAACAATGTATTTACCTTAATGATGTTAAAATGTCGTTATATATATATATATCAGTTCATTACCAACATACAAACCTAAACAGCCTACTTACACTGTCTCTGTATTTCTGTTTGTTACTGAGCACGAAAACGACACTGTTACGCTCTTAAAATTAATTTCCGTTTTTCCAATTGGTTTGTTAGTAGCTAGATGGACATTTCAAACTGCGTTTGGAAAGTTCGATGAATGTTTTAAGATAATAAAGGAAACCAGAGTTACGAACAACATACCTTTATCGGCTCTCAACGTTATCACCATCAGCTGCAACATGCTTCTGACATTGGTTATAAAGCTGTTGTAACCTGTAAAGCAAACATTTCATGTGGAATCGCTCGAACACGCGTTGTTGGACATCCACAAAGTCTGAGAATGATTGTGTCCTTGCTTATAATTCTTCCGCCGGTATTCGAACGGCGATCATCCGCAAGCACCCATCGCACTGCTTCGATGTTGTCCAGGATTGATTTCTTTTCCCCCAACACGCTTCATTCTCAGCCCCGTCCTTACCGTCACTAAAGCGTTTTTAACAACGGTTTACTCACTGCTTGAATGTACTACACTTACACCACCACTCCATGTCTCTCTCGGTCACCGTTTTTCCTAATTTGTAGCAAAACTCACGTTAACGCTTCTTCCATCTTGCGCTCCATTTTGCAACGAGACGCGGGTAATCTGCAGTTGCCTATAAGAATGGCAGCTCTTCCAAGAGCACTGACGTGACGCGTGTTTACAGGCAACAGTCCAATGAATATCACGTGAACAATTCGTTGCGCTAGTGTTGCCCTCTCATGGTGATTCCAAGAACTTTTCAAACCACCCTCGTATTACCTGTTACGAGATGAACCTCTTCACGAACTTGACAATTATCGGCCATCTGATTCATGTTGCTATACTCCCGATTTACGTACGTGCATTAACATCAGACTTTTGGCAGATGATGCAGTTATTTATAATCCGGCGGTGTCTGAAGAAAAACAGCAGAAATATTCACTCATACAGGGGTTGTACAAAAATACGGGGCCGCGCGGGATTAGCCGAGCGGTCTGGGGCGCTGCAGTCATGGACTGTGTGGCTGGTCCCGGCGGAGGTTCGAGTCCCCCCTCGGGCATGGGTGTGTGTGTGTTTGTCCTTAGGATAATTTAGGTTAAGTAGTGTGTAAGCTTAGGGACTGATGACCTTAGCAGTTACGTCCCATAAGATTTCACACACAAAAATACGGGAAGACAACGAGAATTCCTAGCTAGAACCAAATACTAGCAAAACCTGCTGTGTGCGCTGTTATATTTGATCAGGAACAGAACCTGTGCAATATCCTTAATACACTTAAAAAAAAAAAGCGTGAGCACTGTTGTTCGCAAACATTCATAGACTTTGCGTATTTCGGAGAACGAGTAACTAAGGCGTTTCTACCGATTCCTCTAGAAGCGTTTGCTTGAGACTTTCCAACAGCTTTGTAACCACTGTCACAAGCTGTGTGACTACTTTGTGACTACTTTGTGACTACTTTGTGACTACTTTGTGACTACTTTGTGACTACTTTGTGACTACTTTGTGACTACTTTGTGACTACTTTGTGACTACTTTGTGACTACTTTGTGACTACTTTGAATGCCAATAAAAGTACTTTGTCCTGCAGCTGCTGTTTACTTCATTTTCTGAGACTTTTTGGACGCATCCTGTATTATACACTGAAGAGCGAAAGAAACTGGTACACCTGCCTAATATCGTGTAGGGCCCCCGCGAGCACGCAGAAGTGCCGCAACACGACGTGGCATGGACTCGACTGACGTCTGAAGCAGTGCTGGAAGGAACTGACACCATGAATCCTGCAGGGTTGGCCATAAATATGTAAGAGTACGATGAAGTGGAGATATCTTCTGAACAGCACGTTGCAAGGCATCCGAGATATGCTCAATAATGTTCATGCCTGGGGAGTTTGGTGTCCAGCGGAAGTGTTCAAGATCAAAAGACTCTTCCTGGAGCAATTGTGGACAAGTGGGCTGACGCATTGTCCTGCTGGAATGCACAATGAACATGAATGGATGCAGGTGATCAGACAAGATGGATAGGAACGTGTCACCAGTCGTAACCAGACGTATCAGGGGTCCCATATCACTCCAACTGCACTCGCTCCACACCATTACAGAGTCTCCTCCAACCTGAGCAGTCCCCTGCTGACATGCAAGATCCATGGATTCATGAGGTTGTCTCCACAACCGTACACGTGCATCTGCTCGATAAGATTTGAAACGAGACTCTTCCAACCAAGCAACACATTTCCAGTCATCAACAGTCCGATGTCGGTGTTGACGGGACCAGGCTTTGTGTCGAGCAGTCATCAAGAGTACACGAGTGGGTCTTCTGCTCCGAAAGTCCATATAGGTGATGTTTCGTCGAATGGTTCGCACACTGACACTTGTTGATGGCCCAACATTGAAATCTGCGGCAATTTTCGGAAGCGTTGCTTTTCCATCGCGTTGAACGATTCTCTTCAGTTGTCGTTGGTCCCGTTCTTGCAGGATCTTTATCCGGCGTCAGTTATGTCGATGAATTGATGTTTTACAGGAGTCCTGATATTCACGGCACACTCGTGAAATTGACGTACGGGAAAATCTTCATCGCTGCCTCGGAGATGCTGTGTCCCATAGTTCGTGCGCTGGTTATGCTACCACGTTCAAGCTCACTAGATGACATGCCATTGAAGCGGTAGTAAGCGATCTAACAACTACACCAGACACTTGTTGTCTTATACAGGCGTTGCCGACCGCAGCGCCGTGTTCTGCCTGTTTTCATCTCTCTGTATTTGAATACGCATGCCTATACCAGTTTCTCTGAAGCTTAAGTGTAAAGTACGTCTGAGAACTGCGGTCCGCAGGAACACTTCATTCGGGCCGTAGGCGGCCCGTGGGCCACAGTTTGACGACCAACCTTTTGAGTTTCAGTAGTTTCTGTCTGAAATCACCATTTTATTATTATTATCATTATTATTTTTTCGGAAGCTCCAGTGCCTTCGCTATGAAACCACCGGTGTTATTTCAAGACATAGACTGAACTACTTCTACGAATGTAGTGCATTACAGCAGTCACCTAATAGCGTTCAAAACAACAGCAGATGCAGATATTATGCTACATGATTGTAGGAGACTTTGACAACTGATATTTTTTAAATTTTATTTATTCTTTTGTAGTAGAGGTTATATTGAGATCATTGACACTGAAGGTAAGTGTTCCTCAAGTTACTGTAGCGCAAATTTGAATTTGTACTACTGTTTTTACAATCAAAATAACTGGAAAAGTATGTAGTTACGACAAAAATTTTATTACATTTTAGGCTCACTTTTGATTCTTATTTATGAGTGTGATTTGTTTAATGAGTTAATGGTTCATGGAAGTTTCGAGATGCGGGATTTTTTCTACGAAAAAATGCGAATTTGGTTTCGGGTATATAACGTCAAATGATGGGTTTTTGGAAACTGTATATCCTAGTGGTTTCAAAATCAAATGACGCCCTCAAAACAACTGATTTTTTGTCTTTCGCCTGTTTCGTCTTGTATTTAGATTGTGTAGCTGCATTTTACGCATAAGCCAATAAACTTTAAATACAGCTTTCCTGTTTGCTGATAACGTTTCACTAGTGCATGTTATACATTAAAATGTGTTGAGTCTCTCTGTCTAGACATTTACTATAGTAACGTATAGTATGTATAGTTACTATGATCATAAATATTAATTTTGTGAAAATTTTTAAAATCATGTTTTTCATGTTAGTAGAAGCCGACCTCGGGGAAAATCAGTTTGGATTCCGTAGAAATGTTGGAACAAGTGAGGCAATACTGACCCTACGACTTATCTTAGAAAATAGATTAAGGAATGGCAAACCTACGTTTCTAGCATTAGTAGACTTAGAGAAAGCTTATGACAATGTTGACTGGAATACTCACTTTCAAATTCTGAAGGTGGCAGGGATAAAATACAGGGAGCGAAAGGCTATTTACAATTTGTACGGAAACCAGATTACAGTTACAAGAGTCGAGGGGCATGAAAGGGAAGCAGTGGTTGGGAAGGGAGTAAGACAGGGTTGTAGCCTATCCCCGATGTTATTCAATCTGTATATTGAGCAATCAGTAAAGGAAACAAAAGAAAAATTCGGAGTAGGAATTAAAATCCATGGAGAAGAAATAAAAACTTTGAGGTTCGCCGATGACATTGTAATTCTGTCAGAGACAGAAAAGGACCTGGAAGAGCAGTTGAATGGAATGGACAGTGTCTTGAAAGGAGGATATAAGATGAACATCAACAAAAGCAAAACGAGGATAATGGAATGTAGTCGAATTAAGTCGGGTGATGCTGAGGGAATTAGATTAGGAAATGAGACACCTAAAGTGGTAAAGGAGTTTTGCTATTTGGGGAGCAAAATAACTGATGATGATCGAAGTAGAGGGGATATAAAATGTAGACTGGCAATGGCAAGGAAAGCGTTTCTGAAGAAGAGAAATTTGTTAACATCGAGTATAGATTTAAGTGTCAGGAAGTCATTTCTGAAAGTATTCGTATGGAGTGTAGCCATGGACGATAAATAGTTTAGACAAGAAGAGAATAGAAGCTTTCGAAATGTGGTGCTACAGAAGAATGCTGAAGATTAGATGGGTAGATCACATAACTAATGAGGAGGTATTGAATATAATTGGGGAGAAGAGAAATTTGTGGCACAACTTGACTAGAAGAAGGGATCTGTTGGTAGGACATTTTCTGAGGCATCAAAGGATCACCAATTTAGTATTGGAGAGCAGCGTAGAGGGTAAAAATCGTAAAGGGAGACCAAGAGATGAATACATTAAACAGATTCAGAAGGATATAGGTTGCAGTTGATATTGGGAGATGAAGCTTGCACAGGACAGAGTAGCATGGAGAGCTGCATCAAAGGAGTCTCTGGACTGAAGACAACAACAACAATGTTTTTCGTATTGTTGGGACCCAAAGGGTCAAAGATCCCAGCACAATTTCCTAGGACGCACCATATCTTTGTTTTGTAGATGTCGTTGATTCTCCAGCCCACGTAATATGCTGACATAAAGACAAGGGATGGAATATTAGGTTTAAGATCCTGTCGGCGACAAGGTTATTAGGAACATTAGCTTTGTCCTCCCCAACAGGAAATCCTGAATCAAATCACATTTTTTCTGTTTACCCAATATGATCGCGCTTTCGTTATTTCGTCACGGTGTTGCGCTGAGTCAAATGTTTCCTGGAAGTCCAGAAATACTGCATTACCTGAGTGCCTTGATCCATGGCTTTCAGAAAGTCACGCGATAAAAGCGGAGTTGGCTCTCGCATGACAAAATATTTGGCATCGAGTGGTGGCGAGTGCGTAATAAGAAGTCTGTTGTTCTGTAATGAGGAGTATTAATAATGTATGCTTCAGCCTCCGAAAAAAAAATGCATTCATTAGCGCACAGCTTTCAGGGCAGCAAAAAATCTGTGAACGGGCTCGGAAGCTGAGTGACAAGTATTAATACGCGCAGCTTGCCAATCAGATAAGCGGAATATGCGGGCCGCGAGCCCGGGGGTGAAAAAAAAGAGTCCGGAGCGAAGGGGTGGAAAGGGGCAGCGATACGCCGCAGAGCGGGGGTGGCAGGGGGTGCGGTGTCGCCCCGGCGCTGATAGTCTATCACGGCGGCAGGCGGCGGGGTTAAAAATGACCGCTCACCCCCGCGATCCCGAGAGAGGGTACACCCGAGCCGCGCGCTTTGTGTCCTGCGGCTGTGCACGTGAGTGTGTGGCAGTATGTGTGTGTATGTGTGAGGTGGCGACGCGGATGGCCGGACTTGCTGCTGGAAACAATGTCTATTCCGTTCAACTGCTCTTCCAAATCATTTTCTGCCTCTAAAAAATTTAGAGGTAATTTTCTCATTTCTTCTCCCTGAGATTTAATTCCTACTCCAAATTCTTCTTTGGTTCCTTTACTATTTGCTCAATATATACTCGTAGATTGAATAGCATCGGGGATAGGCTACAACCATGTCTCACTCTCTTCCTTGCTTCCCTTTGCCCCTCGACTCTTATAATTGCCATCTGGTTTTTGTACAAATTGTAAATAGACTTTCGCTCCCTGTATTTTACCGCTGCCGCCATTATAACTTGAACGAGAGTGTTTCAATCAACACTGTCTAAAGCTAAGTCTACAAATGCTATAAACGTAGACTTGCCTTCCAAGAGAAGTCGTAACGTCAGTTCTGCTCAGCGTGTTCCTACGCTTCTCCTGAAAACTGATCTTTCCCGAGGTCGGGTTCTACCAGTTTTCCCATTCTTCTGTGAAGAATTCTTCTTAGTAATTTGCAACCATACGGTCACTGTATGCGGTATAAATCTTCGATTCGGTGCCTCTTGAAACACTGAACATTTCCACTACCTCTGTTACAAGAGCACACCCCATACGAGCAACAACAATATGCGCACGTCCGAATGCACTCGGCTCCAAGATTACACACTCGCAGTTCCACAGAGCACTGTTCTGTGAGTAACATTTGCAAAGTACACTACCCGCCATTTCAGTTGCTACACCAAGAAGAAATGCAGATGATAAACTGGTATTCATTGGACAAATATATTATACTAGAACTGACATGTGATTACATTTTCACGCAATTTAGGTGCTTTGATCCTGAGAAATCAGTACCCAGAACGACCACCTCTGGCCTTAATAAAGGCCTTGATACGCTTGGCCATTGAGTCAAACAGAGCTTGGCTGCCGTGTACAGGTACAGCTGCCCATGCAGCTTCAACACGATAATACAGTTCATCAAGAGTAGTGACTGGCGTATTGTGACGAGCCAGTTGCTCGGCCACCATTGACCAGACGTTTTCACTTGGTGAGAGATCTGGAGAATGTGCTGGCCAGGGCACCAGTCGAACGTTTTCTGTATCCAGAAAGGCCCGTACATGACCTGCAACATGCGGTCGTGCATTATCCGGCTGAAATGTAGGGTTTCGCAGGGACCGAATGAAGAGTGGAGCCACGGGTCGTAAGACATCTGAAATGTAACGTCCACCTTTCAAAGTGCCGTCAATGCGAACGAGAGGTGACCGAGACGTGTAACCAGTGGCACCCCATACTATCATGCCGGGTGATACGCCAGTATGGCGATGACGAATACACGCCTCGAATGTGCGTTCACTGCGATGTCGCCACACACGGATGCGACCATCATGATGCTGTAAACAGAACCTGGATTCATCCGAAAAAATGACGTTTTGCCATTCGTGTACCCAGGTTCGTCGTTGAGGACATCATCGTAGGCGCTCCCATCTGTGATGCAGCGTCAGGGGTAACCGCAGCCATGGTATCCGAGCTGATAGTCCATGCTACTGCAAACGTCGTAGAACTGTTCGTGCAGATGGTTATTGTCTTGCAAACGTCCCCATCTGTTGACTCACGGATCAAGAGGTGGTTGCACGATCCGTTACAGCCATGCCTGTCATCCCGACGCTAGTGATACGAGGCTGTTGGGTTCCAGCACGGCGTTCCGTATTACCCTCCTGAACCCACCGATTCCATATTCTTCTGCCATTGAATCTCGACCAACGCGAGCAGCAATGTCGCGATGCGATAAACCGCAATCGCGATAGGCTACAATCCGACCTTTATGAAAGTCTGAAACGTGATAGTACGCATTTCTCCTCCTTACTCGAGATATCACAACAACGTTTCACCAGGCAACGCCGGTCAACTGCTGTTTGTGTATGAGAAATGGGTTGGAAACGTTACTCATGTCAGCACGTTGTAGGTGTCGCCACCGGCGCCAACCTTGTGTGAATGCTCTGAAAAGCTAATCATTTGCATATCACTGCATCTTCTTCCTGTCGGTTAAATTTTGCGTCTGTAGCACGTCATCTTCGTGGTCCAGCAATTTTAATGGGCAGTAGTGTATTAAGGATATTGCACAGGTTGTGTTCCTGATCAAATATAACAGCGCACACAGCAGGTTTTGCTAGTATTTGGTTCTAGCTAGGAATTCTCGTTGTCTTCCCGTATTTTTGTGTGTGAAATCTTATGGAACTTAACTGCTAAGGTCATCAGTCCCTAAGTTTACACACTACTTAACCTAAATTATCCTAAGGACAAACACACACACACCCATGCCCGAGGGAGGACTCGAACCTCCGCCGGGACCAGCCACACTGTCCATGACTGCAGCGCCCCCGACCGCTCGGCTAATCCCGCGCGGTCCTGTATTCTTGTACAACCCCTGTATGAGTGAATATTTCTGCTGTTTTTCTTCAGACACCGCCGGATTATAAATAACTGCATCATCTGCCAAAAGTCTGATGTTAATGCACGTACGTAAATCTGAAGTTTAGCAACATGAATCAGAAGGCCGATATTTATCAAGTTCGTGAAGAGGTTCATCTCGTAACTGGTATTACGAGGGTGGTTTGAAAAGTTCTCAGAATCACCATGAGAGGTCAGCGCTAGCGCAACGAGTTGTTCATGTGATATTTATTGGGCTGTTGCCTGTAAACCTGTGCCACGTCAGTGCTCTTGGAAGAGAGCTGTGGCGGTTGCGTGGCTTTGTTGTTGTTCCCGTGTAGTGATTTGATAAGACGGAAAAAATCGAGATTCGAGCAGTGATCAAGTACTTCGTAAAGAAAGGTATTGAAAGCAAAGGGTATTAATGTCGATTTCCAGAACACACTGGGGGACTCTGCTCCTTCGTATTCAACTGTTGCCAAGTGGACAAGTGAAATAAAATTTGGTCGGGAGAGCTTAGAAGATGATCCGCGAAGAGGTTGTCCAAGGTGTGTCTCTACTTCAGAAATCACTGCAAAAGAGCACAGACTGGTCACGGAGGGTCGCCGATTGAAAGTGCATGAAATTGCTCACGCTTGTCAGATATCATCTGCAAGGGTATGTCACATTTTAACTGAATAATTAGAAATGAAAAAATTATCTGCAAGATGGGAGTCGAAACTCTTGACGCTGGATCAAAAACGCACGATGTAAGTAGGATGTTTAGGTTTCTATGTTGGTAACGCCATGTAGCGCTCTATATGAAAATCACTGACTGTGCTGTGTGCAGTCTGTGGCTGGTTTGCATTGTTGGAATTCGCTATTGTAGTGTTGGGCAGTTGGCTGTTAACAGCGCGTAGCATTGCGCAGTTGGAGGTGAGCCGCCAGCAGTGCTGGATGTGGGGAGAGAGATGGTGGAGTTTTGAGAGCGGATGACCTGGACGTGTGTCCATCACAGACAGTAAATTTGTAAGACTGGATGTCATGAAAAAAAATGACTTTTGAACACTATTAAGATAAATACATTGTTTGTTCTCTATCAAAACCTTTCATTTGCTAACTATACCTATCAGTAGTTAGTGCCTTCAGTAATTAGAATCTTTTATTTAGCTGGCAGTATTGGCGCTCGCTGTATCGCAGTAGTTTAAGTAACGAAGATTTTTGTGAGGTAATTGATTCATGAAAGGTACAGGCTGTTGTTGGTCAGGGCCATTCTTTTGTAGGGATTTTTGAAAGTCAGATTGCGTTGCGCTAAAAACATTGTGTGTCAGTTTAGTGTTGATCAGAATAAGTAAAGAGCAAAATGTCTGAGTATGTTTAGTTCTGGTCAGCTGTTTGAAAATCAAATAATGTAAGGGGTTTACCAGCACAGTAATTCATAAATTTTTCTAAGGGGACGTTTCAACGAGAATGGACATATTCGAGCATTGTTTCTCCCGTTTGAGGAGAAACAAACAAAATTTTGGCTCCGGTTTGTGACCACAGATGAAACTTGGGTACACTATTGTACCCAGAGACAAAACACAGGCAAAGCAGTGGAAACATGCTTATTCTCCCCCACCAAAGAAAGCAAAGACAATTCTTTTGGCGGGAAAGGTCATGGCAACAGTGTTCTAGGATGCAAAGACGATTTTGTTTGTAGATTATCTCCCCACTGGGCAAACAATTGCTGAAGAAAACTATGCTAGCCTCCTGGACAAACTGCAACAAAAGATACGCGAAAAAGACCACGTTTAGGAAGGAAGAAAGTCATCTTCCAGCAAGACAATATGCGCCCACACACATGTGCTGTCGCCATGGCAAAATTACACGAACTAAGGTATCAATTGTTGCCACACCCGCCATATTCATATGGCTCCGTCTGTCTTCCATCCCTTCCCAAAACTGAAATTTTTTCTTGGCGGATGAAGATTCACTTCAAACGAAGAATTGATAGCCGGAGTTGACAACTATTTTGCAGGCCTGGAGGAAACTCATTTTCGAGATGGGATCAAGGCACTGGAACATCGTCAGACCAAGGAGACTACATTGAAAAATAAAAAAAGTTTCAGTGATGTAAGCACTTCTTTCTATTTAGTTCCGAGAACTTTTCAAACCACCCTCGTACATGATGGAACTTTGATTCTGTTCGGTACTGGTGTACGTTACTAATATCAGTACGCCGTGTGACTCCAACAAGCACGAATACACACTTGTGTTCGTCATGGAATGCAGGCTCTTGGGAATAGAAGTCGTCGGGGTCGGGACATTTTATCTCTCTTTGTTTACAGATGACGCTGTCGTTTATCGACTAATAAAGTCATCAGAAGATCAAAACAAACAGCAAAACGATTTAGAAGAAATGTCGGAATGGTGCGAAAGGTGGCAGTTGACCTTAAATAACGAAAAGTGTGAGGTCATGCACATGACTGCTAAAAGGAACTCGTTAAACTTCGGTTACACGATAACTCAATCTAATCTAAAAGCAGTAAATTCGACTAAATACCTAGGTATTACAATTACGAACAATTTAAATTGGAAGGAACACATTGAAAATTTTGTGGGGAAGGCTAACCAAAGACTGTGTTTTATTGGCAGGACACTTGGAAAATGTAACGGACCTACTAAGGAGACTGCCTACACTACGCTTGTCCATCCACGTTTAGAATACTGTTTCGCGGTGTGGGATCCTTACCACATAGGACTGACTGGGTACATCGAAAAAGTTCAAAGAAAGGCAGCACGTTTTGTATTATCGCGGAATATGGGAGAGTGTGTCACAGAAATGACATAGGATTTGGGATGGACATCATTAAAAGAAAGGCGTTTTTCGTTGCGATGGAATCTTCTCACAAAATTTCAATCACCAACTTTCTCCTCCGAATGCGAAAATATTTTTTTGACACCGACTTACATAGGGTGGAACGATCACCAAGATAAAATAAGGGAAATCAGAGCTCGTACGGAAAGATATAGGTGTTCATTCATCCCCCGCGCTGTACGAGTTTGGAGTAAGAGAGAACTGTGAAGGTGGTTCGATGAATCCTCTGCCAGGCACTTAAATTTGATTTGCAGAGTATCCATGTAGATGTAGATGCAGATAATATGTTGTAAACTGTTTACATATACACTCCTGGAAATGGAAAAAATAACACATTGACACCGGTGTGTCAGATCCACCATACTTGCTCCGGACACTGCGAGAGGGCTGTACAAGCAATGATCACACGCACGGCACAGCGGACACACCAGGAACCGCGGTGTTGGCCGTCGAATGGCGCTAGCTGCGCAGCATTTGTGCACCGCCGCCGTCAGTGTCAGCCAGCTTGCCGTGGCATACGGAGCTCCATCGCAGTCTTTAACACTGGTAGCATGCCGCGACGGCGTGGACGTGAACCGTATGTGCAGTTGACGGACTTTGAGCGAGGGCGTATAGTGGGCATGCGGGAGGCCGGGTGGACGTACCGCCGAATTGCTCAACACGTGGGGCGTGAGCTCTCCACAGTACATCGATGTTGTCGCCAGTGGTCGGCGGAAGGTGCACGTGCCCGTCGACCTGGGACCGGACCGCAGCGACGCAAGACCGTAGGATCCTACGCAGTGCCGTAGGGGACCGCACCGCCACTTCCCAGCAAATTAGGGACACTGTTGCTCCTGGGGTATCGGCGAGGACCATTCGCAACCGTCTCCATGAAGCTGGGCTACGGTCCCGCACACCGTTAGGCCGTCTTCCGCTCACGCCCCAACATCGTGCAGCCCGCCTCCAGTGGTGTCGCGACAGGCGTGAATGAAGGGACGAATGGAGACGTGTCGTCTTCAGCGATGAGAGTCGCTTCTGCCTTGGTGCCAATGATGGTCGTATGCGTGTTTGGCGCCGTGCAGGTGAGCGCCGCAATCAGGACTGCATACGACCGAGGCACACAGGGCCAACACCCGGCATCATGGTGTGGGGTGTGATCTCCTACACTGGCCGTACACCACTGGTGATCGTCGAGGGGACACTGAATAGTGCACGGTACATCCAAACCGTCATCGAACCCATCGTTCTACCATTCCTAGACCGGCAAGGAAACTTGCTGTTCCAACAGGTCAATGCACGTCCGCATGTATCCCGTGCCACCCAACGTGCTCTAGAAGGTGTAAGTCAACTACCCTGGCCAGCAAGATCTCCGGATCTGTCCCCCATTGAGCATGTTTGGGACTGGATGAAGCGTCGTCTCACGCGGTCTGCACGTCCAGCACGAACGCTGGTCCAACTGAGGCGCCAGGTGGAAATGGCATGGCAAGCCGTTCCACAGGACTACATCCAGCATCTCTACGATCGTCTCCATGGGAGAATAGCAGCCTGCATTGCTGCGAAAGGTGGATATACACTGTACTAGTGCCGACATTGTGCATGCTCTGTTGCCTGTGTCTATGTGCCTGTGCTTCTGTCAGTGTGATCATGTGATGTATCTGACCCCAGGAATGTGTCAATAAAGTTTCCCCTTCCTGGGACAATGAATTCACGGTGTTCTTATTTCAATTTCCAGGAGTATATATATATATATATATATATATATATATATATATATATATATATATATATATATATATATATACCTGTTAAATAAAGTGTTGTGTTAGATTGCAAATCGCTGCTTACTACTTCACGTTATAAGAATTGGCGCCGCAACCCGGGCAATGATTTCCACAACTGATGTTGTGAACCACAAGTTTAGGACGCACGTCACGCGGCAATACCAGGAGGGGCCTACTGCAGCGATTTGTCACGCCACGCAATAAAATCTCCGGCGACAACCGCTTGCATACACAGTTACGCTCGACTGAATTATCACGCCACATATTTTGTAGTTCCATTTGTAAAGGCAACTGATTACATTATTGGCCCTCTATACTGCTATTTTAGCCGTTCGATTGGTGCTGCGCCTGTAGATTGTTTTGATTGGTGCTGTCATCTGTTAGCTGTTCACTCAACTACGTACTATCTTGGTCCACTTCAGGATGTCTGTCACGGTAAACGCTGGTAGCAAAAATCAGTTACAATGCTTGGGAAAGAGTACGGGAGAGAGCAGGAGCTAATATTACCCGTATTCTGAAAGAAGTACGCAACTTTAATAGCACAATTACCTTTGGAGATTATGAATAGTCCAAAGATCGACTGCAGGAACTATAGTGTACACTAACAAATCTCGATAACGAAATACACTATCGTCTCGATGCCGCTGATTACGCTGCTGATGTGTTCAAATATGACGAATACATACATAGGCGCAGCCAAGCGCGCTATTGTACGCACGGCACGGGTAATAGAGTGGAAACTTACAGGGTGCACGCACTTCATTCAACATGTATACGTCACTACTGATACTCGGATTTTGGTTGTGACGTGTTCGATATGCCTGTCATCATTGGCGATGATGTGGCGCAGACGAATAGCGAAATTCTGCATGGCCCGCTGAAGTGCTGCAACATCGACACTGTCGGTGACCTCCTGCATGGCTGTTCTCAGCTCAGCAATGGTTTCGGGGTTATTGCTGTACACTTTGTCTTTAATATAGCCCCACGAAAAGGAGTCGCATGTGTTCAGATTCGAGAATATGGCGGCCAATCGAGGCCCATACCAGTGGCCTCTGGGTACCCCAGAGCCAGAATGTGGTCCCAGAGTGCTCCTCCAGGACATCAGACGCACTCCTGCTTCGATGAGGTCGACCTCCGTCTTCCATGAAGCACATTGAGCCGTGTATCAGCTCGTGCTACACCTTTAGATTGCATTGATTTCCCTTTTCGTCCCCTGACATGTTTGTTTGATATGTTGTCTGTCATTAAGTGGCTGCTTGGTTGTCTTTTCCCTCTGCTTCCAGGATACTGCTATGGAGGAAGTGAGATCTTTGGCCGGCTGTAACCTCGTGTGGTGGCGCGGAAGTAGCGGGGGTTGCGCACAGAGTGAGTCTGGTGGACAGGGGAGGGCAGTGTGGCTCTCCAGCGCAAAGCAGGCGTGGTCGGTTGTACCGAGACGTCACGTGATGTATGTCGGTTGTGTGTAACGAGCGGGTCGAGTTGACGGAAGAGTTCCCCGCGTGTTGGTTGTATACAGAGTCGCCCCACGAGTAGTTGCTGTTCATTTCGCCTTGGTGGGACGTTAACAAGCTTCTTTAAGTCCTCCATTTCAACACTGGAGTTTAAAAGGAGGCACCTAACATGAAGGAGCGGTCACTACCCGTCAACGTTCCAGAGAAGAAGTGAACTCCGGTGACAGAGCGTGTTGTCGCGTGACCGTGGCGTGTTGGGTACGCTGGTGACGCGTGCGCGGTCGGATGTGTGGATCCTTGCCATCGGGGCTCGTGTACTGATTGTTCGAGCATAATTGCAAGTTAAGTTCGTGGAAGGTCTAATCATTAAGTAGTAATTTTGTGTAACGACCGTCTCTTCTGCCCTACGGCCTCCGGGTTTCCTGTCCCTGTCACCGGTGTAATTGAAGACAGTGTTCTTTCCTCCTCCTCTCGTTACTGTCCGCTGGGAGGTGTAGTTTTGGCAGTTTGTTTCGTTATTCTGTCGTGGGTTATGAGTAAATTCATGCTTCTTGTTGGTTGATCATGTGGTCGCTCATTCAGAACTGTGTGGTGTAAGGTTTCCTTGCACGAGGTAAGCTCTAATTCTGTCATCAAGTTAAGCGATCTTATAACAAGTTTTCGCTGGCTAAAAGTCGGTCCAGTGACCAGCCTGAGAGTGGCAATTGTGTTTACGGGCGTGTCTAAATTGGTCAGTATTCTGTCTAGCCTGAGCATCCCTGCGTGGGTGATTTGTGGCCGCGGGTCCGTCATATCTGTTATGTTCTAATGATTTTCCAGGACACTTTTGTTTAATTTTTTTTTTAATTCCTCCAAGTTTGTAAATTCCTTTTATTGCCATTAATCGTGTGTTTGTTGAGACCTGGTTAATTTTTTTTAAATGCCGGTGTGGGTAGCTTCAGTACCTCACTGTACCTTATTAACAAAGTTGTGTGTTTACTTTTGTAGCCTGTTTACTAATGTTCTTTAAGTTTTTTAAACTGTTGTATTGCTATAAATTACTTTGATTGGCTTTAGCGGCGTGTTTTAAAAGGTAGTACATTGCCGTACTGCTACGTTCTGTGTTTTTTATAATTTTTTTTATAAATGTTGTATTGCTATAAATTACCTGATTGCCGTTAGCGGCGTGTTTAAAAGGCTGTTTATTGCCGTACTGCTAGTTTCTGTAAGATACGAATAAAACATTTGTGTGTGAAAATCTCAACTCGACAGTAAACTACTAGAAATTTGGCCCCGTTTCCCAACTTGTGGTGTGGCTTGTAGTAACCGTCACCACTGTGTGTGTGTGTGTGTGTGTGTGTGTGTGTGTGTGTGTGTGTGTGTCACACATCTTGCCGAAATCAGGATCACTTCGGATAATGGGGATGAAATACTCTTTCAAAGCCTTCACGTACCGTTCGGTAGTCACCGTGCCACCAAGGAATATCGCACCGTGGCTGGACATTGCACACCACACATTTACCCGTCGAAGGTGAAGAGACTTCTCGGTCGCGGATTCTCAGACAGCCAAAAGCGCCAATTTTGCTTATTGACGAACCCATCCAAAAGAAAGTGGGCTTCGTCGCTAAATCAAACCATGCATGCGAATACTAACTCCCATCATGCTCCGCGGCCAAAGGTGCAGTTTGAACGTCCTGGTGTAAACCCTTCTGTTCGGTTCTATACACTTCAGTCCGGAATCGCGCTGCTGCTAGGTCGCAGGTTCGAATGCTGCCTCGGGCATGGATGTGTGTGGTGTTCTTAGGTTGGTCAGGTTTAATTAGTTCTAAGTCTAGGGGACTCATGACCTCAGATGTTAAGTCCCATAGTGCTCAGAGCCATTTGAACCTAAGGTATCCACCACTCATAAACACCTATTTCTGCTTGGCTGCTTTGAAGGAGAACCAAAGTATTTATTTGATGGGATTGCTTTGATCTCTGACAAATATGAAGAAACAAAGAGAATCCTCACAGCTCGCTGTGGCAATGAAAAGAGGATTATACAAACTCAGCTGGATTATTTAGAATCTATTAAGCAATTTAAATTTTCGAATCCAGAATCCCTTAATTCCACGTTTATCTGATGCAACCGCCGCATCCCAGTTTTGCGCGCTCTCGGTGAAGACGTAAATGCTTATGATCGCGTGCTAGCATCAAAAATTCTCAGAACTTTTCCTGATATCTGCCGACGCTGGGTCATTCACGTCAAGCGAATCGGTCTTTCAGAAGGGGACATATTCAGTTGATGGAATTTATAGGAAAGGAAATAGACGCAGTGCTTGTTCCCCCAGTTGCAGCCCTTCATGCCCGCGCTATTCAGAAACAAACATTATCCAAGGGCAATAAAAACCGCGGTCCATTTTCCGTCTATTGCGAAGAATGTGGATATTGGGCCCAAAAATGCAGTTAAGTTATTAACCTGACTAAAAGAAAACAGGAATTGGAAAATACTAATCGATGTTTTCTATGCCCAATCAGAGGACATAAAATTTGAGATTGAGGGAAGAGTAGAGGAGCATTTTCTGCTAAGTGTAAGAAACATCACAAGTCGATATGCGTCGAAGGTACGACGTGAAAGAAAGCACCACAGAGCAACATCTGTTAGTGGAATAGACCCAACGGAGTCAGATAGCCTCGTAATGTCATCTTGAGGAATTTCTCACACGCCTTAAACACACGCTCTGTCAGCTCATGAAAATGCTTGTTAACCCAGCGTCTACCACTCAGTGATGTGGAGGTGCGCATTTCGAATTACACGACAGTTTCAGGCGGCCAATTTCTGCCTCCCTCAGATTATCAGTTGCAGTCCGCACTCTTAATTCACTCCAAATTCTGCGAGCAACGCACAGTAAGTTACTCATCTTTGAAGTATTGTGGTAAATATGACCAAAGATAACTACCTCATCAGTAGGCTGTGATTTGAGACTTACAATGTGAAGTAATGGAATACTTTTAACTAATAGTTTCCCTGCAATCGTTTGAAAACTGTTGCATAGCTAAACAACATGCGAATCAAAAATATTTGGTTTTTATTTTTTGTGCTAAAAATGAAACGTTTTGGGAAAAATTACTTGATTTCGAGTACATGTAGCGTAGCCGATGACTCAGTTTTCAACTTTCTGCATGGCGCAACGAAGTCTGCCACAAAGAGTTTATGACAAAGAATTGCGTTATTGATGCCAAACAATTCATCACAGTGCATAGTAGCTTCAAAAGAGGAATTTTGCAACACGAGATAAACCTGTACATCATACGTGTTTTTTTTCTTTTATTCATGCCAGCTCAGCCACTCACACATACATATAACCGTGATTCTCATATCAATGTTTACTCTGATTGTAAACATTTTACATCACGATGTCCTACCATCAGTGCCGTGACATATCGCTCCAAAGGCCAATTCACACAGAACACACACAATTTACGCCTCCAGACAACTGTCCTGGAGTGCGCTGCTTACATCTAAGTTACATGACGTTCATTTACTTAACATTATTTGCAGCATAACTTTGACTAAATGATGGGCTCGGTTGATAGGACACATTCCGGGTCATCAAGAGAGGGAAGTGTGTGTGTGTGTGTGTGTGTGTGTGTGTGTGTGTGTGTGTGTGTGTGTTGCATGGGGGCTTAATTATTTAAAATGCGAATATTTTTGGTAGCTGTAAGTCCGATTACGCTGTTTCGTAAACGGTTGGCCCTGACTAGTATTTGTACGCAATCTGACTGCATAGAACAACAACAAAGAATGAAATGAAATTTTCGTTGACACAATTAATTAATTAAGTCCCCAGCAACTATAAAACCAACGCAACAACAAGCACAAGAGTAACTGTTCTGTGTGTGGAAGTATGACTCAACGTACATCTGGCACGGTTCTTCTTCAACAAGACTAGAATTTTTAAATACCAATTATACTGACGTGATAAAAGAAAATTAGAAATACTATAATTGCGCAAGAAACCCAGAATTACACTCTAATACAAGAACACACGCCAGATGCTTTGTTGACTGAACCTGTAATGACACATTATTCAGGACACTGAAATAATGAGAGAAAAAAGAAAAGTAGTTTGTTACCTTAATTTATATTGATGAAAAGCACTCTAATACATTACAATCTCTCCACACCGACTCGCTACTACCACATCTCAACAAGAACCTTTCAGTATCACATCTCAGCAAGCACTCCTACAAACACTCTCTGCTACGAATTCTTAACAAGTACTGACTGCTACGAGTTCTTAACAGGCACTGTCTGCTACGAGCTCTCTCCAAGCACTGTGTAGGCGGCTTAATAATACTCTTTGGCGCTGCGCGGCTCAGTGTAGCCACCTTTCAGTGTGTGTGTGTGTGTGTGTGTGTGTGTGTGTGTGTATGCGGGGGGTGGGGTTGTAGACGGAGAGCAAGAGACGTATACAGTAAACAGTTTAAAAAGATAGTGGGTTGCAGTAGTTATTCGGAGATGAAGAGGCTTGCACAGGATAGAGTAGTGGATTGAATACCACGACAACAACAACGACCCTGTTCTCAGTGTTTTTTCATGACTCTATGCAGCGGCCTTTAAACACGCCAGACATGTCTCCTGGCCGTAGATGCATAATGTTACACGTAGGAAGCCGTGGCGGGGTCGGTAGTTAAAGTTGTTTGAAAGATACTGTGAATTCTTCTGCTAAAATAGTTTAAGGAACGTAAAATTATAATTTCAGAATAAAATTCAGTCGGCAGTTGCAAATATATTTTTTTACTTTGGTTTCCCGGTTTTGTCAAGTTAATTTGTCAAATTTAGCAGCGTACAGAATTAGGGATACAATAAATCTTTAGACCTTAGCTATACTTTTAGGTTAATTATAACAAGTATTTCATAGGTTTATAACGTCCCCTAGTTTGGAGGCTTCTGATGATGACAAAGTAATTTGCCGAAACCGACAAATCAAAATAAAAAAAATCAGTCGTGCCCTGAGGAAGGCAGTTGCAATTCAGCCGAAACGTCGGTTTTAGTTTATTATTGTTAGTTTTTTAGCAATGACGCGGCATAACACCCAGAAGAATTTTAATCACTATGACACCGGCCGCGGAAGCTTATGTTCTTATATCGAAAAATATATATTTGCAGCTGACGACTGAATTCTATTCTGAAATGTCGATGGTTAAGTCATACTTCGTTGGCCGTGCAAAATCTTGTATTGTACCTTGAAAGGGAAAGTTTTTAGCAGCAAATATGAACTGAGTTATACTTTCCAATAGCATCCACTTCGAGATATACGAAGTATGTCAACAAAGTAAGTTACGTTTGGTTATATAAAACGAACGTGTACAGACACAGAAAAAATATTTATTGTTAAAAAATCTACAACTGTTAAATTACTTTTCTACATAGCTTCCAAAATTTTGAAGGCACTTGTCATAGCGTGGCTCAAGTTCTTGTAGTCCTTCTTCGTAGAAGGTTACCGCCTGTGTATTAAACCATGTGGTAACATTTTCTTTCAGCTCGCCATCATCGTTGAAGTGTTGACCACCAAGGACAGATTTTAGATGTAAGAAGAGATGAAAGTTGCTAGGAGCCAGGTCTGGGCTGTACTGAGGATGATCAAACGCGTCCCAGAGAAATTCCCGTAGGAGTTGTTTAATCACATGCGCCGGTGAAGTCAGACACTCGATCACCTTCTTCACTGAAGTCTGACCCATCTTCTAACCACTCATTCACTCACAGCATTTTGTCTGTAAACCTTGAAGATTTACCGGTTCAAATGGCTCTGAGCACTATAGGACTTAACATCGGAGGTCATCAGTCCCCAAAACTTAGAACTACTTAAACCTAACTAACCTAAGGACATCGCACACATCCATGCCCGAGGCAGGATTCGAACCTGCGACAGTAGGAACATTTGCCGATGAATTTCCTTTGGTTTAACTTTCTTTGCATTTAGAAAACGAATCACAGATCTGATTTCACACGCGGTGGCGTATTCAATTACGGCTGACATTATAAGGAAGCACTACAATGCGCACATCGGCAGCAGCGATCTGAAAATGGCGTACATGTGTTCTCCTTGAGTCGGAGTAACTGTCGCGCATGCTCGTACTGGGATCGTTGCGCTGCCGCGGATGGAAACAGAAACGGAACTTACTTTGTGGGCGACCCTCGTATGTAGCTTGTAACTGGTTTTTGCTGACAGTTCTGTTTAATTTGTCGTCAGTTATTGATCTTTGTTGTGCAATAGAGTAATAAGATAACAGACCATTAAATACAGTACTGCGAAGATTTTTTTTTCGATTGCAATTCTTCTATATTTGTCCGCCTGCTTAGCTGGGTGGTAGCGTGGTTGCCTCCCGTGCACTGGGCAAGGGTTCATTTCCCGGTCGGGTTGCAGATTTTCTCCGCTCGGTGACTGGGTGTTATGTTGTCCCCATCATTATTTCATCCTCACCATTGGCCGCAAGTCGCCCAGTGTGGCGCCGACTGAAATAAGACTTCCATTTAGCGACCGAACCTGTCTGAGACGCCTGCCGCTGTGGCCGAGCGGTTCTAGGCGCTTCAGTCTGGAACAGCGCGACCGCTACTGCCGCAGGTTCGAATCCTGCCTCGGGCATGGATGCGTGTGATGTCCTTAGGTTAGTTAGGTTTAAGTAGTTCTAAGTTCTAGGGGACTGATGACCTTAGATTCTAAACATTCTGCGTGGTGTCTGTTTGTTCTATATCGTGTCTCCCTACCATTTTCGCGCAACGACGCTCTGAGCGTGTTTTTTAGGGAATCGACTAGTTTGAACCTGGGACCTGTTGCTGGTAAGGAGACGCCAGACCACACATGACATGTAGAATTCAGGAGAGTTTAGTGAGACTAGCGATGATACAACCAAATACTTAATGATTTCAGCGTCAGCTCCACTGCACTCCCTGTAAAAGAGTCTTAATACTAACTAAACTTAGTGGAAGGGGTTCAAGGCTTTCCTATTTTTAGTTAGCTGGTAAAATAACGTCGAAAAAGCAGTTAAGTTTACAATTGGAAATTTTATTCTACTCACAAAACACCGTTTATAAATTGCACTATTGATAAAAGGAAGCGTTTTAATACATGATGGTAAAAACCAATTGCGTTCAACAAAAATGTGAACGAATATTCCCTGAGTGGGTCTCCAAGTTCTACAATCTATCGAAGGATGACCTATGCCATGTCACATCAATAATCTAGGTTTAAATTAAGTTTCACAAAAGATCAAACTATCAAAATGGTCTACAGTGACCCTCAGTTATCTTTAATTACTTATCTAACTTGTCGTAAATTACAGTGGCTGATGTGGCTTCTCAATAACTATATAACAGAAAAATCATCGCGTCTCAGTTTTTTACTTCAAGTGGCAAATGTGAACACCATGAGCTTTAATTGACGGTCGACACTAGTATTACGTAAAGGGAATGTACCAGATGAGACTTCTGCAGTTCTGAGTGAAGCCTTATGCGCTGAAAAATGCGGCATCGCGTGCATTCATTACCTTGTCGGTGTTCGTCAGGGGGCGGCGGCCGGTGCAGCTCCGTCCAGCTCGCCCTCTCGGAAGCAACTCTCTCCTAACTTCTCCTTGCTACAATTTACCGAAGTTGGTTTAAAAAAAACTATCTGGCTGTGTTTTCATCTGACCAATCAGGGTCTCAATGTTAACCTTAAGCTCCGCCTACAAAAATTGTCTGTCCAATGAGAAACGTTATACTTTTCGTGGTGGGGCAATGTTTTTAAAGTTTGCAACGTAACAGAGAAGTGAAAACGTCTCACGCTAAAACTTTCAGCTGGTGTGGTCCTTTTAGCGTTATCGTAAGATCTATACTGTTCTTCTGGAGGGCTCTATCTTTTAACATGGGCTTGGGGGAGGTCCTAACGTAACAGAGACGCGAAAAAGTCTCACGCTAAAAACTTGCGGGTGGTGTGATCGTAGCGGTTAGCTGGCGACGTGGGTGTCCGTCCCTTATCATAGGGCCTTCTCGCTTAACACAGTTCTGCTCTCGGCTTCTGTTCTCGTTTCTCCCCTCGGAACTGCGTCTGTCTCACGGTGGGAAGGTATGACATGCATTTAGGCATTCTTGTTTTAGTCTGTGGTATTCCATTTACTCACTCATTACTCGTATTATTTTGGTTAATTTAATGTCACGATTTATTCGGAGCTATGTGACATACTACTGGATTTGCTTATCATGTCAGGGTTTTCATGGAAGGTGTTGGATTTGCCTCACACCTTACAAGATGTTATGTCCCGTAGTGCTCAGAGCCATTTGAACCGACTGGGACATCCCGGAATACCATACGATCATTTCATTTTTTTTCATTTTTACTTCTATATTTGACACAAACTGCAATTATGGAAAAGCCTTGATCGCAAAATTGTTTATTAAATGTTACGCATTTTGAAAAATCGTCGACAGACATAAGCTGAGGAGCAGTGTACAGAAATTATTAAAAGTAAGTAACACACGGTTACCTGCATTGTACATGATCATGACAAACGCTGTATGCACAATTATTTCATTACTTACGTGTAGATCCAGTTTCAGGCTCGACGAAGTTAGCACACAAACTGTAACCTGAGATGACGGAAGACATGGGATAGCTATATGAACATATACATATGGCGTTACTATCGTGTACACGATGTAGTAAAAGGGCCGTGCGTTGATGCAGCTATCATTTGTACTCAGATGATTCATGTTAGAAGGTTTCCGTCATGGTTATGGCCCCAATGATAGTTGAAGCTTGAGGTATGGAATATTCAATTTCGGAAATCATTAGAGAATTAGCTGTAGTATACAGAGTAGCTGCAGCATTAGACAGTTGCAGCAAAATGCAGGAAGATCTGCAGCGGATATGCACTTGGTGCAGGGAGTCGCAACTGACCCTTAGACAAATGCAATGTATTGCGAATACATAGAAACAAGAATCCTTTATTGTATGATTATATGATAGCAGAACAAACACTGGTAGCAGTTACTTCTGTAAAATATCTGGGAGTCTGCGTACGGAAGGATTTGAAGTGGAAGGATCATATAAAATTAATTGTTGGTAAGGCAAGTGCCAGATTGAGATTCATTGGCAGAGTCCTTAGAAAATGTAGTCCATCGATAAAGGAGGTGGCTTACAAAACACTCGTTCGACCTATACTTGAGTATTGCTCATCAGTGTGGGATCCGTACCAGATCGGGTTGACGGAGGAGATAGAGAAGATCCAAAGAAGAGTGGCGCGTTTCGTCACAGGGTTATTTGGTAACCGTGATAGCGTTACGGAGATGTTTAGCAAACTCAAGTGGCAGACTCTGCAGGAGAGGCGTTCTGCATCGAGGTGTAGCTTGCTGTCCAGGTCTCGAGAGGGTGCGTTTATGGATGGGGTATCGAATATATTGCTTACCCCTACTTATACCTCCTGAGGAGATAACGAATGTAAAATTAGAGAGATTCGAGCGCGTACGAAGGCTTTCCGGCAGTCGTTCTTCCCGCGAACCATACGCGACTGGAACAGGAAAAGGAGGTAATGACAGTGGCACATAAAGTGCCATCCGTCACACACCGTTAGCTGGCTTGCGGAGTATAAATGTAGATGTAGATGTGCATGTAGATTCCGAGATTCGTAATGTCAATGGTGGGCCGATAATACCAAATCTCAGGCATTACCTCCCACCAGGACAACACAGTGGCCAACGGCCTTCACTTAACGACCGAGAACAGCGGCATGTGCGTTAAAAGAGTTGCCAGTGCTAACAGTCAAACAATACTGCATTATATAACCGCAGAAATCAATGTGGGGCGTACGACGAACGCATCCGTTACGACGGAGCGGCGAAATTTGGCTTTACTGGGCTGTGGCAGCAGGCGACCGACGCGAGTGCCTTTGCTAACACCTCGACATCGCCTGCCGCGCCTCACCTCGGCTCGTGACCATGTCAGTGTAACCCTAGACGACTGGAATACCGTGGCCTGGTCAGATGAATCTCTATTTCAATTATTAAGAGCTGATGGTAGGGTTCGAATAGATTAGATTAGTACTTGTTCCATAGATCATGAATATGACACTTCGTAATGACGTGGAACGTGTCAGGTTAATAAAAGGTGCCTATGCAAGGTATTCCATTACACAAAATATTACATGACAATTTTTTTTTTTTTTTTGGGTGGGAGGTGGGGAAATTACCCACTTACTATGTCCAAACATTCATCTAATGAGTAGAAGGAGTTCTTTTAATTTCCCTTTAAATGCTATATGGCTACCTGTCAGCATTCTCATGCCATTAGGTAAGAGACCAAAGACTTTTGTGGCAGCAAAATTTACCCCTTTCTGAGCCAAAGTTAGATTTAACCTTGAGTAGTGAAGATCATCCTTTCTCCTGGTGTTGTAACCATATACACAGCTATTACTTTTGAATTCGTTCAGATTGTAAATATCAAATTTCGAAAGTGAATATATACAGGGTGAGTCACCTAACATTACCGCTGGATATATTTCGTAAATCACATCAAATACTGACGAATCGATTCCACAGACCGAACGTGAGGAGAGAGGCTAGTGTAATTGGGTAATACAAACCATAAAAAAATGCACGGAAGTATGTTTTTTAACACAAACCTATGTTTTTTTAAATGGAACCCCGTTAGGTTTGTTAGCACATCTGAACATATAGACAAATACGTAATCAGTGCCGTTTGTTGCATTGTAAAATGTTAATTATATCCGGAGATATTGTAACCTAAAGTTGACGCCTGAGTACCACTCCTCCGCTGTTCGATCGTGTGTATCGGAGAGCACCGAATTACGTAGGGATCCAAAGGGAACGGTGGTGGACCTTAGGTACAGAAGAGACTGGAACAGCACATTACGTCCACATGCAACACCTTTTTATTGGTCATTTTCACTGACGCACATGTACATTACCATGAGGGGTGAGGTACACGTACACACGTGGTTTCCGTTTCCAATTACGGATTGGAATAGTGTGTGTCCCGACATGTCAGGCCAATAGATGTTCAATGTCGTGGCCATCATTTGCTGCACACAATTGCAATCTCTGGCGTGATGAATGTCGTACACGCCGCAGTACATCTGGTGTAATGTCGCCGCAGGCTGCGACAATACGTTGTTTCATATCCTCTGGGGTTGTAGGCAGGTCACGGTACACATTCTACTTTAACGGACCCCACAGAAAGAAGTCCAGAGGTGTAAGATCAGGACAACGGGCTGGCCAATTTATGCGCACTCCACGTCCTATGAAACGCCCGTCGAACATCCTGTCAAGGGTCAGCCTAGTGTTAATTGCGGAATGTGCAGGTGCACCATCATGCTGATACCACATACGTCGACGCGTTTCCAGTGGGACATTTTCGAGCAACGTTGGCAGATCATTCTGTAGAAACGCGATGTATGTTGCAGCTGTTTGGGCCCCTGCAATGAAGTGAGGACCAATGAGGTGGTCGCCAATGATTCCGCACCATACATTCATACATTTACAGTCCACTGTCGCTGTCGCCCTACCTGTCTGAGCCAGCGAGGATTGTCCACGGACCAGTAATGCATGTTCCGTAGATTCACTGCCCCGTGGTTTGTGAAACCGGCTTCATCGGTAAACAGGTAGAACTGCAACGCATTCTCTGTTAATGCCCATTGACAGAATTGCACTCGATGATTAAAGTCATCACCATGTAATTGCTGACGTAGCGACACATGAAACGGGTGAAAGCGATGACGATGCAGTACGCGTATGACACTACTTTGACTCAGTCCACCGGCCCTCGCAATGCCCCGTGTACTCATGTGTGGGTTCATGGTAACAGCAGCTAACACACCAACTGCACCCGCTTCTCTTGTGACGGGCCTGTTACGGACCCGTTTGCGTGCTACGACCATACCTGTTGCATACAGTTGGCGGTAGATGTTTTGCAATTTGCGGCACGTTGGATGCTCTCTGTCCGGGTACCGTTCTGCATACACCCTGCAGGCTTCAGCTGCATTTCGTCGACACTCGCCACAGATGAGTACCATCTCCGCCTTTTCAGAGTTCGAATACACCATGGTCACAGTTCCCACAACACTACACTATCACAGACGTCTGGTAACACGGTGTACTACAGTTGGTCTGCGTGCGGAGACGAACGCAGAATAACAATAGCAGCAAGCGCTACATGCGGACACTGCGACAGCTAGACCAAACCACAACAGTGCACTACAGCCACACTCATAAACACGGTCGTCATCGTAAACATGTCCCTGCAGATGCTACTCGCCGACCGTGGCCCGTGTTTGTTACAACACGCAACTGAACGTCGAAGGTTTCAAGCGTTAACTTTAGGTTACAATATCTCCGGATATAATTAACATTTTACAATGCAACAAACGGCACTGGTTACGTATTTGTTTATATGTTCAAATGTGCTAACAAAACAAACGTGGTTCCATTAAAAAAACGTAGGTTTCTGTTAAAAAACATACTTCCGTGCATTTTTGTATGGTTTGTCTTAAACAATTACACTATCCCCTCTCCTCACGTTCGGTCTGTGGAATCGGTTCGTCAGTATTTGATGTGGTTTACGAAATATATCCAGTGGTAACGTTAGGTGACTCACCCTGTATATTGTGAGGCTACAGTGAAGATCCCTAGCTCTTTAAATGTGTCTGCAGAATGATCTTGGACGAGCACCAGCAATTATTCTGATTACAAGCTTTTGTGCAATGAACACTCTTTTACTCAATGATGAGTTACCCAGAATATGATGCCATACGAAAGCAGAGAATGAAAATAGGAGTGGTCAGCTAATTTACTGAGATGTATACCGGCAAAATTTTTAATGACCCTAATAGAATAGGTAGCTGAACTCAAACGTTTTAGCAAATCTACAGTGTGTTTTTTTGCAGTTCAACCAGTCATCATTGCATACACCTAGAAATTTTGGATACTCTACGTTAGCTTCCGATTTCTGATCGAAGTCTGTGTTTATTAATGGTGTCATTATATTTACTGTGTGGAACTGTATATACTGTATTTTGTCAAAGTTTAATGAGAGCCTATTATCAGAGAACCACTTTATGATTTTGTGAAAAACATCGTTTACAATTTCATCAGTTAATTCTTGTCTGTTGGGTGTGATAGCTATACTTGTATCATCGGCAAAAAGTACCAGCATTGCATCATAGTGAATATAGAGTGGCAAGGCATTAATATATATTAAGAACAGCAGAGGACCCAAGATCAAACCTTGCGGCACCCCATTCTCGATTGTTCCCCAGTTTGAGAAATCACCAGTTTCTTGCATATTATGTGAACATATTATTTCAACTTTCTGCACTCTTCCAGTTAAGTATGATTTAAACCATTTGAGGGCTGTCCCATTCATACCACAAAAAATGGTTCAAATGGCTCTGAGCACTATGGGGCTTAACTGCTGTGGTCATCAGTCCCCTAGAACTTAGAACTAACCTAAGGACATCACACACATCCATGCCCGAGGCAGGATTCGAACCTGCGACCGTAGCGGTCGCGTGGTTCCAGACTGTAGTGCCTAGAACCGCTCGTCCACTCCGGTCGGCCATTTATGCCACAGTACTTGAGCTTATCTATAAGTATTCCATGATTTACACAATCAAAAGCCTTTGACATATCACTAAAAATCCCAATGGGTGACTTCCGGTTACTCAGAACATTTAATGTTTCATTAGTGAAAAACCTTTCTGGAAACCAAACTGACATTTTTTTAAAACTTTATTTTTACAAAGGTGTGAAGCTACTGTACACACTCCGCTGCAGAGTGAAAATCTCATTCTGGAAACATCCCTCAGGCTGTGGCTAAGCCATGTCTCCGCAATATCCTTTCTTTCAGGATTGCTAGTTCTGCAAGTTTCGCAGGAGAGCTTCTGTAAAGTTTGGAAGGTGGGAGACGAGGTACTGGCAGAAGTAAAGCTGTGAGTACCGGGCGTGAGTCGTGCTGCGGTAGCTCAGTTGGTAGAGCACTTGCCCGCGAAAGGCAAAGGTCCCGAGTTCGAGTCTCGGTCGGGCACACAGTTTTAATCTGCCAGGAAGTTTCATATCAGCGCACACTCCGCTGCAGAGTGAAAATCTCATTCTGGCTACTGTAGAATACATTACGTAGTGTGGCACAGACCGCACGAAGCCATGGACCCAAGTTATCAACAAGGCACCGTTCAAGCTGCTGGGTCTCTATAATCATGTGGGCTGTGTTTACATGCAATAGACTGGGATCTTCATGTTCCCAAATAATGATCGAACTTTTATTGATGACAATGCCGCGCATGTCACCGGGCCACAATTGCTCGCGTATGGTTTGAAGAACATTCTGGACAACTCAAGCGAATGATTTGGCCACCCACATTTATGGGAGGCGATCGTGTAGAAAAGCTTGCACCGGCAACGCTTTCGCAATCACGAGCAGCTATAAAAAAAATTACTCCATCATCAGGCCACAAGTGGCACATCGGGACCATCCGACCGCCCTGTCATCCTCAGTTGAGGATGCGGATAGGAGGGGCGTGTGGTCAGCACCGCTCTACTGGTCGTTACGATGGTTTTCTTTGACCGGAGCCGCTACTATTCGGACGAGTTGCTCCCCAGTTGGCATCACGAGGCTAAGTGCACCCCGAAAAATGGCAACAGCGCATGGCGGTCCCGATGGTCACCCATCCAAGTGCCGGCCACGCCAGACAGCGCTTAACTTCGGTGATCGGAACGGAACCGGTGTATCCACTGCGGCAAGGCCGTTGCAATGGACGGTTATAGAGGCAGCATATTTCTGGTTAACTCCATGCCATGTCAAGATGCTGTGCTACGCCTGGTAAAAGGATGTCCGACACGCTATTACTAGGTATCATATGACTTTCGTCAATTCAGTATATATGAAACTTCCGTTACAGTACTGTCCAGAGGTGGAAGTGTGCAAAGTGTACCTAAGCACAATATTCTGCACAATTCACACTATTGTTGATGAGTAACAATGACTTACCTTGAAAATACTAAGCTCGCATAGCGATGAAATTTTAACGAAAATATCCCACAGGAATGGAAATACTGGAGTACCATGTTCCCTGTTGTGAAGTCATCGTACAACTGTATCACAAAGTCAACAGTTGAGGCTGTTAGGCCCCAGTTGTTCTAAATGTGTGATCTATTTAACGCGACATGCTTCGGGACAACATTATCAATTTCTTAAGGGTTAACATACCATTTGGAAGCCGGCAGCTGTGGCCGAGCGGTTCTAGGCGCTTCGGTCCGGAACCTAGTGGCTGCTACGGTCGCAGGTTCGAATCCTGCCTCGGGCATGGATGTGTGTGATGTCCTTAGGTTAGTTAGGTTTAAGTAGTTCTAAGTCTAGGGGACTGATGACCTCAGATGTTATGTCCCATAGTGCTTAGAGCCATTTGAACCAACCATTTGGAAAAGTTAAAGGTAATAATCTATATCTACATCTACATGATTACTCTGAATACTGACCGAGGATTTATCGAATCATCTTTAAGCTGTCGGCCACGACAGCTGAATGATCAGCGTGACGGACTCCCGTCCTAAGGGGCCCGGGTTCGATTCCCGGCTGGGTCGGGGATTTTCTCCGCTCAGGGACTGGGTGTTGTGTTGTTTTCATCATCATTTCATCCCCGAACGGGGAGCAGGTCACCCATTGTGGCGTCGAATGTAATAAGACCTGCACCAAGGCCGCCGGACCTGCCCCGTAAGGGGCCTCCCGGCCAATGACGCCAAACGCTCATTTCCGTTTTTTCCATCTTTAAGCTACATCTCTACCGGTACACTCTTGAAATCGTACGGGCAATCGAACACTTAAATCTTCCCGTGTGAGCTTCCACTTCTCATATTTTATTATGATGATCATTTCTTCCCTTGTAGGTGGGCGTCAACAAAATATTTTCACACTTTGCGGAGAAAGTCGGTGATTGAAATATCATGAGAAGATCCTGTCGCAGCGAAACACGCCTATGTTCTAATGACTGCCATCCAAATTCATGTATCATATCGGTGGTATTTGCACACCTATTTCGAGATAACACAAAATAAGCCGCCCCTTTTTTAACTTTTCTCGACGTCCTTCGTCAATCCTATCTGGTAAGGAGCCCACGCCAGAAGATGGTTGACAAGCGTTATGTACTCGTAGGCAGTCTACTTAGTAGAACTCTTACATTTTGTAAGTGTTCTTTCACTAAATTGCTGCGTTTGGTTTGTTTTCTCCACTCTATCTATGTGATCGCTCCAATTTAAGTTATTCGTACTTGAAATCCCTAAGTATTGAGCTGAGTTTACTGCCGTTAGATTTGTGTGATTTATCGAGTAGATCAATTCTGTTCGAGTGGATGACTCCACACTTTTAATGATGTAGGATCGTCACTTTTTGCACCATACAGATATCCTGTCTAAATCACTTTGCAGTCTATTTTGATCTTCTGATGGCTTTACATGACAGCAGCATCTGCAAACAATCTACGACGACTTCTCAGATTGTCTCCTAAATCGTTTATGTAGATCAGGAGCAGGTGAGGGTCTATAATTCGTTGGGGAACGCTAGATATTACTTCTGTTACACTCAATGACTTCCCGTCAATTATTACTAGCTGTGACCTTTCTGGCACAAAACCACAAATACAGTAACGCAACTGATACGATATTCCGTAGGCACGATTGTGAAGCACTGTGTCAAAAGCCTTCAGCAAACCTAAAAACATTTAATGAATTTTATGTCCCCTGTCGATAGCACCCATTACTTCGTGAGAATAAAGAGCTATTTGTGTTTCGCAGGAACGATATTTTGTGAATCCGTGATGGCTATTTGTCAATATATCGTTTTTTTTTCGATTTAATTCTTAATGTTCGGAAACAGTACTTGTTCCAAAATCGTACTGCAAATCGATGTTAGCGGTGTGTGTAATTCAGCGGATTACTCCTATTGCTTTTCTTGGGTATTGGTATGACTTGCGCAACTTTTCAGTCTTTGAGCTGTATGCGATTGTTAAGTACGGAGCTATTGTATCAGCATACTCCTGAAAGTAACCTGACTGGTATATGATGTGGACCGGAAGCCTTGACCTTCTTAAGTGTTTCAAGCTGCTTCGTTACACAGATGACACGTAATAATGTTTGCCGCATGCTTATAATTTTTTACTGCGGCAAATGGCATATAAATTTTAAGAACTTGGTAGTGGGAAAATGTAGTTGCGAAATATGTTGCGCTAAATGAAGCACACATTTTGAACAGCTGGTGCGTAATAATCCGGGTAACTGAGTAGCACTTCCATTGCTTTACGTCATTTCAGTCAGTGTTCTAATTTAAGGAATTTGTGACTTCATAAGGATAGAATGAAAAGCCACAACTAACTTGTATATACTCTGCTGCAAGTACTTACTAAGTACTTTGAGCATCCGCATTCCTTTTGTGCTGAGTTTCTGTTTACCCTAGTCTCATAAAAAGCGTCACTTTGGGAGATTAATATTCTGATCATCTGGAGGGCGAATCGTAATTAAGAAATGTTGGGAAAGGCGCGTGGGCGGATGATAGCGGCTTCTACAAAGACAGTCGCGCTACCAAAGGCGGGTCCTCCGTAAGTGGTTCCAGATAAGCCAGCGGGGAGGGGAGACGAGGGAGGCCTGGAAAATGAAATTCTGTCTGGGGCGTCGCTCTGGATCACTGGAGGGCGGATACCGCCGCTAAGAGCGAGGTGCTCGCGCACAGTCCGAATTTGCTCCAACAGACAAATTTTATGGAGATAGTTTTCATAATTTTGTTCATATTACACAGTTGTAAAATTCATAACAGGAGAGATCCTCCATGAAACACAGTCACTGTAAAGAAACCTAAAGAAACAGAGATTACTGCATAGTGGGTACAATAGAAAGCATATGCTATTGATAGATGCTGAATGAAATATGTTTGGTAGGCAAGAGAGCAATGCGTGAAGTCTTCAGTGAATAGCGTAGGAGATTGACCTTTCACAAAACCTGTAGAAATTCTGATCGTATGTAAAGGCTGTTAGTGTCACCAAATTTAGTGTCCAGTCACTCATGATACACAGGACATAAAATCCCGTCTGAGGCCTGCTATCATTTTTATGTTAATAATTGGCAACCAATGCTGTACAATCGCAATTAAGTCATGAGATGTTCAATTGACTCTCTTATTAGAACATGTTACGCGTTTCGGGATTATACCCATCTTCAGACATCACAAACTTCAACTCCTTCCTAACCAACCACGCATACAGCCTTGACAACTCAAAGAAAGTGTCGAATAACTTATGAATGCGACACAAGAAGTCTTGAAGCAGAGCATATACTGTACGCCTGGTTGGTTAGGAAGAAGTTGAAGTTTGTGATGTCTGAAGATGGTGTAACCCCGAAACGGTTAACATGTTGTAATAAGAGTCAATTGAACATCTCATGACTTTATTGCGATTGTACAGCATTGGTTCCCAATTATTAAGTCACTCATGGACAATGCAGGAATGAAAGTGAGGGATGCAGAGCAAAGCAGATATGGTTAACTCTGTTTTCAAGTGTTGCTTTACAAAAGTAAACCCAGACGAATAGCCCCAGTTCAAACATCGTACCACTAAAAGATGAGTGAATGAGAAATTAGTGTCAGTGGCGTTGAGAAATAGCGGAAATCATTAAAATTGAACAAAACCCCAGGGCTCGATGGAATCGCTTATCAGATACTACATGCAACTCGCGGCTGAGTTAACCTTTCTCTTAACTGTAATCTATTCCTCGAACAAAATAACTCTGCCCAGTAGTTAAAAGAAACGATAGGTCACACATGTCTACAAGAAGGGTAGTAGAAGTGATCCACAAAACTATTGACCAGTATCCTCGACATCGATTTGTTGTAGAATTATGAAACGTATGCTGATTTCAAAGATAATAAGGTATCTCGAACAGAATAACCTTCTCCGTGCCAGCCAGCATGGATTTAGAAAACATAGATCTTGTGAAATATAGCTCGAATTTTTCTTACCTGACATCCTGTAAGGATCAGGGTAGTCAGATAGATGCAGTATTTCTCGATTTGCGAAAAGCATTTGACTCAGTACCACACCTACGATTATTTTTAAAAGTTGGTGTACCAAAGAAAATTTGAGGCTGGATTGGGAACTTTTTGGTCGAGAGGACGCAACATGTTGTCTTAGATGGGTGTAGAGGTAACTAAGGGTATTCGCCAGGGAAATGTGTTTGGACCCTTGCTGTCCATGTTGTACATTATTGCCGTTGAAAACACTCTTAATAATAACGTCAGACTCTTTGCATGATGCTGGTATATTATCTGAAAAAGGCTGCATAAATATTCTGCCAGATCTCGATAAGATTTCAAAGTGGTTCCAAGATTGTCAGTTTGCCTTAAATGTTCAGAAATATAAAATTGTGCACTTCGAAAATCGAAAACACTTTTATTTATTTTTATTTAATCGTATGACTATGGCCCCCCGTCGGGTAGATCGTTCGCCGGGTGCCTGTCTTTCTATTTGACGCCACTTTGGCGATGTGCAGTCGATGATGATGATAGGATGATGATGAGGACAACACAACACACAGTCCCTGGGCAGAGAAAATTCCCCGCCCCAGCCGGGAATCGAACCCGAGCCCAGAGGATTGACAATCCGTCAAGCTGACCATTCAGCTACCGGGGGCGGACGTCAAAATCAGTATCATATGAATGGATGAGTCACAGTAGGAATCTGTAAGCTCGTACACACACTGGGGTGTAACACTTAGTAGGGACATGAAGTGGAACGTTCACATGGTCTCAGTCATGGGTAGCGCAGGTTCAAATGGTTCAAATGGCTCTAAGCACTATGGGACTCAACTGCTGAGGTCATTAGTCCCCTAGAACTTAGAACTAGTTAAACCTAACTAACCTAACGACATCACAAACATCCATGCCCGAGGCAGGATTCGAACCTGCGACCGTAGCGGTCTTGCGGTTCCAGACTGCAGCGCCTTTAACCGCACGGCCACTTCGGCCGGCGGTAGCGCAGGTAGCAGACTTCGGTTTATTGGTAGAAAACTAGACAAATGCTATCAGCGTACAAAGGGTATTGCTTACAAGTCACACATCCTAGAATATTTGAGAAGTGTGTGGGACTCGTACTAAATAGGACCAGAAGGGGATGTTGAAAACACACAGAGAAAGGCAGAATGAATGTTCACAGGTTTGTTTGACCCGTGGGAGTTTTGCACAAGGGTGTTGAAAGAACAGATCTGGCAGACCCTTGAAGATATACAGGAATTGTCCCGAGAAAGCCTACTGACATAGTTTCACGAACCTGATTTAAATGATGACTCTAGAAGTATACTACAGTCTCCTATATGTCGCTCCCGTTGGAATCGTGTCGATTAGATTAAATACACTCCTGGAAATTGAAATAAAAACACCGTGAATTCATTGTCCCAGGAAGGGGAAACTTTATTGACACATTCCTGGGGTCAGATACATCACATGATCACACTGACAGAACCACAGGCACATAGACACAGGCAACAGAGCATGCACAATGTCGGCACTAGTACAGTGTATATCCACCTTTCGCAGCAATGCAGGCTGCTAATCTCCCATGGAGACGATCGTAGAGATGCTGGATGTAGTCCTGTGGAACGGCTTGCCATGCCATTTCCACCTGGCGCCTCAGTTGGACCAGCGTTCGTGCTGGACGTGCAGACCGCGTGAGACGACGCTTCATCCAGTCCCAAACATGCTCAATGGGGGACAGATCCGGAGATCTTGCTGGCCAGGGTAGTTGACTTACACCTTCTAGAGCACGTTGGGTGGCACGGGATACATGCGGACGTGCATTGTCCTGTTGGAACAGCAAGTTCCCTTGCCGGTCTAGGAATGGTAGAACGATGGGTTCGATGACGGTTTGGATGTACCGTGCACTATTCAGTGTCCCCTCGACGATCACTAGTGGTGTACGGCCAGTGTAGGAGATCGCTCCCCACACCATGATGCCGGGTGTTGGCCCTGTGTGCCTCGGTCGTATGCAGTCCTGATTGTGGCGCTCACCTGCACGGCGCCAAACACGCATACGACCATCATTGGCACCAAGGCAGAAGCGACTCTCATCGCTGAAGACGACACGTCTCCATTCGTCCCTCCATTCACGCCTGTCGCGACACCACTGGAGGCGGGCTGCACGATGTTGGGGCGTGAGCGGAAGACGGCCTAACGGTGTGCGGGACCGTAGCCCAGCTTCATGGAGACGGTTGCGAATGGTCCTCGCCGATACCCCAGGAGCAACAGTGTCCCTAATTTGCTGGGAAGTGGCGGTGCGGTCCCCTACGGCACTGCGTAGGATCCTACGGTCTTGGCGTGCATCCGTGCGTCGCTGCGGTCCGGTCCCAGGTCGACGGGCACGTGCACCTTCCGCCAACCACTGGCGACAACATCGATGTACTGTGGAGACCTCACGCCCCACGTGTTGAGCAATTCGGCGGTACGTCCACCCGGCCTCCCGCATGCCCACTATACGCCCTCGCTCAAAGTCCGTCAACTGCACATACGGTTCACGTCCACGCTGTCGCGGCATGCTACCAGTGTTAAAGACTGCGATGGAACTCCGTATGATACGGCAAACTGTCTGACACTGACGGCGGCGGTGCACAAATGCTGCGCAGCTAGCGCCATTCGACGGCCAACACCGCGGTTCCTGGTGTGTCCGCTGTGCCGTGCGTGTGATCATTGCTTGTACAGCCCTCTCGCAGTGTCCGGAGCAAGTATGGTGGGTCTGACACACCGGTGTCAATGTGTTCTTTTTTCTATTTCCAGGAGTGTACATCACGCACATAGGCATTTACACAATCATTTCTCCCGCACCCGATACGTGAATGGAACGGTAAAAAGCCCAAAAAGCTAGTCTAATCCAGCGTACTATATGCCATGCACTTCACAGTGGTTCGCAGAGTATTGATGTAGATTTCTAGGAGTCACAGTAATTTACAGTTGTCTGAAAGATAACACTTTCGCCAGTTGAATGTTTCTTTCTTTTGGACGCTACCGCATTTCTAATCTGCCAGGAAGTTTCACATCAGCTCAGCGTGAGACTTTAATTCTGAAAACGCCCCGCCCAGCTGTGGCTAAGGAATGTATCTCTTTTTTCCACAAGTGCGAGCCCTACAAGTTTCACAGGAGAGTTACTTCTGTGAAGTTTGCGAAGTAGGAGGTAAGGCACTAGTGGTATTAAAGCTGTGAGGATGCGTGAGTCGAGCTGGGGTTGCACAGTCGGCAGCGCATTTGCCCGCGAAAGGCAAACGACCCCAGTTCGAGTCTCGGTGTGGCACGCAGTTTTCCTACAAGCTCACTCTCCGCTGCAGAGCCAAAATTACATTCTGGTGCATTTTTGTTTCTAGGCGATATAGCCATAATGTCTTAAATGTTACCTCCAAAACATTAAGGTACGTAATTTAACATTTTTGTATGTTTGCACATAGGTGAGGGGCAGCATAACGGCTAGTCTGAGGTTGGATGAACTTTTCTACCTGAAGTTGTAACCACTTTACGATAATCGCAAGGTGTACATTCAGACTATCCTATGAGCCCGATTTTTTTCATTCTCATTTGACAGAAACCAACTAAATTATAAGCAATCCGGAAAACTTCCAAGTGGACATCCTAGTGCGCGTGCTTTTGTGTGTGTGTGTGTGTGTGTGTGGGGGGGGGGGGGGGGGGGGCGGCCGGAGTGGCCAAGCGGTTCTAGGCGCTACAGTCTGGAACTGCACGACCGCTACGGTCGCAGGTTCGAATCCTGCCTCGGGCATGGATGTGTGTGATGTCCTTAGGTTTAAGTAGTTCTAAGTTCTAGGGGACTGATGACCTCCAAAGTTAAGTCCCATAGTGCTCAGCGCTATTTGAACCATTTGTGTGTGTGTGTGTGTGTGTGTGTGTGTGTGTGTGTGTGTGCGCGCGCACGTGTGAGTGTGTGGTTTATCAGCGCTCAAAGGCGAGGTCATCAATTTCATTACGAATCGTCATTTTTTCCGTTTTTCGTATTTCCCTTAGTTGCTTTACATTGTTGGAGGTGTGTACCGTCTATGTAACCAATTAAAGGCACTTTGTTGCCATACGCGTTTCGTTTCTTTTATTTGGGAAGCATCAGTGGCCTGTAATACATCTTTTCTTTTTTTACATACAATTAACGTATTATGTGGTAGATGTAACATGCTGCTATATGACACTTTGTCGTGACTTTCTCTTGTTTTTTGGGTTAAAATCAACTTTTGTAGCGCAAAGTAAAGTTCACACTACGAACTTTGTGCTACAATAGTTGATTTTAACCTAAAAAAAGCAAGAGAAAGAACGACAAAATGTAATATAGCAGCATATCATACCTACCACATAATACGCTAATTGTATGTAAAAAAAGGAAAGATGTATTACAGGCCACTGATGCTTCCCAAATAAAAGAAACGAAACGCGTATGGCAACAAAGTGCCTTCAACTGGTTTCATAGACGGTACATACCAGAGAGAGAGAGAAGCACTTCCAACCCACGTCCTCAATTATTTGCTGGATGTACTCCAATCTCTGTCTTCCCCTACAGTTTTTACCCCCTACAGCTTCCTGTAGTACCATGCAAGTTATCCCTTGATGCCTCAACAGATGTCCTATCATCCTGTCTCTTCTTGTTGCATTTATTAATTTCCTCGTCGATAAGGGGGGGGGGAACCTTCTCGTTCCTCACGTTATCAGTCCACCTATTTTTCAACATTCTTCTGTAGCACTACATCTCGAAGGCTTCGATTCTATTCTGCTCCCGTTTTCCGACATTCCACGTCTCTCTGCAATAGAGTGGTGTACTCCAAACGTACATTCTCAGAAATCTCTTCCTCTCGTTAACACCTGTATTTGATATCAGTAGACTTCTCTTGACCAGTAATGCCTTTTCCGTTAGTGGTAGTCTGCTTTTTATATCCTCGTTGCTCCGCCCGTCATAGGTTACTTTGCTGCCTAGGTAGCAGAATTCCTTAACTTCATCTACTTCGTGATTCCCAAGCCCAATATTAAATTTCACGCTGTTCTCATTTCTGCTACTTCTCATTACTTTCGTCTTTCTTCGATCTACTCTCAAGCCATGTTCTGTCCATTCAACAGACCTTGTAATTCTCCTTTACTATCTCTGCGGAGGGCTACATCATAGTGTATTGTATTAATAGTCCCACTCTTAAGTATTCCTTATGTTTTCGTCGTTGCCTCTTTGAAGTACAGTCTAAACAGAGTGGCGAAGTTCTACATCCCTCCCTTGCCGCCTTTTTAATCCGAGCACTTCGTTCTTGTCTTCCAGTTTAGTTGTTCTCTGTTGATTCTTATGGATACTGGTTATTATCCGTCTTTGCCTTTAGTAGAAACTGGAGTGAGTAAAACACAGAAAATGAAATAACAGGTGTCTGATGCAATCTGATCTGCTCAGATGTTCTGAAACTGTCGATTAGAACACATGAAGGACGAGAGGAAAACTAAAATAGATATATAGGTATGTGTGGCTGCCTGAACACTTACAGAAAAGATGCATGACCCAGCCACCTTGAAACGCATTGTAAACTTCTCCCTAAGGTTATAGGGAACAAGTCACAAAACATTAAAATGCGTACCACAATCGTCTCATTCAAAGTGGTTCAAATGGCTCTGAGCACTATGGGACTTAACATCTGAGGTCATCAGTCCCCTAGAACTTAGAACGACTTAAAGCTAACTAACCTAAAGACATCACACAAATCCATGCCCGAGGCAGGATTCGAACCTGCAACCGTAGCGGTCGCGCGGTTCCAGACTGAAGCTCCTAGAACTACTCGGCCACACCGGCGGCCAATCGTCTCATTCTCAGTTACAATACAGGGCAATACTACCGACGAATGGGTCGCAGCCCTCTGGTCCAAACATGAAACACAACCTACTAAAATGTGGTGTAATGTGATCTGTAGCCGCGTGGGATTAGCCGAGCGGTCTAGGGAGCTGCAGTCACGGACTGTGCGGCATGTCCCGGTGGAGGTTCGAGTCCTCCCTCGGGCATGGATGTGTGTGTTTGTCCTTAGCATAATTTAGGTTAAGTAGTGTGTAAGCTTAGGGCCTGATGACCTTAGCAGTTAAGTCGCCTAAGATTTCACACACTTTTTTTTCATTTTGTGATCTGTACACCACATTCAACACACGGAGTATGTACTCAATGGAGCTAGAAGCTATGCGTCATAGGGCTACGTCTGATGCGAAGAAGAGTGAAAAGTACCTTATCCCGTCTGCACGGCTGTAAGAAACAGGACATACTAGTCACATAGGTAAAAAGGGCAAAATAAATTGAGAGAACAAGTTTTGACTGTGATAAAATGAATTGAGGGAAAACAGACCTACTTTACAGTACAAAACACATGTTGAGAGTAAAACATTAATTACATTATAGGGTTATCATTTACACAAATAACAAATTCATTATTACTGTAGAGGAAAAGTGAAATGATTTATAAAATCTTAGTGACAGTTTGCGCAAAAATCATTAATTTCGTCCTCACATTTTGCCCTCAGCATTAAAATTATGAAGATTATTCCTCCCTCCCAGTACAAAGGCTACGCATCGCAGATCCTTAACTGTCGTGCAGAAAGATCTTCTCTCCAACAACAGGAGATTGTCTTAGATTTCGTTTTGTTGCTTTGCCGTAAAACAGTCTGAAACTATCCAAATACCCTCTTCTTGTCCGCAGCACTTACATTTCTCTTGAAATCGGTAGATGTGGTGTACAAACGAACAAATGATTACATGTGTAGAAGAATTGGACAATTTATTCAAGAAAATGAGCTCCACAAATTGAGCACGTCAATAACACATTGGTCCATCTCTGGCCCTTGTTCAAGCAGTTGTTGTGTTTAGCACTGATTGACAGAGGTGTTGGATACCTCATGAGGAATATCGTGCGGAATTCTGTCCAATTGGCCCCTTAGATCGTCAAAATTCCGAGCTAGTTGGAGAGCCATAATGCCCGAAACGTTCTCAATTGGGGAGAGATCGGGCGACCTTGCTGGCCAAGGTAGGGTTTGGCAATCACGAAGACAAGCGGTAGAAACTCGCGGCGCGTGCAGTCGAGCACATCTAACTGAAATGGAAGCCCAGGATGGCTTGCCATGAAGGACGGGGCGTAGAACATCATCGACATAGCGCTGTGCTATAAGGGTATCGAGGGTGACAACAAAAAGGGTCCTAAGAAATGGAATAGTACCTCAGACCATCACTTCTGGTTGTCGGACCGTATGAAGAACGACAGTCTGTCTGGTGTTCCACCGCTGACTCGGGTGTCTCCAGACACGTCTTTGGCCTGGAACGTAATTGACTGCAGTATGGTTGTCTTCAGCGATGAGTGCCGCTTCTAAATGACCGGCGAAGACGAGTATGGAGACGCCCCGGACAGCGGTGGAACGAACGAGACTGCAGTGGAACGTATTTTTGAAGTGTTACTAGCAAACAGGAAAGTTGTATCGACTTATGATTTGAATCTGAATTTGCAATAACAATAAGCAAGCCTCAAGATCAGCGAGAAGGTTGAGAACGATGAAGAGGGGTGGGAGGAAACAGAAGGCGGAAAGAAGGAGATGGACAAAAAAATGAGGCAGCAGCTAATGCATAGAGGGAGGGGAAGAGGAAGGTGAAGGAGGAGCTGGAGAGAGGGGAAGAGAAGAGGGACGAAGACAGGTGGAGGAGGTGATGGACAGAGAGAGAGGGATGGAGGAGGTGGTGGGCAAAGAGATGAGGAGGACGAGATGGACAGGCAGGGGAAAGAAGGACATTATGAAATTTATCCAATTTCCATACATACTAGAAACGTGTGCTTTCTGTACAATTTTTTCTCCATCTAACCAGAATGAGCCACAGCAACGCGTGAGCGGGAAGAGCTAGTTAAACATGCAGGGTGATTTTTTCCACTGTGCACAGACTCTAGGGTTTGATCGATGAGAGGATATGGGAGGAAAACGGTCTAATGAAATTATGTCGGGAAATGCATGGTCTCCATGCTAGAGACCATTTATTCTGTCAACATTGTTACAGAGACTGCGGTCTAATAGGCTCTATACCATGCAGGGTTGAAAATGGTTTCCATGTGCCTTAACGCACGTGTGTATTCGTCGTATCATGTTCCGTCTCAGAGATTCGAATCCTGCCTCGGACATGGATGTGTGTGATGTCCTTAGGTTGGTTAAGTGGTTCTAAGTTCTAGGGGACTGATGACCTCACATGTTAAGTCGCATAGTGCTCAGCCATTTGAACCATTTTTTCGTCTTGCTTAACCTGTACGGGCGGGCCAACTGCCTGGTACTGACACGGCGGTCGCCTTCCATAATCAAATTTTCCTCTAAATCTGGTGCCCGAACATTTCGGGTGCGTCCTTCATGATTTCCTGCTTCCTGTAACGACTCTCTCAGACAAACGGCGAAAAGCTATTACCGACATCGAATGTTGTGGTTATTGTCAGCACGGATAGGTCTCCTGATTCAACCATGCTGCCAACCACACGTAGCCATGTCCTCTCCGCAAGTCAACACCAGGTCGGCAACCCCTCGATTCGGATACGGAACCATTGTGTACAACGCTGTATCACATCCACTACAAGGTGAGTCAGCAAGAGAAGCGGATCGTACACATTACGAACTATTATGGCAAAAGAGGGCGCTAGAGCACGACGTATGAGGAACAGTACCACCCTCTAGGAGGAAAACATGCGTACTGTAACTCTGGCTGCATGGTATAGAGCGTATTACTCCACCGTCTCTGTAACAAATGGTCTCTACTATGGAAACCGTGCATTTCCGGATGTAAGTTCATTAGATCTTTTCTGTTCCGTACCCTCTCATCGATAAACTCCTATAGTTTGTACACGGTGGAAAAAATCACCCTTTATGACAATACCACACTCGTAAGCCAGTAGACTCACATACTGAACCACATAGGGTATACTGAAACAGTTTAGGTCATTAATCACTTTAATTATCAGCAAAATCCGTCATCAAGGTGCAAAGGAGATACGTGGCGTTGTGAGTTGCACAGTGGACCAGATTGAAAGCACCACCCGACTACCTACGCCTTTTGCGTTGGTTCTGTAAACCGCATAAGGGAAATGCCGGGATTTTTCCAACGGAAAGGGAAGAGTGTTTCGATGTCCAAAATAACTTCCTCTATAACCACCTCCAGTAGGATCACGGCTACTAGAGCGATGGCGTATGCAAACAAAACTTCGAGCTAAGGAGAGGCGTACCTTCAACACACGGCGTAAGTAAAACGTACGACCACTAAAATTTGTTATTTTGAGATGAGACTGGAAAAGGCCTAATTAGCACGTAACAACAGAAACGTCGCGCAATGAGCACAGAGTCATTTCCTGTGAGTGAAAGAATACACAGGAGGCGTCAGAGAAATGTAAATATTTATCCTAAGTAGGTGATATCGGCTTACACATACTGTTCTGAGCACTATGGGACTTAACTACTGAGGTCATCAGTCCCCTAGAACTTAGAACTAATTAAACCTAACTAACCTAAGGACATCACACACATCTATGCCCGAGGCAGGATTCGAACCTGCGCCCGTAGCGGTCCCGCGGTTCCAGACTGTAGCGCCTAGAACCGCTCGGTCACCCCGGCCGGCTACTGTTCTGGACGCAAAACTGTAAAACTCCTGTAGTTGGGAATTATCTTACAAGATGTTCGCACGCTCATTTGTACAAGGAAAGTTGTCTTCCAGATTAATTTGGGAATTCTTTTCGCCGTAACGAGTGTCGCTAATTAGTCTTGAAAATGTTACGAACCGCACAATTGCTTGAAGTTAGTTATGCAACGCCTGGAATACGGCTGTATACATGATAACCAAGAAGGAATGGTGAATAATCAAGGATACGACAGTAACGACAAATCGAAGCGGAAAACGTTAAGTAAACACGGGCTCTAAAACGCACACATGAAGAGCCTTGAGCACTTCTTCATCGCCGGCCGAGGTGGCCGACCGGTTCTAGGCGCTACAGTCTGGAACCGCGAGACCGCCACGGTCGCAGGTTCGAATCCTGCCTTGGGCATGGATGTGTGTGCTGTTCTTAGGTTTGTTAGGTTTAAGTAGTTCTAAGTTCTAGGGGACTGATGACCTCAGAAGTTAATTCCCATAGTGGTCAAAGCCATTTGAACCATTAATCAAAACAAGAAAATATTGTCTACTGAACATCACCTCTAAAATAGATACCTCAAGAGTTATGAGCATTTGTTTAGTTAAGAGATGTATTTGGCAGCACGGAAGATGAAAAAAATGCTGATATATCTAAAGGCATGCACTTGAGAGCCCATGTTTACTGGAGTTTTTATCTTCTCACAGTTTTAAACATGACTGGCAGCAGCAGTTGTAAATAAATTTTCAATGTATAAAATACGCAGCCAGATGGTCGCATAAGTTTAATTTAAAAACCTTGACGAGGTTTCGATGCCGCTAAGAGTATCTTCTTCAGAAGGAAGTCACATAAATTGCATGAAGCTACAACGGGAAAGGTACATGAGGAGCTAAGGAGCTCAACTCAGCAAAAAATATGAAATAAGGTTCTCCATGGGAACTGTAAAAATAGTTACAACAGCTACAGCTTGTTAAAAGTCTTATGTCTGCTCTCAAAATACGGGCAGAGAGCTTCCAGCAGAACACAATTATTTCACACTATCGAAGATGAAGAAATGCTCAAAGCTCTTCACGTATACATTTAACAGTCCATGTTTACAAGACTTCTTTTGCCTCCAATTATACGGAGTGTTCAAAAAGTCTCTCCGCAGTGCCGTATGACTGTTAGCCGCGAGTGCCGTGTGATTGTTCGCGTGCCTGGGTTACTTCACTTCAAGTGGACTCTCCCAACATTCCACAGTTTCGTTTATCGCAACCAGCGTCAGTAGTATCGTGTTGACGTCAACGTTTAAGTTTAGTTCCTTTCTTCGTTTGTTTCGATTTTGTCACTGTTAAAATGCTAACCATCGAAGAACGTGTGTTTTTAGTCGAACAAGTGTTCAAAGCTGGCGGTAAAAACACAGTTTCAGTTCGTCAAACATTCAATTCAGTTTTCCCGGAGACAACACTCCCACATCGCGATACAGTGCGAGATTTGACTAACGAATTTCGAAGTACGGGTTCAGTGACAGATGCACCGAGCAGTGGTCGCCCTAGCGTTTTGTCTGAGGATAAACTACTCGACGTTTCCGATAAAACGTCCACGGGTCGGAACAACTCAGTAAGAAAACTCGCCCAGGGCATTGATGTTAGTGTTGGAACGGCCCACACAGCTGTAAGGAAAAATTGGAACTTTTGCCATACAGTCGTGTAAGAACTGCAAAATACTGATCATGGCAAGAGACTTGTCAATGGTTAAAAAATTTCGTTCAACAAAGTCGAAGGGACAGTGTTAACTAAACGTTTTTCACTGATTAAGCGTGGTTTCATGTATCTGGGTACACGAACTCACAAAATTCTCGTATGTGAAGTACTGCAAATCCATTGTGTATTCATGAGGAACCACTTCATTCTCTAAAAATAGGAGTTTGGATTGCAATTTCTAGACGTCGGATTGTGGGTCCCATATTTTTCAACGAAACAATATACGCACAACGATACTGCAGCGATATTCTGTACCTGTTCATAGGAGAGCCAGCGTTAAGTGAAATACTGAACAGTTATTTTCAACAAGATGGTGCAACCTCGCATACAGATCGCGTTTCAGTGTCTCTGCTTGCTGATGTTTTTGGTGATGGTGTAATTTCACAGGGACCTCCACGATCGCCTGACCTAACACCACCTGACTTTTTCTTCTGTGGTGCAGTGAAAGCAACTGTCTATAAAAACCGTCCAAAATCCGTCGATGAATTGAAAACTGCAATATCCACTTTTGCCAGACGAGCGGCTAACAATCATACGGCACTGCGGAAAGACTTTTTGAACACCCCGTATCTCGTGTCATATCCCTGAATGTGACAGTCCCTCCTGGGACGTCCTGTATGAAGTGTCGCTTACCTTTGACAGTGTTCCCTCTCTGAAGCGTGGGTTACAAAATAAACTGGTCTGCAAAACTTAAGGACATAATGTGTCGCTGCCAAGTAACGCAACTCTATGAAACTTGGACCACTCATAGAAAAACCTGCTACATAATAGAACAGTAGGTAATTGAAAGAAGTACCCAATGAAAGGAAGAGAAATGACACGTTCATTCAAAGACATAATCACAATGAAGTCATCGCGATTCGTGACGGTCCGCTGGACATTACAAAAGGCGGGTGAGACGCCCTGCAAAACCCGCAGGACAGGACAAGTAGTAGGAATTGTAGATGGGGGCCAGAATGAGCGGCTGCCAGTTACACTTCAAACATAACACTTTATTTAGTTGTCCAAACATTACAGCGGTACTTCTGAACTTGCCTATAGACAGAAAACGTTTTTAATTCTTAAACAGCTGAAGGCCTATTAATTAAACACAACTGCTGTAATTATTTTCTTTTTTTTGTTACAGAAGGCTCTAGGCTTTAACCTTAAATAGCATTTAAAGCCAAGCGATGTAAGACTTGACTAGTCGGATTAAGGTTTAAAAGGCGGCTGAAAGCCCATAAATTTAAAACAACAGAACTACAATAACCTTTCAATAGGCAGAAGTCCGCCCCAGTAGACTCAGTTCCGTTTCAGCCGCGCTCGCGAGTGGCCGCTGTTAACTGTTGCGCTGCACTACAGTGTTTACATCGCTGTACGTGTGCTTCGCCGAGTGCCGTCCGTCCGTTAATCTCCGTGTTCGTTCCTGTTCCTTGTGATCTGATCGCTCTTTCTGGTCTTGCTGCTGCTACTTGGAATTTCGGTTGTTTAACCGAAATTGCTTCGCTGGATTAACCATGGCTACAAACCTCAGGAAGAATACTCTGGTATTTGCTTTTGACAAGGAATCCCGTCCTGTTCAGCCGACATCCCTGGAAATAGATGACTGGATTACACAGGTAATTGGTCTAAATTCTGAAACCGTTCATACCTGGTCAAGTTAATCAGTGCTTCGACTGTTGATAAAGTGTTACGAAAGTGGGGCTATGAAGTAGATTTTGTGCATAGAAATGGTTATAAAAGTAAGGTTTCCAGCTATAGAGCGGACATTCATTACAAAACCGTTCGTGTCTTGAATCTCCCCATTGAAATTGAAAATGATAAGATTAAGGAAGCTCTTTTAAACTACGGAGACGTTAAATCAATTGCAAATGAAAGATGGTCGCCTCGCTTTAAACTGCAGTGTTTTAACGGGGTCCGCTGTGTAGAGATGGACGTTAAGACGAATATTCCGTCTCACATAACTGTTTGTGGGTATAAGGCACAAATTGTTTATACAGGTCAGGAAGCTACATGTCATATATGTAACGAAACCGGCCACTTCAGACAGGAATGTCCGCGGCGAACTGTTGTGCTTAAAAGTAATTTGATACAGCGTCAGAAGCTTACCTTCAATGATCTGTTACCAAAGAATAGCCCGGAACAACTGGTTGAGGATGTTTACGCAGCGGGACAAGCTGATGTCTCCCTTCACGATAACAGTCAATTTCCCCCGTTAACAACAAAAGGAAACCCCGTTGCCACTACTCGTGAAACTGATATGCAACCGAAAAAACGACCTCTGGAGATAACTGATAGTTGCTCAGAGGACGAGCTGTCTTGTCCCACTCCCTCACTTCGCAAGCAAAAACAGTGCGATGAGAAGGCAGAGGAACCTGAAGGCAAAATGCGAATGGAAACTAATGAACAGAAAGATAATACACATACGGAACCAGAAAATGAAAGGGGTGTAAGTAGCATTAATTTTCAAGAAACAACAGGTGCAGTAGCCGATTGCAAAGATCAGAATCTATCTGTTAATAAACAAATTCAGGGAGAGGATGCAAAACTGCAGTCTCCATTTGTTTCCCTCGATCAGAAAGTGAGTGAAATTAATAAAGAACGAGGAAGTGGTGGCCAAACTGAAATCACGGTCAACACCTCAGGGCAGGCGCCGGGAACCGAAATTGCGAAAGCGTCTGCTGCTGCTCCAGATAAGCCGCGAAGTAAAATACCGACGCAACCAAATGAGAATGTAGCTCGTAACCAAGGGAAGGGAAAATCCAGTAGGGGCGACCCAAGCCCAAAGAATGTTCCGTCCGAAACGGTCGTACACGAATCACTGGAGGAAAAATCAGAAAGTTTACCAGGAAATCAGTCTGCTTGCGGCACAAGAGAAAACATCAGAAGTAGAAAAAAACGGGACAGTAACTAATAAACTGATTGAAGTGTTATTCCATGTTCAGCCTTCCGAGAAAACTGTTACAGCTTAACTGAACCCTGAACCACAGTAAACTAAATTAGTTCAACAAAACAACTACATAGTGACAGCACAATGACGCAATCTTATTCTGTCACCACTATAAACATAAATAAAATCACGACCGGTTTGAAATTATCGGCCCTTAAGGAATTTTTGTACGAATCCGCGACTGATATTGCCCTGTTACAAGAAGTTCTAATTTCGGATTTGGTAATTCCCGGTTTTGTCAGTTACATAAATGTGTCTCCCGAAACAAGTGTTGGAACAGCTATTTTGGTAAGGGAAGGGATTACAGTAAGCGAGGTGGAACGACTGGAATCCGGAAGGGAAATAGGACTAAATATCTATGATGTGACTATCATCAACTTGTACGCCCCTTCAGGAAGTTCTCATCGAGCTGACAGGGCACGTTTCTTCAAAGATGACTTGATATACTTGTTAAGGAAATCACCAAGACAGTTATTACTTGGAGGTGATTTTAATTGTGTTTTAAATCGAAAAGATCAGTTACCTAATTTTAATTTCTCAAGTGAACTAAAACAATTAGTTACTGGTTTAGAATTAAAGGATATATGGGAAATCAAATACCCCTCCACTGTTGAGTTCACTTATATCACGGCAACATCACGTAGCAGGATTGATAGACTATATATTTCTAAAAATCTTGTAACTTCCGTGACAAAAGTAGAAACCGTTCCTACGTACTTTTCAGACCATTCAAGTGTCTTAGCTTGCATAAATCTAGCAAGACAGCCGGTTCGCCGATTCAAGAATCAGTGGAATTTGAACACTTCCTTGTTAGTTAATCATGATTTAGAAGATCTGATTAAAGAAACGTGGGCAATATGCCTGCGAGCCCGTAGTAGATATGCCACTGCTATTGACTGGTGGGTTAAAATGGCAAAGCCAAAGTTGAGGAAAGTTCTTATTCAATACAGTGCCCAGAGCGCAAGGGAAATGAAATGCACTGTAGAGTATTACTATTCCGTTTTGAGAGCTCTATATGATCAAGTCTCAGCAGGTTCCTCACTTCGGATAGCAGACATAAAAAAAGTCAAAGCCAAGTTACTTAATATCAAGAGAAGTCAAATGGAAGGGTTGAAAATAAAATCGAAGGCAAATTCGGTGTCAGCAGATGAAACTACTTCCCTATATCATTTAGTGAAACATACGAAAAACGGGAGAAGGACTTTTATTGAAGAAATCGAACAAAACACGGCACGATTCTCAGAACCCAGCAGGATATCATGGACGAGATTTATCGCTATTATTGCGAGCTATATTCTGTACATCAAAGTAGTGATGCTTCCTTGGAAGAATTCCTTGACATCCTAGCCCCACAGCTGACAGAAGATGACAACGAAAATTTTCTCGAGGTTGTCAGTGAAGAAGACGTGTATGAGACTCTGTGCGCCTCGCCACCAAAAAAATCCCCAGGACCGGATGGTCTGCCAGCAGAGTTTTACATCCGTTACTGGCCAATAGTAGGTGCGAAAATTACGGACATTGTAAATGAGGTTATTCAGGGGAAAATGATTCCGGCTGAGTTTAAGGAGAGTAAAATTGTTCTGGTGCCAGAAAATAATGGAAACAAAGATTTAAATAATTTTCGTCCAATTTCACTGCTGAATTCTGATTATAAATTAATAGCTAGAATAATAAACAAGAGAATTTCATGCCTTACAGATAAAATTATTAGTCAACATCAGAACTGTGCGCAAGGCAGAACCATTTTTCAAAATCTAGCGGAATTGAGGGATATCATTGCAATAACTTCTGTAACAAACATAAAGTGTGCTTTATTGTTTTTAGATTTTTATAAGGCGTTCGATGTAGTTAACCATGAATATCTTCTACAGACATTGAAGAAAATAGGTTTCAACGATAGGGTTATCCAGTTGATTAAGAACATAGCAACTGGAATAAATGCTAAAATAGCGGTGAATTGTCAACAATCCAGGCCGATGCAAATACAACGAGGTGTTCCTCAAGGAAGTCCTCTGTCCATGTCGCTCTTCGCAATTTCGCTGGAACCTTTCCTCCGACACGTCCATGCTACATTAAAAGGCTTAACATTATCAGGAAACAAAACAGTTATAAGAGCCTATGCTGACGATATAGGGGTCATTATAAGGAATAATGACGAGGTAACCACGCTAGCAACAGTGATTGATTCGTACTGTAGAGCATCTGGAGCCAATGCAAACGGAAAAAAAAGTAAGATGTTAAATCTCAGAGGTTTTGATAATATCAACGTCGAGTGGGCAAAATTAGTCGGACAACATAAAACACTTGGGATCACTCTGACAGCATGCCCTATGAAAATGACGGCTTTAAATTGGAAAGTTGCAGCAGATAAAGTGCAAGGAGCCATTGTAGAGAATTTAACTCGATATATGAACCAAGTTCAACGAACACAGTATATCAACTCATGCATCCTTGCTAAGGCTTATTATACTGCCCAGCTGTTTCCAATACCGAGAATGATAGCGAGAAGAATAATGTCCAAAATCACAAAATTTTTATGGACAGGTGAAGTGTTCAGAGTACCTGCTAAAGTAGCCACTTTACATCCTAAAAATGGTGGACTAGGATTAACTGACATAACGGATAAAGCCTCTGCTCTTTTTATCAAAAGGCAAGTTAATTTAATAAGAGACTCGCGAGAAAGCATAACCAGCCAACTTTTCGAGATCATTAAACCTCCAAGCCTGCTTCCCCCGATTGACGTGCAGAATATCAACAGTCGCTTACAGCACGTGAGGATTTTCTATGTTGAGTTTAGTTATGTCAGTGTCGAACTCAGGCAGTCCCGACACTTAACATCGAGAGCCATAATGCGGGAACGAAAGAAAAGCGAAGGAAGAAACAAAATAGAACGACAGTTTCCAAACATTGAGTGGACTGAGATTTGGAAGAACATTAGTTCTAATGTGCTCACGTCTAATATAAAAACGTCATGGTACAAGACAGTTAACAACATAGTTAGCACCAATGAAAGACTGCACGCAATCGGACTCTGTGAAACAAATTTATGTCAACAATGCCGTCTAGTTGACACAGTAATTCATAGATATACTTGCAGTGGTCACATGAATAGTTGGAAGTGGATTCGGGAGCAAATAGCTCTGATTACAAGAACATCCCCTGAGTATATATCGCTGTCATTGATAAACAGGCCTGAAGCACGCTATTTCCCAGAAGCAAAAAATAACGCTCTGTACTGGTTGCTGGGAAATTTTGTTAACTACGTCCTTAACAAATTAGGATCCGATAGCATCATAGAGTTCAAGGTACACATGCTGTGTGAGTTCCACAAAATTAGAAGCTATTCGACTCACAAGAAAAATTTCGGTAATATGCTAAAAATTGTATTTGAAAGAATGGGCATTGGTTAATATAAAAAAGAAGACTGTGTTGACAGTGATGTATTATAGTTACCTTAAGGATACTATTTAAGATTTTACAGTATATTTATTATGTGTGCTTTCTCTACTTCAGAGAGTAGTTTTTTGAAATTTATAAGCTAATGTACAGAACTTATGTGACATTGAGATTGTGTGTCTAATAGTGCCAAACACAAAACATGAAAGGTGCATTATTGGCTTATACTAGAAATTTGGAAACAGACAGTTTTTTATAGAAATTTCCTTATCGATTGGTTAAAACCATAAGATTCTATCCGATAAATGTAATATTCAATGGCTGGCACATTGCCCTGTTCATTTCTGCAGTGAAAGACTGATTATATAGATCTGATCACTTGAAATACTTAGATTCAATTAATATCCAGAAAGTGTAGTTGGAAGGCTAGTCAACTTTATTATATATCTCCTTTCCGCCATTCTCAAGTATTTATGTTTAATTTAATTCTTTCTGGTGATTTAGTCAGTAACACAATCTTCTGTTGTTTTTCCTTAATGTCAGCGCAATTGAAATGATCAAACCGCTTTGTTTAAATAACTTCATGTATGTATAACTTAGTATGTATTTGCAATGTGTAACATTGTTTCTTTTAATAAAGGTTTTATAAAAAAAAAAAAAAAAAGTAGCTGAGTGGTCAGCGTGTCAGACTGTCAATCCTAAGGACCCGGGTTCGATTCCCGGCTCGGTCGGAGATTTTTTGCGCTCAGGGACTGGGTGTTGTGTTGTCCTAATCATCATCATTTCATCCCCATCGACGCGCAGGTCGCCAAAGTGGCGTCAACTCGAAAGACCTGCACCAGGCGAACGGTCTACCCGACGGGAGGCCCTAGCCACACGACATTTCCATTTCCAATAGGCAGAAGGCGCAAGCTTTATGACCAGTAAGAAACGTTACTTCGAACGGCTGAAAACCTTTGTTTAAAAAAAAAGGAAACTGCAACCAATTTTCCAAGGCAGAAGGTCCGAAGCTTTTAACCTTAAACAATATTTAAGCCCAAGTGATGTAAGACTTGATAAGTAAGAGTCCAAAATTTTAAAGCTGGCCGGCCGGGGTGGCCGAGCGGTTCTAGGCGCTTCAGTCTGGAACCGCGCGACGGCTACGGTCGCAGGTTCGAATCCTGCCTCGGGCATGGACGTGTGTGACGTCCTTAGGTTAGTTAGGTTTAAGTAGTTCTGTTCTAGGGGACTTACGACCTTAACAGTTAAGTCCCATTGTGCTCAGAGCCATTTTTTTTAAGCGGAGGAAGGCCCATCATTTTAAGAACAACCCCACTACAATAAATTTTGAACAGGTATAAGGCCCACAGCTTTATCTTGAAAGACTGTACATTATAAAGCGGCTGGAAGCATTTGTGTTTTTAAAAAAACACAATTAGAAGCATACAAATTCCAACCATCGGCTATGAGCCATTAAAAAATGCACCATTAAACGCCAACAAGGAAGGAATTATAGGCAACGGCGCTCAGAAGTTTCCAGGCGCTCGGTCTGTCCTCAACGTTCGCTTAGGTGAGACAAGAAGTTGGCCCAACTATACTCGATCCGCCGGCAACACAACCAAGAGACAGACAGGGAACCACCGACAAGACGACTTGCTAACCACCGACCAGTATACGAGAATTCAAAAGCCAAAACGTTACAGACATAGCCGCCCACAACCAAAAATACATTAAGCTGTCAAAAACTACACACCACGTTGGACAGCGACAACAGGTGAGGAAAGGACGCTGCCTGAATTTACGTCAGCGACCAGGGCAGCTAACCGGAACACTAAAGGTCACAAGGCAGAAAATTCCGCTGGTGCACTTGAATTTCAAACCGACAAATATAGATAATTGCACCACACGGCGGCTAAATCTTCACCATCTCGAACACTCGCTGTTGCTCCTAGGAATACCGCCAACAGTGAACCACCAACCAAGGGGACAACGTGAACAGACGTGGCTTTGGTAATAAAATCACCACTCAACTTTCATGTCTTGGGTCGGTGTGCCACGAACCTCGCAGCACTAAAAACAGCCTCCCACAAGCTCCGACACTGCGTAGAGACCGCCAGCGGACCCGGCCGACTGCGCCGCGCGGAGACTTGATTGCTGATCCGCTCCAACCGACAGACTCACTGTCAGTACGCCGTCAACATTTGAAACAACTTGTCAGTGGGAATGACACCAACCACACACACAGTTTGGCAAACACTTGCAAGAAGACTTGAACGACACTCAGCAGTGGCTGTGCAACCATGAAGACAAATAGGGAGTCGATTCACACACACAGCCAACCCATAAGCGATCGACAAGCCAATTCACGTCGTCCGGTGGGACGACCGACCGACGATCCACGATGATCGCCCCTGACTCAAGTGATGTGTGGCGGCAACGGTCGGGCGAGCCAATGGACATGCGGGCCTCACTGCTGCTCTAAACCGAATGAACTAGTGCCGCATTCCAACTCCACGACAGGCAGGTTCGAACTGCACTCCTGGCACGCTCCAACTGACCACTGAGACAGACGACAACCGGGAAGTAATAGCATCGAAGCAAAGATAACACCTGAGGACTATATCGATAGGCGCTGCTGCTGCTGCCGCTCACGGCAGACATAGCAGCATCTCAGTGACAACAGAAATTGAAACTAACATATAGAGGTGGGAGCACGCAAAAAAAAAAAAAACCGAGATGTAAAATAAGAGATGGCACAGGCGCGAGCCACGCACGGCCCAGAGAGAATGGTTTTCAGTTGAGTGTATGATCACCACAGACAATCAAGCACGCTGTGCAACATCCTCATACGCTGGCCACAAGGTTGGCACGGAATTCTTGTGGTAAGGAGTTTACCACCAGCGTGGTTGACAGCTACTGTATAATGGGTGGTGGATGTGCTGTAATATGTCTCTCCTCAATACATCAGCAAGTGCTCGACAGAATCAATGTCGGGGAAACGGACAGACCAGTCCATTCACCAAATATGTTCTCGCCCCAAGAGCTCCTCCAACTGCGCTATTACATACGATCGTGCATTGTCATCCACAAATACGCACGCCTGAAAAGACACCAGAAAGGAGTACAACTACACAATAATTTTATCGGTGAGTGAACCGTCTTCAAGGATTTCAAGGTCCGCACACCTGTACAGTATTATGCCTACCCACACTAACAGGCAATGGCTTTGCCACAGTGGCTACACCGGTTCCCGTCAGATCACCGAAGTTAAGCGCTGTCGGACGTGGCTGGCACTTGGATGGGTGACCATCCGGGCCGCCATGCTCTGTTGCCATTTTTCGGGGTTCACTCAGCCTCGTGATGCCGATTGAGGAGCTACTCGACCGAGTAGTAGCGGCTCCAGTCACAGAAAACAATCATAACGACCGGGACAGTGGTGTGCTGATCAAACTCCCGTCCTATCCACATCCTCAGCTCAGGATGACACGGCGGTCGGACGGTCCCGATGGGCCACTTGTGGCCTGACGACCGGAGTGCTTTACACTGTAACAACATGTGCATCAAAACGATGGTGTTCCACAATGATCCTGGGCAGATTACGTGTTTCAGCCTCTCGTCATATAATGGTTCGTCCTGAATCACTACCTAGATTGAATCTGCTCTCATCCAAGAAGAGGACACGACCTTACTCGTCGTTGGTCTTGTCCCTGTGGTCTTGCACTACCGCCTACGGTGCAGCCGATTACTGTCATGTTCGGGGAGCAGGAAAGCCATTCACTTCTGGTGATCGTAGCATGCTGAAGAAACAGTACGTTGATCAGGAGAGTTGTCATCCATCATCTTGATACTGTCACCAAAATGTTGGCGATACGGTCCCACTATTGGTTACAGAATCCCGTCCCTGTACCACAGAACAGTGAGACTGCCCTCTGCAACCATAAGAGGATTGCGGTAGCCCATGTAATGCCACCCCAGAAAATCACTCCACGGCCATACTGTGCCAGATGCGGTACGCAGTGTTGGAAGCGTTCGATATTCCCAGGGTTCTCTCCAGACATGTTGTCAGAGATTATCAGGGTACAAACAGATCCGAGTTAGCCGGCCGTTGTGGCCGAGCGGTTCTAGGCGCTTCAGTCCGGTACCGAGCTGCTGATACGGTCGTAGGTTCGAATCCTGCCTGAGGCATGGATGTGTGTGTCGTCCTTAGGTTAGTTAGGTTTGTTTAAGTAGTTCTACGTCTGGAGGACTGATGACGTCAGGTAAGTCCCATAGTGCTTAGAGCCATTTGAACCATTTAGATCAGAGTTTCGCCGGTAAACACACTGCGCCAACCATGGGGCTCCCATTTTGAACGACTTCTTGCCCATCTGTAACGGAGTTCATGGCGTTGTAATGTATGAGGCGGTCCTCTCCATGGTCGTTGGGAATGGAGATTTGCATCACTCACTCATCTCCGGGAAGTTTGATGCGATTCATGTGGGTCTGCAGCCTCTTCGAAGAGTTCTGGAGCACTCAGCCTTGGACCCAAAAGTGGTATATATCGATCATCATGTCGAAAGTGGACGGCCTATGCGGTGCAACTCCTCAATACTACCTGTCAATTGGAACCGTTACCACGCCCTCAAATCACTGCTTTGACGCTGGTGTACCCATCGAGAAAATTCCCAGCCTGACAAGCCTTTCTGCTTGTAACATGAAGGTACGGACCCGTGATAGTATTTTGTGACATGATGGAATTTCAGTCCACTATTGCACAGAAAAGCAAATCGAGGATAATGGAATGTAGCGTAATTAAGTCGAGTGATGCTGAGTGAATTAGATTAGGAAATTAGACAAAGTAGTAAAGGAGTTTCGCTTTTTGGGGAGCAAAGTAACTGATGATGGTCGAAGTAGAGGATATAAAATGTAGACTGGCAATGGCAAGGAAAGCGTTTCTGAAGAAGAGAAATTTCTTAACATCGAGCATAGATTTAATTGTCAGGAAGTCGTTTCTGAAAGTATTTGTATGGAGTGTAGCCATGTACAGAAGTGAAACATGGACGATAAATAGTTTAGACAAGAAGAGAATAGAAGCTTTCGAAATGTGTTGCTACAGAAGAATGCTGAAGATTAGATGGGTAGATCACATAACTAATGAGGAGGTATTGAATAGAATTGGGGAGAAGAGAAATATGTGGCACAACTTGACTAGAAGAAGGGATCGGTTGGTAGGACATGTTCTGAGGCATCAAGGGATCACCAATTTAGTACTGGAGGGCAGCATGGAGGGTAAAATTCGTAGAGGGAGGCTAAGAGATGAATACACTAAGCAGATACAGAAGGATGTAGGCTGCAGTACGTACTGGGGAATGAAGCAGCTTGCACAGGATAGAGTAGCATGGAGAGCTGCCTCAAAACAGTCTTTAGACTGAACACCACAACAGCAACATATCCCGGGGATGAAAAACTTTTGTTGATGTATGTATACGTAAATTTGTAAACGTTTATTTCATCGTGAGTTGGTGTTGTCTCTGCTGACTTTATTGCAGAAGTCACCTCTGTGGCGAAAAGAGGTCGAAATGTAACGCGTAGCAGAAGCAAGCAAAGGAAACAAATTGGAGGCGATAAAAGAAATGACAAATTAAGGGCGCTACCAAAGAGCAAAGACAGAGAGAGAGCAGGAAGCGCAGACGGCGGTTTTGCGGTCTTAACAAAGATATTCTTACCTGGTGCATAAGGGCCGCCGCTTAGCTAGGAATCCTCCTACAAGCGGAGCACACTAAGAGCCCATAATTCTCCCTGGCCGTGTTTTATGGCCCGTTCTGCTATACATGCGCTGTCTTACCCTGCCCCCCCCCCCTCCGACCATCGTTCTTCCTTTTCTTTTGAGCGTCGCTTTTTATTTCCAGAACCTGTGTGGTCTCCACAAGGCGTCTTTGTCCTGAGTGGTATCAGTGTAATCATCAGAGAATTAATTAAGTATGATGTTTAGTGGACAAAACCTGAGTGAAATGTCACCTTAGAACATTTACGAGGTGAGCTACGTATTCCTAGATCCGCGACATTTTACGTCCTCACTTCATGGCGACTGCGTCCACTCAGTGTGCATACACGCGTTCTATAGGGGCGAAAAATATGACTTAACTGATTCCTCAGGCTACACTATACTAAATTTTATTTCAAATTATCGATTTAGGGACATTCTGCCCTATCGTCAGATGTGGCTGTACATAATCTCTATAAAAAAAGGCAACGTCCTGACTGACCCACAAATGCGATGGATCGCTACGATCTGTCGGTGTGTGGGGCCCTTGTGAATCTTGCAGCAACGTCTTCTTCTCTATGTATAAAAGACAATGTCCAGACTGACTCATCGCCAAGCTCAAACCGCTTAGGAAAGGACTTGAAATTTTGGAAATTTGTGGGTCTTATTCTGTAGACGTCGTTTAGGAAGGGTTTTTTGGAAATTCCAATCCTAAGAAGGTGAAGTAGGGAATGAAGGTTTTTTTTAAAAAAAAGTCACTGTTACGGGAATTTTGAAGATGGAGCTACGAAAATTGGTATTTGGTTTCTTGGTCAGACATAAAGAAATGTGTTTCAGAATTCTTGGAAGCTTAACCCTATGGGGGTGAAATAGTGGCTGACAGGTTTTTTTTTAATATCATTATTAAAGAACTATTAAAGTATCTTTATAGCTACGTCTATGAACATGGGTATTTGACATCTCAGTTAGGAACATAAAAAGAAATTACGTGTTTCAGTATTTCTGGAAACTCAACCTCTGAGGAAGTGCAATAGGAAAATTCGACCTCACAGCAAGTGCAATAGGAGACGAAAATTTTGAAGAAAATATTTGTTGCATAAAAATTTTTAAATCCAAATTTATGGAAATTGGTATTTCACTTCTCGTTAAGTTGTAGAGAAATATTTGTTGGGGGATGAAAGTTGCTACGAAAATATCTTCACACGAACGCAAAACGCATGATTAACAAATACTTTGGATTCCAGCTAACAGAATCCCATTTGGTCAGAAGTAAATTCGGAAAAGACCATGATTATATGGCCTTAATCAGCACGGAAAAGCTTAGAGGGTGTTGCAATTTGTGAACAACTTTAAAATTATATTAAATAGAAACAAAAAAGTCTGACGATCAGTTTTGACTCAGAAAAGGTAAGTGCGCTAGAGTGGCACTTCGGACGTTTTCCTTCTTAACTGTTGCTTCCATTAACAAGCATAAGAAAAATCAGGGTGCCTACATAGTAACTGTCGACATAGAAATTACATTTGCCAATGTAAAATGGTACAAGACCGCAGCACTAAAGCACTCCGTCTTGAAGCCACAAGTGGCACATCGGGACCATTCGACCGCCGTGTCATCCTCAGTTGAGGATGCAGATAGGAGGGGCGTGTGGTCAGCACACCGCTCTCCCGGTCGTTATGATGGTTTTCTTTGACCGGAGCCGCTACTATTCGGTCGAGTAGCTCCTCAGTTGGCATCACGAGGCTGAGTGCACCCCGAAAAATTGCAACAGCACATGGCGGCCTGGAGAGTGACTCATCCAAGTGGCGACCACGCCTGACAGTGCTTCACTTCGGTGATCTCACGGGAACCGGTGTATCCACTGCGGCAAGGCCGTTGCCCACAAGACCAAGGCCACGAGCAAAATAGACGTAAACTGTAGTGAAAGAGAGGAAATATACAATATATATATAAGAACCAAAAGAGAAAAACACAAGTAAGACAGGAAGAGCTAAGTGTTCGGATTAGAAATGTAAGACAGGGATGCAGTCTTTCGCCCCCACTGTTCAGTCTATACATTCAAAAAGAAATGTCGGAAATAAAAAATAATTTCAGAAATGGTATTAAAAAACAGAGCAAAGAATTTCAATGACACGACTGATGACATTGCTGTCCTCAGGTACTTGAGGGATCTGTGGAGGGAAAAACAGAAGATAAGAAAATTTCCAAGCAGTGCTAAAGGAAGGTAGGACAAAGTCCTTTTCTGATATGTCACATGAGAGGAATACGTGGTGGGCCGTATCAAGCCAGCCTCCCTTCCTCCGCCAATCTCCCCCCCCCCCCCCCAAAAAAAAAGGAATACACAACATCATGCAAGGTCTCAACAATCCTAAGCTACTAGCGCCCGAGAGACACATTGATGACTGAGCCATGCAGGATCACACAGCCGTGTGATAACATTTGACACAGTTTGCAACAAGAGCTGCATCGAGACAGACAGTGCGACCGAGTCCAACGCCACAGACTGGCAGAACGGCCACCATTGTAGTGTCTTCTGTTGATACACAAGCAGAAACAGGCATGCCAAGAATGGTGCACCCTACGACAACACTGGACACATTGTTGGCGCCCTGTTTCCTTTCTGGACGACATCCAGCTCAGCGTAGTGCATCACGATGGCCATATCCACATGTGGAGGCTCCGAAGAGAATGAAGTTTGCCAGATTGCATTCATCACAGACATAGGGTTCCAGCACCTGATGTGATGGTGTGGGGGTGTCTTTCGGTACATAAGTCTATCACCTTCGATGAGGGCAACCGATAATTTAGGCAGCAGCTGTTAGATTGTGACATATTGAGGACAATGGTTGTGTCTGTCAGATACTTCAACAAGATAACGGAAGATCAGAGGTCGGCTGCGCTGCCCTGACGCACAACAGAGAGGGTGTCGGGCTGTTGTCCTGGCCAGCAAGTTCTTCAGATATCTCAAAATTGGTTCAAATGGCCCTGAGCACTATTGGCTCAACTTCTGAGGTCATCAGTCCCCTAGAACTTAGAACTACTTAAACCTAACCAACATAAGGACATCACACACATCCATGCCCGAGGCAGGATTGGAACCTGCGACCGTAGCGGTCTCGCGGTGCCAGACTGTAGCGCCGAGAACCGCATGGCCACTCCAGCCGGCCTGAGATCTCTCACTGATGTGCTCGTGCGCTCCCAAGAGACTGGTATACTACCACTCACAGGTCACTATCACTGATGCACTTTGGCACAGAGTTCGACGAGCATAGACTGACGTGCACGTACCTGGCCTCCAAAATCAGTTTGTCTGTATACCCATCCAGAGGTGGCAACACTGTGTTGTAAATTTTGCATCCTGCGTACACCAATGTCAGCAGTGGTAACATCGGTTTCGGTTTCCCGAAGTTAGGCGTTGTCTGATTTGGTTAGCACTTGGATCAGGTCTGCAGAGCGCTGTTGGCAATCGGGGTGCACTCAGGCGTCGTGGAATCAAATGAGGAGCTACTTGATTTAGAATTAGCAGCTCCAGTCACTAAAACTATCTCTCCATCCAGTGACGTCTGTCGTCTGAGGATGACACTGCAGTCGCTCGATACTGTTGGGCATTCTGAATCCTGTCCGGATGGCTTATGAAGTTTAGAGTATACCCCAACAATAATGTATTCTCCCTGCTGCGCAGGATACCCTTTCAAATCTCATTTCAAAGTCTCAGTAAAAGAAACTAGGTTGGAGATGTTATTGAAATTGCATCACAAGTTAAAGCATCTCGAAGAATAAATTTAATAATCATCAGTACACAACTTAGCAGAATATGGAATCGGTGGGTTCAGGAGGGTAATACGGAATGCCATGCTGGGTCCCAACGGCCTCGTATCACTAGCAGTCGAGATGACAGGCATCTTACCCGCATGGCTGTAACGGATCGTGCAGCCACGTCACGATCCCTAAGTCAACAGATGGGGACGTTTGCAAGACAACAACCTCTGCACGAACAGTTCGACGACGTTTGCAGCAGCATGGACTATCAGCTCGGAGACCATGGCTGCGGTTACCCTTGACGCTGCATCACAGACAGGACCGCATGCGATGGTGTACTCGACGACGAACCTGGGTGCACGAATGCCAAAACGTCATTTTTTGGATGAATCTAGGTTCTGTTTACAGCATCACGATGGTCGCATCCGTGTTTGGCTACATCGCGGTGAACACACACTGAAAGCGTGTATTCGTCATCGCCATACTGGCGTATCACCCGGCGTGATGGTATGGGGTGCCATTGGTTACACGTCTCGGTCACCTCTTGTTCGCATGATGTCATTTAGAACAGTGGACGTTACAATTCAGATGTGTTACGACCCGTGACTCTGCCCTTCGTTCGATCCCTCGGAAACCCTACACTTCAGCAGGATAATGCACGACCGCATGTTGCTAGTACGAGCCTTTCTGGGTACAGAAAATGTTCGACTGCTGCCCTGGCCAGCACATTCGCCAGATCTCTCACCAACTGAAAACGTCTGGTCAATGCTGGCGGAGCAACTGGCTCGTCACAATACGCCAGTCACTACTCTTGATGAACTGTAGTATCGTGTTGAAGCTGCATGGGCAGCTGTACTTGTACACGCCATCCTAGCTCTGTTTGACTCAATGCCCAGGCGTATAAAGGCCGTTATTACGACCAGAGGTGGTTGTCCTGGGTACTGATTTCTCAGGATCTATCCACCCAAATTCCGTTAAAATGTAATCACGTGTCAGTTCTAGTATAATATGTTTTTCCAATGAATACCCGTTTATGATCTGCATTTCTTCTTGGTGTAGCAATTTTAATGGCCAGTAGTGTAATTTCTTGCCATGTTCTCCGCAACCTGCCTGACCCGTGCGTGGCTCGTGTTCCCCCCATCATGTATTTTACACCCTGTTTTTGACGTACTTTCGACCGGCGCTAGCAGCGCGTATCGATATATCCCCTCTGGTAGTACCTTTGCCCCACTGCTATTGCTTCCCGGCCGTTGTCTGTCGTAAGCCAGTCCGGGTCGCGAATTCGGGTCTGCCAGTGAGTTGGAACGCGTCTGGAGCGCAGTCCGGACCTGCCAGTCGGGGAGTTGCAGGGCGGCACTGGTGCAGTCGGGTTGGAGCAGCAGTGAGGTCTGCGTCGACATGGCTCGCCCGACCATTGTCGCCACGCATCACTTGAGCCGGGCCACGGTCTTGGTGGATCGTCGGTCGGTCGTTCTACCGGACGACGCGTTTTGGCTCGCCGATCGTCCATGAGTCGGCTGTGTGTGTGTACGCATCGATTTGTTTTCGTCCGTGCTTTGTTACTCTTAGTTACTCGGTATCGGTATCGTTCTGGTCTTCGGGCAAGTGTTTTTCAGTGTGTGTCTGTAGTTGGCGTTAGTTCCACTGCCGACTTATTTAGACGTTGTCGGCATTCTGAGAGGAGTCGGTCGGTTGCTGCGGACCAGGGAGGATATCTCCGCGCAGTGCAGTCGGCTGGGTCCGCTGGCGGTCCCTGCGCAGTGTCGGAGCGTGTGTGGAGCTGTCCGATAGCTACGAGCTTCGCGGTTCACCGACCCAGGACGTCAAAGGTGAGTAGTCGTTTTAACTACCCAAGCCACGTCCATTCATGTTGTGTGGTTCGTTTCGGTGGTTCGCCGTAGTGGAGGTTTTCCTGTGAGCAACAATGAGCGAATTTATCCCTAAGTGCACCAGCGTATTTTCTGCCTTGTGGCCGTTAGTGTTCTGGTTACCTGCCCTGGTCGTTAACGTAGTTTCTAGGCAGTGTCTTTCCCTCACCTGTTGTTGCTGCCCAACATGGTGTGTAGTTTTGGCAGCTCAGTTCACATACGCGTTTGTTTGGGAATAGTGATACTTGTAATTTTTTGGGGGGCCTTAAATCCTCTTGTACTCCGTCGTGGCATGAAAGCGGTTGGTCGGTCGGTCCGTGACTGTCCCTTGGTTGGGTTCGCACGAATTAAGTGTAGTTGGACTCACCACCTGTCTCGCCTAAGTGGACGAGGGCAGACCGATCCACTGGAGAGTCAGGAGTACCGTTCTCTTAATTATACTTTTGGCAATGTTAATGTCGTTGTAAATTAACTGTATTTTATATTTATAATTTGGCAAGGTTAGTTGTGGGCCTATAGCCCTGGAGGCATGTTCAGAGTTTCCTTCAACTCCAAACATTATCGCCTTCTGCTCTTGAAAGGTTATTCTAATTTACCCTTGAAGATTTTACAAGTTATTGTGGGCCTACCGCCGTTGGTGTTGCCAAAAGGAAATTTTTAAACTTAGTGTACTGTTTTCCCGACTGTTGCAGTATGTATTTGCATAATTTAACCTTGCGGCCTTCAGCCATCTTGTTGCGTTTGTTTATCTCTTTCTGTGCACCTTGTGGGCCATCAGGGGGTAGCATCTTAAAGCATTGTGGTCTTCTACCTTAAGTAATCACCATAGTATATTTGTAATTTTGAGGATTTAATCCGGCGGCCTTCAGCCGCTCCGCATGCTGATCTCATATACGTATACGATTTATCTTATTCGTAAATTTAACTGTCTCATGTCTTTTCAAAATTGATCTTATTCTAAAGCATCTGTATGGAGGCATTCAGCCGCGAAGCAAATTTAATTCTTTCAAAAGTGTATTTGTGAACTAAATGATGATAAATTACAATTGTGAAGTGAATCCGACCGCAACTCCCTTGGACCTTTCCACAGTCGTAATTACCTGTTAGCCCTGCGTGATTTAGCGGGCTCTCTCTGAGTTGCGATCGCATCAGTGAAACGACGCCTTAAAATAGACATATGTCCACTTTAGCCAGATACACAAGAAGAAATTCAGTAGTGTAATGTCGTGAGGGAAATGTGAAATGTGGTGGCCAGCCAATTTGTCCTTCTCGTCAGATCCGGCGACTGGGAAATTTTGAATTCAGGAACTTGTTAATGAAATATCGTGTGGCTAGGGCCTCCCGTCAGGTAGACCGTTCGCCTGGTGCAGGTCTTTCGAGTTGACGCTGACCATTGCGGTGGAGCCCCATCTCGTTGAGATGATGCTGGGTTGCAAGTCTTGTATCTGAATGTCTACAGACAGTTCCAGCATGCCCAGATACGCTGACGCATTCACTGTTACATTTTCTAAGTGTCCTACCAATAAAACGCAGTCTTTGGTTAGCCTTCCCCAACAACATTTTCTATGTGTTCCTTTCAATTTAAGTTGTTCGTAATTGTAATACCTAGGTATTTACTTGAATTTACGGCTTTTAGATTAGACTGATTTGTCATGTAACCGAGGTTTAACGAATTCCTTTCAGCACTCATGAGGATGTCCTCACACGTTTCGTTATTTAAGGTCAACTGCCACTTTTCGCACCATTCAGATATTTTTTCTAATTCGTTTAGCAGTTCGTTTTGACCTTCTGATGACTTTATTAGTCGATAACTGTCAGCGTCATCTGCAAACAACCGAAGACGGCTGCTCAGATTGTCTCCCAAATCGTTTATATAGATAAGGACCAGCAAAGGGCCTATAAAACTACCTTGGGGAACGTCAGAGATCACTCGTGTTTTACTCGATGGCTTTCCGTCAATTACAACGAACTGTGACCTCTCTGACAGGAAATCACAGATCCGGTCACATAACTGAGACGATATTCCATAAGCATGCAATTTCACTACGAGCCGCTTGTGTGGTACAGTGTCAAAAGCCTTCCGGAAATCCAGAAATACGGAATCGATCTGAAATCCCCTGTCAACAGCACTCAGCACTTCATGTGAATAAAGAGCTAGTTGTGTTTCACGGGAACGATGTTTTCTAAACCCAAGTTGACTGTGTGTCAATAGACCGTTTTCTCCGAGGTAATTCATAACGTTCGAACACAATATATGTTCTAAAATCCTGCTGCATGTTAACAATATGGGCCTGTAATTTAGTGGATTACTCCTACTACATTTCTTGAATATTGGTGTGGCCTCTACAACTTTCCAGTCTTTGGGTACAGATATTTCATCGAGCGACCGGTTGTATATGATTGTTAGGTATGGAGCTAATGCATCAGCATACTCCGAAAGGAACCTAATTGGTATACAGTCTGGGCCAGAAGACTTGCTTCTATTAAGTGATTTAAGTTGCTTAGGATTGAGTGATTAAGTGATTTAAGTTGCTTAGATTAAGGATGGAGAAGGAAAGTGGCACGTGCCCTTTCGGAGGAACCATCCAGGCATTTGCCTTAAGCGATTCTGGGAAATCACGGAAAACCTAAATCATGATGGCCGGACGCGGATTTGAAACGTCTTTCCGACTGCCAGTCCAGTGTACTAAACACTGCTCGTCATGAAACATGAAAGTTTGTCTAAACTGAGAGTAAATATCCTTCCAGGAAGCTGGCATTCATGTCAGTACGCTGGGCATACCTGTAGCAAATTGTTGTCGGCATGGTTTGTTGTTCGATATCGTAATTTTTTGGAAATTTGTGGTAAGGTCTTACAGAACCAAACTGCTGAGGTCATCGGTCCCTAAGCCTACACCCTACTCACACTAGCTTAAACTATCTTACACTATAGACAAGACACATACCCATGCCCGAGGGAGGACTCGAACCTCCGACGTGGGGAGCCGCACGGACCGTGACAAGGCGCCTCAGACCGCGCGGCTACACCGCGCCGCTAGATATCGTATGCAGCATAGAAACCAAGACTCTGGTGTACTACACGCCGCAGTTTTGCTCGGGATACATTAACCTGCCTGGATGCCAGGTAAACTGACTTACGTGGACTTCTGAGAAACGCTTATATGATGTTCTCAACTGTCTCGATGTGCACCACCAGAATGTCTGAGGACGGTTCCAGTTGCGAGAAACTTAAGATATCATTTAACAATTGTTTTCACATCAGGTGAATAACATGCATACAACCTACGATAATTTCTTTGCACAGTAGTCGGCGATTTTGTTTCTGGAAGCCAAACTACTGCTGGCGAGTGCTTCTGCAAAATAGTCATTTTCACTTCGTGCGATCGTGCTGCACTCTGGCGACAATAGTTAGAGTGTCTGACGCGGGAGGTAATCAAGTATATGTTTCAATTTGTTTATCACATTGTAACGTTGTTACTTTAATTTTGTATGTAAGCAGTGGTGATAGCCAATAAAAGCGGGTTAAAAGCTGTGAGCTGTCTGGGGAAGTTAACCTTGCATTACTGCGCAACTGTTTCACCAGGTATCCAATTTAGCTTACCAAATTCCCAACCAGACTAACATGAATTATAATCTTTTAATAAGCATACGATAACCGGTGATATATTTATATATATAAAAAGAGAATTTTAATAAAAAGAAATAAATCAGTTTATATTTGGAAATTATTTTAACATTGATCATTGAAATTTCAGCCTATTAAATTTGATTCATAAATAAACTGGTGCCTTATTTAGGACTGTGAAAATGTGAGATTGTAATCTTACGGAACACATCAAATATGGAGCCAAGATTGGGAGACTGCATACAACACTGCATTCGTAAAACAACACACAAAGAACGTTGAAACATATGCAAGAGAAATTAACCACTACCAACCGATTCAATTTTCACCCAAAGAAGTTACGTTCGTAGCACAATCCTGTCCGTCATGTAATTACCACACACTGGTACACTAAATTCATATTAACTCTTTGTGAAATCTTCCCGAAAGGAATAGCTGAGGGCTATTTTGATGATTACACCACATGCTTCAATTGGTCAACTTGGTTTACACAAAGAGTGTAACTCCACGACAATTTTGATAATTAAAATAAATTAGATCGAAAAGCAATTTACAAAAGAAAAACCTCGAACTGGTTACTATCGTCTTACTATTAACCTGATGGGTCAAACAATTGTATAAGCACGTGGTACTGGTTCCACAAAGTACACCCCACGTGAGTTGAACATAAAGAAAAGTTGCTATGTTGAAAAATATTTTCAAGACGAGACGTTATAATCTCACAAGCATTCGCATTTAAGATTGATCCTAGTTAGAGTTACTGATCAACATGTGGTTCCACTTTACTCACAAAGTAGTGACAAAGCAACTACCGGAATATATTCTGAACTTCACACGAGAATTACACTGCGCTGCAATTTAAGATAACATTAGATATTTTAGAGCTAAACCTGAAATAAAGGTGATTAAATTTTCAGTTAGGCTGAACATAAGAAATCCATTGTCCTACGGACTTAGCAGACACGCGCTTAGCCGGAGGTCTTACCACTTCAGACGCTCGCCACGGACAAACTGACCTGGGCTCCTACCAAGGGTGCTTCCGTATACAAAACGGAAGTGACCAGAGAGGCAGCTTCCTATACCAACATGACAACGGACGGACAGGACCATACTAAGGATTGAAACCTCTTTGCTTTTAGAAAGCGTAGCTACCTGTTCCGACGTTGGTCCTACTGTTCTCTAGCAGACAGGCTTGTCTGCTACCCTCGAGCATGCAACTAGAAATACATTTGCTCATTCATCCTCTCACACAGAAGGGAAGGGGGTTGACAGTATCTTATCGTATACAGTATATAAAGGAAAGCGGATGTAGCTTCCGTATGAGACTGTGTGACATGAATTACATATAAACTGTGCTTTAAAATGTAGTAGTGTGACAGATCGTTCTTGTTTATGTGTAAAAGTAACACGTTCCACTACTCAGTCTCCTCCCAGATAGTCAGAAACGCCACAGTAAATTTAGAAGAGGAATTTATGCCGTAAATGACAACAGATTTAAGAAATTAAACATGAAAGGACTCCAACAGAGACCTTTCAACATCTCAGACCGCACCAACCGACAGCTGTGTCTTCGTGAATGAGAAATACGGAGGGCCAAGTGGTCAGCACATCGCTTTACCAGTCGCTGTTAGTTGTCGTGACCGGAGCCTCTACCTCTCAGTTAAGTAGCGCCACAGGTGGCTACACGAGGACTGAGTCCATCCCGCTCGCCAACAGTGCTCGGTAGACACGACTGCCGTCCATCCAAGTGCAAGCCAAGCCCGACAGCACACAATTTCCATGATTTCACGGGAACCGGTCTTTATCTGATCTGTTGTAGTTTTTTTCCTGGGCATTTGGAACGTGAGGAGTTTGAGACACCATGCACTTTATACACACAGCAAGCAAAATTTGCTAGCATTCCTGACGTTTCAATTTTAATGGCCAGTAGTATATTAAGCCATGCCTTCACGAAAATGTTTTCATCCTACCAGTGGCCAGTTTTTTCGTAAAGGGTTTACCCTAAGACATGTCCAGATACGAATAAGTAAATAATTCGTGAAGATACGGAGGATCTCATCTGGTTCAAATGGCTCTGAGCACTTTGGGGCTTAACATCTGAGGTCATCATTACCCTAGAACTTAGAACTACTTGATCTAACTAATTTAAGGACATCACATACATCCATGCGCGAGGCAGGATTCGAACCTGCGACCATAGCGGTCGCGCGGTTCCAGACGGCCCAGAACCGCTCGGCCCCACCGGCCGGCATGTCATAATAAAAGAGAAGGATGAAGCACATGAAGGGTTACAGCTGACAAACTATCATCTAAATACAATACTAGACTGAAACGCCAAAGAAACTGATGTAGGCATGCGTATACAAATACAGTGATATGTAAACAGACAGAATACGGCGCTGCGGTCGGCTACTCTATAAGACAACAAGTGTCTGCCGCAGTTGTTACATCGGTTACTGCTGTTACAATGGCAGCTTATCAAGATTTAAGTGAGTTCGAGCGTGGTATTACAGTCGCAGAAAGAGGGGTGGGACTCTTCATCTCCGAGGTAGCGATGAAGTGGGGATTTTCCCGTATGATTATTTCACGAGTGTACCGTGAGTATCAAGAATCCGGTACAACATCGAATTTCCGACATCTCTGCGGCCGGAAAAAGGTCCTTCAAAATCGGGACCAACAACGACTGACGAGAATCGTTCACGTGTCAGAAAAGCAACTCTTCCGCTAATTGCGGCAGATTTCAATCGTGGGCCATAAATGTCAACGTCCAAACCATTCAACGAAACATCATCCGTATGGGATTCCGGAGCCGAAAGCGCACTCCTGTACCTTTGATGACTGCAGGAAACACGGCTTTACGCGTTGCCTGAGTCCTTCAACACCGACATTGGACTGTTGATGACTAGAAACATGTTGCCAGGTCGGACGAGTCTCGTTTCAAACTGTATCGAGCAGATGGACGTACACGGGTATTAAGACAACCTCATGAATCCATGGACCTGGTAAGTCAGCAGGGGACGGTTCAAGTTGCTGGAGGCTCTGTAATGGTGTGGGGCGTGTGCAGTTGGACTGATATTTGACCCCTGATACGTCTGGATACGACTCCGACAGGTGACACGTAGGGAAGTATCCTGTCTGATTATTTGCATCAATTCACGTCCATCTTGCATTCCGACAGATCTGGACCATTCCAGCAGGACAATGCGGCACTCCACACGTCCAGAACTGCTACAGAGTGGGTCCAGAAACACTTCTGAGTTGAGACACTTCCGCTGGCCACCAAACTCCCCAGACTTGCTAGTTATTGAGCATATCTGTCATGCTTTGCAACGTGCTGTTCTTCAGAGATATGTACCCCCTCGTACTCCTACGGATTTATGGAGAGCCTTGCAGGATTCATGGTATCACTTCCCTCCAGCACTACTTCAGACACTAGTCGAGTCCGCCGGCCGTAGTGGCCGAGCAGTTCTAGGCGCTACAGTCCGGAACCGCGCGACCGCTACGGTCGCAGATTCAAATCCTGCCTCGGGCATGGATGTGTATGATGTCCTTAGGTTAGTTAGGTTTAAGTAGTTCTAAGTTCTAGGGGAGTGGTGACCTCAGAAGTTAAGTCCCATAGTGCTCAGAGCCATTTTTTTAGTCGAGTCCATGCCACGTCGTGTTGCGGCACATCTGCGTGCTAGCAGGCTCCGTACACGGTATTAGGCAGCTGTACCAGTTTCTTTGGCCCTTCGGTGTATGTGCAGATACTATCATCTTAATGAAACAAACTTGCAGCTCTCGGTGTATTGAGTATATGAACTAGGAAGGCAATGTTGACCTCTGAAAATATCCACCACTAATACTAATGACTCACTATGGAAAACACTTTCTCCAATCAAAAATTAATATTGAAGACCAGTAACCAGAAAATTTCAAGTTTTAAATGCTTATGGTGTGACAGTGATGTATACAATAAAATCAATAAATTGCAGCACATATGAGGAACTATAAATAAAACCTTAATGAATTAGGCGAGGGAAGTCACAGAATTAAAACTTTACGGTGAATCTTCGACTGAAGGAAAAAAAAAGCTGCGCACCGAGAGTTTTTAAAAGATTGCACATGGATGGATCTTATAAGGAATGAGAAAATGCTATAGCAATTAGCAATATTTAAATTAAACGATGAAGTGGAAGACTATAGGGTAGGAATGGAGGCAACATCTTAAACACGCAGTTCCAGTCACGTAATGATTACATGACTAATTGTCAATGATGTAATGCCGTATGATGTAATGGGTTCTCGAGTTATGCTGTCTTTTTCAGCTGTTGACATTCGTGTTCTTTCGGATCTTGCTCAGTCCAGTCACTAACCGCATAACGGTTATAACACTTTATTTTGCTATTATTGTACCTTATATTCTAGATGTTTTTGGCCATTTCATACCTCTGAAAGATCAGTATTGTATTTCGATGCTCACGGCCTGAAGATGGTCTAAATTAAACTGATGGCCCACCGACATAAATATGTACTGCGATCGTGATTGCTTTACTGAATTTTAATATTTTACACCGATCGCTGTTCATTTTCCATAGAAAGATTTTAGAAATTCAGTCACTGTAAACAACCGACGACCTTGCAGCAGTTGTAACGCCGGTTCCCGTTATCACCAAAGTTAAGCGCTGTTGGGCTTGGCTAACACTTGGATGGGTGACCGTTGGGGTCTGCCGAGCGCTTTTGACCGGCGGGGTGCATTCAGCCCTTGTGAGGCCAATTTAGGGGCTACTTGGTTGAGAAGTAGCGGCTACGGTCACTAAAACTGAAAAAGACCAGGAGAGCAGTGTGCTGACCACATATATCCGCATCTAGCAACATTTATCGAATGAGGACATGGCGGCCGGTCGGTTCCATCGGGCCGTCCGACGCCTTTTCGGATGGAGGAGTAAGAGGAATCATTGTAAACAAGTACAAGCCTACGCGAAAAGTAAACCTTGGAAGCCAGAGAGAAAAATGTCTTGAAAATGTGAAACTGAACGTGTGCTTTGCGTAAACCTTGAACTGAAGAAGACGAAATGGGTATACGTCGCTCCAGAAATATTCTGGGGCTGCAAGGAATTGTGCTCTTAAGGGACACTCCCCATCGCATCCCCCTCAGATTTAGTGCTAAAATGGCCCCGTGAATAACGCCTCAAAAACTGAACACAGATCAAGCATGAAAACATGAAGGAGATGTACTGAACTGTGATAAAACAAGTAAAATAGAAACAGTGGAATGGTGCAAACGCGAGATGTGTAAGATCATGCGAACTTTAAGTCCCACGGCAGTGTGGTTATGTGGTCGCAGTGTTGGATTTCAAACCGGAAGATCTTTGTTTAAATCTCCCTCGTACCCCATCTTTTTTGTCATAATATTACGAACTGTCCGTCAGGTCATTGATATGTGTCTGCGCTGTGTAATGTCTGTTTCGAACAGCGAGGTGTAAGGAAAACGAAAGTTGTTTCCGGATTTGTGTGTTCTTACCGGTACTCGACACTGGGATCCCGTGATTACAAGGCGATGAGCCTGCAGATGTACGTACCTCCTATTTGTTCTACACTAGTACCACATGTTATGACTTGCGTTCTGATTTGGAAGTTTTGCCTCTTGAATTCCTTTGTCGTAACATACTTCAGACCCTTTTCTCCCTTGTTTTCATTTCTCTGAAAGGTCTTTGCGGCATCTCTCCTGCTCTCACTATTCATCATCTTTACTTCCGACGGTAATGTACTCGTATTCTTATTACACGAGTCATATTCTGTAACCACCATATAGTATGGTAATTGCCAAGACTGCAGAAAGAGAACAGACACGTCTACGATCGGACGGACAGTTCATAATTTTGCGAAAAAAAAGGGGCATGATGGGGATTTAAGTCGGATCTCTCGCATTGCAGGTCCAGGGCTCAGACAACACGACGACGATGCTATAGCTCTTTCAGTTCGCTCGATGTTGCACATCTGGAGCCTGGACCGTTCAATGTTCCTGATTTGCTCCTTTTTTACAGTTCAGTACGCCTTGTTTCTGTTTTCATGCTTGATCTGTGTTCAGTTTCTGACGGGCTATCCACTAGGACATCTTACCACTAAATCTGAGGGGTGTACATTGGGGAGGTTCCCTGTAATAAGTACACAGCCATGTACAGGAAAGAGACGTCAAATCTTCCTTCTAACATTTAGATATATAATACAGTAGTTCGTTTTTGCAGCGTACAGGACCTCTGTATTTTTGGAGAACGAAAAATTGATTTCTCTGATTCAGCTCACGTAAATCTGGCAGGGTACACGAAAGTGAAATAGTTTTCCTAAGACCTTAATGATACGCTATATTCTAGCCGATGTCGTATTTCCATTTACAGCATTCGTAGCTGAACCTGCGTCTGGGTCATAAGTTCGTTCAAGGGGAAATAAAGTATTCCGGCCGTTGTGGCCGAGCGTTTCTAGGCGCTTCAGTCCGGAACCGCGCTGCTGCTGCGGTCGCAGGTTCGAATCGTGCCTCGGGCATGGATGTGTGTGATGTCCTTCGGTTAGTTAGATTTAAGTAGGTCTAAGGCTAGGGGAGTGATGACCTCAGATGTTAAGTCCCATAGTGCTCAGAGCCATTTGAACCATTTTTTTTAAATAAAGCTTTATGGTGGTAGCGCAGGCCTACCTTACGGTGTACAATTACGCAGTCTGGTCCGATATACTTGCTTACCAGTGTTTGCACCGCAAATGTCGTTTCCGGCAACTGTGCTTCCACATTCTAGGACATTTCACGATTTTTTTAACGACTGGCTTCAACGTAAACATTAACAAACGCTATGTCACTGTAATTGTCTTCTTAATAGCTATCGAATGTAGTTAAAAAAATTGTACCGTTCCATGTAAAAAGTCGTTCAGTTGATACTTGCGCTAAAAACACTAACCAAACAAAATAAAACAATAAAAAAAATACGTGCACCCTCGACGCTCAAACAATTGCCGAAAACTGATATGTGTAACCGTTTATGGATATCAGGGGTGTTAAGTCTTACGTGACACACCCTATATACATTATGAAGATACACCCCATAAGCTATTTCTCTACATAAACGCTACTCAAATTGAGGTATGTATCATACCGTGGTACAAGTTTTTCAGTACTGTCTCTGTAGAAACCTGCCGCCTGTGATTGCAACCACTGGTTTACACTGGAATGCTGTTCGGCGTCAATATCAAAGAGTTGTGCAGCTACGCACGTCTACATTGCTGGCAAGAGGTGCTAGTCACTCGGTGCCAATTACAGGCTTTATGGTCGATGATCAAACACGCCCAAGACACCGTAGGAGGTCGTGGGTACGATTTTCCGTGTGTGGACTTGAGTTGTCGCGAAAACAAATGGGGTTTTATGCTAAGTTTTCCCCGACCCTTGTTTAGTATCACCTGGCTTTACTTTGTCAGGTTTAACAATTCCCCTCTGAGATTGGCCGACGTTGGCGTCAGCCACGAATAAATATTAAGCGAACGTGAGAGTCTGTGTAGCAGTTTCGCTGGGAGACGTGAAAAGCACTCCTATTGCAACAGCTGTCGCATAGTTGGGAAACGCGGTGCACGGCGGCACGACGTGTCGGCCGAGAAGGCTCATCGTCAGTCACAGGTCCGGCAGGCTCCTTGGCAGGCGGCAGACGTCGCCTTTGGGGCGGTCATGGTTTGAATTAGCAGCGCCTGGCAGCTACTCCAGCCATTGTGTCCGCTGGTGGACTCCGCGGGAGAAAAAAAAAGCGAGAGCTGAGTTTCGTGTCCAGAAGGCAGCGCAACAGCTACTCTGTATTTCGGCCTCACTCTGTGACAAGTGGTGTGTATAAGGCACGCCTGTCGAAATGTTTTCAAGAACACCCGTATTTTTCATGCGGATCGAAGGGAGAAGAGAGATGTGGGTCGACCGAAAAATACAGGGTGTTCATTATGGGGAATCTGAACAGGCATACTGGCTAAGTCTTGAAGTGCAGAAGAAGAAAAAAGTGAGAAGTTATTCGGGATGAATACTCTTCCTTTCAAGATACATGTTACTCAGTTTACAGTTTTGCATTGTTCGTATATCTGGATTTGGCAATAAACACTATGATATGCAGAATTTCCGGGAGTATTTCTCCTACACTACTGGCCGTTATAATTGCTGCACTAAGAAGAAATGCAGATAATAAACGGGTATTCATTGGAAAAACATATAACACAAGAACTGACATGTCATTACATTATCACGCAATTTGAGTGCATAGATCCTGAGAAATCAGTACCCAGAACAACCCCCCTCTGGCCGTAATAACAGCCTTCATACGCCTGGACATTGAGTCAAACAGAGCTTGGATGGCGTGTACAGGGACAGCTGTCCATGCAGCTTCGACACGATACCACAGTTCATCAAGAGTACTGACTGGCGTATTGTGACGAGCCAGTTGCTCGGCCACCATTGACCAGTCGTTTCAAGTTTGGCCAGGGTAGCAGTCGAGCATTTTCTGTATCCAGAAAGGCCCGTACAAGACCTGCAAAATGCGGTCGTGCGTTATCCTGCTGAAAAGTAGGATTTCGCTGGGATCGAATGAAGGGTAGAGCCACGGGTCGTAACACATCAGAAATGTAACGTCTACAGTTCAAAGTGCCGCCAATGCGAACAAGAGGTGACCGAGACGTGTAACCAGTGGCACCTCATACCATCGCGTCGGGCGATACGCCAATATGGCGATGACGAATACACGCTTCCAATGTGCGTTCACCGCGATGCCGCCAAACACGGATGCGACCATCATGATGCTGTAAACAGAACCTGGATTCACCCGAAAAAATGACGTTTTGCCATTCGTGCACCCAGGTTCGTCGTTGAGTACACCATCGCAGCCGCTCCTGTTGTGATGCAGCGTCAAGGGTAACCGCAGCCATGGTCTCCCAGCTGATAGTCCATGCTGCTGCAAACGTCGTCGAACTGTTCGTGCAGATGGTTGTTATCTTGCAATCGTCCCCATCTGTTGACTCGGGGACCGAGGCGTGGCTGCACGATCCGTTACAGCCATGCGGATAAGATACCTGTCATCTCGACTGCTAGTGATACGAGGCCATTGGGATCCAGCACGGCGTTCCGCATTACCCTCCTGAACCCACCGATTCCATATTCTGCTAACAGTCATTGGGTCGACCAACGCGAGCTGCAATGTCACGATACGATAAACCGCAATGGCGGTAGGCTACAATCCGACCTTTATCAAAGTCGGAAACGTGATGGTACGCATTTCTCCTCCTTACACGAGGCATCACAACAACGTTTCACCAGGCAATGCCGGTCAACTGCTTTTTGTGTATGAGAAATCGGTTGGAAACTTTCCTCATGTCATCACGTTGTAGGTGTCGCCACCGGCGCCAACCTTGTGTGAATGCTCTGAAAAGCTAATCATTTCCATATGACAGCATCTTCTTCCTGTCGGTTAAATTTGGCGTCTGTAGCACGTCATCTTCGTGGTGTAGCAATTTTAATGGCCAGTAGTGTATTTAATTCTCGCACCACTACAAAGGTGAGTGATACACACTCGTGTCAGACAGAACAGGACACACTGAACGACTAGAGATAGGACGTTCATATTCGCAGGACATGTACATTAGTGCGTTCTCGGAAATTATTAGCATTTCAGTCACCTCGGTTCAGTACGCGACCTGTTGCCTAGTATGCATGAGCCCCGATAACATGTTCAGTGATCGTTGGCATCGACGCGGATATGGTGCGAATGGCTTCCTGTGGTATAGTCGTCCATGCTGCAATCCCTCGGTTCTGAAGTTCATCTGTGGTGGTTGGCACTAGGTCACAGCGCTGCACCCATCTTCTTCTTCTTCTTCTTCTTTAGTTTCACCCTGTTTGGGGTACGCTTGATCAATCATTTCTCTGTGAGTTGTTCTTTTCTTAGGGCCAGTATTCCTTCATTCTTTCTGATCTCCTTTTCCTCTCTTCTTCTGAGATGAAGGGTTTGGACTTCTGTGTAGATTTGTCTTGGAACCTTATGTTTTCATCTTTAGTAATTAATTTAGCTGTTCGATCAGTAAGTGAATTTTTTGAAATTCTTAATACTACTACATCTTTCCCAGCTCCTTTAAACCAATTGGGTTTCGTTTTGCGGTTACGGAAAAGTCAAAGATTTGTTTAGGTGATCTGTTGGAATTCATACTGAGAAGATGACCATAAAAATTCATCCTCCTTTTTGGCATGGTATCTGAAAGTTTTTCAATTTTCTTGTAGAGAGTTTCATTATTGATGTATATTGTTTTATTGTCTTGAAATTTTGGTCCTATGATTTTTCTTAAAAGTTTTCTTTGCTTTAGCTCAAGTTTCTCCATTTGGCATTTGAAATTCATGTTCAGCGTTTCTGCTGCATACAGTGCTTCTGGCTTAATAACTGTCATGTAATGTGTAATTTTTGATCGCCCATGAAAGGGGATTTTTTGTTGTATGTCTTTTTTGTTAGTTGGAAGGCAAATTCCAGTTCATTTTTTTTGGATTCGATTGCTTTACTTTCCCCAGCATTCCAACTAATCCATTCTCCGAGATATTTCAATTATTTTACTATTTCAGCCTTTTGTTCTTTAACTTTGTGGTATTTACATGAATGCTTCAAGTTTCTCAATATCTTAGTTTTTTCAAAGGAGATGTGAAGACCTATTTTAGCTGCTTGTTCCTTTAGTTCAAGGATTTTCTCCCGTCCTTCTTCCATTGTTTCAGCATACAGGGCCGTATCATCTCCAAAAGCAATGCAATTTACTTTAAGGTTCTTCTTTTTGCAACGCAGTCTAATACTACTCTTAATATTTGTGTTCCATTCTCTGACTACTTTCGCAAGCGCACAACTGAACGGCAATGGTGAGAGCTCATCCCCCCCCCGTCGCACTCCCGTTTTTATTTCAAAGGGTTCCGATAATTTGCCCATAAATTTATCTTTCGAAAATGTTTTTGTAATGGTCGCGTTTATAATACTAGTATTTTTCTTATGCAAACCCATTTCTTCCAGGACTGATAATAGAGATTCTCTATCAATCATATGCTTTATTGAAATCAGTGAAGGAGATTACGTATGTCTTTGCCCTTGATTTTCGGTATGCCATGATGTTTTTGAGGTTTATTATTTGTTCCGGACATGATCTACTCTTTCTAAAACCTACCTGGTATTCACCGATTTTCGGGTCCAATTGCGGCTCTGCCCTGTTCAAAAGGACTTTAGAAAGAATCTTGTAAGTTATATCCAGCAGCGATATTCCTGTATAATTGTTCGGGTCTGTCTTCAAACCTTCCTTGTGGATAGGGTGGATGAGAGCTGCACCCACCATTTCACCAGATCCCATACATTTTCGACTGACGACAGTTCTGGCAATCTCAAGGGCCAGGGCAAAGGGCTGATATCCTGTGGCACCAACAAGCTACGGATTCGTGCTGCAACATGTGGTCGTGCATCTTCATGCTGTGAAATGGCTTCTCGGGTGTTGCGTACAAAGGATACGGTTACGGATCGCACAACGTCGTTCACGTACGTCACAGTGGCTACAGTGCCCTCGACACACACCAACAGTGGTTTGTGACTAATGTAGTGTAACGACGCATAGATTTGTTTATAAATGATTTTCATTCGACATATGACCATGTGTAGACTTCGCCACCTACGTCAGTTACAACCCACTTCAAAATGATTTACACTCCTGGAAATTGAAATAAGAACACCGTGAATTCATTGTCCCAGGAAGGGGAAACTTTATTGACACATTCCTGGGGTCAGATACATCACATGATCACACTGACAGAACCACAGGCACATAGACACAGGCAACAGAGCATGCACAATGTCGGCACTAGTACAGTGTATATCCACCTTTCGCAGCAATGCAGGCTGCTATTCTCCCATGGAGACGATCGTACAGATGCTGGATGTAGTCCTGTGGAACGGCTTGCCATGCCATTTCCACCTGGCGCCTCAGTTGGACCAGCGTTCGTGCTGGACGTGCAGACCGCGTGAGACGACGCTTCATCCAGTCCCAAACATGCTCAATGGGGGACAGATCCGGAGATCTTGCTGGCCAGGGTAGTTGACTTACACCTTCTAGACCACGTTGGGTGGCACGGGATACATGCAGACGTGCATGTCCTGTTGGAACAGCAAGTTCCCTTGCCGGTCTAGGAATGGTAGAACGATGGGTTCGATGACGGTTTGGATGTACCGTGCACTATTCAGTGTCCCCTCGACGATCACCAGTGGTGTACGGCCAGTGTAGGAGATCGCTCCCCACACCATGATGCCGGGTGTTGGCCCTGTGTGCCTCGGTCGTATGCAGTCCTGATTGTGGCGCTCACCTGCACGGCGCCAAACACGCATACGACCATCATTGGCACCAAGGCAGAAGCGACTCTCATCGCTGAAGACGACACGTCTCCATTCGTCCCTCCATTCACGCCTGTCGCGACACCACTTGAGGCGGGCTGCACGATGTTGGGGCGTGAGCGGAAGACGGCCTAACGGTGTGCGGGACCGTAGCCCAGCTTCATGGAGACGGTTGCGAATGGTCCTCGCCGATACCCCAGGAGCAACAGTGTCCCTAATTTGCTGGGAAGTGGCGGTGCGGTCCCCTACGGCACTGCGTAGGATCCTACGGTCTTGGCGTGCATCCGTGCGTCGCTGCGATCCGGTCCCAGGTCGACGGGCACGTGCACCTTCCGCCGACTACTGGCGACAACATCGATGTACTGTGGAGACCTCACGCCCCACGTGTTGAGCAATTCGGCGGTACGTCCACCCGGCCTCCCGCATGCCCACTATACGCCCTCGCTCAAAGTCCGTCAACTGCACATACGGTTCACGTCCACGCTGTCGCGGCATGCTACCAGTGTTAAAGACTGCGATGGAGCTCCGTATGCCACGGCAAACTGGCTGACACTGACGGTGGCGGTGCACAAATGCTGCGCAGCTAGCGCCATTCGACGGCCAACACCGCGGTTCCTGGTGTGTCCGCTGTGCCGTGCGTGTGATCATTGCTTGTACAGCCCTCTCGCAGTGTCCGAAGCAAGTATGGTGGGTCTGACACACCGGTGTCAATGTGTTCTTTTTTCCATTTCCAGGAGTGTATATTCTTTTTAAATTGTCATAGAATGGTTCTTGAACGAAACTGTAAAACATCAGTTGAGTCGTATGCAAAGAATTACATCACTTGGACCAATTGGTTTTCATAAACTTTTTCGATTTAAATTTCGTTTGTTTCTCCTCAGAAATTATATTGACACACGTTATCTTGATCTAATCGATATCAGAATCACACATTAAATAAACTTTTGAGATTCAAAGTTTCGGTGAACGCTGTCAGAATCAATAATCTTGTCAAATATATTATTAATCCGTTCACATAATTCTTCATAAATAATTCCTCAGAACACGTGTTTCAACTTTAGTAGCATACACTAGTTTATTAGCTTCCTACACATACAGATGTGAACTTGACCGTTGGCAAACAATGACTGACTTTTCAATAAGATTACGCTCTATATGATGTCATTGTTGTACAAAAAGAGTATAAAAAATTCATTTTTAATTTTTTTTAGAAGCACGACGCAACAACTCGGTTGCAGGATCTTCTGTTGCTCCTTGGCTGTCGACCCGCGACGTATAGCGGCCAGCAATTTCCTCTCTGGTCGCGGCAACGAAGATGCTGTCTCCGTTCGTTGCGCCGCCCTCTCCGTACATGAAACACATAAAAAAATACAAAACTTTTAGATAATTCACAGCTATTACAAATACTAAGAAAAATACGTAAACAAAACTAAATTAAACTTCTAGTCACCTGCAAACTGGGCTGACATTGGTGGATGGGTGACGCTTAATTTCGTCCCACTACACTAACCCAACAGCACCCCGCACCACAACGCCTTGAGTTGGCGCTGTTTATCTCCCGCGAATGCAGCCACTCTGATGCTTGGGGCGAACCGAAATGCGGCCATCATTTTCAAACGAACAGAACTTAGATTCATCCCAGAACGCTATCTGATGCCATTCCTGTCCCCAGTGACGTCGTTTCATTCACCATTGGCGTCTAACGTGTTTCTGCACATTCGTCAAGGGCAGGCGAAGAAGCGCGCGAAGTGCACGTATCCCATACCGTAATAAACTGCGACGCACTTCACTCCTGACAGTGTACGATGTGTTACACTGTTCCACTGTTGCGCCAGAAGCCAAGGAGAACGCAGATCTGTCCTGCAATGCCGTTCGGATGAGGTGTTGACCTTCTCGGCGTTGATGTGGGTGGTGCGACCTGGCCCATCTCGTCGTGTGCTACGGCGTTCCACGAACCGTACTGTACACACTCTTTGCACAGCCGAAACACTTCGGCCCACACGAGCAGCATGACATTTCCTCATGCCAGTAATGCTCCCTGGTTCAAACTTACAGATTTGACGGTACGGTTCGCGCATACGTCTGCGAGCCATCCTGCACGTCTGTTCATAGCGACAACGAGAGCAGTAGGCTCACTGTACCGGTATGTTCTGGTCTTCAGTCCAAAGACTAGTTTGATGCAGGTCTCCTTGCTACTCTATCCTGTGCAAGGTTCTTCATCTCCCAGTATCTACTGTAACCTACATCCTTCTGAATCTGTTTAGTGTACTCATCTCTTGGTCTCCTTCTGCGATCTTTACCCTCCCAGCTGCCCTCCAATACTAAATTGGTGATTCCTTGATACCTCAGAATATGCCCTACCAACCGATCCGTTCTCCTAGTCAAGTTGTGCCTCAAATTTCTCTTCTCCCCAATTCAGTTACGTGATCTACCCATCTAATCTTCAGCATTCTTCTGTAACACCACATTTCGAAAGCTTCTATTCTCTTCTTGTCCAAACTATTTATCGTCCTTGTTTCACTTCCATACATTACTACACTCCATACAAATAATTTCAGAAAAGACTTCCTGACACTTAAATCTATACTCGATGTTAACAAATTTCTCTTTTTCACAAACGCTTTACTTACCATTGCCAATCTACATTTTATATCCTCTCTACTTCGACCACCGTCAGTTATTTTGCTCCCCAAATAGCAAAACTCATATACTACATTAACCGTCTGTTTCATAATCTAGTTCCCTCAGCATCACCCGAGCTAACTCAACTACATTCCATTATTCTCGTTTTGCTTTTCTTGGTGTTCATCTTATATCCTAATTTCAAGACCATATCCATTCCGTTCAGCTGCTCTTCCAAGTCCTTTGCTGTCTCTGACAGAATTACAGTGTCATCGGCGAACCTCAAAGTTTTTATTTCTTCTCCGTGGATTTTAATTCCTACTCCAAATTTTTCTTTTGTTTCCTTTACTGCTTGCTCAATATACAGTTTGAATAACATCGGGGATAGGCTACAACCCTGTCTCACCCCCTTCCCAACCACTACTTCCCTTTGATGTCCCTCGACTCTTACAAGTGCAATCTGGTTTCTGTACAAATTGTAAATAGCCTTTCGCTCAATGTATTTTACCCCTGCCACCTTTAGAATCTATCCATCAGAATCTATGTATGTTAACCTTAAACCCGCGGGCCGACATGGTTCAAATGCTAATCATCTCTGCAGAACATACTGTGTTTTTTTTTCTTTTTTTCTCTTAACTTGAGTGTCGAGAAACAGTTGAAATGGTTAAAACAGAACAATGGTTCAGGAACAGATGGATTCCGTAGCTATATCAAATGTGAGGCTCAGTTAATTTTCGTTTTAACCATATCTACTGTAGGTTTCTCAACACAAAATCGGGCCCAGTAGATGGAAGAAAGCATAGGTCACACCCGTCTACAGAAATGAAATCACAAGTGACTGTTTTTAGAATCTTTGAACTTTTTTTGACCTCAGATGTAATGAGATATCCCGTAAAGAATGATCCCCTCCATGGCAACCACAATGCATCCCGAAAATATCCATCAAGTGAAACTCAACTCGCACTTTCCTCACGTGACACCCTGAAAGCCATGGATGAAGGTGCAGTAATTCTTCTTTGCAGAAAACCATTTGACTAAGCACCGCACATGGACTGGGAACAAATCCGGATAACTCTATCAGGATAGCTTTCATTCAAGTAATTTTATTGTACGGGGTGTTGAAAAAGGCTCTCCGCAGTGCCGTATGATTGTTAGCCGCGAGTGCCGTATGTCGCAGTGAAAGGGTACAGAATATCACTGCAGTATCGTTGTGCGTGAATTGTTTCGTTGAAAAATATGGGACCCACAATCACTGTGGATGAAACCTGCATACATTACTATACTCCTGAGACCAAAAGACAATCTAAACAATGCTTTACCAAGGGAGAATCTGCACCAAAAAAGGCGAAGACCATTCCTTCAGCCGGAAACGTTATGGCGACTGTCTTTTGGGATCGCAAGGGATAATCCTCATCGACTATCTGGGAAAGGTTAAAACTATTATAGGTGCACATTATTCATCGTTATTGGACCGTTTGAAAATCGAGCTGCAAGAAAACCGCCGGCGATTTGACCGCAAAAAAAGTCCTTTTCCATCACTCAATGCACCAGCACACACCTCAGCAATTGTGGTTGAAAAATTGATGAAAATAAGATTCCAACTAGTTTCACATCCCCCCCCTATTCTCCAGACTTGGCTCCCTCGGACTACTATTTGTTATCCAATTTGAAGAAATGGCTGGCGGGACAAGGATTTTATTCAGACGAGAAGGTGACTGCAGCAACTAATAGCTATTTTGCAGACTCGGACAATTCCTATTTTTCGGAAGGGACCAAAAAACAGAACAGCGTTGGACGAAGTGTGTAAGTCTATAAGGAGACTATGTCGAAAAATCGAAAAGGTTTACCCCAAACACGTAAGTAGTTTTTAGTTTTGCACGGACCTTCCAAACTCCCCTCGTACATAGCTGGTTGGGGGAGAATAGCGTGGGATGATACAACCAAGAGATGTTACTTACAGAGCTAAGCTGTTACATATACAATCAGATGTACACACATTAAATATTATTACTCCCGATGAGTAAATTACAAATTTTGCTAATTGTGAATCATATGATAAATTTCACTACGAATTTGTAAAAAAAAGAAGAAAAATGCCTTTAATTTATATACCACTCTTTTCCAAGAAATCATATAAATAAAACAACTTCTGAAATGAGATTTTCACTCTGGCAGATTAAAACTGTGTGCCGGACCGAGACTCGAACTCGGGACCTTTAATTTGCCAGAAAGTTGCACATCAGCACACACTCCACTGCAGAGTGAAAATCTCACTCTGGAAACATCCCCCAGGCTGTGGCTAAGCCATGTGTCCGCAATATCCTTTCTTTCAGGAGTGCTAGTTCTGCCGGGTTCGCAGGAGAGCGTCTGTAAAGTTTGGAAGGTAGGAGACGAGGTACTGGCAGAAGTAAAGCTGTGAGGACGGGGCGTCAGTCGTGCTTGGGTAGCTCAGTTGGTAGACCACTTGTCCACAAAAGGGAAAGGTCCCGAGTTCGAGTCTCGGTATGGCACACAGTTTTAATCTGCCAGGATGTTTCAAAACAAATTCTATTGTAAATGATAGATGTAAACAGAGGTGACAAAAGTTGCGGGATATCTCCTATCGTGTCGAACCGCGCGTAGTGCAGCACAATACCGTATTTGTGTAGGTACATTCAGTGGCATATGAGCATACTGTCTGCGAAATACGTTGCGAATAGAGTTAGCAACAAGGAAGTAATAACTTTAAGCACCATGCAATATATGGCAGTTTCTCACTTATCTCACTTTTTATGACGTCATATCTCCTGCACTGTGTGGTACCATGATATAATTTTGTAGTTATGTTTAGCGGCATGTGTGTATACTGTCGGCGAAAGTTTTTGCGAATACAATTAGCAGTTCAGAAGTAATAAATTTAAACGTCATGCATGGTACGGCAGTTTTTCACACATCACTGAACTGTGACAGTTCTTACCCCAGCAGACATTGTTGCCTGACCGTGAAGGATATATGTACCAAGTTTGGTTGAAATTTACGATGTGGTTTAGGAGGGAATGTAGAGCATACTCTCACACATACATACTTTTTTATAATACGTGTGGATGTATGGGACGGAGACCTCACAGTGCTTCAGTATTGCTTGAAATTGTTGAGGTATTGCTATGTCAAAATTTTCTGTAGACAGTTATAGAGCAAGAAATGCTAAATCAACTATCAAAGAAATAACATGTAACAGTTTTGAAACACCACCCTCCTTTGTTTTGTGGTCTAAGTTCAAAAATTTTCAAATGTGTGTGAAATCTTATGGGACTTACCTGCTAAGGTCATCACTCCCTAAGCTTACACACTACTTAACCTAAATTATCCTAAGGACAAACACACACGCGCACACACACACACACACACACACACACACACATGCCCATGGGAGGACTCGAACCTCAACCGGGACCAGCCGCACAATGGCTGCAGCGCCCTAGACCTCTCGGCTAATCCCGAGCGGCAGTGGTCTAAGTGTCGTGTGAAATACTGTGCTTCCTCTATATAAATCGTTTGTCATTTCTAGGTCGAGAAATTTGTAACGTATTAAGTAAACTTCAGGGTACGGAAAAACAATAATTACACGTGTCCTTCTGTTCTTTGGTTGCGAAACTCAAGCTGATGACAGTATCTTGTGGACGGTTTTTGCAGCAGAGAGGAAATGAGGAAAAAAGAATGGCAGTAACAAGTTCTCGGGACCTTCGTCCGCTGCACGCTGCAATGCTATACGGTTTTCGGAGTTTCCAGTCTCAGGTCTGAATGAAAAGGAAAGGCAATTACGTAGTCACGTGTCGGCTTCATCCGGTTAGGGAGGCTCGTAATTTTCCACAAGTGTCATAATCTGAGCGTCACGTCAGATTGTCGTTGCGGAAAATAATTTCCCCTTGGGTTAATTGAAAGTTTCGTTTTAATCTCTTCTCAGTAACGCCCCTGCCCCTTTCCTACCCAATTCTATAAAGAGTCAAGCAGCTGCTAAGAATCTGTGTAGCGAAGCCTCAACCTGTGATTTGGAAATTTGTGGTAAGTTTTATGGGGCCTAACTGCTGAGGTCATCGGTCCCTAAACTTACACACACACACACACACACACACACACACACACACACACACACACACATGCCCGAAGGAGGACTCTAACCTCCGACGGGAGGGGTTGGGGGGGCGCGGGGGGGGGGGGGGGGGGGGAAGCCACGCGAACCGTAACAAGACGTTTAAGACCACACGGATACCGCGCGAGGCTCTGGTTTGGTCATCTGTTTTAATCCACAACCACATCAAGTGAATAAGTCATGCTGAATGCCTATTACACAAATATTCTCGCATTTACTTTTGACAAAACTGGTCTATATAACTGAAGGTACCGACTTGTTCTCTCTCTCATCTCTTCGGGTCCCGGGTCCCCACACCCCCACCCCCCCTTGCCCCCGCCCTATGTGCCCTTGTACATTATAGTGCAATGCTTCCGTGAGTGTTAATTATTGTGCGTCCTCTTTTTAAGTGCTGCGAACAGACAGCATACTGCAGCTAGATGTGCCTTTAACTGCTACGAACAGAAACCTGACTGTTGCTGTGTGTGTGTTTTTTTTTAATTGTGCCTGTCTATTTACTATGTGTTTTAATCAGTATCACCGACCCCTTTGCTTTTATATTTTCTTCACAATTTTTCGCCATGTTCCAGTTTTAAGCAGTTACCGTTTTATCGCCTGTGTTTTATTGTTATAGTATCTCCTAATTATGTTTTTAACTTCTCTGTAGGCTGCAGAGCGGCATATTATGCTGATGCCACCCCCCGTCCCTCTCTGGGGGGGGGGGGGGGGGAGGATTCGTAATCCAATAAAGGAAAAAAAACCTTGTGTTTTACTGAAATCGAATGACTTTTAATTCATTTAATGCTTAAGAATGGCATAAAGATGAAATCTGCATTGTGGAATAAAACGTGTTGTACAGTGAGATAACGGTTATATCTTTCTAAAAGTGAAACACAGAATGAGTACGTCTGGATAGTTCGCGGTCTGTACTTAAGTTTTTCACATTAATAACTGTACTATGATTTTCGTAAGGATCAAGTCCACATCGGCAGCTAGTAACACAACGACAGATTAACTAGGACAAACAGTCAATGATACAGTCAAAGACGATGCCATGTTAGAGATAAAATCATGGTACATGCTATCAACTGCACTATCAGTTTACTAAGAGGTACCTTATAATCTTTGATACCAAGTAAAAACTGTGCATAACTGAAACTTCCTGGCAGATTAAAACTGTGTGCCCGACCGAGACTCGAACTCGGGACCTTTGCCTTTCGCGGGCAAGTGCTCTACCAACTGAGCTACCGAAGCACGACTCATTCTCTCCGCAATATCCTTTCTTTCAGGAGTGCTAGCTCTGCAAGGTTCGCAGGAGAGCTTCTGTAAAGTTTGGAAGGTAGGAGACGAGATACTGGCAGAAGTAAAGCTGTGAGTACCGGGCGTGAGTCGTGCTTCGGTAGCTCAGATGGTAGAGCACTTGCACGCGAAAGGCAAAGGTCCTGAGTTCGAGTCTCGGTCCGGCACACAGTTTTAATCTGCCAGGAAGTTTCATATCAGCGCACACTCCGCTGCAGAGTGAAAATCTCATTCTGAAAACATCCCCCAGGCTGTGGCTAAGCCATGTCTCCGCAATATCCTTTCTTTCAGGAGTGCTAGTTCTGCAAGGTTCGCAGGAGAGCTTCTGTAAAGTTTGGAAGGTAGGAGACGAGGTACTGGCAGAAGTAAAGCTGTGAGTACCGGGCGTGAGTCGTGCTTCGGTAGCTCAGATGGTAGATCACTTGCACGCGAAAGGCAAAAGTCCCGAGTTCGAGTCTCGGTCGGGCACACAGTTTTAATCTGCCAGGAAGTTTCATATCAGCGCACACTCCGCTGCAGAGTGAAAATCTCATTCTGTGCATAACTGAGTTAGATCGTGAAATTCTATACATAGAAGCGTAATACATCAACAAACGTCACACTAGCGACCTTTGTAATGTATACCACATTGTAACTGCAGAAAATAAATCAGCTTAATCCATAGAAAACTATTTAATGACATCAGTAACCAGGTAAAGCCACAATGGTGAAATTTCGGCAGTTACGAAGTATTTTAAATTACGAAGGTCACCAGAGTGACATTTCTTGATGTATTACTTCCTTATGTATGTTTATATATGGAATTTTACGGTCTAGCTCTCTTATTAGAGTGTTTACTCCTAACCAAAGATACACTGAAGACCCAAAGACACTGGTACACCCGCCTAATATTGTGTAGGACTCCCGCGAGCTCGCAGAAGTGACGTAAAACGACGTGGCATGGATTCGACTAATATCTAAAAAGTGCTGGAGGTAAAACACCATGAATCCTACAGGGCTATCCACAAACCCGTAAGAGTACGAGAGGGTGGAGTTATCTTCTGAACAGAACGTTCCAAGGCGACCTAGATACGCTCAATAATGTGTTCCTGGAGCCACTCTGTAGCAGTTATGGACGCATGGGGTGTCGCATTGTCCTGCTGGAATTGCCCAAGTCCGTCTGAATGAACAACGGACATGAAAGGATGCAGGTGATTAGACAGGATGCTTACGTACGTGTCACCTGTCAGTCATATCTAGCCGTATCAGGTGTACCATATCACTCCAACTGCACAAGTGCCACACAATTACAGAGCCTCCACCAGCGTGAACAGTTCCCTGCTGACATAGTGTCCATGGTTTCACGGGGTTATCTCCATACCCGTAGACGTCCATTTCGACGCAATTTGAAACGAGACTCGTCCGACCAGGCAACATGTTTCAAGTCATCAAAAGTCCAATGTCAGTGTTGACGGGCCCAGGCGAGGCGTTAAGTTTTGTGTCGTGCAGTCATCAAGGGTACACGAGTGGGCCTTCAGCTCCGAAAGCCCATATCGATGATGTTTCATCGGATGGTTCGCACTGTGACACATGTTGATGGCCCAGCATTGAAATCTGCAGCAATTTGCGGAAGGGTTGCACTTCTGTCACGTTGAACGATTTTCTTCAGTCTTCATTGATCCCGTTCTTGCAGGATGTTTTTGCGGTCGCAGCGATGTCGGAGATTTGATGTTTTACCGGACTCCTGATATTCACGGTACACTCGTGAAATGGTCGTACGGGAAAATCACCACTTCATCGCTACTTCGGAAGTGTTATGTCCCATCGCTCGGGTGCCGCCTATAACGCCACGTTCAAACTCATTTAAATCTCGATAACCTGCCATTGTAGCCGCAGTTACCGATCTAACAACTGCGCCAGACACTTGTTGTCTTATATAGGAGTTGCCGACCACAGCGCCGTATTCTGCTTGTTTACATACGCATGCCTACACCATTTTCTTTGGCGATTCAGTGTATAATGTACCTCTTAGTGAACTGACACTGGAATCGCTAGCATGTACAATGGTTTTATCTCTGACATGCCGTTTTCTTTAACTGTGTTATTGACTGTTTGGCCTAGTGACGTCTGTCATTGTGTTACTAGGTAACGATGCGGACTTGCTTCTTGTCGAAAATGATTATGCACAGTTGTTATTGTGAGAAATTATTACGTACAATGATGATGAGCTTAGAAGAGGAAATTACTTTTGTTCAAATTATGGTATAGCTTTCCTGCCGTTTACGCTAATAAGTGAAATATTACTCAACCTCATATTTCCCTGTAAACTGTGTAATCTTTAATGGTTTGATTTATTTGTTTTAGTCTGCGCTCGGTAATGATCACTGAACGAACGTCATAGCGAATTGTGCAAAAGAAATAACAGTTCAGGTTTCACCATGAAGTTTAACACTTATCTGGCGGCTGAATTTCTCCACCTGCAAACATACAGAGGCGTCTGATGGGTAGCAACGGGACACAGTGAACGCCTCAAAAGCATGAAACTTTTGTACTACACTCCTGGAAATGGAAAAAAGAACACATTGACACCGGTGTGTCAGACCCACCATACTTGCTCCGGACACTGCGAGAGGGCTGTACAAGCAATGATCACACGCACGGCACAGCGAACACACCAGGAACCGCGGTGTTGGCCGTCGAATGGCGCTAGCTGCGCAGCATTTGTGCACCGCCGCCGTCAGTGTCAGCCAGTTTGCCGTGGCATACGGAGCTCCATCGCAGTCTTTAACACTGGTAGCATGCCGCGACAGCGTGGACGTGAACCGTATGTGCAGTTGACGGACTTTGAGCGAGGGCGTATAGTGAACATGCGGGATGCCGGGTGGACGTACCGCCGAATTGCTCAACACGTGGGGCGTGAGGTCTCCACAGTACATCGATGTTGTCGCCAGTGGTCGGCGGAAGGTGCACGTGCCCGTCGACTTGGGACCGGACCGCAGCGACGCACGGATGCACGCCAAGACCGTAGGATCCTACGCAGTGCCGTAGGGGACCACACCGCCACTTCCCAGCAAATTAGGGACACTGTTGCTCCTGGGGTATCGGCGAGGACCATTCGCAACCGTCTCCATGAAGCTGGGCTACGGTCCCGCACACCGTTAGGCCGTTTTCCGCTCACGCCCCAACATCGTGCAGCCCGCCTCCAGTGGTGTCGCGACAGGCGTGAATGGAGGGACGAATGGAGACGTGTCGTCTTCAGCGATGAGAGTCGCTTCTGCCTTGGTGCCAATGATGGTCGTATGCGTGTTTGGCGCCGCGCAGGTGAGCGCCACAATCAGGACTGCATACGACCGAGGCACACAGGGCCAACACCTGGCATCATGGTGTGGGGAGCGATCTCCTACACTGGCCGTACACCACTGGTGATCGTGGAGGGGACACTGAATAGTGCACGGTACATCCAAACCGTCATCGAACCCATCGTTCTACCATTCCTAGACCGGCAAGGGAACTTGCTGTTCCAACAGGACAATGCACGTCCGCATGTATCCCGTGCCACCCAACGTGCTCTAGAAGGTGTAAGTCAACTACCCTGGCCAGCAAGATCTCCGGATCTGTCCCCCATTGAGCATGTTTGGGACTGGATGAAGCGTCGTCTCACGCGGTCTGCACGTCCAGCACGAACGCTGGTCCAACTGAGGCGCCAGGTGGAAATGGCATGGCAAGCCGTTCCACAGGACTACATCCAGCATCTCTACGATCGTCTCCATGGGGGAATAGCAGCCTGCATTGCTGCGAAAGGTGGATATACACTGTACTAGTACCGACATTGTGCATGCTCTGTTGCCTGTGTCTATGTGCCTGTGGTTCTGTCAGTATGATCATGTGATGTATCTGACCCCAGGAATGTGTCAATAAAGTTTCCCCTTCCTGGGACAATGAATTCACGGTGTTCTTATTTCAATTTCCAGGAGTGTATTTCCGTGTTGAGCAGCAGCGCGTGTTTTTCATAGGACCAGCTGCATAACGAATCAGGCAAAAACACTGGACAGGTGTGAAGAATGGCATATGTCCATAGTGGTTCTTTCCTTAAAAAAAAAACACGCCTACACGTGGAACCTAGTGCTGCTGCTCTTGTATTCTAGTGCAGCACTGTACCCACTGGCAACGGCCTTGCAGCAGTGGATACACCGGTTCCCGTGAGATCACCGAAGTTGAGCGCTGTCGGGCGTCGCCAGCACTTGGATGGGTGACGATCTAGGGCGCCATGCGCTGTCGCCATTTTTCGGGGTGCCAATTGAGGAGCTACTCGACCGAATAGTAGCGGCTCTGGTCACAGAAAACCATCATACCGACCGGGAGAGTGGTGTACTGACCACACGCCCCTCCTATCTGCATCCTCAATGAGGATGACACGGCGGTCGGATGGTCCCGATGGGGCACTTGTGGCCTGCGACGGAGTGCTACTGTACCCACTGTGCTAGCACTAATTATGTAGCAATGTTTTAAGGCACTGAACGAAGACACATGACACACACAGAACGCCCATCTCTGATGTCCATGTCCTGCTGAACAGAAGCTCAGGATGAAGTTTTATTTCAGGCATTTTCGTGTTACTAACACAAAAGGAATCGTACTGTAACCTATGGGGGCGTGATCTTTTTCTTCAGTCTGTATTTATTCTTTCGTGTTTTAAGCTTGAGACAGAATGGTCGTTATTAATGTCTGATGGATGTTTTCTTTTTGTTGGTCTCAGTAGGACCTCAGTAGGACCACAAATTGCCCCTGTGTGGATTGAGTTCTCCTCTTTTCCTCCCAGAACTTCTATATCCTTTTTCTTCTTTCCTGCTCTTCTTCCAAGATCTTCAGTATCCTCTTATCTTGTCCACTACACTAGTGACTCCTTCTCCTGCGTACTTCTCTGGAATTTGATGACATTCACGCAAACCTCAAGAGATATCAGCCAGTCTTTTTCCTTCCGCATTGCTTAGCTCCAGCAGTTTACAACCAGACTCTTACATTCCAACGTAGCAGTACGCTGGCCTGAATACAGACCAGTCGGTCACCATAGCTAGGCTTTTTGCTTTCGCAAACGATAGTTTCGCCAACTCAGCTTCCTACATAACCTCGACTTCAGCCTAGGCTACAAATGGTTCAAATGACTCTGAGCACTATGGGACTTAACATCTGAGGTCATCAGTCCCCTGGAGCTTAGAACTACTGAAACCTAACTAACCTAAAGACATCACACACATCCATGCCCGAGGCAGGATTCGAACCTGCGACCGTAGCGGTCGCGCGGATCCAGACTGAAGCGCCTAGAACCACTCGGCCACCACCGGCCGGCGCCTAGGCTACAGATCAGCCTATCATCGCAACACCTGCAAAGAGTAACTTATCCCAATGCTATGCAGAAATGTGTCTCTGCAGAAGGGTCACTCGACACAAGTTCTCCAAACACACCTCATCGATCATATCTGATAAGACACCAGAAGCAGAATCAGTAAACGGCCAGGGCATATCACACCACGACTGTCATAAAATACGCTATCTGAACAAAAGCAACCAGGCACCCCGGTGTCATCCAGAATGAACCAGTAGATGTCACGAGGCGCAGGGACTATTGTGTTGTCAGCAGAGAAGCGCTAATACCAGAATGAGTCACCCAGGGCAGCCCAGTGACTTCGGATGTGTACTACTCATGGGATGTCACCAAAGTAATGAATCCATCGGAGACATTTCAAATTCTAAAGCTGCCCAAGTCTGCTGATGGTGATTCTGAAGTAGAAACGCGAAGGGAAAATCGCAGCTGACTGACGGAAGGCGACGTCGAGCGCTGTAGAGGGAGGCTGTAAAAACATCACACGAAATCAGCGGAGGGAATCATTCGTACGTTCCAGTGTGCTACCAGCAGTCAAGCTGTGCACAGGGAGTTACAAAAATGGGGTCCAATGGTCGTGGAACTCCTCGTTGTAGTGAGTGGTACGTGACGAGATGGTGCGAAAAGCGAGGCCGCTGGTCAGTGGATGACTGCAAACGAGTGATCTGGAGTCATAAATCACGCTATAGCCTGCAACAATCAGATGGAAGATGTTGGGTTTGGTTAGGGTGGTGTCGCCGCCAGACACCACACTTGCTAGGTGGTAGCTTTAAATCGGCCGCGGTCCATTAGTACATGTCGGACCCGCGTGTCGCCACTGTTAGTAATCGCAGACCGAGCGCCACCACACGGCAGGTCTAGAGAGACGGACTAGCACTCGCCCCAGTTGTACGGACGACGTAGCTAGCGATGCACACTGACGAAGCCTCGCTCATTTGCAGAGCTGATAGTTAGAATAGCCTTCAGCTAAGTCAATGGCTACGACCTAGCAAGGCGCCATTAGCATTATATTGCATGTATCTAAAGAGCCTAACTTGTATCGTCAAGAGCGATATACAAATGATGGATTAAAGTTAAGTATTACAGAAGCTACGTACTTTTCTTTATAGCATTCATTACGTATCCTGTTTCAGACTTCACGCCATCCTTCGTGAGCTTATAGCGTGCATTGCGGTCCCCTTAAACCACACTGTGTCGGCACTTCTGTCGACACATCAGTTAGTACCTGGAAAACGTTGAAAGGTGGCTACACTGTGCCACTGCGCCAGAGAGTGCGCCAAAGAGTACTATTAAGCCGCCTCCACAGTGCGTGTTAAGAGTTCGTGGAAGTCAGTGGTAGTAGAGAGCTCGTAGAGGACAGTGCTTGTTGTGACATCGGAGAGGACAGTGTGTGTTAAGAGCTCGTGGTTGTCGTGAAGTTGGAGTAAGATGTTGTAGTAAAGAGTGTTGTTCCATGTCTTATGCAGTTATTTGATGGGAGAGATAGCAGATGATATTGTGTGCATTTCGTCAATATATGTGAAGGTAAAAAAATACAATGTTCTTTTATTGATTGTGTATCTGAAATAATGTGTCACTACAGGTTCAGTCAACAAAGCATCTGGCTTGTGTTCTTGGATTAGAGTGTAATTGTGATTTTCTTACGCAATTACAGTTTTTCTAAATTTCTTTTGTCACGTCAGCATAGTTGGTATTTAAAAAAATTCTTGTCTTGTTGGAAAAGAACCGTGCCAGATGTGGACGTTGAGTCACACTCCCACATACAGAACAGTTACTCTTGTGCTTGTTGGCTTCGTAGATTTTTATAGTTGCTGGGGACTTAATTAATTAACTGTGTTTACGAAAATTTTCTTACATTGTTCTTTGCAGTCAGATAGCGTAATAATACTAGTCAGGGCCAGCCGATTACGAGACATTACGTAATCGGACATACAGCTACGAAAAATAAAAAACATTTTCAATCATATATTTAATTAAGCCCCCATGCACGTGGCGACCGCTGCTTCGGATCGTCCCTTGGAATTGTTGTGATTGTAAAAGTAGTTGACAGTAGTATTGTTGTAGTAATTTGTAGTTTAGTAATTGGTGTCTATTTTGCATGTGTAGATTTGGTAATTGGCATTCTTCTAATGGTATTTTTCAAAATTTAATTTTTATTGCCTTGTATACGCGTTTGACAATTTTGTGCAATTATTTCAATTGTTCGATTGATCGTGTTTGAGGGAGTCATTGCATTTGAATGGTATTGTTGAGATAAAGAGTCACCGTGTGTAATTTTCGTACAGTGACGAATTCTTTGTATGTTTTGCAAATGATTACGCGATCTATGAAAAAGGCAAAAATGATGGATAGTGAGAATGACGAAATTGTTGACATGGCGAACTCGCCAACACAGGAAAACAGTGCGATGAATAATGGAGTTGAAAACAATGTAATGAGTCGGGAAAATAGTCCGGAACCATTTCAAAATTTTTCTCAATCAGAAAATCCACAGAATCCGAGATTAACGATAGAAGATTCTGGAATAGTATCGAACACTGATAGCTTTACAGCTATGACGAAGGAAAATGGTTTTGCGGGAAATGTTAGGGGCGAAAAGAATTTCGAACCGGCTGATATGGAGCAGTTGATGGGTGTAATATTAAATTTGGGATCTGAATTAAAAACACAGATGGGAACAATGGAAACACGGTTTAGATCGGAATTAAAAACAGAGATAGGAACTTTACGATCTGAATTAAAAACTGATATGGGAACAATGGAAACACGGTTTGGATCTGAATTAAAAACAGAGATTGGAACAATTAAAACAGAGATGGGAACTTTGGAAACACGGTTAGATTCAAGAATAGGGACATGTTTCAAAAATATGAAAGATGAATTAAAGAAGGAAATCAGAGAGGAAGTACAACCGATTCTGAATTCTCACAATAATAGATTAATTGCAGTAGAAATCAGACAAAGGGAACAGGATAGAGAACAGGAAGAAAGAGATCGCGTGATAGTACAGAATTTTTCAGAGTTAAATTTACAACGTGCAAAGGATAAGGAAGAAATATTTGAGAGAATCGAAAGATCCGTACCAAATGACAGATTAAATAACCTAACACAACAATATGAACAGCTAGCTACCAAATGTGACAATACTGAAACCCGAGTCGCGACACTTACGGAAGACATAAATAAACAGAAAGAACAATTAGGTGACTTATCGGAAAGAGTTGAGGAAATTTCAGATAAACTGACAAATCTTAGTTTACATGGGGACATAGATTCGGATGATACAGCACCATTGCCATTTGCAGAAACCGAAGAATACCAGAACATAAATAAGCATGTTGAAAATCAGGGAAAATTTAATGAACGCGTGAAAAAGGAATTTGAGGCTTTAAAAAAGCACGTCAAACAAATAGAAGGCGAAATAGTAGGAAAGGACAGTAGAAGGAACTTAGAATCACAGATAGCAGAGGGGTATGAAGAAAGTAATTTATTTCATTTACGAGAAGCAACAAGAGAGCGCCAGGCGCGCGAACTTTACAATAATCGACATTCGGACTGGGACAGACGCGGTAGGTCTTTGTCGCCACGAGGCGAAAACTTTGACTATAAACACTTTTTGACTGTCCGGAAATTTAAGATCTTCCGCAATTCTAAGAATGACATACATCCATGTGCATGGTTAGATCAATTTATGTACGCACTTCCACCAAATTGGCCACTAAGTCACAAACTAGAAATTATGTGCAGTTATTAAGGTCCTCAGGGGATTCACTACTCTAAGTGAATATGTGCGGTAGCGAGCATAGGGCCCCGAGCTGTAGTGGTGCTATTTCCCTTTTAGTTTTCTGTACCGCTGCCTACTCTTTTACTATTCTTTGCATCTGTCAAACCAACTCTTCGACTATCAATCTATCTAGAGATTAAGTAAACAATAACCGGATTTGACTACTTACCTAAATGAGATTTCGAAAATTACTGTTTGAACTTATTAAAGTCCTCAGGGGATTCACTACTCTAAGTGAATATGTGCCGTAGCGAGCATAGGGCCCCGAGCTGTAGTGGTGCTATTTCTCTTTTAGTTTTCTGTACCGCTGCCTACTCTTTTACTATTCTTTGCATCTGTCAAACGAACTCTTCGACTATCAATCTATCTAGAGCGTGAGTAAACAATAACCGGATTTGACTAATTTACCCAAATGTGATTTCAGAATTTACCGTTTGGACCTATTATATTTTCTGCAGCATTCATTCGTCATCTAAATGAAATTTTACCTGTTTATCTTCGTGACAATATTACTTCATATGTTGACGATATTCTTATTGCTAAACGTTCTTGGAGTGAACACAACAAAATTTTGGACTCATTATTACGTATCTTTGCAAAAGTTGGCATTACAGTAAACTTGGAAAAATGTGAATTTGGTCGTTCTCAGGTGAAATTTCTCGGTCACATTATTGCTACAGAAGGTATTCTTCCTGATCCAGAAAAAATTAGATGCTATTCGTAATTATGCTGTTCCTACTACAAAACGTGATGTTCGTAGTTTTCTTGCTGTCTGTACTTTTCTTAGACGCTTTGTTAGTTTGGACGATTTGGCCACACCTCGTTTTTGCGATCTATTTGGTAAGTTCTTTTTACACGAAAATCGGTCGACAGCTCTGTTTGGTTAGTTTGTATTCCTGATGAGTGGGTCAATAAATTGATTTGGTATACGCATTTCAGTTATGCGCACTTTGGTCCCAGAAAATGCTTTCATAAATTACGAGAAAATTGTTACTTCAGTAATATGGAAAAACGTATCCGATCTGTTCTTGCCAAATGCAAATTATGTCAAATGGCTAAGCCTCCAACGATTTCTCACAGAGCACCGTTGTTTCCCGTCATTCCAGCGAAATTAAAGGAGATGGCTGCAGTCGATTTGTTTGGTCCAGTGGTTCGTTCTACTAATGGTTTTGCGTACATTTTCGTAGCAGTGGAACTGACATCAAAATATGTGTGTTTTACACCTTTACGCAAAGCAACAGCTCGTTCAGTATCTAATGCTTTCATCAAACATTTTCTTAAAGAAGTCGGTCACGTTGACAAGGTTATATCAGATAATGGATCACAGTTTCGCTCTAAAATTTGGCTTCGTACTCTACACCGTCGTAAAATTAAACCAATCTTCATCTCACTTTTTCACCCTCAATCTAACGCTTCAGAGAGATGGATGAAGGAAATCAATAAATTGTGCCGTCTTTATTGTCATCAGAATCACAGAACTTGGGATCAGTATCTTCATATTTTTCAAAACATTCTGAATGAACTTCCTAATGACTCAACTTCTTTACCGCCTCTATTGATATTAAAAAATAAAGTACCAGCAAATCGCATTTCTGAAATCGTTCCTTTTCCGCCTTCACGGAAACTGCGGCATTCTGAAGTTGTTAACCTGGCTCTACAAAATATTGCATCTGCGGCTGCTAGAAGAGAGAAATCAGCTAGACGTCCTGGTCGTTCAAAAATCTTGTCAGTTGGCCAAAAGGTATTAATTAAGTCCCACCGTTTGTCTCATAAAGGAAAAGGCTTATGTCGCAAATTTTTTTTGCTTTATAACGGTCCATATAGAATTCGCAAAATTATACATGATAACACTGTTGAAGTAGAAACTCTTAAATCTCGACGCTCTAAAGGAATACATCATATATCTAACGTAAAAATTTTCGTGGAATGACATACTTTTGAGAAACTAACAGCTAGATGTAAACATGCGGAGAGTACAAGGATACCGCGCTGTGTTTTGGCGGCGGCACATACTCAAAGCAACAGTGAAGTCTGCGCGCCGCACAAGGCAGTCGTTGACCGCGAACAATAGCTTCCTACGTCACGCGCCTACAGCTGATCGAGCGCTCAGTGCGAATGCACTGACAGCCGTAAACAAACACACAGTCTAATTTCTCCGACTAAATTCTGTATAAAGCTATAGTGACTTGATGAATTCTGTTATTAACATTCAGTATTTTGCAGGATACGGTTGTATAAAGTATTTAAGACCTTCAGGTAAATTCTGTGCGTGTCCGACGTTAAGACGACTTGCTATCGAGAAAATTTCAGGAAGAATGTAATTTCGAAGAAGAAACTAATAAACTAAAAAGGTAACTATTAATGGAGTTTATTTTTCAGGTAACATATTTCCACATAGGTACGTACTTTAGACGTAATTTGCTGCTCGCGATTACGTGATTCATACTTTGTGCTAATTTCATGTTCTATGGATTTACTTGTGAAGCGACGTGCTTGCATACGTTAACTGATTTTGACAATGATGATTAATGAACTGGGTTGTGACTTGTATATATTATGCATCGCTTGGCTGCTATGCTTTTTCACTGACTGATTTTGACAATTATTGATTAATGAACTGGGTTGTGACTTGTATAGATTATGCATCGCTTGGGTGCTATGCTTTTTCACTGATGTCATATTTTTTTATTATGTGCCTGCTGTGCTTATTTATTTGAATTATAATTGTAACCTGATTTATTGTGCTGATCAGTTTAGTTATGTAAGTTATACTTTGTGATTTATCTGCTTGTGCCTTCATGTTTGCTTATTAAGATGACATATGAACATTTATTTGCTTATGCTGATATGATGCTAATGACCTGTTTATTACGTAAGATATATGTTTACTGCTATGCGTATGGATTACATATTTACACATTTCTGTTTTGTTGCCATAACTGCTCTTTAATTTGGTATATAGAAATGCTGATATACTGTGTATGAACATAGAGTTTAGGTTACACTGTGGTATTAATTATAGATTGTTCGGTTGGCAGAGCCTCGTTGTAGGAATTGTGCTGCATCCACTTGTTGACATTTTGTTCTCTACTGGTATATTTACTCGCTATTGCAAGTTTTGCTTACGCTCAGTGCCATATATTTTTAAGATAAGAAAATTAACTGCTATAATTCGACGAACGACATTAGTACAAGAAAGTCATAGAAGTCACATGAGCTGGAGGTTTTATGGAAGCTGTATAAATTTATGCTAATAGGAAGGAGGCTAACGACATGACAGACCGAAACTAGGTTTAGACCATTAACAATTATTAGACTGCATTTTTCGTAAGCAATTGAAATAGGAAGTGACACTTGACACAAAAAATACTCTACATGTTTGCTTCTGCTATGATTCTTGAAGTGGTGTACACACTGTGAAATATTATGATCATTCACACTCCGTAATCGTACTTAATTACTGAGAGCTATTCGAACTAAGTCTGTTAGAGGTCAGGTATGCATTTCTTTTATTTAATGATGGACAAGGAACCAAAATGTATCTTATAATTTATAATGAGTAGAAAATTTGGGTCAGATGGATTACACAGAGGTTGTGTGTTGACAATGTGTCTTCGGATTGTATGGGATGCTGACTTGAAGTTGCATTAGGATTTTATCTGTACTTGTTCGAGGAGACTGACTAGAGGAAAGAGTTGTGATGGAAGTGAGATGATATTGGTGCTGAGGTTTATATTTATCGACGTATTATTGAGGTATAGAGATTATATGAAGTTGAGTTGTTATGGAAGTGAAATGATATTGGTGCTGAGGTTTATATTTATCGACGTATTATTGAGGTATAGAGATTATATGAAGTTGAGTTGTTATGGAAGTGAAATGATATTGGTGCTGAGGTTTATATTTATCGACGTATTATTGAGGTATGATTATTGGAGTTTTTGTGGACAAGAGGTAAGGTAAATGATATTAATGATAAGACGTATTGAAGAGGTATTATTGAGGTATGATTATTGGAGTTTTGGTGTATAAGAGGTAAAGTAAGTGAGGAGCATATTCTTTTTTTGTTAGTCTTATGGAACAAGGAGGATGAAAATAGCAGACTAGAACACTAAAATAGAAGGAAGATAGTCTATACACACACTTTGTTAAATAACTAAGCAGTATATACTTTTTTTTGGAGAGAGGAAGTAATTGCATATCTTGGCTCACTGACAGTTGTTCAGCAACAGTACATTTGATCTGGCTTGGCAAACATTGGTCTTGACATGATGACTATGACGTTGACTTAACTATTAGTGACTGTTATACATTGCTGCCAGTACTACTTGATACACATGATGAACATCAGATTTAGACAGAATTTCATTTATACAATTAACACTATTCAGTTACACAGTAGTACTTAATGTGGATGAGAGATGAGTGAGTGTGTTCTGTGTGTTTTCCTTTACTAATCCTACCCACCTATCTCCTAAATATTATTTTATTTGTTGGTAGTGGCTTGCACTGACACCATAAATATTATAGGTTTACTGGTATTTGAGTATTTGTAATAGTTAATAGGACAATTATCTGATATCATTTGTGTGTTTGTTATGATTTGTATGTTACTGTAAAAGCATTTGTATGTGCATTCAAACTATTGTTCATGCCTGAACTGTCTGATTAGTGAAGATAAATATTCTGAACTGTTACCTGCACTTTTCAACATGATGTGTGACATTTGGTCGTGTTTAATTTCTGCTGATGAACAGTGTGATCAGTGCTAGTGAATTTTATCGAACTGCTTCTGCTGAGAGATGTGACTTTTTGCTGTCTGCACCTACTCAACATTACTGGGTGCAACTGATGGAGTGCTTCTACTGAAATGGTGTCACTTGTTGGTGTCTGCACCTGCTCTCAACATTGCTGGGTGCAACTGATGAACTGTTTTTACTGAAATGGTGTCACTTGTTGGTGTCTGCACCTGCTCTCAACATTGCTGGGTGCAACTGATGAACTGTTTCTACTGAAATGAAGTCACTTGTTGCTGTCTGCACCTGCTCAACATTGCTGGGTGCAACTGATGAACTGTTTTTACTGAAATGAAGTCACTTGTTGCTGTCTGCACCTACTCAACATTGCTGGGTGCCTCTGATGGACTGCTTCTACTGAAATGATGTCACTTGTTGGTGTCTGCACCTACTCAACATTGCAGGGTGCCTCTGATGGACTGCTTCTACTGAACTAATGTGACTTGTTGCTGTGTGTACCTCTTGAACTTTACTGAGTGCCACTGTTAGAACTGTTTCTACTGAAATGATGTTACTTTTTGCTGTCTGCACCTACTCAACATTGCTGGGTGCCACAGATGGACTGTTTTTACTGAAATGGTATTACTTGTTGGTGTCTGCACCTGCTCTCAACATTGCTGGGTGCAACTGGTGAACTGCTTTTACTGAAATGAAGTCACTTCTTGCTGTCTGCACCAACTCAACATTGCTGGGTGCCACTGATGAACTGCTTCTACTGAACTAATGTGACTTGTTGCTGGGTGTACCTGCTAAACTTTACTGGGTGCAACTGATGGACTGCTTCTACTGAAAAGATGTCACCTGTTAGTATCTTTTTTTTGTATAATTAATCATTGAGAGCATTTTATGTGAACATTTGTATAAACTGATTTTTTGTATATTGTGTAAACTATTATGTAAAGCCACATGCATGAAAAGAAGTTGTATTGCTTACTGTATTTCATATATTAGGTTAGTAAAAGGTCAGTGCAAAGCCAAAATTTTAACTAATTATGTGATATTTAGGTATTAATATTATCTTTTATTTTTGTCTGTATTTTTCTGGACGAATTTGGTGGTATTTTCACCACCAATGCTGGCAAAAATACCATCAAATTCTGGCCTGTGGAGGAGGGGCATATGAAAGGTGGCTACACTGTGCCACTGCGCCAGAGAGTGCGCCAAAGAGTACTATTAAGCCGCCTCCACAGTGCGTGTTAAGAGTTCGTGGAAGTCAGTGGTAGTAGAGAGCTCGTAGAGGACAGTGCTTGTTGTGACATCGGAGAGGACAGTGTGTGTTAAGAGCTCGTGGTTGTCGTGAAGTTGGAGTAAGATGTTGTAGTAAAGAGTGTTGTTCCATGTCTTATGCAGTTATTTGATGGGAGAGATAGCAGATGATATTGTGTGCATTTCGTCAATATATGTGAAGGTAAAAAAATACAATGTTCTTTTATTGATTGTGTATCTGAAATAATGTGTCACTACAGGTTCAGTCAACAAAGCATCTGGCTTGTGTTCTTGGATTAGAGTGTAATTGTGATTTTCTTACGCAATTACAGTTTTTCTAAATTTCTTTTGTCACGTCAGCATAGTTGGTATTTAAAAAAATTCTTGTCTTGTTGGAAAAGAACCGTGCCAGATGTGGACGTTGAGTCACACTCCCACATACAGAACAGTTACTCTTGTGCTTGTTGGCTTCGTAGATTTTTATAGTTGCTGGGGACTTAATTAATTAACTGTGTTTACGAAAATTTTCTTACATTGTTCTTTGCAGTCAGATAGCGTAATAATACTAGTCAGGGCCAGCCGATTACGAGACATTACGTAATCGGACATACAGCTACGAAAAATAAAAAACATTTTCAATCATATATTTAATTAAGCCCCCATGCAACGTTACCTGTTATACTGTGTCGAGCCTATAGTAAAATACTGGGGAGGTCGTCTTCTGGGCCGGCCGGTGTGGCCGAACGGCTCTAGGCGCTTCAGTCCGGAACCGCGTGACCGTTACGGTCGCAGGTTCGAATCCTGCCTCGGGCATGGATGTGTGTAATGTCCTTAGGTTAGTTAGGTTTAAGTAGCTCTAAATTTAGGGGACTGATCACCTCAGATATTAAGTCCCAAAGTGCTTAGAGCCATTTTAACCATTTTGATAGTGTACACTATAGGGGATTTAGGAACCAGGTTTTAAATTGTAAGACATTTCCAGGGGCAGATGTGGACTCTGACCACAATCTATTGGTTATGACCTGTAGATTAAAACTGAAGAAACTACAAAAAGGTGGGAATTTAAGGAGATGGGACCTGGATAAACTGAAAGAACCAGAGGTTGTACAGAGTTTCAGGGAGAGCATAAGGGAACAATTGACAGGAATGGGGGAAAGAAATACAGTAGAAGAAGAATGGGTAGCTTTGAGGGATGAAGTAGCGAAGGCAGCAGAGGATCAAGTAGGTAAAAATAACTGATGATGGTCGAAGTAGAGAGGATATAAAATGTAGGCTGGCAATGGCAAGGAAAGCGTTTCTGAAGAAGAGAAATTTGTTAACATCCAGTATTGATTTAAGTGTCAGGAAGTCATTTCTGAAAGTATTCGTATGGAGTGTAGCCATGTATGGAAGTGAAACATGGACGATAAATAGTTTGGACAAGAAGAGAATAGAAGCTTTCGAAACGTGGTGCTACAGAATAATGCTGAAGATTAGATGGGTAGATCACATAACTAATGAGGAAGTATTGAATAGGATTGGGGAGAAGAGAAATTTGTGGCACAACTTGACCAGAAGAAGGGATCGGTTGGTAGGACATGTTCTGAGGCATCAAGGGGTCACCAATTTAGTATTGGAGGGCAGCGTGGAGGGTAAAAATCGTAGAGGGAGACCAAGAGATGAATACACTAAGCAGATTCAGAAGGATGTAGGTTGCAGTAGGTACTGGGAGATGAAGAAGCTTGCACAGGATAGAGTAGCATGGAGAGCTGCATCAAACCAGTCTCAGGACTGAAGACCACAACAACAACAACAACAACACTATAGGGGAGACTGCAGCAAGATTCCGATATTAGCGGTTAACTATTTTTGTTAAATTCAATTTAAAGACCGTTTCATTTTCTTGGCTCATGCTGAAAAAAATGGCATGTCATTCTATTGCACCTATTATTTAAAATTTTTCTCATTCAGAGTTTGAGCTATTTTCGCGTCACCATGTACCGCTTTAGCAACACTGTCTTCAGCCTACTTGTCGATGGACAGTGTACACCTCATGACACGCAGGACACTGCACCTCACTTTCGTCGGAAGTTTCTTCTTCGTTGTGTTAAATGCTTTCTCATCATCCAACATCTGTTTTAAAGGTGAACTTCCTTAAAGCCTGCAATTTGCGTTGTGTGACTTTCCCATTTCTTCAAACTGGCTTTTCTTTAGGCAGTTATTTATGACTGTAACATAGTTCAGCAACCATTTTGGGTTAATGGCAGCAACATTTGTTGTAGGTCCTGGTTATTCGTTTTTCTCTAGCTGATGTTCACCAGGAGTTCCTGTGTTTTCTTTACGTCCCATATTCCGAGAAGAACCACTGTCATTTTCGGAATGGCCATTATGGGAAAATGGCTTGTGGTTGATAGTCATCGAACACAAGACAATAATAGGATTCAATCTCACGTTCTTAGAATCTTTTAACCGCATTACCAACTGTAGCTGCTTTAAAATAGACTGTGATTAATTCTTGCCGAGACTGTCAAGTTGCCCCAGTCATGTTGTCCTAGTCAGCTACCTTAGAACTGTTTGATTTTTGGAATAGGACTAACGAGAATAATAAAGGACTAAATATTGACTGTAAGAAGCACTTAGTCTGTTTTCTCACCTGTAACTAAGAGTAATCAAATATCGTAACAGTTATTCCATAAGAGCGAATGTTGAATATCTTTAAAATTTTGGCATGTAATGTAATGTACACAGCAGTTTCCTAATGGATACCAAGCTGATGAAGTTGCTTCAATGTGCGAGTTTTTAGTGTCTCACTAACGTTGCTGATATTCATATTGTGGACTACATAGAAGTGTGAACTTGAACTAAGTTTTTAATGACCATACCCCACTTGTCAACATGCTCCAGTCACCCCTATCTTTGGGGAACCGCATTTCAAAACTATAAAACAAAATGGATTGATAGATATTGTCGAAAATATGTCTAATTTCTGCTATTTATCGCCTACACACATCGCGTTGATAATATCTCGAACTTCAAAAAGATATTGTTAATGACAAGATGGGGAAAAGTCGGTGTTCTGCGAGTAATACTTTACAAAGACACTTTGTCTCACGGTAGAAAAACACGTTGGCAAAACTGTTTTGATACATCAAGGGTACGATGGAATGAATGGAGCGCTAAGAGTATGTGCCAGATTCTGTTTAGGCGCAGGGCAGTCAGGAGAAGCAGATGATAAATTAAGCAGGCGGCTCGCTGAGGATCCACGTGTGTGGCGGCGCGGCGCAGCTGTCTCTCCACGTGGCCGCGGCACCGTGTGATTTGTGGCGGCCGTCCCACCCTCTTCTAGCTCTTACACAACCGACCCTCGCCCACCGGCACACAATGTCTGCAGTCTTCACAGGTAGAGGGTTGTTGCGACTTACGATTCCCAGACAAGCTCGGCAAACAAAGGTTATTTTCCATTATTTGTTCGCGGCTTAGGGCGTAGTTTGAGCAGTGATGCACGCAAGCGTGCCACTTAGCTGTGTCCTGTGTTGACACACCCACAACGTTTTTTTTTTTTTTTCCTAACTATAATGCAAAGTTCGCCCCAACCCCAAGTTCATGAGTCGCGAAAAATCTACAGCATTTCTTCCAACTTCGTTACTGCAACAATGCTGGCAAGCGGCTAGGCTAGATAAACGCTCTGAGAAACTATTTTGTATTGTGCACACTGAGGTGACAAGTCATGCGATATCGTCGTGCTGCCTCATTAGTCGTCCATAATTGCGAAAGTGTTGCTGGCGTTGGATTTTGTGGATGAATTGACCTCTTGATTATGTCCCGTAAATGTTCGATTGGACTAATGTCGGCTGCGAGGGTGGCCAAATCATTCGCTCGAATTGTCCGCAAGGGCTCCGGGGGTGGCCAAATCATTCACTCGAATTGTCCGCAATGTTCAAATGGCTCTGAGCACTATGGGACTTAACATCTGAGGTCATTAGTCCCCTAGACTTAGAACTACTTAAACCTAAATAACCTAAGGATGTCACACAGATCCATGCCCGAGGCAGGATTCGAACCCGAGACCGTAGCAGCAGTGTGGTTCCGGACTGAAGCGCCTGGAATAGCTCGGGCCCAGCGGCCGGCGCAATGTTCAACCGAATCGCGAACGATTGTCACCTGATGACATGTCGCATTGTCATAGATGAAAATTTCATTGTTGTTTAGGAATACAAAGTCCATGAACGGCTGCAATTGGTATTCCAGAAGCCGAACATAACCATTTCCGATGTGAGCTTGGTGCAGCTGGACCAAAGGAAGCAGTTCATGCCATGTGATCACAATCCACACAATTACGGAGCCGCCACCAGTTTACACAGCGCCTGGTTGACAACTTGGGCGCAAAAAATGGTTCAAATGGCCCTAAGCGTTATGGGACGTAACATCCGAGGTCATCAGTCCCTTAGAATACTTAAACCTAACTGACCTAAGGACATCACACACATCCATGCCAGAGGCAGGATTCGAACCTGCAACCGTAGCAGCACCGCGGTTCCACAATGAAGCGCCTAGAACCGCTGGGCCACAGCGGCCGGCAATTTGGGCCCATGGCTTCGTAAGATCACCATCGTACTCGAATCCTACCATCAGCTCTCACCCACTGAAATCATCTGACTAGGCCAAGGTTTTCCAGGCGACTAGGATCCAATTGATATGGTCACGAGCCCAGGAGGATCACTGCAGGCGATGTCGTGCTGTTAGCAAAGGGGCTTGCGTCGGTCGCCTGCTGCCATAGCCCATTAACGACAAATTTCAAGGTACTGTCCCAGCGGATACGCTTAGATTTCTGCAGTTATTTCACGCATAGTTGCTTGTCTGAGAACTCTACGAAAACGGCGCCGCTCTCGATGATTAAGTGATGGTCATCGACCACTACATTGTTCATGGTGAGAGGTATTACATGAGATTTGGTATTCTCGGCACACTCTTAATACTGTGGGTGTCGGGGTATTGCCGCGCGGGATTAGCCGAGCGGTCATGGCGCTGCAGTCATTTACTGTGCGGCTGGTCCCGGCGGAGGTTCGAGTCCTCCCTCGAGCATGGGGGTGTGTGTGTGTGTTGTCCTTCGGATACTTTAGGTCAAGTAGTGTGTAAGCTTAGGGACTGATGACCTAAGCAGTTAAGTCCCACAAGATTTCACACACATTTGTCGGGATATTAAATGCCCAAACGATTTCCGAAATGGTGTGACCCAGCGAGTACCTCTAACTACCATTCTGCATTCGAAGTCTGTTAATTCCCATTGCGCCGCCACAATTACTTCGTAAAACATTTCACATGGATTACCAGAGTGCAAATGATAACTGCGCCAATGCACTGCCTTTTTATAACTAGTGTACGCGATACTACCGACATCTGTATTATGTGCATATCGCATACCTCAGTGTGTACTCTATGGAGTAGGAAGTTTAATTAAAGCCATATTTCGGAGCTTATTGTGGCATTCACCTCCCCTTACGCCACTTGAAGTGCGTCCGGATACTAACTCACCCTATTCCGTCAGATCTAGCAGAATCTACCCTTCCTGCCTTTGTCAGAGTTCTCATCCTTACTGTTTCCCTGCACATACATCCTCATGCTTAGTTCGGAACCTTCCGCTCATATCTCAGGTTCCTCAGGCAAACGTTCACCCACATTAAGCCTACACTATATACAGGGTGTTTCAAAAATGACCGGTATATTTGAAACGGCAATAAAAACTAAACGAGCGGCGATAGAAATACACCGTTTCTTGCAATATGCTTGGGACAATTTTCAACAACAGATGGCGCTGCAAGTGATGTGAAAGATATAGAAGACAACGCAGTCTGTGGGTGCGCCATTCTGTACGTCGCCTTTCTGCTGTAAGCGTGTGCTGTTCACAACGTGCAAATGTGCTGTAGACAACATGGTTTATTCCTTAGAGCAGAGGATTTTTCTGGTGTTGGAATTCCACCGCCTAGAACACAGTGTTGTTGCAACAAGACAAAGTTTTCAACGGAGGTTTAATGTAACCAAAGGACCGAAAAGCGATACAATAAAGGATCTGTTTGAAAAATTTCAACGGACTGGGAACGTGACGGATGAACGTGCTGGAAAGGTAGGGCGACCGCGTACGGCAACCACAGAGGGCAACGCACAGCTAGTGCAGCAGGTGATCCAACAGCGGCCTCGGGTTTCCGTTCGCCGTGTTGCAGCTGCGGTCCAAATGACGCCAACGTCCACGTATCGTCTCATGCGCCAGAGTTTACACCTCTATCCGTACAAAATTCAAACGCGGCAACCCCTCAGCGCCGCTACCATTGCTACACTAGAGACATTCGCTAACGATATAGTGCACAGGATTGATGACGGCGATATGCATGTGGGCAGCATTTGGTTTACTGACGAAGCTTATTTTTACCTGGACGGCTTCGTCAATAAAACAGAACTGGCGCATATGGGGAACCGAAAAGCCCCATGTTGCAGTCCCATCGTCCCTGCATCCTCAGAAAGTACTGGTCTGGGCCGCCATTTCTTCCAAAGGAATCATTGGCCCATTTTTCAGATCCGAAACGATTACTGCATCACGCTATCTGGACATTCTTCGTGAATTTGTGGCGGTACAAACTGCCTTAGACGACACTGCGAACACCTCGTGGTTTATACAAGATGGTGCCCGGCCACATCGCACGGCCGACGTCTTTAATTTCCTGAATGAATATTTCGATGATCGTGTGATTGCTTTGGGCTATCCGAAACATACAGGAGGCGGCGTCGATTGGCCTCCCTATTCGCCAGACATGAACCCCTGTGACTTCTTTCTGTGGGGACACTTGAAAGACCAGGTGTTCCGCCAGAATCCAGAAACAATTGAACAGCTGGAGCAGTACATCTCATCTGCATGTGAAGCCATTCCGCCAGACACGTTGTGAAAGGTTTCGGGTAATTTCATTCAGAGACTACGCCATATTATTGCTACGCATGGTGGATATGTGGAAAATATCGTACTATAGAGTTTCCCAGACCGCAGCGCCATCTGTTGTTGAAAATTGTAACTACTGTAATTTCGAAAGTTTGTCTGCCTGAAAATGTACTGTTGTCCCAAGCATATTGCAACAAACGGTGTGTTTCTATCGCTGTTCATTTAGTTTTTATTGCCGTTTCATATATACCGGTCATTTTTGAAACACCCTGTACCAGCCATAAGTCTAGAAATCCTTTAGCACCGTTACCACTAGCAGTCTACACAAATTAATCACGCCATCTGACTGTGTAAATATTTTAAACAACAAATCAACGTTTTATTTTCTGACCAGATCATTAGGGAATTCAATATTCAGAGGCCCACAGTGTCAAGCGTGTGCCGAGAATAACGAATTTGAGGCATTTCCTCTCACCACGTACAATGCAATGGTCGATGGCCTTCACTGAACAACCGAGAGCAGCGCCGTTTACGAACAGTTGTCAGTGCCAACAGACAAGCAACAGTGCGTGAAATAACAGCATAAATCAATGTGGGATATACGTCGAACGTATGCGTTGCGACAGTGCATCGAAGTTTAGCGTTATAGGCTGTGGCAGCAGACGACCGATGCGATTGGTTTTTCTAACAGCAAACCATCGGTTACAGCGCCTTTCACAGCCTCGTGATCATATCGATTGGACCCTAGACATTGGTAATGGTGGCATGGTCACATTGAGTCCCGATTTCAGTTAGTAAGAGCTGATGGAAGTGTTAGAGTATGGTGCACACCCGACGGACCCATGCACCCAAGTTACAAGCCAAAGTTAGTGGTGACTCTGTTGTGGCGTAGTAAGACAGCCACGCCACTCGGAAGTAGCCGAAAGGCACGCGTTAACCCACGCAGGCTAGAGATAGGTCTGAAACAGGATACGTAATGAATGCTATAAAGAAAAGTACTTAGCTGCTGGAATTCTTAACTTTAATCCATCATTGTTGTACATCGCTCTTGACGATACAAGTGAGACTCTGCAGATACATGCAATGTTACTAATGGCGTCTTGCTAGGTCGTAGACATTGACTTAGCTAAGGCTATTCTAACTATCTGTTCTGCAAATGAGCGAGGCTTCATCAGTGTGCATCGCTAGCTAAGTCGTCCGTACAACTGGGGCGAGTGCTAGTAAGTCTCTAGAGACCTGCCGTGTGGTGGCGCTCGGTCTGCGATCACTGACAGTGGCGACACGCGGGTCCGACATGTACTAATGGACCGCGGCCGATTTAAAGCTACCACCTAGCAAGTGTGGTGTCTGGCGGTGACACCACAGACTCCATAATGGTGCGGGCTGTGTTTACCCTTGAATGGATCCTCTGGTTCAACTGAACCCATCACTGACTGGAAATTGTTATTTTCGGCTACCACTCACAGCAATTCGTGTACTATATGTTCCTAAACAACGAAGGAATTTTCATGGACGACGGTGCTCCATATCAGTGGGGCCACAGTTGTTCACGACTGGTTTGAAGAAAATTCTGGATCATAGGAGCGAATGGTTTGGCCACCAAGACTGCCCGACGCGAATCCCATCGAACGCTTATGGGACATAACAGAGTGGTCACATCGAGCACAAAATCCTGCACCGATAACACTTTCGCAAGCATGGATGGCTGTGGAGCCAACATTACTCAGTAAATCTGCAATGAATTTTCAACAACTTGTTGAGACCACGCCATATCGAGTTGCTGCGCCACACAGGATAAAGGATGACTCTTGTTACCTCACCGATAACTCTACGAGAGGACACATTACTATGGCAGACCAAGTATGCTGCAATGAATCATGTCTTACACTTCAGAGCGACACATACACATGGCACTAGTTTCCAATACAGACATCAAGTCTCTGTAATCAATGGTCGTATCGTTCTACCATTCAGTTTAACACACTGCCGGCTTATAACTCAGGTGATTTATAATAGTCCTCAGTGTCCTTGCTTCTTGTTGTTATAGCTGTACTCGGCCTTCCTTATTCGGCGAGAGGTGTAGCCATTCTCGTTAAGAACCATCTCCAAGTGGATCTTCCTGATTGTACCCGTTAAAGACGTCTTACAACTGAAAAAAAGGGCGTTTACAAAATTTCCTGTGAGTGTGGCGCTGCATGTATGGGCTAGATGGCGCGAACTGTCCAGGAGCGCTGTACAGAGCACGAAAGATACACCCGTCTTCGACAACCCTTAAGAGCATCCATTGTGCTGTGCGCGGCTAGTGTTCATGCAGTCTCTTGCTTGACAGCTTGTCTTTACGGAACTGTCGCCTCGTTTCTTATTCGATTTAGTGGCGTCACTAAGTTGCTGGCTTACCTGCCCGTGAGTGGCAGCAGAAGCAGCGCTTATCGATAAGAGCACTGTCGTATTATCTTTGAAGCGACCGCTAGTGTTTCAGGCTCGTCGAGGGTTCAGTCGGGACGCAGCGCCGTGAGGTTCAGACAGCCAGTACTCGCCAACCGCTTGCGACACACATGCACTGTCCGACGGAAGGAGACTGGAGCGCGAATGACCGTTGGTATACACGTTGTTAAACCTGGGAAGTAGAATAGATAAACATGGTGCGTGCATGTAAGGCCTAGAAGTAGCGATAGGACAAGGGCAAAACAGCTTTTACGAGAAGAATTAGCGGCTACTGTACATGAACGTAAAAGCAGAGTGTGGTTCTGAGTGTATTAAAATGATCAACTTGGTTACTGTAAACAGTATGCGTAAACTGCACTCTGATGTTGACATTATCAGAGACGCTGGATATTAATTACATTTGCATAATCATATTGGAAAAATCTCCACCCCCTATAGTTACTGGGAAATAAGGACGTAACACCATTACAATAGCAATTTTTTTGATTATATCATGCCATGCAATCAATAACAACACAGTAAGTTTGACAATGATGTCGTTTCGTCTCAAACTCTTTTCAGCAACTGCAGAGATAACCTACTCAGGGTACGGAAACAAAAATTCATCTGTGACGTAAAGATCAATACAGAGAACTGTTGTAATGGTCTGTTATATACAGATGATCAAATAATGATTCACGTAAATCTTAATTTGTTGGCCTCCGAACACAGCATGAACATCACCACTGCCAAAACAAAGGTTCTGCCATTCAAGAGGAAATCGCCTCTAAGATCTGAAATTGTTAAATAGTGTAGTATTGGAACAGGTAACTCCTTTCAGTCGGCTGTGACGTAAGACGAAATATCGACAAGAAAACTAATAGCAAGATTCTAAATTTTAACACAGCTTGTGAATAGTTAGAAATACTGTACAAAGACAGTTACAAATTGGTTCACTACGGAATAAAGCGGACCTAAACAGAAAAAGGTGAGGGAACATGTAGGTAGAATGCATGAAAATACTTTCAGAACTGATTGTTCACTACAAATCTGCAGAGACAAGACAGGGAGAAGACCACGGAAGCAATAGCATTGTCGGTGGGGTGAAATAAACGTCAGATGAAGATCATGCCATTCTTCTGTTGCCGGCCGTGGTGACCGAATGCTTATAGGCACTACAGTCTGGAACCGCGCGACCGCTACGGTCGCAGGTTCGAATCCTGTCTCGGGCCTGGATGTGTGTGATGTCCTTAGGTTAGTTCGGTTTAAGTAGTTCTTTCATAATTTATAAAACGGAGCTACAGTGAGTTACAGCATACAAAAATAATTACTTAACAAATACTTTATGCCAAAATTCTCTTTTGTTAAAAAACGATACTTCCATTCAGGTGCATCACATGAGCACTTTGTCGAAGTATGGAAGGTAAAATTGTAAAACAATTGAGTAGAAGTTCAGTTTTATAAGAATAATGGGAACTTGAGAAGCCTATTTTAGTATGACGGTTAGTAATGGAGGGCATATTTAGGAAATGCAGGACAACATAGCGTTGGAGAAGTTCGGAAACGCAAAGATCATCTCTAGGGGGCACAGTAACCATTATCATTACAGCAGAGGTAGACCGCCATAGATCTTTCTTCCTCGATTCTGCGGGGAAATCCCTTCATTCCTACCTAATTTTTAATATATTTCTGTAGCGCCACAACCCAAACGCTTCGATCTCGTCTGTTACGGTTTTCTGATAGCCCACGATCCACTACCATACAATGTTATGTTCAAAACGCACACTCTCAGAAATTTCGCCCTCATTAAGACCGGAGTTTGATACCAGTAAACTTCCACTGCCGAGGAAAGCTCTCTTCGTCTGTTCCACTCTTGTTTTTTGTCTCGTCCTTGCTACGTAACTAATGTGCTGTTTTACTTCCAAGACAGAAAAACTGCTTAACTTCATCTGCTCGTAACTCTATGCCATTGTCACTGTCAATATGTACGAGGGCCGTTCAGTAAATAATGCAACATACTTTTTTCTCTCTCACAATTTCGGTTAAAAAAATGTAGACGTCGTGGTGTATTCTCACTGCAGCCCCTGTAGATTCAACCAGTTCCTAAAGGTGGCGGCGCTAAACCTATCCTTTTAAAAGGTGTGTGTAACGGAGATGGGTTACAAGCAGAGAGGTGTCATTGAGTTTTTTTTGGCGAAAAATCAGAGCATGGTAGATATTCATAGTCTACTGTGAGCTGGCAGTGAAGAAAAGCACGGTGAGTCGTTGGGCAAGGCCTCTGTCATCATCGCAACAAGGTCGCGCAAAACTTGTCAGATCTCCCGCGTTCCGGACGGCTGCACACAGCTCTGACTCTCACAACGTTGGAACGTGCGGACACTCTCATTCCAGACAATCGATGGACCACAGACATCTAACAGCACAACTGGATGTCTCTGTTGCTAGTAGTGAAGCACATGTCCGCCAATTGGGGCATTCAAAAGTGTGTGCCAACTGGGATCCTCACCATAAAACACAAGAACATAAAGAGCAACAATAGAAAATCTGGGCGGAATTGCTTGCACTTTACGAGGCTGATAGTGACAACTGTTTGTCGAACATCGTCACGGGTAATGAAACATGCGTTCATCACTTCGAAAGACAGTCTACCTAATGGCACCACACCAACTCTTCTCCGAATGTTTCAAATGGTTCAAATGGCTCTGAGCACTATGGGACTTAACATCTGAGGTCATCTGTCCTCTAGACTTAGAACTACACTACTGGCCTTTAAAATTGCTACACCACGAAGATGACGTGCTACAGACGCGAAATTTAACCGACAGGAAGAAGATGCTGTGATATGCAAATGATTAGCTTTTCAGAGGATTCACACAAGGTTGGCGCCGGTGGCGACACCTGCAACGTGCTGACATGAGGAAAGTTTCCTGCCGATTTCTCATACACAAACAGCAGTTGACCGGCATTGCCTGGTGAAATGTTGTGATGCCTCGTGTAAGCAGGAGAAATGCGTACCATCACGTTTCCGACTTTGATAAAGGTCGGATTGTAGCCTGTCGCGATTGCGGTTTATCGTATCGCGACATTGCTGCTCGCGTTGGTCGAGATCGAATGACTGTTAGCAGAATATGGAATTGGTGGGTTCAGGAGGGTAATGCGGAACGCCGTGCTGGATCCCTACGGCCTCGTATCACTAGCAATCGAGATGACAGGCACCTTATCCGCATGGCTGTAACGGATGGTGCAGCCACGTCTCGATCCCTCAGTCAACACATGGGGACGTTTGCGAGACAACAACCATCTGCACGAACAGTTAGACGACGTTTGCAGCAGCATGGACTATCATCTCGGAGACCGTGGCTGCGGTTACCCTTGACGCTGCATCACAGATAGGAGCGCCTGCGATGGTGTACTCAGCGACGAACCTGGGTGCACGAATAGCAAAACTTCATGAATCCAGGTTGTGTTTACAACATCACGATGGTCGTATCCGTGTTTGGCGACATCGCGGTGAACGCACATTGGAAGCGTGTATTCGTCACCGCCATACTGGTGTATCACCCGCTGTGATGGTATGGGGTGCCATTGTTTAAAGGTCTCGGTCACCTGTTGTTGGCATTGATGGCGCTTTGAACAGTGAGTTACGAACCGTGGCTCTACCCTTCATTCGATCCCTGCGAAACCCTACATTTAAGCAGGATAATACACGACTGCATGTTGCAAGTCCTGTATGGGCCTTTCTGAATACAGAAAATGTTCGACTGCTGCCCTGGCCAGCACATTCTCTAGATCTCTCACCAATTGAAAACGTCTGGTCAATGGTGGCAAGCTACTGGCTCGTCACAATACACCAGTCAGTACTCTTGATGAACTGTGGTATCGTGTTGAAGCTGCATGGGTAGTTGTATCTGTACACGCCATTCAAGCACTGCTTGACTCAATGCCCAGGCGTATCAAGGCTGTTCTTACGGCCAGAGGTGGTTGTTCTGGGTACTGATTTCTCAGGATCTATGAACCCAAATTGCGGTAAAATGTAATCACATGTCGGTTCTAGTATAATATATTTGTCCAATGAATACCCGTTTACCATCTGCATTTCTTTTTGGTGTAGCAATTTTAATGGCGTATTGTACTGATACTTAACTAACCTAACGACAACACACACATTCATGCCCGAGGCAGAATTCGAACCTGCGACCATAGCAGCATCGCGGTTCCGGACTGACGCTCCTAGAATCGCTCGGCCGCAACGGCCGGCCCTCTTCCGCGAAGAAAACGTTCAAAGCCGCCTCAGCCGACAAAGTTATAACGGCGGTCTTCTGCGACTCTGAATGGATTACTCTGTTCCATATTCCCCTCATGGTTCAACGATCAACTCGGAAGTGGACTGCGCTACTCCCAAGAAAGCGGTGAAACGACTTCAACGTTTTAGTCGCCTCAAAAATGCAAATTAACTTCATCTCCATGACAACTTAGGACCTCACCCAAGTCTGAGCAACCGAGAGGAGCTCAAAAAGCTCCATTGAACTGTTCTTCCTGATCCACACTACAGCCCGGATCTCGCGCCTTCCAACGTGCACCTGCTTGGCCCAGTGAAGTATGGAGTCAGCGGGAGGCAGTAAGTGGATGGTAGGGAATTATTGATGCAGCAAGACGCTGGCTGAGATGGCAAACAGTAGAGTGGTACAATGGGTGCATACAGCCCTTCACAGTAAGGTGGCGTAAGGCCTTCGGGTTGAACGGTAGTCTTGTCAAAAAGTAGTGTTTTCTGGCGAAAACAATGGAGAATAATATGGTTTGTTGAAATTCTAATAAAGCCAACCTACTTTCAGAAAAAAAACTGAGGTTCATTACTTACTGAACGCCCGTCATAAAACTCTTTTTCTTCTCATCTACTTCTTTTTCACCAACTTTCATGTTGAACACATCGGTTATCGGATTTTACCTTCTTCTGTCCACTGCAAGTCCATAGTGCATACTCCTTATACCGTAAATTCTTTTTTCTATTTCTTAAATTTTTTGTTGAAAAACTGTAATAAGCAATTAAAAAGCACTCCTTCAGCCCACAAGTGGCCCATCGGGACCATCCGACCGCCGTGTCATCCTCAGTTGAGGATGCGGATAGGAGGGGCGTGGGGTCAGCACACCGCTCTCCCAGTCGTTATGATGGTATTCTTGACCGAAGCCGCTACTATTCGGTCGAGTGGCTCCTCAACTGGCATCACGAGGCTGAGTGCACCCAGAAAAATGGCAACAGCGCATGGCAGCCTGGGTGGTCACTCATCCAAGTGCCGCCACTCCCGACAGCGCTTAACTTCGGTGATCTCATGGGAACCAGTGTATCCACTGGGGCAAGGCCGTTGCCCCGGTGTAATAAGCAATTACGTAGACAAATGCTGTAAACAACAAAATGACACTGTCGTCACTTCAAAAACTCCATCATGGCAGTTCCATGTCCAGATAGTCTGTTAACTATCAGCTGCAGCAGGTCGTCGAATGTCTAGGTGGCGCTGTGTAATAACTGCAAGTGCATCGTGGATCTGTTGCAGCAGGATCTCACCGCGCCACACCACTTCTGCTAGCTGGTCTCCGGCTTTCTTGGTCTCCAGTCCCAACAAGTGCAAGCTGTTACACTGCAATGCCGTTGACGAAGCATCGTTTGGCAAGGACTCAATCAAGACATTTATATCTGTAGCACATCTAGCGATGAACGTAGCAAAAGCTGAGCATAACCATCTTGCCGTTGTTGTGGAGGTGTCTGGGACCTGCTTCTATCAAATCCAGAAAATTGGCTGGGAGTCAAATGATGTTGTAGAAAGCCAATACTGGTACAGAAGTGATCGGCTTACTGAGTAATTGTATCTTGAAGGTGTGTCAATCTTCCGCCACGGTTATATTTATGTACTGACTGCACAATCTTTAAACGTACCGGCGGGTAGAACTACCCTACCCCTTCTTTCTCAAAAATTATATGGAGCAAGTTACCAAACGGTTTCCTGACATTTGGGTAACGTTACATCTGCCAATATGCTGTTCCCATATGGGTCTCAAAACTAAGGAGAATACCTTCACTATTGAGGATGATGGAATATTGCATTCAGTTCCACAGGTCCTGCTGTTCTTCCTCGCTGTTTCTGAAGACAACAATATCGTTATCGAATCGTGTAAGTGACATCCTTTGAGCCTGAGCAGTTTCAATCCCATTCTTGAACATTATATATATATATATATATATATATATATATATATATATATATATATAAGAAATTCATGTTAGTTACACTATTTATAAATCAAGAACGGCTGGACCGATTTGGCTGAAAATTTTTGAAGAGGTCGCTTAGAACCAGGAGACGGACATAAATACCTTTTATGCCGTTTGACCGCTATATAACATGATATAACAAAAACGCATCTGGCATGAGACTTAACCATAGACGTTTAGCTGTCATTTGCGTTGTGTTATTCCATGTCAGATGCGTTTTTGTTATACCACGTTTTATAGTGACGTTTAGCTGACATTTGCGTTTTGTTATTCTGCCCTACTATACAAAGACAAGTCATCATCAAACATTAGAAAAAATCTCGAAGTTCATGATCGATTTACTTCGTATTTCTATTCAGTATGCTAACAAATGTTCAGACGGACGTAGACTACTCACTTCATTAATATATGTGGTATCTAAATGGATATATAATAATGTATAAAGAGAAAACGTTGTTGGAAAATTCCAAACAAGTTCTTGACCTATTTACTTGAAATTTTTACACGACACCCCAATAAATATTCAGATGGACATAGGCTAAATATTTTTGTAAAAATGCTGGACTGAAAATATGCGGTTTTGTTTTCTTCCTTGCAGTCAGCTTTAACTACAATAGCAGGCCATTCAAACGATAAATTAAGTATTCCTCCCATATATATTTTTTATTTCAAACAAAAATTGTATACACAACTATGTGCCGTTCTGTTTTCGTTCTCACATTGGGTTTTCACAGAAAAGAGGAAAGTTTCTAGAATGAGATTTTCACTCTGCAGCCGAGTGTGCGCTGATACGAAACTTCCTGGCAGATCAAAAGTGTGTGCCCGACCGAGACTCGAACTCGGGAACTTTGCCTTTCGCGGGCAAGTGCTCTACCAACTGAGCTACCGAAGCACGACTCACCCCCGGTCCTCGCAGCTTCTGCCAGTATCTCGTTTCCTACCTTCCAGACTTTGCAGAAGTTCTCCTGCGAACCTTGCAGAACTAGCACTCCTGAAAGAAAGGATAGTTCCGCAGGGTTCGCAGGAGAACTTCTGTAAAGTTTGCATGGTAGGAGACGAGATACTGGCAGAAGTAAAGCTGTGAGGACCGGACGTGAGTCGTCCTCCGGTTGCTCAGTTGGTAGAGCACTTGCCCGTGAAAGGCAAAGGTCCCGAGTTCGAGTCTCGGTCGGGCACACAGTTTTGATCTGCCAGGAAGTTTCAAGAGGAAAGTTGTATGGCTTATGATTAGAATACTACTATGGAATATGAATTGAATTGTTGGAAACATGTAGGATCTATATCCATTTCCCACTCATATTTAGCAACTGCGAAGCATTGCCGGGTTCACTAGTTTCTTACATTTTCGTCATTGTTCCTATGAGATGTAGGTTGAACAATAAGGGCGAAAGTTATCACCCTCTTTAATGCGAGCAACTTCACCCTCGCCCCCTCCATCCCCCCCCCCCCTCCGAATGAAGACTACACACACACACACACACACACACACACACACACACACACATACACATACACACACGTAGGAACTTGACCACGGAAAGCTCGTCATGAAAAAGTAAAAACTGATGTGCGCCTTGATATTTCACTCTGTTATTCGGGCTACCTTAGCAATTGCGTGCGTGTGTGTTTTCACTTGATTCCAGGGCATTTTTCTCTCTCGCGTGGTCCGCGCTTCCTTCTGCCCTCCAGCTCATTCGAGCGCCTACCGCAGGATTTATAGGTCCCTTTGAGAACGCTGAGCTGACCTGTCGACCAGAACGCAGCTTCTCCGGACAACGCGGTCCGCCCGTCGGGTGGATTTATTTATCTTCCACTGGCACCGTGACACGCAGCTAGGGGTTCCCTTGTTGATTCTTCCACCACTTTGCTGTTTTCCTTTTTGACAACGTCAGATATGCGGCGACTAGTTTTTCTCTCTTTAGAAGAAAGAAAAAGTACGAGATGCAGAGGGAGCTTAGTGGCTACTGCCTACTGTCGTTGATGAGCAGACTTGGTAAGAGGAGGGAGGAAGAGGAAAAGATAAAATTGTGTGTGTGTGTGTGTGTGAGCGGGGGTTAATAGAGTGATTTTTATAAATCTTAGCTCCCGTCGCGCCAGAGATTTTAATTCCAGGAGCCGTGGTCGGCGGACCTAGCGGCAACCAATCACGGCGGACCCCCTGCGTCAGGGTGACGGGCCGGTACACGCCACGCACCTGAAGATGGCGCCTGGTCGAAACGTTTTGGTACACTCCCTGCCGCGTTCGTGACGACATGCTGGAACCGCTGCTCTATGACTGCATCTGTTCACTGGGAATCACTGCAGAATTCATTACCGAAGGTACTTATTAACATACCATACATTGACCCCAGCAATTCCATCGTATATCCCGTGACGCAACGCATCCACGTCACGACAGATGTTCAAAGTAGCAGCGGTTGTCATGCAGTGTACACATAATCGTACTTTGGCTCACACCATGCTGGCGGGCCACTTGCTGGAGTTTGCACCAGGGTTCGTGACAATATCCCGTAGAAATCAGTCCTCCAGATCTGGTGTACGCACAGTCCGCTACTACCTTGCACGTTCGTCTGTCTGAAAGGACCCATGATCACACAGACGCCCATAAAGGGCTTGAAATGTACTGTGATGTGGTTGCTATGTGTCAGGGTACTTGTTTTGGTATAGCTGTGCTGCCTCTCAACCATTTACAACTGCTTGGCCGTACACAAAAACCATATTGGCTTGTCCCCGACGTGAATATCGGACTATTGGGCTGCTACCAGTAACCTGCGTAAGTCACTCAGCCTACATACACAAGAATTGTAGTCAGAGGACTTGTCATTCGTCAGTGACATCTACCGTGGCAAGGACGCATTTCAGGACACATGTTCGTACGTCCTCTTTTTCTCCATTTTTCAGTCACGAATCCATCCCTGCAGTTTGTCGGTTTTACTAACGTTCGCCGCGCGGGATTAGCCTAGCGGTTTAGGGCGCTGCAGTTAGGGACTTTGCGGCTGGTCCCGGTGGGGTTCGAGTCCTCACTCGGACATGGTTATGTCTTTCTCCTTAGGACAATTTAGGTTAAGTAGTGTGTAAGCTTAGGGACTGATAACCTTAGCCCCATAAGGTTTCACACACATTTGAACATTTTTTTTACTAATGTTCGCGTTGTATAGAAATGAAATTACGTGTCGTAATCTATAAATTTTTATCTCATAGATGCTTTTTTATCGAAACAGGAGAAAGAATAAATACAAATTGCTATTAGAGTGGTATATGGAAGGGCACACAAAGAAGAAACTATCGCACGAATAAAACTACACTACTGGCCATTAAAACTGCTACACCAAGAAGAAATGCAGATGATAAACGGGTATTCATTGGACAAATATATTATACTTGAACTGACATGTGACTACATTTTCACGCAATTTGGGTGCATAGATCCTGAGAAATCAGTACCCACAACAACCACCTCTGGCCGTAATAACGGCCTTGATACGCCTGGGCATTCAGTCAAACAGATCTTGGATGGCGTGTACAGGTACAGCTGCCCAGGCAGCTTCAACACGACACCACAGTTCATCAAGAGTAGAGAGTGGCGTACTGTGACGAGCCAGTTGCTCGGCCACCAGTGAGCAGACGTTTTCAATTGGTGAGAGGTCTGGAGAATGTGCTGGCCAGGGCAGCAGTCGAACATTTTCTGTATCCAGAAAGGCCCATACAGGACCTGCAACATGTGGTCGTGCATTAACGTGCTGAAATGTAGGGTCTCGCAGGGATCGAATGAAGGGCAGAGCCACGGGTGGTAACACATCTGAAATGTAACGTCCACTGTTCAAAGTGCCGTCAATGCGAACAAGAGGTGACCGAAGCGTGTAACCAATGGCACCCCATACCATGATGCCGCGTGATGCGCCAGTATGGCGATGACGAATACGCGCTTCCAATGTGCGTGTACCGCGATGTCGCCAAACACGGATACGACCATCATTATGCTGTAAACAGAACCTGGATTCATCCGAGAAAATGGCGTTTTGCCATTCTCCACCCAGGTTCGTCGTTGAGTACACCATCGCATGCGCTCCTGTCTGTGATGCAGCGTCAAGGGTAACCGCAGCCATGGTCACGGAAATGATAGTCCGTGCTGCTGCAAACGTCGTCGAACTGTTCGTGCAGATGGTTGTTGTCTTGCAAACCTCCCCACCTGCTGACTCAGGGGTCGAGACGTGGCTGCACGATCCTTTACAGCCATGCGGATAAGATGCCTGTGATCTCGACTGCTAGTGATATGAGGCCGTTGGGATCCAGCACGGCGTTCCGTATTACCCTCCTGAACCCATCGATTCCATATTCTGCTAACAGCCACTCGATCTCGACCAACGCGAGCAGATTCTCTCCATACGATAAACCGCAATCGCGATAGGCTACAATCCGACCTTTATCAAAGTCGGAAACGTGATGGTACGCATTTCTCTTCCTTACACGTGGCATCACAACAACGTTTCACCAGGCAACGCCGGTCAACTGCTGTTTGTGTATGAGAAATCGGTTGGAAACTTTCCTCATGCCAGCACGTTGCAGGTGTCGCCACCGGCGCCAACCTTGTGTGAATGCTCTGAAAAGCTAATCATTTGCATATCACAGCATCTTCCCCCTGTCGGTTAAATTTCGCGTCTGTAGCACGTCATCTTCCTGGTGTAGCAATTTTAATGGTCAGTAGTGTACAAATTGCAATTACAATGGCATATGGAAGAACACACAAAGAAGGATAAAACTATTTAACTGCTTATTGTAATATAGGTACAGAAGCGTATTGTTTTAGACATACAAATGTGCGTGCGTACACACATACTTACATACATGCGCTCATTTCTAGCCCTGTTTCATTATCGATATCCAGAACTTGCTTATCAACATTTACCGGTAAGATCAGTTTTAGAGTTAGCTAATTTCGTTTAGTCAAGGTAGGGTGAAGCCTTCCTAATTAGATCCTATGATGTAATTTCAACATCGCAACTAAGACTGTTTTCCTCTCTCGAGTCAATTGATAAAAAAAGTTGTAACCATGAGTCTGGGAAAAATCTTCGCAAAATTCTCGTCTTCTGGAAGTTGTGTAGCGTTCTAAGTGTAATGGAGGCAGACGTGGGTTCAGATCTCTCTGCTGATCCGTCGTGGATACGGGGCAGCGGACGGTCATACGTTTACCTAAGAAAAATCACGAAACTGCTGTATGGTTGCCGAAACTGGTCGTGTCAACAAAATAACAACTTACGAAATCTACAGCTGTCTGGTGATATTTCTCTGGTGAAAAAGATTCAGCTGTTGCTCCGTCTAGAGTCCAGACGGCTCGAACGCAGTGCGTTGGCTCGGCCCGTCGGCAACACGCGTGCGTGACCCGTGAATGCGTGACGCACCGTCGTCCTATTATGTCCCGCTTTGTTTGCGTGGAGAATGAGGGCGCGAGGCCTTCACAGCAGGGGGTCCCCCATCGACTCCCAGGCGCAACAAGAAGTGAGCTACGAACTCGGGGCAAAGCTGCATCTCGATTCATATATTAACGGAACAACAGTTTTTAACCGAGCCAAAATTTTTATGGTGCTAAAGCGTGTAATAAGGATCATTTGTGGTGCAAATTCAACATCACGTGGAAAGCTGCTTAAGGAACTCTGTATACTAACCATTGCTCCTCAATATATTTATCCCTCAAGGAAATTTGTTACAAGTAACATGTCCTTATTACCAACCAATAGCTCAATACATTGTATCAATATTAGCAATAATATGACGCCGGGAAGAACTCTGCTCACAGCTTGTAAAATTGTTGTTTATCAAAACAGGAGAACAGTGCAGAATTTAATTACCTACCAGCACCTAATCATGCAAACAATCAAAATTTGCCAGAATGCTATGGTGCTTCAATTCCAAATCGCTTGTAAAGGTAGCGACCCAGCATTCCCGGTCACAAGTATATAACGTCACGCTGTCCACACGGATAGCATCCGTGCTGGCCGTTGCGGCCGAGCTGTTCTAGGCGCTTCAGTCCGGGACCGCCGTGCTGCTACGGTCGCAGGTTCGAACCCTGCTTCGGGCTTGGATGTGTGTGATGTCCTTAGGTTAGTTAGGTTTAAGGAGTTCTAGGTTCTAGGGGACTGATGACCTCAGATGTTAAGTCCCATAGTGCTCAGAGCCATTTGAGCCATTTTTATTTAATTTTTTTAGTTTTTTATTTTTATTTATTTATTTTGTAGCATCCGTTCCGCCAGCCAGCTAGTCTCTCTTTGTCGTTCGTGCGGGACGCTTTTACCTTGCCCTGTACCGAGTTGCCCTACTGGCACACCAGCAAGACGCACCCACCTGATTCTTTCCAAATTGTAATTTGCGTGTGCCGCGACTAATCATGTTAGCAGTAACAATTTGTTATCGCCAATCCGGCCTTTTTCTTAAAACATTTATCTTTGTTTCATATGTCTTTGTTTTGGATGCAGGAAAAATTTAAAGAATGGGGCACTTCTTCACTTTCGTTCGCCTTATATTGACGATACTCTTCGAATAGCAACTTTTGACTAGAAGCGATGAGTATACCTCTTATCTTTTAACATTGTGGGTATATTCTAGACATTCCTTTACAAATTTTAATATCCGTAAGAAGTGGTGTCACTGTACTTTGCTTTTTGACAAGTAGGTTCGTCTGATGATGTGGCTTAAAGCCGGGAAACCCGTCGTTTTAATAAACGGCAATTATACCAGCTGTGTGTGGAGTTCTTCCTAATATCATGCCTTCCAACAGCCCGGAATATAAAATAGTTAGTGCTAGGAATAACATTCACTTAAAGGCGTAAAGTCACTTAATTTGGACCAAAAAGAGGTCCAGTATCCAGGAACACAAGTTTCCATTAAATTACCAGCAACCATTAAAAATTTGGGTTCAAATAAAGCACAGCTTAAACAGAGTTTAAAGACTTCTTGATAGGTAACTGCTTCTGCAGTATTCTATATATGAAAATCTTAACAGGGACTTTTAGACCAGCTTAACTAAAAATGTCTGTCAGATTTCAATTCTGACAGCACTTGGTCACAACAATCAAGATTAGCTATTTAGTGTACGACAAATTTATTAAAAGTGCATAACTGTGTATCATTCTGACAGTGCCTTTATTCTGTAAATATTATTAGTTCCAGTTTACTGTAATGTATTCACATATTTTGAAAATCTCCTGACAAATTTTCACGGTAAACTACTGACGACGCCTTTAGCACGATTGTTTTATGCATCTCCACTGCAGCATGTGATTTTAATGTATTTTTGCTTCTGATGGAGGTATACTTAGAAATAACGAAACCGTGGTCAAGGATTTCAATAAATCTTTATTCTGCAGCTGTTTGGCTGTTATCATTTGCCGCGAAGGAATTTTTTTTATTCAACTGTTTTATGTTTTTTGTGTTTTACTTTTCTGACTTGTTCCTCAGACACGAGAATCATCTCATTTTTTGGCCTATAAAACGAAAACTGTATCTAATCTAATCTTGCCCAGCGTTCACTGTTATGTGGAATTACACGCAAGCGCAAAGAAACTTCTGTAGGCACTTGCGTATTCAAATACAGAGATATATAGCAGTCGCCGACCGCAGAGCCGTATTCTGCCTGTTTACATAAGACAACAAATGCCTGGCGGAGTTGTTAAATCGGTTACTACCACCACAGTGGCAGGTTGTCAAAATTTAAGTGTGTTGTTCTGTTGCTATTGTCCGCGCATGAGCCATGTGAAACGTCCCCTTTGAAAAATTGTACAAAGACTGTCCTTAACCTGACACACAGTATTTTTAGCGCAACGCAATCTGACTTTCAGAAAATCCCTACAAAAGAATGGCCCTGACTAACATTAACCTATACCTTTCACAAATCACTTACCTCACCAAAAATCTTCGTTACTCGAACTACTGCCATACAGCGAGCGCCACTACTGCCAGCTAAATAAATGATTCAAACTACTGAAGGCACTAACTACTGATAGGCATAGTTAGCAAATGAAAGATTTTAATAGAGAACAAACAATGTATTTACCTTAATAGTCATAATATATATAGCAATTCATGACAAATTACAAAACTCCGCCATCTCTCTCCCCACATCCACCACTGCCGGCGGCTCACCTCCAACAGCGCAACGCTACGCGCTGTTAACAGCCCAGCTGCCCAACACTACAATGGCAGGCAACAATGCAAACTAGCCACAGACTGCACACAGCACAGCCAGTGGTTCTCACACAGAGCGCTACGTGGCGTTACCACTAAGAAAACCTAAACAGCCTACTTACACATGGCGCACAGCATCTCTGAGGTAGCGATGAACTAGGGATTTTCCCATACGACAATTTCACGAGTTTACCATGAATATTAGGAATCCGGTAAAACATCGAATCTCCGAAATCGCTGCGGCCGGAAAAAGATACTGTAAAAAAAGGATCAACGACGACTGAAAAGAATCGTTCAACGTGACAGAACTACAACTCTTCCGGAAATTGCAGATTTCAGTGCTGGGCCATCAACAAGTGACAGTATTCAAACCATTCAACGAAACCATCGATATGGACATTTGGAGCGGAAGTTCTACTCGTTACCCTTCATGACTGCTCGACACAAACCTTCACGCGCGCCTGGACCCGTCAACACCGACATTGTACTGCTGATGACTGGAAACATGTTGCCTGGTCGGACAAGTCTCGTTTCAAATTGTGTCGAGCGGATGAACGTGTTCAGGTATGGAGACAACATCATGAATCCATGGACTCTACATGTCAGCAGGGGACTTTTCAAGCTGGTGGAGGCTCTGTGATGGTGTGGGCCGTGTGCAGTTGGAGTGATAAGCGAGCCCTGATACGTCTAGATACAACTTTGACACGTACGTAAGCATCCTGTCTGATCACCTGCTTCCATTCATATCCATTGCGCATTGCGACGGACTTGTGCAATGCCAGCAGGACAATACGACACCCCACAAGTCCAGAATCGCTACAGAGTGGCTCCAGGAACACTCTTCTGAGTTTAATCGCTTGCGCTGGTCACCAAACTCCCCAGACATCAACATTATTGAACATATGAGGAATTCCCCGCAACGAGCTGTTCGGAAGAGATCTGCACCCCTCGTACTCTTACGGATTTATGGACAGCCCTGTAGGATTCATGGTGCTAGCTCTCTCCTGCACTACTACTGACATTAGTCCATGCGACGTCGTGTCGCGACACTTCAGCGTTCTCGCGGGCGTCCTACACGATATTACGCAGGTGTCCAAGTTTCTTTGGGTCTTCCGTGTATTTGAATAACTGCATTTCCCCTACCAGCATCAGCACGGAAGATTTCATGCCTACTTATATACAAGTTTTCGTCCCTACTCCTGTCTTAAACAATGAAACGTACATACATGGGCACGAGAACAGTATGGAAACACAGCGAGAGATGCATACTTCAACATAAATGCAGATGCTAACCAAGCTTACAGGTTTTGTATTTGACCACGAACGGCACCTGTGCAATGCCCTCAGTACGTTCCACGTGTCTGTCACGGTCAGACCAGTGTTCAGTGTAGTGGTGATGGTGTTATGTCGGAGCGCAGACCTCAGTGCGTTCGAACGTTGGCAAGTTATTGCTTGCTGGTGCTAGTTTGCTGGGTGCTTCCGGTCCAGGCACCCGATGTGTCTTGTGCTTCAAGAAGCACAGAAGATGTATACTACACACAGGAAGAGCGGAAAAACATCGCCTGCCAAGTCTCAACGCGGACAAAAGAATGTGCTGAATGATGGTGGCGGACGGTCATTGCAGAGACCTGCGACGAAAAATATTAGGACGACAGCTGCAAAAGACCCTCCAGGTGTGAATTTTGCACACGTGAACCCTGTCAGTACCATAACACGAAGGAAGCTCCAGAAGTATGGAACTGGAGGGCGAGCTGGAATTCCAAAACCACTCATTAGTAATGCAAATGTCCCTAATAGTAAAACATAGTACTAGTCTTAGACTATGGAGCAATGGATGAAAGTCATTTGGTCAGATGAGTCTTGTTTCACACTGCACAACTTTACGTCCCAAGAGTGAAATATGATGGGGATTTGGTGATGATTCGGACAACCATCATACGGTAATCCATGAAGCCCATGGTCGCATCACTGCCAAGGATTACGGACAAATTTGGCTCTTCATGTGCATGTCATAGTGCAGTGTTTATTCCCCTGTGGTGATCCCATTTTCACACAAATGGGTCAAATGGCTCTGAGCGCTATGGGACTTAAATTATGTGGTCATCAGTCCCCTAGAACTTAGAAATACTTAGACCTAACTAACCTAAGGATATCACACACATCCATGCCCGAGGCAGGATTCTAACCTGCGACCGTAGGGGTCGCTCGGTTCCAGACTGTATCGCCTAGAACCGCTCGGCCTCCACGGCCAAGATTTTCTCACAGTTTGCATCGTTTGGCACTTTTTTTTTACCTGATCTCAATATTATTGAGCCTTTGTGACATACTTTGGAGAGAAGCAGGCGTGGTCGCGATCCACCTCCATCGTCGTTAATCGAACGTGCTACTATAATGCAGGAATAATGGTATAAAGGTTCCCTCGAAAACTGTACAGGGTGTGTAGCCATCCACGGCTGGAAGCTATTTTGAAGGCCTAATGTTTACCTATACCTTGTTAGGCATCATAATGTCAACACTACTGGCTATTAAAATTGCTACACCAAGAAGTAGACGTGCAACACACGCGAAATTTAACCAACAGGAAGAAGATGCTGTGATATGCAAATGATTAGCTTTTCAGAGCATTCACACAAGGTTGGCACCGGTGGCGACACCTACAACGTGCTGACATGAGGAAGGTTTCCAACCGATTTCTCATACACAAACAGCAGTTGACCGGCGTTGCCTGGTGAAACGTCTTTGTGATGCCTCGTGTAAGGAGGAGAAATGCGTACCATCACGTTTCCGACTTTGATAAAGGTCGGATTGTAGCCTATCACTATTGCGTTTTATCCTATCGCGTTGGTCGAGATCAAATGACTGTTAGCAGAATATGGAATCGGTGCTTTCAGGAGGGTAATACGGAACGCCGTGCTGGATCCCAACAGCCTCGTATCACTAGTAGTCGAGATGACAGGCCTCTTAATCGCACTGCTGTAAGGGGTCGTGCAGCCACGTCTCGATCCCTGAGTAAACAGATGGGGTCGTTTGCAAGACAACAACCATCTGCACGAACAGTTCGACGACGGTTGCAGCAGCATGGACTATCAGCTCGGAGACAATGACTGCGGTTACCTTTGACGCTGCATCACAGACAGGCGCGCCTGCGATGGTGTACTCAACAACGAACCTGAGTGCGCGAATGGCAAAACGTCATTTTTTCGGATGAATCCAGGTTCTGTTTAAAGCATCATGATGGTCGCATCCGAGTTCGGCGACATCGCGGTGAACGCACATTGGAAACGTGTATTCGTCATCTCCATACCGGCGTATCACCTGGCGTGATGGTATGGGGTGCCATTGGTTACACGTCTCGGTCACCTCTTGTTCGCATTGACGGCACTTTGAACATTGGACGTTAGGTTTCAGGTGTGTTACGACCCGTGGCTCTACCCTTCATTCGATCCCTGCGAAACCCTACATATAAGCAGGATAATGCACGACCGCATGTTGCAGGTCCTGTATGGGCCTTTCTGGATACAGAAAATGTTCGACTGCTGCCCTGGCCAGCACATTCTCCAGACCTCTCACCAATTGGAAACGTCTGGTCACTGGTGGCCGAGCAACTGGCTCGTCACAGTACACCACTCTCTACTCTTGATGAACTGCGGTATCGTGTTGAAGCTGCATGAGCAGCTGTACCTGTACACGCCATCCAAGCTCTGTTTGTCTCAATGCCCAGGCGTATCAAGGCCGTTATTACGGCCAGAGGTGGTTGTTGTAGGTACTGATTTCTCAGGATCTATGCATCCAAATTGCGCGAAAATGTAATCACCTGCCAGTTCTAGTATAATATATTTGTCCAATGAATACCAGTTTATCATCTGCATTTCATCTTGCTGTAGCAATTTTAATGGCCAGTAGTGTCTATATTTGTGCACCCCCTTTATGAAGTTGCTATTAAAAAGTCATTGTAAATTATGGAAATCTACTTGCTTTTTTGTGGTGTCCTCACGGTTACTCTCCAAGGTCATCTTACTGCCATGGATTATGTGACTATTTTGGTTGATCATGTCCATTACATGGTACAGTTCTTGTGGTTCTCTTCCCAGACCACACTCACCAGATCTCAGTATTACTGAGCTTTTGTGGTAAACACTGGAGACAACAGTGCGTGATCGCTATCCACCTCAATCACCTTTACGAGAAGGTGCCACTGTTTTGCAGAAAGAGTGGTATAAGCTAGGTCAGGAAAACCATGCCTGTATTTATTCATTCCGAGACGACTGGAAGCCAGCCGCGGTGGCCGAACGGTTCTAGGCGCTTCAGTCTGGAATCGCGCGACCTCTAAGGTCGCAGGTTCTAATCCTGCCTCGGACATGGATGTGTGTGATATCCTTAGGTTAGTTAGGTTTAAATAGTTCTACGCTCAGAGCCATTTGAGCCATTTTGAACCACTGGAAGCTGTTTTGAACGCCAATTGTTTTCCTACACCGTATGAGCCATTGTAATATGTTACCTTTTCTGGTGTTCCCATTATTCTGTCCAATCACTGTTGCTGAAGCAGTGAAATTCAACAATATTGCTATATCAAAAGATTCAGAGACTTCATCCGTGCATTTTACTTCGCGCACTGCATCCAGTACGTTACAGTGTTTGGCTGTCAACGAGATACTCATTAAAGAGGATGGTGAGGTGAATCAACTCTTAGGTTCTGGAAACATGATCACAGGGCGAGTCAAGTTACAGTTCTGTAGCATTACATAGAGGGTGTCGCGTTTATCTACAACACTCAAAATAACTTTTTGTTACGAAGATATGAACAGCAACATGTCCTTTTCAAATGCAGTGAAGCGCCAACGAAACTGGTGTAGTTTGAACGTGGTATTAAAGTCGGCGCACGAGCGATGGGACACAGCATCTCCGAGGTAGGGATGAAGTGGAGATTTCCCCGTACGACCCTTTCACGAGTCTACTGTGAATACCAGTAATCCTATGAGACATCAAATCTCCGACATCCATGAGGCTGGAAAAAGATTCTGCAAGAGCGCCGCCAACGACGACTGAAGAGAATCGTTCAACATGACAGAATTGCAGCGCTTCCCCAAACTGTTGTAGATTGCAGTGCTGGGCCATCAACAAGTGTCAGCGTGCGAACCATTCAACGAAACACCATTTTTATGAGCATTCGCAGCCGAACGCCAACTCGTGTACCCTTGATGACTGCACGTCACAAAGTTTAAGCCTCACCTGGGCCTGTCAACACCGACATTAGACTGTTGATGACAGGAAACACGTTGCCTAGTCTGACAAGTATCGTTTCAAATTGCATCGAGCGAATGGTTGTGTACGGGTATGGAGGCATCCCATGAATCCATGGACCTTGCATGTCAGCAGGGAACTGTTGAAACTGGTGTAGGCTATGTAATGGCGTGGGGTGTGTGCAATTGGAGGGTTACGTACGTTAGCATCCTGTCTGATCACCTGTGTCCATTCACTTCCTTGTGCATTCCGACGGATTTGGACAATTCCAGCACGACAATGCGACACTACCCACGTCCAGAATTGCTACAGAGTGGTTTCAGCAACGCTCTACTGGGCTTATTTCTGCTAGCCACCAACCTTCCCGGACATGAACATTATTGAGCATATCTGGGATGCGTTGCAACGTGGTGTTCAGAAGAGATTTCCACCCCCTCGTACTCTTACGGATTTATGAACAGCCATGCAGGATTCATGGTGTCAATTCCCTCCAGCACTACTTCAGACATTAGTCGAGTCCATGCCACGTCGTGTTGCGGTACTTCTGCGTGCTCGCGGGGGCCCTAGGGGATATTAAGCAGGTGTACCAGTTTCTTTGGCTCTTCATTGTATCAGCCGACGTGTTTTGTTAGAGTAGCCACCTCCAGTCCTGTTTAAAAACGTGTCACAGTTTCAAGTAAACATGACGTTATTAAAAATGTAATACAAAATTAACTCTCGTGTTCTAGCACGCTTTCCAAGTAACTCGCGCGTTTGTTGGTGTTAGCAGTAAACAAATGAAAACACAAGGAAAAAGCTTTCAGTCAGGGTGTCACCGTTCAATTAAAGATTCGTATGAGTACAATTTACACAAAGTGCGACAGATCTACTGAGAATGAAAGTTAGCAGAAGGGTAACAGTGATAACGATTTCTTATTTTACAACACGGGTACGTGTAGAACAGTGTTGTGCTACTATGTAAGTCGCAGGCGAACGGGGGGAGAAAGGAAAGGAAAGCAACTAATGATACCAGCTGCATCGAGACTTTGTGCGGAATCAACCATCGAAAAATGTGTGTGGCTGACCGGGACTCGAATCCGGAATCTGCTGCTAACTAGGCCCTTGGTCTGGTACGTAGTTTCGCTTGTCGCCGCTGATTCTGCACGAAGTCCCGATGGCAGCTGATATCAATGGTTCCTTTCCTTTCCTTTCCTTTCCTTTCGTTTCTTCTCTCTGCCACCTACATAATGTACACCACAGATGTGGAAACCCGCGTGGTACCTGTTCTTTCGGACACATCCGAAATAACAGACGTCACGCGTCCGTGCAAGTGTCGTAGTATTTTCAAACGATGTGCTGTGTATAGTAAGAGCAGTCCGTGTGTAAGAACTGAGTCTCAATTTCTTTTGCTGTGGGCGAAGGCAGGCGTAATGCTACTCGTGCAGGGGAACTGAACAGAGAGCGATGTACTCAAATTAACCCATCGTCTTGACGGAAGTTTCATTCTATTGCTGTGACGCTACACGAAACGTAAAGTTTCAGCCCAAGGCAACGCAATGCTCGTAGAAACACGCACGCACGAAATGGCCGACGTTACTGTACTCGCTTCTGTTGAGATGAATCCATACGCGAGCGCACGACATCTTATACAAGAGATTTACCATTCCTGTAACGAGCATGTCTCGGTTTCTAACACGTCACCAGTTCCGTCTTTTACTTTCTTCCTTTCTTTCTTTTGCTTATGCCTTTTTCTCGCAAGGTTAATTTAAGGGGTGGCCAGATGACCTTCCTGCCGCCACCCTGTATCCCCCCCCCCCCAGGACGGAATTAGTGTACCCCAACTGTCTGTGTCGAGTGTAATCCATGGAATAGTGCGAATGTGTTCAGATGTCTGCGAGCCGTGTAACTGAGGTGGAACATGGGGATCATCCCCGGTATTCACCTAGTGGGATGTGGAAAACCGCCTAAAAACCACATCCAGGCTGGCCGGCACACCGGCCTCCGTCGTTAAGCCGCCGGCCGGATCCGATCCGGGGCCGGCACGCCTACCCGAGTCCAGGAAGCAGCGCATTAGCGCTCTCGGCTCACCTGGCGGGTTCATCTTTATAGTGTATATTCACCCCAAAAATGTCAACAATGGAACAATTTCCAGAATAAATCAAAGTCCTGTCAGCGACGACAGTGGAGAATGTTCGCCAGGCAGCACCCTCCAGTATTCTTTTCACAGATGAATGTTCCTTCTCGAAATAAGCACACGCAAGATCAAAGAACATACGAGGTCCGTTCAAAAAATTACGGAACTTTGTCAACGAAATTTTCCTACGCTTACCTTTTACTTATTGTGAATGGTCTGCTTCGAAATACTCTCGTCGAGACTTGGTACACTGCTCCCAACGCCGTTTCCACCTCCGGAAACAGTCTCTATTCGCCTCTTACTCGATCGCTCGAAGCACCGTCTGCAAATTTTCTTTTATCTCGTCTATCTTTACAAATCTTCGTCCTTGCAACGGGTGATTCTACTTTACAGATAAAAAGAAATCCACAGTGGCCTGCCGGCCTGTTGGCCGTGCGGTTCTAGGCGCTTCAGTCCGGAACCGCGGGACTGCTACGGTCGCAGGTTCGAATCCTGCCTCGGGCATGGATGTGTGTGAGTTCCTTAAGTCAGTTAGGTTTAAGTAGTTCTAAGTTCTAGGGGACTGATGACCTCAGCAGTTAAGTCCCACAGTGCTCAGAGCCATTTGAACCACAGTGGCCAGGTCTGGAGAGAAGGGAGGATGGGGTATACAGTGATTTCGTTTTTCGTGCAATAGTCACGCACCAACAGGGATGAATGTGCGGGTGTGCTACCGCGATACGAGTTCTCATTTGCGCGATCCGAAAGCTCTTCACAGATTGTGAGACGAAGTTCTTCCTGGTCCTTGTAATGGTACTTGAATTACGTAACCATTACGGCACCTCTCCTCAACCTCTCGATACCAGCAATATTCTGCTGTGTTTCTGTAAAATAGTTAACATATTTCTGTGACAACATTCAGATTTGATTTCATGAATGTAGAGGTAGTTCGATACATCGATATGTATATATTGCAATGATATTATTCTTATGTGTATTCTTTCTTTTGTCACTATGATCATTGACGTAATTGTAACTCTGATTTTTGGGCAGGTAAGCGGTTATTAGAGAGTCAAGCTTTGGTCGTCATGTTAAAAAGACGCAAATTGTAGTCAGTTTATGAAATGTTAACTTTAACAGTGAGGGAGATATTTTCAAGTATGTTTTATATTGTGAAGTGATGGTTCAAATGGCTCTGAGCACTATGGGACTTAACTACTGTGGTCATCAGTCCCCTAGAACTTAGAACTACTTAAACCTAACTAACCTAAGGACATCACACACATCCATGCCCGAGGCAGGATTCGAACCTGCGACCGTAGCAGTCGCGCGGTTGTGAAGTGATGTTTTGGAACGAGTTACGTGATATTGCAACAAAAGTAATAAAAAAGAAGTGTAACTTAAATTCGGAGTGCTGATTACTTTTTTTACATCACCATTGTTCTAACTTGCAAAAGTTTCATTTTCGAGAATGGTTTATGAAACATGTGGTGTCACCGCCAGACACCACACTTGCTAGGTGGTAGCCTTTAAATCGGCCGCGGTCCGGTAGTATACGTCGGACCCGCGTGTCGCCACTATCAGTGATTGCAGACCGAGCGCCGCCACACGGCAGGTCTAGAGAGACTCCCTAGCACTCGCCCCAGTTGTACAGCCGACTTTGCTATCGATGGTTCACTGACAAAATACACTCTCAATTGCCGAGACGATAGTTTAGCATAGCCTTCAGCTACGTCATTTGCTACGACCTAGCAAGGCGCCATATTCAGTTCCAATTGATATTGTGAATCATGTACCGTCCAGACCGACGTTCACCGTTAATGGATTAAAGTTAAGTATTCCACCAGCTACGTCCGTTTTTTCTGAATTCTAATTTCCTTGTCCTGTTCCAGACCTCACGCCAGCCTGCGTGAGCTAAAACGCGTGCCTTTCGGCCTCCTCCTAGTAACACGGTGTTGGCTCTCCTACCAGCCAAAACAAAACACATCTATAATACTTTTGAATATCGCAGAATAACACCTAGGCCTCTTTGCATCGGAGCTTGGAATCATCACTACCTAGATTTTCGACGATTGAGCCATGAGTTCACAACAAGACCAGCGTGGGAAACACGAAAAGATTGCCTAGTTTATCCATTATTTCAAGAAATGACTTTATTAACTGTGCTCTAATGACACCTGCCACATAATATAACCTTGTTGTTGCCCGAAAATGCAATATTTAGCAGCGTGAGCAACACTACAATCATAATTAATTTTTGACCTTTGTTGTGGTAGGGTTGTTAGATGCTGACTCATGAGCCGTGGGACGAACTTGGCGGCAACAGGAGCAGTCCAAGGTGCTGCGTCGGGATTTCATGACGTGATCCAACTGGAACGTTACATACTTCGGCAATCTCACTGAGGGTCAGTCTTTGATTGGCACGCACAGTTTCGTTGTTGTTCCGGACATGACCGTCGTCGGTAGACGTGAAGGGCGTCCAGAACAAGGGTCATCTTTAAACCGTGTAAACGATTCGTAACACAGAGTGGCTTAAGTACTCATCACTGTAGGCTTCCTGCATCATTTGGTGTGGCTCTGCAACGGTTTTCTTGAGTTCCACACAAAATTTAATGCAGACGCGTAGCTCCTTTACTTCTGCCATCCAGAAATTCTCAAAGTGTCCCTCACAGTGTTTTATTCAGTACAACACTGAACAATAATTAACAAATAAGCAACAGTTACGCATTAAACACACATACCAGGGTCACTCCAAAAGGAATGCACACTATTTTTGAAAAAATACAGTGTTCATTCTGCATGTGTGAAAGTTTTACAGTGTGTAGATACATCCTCCCCGCTTGTTTTCAAACTTAGTTCAACCTGTTCCCGTGAGTGGCGCCGTCACAGCATGTCTTCAAGATGGTTGCTACACTTGACGTTCGTCAGAAGCAAAGTGCTGTCATGGAATTCCTGTGCTGTGAAAACGAGACAGTGGGAAATATCCACAAGAGGTTGAATAAGGTGTATGGAGATGCTTCTGCCGATCGCAGTACAGTTAGTCGGTGGGAAAGCTGGTTTCGTGATGAAAGCGGGCACGGCAATATTGAGGATTGTCCTCGCAGCGGCAGGCCTCGTACTGCACACACTCCAGACAATGTGCAGAGAGTTAACGAATTGGTGACTGCTGACAGACGCATCACAGTGAACGAATTGTCGTGCTACGGTGGGACAGGGGAAGGAAGTGTGTGCAGAACACTAAAAGTGTTGGCGCTAAAAAAGGTTTGTGCCAGGTGGGTTCCCAGGATGTTGACAGTGGCTTACAATGAAACAAGAACAACGGTATGCAGCGAACTTTTGGAACAGTACGAAAATGGTGGAGATTAATTTCTTGGAAGAATTGACAGGTGATGAAACATGGCTCCATCATTTTTCACTAGAGACGAAGAGGCAATCAATGGGGTGGCATCATGCAAATTCACCCAAGGAAAAAAAAACTCAAAACCACACCTTCTGCTGGAGAAGTTACGGCTATGGTGTTTCTCGATTCCGAAGGACTCTTGCTTGTGGACATTATGACAAGTGGAACCACCATAAATACTGATACATATGTGACGACACTGAAGAAACTTCAAGCTCGACTGAGTCGTGTTCGTCCACATGGGCAAAAGTAGGATGTTTTGCTGTCGCACGACAATGCACGGCCACATGTCAGTCAAAAAACCATGGAAGCGATCACAAAACTCGGATGGACAACTCTGAAACACCCGCCTTACAGTCCTGACCTGGCTCCATGTGACTATCATCTCTTTGAGAAACTGAAAGATTCTCTTCGAGCAATTAAACAGAGAACCGACTCGTGGAGATAACATCTTGGACCTACTGATAACAAACAGACCCGAACTTTTCGAATCTGTATGTGCAGAACAGGGAATCAGTGATCATAAGGCCGTTGCAGCATCCCTGAATATGGAAGTTAATAGGAATATAAAAAAAGGGAGGAAGGTTTATCTGTTTAGCAAGAGTAACAGAAGGCAGATTTCAGACTACCTAACAGGTCAAAACGAAAATTTCTGTTCCGATACTGACAGTGTTGAGTGTTTATGGAAACAGTTCAAGGCAATCGTAAAATGGGTTTAAGACAGGTACGTGCCGAGTAAGACTGTGAGGGACGGGAAAAACCCACCGTGGTACAACAACAAAGTTAGGAAACTACTGCGAAAGCAAAGAGAGCTTAACTCCAAGTTTAAACGCAGGCAAAACCTCTCAGACAAACAGAATCGAAACGATGTCAAAGTTAGCGTAAGGAGGGCTATGCGTGAAGCGTTCAGTGAATTCGAATGTAGAATTCTATGTACCGACTTGACAGAAAATCCTAGGAAGTTCTGGTCTTACGTTAAATCAGTGAGTGGCTCGAAACAGCAGATTCAGACACTCCGGGATGATGAGGGCATTGAAACAGAGGATGACACGCGTAAAGCTGAAATACTAAACACATTTTTCCAAAGCTGTTTCACAGAGGAAGACCACACTGCAGTTCCTTCTCTAAATCCTCGCACAAACGAAAAAATGGCTGACATCGAAATAAGTGTCCAAGGAACAGAAAAGCAACTGCAATCACTCAACAGAGGAAAGTCCACTGGACCTGACGGGATACCAATTCGATTCTACACAGAGTACGCGAAAGAACTTGCCCCCCTTCTAACAGCCGTGTACCGCAAGTCTCTAGAGGAACGGAGGGTTCCAAATGATTGGAAAAGAGCACAGGTAGTCGCAGCCTTCAAGAAGGGTCGTCGAGCAGATGCGCAAAACTATAGACCTATATCTCTGACGTCGATCTGTTGTAGAATTTTAGAACATGTTTTTTGCTCGAGTATCATGTCGTTTTTGGAAACCCAGAATCTACTATGTAGGAATCAACATGGATTCCGGAAACAGCGATCGTGTGAGATCCAGCTCGCTTTATTTGTTCATGAGACCCAGAAAATATTAGATACAGGCTCCCAGGTAGATGCTATTTTCCGCACTGTCGCCTGGTAAACAAAGTAAGAGCATACGGTATATCAGACCAGCTGTGTGGCTGGATTGAAGAGTTTTTAGCAAACAGAACACAGCAATGGAGAGACGTCTACAGACGTTAAAGTAACCTCTGGCGTGCCACAGGGGAGTGTTATGGGACCATTGCTTTTCACAATATATATAAATGACCTAGTAGATAGTGTCGGAAGTTCCATGCGGCTTTTCGCGGATGATGCTGTAGTATACAGAGAAGTTGCAGCATTAGAAAATTGTAGCGAAATGCAGGAAGATCTGCAGCGGATAGGCACTTGGTGCAGGGAGTGGCAACTGACCCTTAACATAGACAAATGAAATGTATTGCGAATACATAGAAAGAAGGATCCTTTATTGTATGATTATATGATACCGGAACAAACACTGGTAGCAGTTACTTCTGTAAAATATCTGGGAGTATGCGTGCGGAACGATTTGAAGTGGAAGGATCATATAAAATAATTGTTGGTAAGCCGGATACCAGGTTGAGATTCATTGGGAGAGTCCTTAGAAAATGTAGTCCATCAACAAAGGAGGTGGCTTACAAAACACTCGTTCGACCTATACTTGAGTATTGCTCATCAGTGTGGGATCCGTACCAGATCGGGTTGACGGAGGAGATAGAGAAGATCCAAAGAAGAGCGGCGCGTTTCGTCACAGGGTTATTTGGTAACCGTGATAGCGTTACGGAGATGTTTAACAAACTCAAGTGGCAGACTCTGCAAGAGAGGCGCTCTGCATAGCGGTGTAGCTTGCTCGCCAGGTTTCGAGAGGGTGCGTTTCTGGATGAGGTATCGAATATATTGCTTCCCCCTACTTATACCTCCCGAGGAGATCACGAATGTAAAATTAGAGAGATTAGAGCGCGCACGGAGGCTTTCAGACAGTCGTTCTTCCCGCGAACCATACGCGACTGGAACAGGAAAGGGAGGTAATGACAGTGGCACGTAAAGTGCCCTCCGCCACACACCGTTGGGTGGGTTGCGGAGTATAAATGTAGATGTAGATGAACAAGGTTTCAAGATGACTCCTCTGTGCACGCTACCAAACAGTGGCTCCAACTGGTTGGTCCAGAATTTCACCGTGCGGGTATACAGGCGCTGGTTCAAGGATGGCGTAAGGCAGTTGAGAGGGATGGAAATTATGTGGAGAAATGAAAATATTGTTCCTAAAGGATGTATCTGCTCACTGTAATACTTTGGAACGTGTAGAATGAAAGATGGATTTAAAAAAAAAATAATGTGCATTTCTTTTGGAGTGACCCTTGTACGTACAGGGATGCCAACCGCATTTCACTCCAACACAACACTGGCGTGAAATTAGGAATGATCCGCAATTTTTTAACAGACGTTGTACGTTATTTCTCCACTAAATACCCACGATAGCTGAGACTAGTGCAGCATCACAGTCAACGGAGAGTTAACGTGTGATGTAGGATGCTCGCTAGTACAGTTTTTGGCCCTTACTTATTTTATCGCCGTGCGGGGTAGCCGCGCGGTCTAGGGGGTCTGGTCACGGTCCGGGCGCCTTTTCACGGTTCGCACGGCTCCATCCGGCGGAGGTTAGAGTCCTCCCTCGGGCATGGGTGTGTATGTTTGTCCTTAGGATAATTTAGGTTAAGCAGTGTGTAGGTTTAGGGACTGATGACCGTAGCAGTTAAGTCCCATAAGATTTCACACTCATTTCTTTTTCTAAGTTCTAGGGGACTAATGACCTCAGATGTTAAGTCCCATAATGCTCAGAGCCATTTTAGCCATTTGAACGATTTGAACTTTATTTTGATGGGATACTGCGGCGGAGGGAAAGCGTAACCTCTGTTGTCTATTGGCTTTTGTGTTATGCGCTGTGACTGGTGGTCACCGGCGAATGAAAAGTTTGCTGCTGTTTACCAACTGCTGGACGTCGGCCGCGCGGCGGCGCGGTAGTGCCCGTGCCTCGTGTTGACAGTGCGGTGTCTTGGGCTCTGATAGCTGGCAGCCAAGATTGGGCAAGCCTGTGTCCATCCTCTCTATTCATGTTATTCCTTTAACTATTTCGATGGCCTCTCTGATTTTGCTTTTCGTCATAACCAGCTGCTTGGCCAACACACAGGCCTCGCTGAATTTTATTTCTTTCCGGCAATCTCGTTGGTGTTCTGTCACTGCTGATTTGTTGTGTTGTCCTAGACGAATATAGCGCTCGTGTTCCCGAATACGCTTTGCTATTGGCCTACGTGTCTCGCCGGTGTACGCCTCTACACATTCCACCTTGTACACGCCTGCAGTGTGTAATGCATCCAGCTTGTCCTTAGTGGAGCCTAGCACATCCTAGATCCTGTGACCACTATAGAAGACAGGCTGCACCCCAACGCGGCGAAGGTGTTTGCCTACCCGGTGAGTAACATTTATCACATAAGGTAAGCGCACCGTTGGCTGCACTTTGTCTATTTCTTGCTTATCTTGCTTACTTATATTCGTCGACGAGGCTGTGTGAATCGACTTATGGCTGTAGTCATTGGCTAGAAACGTTGTGCGTAGACTTTAAGGCTCAGGTCTAATGTTTTGAGCATCACTTAGGTGCTGCGCACGGATTGCCAAAGAACGGATGAACGAGTTCTTCGCTGGATGGTGGTAGGATTGAGCGTGCAGGCTTCCGATATGCCCCAGTGTGCCCTTCCGATGTCCTGTGTACTCCATCCTCTAGAAATGGAATTGCACAGGTCTTCTTTATTTAGAGTGTGAACTGTGTCTTTCCGTGCATGTTGTTCAAATATTCGTGAAACTTGTGTAGCTCCGTTTCAACATGAGGTCACATAGCGAACGTGTCGTCCACGTGTCTGAACCAGCAACATGGGCGTGGAGGAGCTGAACGCAGCGCCGTTGCTTCAAAGGCTTCCATGAATATGTCGGCTGCCAGCGGAGATAGAGGAGACGCCATTGCTACGACGTCTGTCTGCTCGTATTATTTTCCTTGCCATTTGAAGTCAGGCACAACTCAACCAGGTCACATATGTCTGGCAGGACGTGCTCCTGAAGGTTCTAGTGGCACGTTTGGCTTCACGTCAAAGTTGACCATGATTCCCGTACGCAAAATTGTTTCTCCCTTTAAGCGTTATGTAAAGTGCGCCGAGTTCTTCACATAAGAGTCCGTCTTGCCATCTAGACGTCTTAATTTGCAGGCTAGGTACTTTGCCAAATTATAAGTAGGCGAATTGATCCCATTCACCACTGGCCTCAAAGGATAACTTTCCCTATGTAAAAACAGCCGTAGTGGCCGAGCGGTTCTAGGCGCTACAGTGTGGAACCGCGCGACCGCTACAGTCGCAGGTTCGAATCCTGCCTCGGGCATGGATGTGTGTGATGTTCTTAGGTTAGGTAGGTTTAAGTAGTTCTACGTTCTAGGGGACTGATGACCTCAGTAGTTAAGTCCATTAGTGCTCAGAGCCATCTGAACCATTTTTTCCCTATGTAAGTTAAAAGAAAGGTCAGCGTTCCCTGTAATGTTGATGGTTTATTGATAGAAAAATCGATTTTCAACCACATAGTGATCATCTTCAGTGCTGTGGTGCACAAATTAAACTCACAGGCACTGGTATCAAGTTATTATCAATAATCAAAACTGAGAAACGATATTTTTCGAACACCGTAAATTCTAGGAGCGACTGGTACTCTCGGAATAAGACCTTTGGCTGTGTCAGCGTCAATTCCCTAGTCCTTAATCGAAGCCTGCGTGCTTCGAATTATTTTCGTCGTAGGGTCTGCCGTTAGTTCTTTGTAGATGGGATCATTTAATAATTATTTCATCTTGCCTTCATAATGCACGGTGTCTAAGATGACAGCAGCATTGCCTTTGTCTGCTGTTAATATCACGAATTCGTCGTTGTTCCTCAGTTCCTTGATAGCTGCCCTTTCCTCTCGGCTAAGGTTGTGTTTCAGTGACTTGGCACGTAGAACAACTTGAACGGATTCGTGCCTTTCTCAGCTTATTTCGCAGATGTGAACTGGAGTGCTGCTTCCACAGATTCGATGACCTCTTCCGTAGAAATCCGCTAAGGCGTGACGGCAAAGTTTTGTTCCTTAGCTGGTGCTTCTGTGGCTGCGTTGGTGATGGGATGAGATGAAAGGTTCACCACTGTTCGAGGTGTATCCAGTTGAGGCTTAATTTTCCGTTTCGTCTCCAGCAGTGGTACTTCTCTAGTTCGACTGCTGTCAGTCTCCGACCAATGGTGCGGGATGTTACGGAATTTGGCAGTCTCGCATTCCAAATGCAGATTTGAAGGAACTGCGATATCATTGGCGTACAATACGGCGATCATACCTCGTGATGGTAAATTCTGGTCCACTGGGTCCTTGACAACGAGAATTCCTGTCCTCGCATCCCGATACTGTCCAAAGTGGGACTACTGCCGCATTCAGCAGCCCGACGAATCTAGTCACTGAGCGGTTCGACCAGCCGGCCGTAAGGAGACCCACTATGAAGCCCTTTCAAACTGCGTGTGATACTGATAACGCTGATGACTGGTAAACTGTAGGTGGTCAGATCAATCCCGATTTCAATTGGCAAGAGCTGATGGTGAAGTTCAAGTGTGATGTAGACCCGACGAAGCCATGGACCCACGTTGTTAAAAGGGAACTGTGCAAGCTGATCGTGGTTGCATAATGATGAGGGCTGTGTTTCCATGGAACGGACTGGGTCCTTTGGTCCAGTTGAACCGATCATTGACTTGGAGCGGTTATGTTTGGCTACTTGGAGACCGTCTGCAGCTACTTATGGACTTCATGTTCCCAAACAACGGTGACATTTTTGTAGATTACAATCTTCCATGTTACCTTTCCACAAGTGCTCACGATTGGTTTGAAGAACTTTCTGGACAGTTCGAGCGAACGATTTCGCCACACAGATAGCCCGACATCAATGCCATTTGAACACTTACGAGACGTAAGAGAGAGGCCAGTTCGTGTACATAATGCTCCATTGGCAGCATTTTCGCAATTATGGACAGCTATAGAGGCAGCGCGGCTCAATATTTCTGCAGGAGTTGCTGAGTTGATGCTACATGGAGTTGATGCACTTTGTTGGGTAGTCCGACATGAAGGTCTCCCATGACTTTTGTTACCTCAGTGTGCAGGACTAATGGACGACTCGCTACTGAGCAAAAACATTTTCGGTATCACAAATCAGGTCCGAAATACCCAAGTCCAGTAGGTACCCAGCATGCAGAACTATCGAAGGAAAGTCGCTCAGAAGAGGAACGACCGCTGGACCTGATGGGATACCAGTTCGATTTTACACAGAGAACGCGAAGGAACTTCGAGAGTAGCGTTCCAAAAGATTGGAAATGGGCGCAGGTCATCTCCGTTTTCAAGAAGGGACGTCGAACAGATGTGCGGAACTATAGACCTATATCTCTAACGCCGATCAGTTGTAGAATTTTGGAACACGTATTATGTTCGAGTATAATGACTTTTCTGGAGACTAGAAATCTACTGTGTAGGAATCAGCATGGGTTTCGAAAAAGACGATAGTGTGAAACCCAGCTCGCGCTATTCGTCCACGAGACTCTGAGGGCCATAGACACGGGTTCCCAGGTAGATGCCGTGTTTCTTAACTTCCGCAATGCGTTTGATACAGTTCCCCAAAGTCGTTTAATGAACAAAGTACGATCATATGGACTATCAGACCAATTGTGTGATTGGATTGAAGAGTTCCTAGATCACAGAACACAGCATGTCATTCTCAATGGAGAGAAGTCTTCCGAAGTAAGAGTGATTTCAGGTGTGCCGCAGGGGATTGTCGTAGGACCGTTGCTATTCACAATAGATATAAATGACCTTGTGAATAACATCGGAAATTCACTCAGGCTTTTAGCGGATGATGCTGTAGTATATCGAGAGGTTGTAGCAATGGAAAATTGTACTGAAATGCAGGAGGATCTGCAACGAATTGACGCATGGTGGAGGGAATGGGAATAGAATCTCAATGTAGACAAGTGCAATGTGCCGCGAATACGTAGTAAGAAACATCATTTAGCTACTATATAGCAGGTCAGCAACTGGAAGCAGTTAATTCCATAAATTATCTGGGAGTATGCATTCGGAGTGAATTAAAATGGAATGACCACATAAAATTGATCGTCGGTAAAGCAGGTGCCAGACTGAGATTCATTGGAAGAATCCTAAGGAAATGCAATTCGAAAACAAAGGAGGTACGTTACAGTACACTTGTTCGCCCACTGCTTGAATACTGCTCAGCAGTGTGGGATCCGTACCAGATAGGGTTGATAGAAGAAATAGAGAAGATCCAACGGAGAGCAGCGCGCTTCGTTACAGGATCATTTAGTAATCGCGAAAGCGTTACGGAGATGACAGATAAACTCGAAGACTCTGCAGGAGAGACGCTCAGTAGTTCGGTACGGGCTTTTGTTGAAGTTTCGAGAACATACCTTCACCGAGGAGTCGAGCAGAATATTGCTCCCTCCTACGTATATCTCACGAAGAGACCATGAGGATGAAATCAGAGAGATTAGAGCCCACACAGAAGCATACCGACAGTCTTCCTTTCCACGAACAATACGAGACTGGAATAGAAGGGAGAACCGATAGAGGTACTCAATGTACCCTCCGCCGCACACCGTCAGGTGGTTTGCGGAGTATGGATGTAGACGTAGATGTAGACGTATCACGCGGTAACTGACGAAATGACGACGCCTTCACTCGTCGTATAGTTCAAAAGAGAAAACGGTCAGTCGGTGGAAGCGATCCATCGTTTCCTCCGTCCCAGTGGGACGCTGCCGACCGCGTTTATTGTCGCTGCGCATAGTGGCGGACAAACCGGGAACAGGTGTCCGCCGCTCCTCCCAGGAATAACACAGCGACAGATTTACGGCGCCGAGAAATCCGCACAGCGCGTCTCCAGAGGGCGCGCCCACACCCTGTAAAGAGATTACTCTCAGCTGGGCCGGGCCGGGCCGCGCCGGGCGCGCTGGCGACACCTGCCTAGCGAGGACAGCTCCGCTGCAGGACGCAGAAACCAGAGCGGCGCCAAAAAGAAGAGGAGGCCGGGGATCTGGAATGTCGCTGACAAGTTAATCGCCCCGCCGATTAGCTGTGATCCGAAAAATTGTAGCCCCTCTGGTCGCCGGTCGGGGAATTCGCCCTGAACACTTGTAACACATCCGTTCTGTTTTGTACCGCTTTAGTTTGTACGTGTCTTAAAACTAAGTTTACGTGTCTGGTATTTTTCTCCGCGGAGACCACCGACATAGATTGTTTTTTTCCTCGTATCAAAATTTGGTGCCTCCCAGCGGACGAAGTGAAGAGATACAGCTACCTTGCAAGAAACTAACGTATGAAGTACGAAGCAATGAGGGTATAAAAAGAAGACTAATGCTGGCTCAGCCCTTTCCTTTACGTCCTATGTACTTCCAATACGCCCAAACCACCTCCTCCGATGCACCTCCTTCAGTATGGAGACGACACCGCTTCCTTCGCCCTCTACTCTATGCTCGAGAAATCCCAAACAATCCCTCCATTTCCACCTCAACCAGACTACTTCCTGGTCGATCCAGTGGCTTCTTCAACCCTTCCAAAACCTAGTGAGACGCCTGGTTAAATCTACAGGACAGAACAGGTAGTTGGGATTGTGGAAAGGGGCCTAAAACGAGCGGCTGCCAGTTACATTCGAACACAACCTTATTAGTTGCCAAACATTACGGCACAAATTTCGGAGCTTAACTATCTTCTGAATAAGTCACACAATCTTATGGCTTAAGGGCACAACCTCTTTAAATTTTTTAAAACGGCTGAAGGCCCATGATTTAAAACACAACTACAATAAATTTTCAAAAGGCAGAAAGCGTAAGGTTTTATCCTTAAATAATATTTCAAATGTGGCTGAAGGCCCAAACAATCTAAGACTTGACAAGTAAGGAATTTTAATTTTTTTTAATGCCTGAAGGCCCATGATTTAAAAACACAACTACAATAAATTTTCAAAAGCTGAAGGCCCAAAGCTTTATCCTTAAATAATTTTAAAAAAAGGAGGCTAAAGGCTCAGACAATCTAATTTTAATTTTAAAACGCCTGAAAGCCCATGATTCGAAACACAATTTCAATACATTTTTACAAGACAGAAAGCCCAAGGCTTTATCTTTAATTTTTTTAAATGAGGCTGAAGGTCCAAACAATGTAAGACTTGACAAGGAAGGAACTTTCAATGTTAAATCTGCTGAAGGCCCATTATTTAAAACCCAGCTGAAAGCATACAAATTCAAACCGTCGACTATGAGCCATTAAAATATACAATCAGACACCAATAGAAAAGGCAGTATATCTAGCGGTGCTCAGAAGTTTCCGGGTGGCGGTCTGCACGTGAAATATTAACGTTCGCTTAGGGGAGACAGGTAGTCGGCCCTACTATATCCGATCGACCGGCAACCCAACCAAGAGACAGTCAACGAACCCACCGAAAAGACGACTTGCTTTCCACCCGACCAGTACACAAGGAAGTCCAAGGCCAAAACGTAAAAGGCGTAGCTGCCCACAACCAAAACTACACACACGTGTTGGACAGCGACAACACGGTGAGGAAAGGACACTGTCTGAATTTTACGTCAGCAGCCAGGGCCGCTAACCGGAACGCTAACGGCCAAAAGGCAGAGAATTCCGCTGGTACGCTTGGACTTCAAGTAACCAAAATACAGTTAAACTCCACCAGATGGTGGCCAAACTTTCGCCAACTCGAACACTCGCTGTTGCTCACAGGAATATCCCCAACAGCCAACCATGAAAACCAACGGCACAACGTGAACAGACTGGCTTCGGTAATTAAACCACCACTCAACTCTGATGTCATGGGTCGGTGAGCCACGAACCCCGTAGCAACCGGAACAGCTGCCACACACTCCGACACTGCGTAGAGACCGCCAGCGGGCCCGGCCCACTGCGCTGCGTGGAGATTTCCTGAGTGATCCACACCAGCCGACCGGCTAGCCGGAAACTATAAGCACCAGACCAAAGGCAGTACAGGGTGCGAATATCGATACACACCGCTGCTGCCACACGTAGAAAGAGGAAGAACCACGGCATAACCGCAGTAACCACGAGAGACCAAACGCAGAGTTACAGTCAAAGTTTAAACCAACACATAAGCTGCGGCCAGCACAGCTCAGGACGAACTACCCGCAACTTCTGTTTCCATAACTTCTACCTCATCACTTGCGACCATCCCATGTAGCTAACTAATACACTAAAATACGTTGCACTAACCATCGACCGACAACAAACGCGGGAACCTCAATTACCATATGTCCAACAGAAAGCCCACAAAAGTACTAACCAGCCAAACATCGGGACTACTACACCCCTCCACTGTCCTTCGTATGTACAAATCTCTGATCTGTCCCATCCTTTGCTATCCACGTGTTGTATGGATATCCACCCCTCCCAAATTCTATAACTCCATGCAGATCCTCAAACGACACAATGATACATTACCATCTCACCAAATTCCCACCTCTCCTCACTCATACTGAACACCTCCAAACAATCTACCGGTATACCATTCACAAACTCTACTCCAATAATCCTATCGTTTACCCTCTCCTTTCCAATCTCCATATGCTACTGTGCCTTTACCAACACATTCCACCACCCTTACACCTACACACTCTCCATACACTCTCCCAGATCATGAAGTCCACCCTTACAAATACTCATCCTACCAGCCATTAGTCCACCCTAACCATTTCATCTCATCAGGGCTTCCTGCCCCTCCCCTCCACACTTTTATTTACCCCTCATTTTTTCTCCATATGCCTTTCTTTCCCCACTCACCCTTCTGGCAGCGACTATTAACGTCACCAGTTCCCCCTCTACTCCAGCCCGTCCTCTGTCCCAACAGCCACTCCTACCACATAGTTGTTAAACACCTGTCCTCCATCCTTATCCCACCACACTGGCCAACATTTCCCCCTTTAACAACAGCCTTCCGAACCCCAGGCAGGTCGTTCTGCTTCTTACTGACAGAACAGCGCTTCTTTTGAATATCAGTGTTTTGACGTCAGGTTTTAAATGTTTTTAAATGTGCTCTTATTGTTTTTCGTTTTACCATTTATTATTACTGTTTTCAACTACCAGTGAAAGAGATCATATCTAGAGTATATCTAGAAACTTCCATGTTATTTTTCCCCTCAAAGTTTTAAATTCAATATATCTTTGTTATCTAATTAAATTTTTGCTCTGTTGGCTGAAGAATGTGTTGCCTGTACCGCTGATAGCCCAACCCAATCCCCGCCCACATGGGGCGTGGGGGAGTGAAATGACAATAAAAAACGGAAAAGGGTATCTCTTGCTAAAAGAAGACTGACAGTACATAACATAGGTACTAATTTTAGGAAGTAATGTACGTCTGTACTATTATATTGTGTGAATCATGGACTGTGAAAACATCCGAAACGAAGAGACCGAAGCGTGTGAGGTTTGTGAGTAAAAGGATGTTGAAAATTACGTGACTGATAAGCTAGGAAATGAGGTTATCGGTTAATCGGTGAGGAGAACCGATGTGGTAAATATTGACAAGAGGAAAGGACAGCGTGATAGAACATTTGTTAGGGCACCAATGAATTGGTTTATATGGTACTAGAGGGAGCTGTAGAGGGTAATAACTGTTGGAGTAAGAGAGAGAGAGAGAGAGAGAGAGAGAGAGAGAGAGAGAGGCAGGCATACATCCACCAACTAAATGAAGACTCTGACTGAGGCAAAGAGGTTGGCACAAGAGGGGAATTTCTGGAGGGTCGCATCAAACCATTTTGATAACCGTCGAAGAGCAAGGATAAATATTTTTCGAAATGGAGTGAGTGGCTACCAACAAAACTAAACACTTGTTTAAGTTAATACCGTTTCTGAACTGCGATTGCTGTGCAGTTGCAGAGGAGCCAGTTGGCGGAATATGTTGGATATAATATCCATTGAGCAGAAGCACCATACGGAGTAGGCCTACACAGATTGGATCAGTCATTTCTAAAAGGCAATTTCACCCATGTTTTGCTAAAGATTGATAATCGTGGTTTCTTGCTGTTCAAGGGTACATTGAAGTACATGTAAAACACCACCTCAGCTGTCGATAATCCATTATAACATAACAGGGACACAGATTAGTACAAGCTGCCGTCGTCGTAAGGTAAGAGTATTTGGGAAATATTTACATTACAGCATTCACACATGCCTACCACCTTGCCGAGTTCTGTGGTACACACACAGACAGTTTTAATAGGAAGTGGTTTTGTGAAAGTCCCGTGATGGAAGGGGAATTAGTGGAAATATTAAAAATGTTCGGACGTGTGTGAATTGGTAAAGGACCAAAGTGCTAAGGTCATCGGTCACTAGCCTTACACACTACTTACACTATGTTATGCTAATGACATCACACACATTTATGCCCGAGGGAGGACTCGAACCTGCACAATCCGTGACATGGCGCTTCTAACCGCGCGGCCATTCCGCGCAGCGTGCAAATATCATTGCAGCATAACGACGAAGAGCCAAGCTGAAGTGAGAAAACTAGCTTATATAAAAACCACAAGCACCTTAAACTATTTTCATGTGTACCAAACCACTCCCACAACAGAGACCAAGAATAGGATTCTTGAAAAACTAAACAGTGCACGTTGTGACAGAGCGAGGATTTGTTTATCCACTATCAGCCAGTGAGTGTTTTCTAGTGGCAAGTAGTGCATATTACGATGACTGCTTTGTCTGATGTTTGTCAAAGATACTTCATCTTACATAAAACGGCCTCACCACATTGCACTCATCACAGATACCGTTCGGAGAATGGCTCTGAGCACTGTGGGACTTAACTTCTCAGGTCATCATCCCCATAGAACTACTTAAAAATCTGTATCGTCAGGTATTTTGGTACACAAGCAGCAAAAACAGTATTACTACTTTTATTGTCTCATTTCCTAATGTAATTCCATCAAAAACGCCTTATTTAATTCGAATGCATTCGATTATCCATGTTTTGCTTCTGTCATTCCTCATCCTCTGTGCTCTTTTCAAGATTCTATCCATACCATTCAGCTACTCATCGGAGTCCCTTGCCATCACTGACTGAATCTGAATGTTATGAACAAACATTAAGGATTTTATTTCTTCACTCTGAATTCTGATTCCGTTTCTAAACTTCTGCTTCGTTTAATATTAACATGCCAGCAAGCACCAACGGAAATTTCAATTTATCGTCAGCTTCGTTTATTTACTACATGCTCCATGTAATCAAAGACAACATCACTGGGATCGCAGTAAAACCACGACTAATGCTTTTTCGTGGCTACTAATTTCTCAACCAGAAAAAGAGTAGGCTTTCCCGCAATTTTAATAAAATGTTGAGCTCCGCAAGATGGAAAGCTTTTTGTTTCAGAGAGGATCCATAGCCTCTAAGTTTTTAACAAACGAATACATTATCCACTGTCCGGCTGCAGCACTTACACTATGTTAAGTATGTGACATAAAAGAAGAGCACGATATCTAATACATGACATAGCAGATGTGCTTGATAATAGCTAACGGCCGAAATTATCTAACAGCGTGATTTTAATAAAGCACAGTACAGCCTAAAACGGACAATGTATTCTTTTATTAAAATGGAAAGCGTTCGTTCACTTCACCGTGGATCATAAAAGACACTTAGGTCACCTAAAGTTCGTGAAAATCAGTGCATCGTGGAGACAGCACCGCTGCCGTGTTTCGATGGGATTCTTCGACCGCCCGACGCAAGAAGCGACTCGCCATTCAAAGGGCGCTGAACCCCACGAAAAAAGGGCCTTGTAGCTCGCGTGGTTCCAGTGTTTTTCACCCGGTGTCCGTCTAGCACGTCACGTCTTCAGTTACGGTACATTTAGCACCGCATCTGGCATGAAATGGCCCCGACATTCGAGAGGTCGTCCAGTTCTGCGTGATGAGCGCGGTCAAGCTGTGCATCTGACGAACACACGAAATTACGTCTTCTCCCCATGTTTGCTTACCGCAGCATTCTCATCACTGCGAAAAGGATTTTCACAGAATGCTACCAGTCATAAATTTTGGTTGATGTACACTCCTGGAAATTGAAATAAGAACACCGTGAATTCATTGTCCCAAGAAGGGGAAACTTTATTGACACATTCCTGGGGTCAGATACATCACATGATCACACTGACAGAACCACAGGCACATAGACACAGGCAACAGAGCATGCACAATGTCGGCACTAGTACAATGTATATCCACCTTTCGCAGCAATGCAGGCTGCTATTCTCCCATGGAGACGATCGTAGAGATGCTGGATGTAGTCCTGTGGAACGGCTTGCCATGCCATTTCCACCTGGCGCCTCAGTTGGACCAGCGTTCGTGCTGGACGTGCAGACCGCGTGAGACGACGCTTCATCCAGTCCCAAACATGCTCAATGGGGGACAGATCCGGAGATCTTGCTGGCCAGGGTAGTTGACTTACACCTTCTAGAGCACGTTGGGTGGCACGGGATACATGCGGACGTGCATTGTCCTGTTGGAACAGCAAGTTCCCTTGCCGGTCTAGGAATGGTAGAACGATGGGTTCGATGACGGTTTGGATGTACCGTGCACTATTCAGTGTCCCCTCGACGATCACCAGTGGTGTACGGCCAGTGTAGGAGATCGCTCCCCACACCATGATGCCGGGTGTTGGCCCTGTGTGCCTCGGTCGTATGCAGTCCTGATTGTGGCGCTCACCTGCACGGCGCCAAACACGCATACGACCATCATTGGCACCAAGGCAGAAGCGACTCTCATCGCTGAAGACGACACGTCTCCATTCGTCCCTCCATTCACGCATGTCGCGACACCACTGGAGGCGGGCTGCACGATGTTGGGCCGTGAGCGGAAGACGGCCTAACGGTGTGCGGGACCGTAGCCCAGCTTCATGGAGACGGTTGCGAATGGTCCTCGCCGATACCCCAGGAGCAACAGTGTCCCTAATTTGCTGGGAAGTGGCGGTGCGGTCCCCTACGGCACTGCGTAGGATCCTACGGTCTTGGCGTGCATCCGTGCGTCGCTGCGGTCCGGTCCCAGGTCGACGGGCACGTGCACCTTCCGCCGACCACTGGCGACAACGTTGATGTACTGTGGAGACCTCACGCCCCACGTGTTGAGCAATTCGGCGGTACGTCCACCCGGCCTCCCGCATGCCGACTATACGCCCTCGCTCAAAGTCCGTCAACTGCACATACGGTTCACGTCCACGCTGTCGCGGCATGCTACCAGTGTTAAAGACTGCGATGGAGCTCCGTATGCCACGGCAAACTGGCTGACACTGACGGCGGCGGTGCACAAATGCTGCGCAGCTAGCGCCATTCGACAGCCAACACCGCGGTTCCTGGTGTGTCCGCTGTGCCGTGCGTGTGATCATTGCTTGTACAGCCCTCTCGCAGTGTCCGGAGCAAGTATGGTGGGTCTGACACACCGGTGTCAATGTGTTCTTTTTTCCATTTCCAGGAGTGTATTTAAATCCAAGTGTATTACCAAAGTGGGTGTATGTCTATATCTATGTACACACAGTGAACATTAATAAAACAAAGAAACAGCAGAGCTGCATTCCTGACTGGATATGGAGGAAAAAAGATTCTATGGAGATGTGTCCGAAAAGGCATCGTTGCCAGGGTAGATGGCACTGACGAATGGCTGTTCCTCTGACCACGTGACCTGTATTCCTTGCGTGTTGCAGGCTGTGTGATTTACGCAGCGAACTGAATAGCAAGAGCTCAGATGGAAACCCAGTTGTAAGCAAAGAAGGCAAAGCAGAAAGGTGGAAGGAGTACATAGAGTATTTACACAAGAGCGATATTCTTGAGGACAATATTACAGAAATGGAAGAGAATGTAGATAAATATGAAATATGAGATATGATACTGCGTGAAGAGTTTGACAGGGCCCTGAAAGACATAAGTCGAAACAAGATCACGGGAGTAGACAACATTCCATTAGAACTATTGACAGCATTGGGAGAGCCAGGCCTAACAAAACTCTACCATCCAGTGAGCAAGATGTATGAGACAGGCGTAATACCCTCAGACTTCAAGAAGAATATAATAATTCCAATCCCAAAGAAAGCAGGTGTTGAAAGATGTGAAAATCACCGAACTATCAGTTTAATAAGTCACAGCTGGAAAATACTAACACGAATCCTTTACAGACGAATGGAAAAAGTGGTAGAAGCCGACGTCGGGGCAATAGTGACCCCACGACTTACCTTAGAAAACAGATTAAGGAAAAGCAAACTACGTTTCTAGCATTCGTAGACTTAGAGAAAGCTTTTCACAATGTTGAGTGGAATACTCTCAAATTCTGAAGGTGGAAGCGGTAAACACAGGGAGCGAAAGGCTATTTACAATTTGTGCAGAAACCAGTTGGCAGTTATAAGAGTCGAGGGGCATGAAAGGGAAGCAGTGGTTGGGAAGGGAGTGAGACAAGGTTGTAGCCTATCCCCGATGTTATTCAATCTGTATATTGAGCACGCAGAAAAGCAAACAAAAGAAAAAATTCGGATTAGGAATTATGATCTGTGGAGGAGAAATAAAAACCTTGAGGTTCGCCGACGACATTGTAATTCTATCAGAGACAGCAAAGGACCTGGAAGAGCAGCTGAACGGAATGGAAAGTATCTTGAAAGGAGGATATAAGATGAACATCAACAAAAGGAAATTAAGGATAATGGAATGTAGTCGAATTAAATCGAATGCTGCGGGAATTAGATTAGGAAATGAGATGCTTAAAGTAGTAAATGAGTTTTGCTATTTGTAGGGGAAAGTAATTGATGATGGTGGAAGTAGAGAAGATATAAAATGTAGACTGGCAATGGCAAGGAAAGCGTTTCTGAAGAAGAGAAATTTGTTAACATAGAGTATAGATTTAATTTTCAGGAAGTCATTTCTGAAAGTATTTGTATGGAGTCTAGCCATGTATTGTAGTCAAACGTGGACCACAAACAGTTGAGACAAGAAGGGAGTAGAAGCTTCTGAAATGCGGTGCTGCAGAAGATTGCTGAAGATTATATGGGTAGATCACATAACTAATGAGGAGATATTGAATAGAACAGGAGAGAAGAGAAATTTGTGGCACAACTTGACAAGAAGAAGGGATCGGTTGGTAGGGCATATCCTAAGGCATCAGGGGATCACCAATTTAGTACTGGAGGGCGCGTGGAGGGTAAAAATCGTAGGGGGAGACCAAGAGACGAATACACTAAACAGATTCAGGAGGATGTAGGTTGCTGTAGGTACTGGGAGATGAAGAACCTTGCACAGGATGGAGTAGAATAGAGAACTGCTTCAAACCAGTCTCAGGACTGAAGACCACAAAAACAACACAGTAAGCAACAGAATGGTCCGGTATTTGTCGGAAACAAGCCGAGATGATATTTGTGTGTGGCCAAGCAGATGGAAACGGTCGAGAAGCAGTAAGGCTAAACCCAAACAAGTAGCCTCGCAGATACCAACCACCACATTTCAAGTCTGTTTTGGGGGTTTGTGTGTTCGTGGGTCCCTTAAGAAAGACGATTGTACAGGGATGCGGCGAACTGTGCATACACCAGATCTGAGGGACTTAGTTCTACAGGATACTGAGAGGTAACCTGGCGCAAGCTCAAGGCAAGTGGCCTACCAACATGGTCTAACAAGGGGACACTCCATACTGTAAATCACGGATTTTGATGCTCTTCAACTACACTACTGGCCATTAGAATTTCTACACCAAGAAGAAATGCAGATGATAAACGGGTATTCATTGGACAAATATATTATACCAGAACTGACATGTGATCACATTTTCACGCAGTTTGGGTGCATAGGTCCAGAGAAATCAGTACCCAGAACAACCTCCTCTGACCGTAATAACGGCCTTGATACGCCTGGGCATTGAGTCAAACAGAGCTTGGATGGCGTGTACAGGTACAGCTTCGCATGCAACTAAAATGTAACGTCCTCTGTTCAAAGTGCCGTCAATGCGAACAAGAGGTGACCGAGACGTGTAACCAATGGCACCCCATACCGTCACGCCTGGTGATGCGCCATAATTACGATGACGAATACACGCTTCCAGTGTGCGTTCACTGTGATGTCGCCAAACACGGATGCGACCATCATGATGCTGTAAACAGAACCTGGATTAATCCGAAAAAATTACGTTTTGCCATTCGTCCACCCAGGTTCGTCGTCGAGTACACCATCGCAGGCGCTCCTGTCTGTGGCACAGCGTGAAGGGTAACCGCAGCCATGGTCTCCAAGCTGATAGCGCATGCTGCTGCAAACGTCGAATTGTTCGTGCAGATGGTTGTTGTCTTGCAAACGTCCCCATCCGTTGACTCAGGGATCGAGACGTGGCTGCACGATCCGTTACAGCCGTGCGGATAAGATGCCTGTCATCTCGACTGCTAGTGATACGAGGCCGTCGAGATCCAGCACGGCGTTCCGTCTTACTCTCCTGAAAGCACCGATTCCATATTCTGCTAACAGTCATTGGATCTCGATCAACACGAGCAGCAATGTCGCGATACGATAAACCGTAATCGCGACAGACTACAATCCGACCTTTATCAAAGTCGGAAACGTGATGGTACGCATTTCTCCTCCTTACATGAGCCATCACAACAACGTTTCACCAGGCAACGCCGGTCAACTGCTGTTTGTGTATGAGAAATCGGTCGGAAACTTTCCTCATGTCAGCACGTTGTAGGTGACGCTACCGGCGCCAACCTTGTGTGAATGCTCTGAAAAGCTAATCATTTGCGTATCACAGCATCTTCTTCCTGTCGGTTAAATTTCGCGCCTGTAGCACGTCATCTTCGTGGTGTAGCAATTTTAATGGCCAGTAGTGTATGTTGCTGAGGCACTTACTCTGAGTACCTGGCTATCCGGATTTTTAGCGACGGGTCTTGGGTTTTTGAGGAAATCGAATTTGAAGTTCATTGCGCGCTGTGCATACCCGTAACATTACTTCCATTCCGATCAAGTCAGCGTAGCTCAGCAGTAAAGGTTTACGGGAACCGCGCTGGAGGTACCGTGTTCGAATCCTACTCGTGTGCTTTTTTCTTTCTTTTCAAAATCGACCCAATTTTTCAATTTTATTTCAAAGAATATCAAGAAACAGTGCAAGGTGTGCGAAATTGTAAATATGTATCAGTTATTAATTTTTTCTTTCGTACAATATTACAAAATCTTATTTTTCATCGTCCACATTGCTTGATATGCCAGAACAATATTGTGGGTGATACTTAACATAGAAACAACCGAAGCACAAATTTTTGCGACACCACGCGCATTTTATGAAAGCAACCGTCTTGCAGGCGCACGGTTTCTTCATGAGCGATACCGGGAAACAATTGTTTTGCGTTCAATAAGATTTCTCTTTCATCCGCTAATTTCGAAGAGAACCACGCGTATCTAATCACGCTTTCAAAATTAGGTGCGCTCAGTTGATGTAGGAATAGCGAATGTAGTTTTATCGTATCTTCCCTAGAAGCGATCTCTCTATTGTCTTTCATCAAGTCGGGAGCATTCATAATTTCGCACACCTTACACTGTTTGTTGATATTATTTGAAAGAAAATTGAAAAGTGAGGTCAATTTTGAAAAAAAAAGTACACGAGCAGGATTCGAACACTGTACCTCCAGCGCGGTTGCCGAGAACCTTTATCGCTGCCCTTCGCTGACTTGCTAGAAACATATGTAATGTTACGGGTATGCAAAGCACTTAATGAACTTCAAAATTAATTTCCTCAAAAACCAAGGCCCGTCGCTACAAAACCGGATAGCCAGGTACTCAGAGTAAGTGCCTGTACAACATATTGGAAGAGCTTCAAAATCCTTGATTTACAGTATGGAGGGTCCCCTTGCAGTCAAAAAACGAATATCAAATGGAAATGCCGTGTGGCTAGGGCCTCCCGTCGGGTAGACCGTTCGCCGGGTGCAAGTCTTAAGAGTTGACGCCACTTCGGTGACTTACGTGTCGATGGGGACGAATTGATGATAAGGACAAAATGTATCCGACTCAGCGGGGAATCGAACCCGGGCCGTTACGTATGGCATTCCGTCGCGCTGACCACTCAGCTACCAGGGGCGGACGAATATCAAATGAAACTCCAGTATATACGTAGAGACAGTGTACATGCGATGTGTTACGACAGTGAAAGGAACCTTTGACCACTGTAGACAGTGCCATAAGTTTCTGCAAATATAGTAACACAACACACACGTGTCATACTAGAAAATGTAAATCTACCTTATGACAGAGGTTTAAACCTCTGAAACGCGTCTTGGAGATAAAGAGTGACTTGTAACAGTAAACTTGTTGTTCCATTTGATGTCAATAACAGTCACGGTAAAGCCTGACCTAAAATGTTCGCATTTAAAACAAGATTATGTGTGTCCTGTATGACAAGCGCTTGTATCACTATCAAATGCAATCACATGGAGGTCACTTTGAACATCTGTCGTAACGTGGATGCGAAGCAGTTCTTTAATGTGTTCCTGGATGATTTGTTGCCGTTCCAAGCATACCGTCCACAGGACCTTTTTTTCCTTCATTTCCAGTCAGGAATCCGTCCCTGCAGTTAGCTGCTTTTTATTAATATTCACCCTCTATATGTATTTTCCATATCTCCTCCTAAAGCACTGGATCGATTTCAGCCAAAGTACACATATCACTCGCAGTCCGGAAACGACCACTATGGGGTACGAACGATCTATCTCGCAAAAAAGTGGGGCAGGTGTGAAAAAGAAGCGTAGTTTACGTCCTGCAAATAACGAGACTATATTCATTCATTACTTGAGAACAAGAGCGCTTAGTGAGTTGCAACAAACTTTGTGCATAATTTCAGCCCTCTACCAAACCTTTCTCTGGTTGACACCTCTCTCCCCTACACCACAAATGATGAAAAGGGAAAAGTTTATCACTTACTGTGTTTTCGCGGTTTATGTAGTAAAACTGCAGCATTGGACATCACTTTTCCATTTATTACTCCTTTACTACACTATTCCCAATGTATTTGGCAGACAATACTGCACATACCGCTGAATGTACCCGCAAAGACATATGAGAGAACGACACATAGTTCAGAAGGTATGGCTTTAACATTGAGATCCATAAAATAGTGTCGCGTCGCGTATGACGTTTAAACTTACTATTTCTTCACTACTAATTCGCAATATAGTTTGCATATAGCAAAGGATGCACCTACAAAACTGTATCATTCTAAGACGCATAGTTCAGGAAATATGACGTCATACACAATGAGCTGCGTGAAAATGGAATTGCAAGGTGAAATTTACCAGAGATACATCTGAAATACGTGAACAAATATGTATGAAATAAGTTAAATATTTGGAAATACATGTGACATATGCGTATGTGGGCAAAGCCACCGGTAAACTCCTTCTAAAGCCCTGGATAGTTTTAATCCAAACTTACTACACACTGTGGGGGTAAGGACAAGGGCCGGCCGGAGTGGCCGAGTGGTTCTAGGCACTACAGTCTGGAACCGCGAGACCGCTACGGTCGCAGGTTCGAATCCTGCCTCGGTCATGGATGTGTGTGATGTCCTTAGGTTAGTTAGGTTTAAGTAGTTTTAAGTTCTAGGGGACTGATGACCTCAGTGGTTAAGTCTCATAGTGCTTAGAGCCATTTCAACCATTTTTTTGTAAGAACCAGCAACCTTCTGTTTGGGTGCGGGTGCAGGTGATAGCCATGAGAGGGAGGGTGAGAGGAAGAGATGGACAGAAAGAGAGGGGGAAAGACTAGATTGCCGTAGATATTGGGCAGGAAAAAATGGTCAGTAATTGGGGAGGTGGAAATGGGCAGAGGAAAGGAAGAAGAAGCGATGGGTGGGGAGAGCAAGGTTTGATGAGATGGGATGAGAGAGGAGGTGAAGGAGACAGGCTGAAAGACGGCGAGGAATAAATGGAGAGATAAACGGAAGAGTAGATGGACAGAAAGAGGAGAAGGATGAGATGGACAGGGAAAGGAACAGGAGGAGGTCGAGGGATGAGGAGGTGGACTAAGAAAATTGGAATAAATACACACCCGGGTAACGCTAGGTACTCAGTTTGCTATTCATTAAAGGAACATGTTTCGACGCACAAGCTTTATCAGCAGCCTACAACAGCGGCACGAAAGCTTTTAACAAAAGTAAACAATGATATTGTTGTTTTCATGCTTTTTGTGAGCTGTAGCCACTATGCGGAGGAAGAGAAGCATATCACAATAAGAGGATATATTTACTTCGTTTCTTAGTCTCCTGTCCACAAACATTTTTTTTTTTAGTAATCAAATGGTTCAAATGGCTCTGAGCACTATGGGACTCAACTGCTGAGGTCATTAGTCCCCTAGAACTTAGAACTAGTTAAACCTAACTAACCTAAGGACATCACAAACATCCATGCCCGAGGCAGGATTCGAACCTGCGACCGTAGCGGTCTTGCGGTTCCAGACTGCAGCGCCTTTAACCGCACGGCCACTTCGGCCGGTTTTAGTAATCACTCACTTTCAGAATGAATTTTCCGTTTTGCAGCGGTGTGTTAATATGGAACTTACTGACGGATTAAAAGTGTATACCATTCTAACTCGTTTATCATATCCATAGCACTTCCTCTCCTCTCTCCTTTCTCTCATATTTCGCGATAGCACAAAACGTGTTGCCCTTCTCTGAACTGTTTCGACGTCCTCCGTTAGTCTTGTCTCGTAAAGATCCCAAACTAGCAGAGGACGAGGTCCCGGCGGAGGTTCGAGTCCTCCCTCGGGCACGAGTGTGTGTGTTTGTCCTTTGGATAATTTAGGTTAAGTAGTGTGTAAGCTTAGGGCCTGATGACCTCAGCAGTTAAGTCCCATAAGATTTCACACACAATTTTGTAGTGTAGGCAATCTCGTCAGTAGACCTGTTGCACCAATTAAGTGTTCTGCAAATAAAATGTAGTCTTTGGTTTGCCTTCCCCGCAACATTTTCTAGCGTACGTCAGCATTCCATCTAAAGTTTTTCGCAACTGTAATTTCTAGGTGCTTCGTCGAATTCAAAGCCTTTGAATTGTGTGATTTATCGTGTAATCTAAATGTAACGGATTTCTTTTTGTACTCAGTTGGATAACCTCACACTTTTCCTTAGTCAGAGAGAGGTCTCTTCTCGCGCGAATCAGATATCGGTGTTATTTTATCCTTGTTGGATCTTGTGAACACCGCGGCCGTTAACGATAGCTGGTGAACGCCGTAATCGGACACAAATACTTTTTAAGTGTTTCATTTTAGTCTCATAATCGGTTTCGGGCTACCATACCCATCTTCAGATGGCTAATATTTTTCGTTGTGATGAACAGCATGTCGTCTGCTCCACACTGCACGAGAATATTTCAGTATTTAGTGCCACTTTATAATCTGTTTCTTTAATGAAAGTACGCTGAAGTGCTTGCTTCATATATAAAAAATGCAAGCACCTTATCGTACTTTTATTTTTGAAACAACTTATAAATTGGGAATATATACTCAAATATTTTTGTGCAGAGTGGAGCAGACGACATGCTGTTGATCAAAACATGTGTGTAGCGAAAATTATTAGCCATCTGAAGATGGGCCTGATAGCCCGGAACGGGTTATGGCACAAAAATAAAGCTCTCAGAAAGTATTTCTGGCCGGTTGCGTTATTCACCACCCATTCAGATATTGCGTCTAAGTTGTTTTGCAATTTGTTTTGATCTTATGATGACTTTACTAGACGGTAAATGACAGCATCATCTGCAAACAATCTAAGAGGCTTACTCAGATTATGTCCCAAATCGTTTTCGGTTAGAAATCTCTTGTGAGGAACGGCGTCAAAAACCGACTGGAAGTCTAGAAATACGGAATCAATTTAACATCCCCTGTCGGTAGCATTCATAACTTCGTGCGAATAAAGAGATATTTGTATTTCACAAGAACGATATCCGTGCTGGCTGTGTGACGTTAGACCTTTACCTTAGAACACAATATATGCTCCTAAGTCCTACTGCAAATCGTCGTTAGCGATATGGTCCTATAATTCAGGCAGTTACTCCTATTTCTTTTCTTGAGTACTGATGTGTAGCTTCGCAGTCTTTCGGTACGGATCTTTCGTCGACGGAGCTGTTGTGTACGATTGCTAAACATTAGGCTAATGTATCAGCATACTCTGGAAGGAACCTGACTGGTGTACAATCTGAACCGAAAAAATTGACTTTATTAACTTATTTTAGCTGCTTCTAGCAAGGAGAAGTCAACCGGGGTGGGACCGTCTTTTTGATACCAAGTTTACGGTGATGTGGGTTAAGATCCCAGATATCACATCCTGCAGCCATTCACCCTGATGGGTCCTCGTTTGCGAGTGACTTCCGGAAAATAATTCGACTTTTGTGCGACTATCACTAGCGTTAAAAAAGATATATCAAATAGTATGGTTGTGCGGTGTAATATATAGCCGGCACGGTAGGGTTATTCGCCCTCTGTAATGAAAAGTGAGTGAATGGGCTAACGATGAACTTGAACGGGTGTCATGGGACGTCCGCTCCGAGCAAATATAACAAGTAATAACCAACAAAATGAGAGAAAAAAAAGAAATATAAGATAGGCGTTTCATTCGCAGGAGGTTCTGGGTTCAAAATTCGTAAAATACATCAATTTTTTATTTTTAAATATTTATTGAAATGACTTTAATAATTATTTTTATTCAATTAATTGGTTTAAATGCTATTTTTTATTTTTACTCCTTTGTCACTATATTAATTACCGTATCAACGTTTTTCATTCGTTTCATTTTTTCTTTATATCATTCTATTTGACAGCTGATTTAGTACATTCCAGAAATAGCATTCGTTTCCATTTTCATAATATTCAATTACTTTAAAAATTCGTATCTATCAGTTAAAAAACAAAAGGCCAAATAATCTGTTTATATCGTCTGTGCAGTTGTGTGAAAACGTATTTTTCGTTACCAGTGTGCAATTTTTTCTTGCATTTGTCATACAAACATTTAAAATATAACCTAAATACCTATTGCACTAGGGAAAAAGTAACGAAGATATAAAAGAAAGAAGGGTTTATGGATACAGAAAAAAACAGTCTTGGCTGCACAAGACAGGTCTGTAACACGTTGACATGTGACGCGTTTTGCCTGTTCTAGGTATCATCAGACAATCTGGGGAAGTATAACGAAAATCAAACATAATGGGAAATAGATATAATGAACGCAATTCCGCGGACGAAGAAACACAGGGTGAAAAAACCGAAGAAATTAACTCGGAATTAATGCACAAAATTTATTAAAAACACATGAGCAAAGATTAAGTGGGAAAAGAATGGTAGGAAGAAAAATGAAAGCAAATGTAGAAGTTGATATGAGTAAATGATGTGGCAAAGGAATGGAAATAAAAAAAATTACATTTAAATCAATTAGTTGAATAAAAATGATGATCCATGTCATTTCGATAAAGATTTGAAAAGAAGAAAGTTTACTATTCCGAAATTCGTACCCCTCAACCTGCTGCATGTGAAGCTACTGTCCTATCCATTACACTACGCAACCATACTATTTCATGTGACTATTTTAATGTTATTAATTGTCCCAAAAATTTCCAAATTTTTTTTCGTCAATTACTCGTAACCAAGGATCCACCATGGTGTATGGTGGCAGTCTGTGATACCTCTCATCTTAACCTACATTATCGTACATATGGTTTCAAAAATTCGATCCCGCCGCTGGTTACCTCTCCTTGTAAGTTACTCGTGTTCTCGATTAGAATTCTGGAATATTTACTTCCCCATCACAGTAAATAAATTTGCTCATCCGTACATAGGTACCAACGAGAAACCAAGTGATACCGTGTTAGAATGGAATATACAGGCCGTGGATGGAATGCTGGGACATCTGGTCTGAAAGACAATGTTATACATGCGGTTGGTGAAAATCGTCCTACGCGTGTTCCCTCTCAAGCTTGTTGCAATATACTGTACTTTCTGTTTTACGTTTTGGAAACTCCATGTTACAGGCTTGTTAACTGTTGTGAAGGAACTGAAACGGTGACGGGAGTAGCAGACCGAAATAGCCGTAAATACATTATTACTCTGTGACAACTTACCAAAAACGACGGTTCCTTTACACCAAAATACTCGCAAAATATCCGTGAACAAACTCCAATATTTTCTCAGCGGAGCTCTGTTTCCCCTGGAATCATCTTTTAAACTGTGTAATGACAGTTAGCTTTTGTAATAACTTAATTATAGAGCGCATATTAAATTTGGCTTTCATTACTGCTACCAACTGTGGGGGACGAAACAACGGAAAACAGAGAAAGGGAGGTAAACAGCAGTGAAGGAGCACAGCTTCATACAGGGACATTTATTACAGTCGTCTTATTTCTCCGAATTTTTCTAATGTTATACGCATTACGCTGACAATGAGCGGGGCTACTGCGGCAATGTCGAATAAATTTAGTCTCGGATTACACGCAGTTTGTGGTAAATGAATTGTGTGAACCACAAAAGGGGCGCAGTGAGGGGGGGGGGGGGGGAGAGAGAGAGAGAGAGAGAGAGAGAGAGAGAGAGAGAGGAGGAGAGATGGAGAGACAGAAACTTGAAAAAAGAAAAAAAAAAAAAAAGCAGAATGAAAATAGAAGACGGAGATGAGTTTCATTTCATTATTATGCTAATACGACGTCAATTTGGTGACTCGCATAATAGATAATTTAGCCTCATCATAATTTCTGTTTATCAGGCTGCTGCCATGTATTTACTCGCTTGCTCTCCCAAAGTGTTTTCGTTTTTCCGCGCACCGCTTTGTCAAGTGGATGAAGCTATTGCACGAGACGCGACGGGAACGTGTCATTACCACAGGCGCCTGTCTTTAAGAGGCATCGGACAGTATTTTGCACACATATCGCCAGCAAATTACACGTCTGATTTCTTGTAGCAACCTCGTTGGGGCGATGTTATGGCCGTTTAAGTAATTGTAGTACTCCTGAACATCTCTATTAATCGGTCCATCTTTAGGATTATCGGCTACCGGTCTTCGCACACGTCTGCCAACTGCAATGAAAAATTTCGCTTTTTTCCTTTCCGGTTAAAAACTCCCTGTAAAAGGGTTATATAAGCTCGGTTATTATCTCTATAATTCTGGAAGATGGTACGTGCGGAAGTGCAACTACATATTTGCTGCGTAAGCCACTGTAAAGGTGAATGGCCGTTGGAACCTTTTGGAGTCAACACACGGAAAAATTAACCAAGGTACATCAGTGTCTGGACTCTAACTTTCTGTCACAGATGTCACAGTTCGCACCAATTGAGGAAAGTCATCGAGTAAAACAGAAATGATTTCTGGGGCTCCTCAAGGTAGTGTTATAGACTCTTTGTTCCTAAACGATTTCGGAGAGGAACTCAGAAGCCGTGTTAGGTTGCTTGCAGTCGATGCTGCCGTTTATTGTCTAATGAAATCATCAGAAGATCAGAACCACCTGCAAAAAGATTTAAATAAGATATCTGTATGTTGCGAAAATTGGCAATTGATCCTAAATGATGAAAAGTGTGAGGTCATGCGCATGACTGCTAAAAGGAATCAGTTGAACTTCCGTTGCAGGATAAATCAGTCAAATCTAAAGGTCGTAAAATCAACTAGATACCCCAAAGAATGACAATTACGAACAACGTATATTGGAAACATCGCATATAAGAAGTTGTGAGGAAGGCGAACCAAATACTGGGTTTAGTGACTGAAAACTTCGAAGATGCAACACACATTCTAAAGAAACACACTACGCTTGTCCGTCCCCTTTTGGAGTACCGCTAAACGGTGTGGGATCCTTATCTGAATGGTGTAAAGAAGTACATCAAGCAAGTTCAAAGAAGAGCAACACACTTCGTGTTATCGAAAAATAGGGGAGAGAGTGTCTACATCTACATCTACATTACATGGCTAATCTGCAGATCACATTAAAGTGCCTGGCAGAGGGTTCGTCGAACCACCTTCACAATTCTCTCTTATTCCAATCTCGTATAGCGTGCGGGAAGAATGAACACCTATATCTTTCCACACCAGCTCTGATTTCCCTTATTTTGTCTTGGTGATCGTTCCTCCCTATGTACGTCGGTGTCAACAAAATATTTTCGCGTTCGGAGGAGAAAGTTGGTGATTGGAATTTCGTGAGAAGATTCCGTCGCAACGAAAAACGCCTTTCTTTTAATGATTTCCAGTTCAAGTCCTGCATCACTTCTGTGACACTCTCTCACATATTTCGCGATAATACAAAAGTGCTGCTTTTCTTTGAACTTTTTCTATGTGCTCCGTCAGTCCTATCTGGTAAGGATCCCACACCGCGCAGCAGTATTCTAAAAGAGGACGGACAAGTGTAGTGTAGGCGGTCTCCTCAGTAGGTCTGTTACATTTTCTAAGCGTCCTGCCAATATAAAGCAGTCTTTGGTTAGCTTTCCCCACAATGTTTTGTATGTGATCCTTCCAATTTAATTTGTTCGTAGTTGTAATACCTAGGTATTTAGTTGAATCTACGGCTTTTAGATCAGACTTAATTATCGTGTAACCAAACTTTAACGAGTTCGTTTTAGCACTCATGTGGATGACCTCACACTTTTCGTTATTTAGGGTCAGCTGCCATTTTTCGCACAATTGAGATATCTTTTCTGAATCGTTTTGCAGTTTGTTTTGATCTTCTGGTGACTTTGTTAGTCGATAAACGACAGCGTCATCTGCAAACAACCAAAGACGGCTGCTCAGATTGTCTCCAAAATCGTTTATAGAGATAAGGAACAGCAAAGGGCCTATAACACTGCCTTGGATAACGCCAGAAATCACTTCAGTTTTACTCGATTACTATGAGCTTTGACCTCTCTGACAGGAAATGACAAATCCAGTCACATAACTGAGACGATATTCCATAAGCACTACGAGAGTGTTACAGTGCCAAAAGCCTTCCGGAAATCCAGAAATACGGTTCAAAAATGGTTCAAATGGCTCTGAGCACTGTGGGACTTAACATCTGAGGTCATCAGTCCCCCTAGAACTTAGAACTACTGAAGCCTAACTAACCTAAAGACATCACACACATCCATGCCCTAGGCAGGATTCGAACCTGCGACCGTAACGGTCGCGCGGTTCCAGACCGAAGCGCCTATAACCGCTTGGCCACACCGGCCGGCCCAGAAATACGGAATCGTTCTGAAATTCCTTGTCAATAGCACTCAACACTTCATGTTAATAAAGAGCTAGTTGTGTTTCACAAGAACGATGTTTTCTAAATCTATGTTGACTGTGTGACAATAGACCATTTTCTTCGACGTAATTCATAATGTTCGAACACAATATATGTTCTAAAATCCTGCTGCATATCGACGTTAACGATATGGGCCTGTAATTTAGTGGATTACTCCTACTGACATATGAGGGGCATGACACAGGATTTGGTGTGGACGTCATTAAAACAAAGGCGTTTCTCGTTGCGACGGGACTTTCTCACGAGATTCCAATCACCACTTTTCTCCTTCGAATGCGAAAATATTTTGTTGAAGACGACCTGCATAGGGAGAAACGATCATAATAAAATAAGGGAAATAAATTGTAGCTCGCACGGAAAGATATAGGTGCTCGTTTCTCCTGCGTGCTGTTCGAGAATGCAAGAAATGGCTCTGAGCACTATGGGACTTAACATCTATGGACATCAGTCCCCTAGAACTTAGAACTACTTAAACCTAACTAACCTAAGGACAGCACACAACACCCAGCCATCACGAGGCAGAGAAAATCCCTGACCCCGCCGGGAATCGAACCCGGGAACCCGGGCGTGGGAAGCGAGAACGCTACCGCACGACCACGAGATGAGGGCGAGAATGCAATAGGAGAGGAATTACCGTGCAAGCAGTTCTATGAACCCACTGCGAAGCACTTACGTGCGATGCGCAGAGTACCCATGTAGATATAGGAGAAGAACAGTCCAGCATCTTACGTCGAAGAATGTATCATTTTATTAACCTAAAGACAAGAGTGTTGGCGTTTTCCTTTTTTTTTAATTTTTTTTGCTCACTATTTGTCTCATGGAATTATCTTCTGGAGTAGTGCAGGTAAGGTATTAATAAAGCACTTCTTTAATGATGATGATCAAAACCAAGAACTGTATTGTAATCTGACGTTGTTTATTCTAAACACGCAACCAGTTTCGATGCCGAAATGTGTCATCTTCAGGCCCCCAAGCGTGATCACCAGAGTACGAACCACAGTAACAACCACCAATGGAGTCTTCAAATGGAAACAGTAAAATTTATTAAACATGTTACACCAAGACGAGCAACGAACAAAATAGAGTGCAGCGCGACCAAAATCAACTGGATTCCATAACTTCGTATCCGTGACAAGTTTCTCAACGGTCAGAGCCTTTTAGGCTTCGAAACTGGTAGCGTGTTTTGAATAAATGACGTCGGATTACAATGAATCTAATCTTCGTACATCCATATTTAAACTAGATGAAGGTGGGACACAGCTGGTATGATTGTTACCAAAAATGAAATTCCGCCAGCTGTACTTACGATTTTATATTTACTTCGCTACTAGTTTCGACGTTCGTCAACGCCATCTTCAGACCCGTACACTTCGATGAAATCCGTTGTGTGTGGCTCAGTCTAGAAGTCTACGGTGAGACCAGCACGTGCTCCACATGGATGTCGGGCAGTAACTAGCGTGAAATTTAAACCAGTGGGTCAAAGATAGTAATAAAAGATGGCCATCCATGTGGGGCACGTGTTGGTCTGACCGCAGACTTCTAGACAGAGTCACACACAACTGATTTCATCAAAATGTATGGGCCTGAAGACGGCGCTCACGCAACGTCGAAACCTGTAGAGAAGTAAGTATAAAATCTTAAGTACAGCTAGAGGAATTTCATTTTTAATAAAAAAAGTACAACGGATCTGTTGGTATTAATGATCAAAATCAACTGCTGCATGTCCAGCAGGTGTTCCACTATAATCGATGGATTATTAGAGACGTAATAAATAATTTGTTCGTGCAGTAGAAGGCAGCGATAAGAATATGGCATAAGGTAGAGAGTAATACAGGGCTACTACAAATGATTGAAGCGATTTCATGAATTCACTGTAGCTCCATTCATTGACATATAGTCACGACACACTACAGATACGTAGAAAAACTCATAAAGTTTTGTTCAGCTGAAGCCGCACTTCAGGTTTCTGCCGCCAGAGCGCTCGAGAGCGCAGTGAGACAAAATGGCGACAGGAGCCGAGAAAGCGTATGTCGTGCTTGAAATGCACTCACATCAGTCAGTCATAACAGTGCAACGACACTTTCAGGACGAAGTTCAACAAAGATCCACAACTGCTAACTCCATTCGGCGATGGTATGCGCAGTTTAAAGCTTCTGGATGCCTCTGTAAGGGGAAATCAACGGGTCGGCCTGCAGTGAGCGAAGAAACTGTTGAACGCGTGCGGGCAAGTTTCACGCGTAACCCGCGGAAGTCGACGAATAAAGCAAGCAGGGAGCTAAACGTACCACAGCCAACGGTTTGGAAAATCTTACGGAAAAGGCTAAAGCCGAAGCCTTACCGTTTACAATTGGTACAAACCCTGACACCCGATGACAAAGTCAAACGCTTTGAATTTTCGGCGCGGTTGCAACAGCTCATGGAAGAGGATGCGTTCAGTGCGAAACTTGTTTTCATTGATGAAGCAACATTTTTTCTTAATGGTGAAGTGAACAGACGCAATGTGCGAATCTGGGCGGTAGAGAATCCTCACGCATTCGTGCAGCAAATTCGCAATTCACCAAAAGTTAACGTGTTTCGTGCAATCTCACGGTTTAAAGTTTACGGCCCCTTTTTCTTCTGCGAAAAAAACATTACAGGACACGTGTATCTGGACATGCTGGAAAATTGGCTCATGCCACAACTGGAGACCGACAGCGCCGACTTCATCTTTCAACAGGATGGTGTTCCACCGCACTTCCATCATGATGTTCGGCATTTCTTAAACAGGAGATTGGGAAACCGATGGATCGGTCGTGGTGGAGATCATGATCAGCAATTCATGTCATGGCCTCCACGCTCTCCCGACTTGACCCCATGCGATTTCTTTCTGTGGGGTTATGTGAAAGATTCAGTGTTTAAACCTCCTCTACCAAGAAACGTGCCAGAACTGCGAGCTCGCATCAACGATGCTTTCGAACTCATTGATGGGGACATGCTGCGCCGAGTGTGGGAGGAACTTGAATATCGGCTTGATGTCTGCCGAATCACTAAAGGGGCACATATCGAACATTTGTGAATGCCTAAAAAAACTTTTTGAGTTTTTGTATGTGTGTGCAAAGCATTGTGAAAATATCTCAAATAATAAAGTTATTGTAGAGCTGTAAAATCGCTTCAATCATTTGTAATAACCCTGTACATCTTGTAGAAGTCCTTTAAAGGATTTTGGAATTCATACACTCACTTTCCAAAACGTTTTCTCCTTAATGGTTTTCGTGGCTGATACTTTCAATCAGTTTCAATTGAACTCTGATACATCGCGAAACAACACAAGAAAATAATTCTCATGTTGGCTTTGCTTGTCCAAGATTCATAATGGATTTGTGTATTATGGAGGTAAGATATGCAACTATCATCTGTATGGCCCTACTATTGTCCACCTGCTTTTAGACTACTGTAATTAAAAGGCAGAGAGAGACTCTCTCAGGAACCAAATAACTGAAAAAGGAAGAAGATGATCCAGTTCGATAAGATTCTGAGTTCTATGAAATTCGTAGCCTGAAAAAGCTGAAAATATGCTAAAGGCGTAACGGTTTCGTACTCGTAAGTCACACACGCACTGAAACGGATATTTGATTGTTTCAAAAAAGGATTTGCACATATCCATGCTTCAATATCCATTTAAATTGTAAATATCTGGAAGACTCAGAACTACACATGTAATACTTAAGTTTTGAAACATTCTAATTTTGTATTTGGATTAAAATTGAAGGTAAAAGTATATCAATGTTCAGATTCGCTGCTGACATTGCTATCCTCAGTGAAAGTGAATAAGATTTACAGGATCTGTAAATTTAATGAACAGCTCCATGAGTGCAGAATACGCATTGAGACGAAACTGAAGAGAGACGAAAGGAATGAGAAGTAGCAGAAATGTGAACAGCGAGAAACTTAACATCAGACTTTGGGATCACCAAGGGGACGAAGTTAAGGAATTCTGTTACTTGGGTAGCAACATAGCCCATGACGGACGGAGCAAGGAGAACATAAAAATCAGACTAGTACTGGAGAAAAGAACATTCTTGGCCAAGAAAAGCCTAGTAGTATCGAACATAGATCACAATTTGAGGAATAAATTTGGAACACAGCACTGTATGGTAGTGAGATATGAAATGTGGGAAATCCGAAACAGAAGAGAATCGAAGCATTTGAGATGTGGTGCTACTGAAAAAAAGTTTAAATTAAGGCAATGATAAGGAGAACAGGAGAGTGGGGAGCTTTGTGTGGCCGCGTGAGTTTTACTATCTTTCCAGAACGAAATTTTCACTCAGCAGTGGAGTGTCAGCTGATATGGAACTTCCTGGCAGATAAAAATTGTGTGCCGGGCCGAGACTCGAACTCGGGATCTTTGCCTTTCACGGGGATTTTGTTCTATATTGATAGTTGAATTTGTTCGGGGTGGACGTCCAATGACACAGATTCAGGTTCTTCGTTGATCCGCACACTGAGCTTTTATTACAAAGGGCAGCTAACACTCTGACCGAACACGCTGAGCTACCGTGCCGGCATGATCTGAGCTATCCAAACGCGACTCACGCCCCGTCCTCACAGCTTTAATTCCGCAAGTACCTCGTCTCCTACCTTCCTAACTTCACAGAAGCTCATCTGCAATCCTAGCGGAAGTAACAGTCCTGTAAGAAAGGATATTGCGTAGATATGTCTTAGTCACAGCCTGGGGGAAGTTTTCAGAATGAAATTTTCACTCTGCAGCGGAGTGTGCCTTTATATGAAACATCCTGGCATGTTAAAACTGTGCGCCGGAACGAGACGCGAACTCGGGACCTTTGTCCGGCACACAGTTTCGATCTGACAGGACGTTTTGTGAAATAATAATTAAATGGACACCCCCGGACACCCTAGCTTCAAACAGGCGTGATGTACTTCATTGGGGACATGTTGAAAATGTGTGCCCCGACCGGGACTCGAACCCGGGATCTCCTGCTTACATTTTCAACATGTCCCCAATGAAGTACATCAACACCTGTTTGCAGCTAGAGTGTCCAGTTAATTATCATTTCATTTCTAGCAAAGCTGCATGGTCATCCACGGTAACAGTTCTTTCGGGAAGATACTACCGTCATACATAGGACGTTTTGTATTATCTTTGTTGATCTGAAAATCTACTGATAACATCTTAACTATCAGCTCTGTAGTACTGTTCAATATATGAATAAGTAAATAAAAGCTCCTATCTAACGCATATCATAGAGAACCCATACTTAGGGACTGAGTTCAGGGGAGCCAATGAATGAGTCCTGTATCGCTATCTTAGAAAAGGTAGAAGTGTAGGTGGTTCCCCGTTGCCTTTCTCCGACCTGTTGTGGAGTGTCAGGAGTGTATCTGGGTAGTGTCGATGAGTGAGTGCTCGCACAGTGTAATGTTGGGCTTGAGTGGTTATGGACGAAGGGAAGAGAGAGTTTTTCAGCCGGCCGGTGTGGCCGTGCGGTTAGAGGCGCTTCAGTCTGGTACCGCGTGACCGCTACGGTCGCAGGTTCGAATCCTGCCTCGGGCATGGACGTGTGTGATGTCCTTAGGTTAGTTAGGTTTAATTAGTTCTAAGTTCTAGGCGACTGATGACCTCAGAAGTTGAGTCGCATAGTGCTAAAGGAAAAAAAAAAAAAGTTTTTCAAGATGGTGGCGCGCACACCCTATTCCTCTCGAATAACACCACAATGGCCCCGAGCTTAACGTTTCCATCTGACGGACGGGGTCACCACTATGTGTGTAAATTCCTAAGGGACCAAACTGATGAGGTCATCGGTCCCTAGGCTTACACACTACTTAATCTACCTTACGCTAAGGACAACAAATGGCTCTGAGCACTATGCGACTTAACTTCTGAGGCCATCAGTTCCCTAGAACTTAGAACTAATTAAACCTAACTAACCTGAGGACATCACACACATCCATGCCCGAGGCAGGATTCGAACCTGCGACCGTAGCGGTCGCTCGGCTCCAGAATGTAGCGCCTAGAGCCGCACGGCCATTCCGTCGAGCTAAGGACAACACACACACGCACACGCACGCACACGCACCACCTATTCCCCAGGGAGGACTCGAACCTCCGATGGGGGCAGCCACGCGAACCGTGACAAGGCGCCCAGACCGCACGGCTACCCCGCGCGGCCCCTTCAGGATTGGAAACTGACGTACCTCCGAATAGTATGTATGACATAAAAGCTCGCACATTGTTGCTAGACCAGCAGGCTCGAAAGCGGTGAGTACAGAACACGTGATGCATCGCTGCATGTTCTGCTCTTTATTGGTATAATAATGTCGTGTGACTAGCGCTTCCCGTCGGGTAGACCTTTCGCCGGGTGCAAGTCGTTTGATTTGACGCCACTTCGGCGACTGGCGCGTCGATGGGGATGAAATGATGATGATTAGGAAACACAACACCCAGTTCCTGAGCGGAGAAAATCTCCGACCCAGCCGGGAATCGAACCCGGGCCCTTAGGATTGACATTCTGTCACGCTGACCACTCAGCTACCGAGGGCGGACCTCTTTATTGGTGATACGCGACAAGTGCTGTGTGGACAGATTCGTCGTCAGCACCTCTGGGAAACGAACGACCTCTGCTGACTCAACGTTTGTGCTTGGCGTGGGTGCCAGACTGTTCAAAAATGGTTCAAATGGCTCTGAGCACTATGGGACTTAACATCTGTGGTCACTAGTCCCCTAGAACTTAGAACTACTTAAACCTAACTAACCTAAGGACATCACACACATCTATGCCCGAGGCAGGATTCGAACCTACGACCGTAGCAGTCGCGCGGTTCTGGACTGCGCGCCTGGAACCGCTAGACCACCGCGGCCAGCTGCCAGACTGTATTATGATTGAAAAACATGAGAAAATGATTTCTGTAAAATGTTGGAGATAGTATTTAATCGCGTCTGGCGACCTCCAGGCTGAACAGCTTAGTTAGTAAGAGCACTGTCCAAGAATTTCAAGGGTCCGGGTTTCAGAACAGCACGCAGTCCACTGCAGAGTAAAATAGTCATTCAGGAAAATTTGGCGTTATGGCATACCCACATGGAACACCTTTGGCTACTGGGACCTAGTTATGAGCTACTAAATTACTGCTTGGCCGTAGATACCGTTTTTGAAAGAAAACAAGAAAAAAAAGTGACGTACTAGGAGGATATAGTCGGATGCTAATGACCCTTCGTAGACGTACACCGTCGGCGAGTTTGTAAATAATTATAGTTGCTATTCTTTATCACTGATAGGACAGCCACCAGAGTGTATCCAATGTTCTTAATAGGGTTGTTAAGGTATATAAGAGCGATACAACGGCCTCAGACCTTGAGTGGTCACTATGAACGACACGGAGACGCTGTGTACTCTGTAGACTGCTATATCATGTTCCTTATAGTGGGTTTCTATTTCGGCAAAAAATTCTGTTCAAGGATCATATAGGAGGGGGTATACTTATAAAAGGCCTGGAGATTTCAGTTAGAATACAGGGATTCCGAAATGAGATATATCTGAACCCAGGAGAGGATATAGACGTAGATGATGAATAGTAACTGAAGTAGAAGAGATTAGTCAGGCACAGTTAATGCGTAAAAAACTGGGACACGGAAGCACTAAGAAACGAATAGACACGCTTGAAGTCTTCTGAGGATATAGATACTGTGGTAGTTAATAGCACAATAGGGAGTTCAGTTGAAGAAATATGGACAATGCTAAAAAGGGCAATCACAGCAGACTGAAAGAGAAACATACGTACGAAGAAGGTAATTGCGAAGGAACCATCGTTAACACAAGAAACACTTCATTTGGCGGATGAAGGAAGAAAGTACAATAATGTTTAGGGAAATTCAGGCATACAGAAATACAAGTCACATAGGAATGAAAGAAATTGTAGAGAAGCTAAGGCGAAATGGCTGTATGAAAAAAGTGAAGAAATCGAAAAATAAGGATGATCTGACTCAGCATATAGAATGGTCAAAACAAATTGAAAGCAAGGGTGATAACATTAAGAGCACAATGGGAATTCCGCTGTTAAATGCAGAGGAGAGAGCAGATAGGTGGAAAGAGTACATTGAGAGTCTCAGCGAGGGGTGAGATCCAGTTTTAAAATCAGAATTTAGAAGAGTTTTTGAGGGGTTAAAAATCAAATAAGGCAGAAGGGGTGGATACCATTACTAAAGTCATGGGGAAAGTCGTAACTAATGACCATTCACACAGGTGTGTAGAATATATGAGTCTGCCGATATATTATCAGAATATTGGAAATACATCATCCACGCAATTCCTAAGATCGCAAGAGCCGACTAGTGCTAGCATTATCGCAACATCAGCTTACCAGCTCATTCATTCAAGTTGCTGACAAGAATAATATACAGAAGAATGGGAAAAACAGCTGAGAATCTGGTAGATGTGGACTAGTTTGATTTTAAGAAAGGTAAAGTTATGAAACGTCCCCTTTGAACAATTATACAAGACTGTGCTTAACCTGACACACAATATTTTTTAGCGCAACGCAATCTGACTTTCAAAAAAATCCCTACGAAAGAATGGCCCTGACTAACATTAACCTATACGTTTCACAAATCACTTACCTCACAAAAATCTTCGCTACTCAAGCTACTGCAATACAGCGAGCGCCACTACTGCCAGCTAAATAAAAGATTCAAACTACTGAAGGCACTAACTACTGATAGGGATAGTTAGCAAATGAAAGATATTAATAGAGAACAAACAATGTATTTACCTTGATATCATCATATATAAATATAGCAGTTCATGACAAACTTCAAAACTCCGCCATCTCTCTCCCCACATCCACCACTGCTGGCGGCTCACCTCCAACTGCGCAACGCTACGCGTTGTTCACAGCCAGCTGCCTAACACTACAATGGCGAGTATTACAACAATGCAAAGCAGCCACAGACTGCACACAGCACAGCCAGTGATTTTCATACAGAGGTGGCGTTACCAATAAAAAAACCTAAACAGCCTACTTACAACAATGCAAAGCAGCCACAGACTGCACACAGCACAGCCAGTGATTTTCATACAGAGGTGGCGTTACCAATAAAAAAAACCTAAACAGCCTACTTACATAGCCCCCATGCTCCCCACAAAAAATTTTACAAATTGGTTTGGGCAGTGGCCAATACAGATTTGAAAAAATTTTCATAATTACAATAACAAAGAAATAAAATGCACACACTTATTGATACAATGTTGGTCAAAAGCTAAAATTTTCTCACAGTCCATAAAGACAGTCCTGATCATTCATCACGGTAAAATAGTAGTGTTTTTCTCAAAGTCTGAGCAGTAGAAGAAAATGCACACGGAAGTAGTGGATTTCCATGCAGGCTTGAAGAAGTACTGCTGTCCTTCCAACTGAAAGACAGTGCTGACTCTTGACATGCTGACAGGTAATGGGCCACAACAGAGCAAACCCACAGCAGTCATTCGACAGTTTGAAGAAGATTGGTAGGTAGGTCATCACAGAGCAGACCCACTGTAGTCCTGGTAGAGAGTATGGTATTGGTGGGCCACCAGAGGTGCAGACCCACTGCAGTCCTTGTAGAAATAATGGTATTGGTGGGCCATCAAAGATGTAGACCCACTGTAGTCATTGTAGAGATTACGGTATTGGTGGGCCATCGAAGGTGCAGACCCACTGTAGTCCATGTAGAGACGGCCAGCAGCCATCTGTTGCGACTGTGCAGGTGCACAATCAGCATCGAAGAGTCTTGCGGAGAATATAGCAAGTCCATAACCACCACTTGTGCACTCACAAAGTTTTTTGGAATTGTCCTTAGAACGAGCAATGCTGTTATCTAGTGCCTTGCTGAATTATCAACACATGTGCAAACACTAACAGTCCCTACTTCTCACATATTGTCCATATACTATAACCAACAGAAACGTGTGCAGTGAAATGGAACTTACAAGTTACTTAATTTGATTAACTGGTGTCAATTACAATATTATAACACGAAAATATAATTACAAAGGTACAAAATACATCATTAAAAACATAACAATACAGATAACATTTGTAGTACAGGCTTTACAAAAGAATAGAAATAAACATATACATCAGTGTTACAGGAATTATGACATGAGTACAAAAATAAAAGATCAGAATCACTTTCGAAACATCAACTTCACACATGAGCATTAAAACAAAACAGAATAAATAATGTGTAAGCATATTTATAAGGTAAATAACATATTATTAATGCCAATTATATTTGAGGATAACAGTATTCCTCATCATAGTGAATGTAGCTTATTACTAGAAAAATTCTACAATTCTTATCAGATAAACACATAAAGACAGGAAAAACACAAATACACAAGGGTACACAAACATGTAGAGGGATGACACAAAAGGAGAGGACAGGGTTTGTTTTACTGCAGTATTTTGCATGGAGATCTCCCTTTGTTCATCATTATTCCCAATTGTACTATCTAAGCCTGCTGTCTGTATTCTGTTCACATCCTCTTTCAAAATAGTTTTTCTCCACTGCACAATACTCATTTTGGTCCAAATCTTTTTTATATAACTTCTCAATGCATTTTTTTCCTATTGTCCATAGTCAGTTTCTTATATAGTCTACCCCCTCGTAAGCTAACTGAAATCTACTGAGCTCAGATGCTAAACTAAGGGACGAGGCAATGCAGCATCACATAAAACAATTAATATAAACAGCAATGAAAAAAAAAACGCAGATTTGCGAAGCAAGCAGCATTAAGAAATTAGCAAAGCAATTGTAACATTACAACTAATCTAAGGCAATGTGCAGCAAACAATAAAAATAAATCATTAGTAAAACTGGCTTAACAGAATAATGTAAAGTCAAATTCAATAACACTATGCCTGGCAAACAGCAGCAACTTATACCTAAACATGACATAGCTCAAGCAGAAAAAATATTACAGTAAAAACAACAATGCAGATAAGGGAAATGTATATTCACATCTTAATGTCTATGTAATTAAAGTGGTGCACCACAACAACTTATTGTAAAAAAAATATTACCATGTACTTGAAAAGAAAATTGTGTGTCCAGTTACTGTTACTAGTCCCTTCTTATTGTTCTTTCCTTTCCAAGTGCTCCTTTTTTTAAAGAATGTGGATTACAAAATTATCATTTAATAGATCTGTTGACAGAAAGTGTTCACATTAGCAAATGCATCTAAGTTTATTTTATAAAACTAATGCTGTAACACAGCTGGAAAACAGGTATCAAATGAAATAAGCAATTACGCAAACCAAAGCATACAAATATCATTCAATAGTCATGTGACATTTCATAAGTTAGTAGAAATTCTCTCAACTCTCGTAGAAAGACGCTTGTCGTAATCAGGTGTGCAGATGTAAAAATATTTCTCGTCATTTCATTAGGGATTTCAGTAAATATCATAAATTACGAGCTCCACAGTATGTTTTCAACAAGGTAATGTCAATAGCGAGGATAATGGCCTCCCCTTTTTTTTTTTTTTTTTTTGTTTTTTTTTTGTTTTTCTCTCTCTCTACCTGTGCTTCCGGAAAGGCACACCCTAATGGCTTGTTCTCCAGGTGTCTGACACAGCGGTGTGCCGACGACGCACGTGCAGGTGGTCACTTAACTTTCTTACGGAAATATTTACGACAGCAGTTTCCGCTACAGTGACAGTCTCATATAAAAATTTCACAGGTCGAGAATTTACGTTGCAAATGTGTAGAAACAAAATCCTATGAATATAACAGTGTCCAAAAAAATTTTCGCCGGCATTGTGATACATTCACGCATTTACACACATTTCATAACTCTTAAAGTACGATTCTTGGTTTCCATCATCCTGTTTCACAGGTCAAGAGTCCCTAACTTCTATTCATTATTCATATACATACAAACACGTAATCACATTCCTCATATATGGTAGCATCATCTTATTGACATAAACATACCTCAACAGCATAATACACATCGTCGTCGTAAAAATAACATCTTAACACCTCAGTCAAATCTCAAAAAGGTCGTAGCTTTCTGCAATAATTTCAAACTATAAAAAATATTCTCTGCTCATTTCAATAGTGTCATCTGCCTCAAACGTACTTTAAAAATCATGATCTCATACCAAATACATCATTCAAAGCTCTCGTAGTATCACAATGGTTCCGAAAAATATGAGCAGTTCACAAAGTACAGACAAATACAATTTCATAAGTGTGAAGTTATCCAACTGTGTAATTGCGTAAACATGTGTCACTAATGTAGTAAAAAAAAGTTTATCTCTCAGTTAAATGATCAGATAGCTGTGTAATTTATGTTTCAGAGAAATATGGTACCGATGTGTAAAGTTGTATAAGCAAATACCATATTAGCTAGGGTTCCTTGTGCTTGCCAAACACATGGTACACAAAGTAAGCATGTACCCCCCTGAGGATTAATGTAATTATACCCTCAGGTGTTACAGATTACAGCAATGGAATGAAATGTATCACAGAAAACTTTCTTTGTAATTCAAAAATCTTTAAAAATAAATGTTTTAAGTACAAAATTAATCACTGAAATGCGTGTCCTGTAGCGCTAAATGTGCATCTTGTTGTAAGATAATCACTGTGGAAGTGTCGTAGTTATTTTCCTCCGAAAGCTAAGTTCTGCAGAAGCCAATGTACTTACCTCATGATAAACAAAAGTGAAATGCTTTGCGTAGAGATATCTTAGTTATTACACTTATTGTTGTGATGATGAAAGTACTGTGCTGTAACGTATTGTTGTGCTATGGAAAAGGCTGTCTCCTTGTAGCTATACCACAAAAGTTACTAATAAAACATGTTTTGCTTTCCAGAAGAATTCAGAAAAACTGTGCAGATATAAAACAGATACACCACAAAAGCAACAATGTAAATTATGTCACACATTAGTAGTGTCGTAATATAACCATGTAGCTGTCAAAGAAACCAAATACTAAGTCATCTTTAATCTCACAGAAAGTACTTTAAATCCCAAATGTATTTTCAAGTAAACCAAAATGTTGCATTAAAATCTCATTAGCAGTACTGGTAAATGTTCTAATCATGCAACTAACAAGCAAGAATGTACACACACAATTACACTGTGTCGTCTGTTTGCAATAACAATGCACTCGTAATTTCTGTTTAAATAAGTTCTCTTGGTTCTTGACTGGATATTTAACTTCAAACATTGTTGCATGGTAACAGTTTCTGAAGCATACTAGTAACGTGAAGTGAAACGTTTTATGGCAAAGACAAAGTTAAAAAGCAGATTATCTTTCAATAAACGGTTTTACATGTGAAATGTGGTGTAAACCTTTACTCTTCCTGGTACGCAGAGTTTCAACTTCAACGCAATTACCATGTGGTATACGTCGGATTCTGTAAGGTCCATTGTAAACTAGAAAGAATTTGTGACTCAAGTGTTTCTTCTTATGTGACAATGAATGAGCTTTAATGAGAACTTTCTGCCCAATATACAATTTCTTTGCATTTGCTTTACCGTGTAGTTTTCTCCTTTTGTCTGCTGCAGATTTTATATTTTTAAGAGCCAAATCAATTATGTCCTTGTGTCGAAGTTTACGTGTATTCGGGAAAGGTACAAGCTCTCTGATTCTGTTCGGTGGTTCTTCATTTTTCAGTACAAGAATAGGTGGTAAAGCAGTGGAATCATGAGGCATTTCATTCAGCACATTTTGAAATAAGTGTAAATATCTGTCCCAATGCTGATCCTTTCTGTGACAATAAAGTCTGCAAAGCTTATTGATTTCTTTCACAATCCTTTCAGACGGGTTGCAACGTGGTGAGTACAATGAAATAAAAACAGGTTTGATTTTATGATTCCGAAGCATGCGTGACCAAACAGCAGATCTGAATTGAAGTCCGTTATCTGAAATGACTTTACTAACGTGTCCAACTTCACGTAAGAAATTTTTAACAAAGGCGTTGGATACAGACCGTCCAGTGGCTTTACATAACGGAGTGAAAGAAACAAATTTTGAAGTAAGTTCAACAGCGACTAGAACGTACGAAAATCCATTCGATGTTCTGACAAGGGGTCCCAAGAGATCAACAGCAGCAAATTCTTTTAATTTAGAAGGAATAATAGGAAACAACGGAGCACGATGTGAGATAGTAGATGGTTTCGCCTTTTGACAAAGTTTACAAATAGACAAGACTCTTCGAATTCGCTTTTCCATGTTGTTAAAATAACAAGTCGTTCGAAGAATACGATAACATTTTCGTGGGCCAAAATGTGCGTAGCTGAAATGAATGTACCAAATGAGCTTATTAACAAAATCGTCTGGAATGCAAAGTACCCATAGCTTGTCATCAACAGTGCAGCGTTTGAAGAGTATGTTGTTTCTAACCAGGTAATAATGCCGAATCTGAGTGTATGTCTTTTCATGCCATTTACTTTTGATGTCTTTCCAAATCGGATCTTTATCTTGTTCATGAGCAATGTCCTTTAAAGATGTGGTGATGAAGTTTTCAAAGGCGACTTTCTGAATGTAAAGAATACTGAAATTTTTCTCGAGGTTGCCTTGTGTGCTACTTTTCTCAAGCCCAGCCGGTGCGCGTGACAGAGCGTCCGCAACAATGTTCTCCTTGCCGGGAATGTAGACAATTGTAAAGTGGAATTCTTGCAGAAACAATGCCCAACGTTTTAACCTGTCATGATTTAATTTTGAAGACATAAGAAATTGTAATGCACGATGATCACTGTATACTTTTACGTGCTTACCAGAAAGAAAGAAACGGAATTTGTTAAATGCCCAAACGATAGCTAAAGCTTCTAATTCAGTAACGGAATAATTTTTTTCAGATTTTGTTAGCACTCGGCTAGCAAAAGCAATGGTTTTCTGAACAGTAATGTCATTTTCTATGGCTTCTTGAAATAAATGGGCACCAAAACCGACTTTAGAAGAATCCGTGCTAAGGCAGAAATCTTGTGACAGATCTGGATGAGCTAGTATTGGCGCGTTAAGTAGCGATTCTTTCAAAGAATTGAATTCCAACTGTGCTTGTTCGTCCCAGTTCCAAATAGTATTTTTTCCAGTGAGAGAACAAAGTTTTGGTGTAACAAGAATTTGCATATAAAGAAAACGACGGTAAAAATTTACGAGACCTAGAAAACTGCGGACTTGTTTTTTTTGTGGATGGAACTGGAATGGCTCTGATTGCTTCTAACTTTTCAGGATCCGGCTGAATGCCTTCAGAAGAAATAATATGTCCCAAAAACTTCACCTTTGTCCTACCGAATTCAGACTTTTCCAAGTTAACTGTAATTCCAGATTTTGCAAAAATACGTAACAAACTGTTGAGGATGCGATTATGTAGTTCCCATGAAGCTTCTGCTATTAGAATATCGTCCACATATAAGGTGACGTGACGTTTTAAGAACTCAGGTAATATGGAATTTAGCCCGCGAATGAATGCTGCTGAAGAAATGTTCAAACCAAAGGGAAGTTTCCGAAACTGATAACAAACGCCGAAACAAAGGAAAGCTGTGTATTTTCTACATTCTGGATGAAGTTCGATCTGATAAAAGCTGGATCTGAGATCAATGGAAGACAACACTTTCACACCATTAAAATTTTGAAGAAGTTCTTCCAACGTTTGCGACCTGTCTGTTTCAGGAATAATGATCGTATTGATTTGTCTCGAATCTAAGACAAGCCTGATCGATCCATTTTTCTTCTCAACAACATGTAATGGATTGTTGTATGAGCTTACTGCAGGCTCAATAATGCCCTCTTCAAGCATAGATTGTATTTCTGTTCTAACACAGTCCCTATAATGCGCCGGAATTACGTATGGTCTAACACAAAATTTAGTATGCTCACGAACACGAAATTGGTATTGAAATCCCTTGATTGTTCCTGTTTTGTGAGTAAAAACTGTGGAATGTTCTTGTAAAATCTCAAAAAGGTCCTGCCTATCAGTGTCATTACAATTCTCAATTGTTTGAATTTTATTCTGAATTAACTCATTAATTTCAAATATGCCGTCGATGTCATCCCTGTCAGTTCTTGCAGAGTGATTGTTAGTGTCTAGTTCCGTAGAAAATTCCGAACTGTTGTCTATCAGAACGTAAAGCCGATTAATTTCCTCATCATGGTTTGCGAGCCAGTCTTCAAATTTCAAAGCTATTGACTTACCTTCTTTCTCTAAACTTATTTCAGCATCGTGAAAGCTTAAGACTGCTTTGTATTCATTCAAAAAGTCTACTCCCAGTATAATTTCCGTCGACAATAATGGAACAATAAGAAAGTTCATAGAGAAGCTGTGGCTTTGGCAAAAAATTCTAAATTGGTTTGTTGGCGTACATCTACACTTTTTCCAAAGATTGCACCTTGTAATTTAATCTTACGTAACGGAAGTGTGGGGCAATCGTTCGATTTGTTGCATTTGCTAAAAGCTGTTTCACTAATTACTGAAATGGGACTGCCAGAGTCAAGTACTGCCGTAAATTTTACGTCATTTACTGTAATGTGAATCACAGGATATGCAATGTTGTTATGTTTTACGTCGTGTTCATGGAGTAAGATGTCCCTAATGTCTTCCATTTTTACGTAATTACTAGCTACGGCAGCTGCGTCGTCAGTTTCATAAGTATGTTTTGTGGCTGCCAGCGGTGTGAGTCATTGCCTATTGTCTCTTTGTTGGCGCGCGTCGTTATTGGGATTTGGAGACCTAACTTCTACAAATTCACCGTGACGAGAATCCCGCCAGTTCTGATGCAGTTCAGGTCTGTCGTTACGATCATATCGTCTGTCGTCATGTCGGTAGATTCCATAGTTTCTTTCTTGTCGGTCACATGGTGGAGAATTTCTCCCTGAGTCCTAACTGCGCGCTGGACCGTTGCGTCTAAAGTTATTCTGTCTCCCTTGATAATAATTGTTTTGGTTCCCATATTGTCTGTTTCTCTGATTGTCTCTGTGATAGTCATTACCGCGGAGAGGTGATCTTTCCCTGTAATTATTACTACTCTGCCAACGGTTGTCATACGGGTGGTGTCTGTTTTGGTCACGATTTGTGTTGTGAGAATAGCCTTGTCACGTCCAGTTATTATCGAGGAATTGTGACGGATGTGACCTGTAATTGTTGTGTTCCTGTTTCCGCATTCCGCGATTGTCAGTGTCAATTTCCAATTCTTGTAACAGTCCCTGAAAAGCTTCAATGTCGTCTTTGCAACGTCCTGCCAAAATAATGTAAATGTTCAGGCAATTTGATTAAGCAAATGCGGATAAGTTCTGAGGGGCTGTATGGGTTTGAAAGATACTGATTCTTATGCAACATGTCTTCAAAATATTTCATAAGACTGGAAAATTCAGATTGTTCGAAACGTTTCATCATTATGATGCTATGTTTTACTCGGTCTTGTGTGGCTTGAGACCAATATGCTGAGAGGAAGGCATGGTAAAACTCTCCTTCACTGTGGCAATCGTGAATGACCGATCGCATTCTTACAGCTGGTTCATTCTCCAAGTAGCCACACATAAATTCTAATCTGTGTTCTAATGACCAGTTGGGAGGAAAACAATGAGAGAATTGATGGAGCCACGCTTGTGGATGAATGTCGTTGGCAGAATTCTTAAATGTTTTGAATTTACGTGTAGTAATGAACAGCTTATAGTCAAAGTCATCGTGTCGGCGAGTAGCATATCGGTCATTGTTAGGTCGTGTCGGCTGTTCCATCTCAAAATTCGGTGCACATTGCCAATTTCTTTCATAAATTCCGAAATGCCCTGTGTTATTATTTTGCGGCTTTTCCGTATTTCTAAGTTCCTCTTCTCGTGTTGGAGCGCGAGTGTCCTCTGAAATACGTAATTCTTGTATTACCTGTGTCAGCTGATCTTGTACTTCCCGGATTTCTCTTTGGTGTTGTGTATTAATTTGATTCAGATTTTGTTTCAGTTTCCTAATTTGTTCGCTCTCTTCTGTGTCATTAAAGATTACCGGTTTTGTGTCATTCAGATTATCATCTACCTTCGTAGATAAATTATTTAGCTGATCCGAAAGTTCAACTACTTTCTCTGATAATGAACTAATTTCCTCCATGTGTCTTTCTACTGTGTCCTTTAAGTTTTCCTGAGTTTTTGCAACTTGTGTAACCGAATCGGTAGATGCAACTGAGTCAATTTTAGCTTGCAGGGTCTCATGATTTTGATGGACAATAGATTGCAGTTCCTTTATGGCTGCTTCGTGATTCTGTAATGCATTTTCATGACGCGAAAAAATAGGTTGAAAATGCTCACAAATTTGTGTTTTTACGTCATTACAGACTTTTTGACATTTAGATTCAATGTTATGTAACTCAGTAGTTAAATCTTCACGTGTTTGTTCAAGTGTGGTGTCTAACTTTTGAGGCTTTTGCTGTGTTTGTCTCTGATTTTGTTCCATTGTGTCTAACTTTTGCTGTGTTTGTCTCTGATTTTGTTCCATTGTGTCTAACTTTTGAAGATTTTGTTCCACTGTGTCTAACTTTTTGAGATTTTGTTCCACTGTGTCTAACTGTTGCTGTGTTTGTCTCTGGTGTTGTTCCATTGTGTCTAACTTTTCAAGCTTTTGTCCCATTTGTTGCATTAATTGTAATAACAATGCACTGGTGTCTGAAACATGTTCCTCAGTGCTTTTCGGCAGTGAATTTGCACCGGCAACATTCACATTTTGACAAGCGGAAAATGTGTTTTGACTCATTTGAAAAAACGGTGAGGACGCAAAACCTGAATCTACAGTATTTGCAAAATTGTGTCCTGTCATTTCGGATTCCTGAGGCGAGCTGTTGCCGAGCGATCGATCGATAATGCTTCCCTGTTCACTACCTGTTTCACTGTCTACGCCATTGTTTGCAGCCCGCTCCATTTCCCTATGCACAATTACCAAATTACTACTTTGAAGACCGAGCGAGGTAGCGCAGTGGTTAGACACTGGACTCGCATTCGGGAGGACGACGGTTCAATCCCGCGTCCGGCCATCCCGATTTAGGTTTTCCGTGATTTCCCTACATCGCTCCAGGCAAATGCCGGGATGGTTCCTTTCAAAGGGCACGGCCGACTTCCTTCCCCGTCCTTCCCTAATCCGATGAGACCGATGACCTCGCTGTCTGGTCTCCTTCCCCGAAACAACCAACCAACCAACTACTTTGAACATCAGTTAATTCATTACTCGGTGGCGCTAACACACTGCTTTCATTTTCACTGTCATTTCTCAGTTTACTTTGGAGCCTAGTATTACGTTTTTCACACGCCATTATTGTCACAGTATTTCACACGACAACACAGAAAAACACAATTTGAAGATCAAAAATAAGAGAACACATTAACATAGCACTGAAAATAATATCTAGTTAATTGCAGCTGCGAAATACTTGGTGCAAATCTACATGCATGCCACAACTGTTTTACTGTACAACAATGAAAGTCTGCAACTACAAAGGAGATTTTCTCTACAATTACGTGCTAGCAATAAACAAAATCTACACTAATTACACAAACTACAAGAAAAAATCAGAAGATTCCAGTGAGGTATCCTCAGCTAAGGGTCGACATATGAAACGTCCCCTTTGAACAATTATACAAGACTGTGCTTAACCTGACACACAATATTTTTTAGCGCAACGCAATCTGACTTTCAAAAAAATCCCTACGAAAGAATGGCCCTGACTAACATTAACCTATACGTTTCACAAATCACTTACCTCACAAAAATCTTCGCTACTCAAGCTACTGCAATACAGCGAGCGCCACTACTGCCAGCTAAATAAAAGATTCAAACTACTGAAGGCACTAACTACTGATAGGGATAGTTAGCAAATGAAAGATATTAATAGAGAACAAACAATGTATTTACCTTGATATCATCATATATAAATATAGCAGTTCATGACAAATTACAAACCTCCGCCATCTCTCTCCCCACATCCACCACTGCTGGCGGCTCACCTCCAACTGCGCAACGCTACGCGCTGTTCACATCTAGCTGCCTAACACTACAATGGCGAGTATTACAACAATGCAAAGCAGCCACAGACTGCACACAGCACAGCCAGTGATTTTCATACAGAGGTGGCGTTACCAATAAAAAAACCTAAACAGCCTACTTACAACAATGCAAAGCAGCCACAGACTGCACACAGCACAGCCAGTGATTTTCATACAGAGGTGGCGTTACCAATAAAAAAACCTAAACAGCCTACTTACAAAGTCACCAGAGAGGCAATTCTGACATTGCGGTCGACAATCGAAGAAAGCCTATAGAAAAATGAGGACTAGTTCACAGGATTTGTCTACCTGGAGAAAGCGTTCGACAACGTAAAATGGTGCAAGATGTTCGAAATTCTGAGAAAAATTGAAGTATGCTGTAGGAGGAGACGTGTCATGTAAAAGGGAATGATACAAGTGGACGATCAAGAACGAAGACCTCGAATTAAAAGGGTGGTAAGACAGGGATGAAGTCTTCTGCCCTAGTGTTCAATGGCTACATTGGAGAAGCAATGGTGTAATTCTAGCAAAGGTTCAGGAGTGGGGTGAAAATTCAAGGTGAAAGGCTATAAATGAAACGATTTGCTGATGACATTGCTGTCCTGAGAGAAAGTGAAGAAGAATTACATGATCTGCTGAATGGAATGAACAGTCTAATGAGTACAGAATATGGGTTGAGAGTAAAATGAAGAAAGACCAAAGTAGTGAGAAGCAGTAGAAATGAGAACAGCGGGAAACATTAGGGTATGGGTTGAGAGTAAAAGGAAGAAAGACGAAAGTTGTGAGAAGCAGTAGGAAATGAGAACAGTGAGAAACATTAGGATATGGGTTGAGAGTAAAATGAAGAAAGACGAAAGTTGTGAGAAGCAGTAGAAATGAGAACAGCGAGAAACATTAGGATATGGGTTGAGAGTAAATGGAAGGTAGACGAAAGTTGTGAGAAGCAGTAGAAATGAGAACAGCGGGAAACATTAGGTTATGGGTTGAGAGTAAAAGGAAGAAAGACGAAAGTTGTGAGAAGCAGTAGAAATGAAAACAGCGAGAAACATTAGGATATGGGTTGAGAGTAAAAGGAAGAAAGACGAAAGTTATGAGAACAGTGGGAAACATTAGGACTGGTGATCTTGAAGTAGATGAAGTTAAGAGATTGTACTACCTAGCCATCAAAATAACCCATGATGGACGGAGCAAGGAGGGCATCAAAAGCAGACTATCATTGGCCAAAAGGGCATTGCTGACCAAGAGCAATCTACTAGTATCAACGGTAGGTCTTAGTTTGAGAAAGAAATTCCTGAGAGTATACGTTTGGAGCACAGCATTGTATGATAGTCAAACATGGACTGTGGGAAAACCGCAACAGAAGAGAATCGATGCATTTGAGATGTGGTGCTACAGACGAATGTTGAAAGTTAGGTGGACTGATAAGGTGAGGAATGAGGAGGTTCTCTGCAGAATCGTCGAGAGCAGAAATATGTGGAATACACTGACAAGAAGTAGGGACAGGATGGTGGGACACAAGGCATCACAGAATAACTTCGAAGGCACTAGAGGGAGTTGTAGAGAGTAAAAATTTTAGTGGAAGACGGTTTGGATTGTAATCAGCTGATAATTGAAGACGTAGGTTGCAAGTGCTACTCTGAGACGAGGATTTTAGCACAGGAGAGGAATTTGTGGTAGGCGGAATCAAACCAGTCAGAAGACTGATGACTTAAAAATCGAATCGTGCAATATCCATATTTGTGGGACATTACGAAGTGCTTCTTTAGTCCTCACACTTGTGTTAAGTCTCTGCTTCTGACTTACGAGTTAGCAGAATTCTTTATTCGTATCAGGGATAGCTTCGATCCTACGAGATTGCGGACGCTGTTTCACGTGCTCTGTGTAGCCAGAATTTTTAGCCACACAACGCACTCCTTCTGCACGACCGCCGGCAGTGCTGAGCAGGTGTGCGCTCTAGAATTGCTCTTCCCACCACTGCATCCGGTGACTTACGCACCGCGGCTCAGCAGGTAGGGAATCTTTAAAACTAAATGTGTCGAGTTTATCAGTAAGTGTGTCCCGTTTGTTTGATCGCAGAGCTCTTTACTATCAGCCCCAGTCAGGGCGGAAGCTTTCTTAACTTCAGTGCTAATCAGTATCAACCACTTACAAGGGAACCTCCCCATCGCATCCCCCTCAGATTTAGTTAAAAGTTGCCACAATGGATAGGCCTTGAAAAACTGAACACAGATCAATCGAGAAAACAGGAAGAAGTTGTGTGGAACTATGAAAAAATAAGCAAAATATACAAACTGAGTAGTCCATGTGTAAGATAGGCAACATTAAAGATAACGTGAGCCCAGGAGCGCAGTGGTCCTGTGGTTAGCGTGAGCAGCTATGGAACGAAAGGTCCTTGGTTCAAGTCTTCCCTCGAGTGAAAATTTCAATTTTTTATTTTCAGACAATTATCAAAGTTCAGGCACACACACACTCTCCACACTTCGCTCTCCAAAATTCCAGGACATGTTCAGATTTGCTTGGACATATGCAGGATTTGACAGTCTACACACGGAAAAATTTGAAAACGTTTTGACAGAGCACAGAGAAACTGTTTCATTCATTTGTCGCAGTTTATGTGACAAACTCTTATGTTTTCATCACTTTTTTGGGAGTAATTATCACATCCACAAGAAAACCTAAATCGGGCAACGTAGAAGAATGTTTTTACCCATTCGGCAAGTGTACAAGTTAGGTGGGTCGACAACATATTCCTGTCATGTGACTCACATGCCGTCACCAGTGTCGTATAGAATATATCAGACGTGTTTTCCTGTGGAGGAATCGGTTGACCTATGACCTTGCGATCAAATGTTTTCGGTCCCCATTGGAGAGGGACGTCCTTTCGTCTACTAATCGCACGGTTTTGCAAAACACAGACACTAAACTTATTACAGTGAACAGAGACGTAAGAACGAATGAACAGATCATAACTTTGCGAAAATAAAGAAAAAATTTTCGCTCGAGGGGAGACTTGAACCACGGACCTCTCGCTCCGCAGCTGCTCACGCTAACCACGGGACCACTGCGCTCCTGGGCTCACGTTATCTTTAACGTTTCATATCTTACACATGGACTACTCAGTTTGTATATTTTGCTTATTTTATCATAGTTCCACACAACTTCTTCCTGTTTCCTCGATTGATCTGTGTTCAGTTTTTCAAGGCCTATCCACTGTGCCAACTTATAACTAAATCTGAGGGGGGTGCGATGGGGAGGTTCCCTTGTTGGTGTTTCCATTGTACAAAAGGGGGCGTGAGTTAGTCATGCCACAAACATTGTGCCGATCTCCAGTTTAATTTGTTGGAGTTAAGTGACAATTAAATCTACACCTTAGCTTCATATATAGTTGGAGTTAACGCTGTACGTCTATCCGCATTCAATTTGCATATTTTTCTTGGACAGTTCTTTTTATAATAAATATCTATACCCAGTAGTGCTACTATTCCTAGGATTAGACTCAAAGTACCGATCCTGATCAAGGATTGGAGAACGAATCAACATATTGTTCTCAGTTTCATTGATAAATGGCAGGGTTAATTTAATTCACTTTTAGGTGGGACCATGCCGCTGCGATCGCGAAATTGACAGTCGTCAAACTCACGTACACATTTGGGGGTAGCGTTGCAACTGGAATCATGGTGTGATGAGCTACTTGATTTGACAACAGGGCTGATATGGTGATGATAGAAGGATGGCAAATACTAACCATTATATGGGAAGAATGGTTCCTTCCAAAGAAGCGTCCGGCATTTGCCTTAAGCGATTTAGGGAAATCACGGAAAACCTAAATTAGGATTGCCGGACGCGGGTCTGAACTGTCGCCCTCCCGAATGAGAGTCCAGTGTGCTAGCCACTGCGCCACCTCGCCTCGGTCATAAAGGGTCTGACTGATAGGATGAGCTGCAATCTTCGACTGCTTAATGATGACGCTGTAGTGTACGTGAAAGTGTAGTACATGAGTGACAAGTACAGGAGGACTTCGACAAAATAACTAGTTAGTGTGATAATTGACAGCCTCATGTAAACGTGGAAAAAAATGTAAATTAACACAGATGAGTAGGACAAACAACCCTGTAATTTTCGAATGCACTATTAGTAACGTACTGCCTGACGAAGCCACGTGCGGAGCGATATGAGCTGGAACAGGCACGTAAAGTCGGTAGTAGAAAAAGCGGATGGTCGCCTTTCGTTTATTGGGATACATCTAGCGAAGTGTTGGTCGTCTATAAGGGAGACCGCGTATAGAGCACTAGTGTGACGCATTCGTGAGTTTCGCTCAAGTGTTTGGAATCCTCACCAGGAAGAGATCGAAACAATTCAGACGCGTTCCGGTAGAAGTATTACCAGTAGCTTAGATAAAGACGCGAGTATTACGGCAATGCTCGGAGAACTGAATTGGACATCCCTGGAGCGAAGACCACGTTCTTTTAGTGAAACACTGGGGAGAAAATTTTACAGATCCAGCACTTACAGCTGGCTGCATAACGATTCCGCTGCCGCCAGCGTTTATTTCACGTAAGGACCACAAAGAGAAAAGAAATTACGGCTCGTACGGAGGCGTATAGACTCTTTTTTTGCTTCGCACTATTTCCGAGTGGAACGGGAAAGGGAATAGTTAGTACTAGCACAAGGTACCCTCCGCTATGCACCGTATGGCTGTTTGCGAGTTATTTATGTAAATGTACTCCTACAGCATGTGACCCCGTTAGTAGCCAGAACAAAGCGGACGTGGGGTTATCTAGACCGAGCACAGACCTCACTTGAAGCCTGTCCACCATCTTTGTTAGCCTGTTTCTCCGTTCTTTGAAACAAGACACTTTCGTGTGTAGATACTCATCATTACACAATCGAATACTTGATTTACTTATCGTTAGTCCTCACTTTTCGATCATGGCGTAGATCGCGGGAAAACAGCAAAGAATTTGATACACCTACTGGCCATTTAAATTGCTACACAAAGAAGAAATGCAGATGATAAACGGGTACTCATTGGACAAATATATTATACTAGAACTGACATGTAATTACATTTTCACGCATTCGCAGCTCGTGGTCGTGAGGTAGCGTTCTCGCTTCCCGCGCCCGGGTTCGATTCCCGGCGGGGTCAGGGATTTTCTCTGCCTCGTGATGACCTGGTGTTGTGTGCTGTCCTAATGTTAGTTAGATTAAAGTAGTTCTAAGTTCTAGGGGACTCATGACCATACATGTTAAGTCCCATGGTGCTCAGAGCCATTTTGAACATTTTCACGCAATTTGGGTGCATAGATCATGAGAAATCAGTACCCAGATAAACCACCTCTTGCCGTAATAACGGCCTTGATACGCCTGCGCATTCAGTCAAACAGAGCTTGGATGGCGTGTACAGGTACAGCTGCCCATGCAGCTTCAACACGATACCACAGTTCATCAAGAGTAGTGACTGGCGTATTGTGACGAGCCAGTTGTTCGGATACCATTGACCAGACATTCTCAATTGGTGAGAGATCTAGAGAATGTGCTGGCCAGGGCAGCAGTCGAACATTTTCAGTATCCAGAAAACCCGTACAGGACCTGCAAGATGCACTCGTGCATTATCCTGCTGAAATGTAGTGTTTCGCAGGGATCTAAAGAAGGTTAGAGCCACGGGTCGTAACACATCTGGAATGTAACGTCCACTGTTCAAAGTCCCGTCAATGCGAACAAGAGGTGACCGAGACGTGTAACCAATGGCACCCCATACCATCACGCCGCGTGATATGCCAGTAATGCGATGACGAATACACACTTCCAATGTGCGTTCACAGCGAAGTCGCCAAACACGGATGCGACCATCATGATGCTGTAAACAGAACGTGGATTCATCCGAAAAAATGATGTTTCGCCATTCGTGTACCCAGGTTCGTCGTCGAGTACACCATCGCAGGCGCTCCTGGCTGTGATGCAGCGCCAGGAGTAACCGCAGCCGTGGTCTCCGAGCTGATAGTCCATGCTGCCGCAGTCGTCGTCGTACTGTTCGTGCAGATGGTTGTCGTTTTGCAAACGTCCCCATCTGTTGTTCAGGGATCGAGACGTGGCTGCACGATCCTTACACCCATGCGGCTAAGATGCCTGTCATCTCGACTGCTAGTGATACGAGGCCGTTGGGATGGAGCACGGCGTTCCGTATTACCCTCCTGAACCCACCGATTCCATATTCTGCTAACAGTCATTGGTTCAAATGGCTCTGAGCACTACGGGACTTAACAGCTATGGTCATCAGTCCCCTAGAACTTAGAACTACTTAAACCTAACTAACCTAAGGACAGCACACAACACCCAGCCATCACGAGGCAGAGAAAATCCCTGACCCCGCCGGGAATCGAACCCGGGAACCCGGGCGTGGGAAGCGAGAACGCTACCGCACGACCACGAGATGCGGGCAAACAGTCATTGGATCCCGACCAACGCGAGCAGCAATGTCGCGATACGATAAACCGCAAACGCGATAGGCTACAATCCGACGTTAATCAAAGTCGGAAACGTGATGGTACGCAAATCTCCTCCTTACACGAGGCATCACAACAACGTTTCACCAGGCAACGCCGGTCAACTGTTGTTTGTGTATGAGAAATCGGTTGGAAACTTTCCTCATGTCAGCACGTTGTAGGTGTCACCACAGGCGCCAACCTTGTGTGATTGCTGTGAGAAGCTATTCAATTGCATATCACAGCATCTTCTTCCTGTCGATTAAATTTAGCGTCTGTAGCACGTCATCTTCGTGGTGTAGCAATTATAATGGCCAGTAGTGTATCTGTTTCAACGAAATCGAAGCGCAGAACTGCAATCCAGACAACACGCTAAGGCTCACTAATATGGCGGAGGCAGGCTTGACTTTCTCGGCGTAAGGGCGTCCCCCTACATTCTGTTCTCCTTGACAGAGTTGCCTTGCCCAAACCGAAAACAAGTCTCGTTGTGGAACACGTCTAGAGCAGGAAAGATGTTGCTCACACAAGTCGGATACATTTTCTCTTGTTCTGTCCCTCTGGTATTGCAGTGGTCTTTGTCCCAACGCTCCAGCCTTCCTGGAACGCGCCGCCGCTACTCCGGAAAAGCAAACGCGCCTCCCGTCGCGTCGTAGCGGCGAAAATTATGGAACAATCTCTAAAACCGTCGCTGAGAAATGAGGCGGACAGAGAGGCTGCCGATGGAGCAGATCTGATGTATTTGCGCGCGTCTCCGAACGACAGCTACTCTGCAATCCTCGCTGCTCTCCCCCCCCCCCCATTTCTTCCCTCCCTCCCCCCCTCCGCCCTCTGGCCCCAGAATCTGCTTCACTAGCAAGCCGCCCTTCATCGTTCGCCGGGATCCGTCCTCTTCCGCCGCCGTGGGGAAGAAAGAAAAACCGAGTCGGGCCACGAAAGAAATGGCCGTCCGTCGTCCGTGTGTACAGAGGGGTATCCGTTTCGGCGGCGCTCTGTTTGTGATGTATCGAAATGAGCTCCACCCCCGCGGCCGGCTTAACAAAGGATCGCGCGTCACAATGGAACGGTCCGCCATCGCTCAGCGACGCGCGCCCGATATATAACGCACTTGTTAGCGGTCCGTCTGGCAGGGGGGGGGGGGGGGGGGAAGACGATGCAGCGGCACTAGGAGCAAGATTCGGGGCAGCGCGAGAGGAATGAGCTAGCGGAAGCGGTAGGTGACGGGGGAACAAGTGGGAGATTAAGAGGAATGAGAGAGGGGTTGTGGAGGGAAAGCGACACGAAGAAGGCGCGTAGCGATCGTTGTGGTGCGGGGTTCGTATCTGGGAGAAGTCGGTTTCAGTTATTTCCCCTCCCACCCCCCCCCTCCCACCACCACCAACACCACTACCTTCCCCTCCTTTTTGAGTGGGGTTGTCTGCTGACAAAAACAAAAATTTGGAATCTCGTAAACTGCGATGACTTCTTACAGTACACCCACTGAGACTTGTAAAATACCCCCATTAAAGCACTCCTACCGGGACCATCCGACCGCCGTGTCATCCTCAGTGGAGGACGCGGATAGGATGGGTGTGGGGTCAGCACACCGCTCTCTCCGTCGTTATGATGGTATTCTTGACCGGAGCCGCTACTATTCGGTCGAGTAGCTCCTCAGTTGGCATCACGAGGCTGAGTGCACCTAGAAAACTGGCAACATAGTATGGTGGCCCAGAGGGTCACCCATCAAAGTGCCGGCCACGCCCGACAGCGCTTAACTTCGGTGGTATCACGGGAACCGGTGCAGCCACTGCGGCAAGGCCGTAGCAATATCTATTCCTTCTGAAAGCAACAACAATTCTGGGTAGTTACAAAGAATCATTAAAAAACAAAGCGGGCTCTCTCCTAAGATTACATCTTGAAAACAAATACAGTGAAAATCTTTATCTCACAATGACGATTATTAGTCTTTAGTAGCGAGTACGTCCTTTCCACAGACGGATGAGCTCTACCACTCCACGAGGTATGCTCTAGATGAGACGATCACGTTTTTTTTGGTGTACGAGGTCCCACTACTCAATGACAGCTTCAGTGAGGTCCTGAAGATTGTCAGGTGGATTCGGATGCTGTGCGATGGCCACGTTCAACAGGAGCCATACATGCTAAGTTGCATTCGTAAAATTACCAAATATGCAGCAACCAGTCGCAAAATCGTGTTTTATTTATTCACTTTTGCAAACCGATTTCAACTGCTTAACAGCCATCATAGGTGCTTTCAACCAATATGTGCCCTGAGTAGTAATAATGTCTTAAGCAGAGGTCAAACATAAAGTCTTTTTGTTTCTATGTTTTATGTTTGACCTCTGCTTAAGACATTATTACTCAGGGCACATATTGGTTGAAAGCACCGATGATGGCTGTTAATCAGCTGAAATCGGTTTGCAAAAGTGAATAAATAAAACATTATTTTGCGACTGGTTGCTGCATGTTTGGTAATTTTATGGTTTACGGTCGCTGCACGGCTTGAGAACCACATGGAGCCGACCATTCATAAGTTGCATTCATGTCTGCAGAATGTGCTGGCCAATACATTCAGCTGATGTTTGAAGGTATCGAGACTAGGATGAAGTCGTCACCGATTTCACGTTTGTAGGGCCTTACAGTCGTTTGTAGGCTCTCTTGGAGATATCGGGAGTCAAATTGCCGTAGTTGGGAATTAGAGGGGTCTACCGTCCCATCATTATTGCCGGCCACAACATTGCTCTTCCATCTGCAAACTTCCTGCACACATCGGCATTCCTGGCGTCATCCAGCATTTCTCTAAATCCTAACACGTCTAATGTCTGGTAGCAAACCATTCCTGGTCTCGTCAGCAAACATGACATTACTCCATTCTACAATGGTCCAATGTTGATGTGCAAGAGCCCAGGTCCATCGACTGCTTTGGTTCCCTTGGGTCAGTGCAAAACTGCTCATTGGTGTTCTCGGATGAAGATCACCCTGGTGCAATCTTCTACGCACTGTTTGGCCTGAGATACAAATCCCTGTAGCCCGGGAGAAGTAATTCCCAGTATTTCTGGCAGATCAGTCGAGCTGAAGGGAACGATCCTGCATTGGTGTTGCTTGCCACAGAAGGACGACCACTGCGAGGTCTACCGTTTTCATTTCCCATCCCTCTGTACTTTCTCCACACCTTAGACACACCACTTTGAGTGACATGTAGCCGTTCGGCAGCATCTGGCTGTGTGTGACCTGCTGAAAGCGGAGCCACAATCTTGTCTCTATCAAAGTGTTGTATGGCTCTAAGTGGCATGTTACTGCAGTGCTGAACACAACGAAGCTGTTGTTGATACTGGACCCCTTACGGTCTGCCACTGTGGCAGGAGTATGTTTATATGACTAGGAAACGGCCACAAACCATGCCAGTAGTAAATACCATCCAGTAATGGGCTATAACTGGATAACACATGAAGTGCCTAGGTCTATAAGACCTCTATCACCATAGAGTTCATTTTACTATAGTATTCCAGACTTTCGTTGAGCAGGGTATATAGCATGTTCGTGTAGTCCCTGTACCCATAGATCGAAATGGTACTCTGTATACTGGAGTGCTTACATACACACAATAAGGCCACAAGTATCCGAACACCTGCTAGTGGAAATTGCTACTGGATGTGTCCATCCTTCGCTTATATGATGGCTTGAACTGTCCTGGGGACTCACATGTGTCTGAATGTCTGTGCAGGAATGGCAACACAAGACGCAATGAAATAGGGCTCATACTGAAGCTTCTCGAAAGTCGTTTGTCCCTAGTTCTATTTGAGAGTGGAACAGCAAATAGTGGTTGATGGTACCCTCTGCCATGAATCATACGGTCGCTTATGGAGTATGTACATGGCTGTAGATGTAGAGGAACTGAAATCAGAGATGATACTGATGTTAGATGCTGTAGTCTGGAGCTAATTCGACGTTCTAATTCCTCATAGCAAAGGTGTTCCATTGGGCTCAGGCCAGGACTTTGGACAAGCCAGTCCGTTTCCGGAATGGTGTTGTCCACAAACCATCGCCTCACACATGCTGTGTTAGGGCACTGTGGTATCATCCAGAGATCATGGTGCAACACTGATGTCGATACCATAGATGTTAGTGGTGTCTCACTGTCTGCAGTTATGAATTGGAGATGCTTTTGAAGGAAAGCCTCCCTTCTTAGCACTGCAGCTCCCTTATACTGAAGTCAGTATAAGGCCGAATGTGGAAGAGCTCTGTCCACTTCGAGACTTCAGCTACGGCAGTCAGCATTATCACCTAGGACCAAAGAGTGATTAAAGTTTCAGATGAACATGTACTGTTGCTAAGAGAACAGTTTGTTAATTAGTGCATAGAGTGATGCTTTGCTAGTCCATGACAACTATAGATCACCCAATATTTATGTTGCAAAGAAGTGTATCAAAGTTGAGTACACCTTTTATTCATCTATTAAAACAGTTAACCAATACTTCCCCCCATGAACCATGGACCTTGCCGTTGGTGGGGAGGCTTGCGTGCCTCAACGATACAGATAGCCGTACCGTAGGTGCAACCACAACGGTGGGGTATCTGTGGAGAGGCCAGACAAACGTGTGGTTCCTGAAGAGGGGCAGCAGGCTTTTCAGTAGTTGCAGGGCCAACAGTCTCGATGATTGACTGATCTGGCCTTGTAGCACTAACCAAAACGGCCTTGCTGTGCTGGTATTGCGAACGGCTGAAAGCAAGGGGAAACTACAGCCGTAATTTTTCCCGAGTGCATGCAGCTTTACTGTATGGTTAAATGATGATGGCGTCCTCTTTGGTAAAATATTCCGGAGGTAAAATAGTCCCCCATTCGGATCTCCGAGCGGGGACTACTCAGGAGGACGTCGTTATCAGGAGAAAGAAAACTGGCGTTCTACGGATCGGAGCGTGGAATGTCAGATCCCTTAATCGGGTAGGTAGGTTAGAAAATTTAAAAATGGAAATGGATAGGTTAAAGTTAGATATAGTGGGAATTAGTGAAGTTCGGTGGCAGGAGGAACAAGACTTCTGGTCAGGTGATTACAGGGTTATAAATACAAAATCAAATAGGGGTAATGCAGGAGTAGATTTAATTATGAATAAAAAATAGGAGTGCGGGTTAGCTACTACAAAAAGCATAGTGAACGCATTATTGTGGCCAAGATACACACAAAGCCCATGCCTACTACAGTAGTACACGTTTATATGCCAACTAACTCTGCAGATAAAGAAATTGAAGATATGTATGATGAGATAAAAGAAATTATTCAGATAGTGAAGGGAGACGAAAATTTAATAGTCATGGGTGACTGGAATTCGAGCGGAGGAAAAGGGAGAGAAGGAAACATAGTAGGTGAATATGGATTGGGGGTAAGAAATGAAAGAGGAAGCCGTCTGGTAGAATTTTGCACAGAGCGTAACTTAATCATAGCTAACACTTGGTTCAAGAATCATAAAACAAGGTTGTATACATGGAAGAATCCTGGAGATACTAAAAGGTATCAGATAGATTATATAATGGTAAGACAGAGATTTAGGAACTAGGTTTTAAATTGTAAGACATTTCCAGGGGCAGATGTTGACTCTGACCACAATCTATTGGTTATAAACTGTAGATTAAAACTGAAGAAACTGCAAAAAGATGGGAATTTAAGGAGAAGGGACCTGGATAAACTGAAAGAACCAGAGGTTGTAGAGAGTTTCAGGGAGAGCATAAGGGAACAATTGACAGGAATGGGGGAAAGAAATACAGTAGAAGAAGAATGGGTAGCTCTGAGGGATGAAGTAGTGAAGGCAGCAGAGGAACAAGTAGGTAAAAAGACGAGGGCTAGTAGAATTCCTTGGGTAACAGAAGAAATATTGAATTTAATTGATGAAAGGAGAATATATAAAAATGCAGTAAATGAAGGAGGCAAAAAGGAATACAAACGTCTCAAAAATGAGATCGACAGGAAGTGCAAAATGGCTAAGCAGGCATGGCTAGAGGACAAATGTAAGGATGTAGAGGCTTATCTCACTAGGGGTAAGATAGATAATGCCTACAGGAAAATTAAAGAGACCTTTGGAGAAAAGAGAGCGACTTGTATGAATATCAAGAGCTCAGATGGCAACCCAGTTCTAAGCAAAGAAGGGAAGGCAGAAAGGTGGAAGGAGTATATAGTGGGTCTATAGAAGGGCGATGTACTTGAGGACAATATTATGGAAATGGAAGAGGATGTAGATGAAGATGAAATGGAAGATACGATACTGCGTGAAGAGTTTGACAGAGCACTGAAAGACCTGAGTCGAAACAAGGCCCCGGGAGTAGACAACATTCCATTAGAACTATTGACGCCCTGGGGAGAGCCAGGCCTGACAAAACTCTACCATCTGGTGAGCAAGATGTATGAGATAGGCAAAATACCCTCAGACTTCAAGAAGAATATAATAATTCCAATCCCAAAGAAAGCAGGTGTTGACAGATGTGAAAATTACCAAACTATCAGTTTAATAAGTCACAGCTGCAAAATACTAACGCGAATTCTTTACAGACGAATGAAAAACCTGTAGCAGCCGACCTTGGAGGAGATCAGTTTGGATTCCGTAGAAATGATGGAACACGTGAGGCAATACTGACCCTACGACTTATCTTAGAAGAAAGATTAAGGAAAGGCAAACCTACGTTTCTAGCATTTGTAGACTTAGAGAAAGCTTTTGACAATGTTGACTGGAGTACTCTCTTTCAAATTTTAAAGGTGGCAGGGGTAAAATACAGTGAGCGAAAGGCTATTTACAATTTGTACAGAAACCAGATGGCAGTTATAAGAGTCGAGGGGCATGAAAGGGAAGCAGTGGTTGGGAAGGGAGTGAGACAGGGTTGTAGCCTGTCCCCGATGTTATTTAATCTGTATATTGAGCAAGCAGTAAAGGAAACAAAAGAAAAATTTGGAGTGGTTATTAAAATCCAGGGAGAAGAAATAAAAACTTTGAGGTTCGCCGATGACATTGTAATTCTGTCAGAGACGGCAAAGTACTTGGAAGAGCAGTTGAACGGAATGGACAGTGTCTTGAAAGGAGGATATAATATGAACATCAACAAAAGCAAAACGAGGATAATGGAATGTAGTCGAATTAAGTCGGGTGATGCTGAGGGACTTAGATTAGGAAATGAGACACTTAAAGTAGTAAAGGGGTTTTGCTATTTGGGGAGTAAAATAACTGATGATGGTCGAAGTAGAGAGAATATAAAATGTAGACTGGCAATGGCAAGGAAAGCGTTTCTGAAGAAGAGAAATTTGTTAACATCGAATATACATTTAAGTGTCAGGAAGTCGTTTCTGAAAGTATTTGTATGGAGTGTAGCCATGTATGGAAGTGAAACATGACGATAAATAGTCTGGACAAGAAGGGAATAGAAGCTTTTGAAATGTAGTGCTACAGAAGAATGTTGAAGATTAGGTGGGTAGATCGCGTAACTAATGAGGAGGTATTAAATAGGATTGGGGAGAAGAGAAGTTTGTGGCACAACTTGACTAGAAGAAGGGATCGGTTGGTAGGACATGTTCTGAGGCATCAAGGGATCACCAATTTAGCATTGGAGGGCAGCGTGGAGGGTAAAACTCGTAGAGGGAGACCAAGAGATGGATACACTAAGCAGATTCAGAAGGATGTAGGCTGCAGTAGGTACTGGGAGATGAAGGAGCTTGCACAGGATAGAGTAGCATGGAGAGCTGCATCAAACCAGTTTCAGGACTGAAGACCACAACAACAACAACAACAACAACAACAACAACTAATACTTGGTCTGTGACAGTTAAAGAACACCTCCCAGGGCACTCAAAGAATCAACAGTCGTGGTCACGTGATTGTATTTTCTTCTGGTCACAACAGACAGGCTGTATTGCCATGCTGAAAGGATCATAGTCTCTGAACTGTTCTTCTACTGTACGAAGTACTCAATGCTGTAAAATGTACTCATCCTCTTCTGCTTTCAGCGTTTTCTTTAACACAATAAGGATGCCACACTCTAAACCCATTCCCATTCAGTAACACCAACTCTGTCATACTTCATCATTGGCGCTACACATGCTGGCGCCTAACATCCTCAAGCCGTTCACCAAGCTCAAACACCTCCATCGGATTGCCACAGGGTATAGCATGGTGTAACACTCCAAATCTCTCGTTCCCAGTCATCCACTGTCCATTGGCACCACTCTTTACACCAATTCAAGAATCTCTTAGCACTGACTGCAGAAATGTTGTAAGATGGCGAGTTGAGCTAACCGACCTTCTGGACCCATGAAGATACAAACTGCTCCCCATGAACTCTGATATGGAAATGTATGGGAATAAATCTGTCACGCAATGGATCATATAATTAGAAAAGAACTGTTCCATCATAAATGGGTCCTGGATGTTGATTCTCACACAAAATCATTAGGGATCAATAATTGGAGGAGTAAACTATATACTGGATTGAAAGTCTAGACCCAAATTATCCCTAACTTTATTTGCTCTTGATGATCAAACACATAAAAGGGAAAATCTACACATTAATACGAATAATAAGGTTACAAGGAAAAACTATAGGGCTGACTAGTCTTTGGCAGTGAAATTGTTTAAATGAGTACTAGATCAGGTTGGCAAAGTTCACAAGGAGTGGGTAAGATGTGACAGGCACTTACCTGGACTGATGGTTCTCTAACATGCATAACTGTCGTTGTTTGTCCAATGATCGCTCCAATCATACGAAGTGAAATGGAGTAAACTCTATATGCGAGTGCCTAAACCTGCTCAATAATGTATGAGCTCCCGATTACTAGACAATAAACTGAATCGCGTTGCCTAACCATGCATATGACGACAAGAATCCCATGGTAAACCAAGCTGAAAGTTGTTGTAGTCAGATTCGGCGACTCAAGGGGACAAGACATGCATCAGGTGCAGCCTGCCAGTGGTTGCACCTCGTACTGGGGCTGTGATGAGTTGATTCTTGAGATAGCTGGCTGCCTGCTTCCATACCTCAACACAGACAGCTCACCTGCCTGCATATCTCCGTCCACAGTTCTTCTTGCCCCAAGCCACATTCGCAGAAAGAGTGTTCTCAAAATTCTATATAGCTCCACACAAAGTCAGCCCAAATAAGAATCGTTGGGCCAGTCATTAATCAATACAATTTTTCTCAATTACACCAACACATCACCTAACAGAGCTCTTTCATCCCCACTCCCTCATCCCCCCCCCCCCCCCCAAATGTTCTGCGTTCCCATGGATGAAATTTTCAGAACCAAACGTCCAAACTCAAACCTAGCTGTTTCTAGTTGGCCAATGAGCTGCCTTCCCACATTGCAAATGAAAGAAATTGTCAGTCTACATGGAGTGGAATGTGGATGGCATCAAACCTTCCCACAAGTATAAGAAGAAACCTTTTTCAACAATGACTGGGCATGGCTTCCTAAGAGATGGCTATCCCTCAGCCAGCCCTGCCCTCCTCAGTTTTGGCAGATGAATCAAAATGTCCTTTGAGCAAAGATCCTGACATGTAAAATAACTTACTTTCCATTGGCCAAGGGCATGTGATTATCCCACAGACCAAGTTTCTCAGAAAAAATCCAGACCACACACCAAGGGGCTGAACTTCTGAAGAGTTTTGCATATATCTGGCTGGTGCCATTGCTGACATGACTGCGTATCTAATGATACTTACCTGGCAGTGAGCATTCAGGCCAATGCCACATGCTTATAGTAGCCCTTCCTTCAGAGCCACCCATTCACAGGTCGACCATTCGATGGAGTGGTTCTGCCTTGACACGTTTACCTTTGTATGGGCGATTTTATAGTGGTTGAGTGGGCGACTTTGTGAGGATCAGGTCTATGGTGTGGGTGCTTTGGCTTCATCAGCATGCTGCTACCTGCTAGACCTGACAACTAACTGCCACTCCATACTCCATCCATTCCCTTTCTATAATATAACTGAGTAGGATTCCGCTGTCAGAGTCAGTCGACATAAACGTTTTCTGGGTATGGTTGTTGTTGTTGTTGTGGTCTTCAGTCCTGAGACTGGTTCGATGCAGCTCTCCATGCTACTCTATCCCGTGCAAGCTTCATCATCTCCTAGTAGCTACTGCAACCTACATCCTTCCGAATCTGCTTAGTGTATTCATCTCTTGGTCTCCCTCTACGATTTTTACCCTCCACGGTGCCCTCCAATGCTAAATTTGTGATCCCTTGATGCCTCAAAACATGTCCTACCAACCGATCCCTTCATCTAGTCAAGTTGTGCAACAAACTTCTCTTCTCCCCAATCCTATTCAATACCTCCTCATTAGTTACGTGATCTACCCACCTTATCTTCAGCATTCTTCTGTAGCACCACATTTCGAAAGCTTCTATTCTCTTCTTGTCCAAACTAGTTATCGTCAATGTCTCATTTCCATACATGGCTACACTCCATACAAATACTTTCAGAAACGACTTCCTGACACTTAAATCTATACTCGATGTTAACAAATTTCTCTTCTTCAGAAACGCTATCCTTGCCATTGCCAGTCTACATTTTATATCCTCTCTACTTCGACCATCATCAGTTATTTTACTCCCTAAATAGCAAAACACTTTTACTACTTTAAGTGTCTCATTTCCAAATCTAATTCCCTCAGCATCACCCGACTTAATTTGACTACATTCCATTATCCTCGTTTTGCTTTTGTTGATGTTCATCTTATATCCTCCTTTCAAGACACTGTCCATTCCGTTCAACTGCTCTTCCAAGTCCTCTGCTGTCTCTGACAGAATTACAATGTCACCGGCGAACCTCAAAGTTTTTACTTCTTGTCCATGAATTTTAATACCTACTCCGAATTTTTCTTTTGTTTCCTTTACTGCTTGCTCAATATACAGATTGAATAACATCGGGAAGAGGCTACAACCCTGTCTCACTCCTTTCCCAACCACTGCTTACCTTTCATGCCCCTCGACTCTTATAACTGCCATCTGGTTTCTGTATAAATTGTAAATAGCCTTTCGCTCCCTGTATTTTACCCCTGCCACCTTCAGAATTTGAAAGAGAGTTTTCCAGTTAACAATGTCAAAAGCTTTCTCTAAGTCTACAAATGCTAGAAACGTAGGTTTGCCTTTTCTTAATCTTTCTTCTAAGATAAGTCGTAAGGTCAGTATTGCCTCACGTGTTCCAACATTTCTACAGAATCCAAACTGATCTTCCCCGAGGTCGGCTTCTACCAGTTTCTCCATTCCTCTGTAAAGAATTCGCGTTAGTATTTTGCAGCTGTGACTTATTAAACTGATAATTCGGTAATTTTCACATCTGTCAACACCTGCTTTCTTTGGGATTGGAATTATTATATTCTTCTTGAAGTCTGAGGGTATTTCGCCTGTCTCATACATTGTGCTCACCAGATGGTAGAGTTTTGTCATGTCTGGCTCTCCCGAGGCCATCAGTAGTTCTAATGGAATGTTGTCTACTCACGGGGCGTTGTTTCGACTCAGGTCTTTCAGTGCTCTGTCAAACTCTTCACGCAGTATCTTATCTCCCATTTCGTCTTCATCTATATCCTCTTCCATTTCCATAATATTGTCCTCAAGTACATCGCCCTTGTATAAACCCTCTATATACTCCTTCCACCTTTCTGCCTTCCCTTTTTTGCTTAGAACTGGGTTGCCATCTGAGCTCTTGATATTCATACAAGTGGTTCTCTTCTCTCCAAAGGTCTCTTTAATTTTCCTGTAGGCAGTATTTATCTTACCCCTAGTGAGATAAGCCTCTACATCCTTACATTTGTCCTCTAGCCATCCCTGCTTAGCCATTTTGCGCATCCTGTCGATGTCATTTTTGAGACGTTTGTATTACTTTTTGCCTGCTTCATTTACCGCATTTTTATATTTTCTCCTTTCATCAACTAAATTCAATATTTCTTCTGTTACCCAAGGATTTCAATTAGCCCTCGTCTTTTTACCTACTTGATCGTCTGCTGCCTTCACTATTTCATCCCTCAGAGCTACCCATTCTTTTTCTACTGTATTTCTTTCCCCCATTCCTGTCAATTGTTCCCTTATGCTCTCCCTGAAACTCTCTACAACCTCCGGTTCTTTCAGTTTATCGAGGTCCCATCTCCTTAAATTCCCACCTATTTGCAGTTTCTTCAGTTTCAATCTGCAGTTCATAACCAATAGATTGTGGTCAGAATCCACATCTGCCCCAGGACATGTCTTACAATTTAAAACCTGGTTCCTAAATCTCTGTCTTACCAGTATATAATCTATCTGATACCTTTTAGTATCTCCAGGATTCTTCCAGGTATACAACCTTCTTTTATGATTCTTGAACCAAGTGTTAGCTATGATTAAGTTATGCTCTGTGCAAAATTCAACAAGGCGGCTTCCTCTTTCATTCCTTCCCCCCAATCCATATTCCCCTACTATGTTTCCTTCTCTCCCTTTTCCTACTGACGAATTCCAGTCACCCATGACTATTAAATTTTCGTCTCCCTTCTCTACCTGAATAATTTCTTTTATCTCGTCATACATTTCATCTATTTCTTCATCATCTGCAGAGCTAGTTGGCATATAAACTTGTACTACTGTAGTAAGTATGGGCTTTGTGTCTATCTTGGCCACAATAATGCGTTCACTATGCTTTGTAGTAGCTAACCCGCACTCCTATTTTTTATTCATTATTAAACCTACTACTGCATTACCCCTATTTGATTTTGTATTTATAACCCTGTAATCACCTGACCAAAAGTCTTGTTCCTCCTGCCACCGAACTTCACTAATTCCCACTATATCTAACTTTAACCTATCCATTTCCCTTTTTAAATTTTCTAACCTACCTACCCGATTAAGGGATCTGACATTCCACGCTCCGATCCGTAGAACGCCAGTTTTCTTTCTCCTGATAACGACGTCCTCCTGAGAAGTCCCCGCCCGGTGATCCGAATGGGGCCTATTTTACCTCCGGAATATTTTACCAAAGAGGACGCCATCATCATTTAATCATACAGTAAAGCCGCATGTCCTCGAAAAAAATTGCGGCTGGTACCGTGTCATATTGTATAAAACTACTGCTGCTGGAGACCCAGAAGAACACCGCTGCATCCATGGCTGAAATGTTGGTTTTTCTCCAGCACCAGTGTATTATACATTATGACGTGGTACCATGCCCAGGAAACTTTTATGCCGTCATTCCCTTTCTGTTTTGTCATAGTAAAAGTTGCCACAGCATTAGAAGCAGGAGGTTCCACCACACAGTCATAGTGTGACCAGACACTGTCAGATGGGTCGGCAACTTGCTCCATGGAGGGCTGGATTAGCTGATCAGCCAGCCAATCCTTACCCCATGACAAGTTGGTTTGTCTTGACAAACTATCCACTGTGTAGGCGATTTTATAGCTATTGGGTCTGAGGTCTAGGTGCGTCAGCTCCACTAGTGCACCACTACCTCCTAGCCCTAACTGTTACCTGCCACCTGACACCCTTCCCTTTGCTTTATATTTTGACACAGTGCAAGCTGCATGTGACTGGTGACAGCTAGGGTCCACCATGCAGTGAGCCCAGACACACTCAGATGGATTGGTGGGAGAGGGTGGCTTTGGCAGACTAGTCAGCTTGTGGATGGGTGGCTGGGTGGCTTTAGAAGCAGCCTCAACTCCTAGAGATGCAGCCACTGCCTGCAACTTAGTTTCCCTCCTGCCTGGCATGCCTCGCCCATGAATGCAACTAAATATACACAACAAAGAATTAATTCAGGTGCATGTTAGCATCTCTACTTTAGCAGCCGCTACCATTATCCATGATATCAAGACATATATTTACCAAGCAGCACATTCACCACTGAGGTATTCATATAAAAGCAAGGATATATAAACTACACTCCTGGAAATTGAAATAAGAACACCGTGAATTCATTGTCCCAGGAAGGGGAAACTTTATTGACACATTCCTGGGGTCAGATACATCACATGATCACACTGACAGAACCACAGGCACATAGACACAGGCAACAGAGCATGCACAATGTCGGCACTAGTACAGTGTATATCCACCTTTCGCAGCAATGCAGGCTGCTATTCTCCCATGGAGACGATCGTAGAGATGCTGGATGTAGTCCTGTGGAACGGCTTGCCATGCCATTTCCACCTGGCGCCTCAGTTGGACCAGCGTTCGTGCTGGATGTGCAGACCGCGTGAGACGACGCTTCATCCAGTCCCAAACATGCTCAATGGGGGACAGATCCGGAGATCTTGCCGGCCAGGGTAGTTGACTTACACCTTCTAGAGCACGTTGGGTGGCACGGGATACATGCGGACGTGCATTGTCCTGTTGGAACAGCAAGTTCCCTTGCCGGTCTAGGAATGGTAGAACGATGGGTTCGATGACGGTTTGGATGTACCGTGCACTATTCAGTGTCCCTTCGACGATCACCAGTGGTGTACGGCCAGTGTAGGAGATCGCTCCCCATACCATGATGCCGGGTGTTGGCCCTGTGTGCCTCGGTCGTATGCAGTCCTGATTGTGGCGCTCACCTGCACGGCGCCAAACACGCATACGACCATCATTGGCACCAAGGCAGAAGCGACTCTCATCGCTGAAGACGACACGTCTCCATTCGTCCCTCCATTCACGCCTGTCGCGACACCACTGGAGGCGGGCTGCACGGTGTTGGGGCGTGAGCGGAAGACGGCCTAACGGTGTGCGGGACCGTAGCCCAGCTTCATGGAGACGGTTGCGAATGGTCCTCGCCGATACCCCAGGAGCAACAGTGTCCCTAATTTGCTGGGAAGTGGCGGTGCGGTCCCCTACGGCACTGCGTAGGATCCTACGGTCTTGGCGTGCATCCGTGCGTCGCTGCGGTCCGGTCCCAGGTCGACGGGCACGTGCACCTTCCGCCGACCACTGGCGACAACATCGATGTACTGTGGAGAACTCACGCCCCACGTGTTGAGCAATTCGGCGGTACGTCCACCCGGCATCCCGCATGCCCACAATACGCCCTCGCTCAAAGTCCGTCAACTGCACATACGGTTCACGTCCACGCTGTCGCGGCATGCTACCGGTGTTAAAGACTGCGATGGAGCTCCGTATGCCACGGCAAACTGGCTGACACTGACGGCGGCGGTGCACAAATGCTGCGCAGCTAGCGCCATTCGACGGCCAACACCGCGGTTCCTGGTGTGTCCGCTGTGCCGTGCGTGTGATCATTGCTTGTACAGCCCTCTCGCAGTGTCCGGAGCAAGTATGGTGGGTCTGACACACCGGTGTCAATGTGTTCTTTTTTCCATTTCCAGGAGTGTATATCAGTGCAAAGTTAACTGACATGTTTCACTGTGTGGTTTATGATGATCTTCTAGGCCCTTGTACCCCATTCTTTTCAGTTTCATTTTGGACCTTGTACTGGCTGGGTGTCAGATAGCACTTTCAAACTCAAGACTGATTCCTTATGCTCACTTCATAGGATTTTGTATAACCACCATCTGCAGGCCTTGACAGTCCCTATCTGTTATTGGATGAGGTCTGCATGCTCTAATACTAGCTGTAGTTTAGCTTGGCTCATTTTTCAGTGTACCATTTATTTGGACCATTTTCCTCTCCATGGAAAGAATGTTTAAGACGCCTCTATGCCTTATATTCTTGTCTTCGTCGCGCCTTTGAGAGTTATACAGAGGTGGTTGTAGTATATTCCTAGATTAATAGATTTATGGGGTTTTTGAAGCTTACTGAGTACACTTTCATGAGGCAGTTTGTTTCTTTCTTGAAGCATTGCATGGGGGCTTAATTAAATATAATGCAAATAATTTTAGTTTTGTATGTCCGATTACGCTGTGTCTCGTAATCGGTTGGCCCCGACTAGTATTATTACGCTATCTGACTGCAAAGAACAACAACAAGAATGAAATGAAATTTTTTGTTAACACAATTAATTAATTAAGTCCCCAGCAACTATAAAACCTACTAAACCAAAGCATAAGTATAACTGTTCTGTGTGTGGAAGTATGACTCAACGGACATCTGGCACGGTTCTTCTTCAACAAGACAAGAATTTTTTTATACCAACTTTACTGACGTGATAAAAGAAAATTAGAAATACGATAATTGCGTAAGGAAAGCAGAATTAAACTCTAATACAAGAACACACGCCAGATGCTTTGTTGACTGAACCTGTAATGACGCATTATTTAGGACACTAAAATAAAAACAAACTGAGTTAATTACCTCATTTATATTGATGAAAATCATTCTAATCCTTACATTATATCTCAACCAGAACTCTCCAATATCACATCTCAGCAAGCACTGCCTAATAGCACATCTCAACAAACACTCTCTGCTACAACATCTCAGCACAAACTACCACGAGACCTCGACAGGCACTGACTTCTGCGAGTTCTTAACAGGCACTGACTTCTACGAGTTCTTAACAGGCACTGGCTACCACGAGCTCTCTCCAAGCACTGACTTCTACGAGCTCTCGACAAGCACTGTGGAGGCGGCTTAATAATACTCTTTGGCGCAATCTCTGGCGCAGTGGCTCAGTGTAGCCACCTTTCAGCATTTTCCACTTCACTTCTTCCAGCATATGATACTCCGCCATGGGTCAAACAAAGCTGTGACAACTGGTGCTACGAAACTGTTTTGCAAACAATTTGACTGCATTTCCCTAGTACTTTACTGATGAACAGAAGTCTGCCACTGGCTTTATTCACTTTCACACCCAGATATTTTTATGAGTTGACCCTTTCCAGCTGTGGTCTATTGATATACACATACATCTACATAGTTACTCCTTAAACCACCCTATAGTGCGTGGGGGATGGCCACCTTTACCACTTCCTTTAATGTTCCACTCACAAATATAGCGAGAGAAAAATTATATGCATCTGTATGAGCCCTGATTTCTCTATGATGATGATGATGATGATGATGATGATGATGATGATGATGATGATGACAACACACAGTCCCTGAGCAGAGCAAATCCCCAACTCGCCTGAATTCTCGAATCTTATCTTCGTCGTCTTTACGCACAGCATATGTTGGGGCAGTAGGATGGTTCGGCAGTGAGCTTCATATGCCGACTCTCTAAATTTTCTCACTAGTATTCCCAGAAAGTAAGTCGCCTTTCCTCCAGGGACTCCAACTTGGGTTCCCACAGCATCTCCGTAACACGTGTTTTTGAACCTACCGGCAACAAATGTAGCACCCCACCTCTGAAATTCTTCGATGTCATCCTTCAATCTGACCTAATACGTACCCCAAACACTCATGCAGTACTCAAGAATACGGCGCACTAGCGTCATATATGCGGCCTCTATTACAGGTGAAACACTCTTTCCTCAAATTTTCACAATAAACCGTAATCGCCAATTCGCCTTCACTACCACAGACCTCACATGCTCATTCCATTTCATATCGCCCTGCAACGTTACTCTCGCACATTTAGATGACTTGACTGTGTCAAGCAGGACACTGCTAATACTGTAACACTATATGTTTGTTCTTCCTTGTCATCCGCATTAATTTACATTTTTCCACATTTAGAGCTAGCTGCCATTTATCAAACCAACTAGACATTTTGTCTAAGTCGTATCTTCCTACAGTCGACGCCTTACCGTTCACCATAGCGTCATCAGCAAACAACCTGATATTGCTGCCCACCCTGTCCGCCAAATCACTTACATACGTACAGAACAGAAGCAGACCTATAACACTTTCCTGTGACACTCCTGATGATACCCGTGTCCCCGATGAACATTCGTCATCGGGGACAACATACTGGGGTCTATTAATTAAGAAGTCTTCGAGCCGCTCTCACATCTGTGAACTTATGTCATAGGCTCGTGCCTTGTAAAATTTTGCACATTACAAAAAGAAACACAGTAACCTATGACTGCAATCTACATTTCTTTTACGTTTAAAGCAAGTTCCTTCAGATTGCACCACTTGGATACTTTATTGAGCTGTGATTGAATATTTGTGCTGTCTGTTTTAGAGAGTACTCCGTTATAAATAATGGCATCACCTGCGAAATGTCTGAGATTATTACTGTGGCAAAACTGGGAAGTAGAATGCGAATCTGGGATCGATTCTTTGAGATGAGTTACATTTGCATTAACAACACTTTTATTGGAATAACAACATTAAGTTCCCTCCATATCACGATTTTAGTCTTGAAATTTGAGCTGGGCTCTGTTAAATCACACGCAAAACCATGTACCATTGACAGTTGTAGGAACCAAGCCCAGTACACCTCTTAACAACTATAGCAACTTAACAACTACATACACACCATGCTTAACAAGCAGAGCATTATTAAAAATGCATCTTAATTGTAGTAAAACTAATGTTTAAGACAGAACTTAAAACATTAAGCAACAGGGAGCGCAATGTAGTACACTTCATTCAACACAAACGGTTCCAATATGCTTCAGCTTTGAGTAGAACAGGTGCGTCTTTCCATGCGTCAATCACAGTGGCTGGCAAACAGCGTTGTGTTGTCTCTTGATAAGCAACGACCAGATGTTTCCGGTGGACATGAAAGCTTCAGAACGGACTGGCCATGAGAATGCTCGAACCTCTTCTGTATCGATGTAAGTAACGACAACACGCACAACGTGTGGTCCTGCTTATTTATCTAGCTGAAAGATAACATTACGAAAACCTGTAAGATAAGGCACAGTCGTCGGCCTTAAGACGCCTTCAAAGAGGGCTATAAGATGAACATCAACAAAAGCAAGACGAGATAATGGAATACAGTCGAATTAAATCAAGTGAAGCTGAGAGAATTTGATTAGGAAATGAAACACTTAAAGTAGTAGATGAGTTTTGGCATTTTGGGAACAAAATAACTAATGATGACCGAAGCAGAGAGGATATGAAGACTGGCAATAGCAAGGAAAGCGTTTCTGAAGAAGAGAAATTTGTTAATATCGGCTATAGATTTAAGTGTCAGGAAGTCGTTTCTGAAAGTATTTGTATGGTGTGGAGCCATGTATGGAAGTGAAACGTGGACGATAACTAGGTTAGACAAGAAGAGAATAGAAGGTGTCGAAATGTGGTGCTATAGAAGAATGCTGAAGATTAGATGGGTAGATCACGTAATTAATGATGTATTGAATAGAATTGGCAAGAAGAGGAATTTGTGGCACAGCTTGACTAGAAGAAGGGATCGGTTGGTAGGACATGTTCTGAGGCATCAAGGGATCACCAATTTGGTACTGGAGGGCAGCGTGGAGGGTAAAAATTGTAGAGGGAGACCAAAAGATGAATACACTAAACAGATTCAGAAGGATGTAGGTTGCAGTAGGTACTGGGAGATGAAGAAGCTTGCACAGAATAGAGTAGCATGGAGAGCTGCATCAAACCAGTCTCTGGGCTGAAGACCACGACAACAACAACAACAACAACAACAATATGTATGTCGAAAACAACCGTTGTACGAAAATATGTTTTTCCTATACAGATTTTATGTTATTACATACGCGAATGTTACAAAAATGGTTGAAATGGCTCTGAGCACTATGGGACTTAACATCTATGGTCATCAGTCCCCTAGAACTTGGAACTGCTTAAACCTAACTAACGTAAGGAAAGCACACAACACCCAGTCATCACGAGGCAGAGAAAATCCCTGACCCGTGAATGTTACATTAACAATATTTGGATCCCAGGGAAATTTTACTGGATCGCAATGACAGTGTACCATTGACCAGTTCCATTACAAATTTGGAGAAAATAAATGAAAGTCAAATGGACATTTGATACAAAAATGAAGGCGTGACACTACAATACCAAGGGAAACAAGGGGAACTTAACACGTAAGACAGTCTAGAATGGGTATACGAAAAAAGATATTTTGTAGTGTGTTATTGTTTTGGTCACGCGCACAGGGCATGCCAGTACGTTCAGACGGCAGACGGAAGAAGTCAGTTTCTCCAGCAGCGACGGTGCGAACGGAGACGGATGGACGTAGTTTGTTACCGCAATCTGCGAAACTCATCTCGGCATGCCGCGCCCTCTTAATTGGCTATAAAATGGAGTTATTAATATCGAGCAACAGCTACAGCGAAAAACAAACGCGCGGGAAATCGATGTCATTAGGTGGTAATGGTGCGGGGCGCCGCTTCTTATTGTGGCCGACTAAGGGCTGACAGAAAACACTTGCAGCAGATGGTGGGGCGGAGCGGCGGTGCGTCCTCTTACGTTCGCTGGTTTAGCAGCTTGCAGCAGCACCAGCAGACGCAGTTACACCACGCCAGCGGTCCTCTCATATACAGGGTGGGCCATTGATAGTGACCGAGCCAAGTGTTTCACGAAATAAGCATCAAACGAAAAAACTACAAAGAACAAAACTGAAGGGGGAAAACAGATAGCGCTATGGTTGGCCCGCTGGATGGCGCTGCCATAGGTCAAACGGATATCAACTGCATTTTTTTAAAAATGAACCCCCATCTTCTATTACATATTTTTGTAGTAGGTAAAGAAATAAGAATGTTTTAGTTGGCCCACTCTTTTCGCTTTGTGATAGATGGCGCTCTAATAGTCACAAACGTATAAGTACGTGGTATCACGTAACATTCTGCCAGTGCGGACGCTATTTGCTTCGTGATACATTACCCGTGTCAAAATGGACCGTTTACACATTATGGAAAAGGTCGATATCGTGTTGATGTATCGCTACTGTGATCAAAATGCCCAACGGGCGTGTGCTATGTATGCTGCTCGGTATCCTGGACGATATCATCCAAGTGTACGGACCGTTCGCCGGATAGTTACGTTATTTAAGGAAACAGGAAGTGTTCAGCCACATGTGAAACGTCAGTCACGACCTGCAACAAATGATGATGCCTATGTAGGTATTTTAGCTGCTGTCGCGGCTAATCCGCACATCAGTAGCAGACAAATTGCTCGAGAATCGGGAATCTCAAAAATGTCGGTGTTGAGAATGCTACATAAACGTCGATTGCACCTATTATATCTCTTAAAAGAAATGATGTAACTATTTATTTAGAGGAAACACTCTCCTAGTAAATTTGTTTGTCCTTTGATTTATCGTGATCTGTTACTGATTTTTAGTGGAGTTAGTTTTTACTTTTACCTTTCAAAAAAATACAAAAGAGATATAATAAGCAAAATAATGAATTACGTAGGTTGCCAATTACGTATTATATCTGCTTTTATCGAGCGCCAGGCTCCCAACAAATTACTGTAAATGCAATAGCGTAGTATTACTCAGCTCCATATTACTATCACAGAGCCCGTGTTCCCGGGTTCGATTCCCGGCGGGGTCAGGGATTTTCTCTGCCTCGTGATGGGTGGGTGTGTTGTGTCATGTCCTTAGGTTTGTTAGGTTTAAGTAGTTCTAAGTTCTAGGGGACTGATGACCATAGATGTTAAGTCCCATAGTGCTCAGAGCCATACTATCACAGAAAATAGACAAGTTTTAATAAAATTATTTCACTGGATTCCTTCAATTAACCTCACTGAATATTTTTACATAATTTCTTCCGCTCCGGCTATCAGACATTGTGCTGTGAAAAAATATTTTTGAATGTACGCGTAATGGCGGCTAATTGTTAACAGTCAGAGATCACTGTTACTCGCTCCGCAGCAGCTGGAAACATGCTAAATAATTTTCATTAAATATTCTTTGTATAAGATAAATGTGGCATAGGTTCTTGAAATAACTTACGGATATCACTTTATACTAATGTATTCTTACTATGACACAGTTTACACCATTAAATATTTGCAATTACGTTACGACAGAAAAAATGCTAGCACAGCACAATAGTTTGCGTACCTTATTCCAGCTAACACCAGAACGAACAGAACAAAACAGACTAGAGAGAAGAATGAGCATTGCATTGTATTTTATACTCTTACAGAGATAATATTTCTTTTAATTACTTACACATTATAATCTCATACAATAAAAATGTCTTTTCTGAATCTATCGATCTATATTGTATATTTTTACAGTTAGTGTTATTACCTTTCGCAGATAAATCGATGTTTGCAATTCATTTTCAGTCACATACAGTAATTTTTATTTATGTTTCACCTCGATAATGGTGAATATTGCAAAAGGGACGCTACACACCCTTACCATATTTATATGCACAAGAGATTGCATGGCGACGACTTTGAACCTCGTGTACAGTTCTGCCACTGGGAACAACAGAAATTACGGGACGATGACAGATTTTTTGCACGGGTTCTATTTAGCAGACGAAGCGTCATTCACCAACAGCGGTAACGTAAACCGGCATAATATGCACTACTGGGCGACGGAAAATCCACGATGGCTGCGACAAGTGGAACATCAGCGACCTTGGCGGGTTAATGCATGGTGCGGCATTATGGGAGGAAGGATAATTGGCCCCATTTTATCGATGGCAATCTAAATAGTGCAATGTATGCTGATTTCCTATGTAATATTCTACCGATGTTACTACGGGATGTTTCGCTGCATGACAGAAAGGCGATGTACTTCCAACATGGTGGATGTCCGGCACATAGCGCGCGTGCGGTTGAAGCGGTATTGAATAGCATATTTCATGACAGGTGGATTGGTAGTCGAAGCACCATACCATGGCCCGCACGTTCACCGGATCTGACGTCCCCGGATTTCTTTCTGTGGGGGAAAGTTGAAGGATATTTGCTATCGTGATCCACCGACAACGCCTGACAACATGCGTCAGCACATTGTGAATGCATGTGTGAACATTACGGAAGGCGAACTACTCGTTGTTGGCAGGAATGTCGTTACACATATTGCCAAATGCATTTAGGTTGACGGAGATCATTTTCATTCTAGAAACATCCCCCAGGCTGTGGCTAAGCCATGTCTCCGCAATATCCTTTCTTTCAGGAGTGCTAGTTCTGCAAGGTTCGCAGGAGAGCTTCTGTAAAGTTTGGAAGGTAGGAGACGAGGTACTGGCAGAAGTAAAGCTGTGAGGACGGGGCGTGAGTCGTGCTTGGGTAGCTCAGTTGGTAGAGCACTTGCCCGCGAAAGGCAAGGGTCCCGAGTTTGAGTCTCGGTTCGGCACACAGTTTTAATCTGCCTGGAAGTTTCATATCAGCGCACACTCCGCTGTAGACTGAAAATTTCATTCTAGAACGATTTATAAACATGTTCATTAGGCGGCATTTCACCTAACCTCCTAAATAAGACGTTTTATTGAGTGCTCATTTGCGTGATTTCGATGATGAAGCAATGTTTAGGAAGAGCTAGACAGTTCTTGTAATGTCCACAAAGTACGGTGTAGGTATATTGTACTAATTAATATAAAATTTTCAAAAAATGAATATTCTTTCTTCATAATTATGGTTTTTACATTTCTAATATTCATATTTTCTGAATGTACAGTAATACGCCATGAAGAGCACGAACAGATCTTGGTCGACGTACGCGGAGTAGTCAGGCTGTAAGGAACATAAGAGCATCAGACAAACACTCGGTGCAGAATGCAGACGCACGAGACCGAATGGCAAAGGTGTGTGCAACTGAAAGTCACGAGCAATGCAACAAACCCCTTGTTGCTTGGACGTGTCTCGTTTCAAATTATATTTTGGGGATGGACGTCTACGGGTATGGAGAAAACTTGATCAAACCATGGACCCTGCATGTAAGCAGGGAACTGTTCAAGCTGGTGGAGGCTCTGTAATGGGGGTGTACAGCTTGTGTGATACGGGACCCCTGATAAGTGTAGATAGGACTCTGACAGGGGACACATATGTAAGCATCCTGCCTGCTCACCTGCACCCATTCATGACCATTGTGCGTTCCGTCGGACTTGGGAAATTCCAGCCGCACAATGCGACACCCCACATGTCCAGAAGTGCTACACAGTGGCTCCAGGAACACTCTTCTGATTTAAACACTTTCGCTGGCCACCAAACTTCCCAAACATGATCATTATTGAGGGTTCATGGGATGCTGTTAAACGTAAATGTCGTGTGACTAGGGCCTTCCGTCGGGTAGACCGTTCGCCGGGTGCAAGTGTAACGATTTGACGCCACTTCGGCGACTTGCGCGTCGAAGGGGATGACATCATGATGATTAGGGCAGCACAACACCCAGTCCCTGAGCGGAGAAAATCTCCGACACAGCCGGGAATCGAACCCAGGCACTTAGGATTGACATTCTGTCCCGCTGACCACTCAGCTACCGGGGGTGAACAACGCGCTGTTGAGAACAGTTCTCCACCCCCTCGTACTCTTACGGATTAAAGGACAGCCCTGCAGGATTCATGGTGTCAGTTCCATCCAGCACTACTTCAGACATTAGTCGAGTTCATACCACACCGTGTTGCGGCATTTCTGTGTGCTCGCGGGGGCCCTACACGGTATTAAGCAGGTGTACCAATTTCTTTGGCTCTTCAGTGTGGAAATTCAGTACATGCTGAAATATTTCTATACGTCTATCCTGAATCACAGCGCCAGATTTGCACCTGGTGACCGAAACTGGTTTTTACTGCGTAAATCACTTCTGAGAATCATTTGGAGTATCTACCAATTTTCGGTGCCATACGATAATTACAGTCGACGTTGGACCTCTGTGTGTAGCTGCACTTTATTGACAACCACCGGTATGAGGTCAAGGTGGTTCAGTCATATATAAATTCTATGGTCGATATGTAAATAGATTAAAAGAAGCGAAGCAGTGTGAGTTCTCAGGTTTATCTCTCGCTGTTAATTCGGTGCTAGTAATTGCCGGCCGGGGTGGCCGAGCGGTTCTAGGCGCTACAGTCTCGAACTGCGCGATCGCTACGGACGCAGGTTCGAATCCTGCCTCGGGCATGGATGTTAGTTAGGTTTATGTAGTTCTAGGGGACTGATGACCTCAGAAGTTTAGTTCCATAGTGCTCAGAGCCATTTGAACCATTTTTGATACTAAGGCAGAGTCAATCATTTACTATATCTTACTTTGATACAGCAAGGAACTCGAAACCCTGTTACAGCAGCATGGAAAGGACGCCCAAATAGTCGTCAGTATATGATTAAACATCAAAAGATGATTGGACACAGATAATCTGACAGTCTGACGAATAACCGTTAGCGCGTGCAACCACACACGCATAGTGTGGGAAATACACAGTGTCTAGAAGGCAGGTTGCTCCTGCACTGATCCAACCCCACTGTCGAGATCGGCCTGCGGGAAGAAATAAAAAAAAAAATGGTCCGAGAAGGAGCGACGGCGCAGAAAAGCAACGAACGGCCTGGGACAGAATACTGGACCGCCGGAGCGGAATCTTACAAAAGATGACGAATCACGGCCTCATCCGAGAATAGCTGTACTTACAATTATGCGCATCAAGGCGAGCGAGCAGAGGGTGGGGCATTTTATTTCCATGAGCATTAGGCGGTCGCGCGCGCTGCAAGAAGGGGCCTCCTGTGTTAGTCTTGGCGACGTTGATGGGTCGTCGCGAGATGGATGCTGTTCAGGTCTTGTAAGGGGGGGGGGGGGGAGAGGAGGAGTGGGGGGGAGGGTTGCTTGCTGCGATGCGAGATTTTTCTGACGAGGAAGAGACGCAGGGCGGTTGTTGGCGTGGGGTCACGAGGGATGGGGGGTTGCTTCGCCGCGGAGAAAGAGGGCAGTGTCCCGGCACGGGGTGGAAAAAAAAAAGGAGAAGAAAAATTGTACGTGGAATGAAAGATGCAGAACCTCGCCGTGACGCGCGCTGGCTGCTGCTCTAGGGGTTGGAGTAGTGGCAGGGGGTGGAGCGGGGGGTTGCGGGGGTGGATTCTGGCCGCTGGGAGAAGTGGCAGGAAAAATGCGAAGGCTCTGCGCTTCTGGAAGGGGATGGAGCGACCCGCGGCGAAAAATACAAAAAAAAGGGGGGGAGGTGGCTGAGTGGTGTAAGGGGGGGGTGCAGCTGTGGGGAGGCACAAGGAGACCCCTCTGTGTGTGTGTGTGTGTGTGTGTGTGTGTGTGTGTGTGTTTGCGTCCCGGCGCGATTTTTCTCGCGGCAGCGGGATTTTTCAGCGTCTGCCCGAACAGTAGGAGGGCTCTTAGATGCGGCCAGCTACTGGTTCGGAGCTACCGTTTGCGGAAGACGAGGAGGTGGGGAATTTTTGGACGCCCAGCGTGCCAGCACTGATCATTGTGAACATTACATCGGTCACCAGCTCATACACCTTGAAAGGTTTATACACTAAATGAAAACCTGCCGCGCGGGATTAGCCGAGCGGTCTCTGGCTCTGCAGTCATGGACTGTGCGGTTGGTCCCGGTGGAGGTTCGAGTCCTCCCTCGGGCATGGGTGTGTGTGTTTGTCCTTATGATAATTTAGGTTAGGCAGTGTGTAAGCTTAGGGACTGATGACCTTAGCAGTTAAGTCCCATAAGATTTCACTCACATTTGAACATTTTGAAATGAAAAGTTAGTAAATCATAGGTAGTTTGGTATACTTAACTCTTGGTGCGTCTTCGAATGCAAATATAACGAAAATTACCAGCATATTCGAAATGTGCTGAACACATGAGCGATACACAGTCTCTGGTTTCCAGAGGTTCCATTGTTCAGGCATGTTAGTACCTAACTGCGGAGTCGAGTCGCAGCATTAGACAGTGTCAAATCAAAAAGACCTCCAGCTGCCTATATTTCGTATTTTGTTTTATTTACGCGGACGGTTTCGGCGTTTCGCTACGCCGTCTTCAGGCCATCTGACCGACGTGTAGGAAGAACCCGACCTCATGCGCAATCGATATATAGGGGTCAGTATACAGTTACTGGTGTCCGTAGACTTCTTTTTCCAGAATGCGATCTCTGGAATTGATGAACGAAGAGATCGCGCTGTTAAAGAAAGTGGATTGCGTATACCAGTTACTGAAAACTGGCGCCTGTTTCGATTGCGCATGAGGTTGGCATCTTCCTACACGTCGGTAAAGGGTCCTGAAGATGGCTTAGTGAAACGCCGAAACTGATTGTGTAAATAAATTGGAAATATAGACAACTGAAGGTGTTTTTGATTTGATATTTTATAGTGAACAGCAGAAATTCCTCAACCATCGTGTACAAAAATGTACTTACAGGGATTTATAAGTAGTAGTTGTGCAGGCGTGCAGTCGTGAGGTTGTTGGATCATGGCGGAATGAGCAACTTGGAAGGCGAAGAGATTTCTGTTTGAGATGTTGGTTCAGATGGCTCTGAGCACTATGGGACTTAACATCTGAGATCATGAGTCCCCCTAGACTTAGAACTACTTAGACCTAACTAACCTAAAGACATCACAGACACCCATGCCCGAGGCAATATTCGAACCTGCGACCGATGACATCGATGATCTGCTGAAACGGTTAGGTTCAGCTACTTACGCTATTAGGGTGATAGGAAATTTTGGTGATAAACATATCAGTAAATTAGCGTACTATGCCTATTTTCATTCACTGTTTTCATACGGCATCATATTTAGGGTCAAATCGTCACTAAGAGAGGAACTATTCTTTGCACAAAAGCGTGTAATCAGATTAATAGTTGGAACCCGCCCAAGATCACCTTGCAGACATTTATTTAAGGAACTCGGAATATTCACAGTACCTTCGCAATACATATATTCATTTATGAAATTTGTCATTAATAACCAATCACAATTCAAAAATAACAGCGAAGGGCATAGCTACAACACTAGAGAAAGGATGATATTCACTATTCTGGATTAAATCTCACTTTTTCACAGAAAGGGGTGAATTATGCTGCCACAAAAATCTTTGATCATTTGCCAAATAGTATTAAAAGTCTGACAGATAGCCAGCCAACATTTAAAAGCAAATTAAATGAATTTCTGAATGACAACGCCTTCTACTCAACAGATGAATTCTTAGATATGAAGTAGTAACTGTACAAAAAAATAATTAATTATTTTGCGTAAAGAAAACTTATGTTAAAGCGACACGTTCCACATCATTACGAAATTTCGTGTTCATGATCTATGGAACAAGGATTAATGTATATGGATTAATGTATGTATGTACGTAGCAGTCGCGCGGTTCCGGACTGAAGCGCCTAGAACCTCTCGGCCACCGCGGCCGGCGATTTTGAGATGTTCCATGACGTGTAAACTGAGGATGAAGTATGGTTTTAAAAATGATTGTACAAAGAGACAGTACTTTAAGAGAAAGGTAATTTATTTTGACCTTGTTAGCTTCAAGCGTGAAGCGAGTTCAGTGGCTTTTGCTGTGCCACCATTTCGTTGTGTCCAGTAAATCTACGGGTAGGCACTCTTGGGTAACTATCAATCACGTGTTCAGTGTTCAAGTTAGACCTCCCGCACTTAGATTAGTTAAATACACGGATTAGCCAAAACATTATGACCACCTGCTCAATAGCTTGTTTGTCCGTCTTTCGAAGGATTCAAATGGCTCAAATGGCTCTGAGCACTATGAGACTTAACATGTATGGTCATCAGTCCCCTAGAATTTAGAACTACTTAAACCTATCTAACCTAAGGACGTCACGCAACACCCAGTCATCACGAGGCAGAGAAAATCCCTGACCCCGCCGGGATTTCGAAGGAAATACGTAACTGAGTCTACGTACCAGGGGTCCAATACGTTGTTGATACGTTTGTGGAGGTATGTGGCATTAGATGTCTACGCACGGCTCATGTAATTGGCGGAAGTAAAGGGCAGCAGATTTTCGTAAGCGGTAATGGCGTCCGATACCGACCATGATGAGTTCCACAGGATTTGCATTAGGCGAATTTGGTCGCCGAGACATCAAAGTGAGTTCACTCTAATGCTCCTCAAGCCACTGTCCCCCCGACAAACGGAAAATTATACCGCTGAAAAGCGACATCGCCGTGATGGAAGATATCAAGCATGAAGGAATGCAGGTGGTTCGCAGCTGTCAGCGTGTCCTCTATTACTACCACAGTTCCCATGCAAGGGCAAGGAGAATGTCTCCAGTGGCATAATACAGCCTGCGCCCGTGGCGCGCTGCACGTTTAGAGTCGCCATTCACGTCGATGACTGTGGAGACGACCATCGATCTGGTGTAGCCAACACGTGATTCATCCGAAAAACCGTCACCTTCCCATATATCAGTGGTCGAATCCCGATGATGCCGTGCTCACTGCAATCGTAACTGACGATGTCGTTGAGTCAACATATGAACACGTTGGGATGGACAGTTGCGCTGCTCCACGTTCAACAATGTTCGATGAACGGTGTGTTCCGAAACGCTTGTGCGTGTACCACCATTGCGCTCCTTCGGCGTAGATTTGCTTCGAAATCCCGGCGGGGTCAGGGATTTTCTCTGCCTCGTGATGACTGGGTGTTGTGTGACGTCCTTAGGTTAGATAGGTTTAAGTAGTTCTAAGTTCTAGGGAACTGATGACCATACACGTTAAGTCTCGTAGTGCTCAGAGCCATTTGAACCATATGAATCCTTCGAAAGGATCCTACTTTACAGAGCAGACAAGCCTCCGAATCCAGTGTTCTGCGAAGAGTCGTGGAAGTCCAACCATTTAGCGCCTAGTGGTAGTTTTATTGTCATTCTACCTCCTTCCGTAGATGCTCACAACAGTAGCACGTGTACATTCGACCAGCTTCGCCGTTTTCAAGATACTCGTTTACAGGCTCTGAGTAACAACAATCTGCCCTTTTGTCAAAGTAGCTTATCCTCATTTGCAGCCCATATCTTTGATAGTGTGATCCCTGTCCGTGTCTGTTCCGCTTACATACATTTGTTATCGCGTCACGTGCTCGCAACGGTGCCAGGCGGCATTTAACGTCGGGAGGACGACGGTTCAATACCGCGTCCGGCCATCTTGATTTAGGTTTTCCGTGATTTCCCTAAATCACTCCAGGCAAATTCCGGGATGGTTCCTTTGAAAGGGCACGGCCGACTTCCTTCCCCGTCCTTCCCTAATCCGATGAGACCGATGACCTCGCTGTTTGGTCTCTTCCCCCAACCAATCCAATCCAATCCAATCCAATCTAACGTCGCGGTTGGCGGTGGTCATAATGTGTTGCCTCGTCAATCTAACACTGTATTAGGAATTCAAAAAATACATTTTTATAAGAGAAATATTTTGTAGACGCAGAGATTACTGAGTATGACAATCCGGAGAGAAAGTATGTTCATTGTTTGTATTAGTTGGAATTTAAAGAGACTGAATTTCAAAGTACTTTCTTTTTGTCATGTATACATATCTCGCAAAACACATCCCCACTGTTCAAAGAAACGTGTTCGGTCAACTCTGCATTTTCGCACCTACGTCAGCTGACGCGTTTCGGGAGAACCCATCCTCAGATTGAGTATCATGATCAGATATATAAAGACATTATGTACCAAACAAAGCTGTCGTGGCAGACGAAACGCGTCAAATAAACTCGTTGGTTTATCAGCTTCTTATTTAGTAACCAATACAGAAATCGTAGAACAGTCATATTGATTTGCGATATGGCTGCATTCTTCCTGCGTGATTTTAAGTCATAATTACGAATGAACAAATCAAAAATCAAATCAAATGGCTCGGAGCACTATGGGACTTAACTTCTGAGGTCATCAGTCCCCTAGAACTTAGAACTACTTAAACCTAACTAGCCTAAGGACATCACACACATCCATGCCCGAGGCAGGATTCGAACCTGCGACCGTATCGGTCGCGCGGTTCCAGGCTGTAGCGCCTAGAACCGCTCGGCCACCTCGGCCGGCACAAATGAACAATAATCAATAACTTTGAAGAGAAGATAGAAACTAATTTGCTAAAACAGCAACTCAAACGAAAGAAAAAGAAGGCAAACTGCCGCGCAGCGATTTATTTCGTATGATGCAGTAAGTCCAGAGCCAAATTATCCGTTGGAAGGTAAGAATTTGTTGTAGGGCTTAAATGAACATATTGACAGAATATTAGCAGTGATATCCAATTGGTGAACTTTCATGCAAATTCAATTGTTGTGTTTTTGTAATTGAGTACGTTTAAGTTACGTAACAGTCATTCTAAGTACCCTTGTGAATAATCCTTTTGTACATCCTAGTTTATAGATTAATTAAAATTACATTCCTAAAATTAATTTGCGTAAATAAGTTAATGTTCGAAAGTAGCACAGATGCGCCGATTCCAGGTCTGAGTCTGTAATCGGAATTTAGAATTCAGACAGTTTTCAGTTTGTTGGCTAGAAATTCCAACTATAAAGATAATCTTCAACCTGGAGTACTGCTTCATTTTGTCAATAAAATCGTCTAGATTGCTTAGTACCTGTCATTATTTATAATATCTTGTCGGCTACTGGCATCGCCAGATCAATACCTAGAATATGTCAAGAATGTTCAGAGTCACTATGAATAAAATCTGTACCTAATCATGGCTGTCAGCTGTGGAGGCCCAGATTAGGAATAGATCTCATTGAACCTTATTTGACAAATTCTGAGTTTTGATCTGACGATGCCAGTAGCCGAAACAACGTTATGAATAAAGACATACGCGTTACAGATGATTTTATTCACAAAATATTCCCAGTATTTGCTGGTTCATTTAGCACACTTATTTCCTATATTAATAACGCTGTCATCCCAATCCGTTACAAGTCCACGACAAATAAAGTACTATTTGCATAGTCCAATAAAAGGAAAATATATGAAAACCGCAGTAATTCAATCTAGTATAGTAATAATATGAATTTTGTACACCTCCCGAACCGACCGCAGCTGACAGCATAGCCTCGTCATGACATACAATTTTAATCTTCCAGGAAGTTTAAAATTAGCGTACACTTCGTTCCAGAGTGAAAATTCATTCTGCATACTAACACATTAATAAATCGACTACGCACTGGGAAAATTTAGTAATAAGAACAATCTACTTTATTTCCAGTGGCATAAATTGTTCGCCAACGCACGTTTCTAAACACAGCTTCATCTTCAGGGCTTCAATTCTTATCGAAGAAGTTTCGTTGCGTTGTCAAGATGACAGTGTACTTTGGCGAATAAAATACGATACACAGGATAATATGACAAGTAACTCCAGCAGTTGTACATTGATTTTAAACAAGCTTACGACATTTTTGAAATTGTTTCTAGATGCTTTGAGCTGTCATTCTCGTTATATGATACACGACTGAACAATTTCGACCTGAGGCCATTCTCCGGTACCTAAAACGGAACCGTTATACACTGGATTTGTTGGTATTGCTTATGGCTTTAACATAGGTTACTTTTGAGCATTTGTTGGAGAGATGCTATATATAAAGTTGATGTTATTATCGTACTCACGCTAAGATAGTTATACAAGGTGTACAACTTTGCTTCCGCCGGTTGGCGATAGATGGCGACAACGGTAAGTAGTGGTCGAAAGAAACAGATGGCAGACGTCATCCAGTTAGCTTGGACCTCGATCAACATAACCTCATTCTAACATTAGTCGATTTTTGTCTGCATCATAAAGTTGTTCTTGATTGAAATTGTCAGTTTACGAGCCTAATTATCGTCGTTTTCGGGAGGTGTTAGTGTTTTGTTTCAATATGAAGAGAACAGCGGCTGAGCCTCATCGAATGCTCTCCACTACGTATGGTAAGGACGCTATTCGTGAGAGAACGTGTCGTGAGTGCTTTCGACGCTTCAAGAACGGAGATTTTAACGTCGTAGACCGGCATAGTTGTGGAAGAGAGAATGTTTTCGAAGATGCAGAATTGGAGACATTGCTGAGAGAAGACTCGCGTCAAACTCAAGAAGTATTGTCACGATTGCTGGGAGTGACACAGAAAGCCATTTCAAAACGTCTCAAGGCTATGGGCATGATTCAGAAAGAAGGAACTTGGGTCCCGTGTGAGCTGAAACCAAGAGACGTTGAACGGCGCTTGTGTGTTTGTGAACAGTTGCTCCAGAGGCAAAAACGGAAGGTATTTCTGCATCGCATTGTGACTGGGGACGAAAAATGGGTTCATTACGATAACCCTAAACGCAAAATAATCCTGGGGATATCCCAATCAAGCTTCCACGTCGACGACAAAACCGAGTATTCGCGGCTCCAAAATCATGCTCTGCATTTGGTGGGACCAGCTCGGCGTCGTGTGCTATGAGGTGTTAAAACCAAGTGAAACAATCACAGGTGTTCGTTATCGAACGTAATTAATGCTTTTGAGCAGAGCGTTAAAAGACAAACGGCCGCAATACAGCGAGAGGCACTATAAAGTGATTTTGCAGCACGACAACGCTCGAACCCACGTTGCAAAAGAGGTCAAAACGTACTTGGAACGTTAAAATGGAAAGTCCAACCCCATCCGCCGTATTCTCCAGGCATTGCTCCCTCTGACTACCACCTGTTTAGATCAATGGCGCACGGCCTGGCTGGCCAACACTTCCGATCTCATGAAGAAGTCATAAACTGCATTGATTCGTGGTTAGCTTCAAAAGATGAACAACTTTTTCGACGCGGGATTCGTACACTGCCCGAAAGATGGGAGAGTGTAGTGGCCCGCGATGGAAAATACTTTGAATGATATACATGTGTAACCAATTTGTTTCATTAAAGCCTCAACTGTTGGGTAAAAACCGGCGGAAGCAAAGTTATACACTTGTAATTGTTTTACGTTAATTCACTAGTTAAGCTATATATGTCTTTCCTCAAAATCACATTTAATTACCATTCATCACAGGTGTAAATGTGACTGTATGTAATTTTCTTAAAATAATTTGTGAATATTTGTTCCATTATTGTGGGGGGGCAAGTCGTTTCTGAAAACAAAAAAAAAACAAAAAAAAAGAAACAAAAAAAAAAAATATATATATATATATATATATATATATATATATATATATATATATATATATATAAAATCTCTCTGTGTGTGGGGGGGGTGGGGGGGGGAGGGGGACTCTTTCGCCTAAGAGTCGTTTTTATTAATGAGTATAGCGATAATTATTTCGTCGTAGAACTGGTAAAAAGTCGTCCATGAGTTTTCCATTTTGCAGAGCTTTTCTATTTGTAATTTATTTTATGCCAATTACATGCAGTAATTGTAGCAAAGTAGCAAAGACCTACATGGCACAATATACCATTAAAGAATGGTCGATAAAGTTACAATTCTTGTAGTTTTTTCTTGAAATACGCCTTGTTCCCGTGTTAAATTCATAAATAATGCTATTGCATCCAATGTATAACACTGTCGTTCTAGATAGCTGGAAAATAATTGAAGCCGAAATTGTGCCGTCGTACATCAAATAAAAAAATTTCAGTTGAAGTCATCGCGAATTCATTTAGAAAAATCATCGCAGCTCCAGACCCTATCGCAATGAAGATTATAGAAGCATAGACACTATTTACGGGAAACAGATTCTCCAAAGTATGAAATATTTTGGAATCGCGTTAAAATTAGTGGGGGTGAGATAATGACAATGAAAGTGGCATCTTCCAAAGTTAGAACAGGAGAAGAGTTGTCAGGAGAGTTGGATGTATTGAGGGTGCTGCGCCAGAGAGGTGTTGTGTTACCTCTTAACTTAGCACTAGAGAAGATCGTAATTTTAACCAGCATGGTAAGGATGTAGCAGTATTCTGTTCCTGAAGATCAACTGGTAAAAACAATAAAAATCGCAGAATATTTCATTTATTAAAATGATCGGTTTCGGCAAGTTTAAAGGGCTATCTTCACATTATGAGCAACTTCTAGCTGATGCTGGAGGTGTGGTGAACAGTTATGTGGGTTTACAACTGGAATCTTGTCAGTTCCTACTAATAGATCACTAGAGAAAGTAATACGGCAAATGCCAACATACCCAGAGAGAATAAAATTTAACAGCCAGGTGCATGTGGCGGCACTCGTCCTAGGATGTGCATTAGTAGCTGTAGCATTAATTGCAAGAAACATCAGAGCTCTGAAGGATGATTACGATGAATCAGAAGAGCGATGCAGAAGTTTGAGCTCGAAGTGAATACAGGGTAAACTAATTATAGGATGATGGAAGATTGTGGTACAGACAGAGAAGAGACTTCAATCAAAGTAAATTAGGAAAGAATATCAAAGAGTGGAGAAGTTTACATATCTCTGGTCCATACTAACAGAAGAAAACTGGACAGGAGTAGAAATTGAAGAAAGGATAGCAAGTGAAAACCAAAGTTGTTATCGATTGCAGAGCATATTCCAGACCAGAATTGTTAGCCTGAATAAATAAAATCGAAATATGTTTTCGACTAGGCCTGTATTAACACCTGTGGTAATGTATGGATGGGGAGGCTGGGTGATGACGTCAAAAGAAGAAGGCTAGTTATTCAGATGGGAAAGGATGATATTGAGAAAAATATTTGGGGCAGCGAGAGAGCAAGAAAGTTGAAGAATAAGGGCAAACACAGACAATAGAAAACTTTAATAGATAAATATTATTGCGAAAATCAATTAAGGAAGGTAAGATGGGCTGATCGCATACAGAGGTTGCCAGAAACTCGGAGTGTTAAGAAAGTGATTTTACGAAAGCCCGAAGGGAGAGACAGAAGTGGTAGGAAAAGGTGGCTTGAAGGTATGGAAAAGGTAATCCAGGCAATGGTAAAGAGGACCTGAAGAAAAAAAAAACGGTAGACGGAGAAGAAAAGCAGGTGGCAAAGGAGACCAGGGTTCTATAAGGATTTTAGTGCCGGTCGGTAGCCTATGTAACTATTGAGAAGACCACGTATGGGCCCTATTTTGTTTCCGTTTTCGGCAGCAATGACAATTTCAGTTCCTTCTCGTTTGCTCTTTCCTTTTCTCCCAACATTCTTTCATCTTCTCACCGTGTCTCCTTCTTCTCTCTTTAGGCTACATAATACCGGTTCTGCCTTACTTTTTGCGCCCTGGACTCCTTGTAAATTTAACGTTTCCCTTCTTGAAACAGTCGTAGACGGTCTTAATTCTTAATTTTTCCAGTCTTTCCTCAAATATGGCAAAAACTGTTGGTACCGTAAAATTAGGAGGTTTTTATTTTCCCTCAGGCATTTAATAATTCTTATGGTTCTTCCGGTTATCACTCACGCATGTAGGCAGGGAGCTTAGGGCTCAACACAGCTTCGAAGATAGCTTCGTTAGCGACGGTGCTTAAGCTCGTGCAAATAAAGTTAACGTAAACTGTTCGTGTCCTGCCACTCGTCTTAAGCTATTTAGGGAAGACACGGGAAAACTAAAACAGGAGAAGAGCGACTTACTTAACGTCAAAATTGAGAACGACGTGATAGGTGAATAACAGAAAGAATTTTCCCGTCTACAAAACAAGATTATATGTAACGCAGATATCGGAAGTCGACTGACATTGGCGAAGACAGCTTTGCTCAATGAAAGATTATTTGAGTACTCTCTCTTCTCACTGGCTTGCTGCAGTCGGCCACAAATTCCTCTCCCAATTTCTCCATATCAGAGTCGCTCTTCATCTTGTACAGTACGTCCCCACTTATTTGTTGCATTTATTCCAATATCTGTCTTCCCCTGCAGTTTCTGCTCTCTACGTTTCCCTCTAGAACCACAGAAGTCATTTTCTCACGTCTTGACTCTGAGCACTATGGGACTTAACTGCTGTGGTCATCAGTCCCTTCTCACGTCTTCAAACATGTCCTATCATCGGGTGTTTTCTTCTTGTTACTATTTTCCAAAAGTTGCTTTTTTCATCTCATCTTGTCAGCCCATCTAATTTTCAATATCCTTCTGTAGTACCACATCTCAGACGCTTCGCTTATCTTCTTCTCTGGTCCACGCTGTTTAGCGCCCGAAAACCTCAAACCACCCACTTCTTCTCTGGTTTCCATTGATCGTGACCGGGCCAAATATCTCACTAAATAAGCGTCATACGAAAAAACTACAAAGAACGAAACTCGTCTAGCTTGAAGGGGGAAACCAGATGGCGCTATGGTTGGTCCGCTAGATGGCGCTGCCATAGCTCAAACGTATATCAACTGCTTCTTTTAAATAGGAACTCCCATTTTTTATTACATATTCGTGTAGTAAGTAAAGAAATATGAATGTTTTCGCTGGACCACTTTTTTCGCTTTGTGATAGATGGCTGCACTCCAAACGTACATTGGCAAAAATGTCTTCCCCAAATTACAGCCGATGTCTGATACTAGATACTTCGGCCAGAAATGGCTTCCTTATCAGCGGTAGCCTGCTTTTTATGTTCTCCTCGTTTATTCCATAGCGTGTAATTTTACTTGTAAAATCATGTGCCGTGTGAGTAGTAGTGCCTGCCGGGGTGGCCGAGGGTTCTAGGCGCTTCAGTCTGGAACCGCGCGACCGCTACGGTCGCAGGTTCGAATCCTGCCTCGGGCATGGAAGTGTGTGATGTCCTTAGGTTAGTTAGGTTTAAGTTCTAGGAGACTGATGACCTCAGATGTTAAGTCCCATAGTGCCCAGAGCCATTTGAACCATTTTTTTGAGGAGTAGTACTCACACTGAACAAGAAAAACTGTTTGAGGTACTCTTTAATTTAATGTGTTGTTTATAACTGTAAGTTGAGTGTTATAAATGCTATTAAGCGTTAAAAGCCTCATGTTAATTTTGAAACACCTTGTAATGTACAGAACTTACATGTGTAGGGCGCATAATATTTGTAAATGTTGCGCAAAGCACGATCTTACGTCTGATAACAACAAAACTGTAGAAAATGGCAGGAACTGTTTGTGGCGCTCTCTAGCGCACACCCCCTGATGTGATTCTAAAATCAGTCACCGGACTGAGGTACCGGCGAAAAAACATGATGTGTTGGTAACTACATAACCCTCCAGGTACAACACTCTCGTATTGTAAACAGTAACGGCTCAACAACACACCGTTCAAGCAGGGAGGATGTCGATAATGCACTATAGTCAGTGACGTTTATAATGAATAACAGTTGTTGTTGTTGTGGTCTTCAGTCCTGAGACTGGTTCGATGCAGCTCTCCATGCTACTCTATCCTGAGCAAGCTTCTTCATCTCCCAGTACCTACTGCAACCTACATCCTTCTGAATCTGTTTATTGTATTCATCTCTTGCTCTCCCTCTACGATTTTTACTCTCCACACTACCCTCCATACTAAATTGGTGATCCCTTACTCCTGAGAATACGTCCTACCAAGCGATCCCTTCTTCTAGTCAAGTTGTGCCACAAATTTCTCTTCTCCCCAATTCTATTCAATACCTCCTCATTAGTTATGTGATCTACACATCTAATCTTCAGCATTCTTCTGTAGCACCACATTTCGAAAGCTTCTATTCTCTTTCTGTCTAAACTATTTATCGTCCATGTTTCACATGCATACATGACTACACTCCATACAAATACTTTCAGAAACGACTTCCTGACACTTAAATCTATACTCGATGTTAACAAATTTCTCTTCTTCAGAAACGCTTTCCTTGCCATTGCCAGTCTACATTTTATATCCTCTCTACTTCGACCATCGTCAGATATTTTGCTCCCCAAATAGCAAAACTCATTTACTACTTTTAGTGTCTCATTTCCTAATGTAATACCCTCAGCATCACCCGATTTAATTATACTACATTCCATTATCCTCGTTTTGCTTTTGTTGATGTTCATCTTATATCTTCCTTTCAAGACACTGTCCATTCCGTTCAGCTGCTCTTCCAGGTCCTTTGCTGTCTCTGACAGAATTACAATGTCATCGGCGAACCTCAAAGTTTTTACTTCTTCTCCATGAATTTTAATACCGACTCCGAATTTTTCTTTTGTTTCCTTTACTGCTTGCTCAATATACAGATTGAATAACATCGGGGATAGGCTACAACCCTGTCTCACTCCCTTCCAACCACTGCTGAGTATATTGCCTAATAAGAACCATCCTAGTAAACTTGATGGGAATTTTGTTTAGAAAATAATAACAACATTATTTGAGGGGTAGGTTTCCGTTGTAGCATTGAAGCCACTGCAATCTTCATAGAAAGGGTACTCTCAACAAGGGGTCTTAACAAATGAAGTGTCTTTTTTTTCTGGAATTTTCTCCTTTTGATTCTTCGTCAGTAGAAGGTTGGGAGAGGGGGGGGGGGAGGATTTGGTGAGATGCAACCCGAGTCTGCCATGTTTTGTGGAGAGCCGCGTGGTCCCGCGCGCTTAGCTGCCATTGCCAGTGAGAAAAAGACGGACAGCGCGGGGTGGAAACAGAACACAGACAAAGAGAAAGAGACGCAGTGAGGGAGAGGAAACCGCGGCGGAGGGAAGCGAGGACGGAAAAGCAGCGAGGGCGCAGCGCATTAATAAAAACGTCAATGTTGTCACCAGAGAAATGACCGTCATCTGTTCCCTTCAGGCGGCGCGCAGCCCTGTCAGGCGCCGTGGAGGGGGGAAAGCGCCGCAGCGCCTCTGGCGGCCGCTCCGGCAACTAGCTGCCTCGCCGGCGCAGGACCTTCGCATTTCACGCAATTTGTTATTTTTTTGTGTTTTCCTTTTTTTCTCGTGCTTTTTATTCGCCACGTCAAAATGCGTCCTTATATATATTTTTTTTACTTGTTCTGACAGCAGGGACTGCGCTGCAGAAACTGAATACCGCCACACAACTTCAAAATAGCAAGTATAGATAGCGAGTCATTCATATCACGGCTTATTTACAGTACACGCCCATGACTTCGTGCTCGTTTTAGTATGCCAAGGTTGCACACAGCTTTAAATAGTTGTAAGGTAGAAACATTAGCTTAAGGTCGATCGACATATTATAAAATGGCTGTGGGCCTTTCTGAAGTGAAGCGGGATTTGTAGTGGGAAACATATTTACACAATACCATAATAACAATTTTTATGTCACGTGTGTCAACGTACAACTGAATAAATGTATTTTTTTAAAGATCTCGTCGTGTCTTCATCTGATATTCTCTTCATTTGATGTACGATTGTACAACGTCGGTCGTGGGTTTGTCAAGTATCTAAAACGGAAGCATTGTACATTGGATGCATTAGTATCTTTTAGGCTATGAATTTAACATAGGAGCATGTCATATTCTACGACATACTAAAAAGACTGCAACTTACTTTATGGACGATTCTTTAATTGTATATTGTGGCATATAGTTTCTACAGCTGCATGTAATTGTCATAAAATAAATTAGAAGTGGTTTTTCGCTGTCTTGGGATTACGTTACTTCTGAGCAGTTGGTTGAAATCTCTTATATATAAACGTATTAACACTAGGTCGATCACAGTACTCTAATGAAATAGCGAAAACCATGAAAACCGAGGAGTAAAACTTCTAATGGCCTGTGATCATTCACATTATTCATATTTATTAATGATTACAGCGATAAGCATAGACTCTGTGGTTCTATAATGCTACGTCGCAGAAGTGGTAAAAAGTTGTAGAGAAATTTTCCATTTCTCTGGTCTTTTTGATTATTTAAAACTCCGTCTTATTGCTCTTCCAGATGGATCTAAGTTTCAGTTTATCCCATTACATCCACAATTTTACCTTTCTGTAACTCATGTAACATATGTACTGATTCATCAGTGGGGAGGATCAGGCAACGATGAAGCAGGTCGTAAAGGGTTTCACTTGAGTCTCATGGTTTTCAGTACTGTTTCGTTGATGTATTGTCATCGGTTTTGTGTGTTAGATCATTGACAGGTGTTCAAAAATTACGCGCTCCTCCAATAACAGAAGAAATATTCACAAGTTACTTTAAGGGAATACATGCACTTTCATTTACACCAATGATGAACAGTAATTAAATATAACTGACAACAAAAACATGTATTTAGCTTCATTGACGAATTTCTGTAAAATTATTATAACTTTCCTATTGTACGTGCGTTAAAAACATCGACCTTACACATGAGAGCTTCGTAACGACTCCTGACATGTAAAGCGCTCCTAAAATAGTGAACAACTATTTCTAATTTATTTTATGACAATTACATGCACTCATAGGAGGAAGGACGTACATGGCATAATATGCCTCTAAAGCATCGTCCAAAAATGTAAGTTGTTCTTCTTGTATATCTTGGGATATGACTTGTCCCTGTGTTAAATAATTTAATAATCATTTGAATTATTCGTAAGTGACGGTAATGTATCTAATGTGTAATGCTTTCGTTTTAAATACTTGAAAGTGGTCTGAGGCCGAAATTGCACTATCGTCCATCAAAGAGAATGGCAGCTAAAGGCAACACGAAATCATTAAAAAATTCGTCGCAGCTGCACACTCTATTGCAATGAAGATAATGAATACATGTAATTTTCGTTATGCTAAACAAAAATAATAACCGTTCAAATGACACCTTATTTCACTATTCACTCAAATTTCTGCCTTATGCCATTCTCAAATAGCCGTTGCAGTGAACTGGAGAACACCCTAATAAGCGTGTAATAGGCTAGAAAGTACGTGGACCGTACAAGAATAGAGTTGGTAACATTATACAGTATGTGTAATGGTTACATAATGAAGTAACAGTATGCCAGTAGTTGTGTTATGGAAATTACCTTATTCTTTAGTGTGATATGTGTGTTATATATTGCTAATTATTAGTTGATGTAAGTGTGTGAAAGCCTGACAAACAAGAATTAACTGATGAAATTGTCAATACTGTCTTTCAGAAAGTTACTAAGTGGTTCCTTGTAAACGGACTCTCACTGAATTTTGATAAGACACAGTACGTACAGTTCCGTACAGTGAATGGTATGACGCCATTAATAAATATAGACCTTAATCAGAAGCATATAGCTAAGGTAGAATATTCCAAATTTTTAGGTATGTCCATTGATGAGAGATTAAATTGGAAGAAACACATTGATGATCTGCTGAAACGTTTGAGTTCAGCTACTTATGCAATAAGGGTCATTGCAAATTTTGGTGATAAACATCTTAGTAAATTAGCTTACTACGCCTATTTTCACTCATTGCTTGCATATGGCATCATATTTTGGGGGAATTCATCACTGAGGAATAAAGTATTTCTTGCACAAAAGCGTGTAATCAGAATAATAGCTGGAGTCAACCCAAGATCATCCTGCAGACATTTATTTAAGGATCTAGGAATATTCACAGTAGCTTCTCAGTATATATACTCTCTTATGAAATTTGTTATTAACAACCAAACCCAATTCAAAAGTAATAGCAGTGTGCATAACTACAATACTAGGAGAAAGGATGATCTTCACTATTCAAGATTAAATCTAACTTTGGCACAGAAAGGGGTGAATTATACTGGCACTAAAGTCTTTGGTCACTTATCAAATAGTATCAAAAGTCTGACAGATAACCAACAAGTATTTAAGAAGAAATTAAAAGAATTTCTGAATGACAACTCCTTCTACTCCATAGAGGAATTTTTAGATGTAAATTAATAAAAAAAAGAAAAAAAATATTTAAAAAATAAAAAAATAAAAATAAAAAATAAAGAAAAACAAACACAAAAAAATAAAGTTGTTATATTAACTTAAGTATGTTGTTAAATTAACCTAATTATGTCATGTATTAGAAAATTCGACTCGTTCCACATCATTACGAAATATCGTATTCATGATCCATGGAACTAGTATTAATCTAATCTAATCTAATCTAAATTTAAAACATTGAAATCTCAGTTGTTCATTTAAAGAGGTTGTAAGATAGTTTGTCTCACACAATTATTTTATTAGTACGTCTAGTAACAGTTGTAACTTACATTTAATGTAGTCATATGGTACACATACTTTCTGTCACGTTAGATGCTTATTATGATTTCATGTACTGTATGTACATAATTAAAGTTCCAGTTACAAAAAGCTGAACCGCGAGACCGCTACGGTCGCAGGTTCGAATCCTGCCTCGGGCATGGATGTGTGTGATGTCCTTAGGTTAGATAGTTTTAACTAATTCTAAGTTCTAGGGGACTAATGACCACAGAAGTTGAGTCCCATAGTGCTCAGAACCATTTGAACCATTACAAAGAGCTGTAGAAAGAGAAACACTGCCCAGAATGACGTCAAATTTGAACAGCGTATTATCGACGCAGAGGGAACTTCATGAAACCAAAAAGAAAATTAAACAACATTTCACCGACAAGGGTCTTAACGTAAATGGGGTCGGCTACAAATGGCAAATGAATCCCAATACGATAGCTTTGGTCTGAGTTGCACTTTATACCGTCCGTAGTACTGATTGTGCCCCCATCAACCACGGCAACGTCGTACCATATCGTACGGGAAAAATCGATTTTTAACTGTCATGAGGTAAAAGACCGCATAAAAAACAAAATGACATTGGATTACAATTGTCGTGAAACTCGAGCAGCCGGCCGTGGTGGCCGAGCGGTTCTAGGCGCTCCACTCTGGAACCGCGCGATCGCTACGGTCGTAGGTTCGAATCCTGCCTCGGGCATGGATGTGTGTCTCGTCCTTAGGTTAGTTAAGTTTAATTAGTTCTAAGTTCTAGGGGACTGATGACCTCAGCAGTTAAGTCCCATAGTGCTCAGAGCCATTTGAACGAAAGTGTAGCAAGATGTGTTCAGTATGCTGTCCACCGTTTTCTGCCAAAAGCTGGAATCGTGAATCAGCATGTTCCACAACATATTGAAGAGTCTCGGGGGTCACGTTCAGAATGCGTGCCTCCAATTCATATACGTTCGTTATTGGAGCACTGTACACAAAATCCTTCAGATAACCCCACAGTTAGAAGTGACAAGGATGAAGATCAGTTGATCTGGACGGCCAGCTGATAATTCTAGGATTTCCGAAATGCCTCTGCAACAGCCATTTCACAGGCTGTGGAATGTGCATAAAAATGATCCTACCCACACATCCAAGCTGTTGAAGGGTTGCGGCGACGATGGTGTGCAAAAGATTTTCGTAGCGTTTACCAGTGACGGTATAGGTACCGGACCAGCAAGACTCGTCTCCTCGAAAAAATACGGCGAATCGACAAACGATTCCGTCCAAGCGCACCACACAGTCAAAAAAATGGTTCAAATGGCTCTGAGCACTATGCGACTTAACTTCTGAGGTCATCAGTCGCCTAGAACTTAGAACTAATTGAACCTAACTAACCTAAGGACATCACACACATCCATGCCCGAGGCAAGATTCGAACCTGCGACCGTAGCGGTCACGCAGTTCCAGACTGAAGCGCCTTTAACCGCACGGCCACACCGGCCGGCCCCACACAGTCACCTTTGCTAATTTAAGTGGTACCGGTTGATGGGCGCGCGGATTTTCCGTTGCCCACATTCTGCAATTCTGCATAGTGACATGTCCTTGGAGATGGAAGTGGGCATCGTCTGTCCACAGAACGTTCCACTGCCGTTCACCGCCCACATCCATGCAAGCTAGAAATTCCAGGGATAACGATTGTCTTGAAGGCAGGTCTGCGGTAAGCAATTCCTGAACATGGGTGATTTATAGTGGATAGCAATGCAGGATGTTTCGTAGGATTTTATGCACCGTGCTCGCAGGGATTTCCGAAATTCGTGCCGGCCGCTGTGGCCGAGCAGTTCTAGGCTCTTCAGTGCGCAACCGCGCGACTGCTACGGTCGCAGGTTCTAATCCTGCCTCGGGCATGGATATGCGAGATGTCCTTAGGTTAGTTAGGTTTAAGTAGTTCTAATTTCTAGGGGAATGATGACCTCAGATGTTCCCATAGTGCTCAGAGCCATTTTAACCGAAATTCGGGCAATTTCCAGTGCACAGCTCAGCTGCACATCACCGCTAGACCTCTTCTGCATTGCTGTGGCCACGTCTCATCACAACTGCTTTCCTCCTCCTGACGCACTGCAATTCAAAAGAATCTGTCATTTCGAATTTTGTAATCGGTTCCTCCAGACCCTTAGCAGATATTGAGTCAATGCCATTTAGCGCACCCTTGAAAGTCCGGAACTTCTGCAGGGGAAGTGGAGCACAATCACCGTTCTTGTAAAAGAGCTTTACTCTCAGCGTGCGATCCTTCATGGAGATATCGGTGTTGACCGTCTAAGACGCAAACTGGCGAACAGCCGTGTGCCACGCTTCTGTTATGGGTATTCTGACACTTACAACGCCATCTATAGTCATATTTTCATTAAAAATTTTCTGTTCCATGACGTTCCCCTCCGCGTCAATAATATGCTCTTCAAAGTTGACATCAATTCTCTTTCTATAGCATTTTGCAACTGGAACTCTAATCATGGACACCCTGTGTTTTGCAGTTACGACTTGAACACGACATTAAGGGGGGTAGAACGTCAAACGGGCCGACTTGGAACAGGAGAGGCACCACAGGACATTTTAATTTACACTGTCTGTACTTTTACAAATAAATTCATAAAACTTTGTCAGCATGAGCAGGAAGGATTCGGAATTCACACTCATAGCAGTGGAAGTTCGAAAACATAATGAAATAATTTTTTTTACATGTGAAATTTCATTTTTTTTTCACGTACTAATGGTTGGATTCGTTGCTATAGGTACACTTTTCTTCATAAGTAAGAGACATTCTTCGATGAATTTTGCATAGCATACAAACCGTACTTAAAGGTCTATGAAACTCTAGGATTTTCAAAATCTATTAAAAACTGTGGTAAAAATTCAGGTAATTAACTATAAAATTTGTGTATTTTCTAAACATGACGTTTAAAATGTAACAGCTCATTCGTTTCTTCATAAATTAAATAAATTCTAGAGCAAAGTGTTATTTTAATACACGTTCACAGACGTATTGTAAGAGTTAAAATGTACACTACTCCAGATAGGTAGCTTAAACGTCAGAATTTAGCACCTTATAGTATAGAGCGGTAACTTGTGAGAGAGGAAAGGTATCATAACCAAATGTCATTCACGATTAATAGCCGTGACTGTCACGAATACACAAGAAGCTTAAAACGCTTTACACAGAAACAGTCTTCTTCTTAACACTGCTATCGCATTAGGACCAGTATCAGGTATATTTTCTTCAATAATTCTCTTCCTTTTGCCGGTGCAGAATTCCCGCTATGAAAAAGCTGTGTGTTCGATCTCTGAAAACGCAGATGACAGAGGGCGAGAGAAGAGGAAAAGAAATGAGTGCCACATAAGAAAAATCTTCCAAAAAGTAGTTCTCGATGTTTCGTCTAGCATTTTCAGTTGTTTTTTGCTACAAGGTGGGCGAGATCGCATTAGCTGTGATTGAGTCCGTTCACCGACGTCTCTAGAACCGTACATACAGTGTTACGATGCTTATAAATCAACTATACTGGGAAATATTTTTTTGAAAAATAGACTGTTGTTGTTGTGGTCTTCAGTCCAGACACTGATTTATCCAACTCTCCATGCTACTCTATCCTGTGCAAGCTTCATCTCCCAGTACCTGCTGCAACCTACATCCTTCTGAATCAGTTTAGTGTATTCATCTCTTGGTCTCCTTATATGATTTTTAATCTCCGCGCTGCCCTCCGTACTAAATTGGTGATCCCTTATACCTCAGAATATGTTCTACCAAGCGATACCTTCTTCTAGTCAAGTTGTGCCACAATTTTCTCTTCTCCCCAATTCTATTCAATATCTCCCATTACTTATGTGATCTACCTATCTAATCTTCAGCATTCTTATGCAGCACCACATTTCCAGAGCTTCTATTCTCTTCTTGTCCAAACTATTTTTCGTCCACCTTTCACTTCCATTCATGGCTGCACTCCATACAAATACTTTCAGAAACGACTTCCAGAAACTTAAATGTATACTCCACGTTAACAAATTTCTCTTCTTCAGAAACGCTTTCCTTGCCATTGTCAGTCTACATTTTATATCCTCTCTTCTTCGACCATCATCAGTTATTTTGCTCCCCAAATAGCAAAACTCATTTACTACTCTAATCTTCTCATTTCCTAATCTAATTCCCTCAACATCACCTGATTTAATTCGACTATATTCCACTATATACGTTTGCCTTTTGTTGAAGTCTATCTTGTATCCTGCTTGCAAGACACTATCCATTCCGTTCAACTGCTTTTCCAAGTCCTTTGCTGTCTCTGACAGTATTACAATGTCATCGGCGAACCTCAAAGTTTTTGTTTCTTCTCCATGGATTTTAATTCCTACTCCTAATTTTTCTTTTGTTTCCTTTACTGCTTGCTCAATATACAGATTGAATAACATCGGGGATAGGCTACTATCACGCAGTAATTCTACAATACACTAATGCAAAGTCTACGAACCCATCCAAAATTAATGAAATAATCCCAAGAGAAATGGGTGAGGATTTGTAAAACCAATCCACAGTCCCTAGCTACATGGGATGTCACAGTCACTGAGACTTTATGCACTAGATGGAAGATACGTTAAAGAAACTTGGCACAGATTGCTTTTTCCGAGAAGCGTCATGTTATGAATGGAAAAGTACACCAGCTCTTATACAAAGAAGAGATCCAAGGGTTTGAATGTAGGGCGCTAGAATGTAGGTGGCGTTTATAAACGGTACGCCTCCCCCTATTATCCCCCCTCCCTTACAAACACATACGGTGTCGATATAACGCAAATTCTGTCATCAGTCTTATGGCTGGTTTGACGCGGCCTGCCACGAAATCCTCTCGTGTGTCAACCAGACTACAACTTGCAAACACTTCCAATCTATATCCTCAGTTATTTTCTGGATGTAATCCTGCGTCTATCTTCCTCTACAGGTTTTACTGGCTACAGCTCTCTCTAGTACCATCGAAGCTTTTCACTGATCTCTTAACAAATCTTCTATCATCCTTTCCCTTCCTCTTACCAGTTTTTTTCCATATATTCCTTTCCTCTCCGATTCTGCGCAGCATCTCCTCGTTTCTTACCAGCCCAGCTAATTTTCAACATTCGTCTGTAGCACCAAATGTCGCATGCTTCGATTCTCTTCCCTTCCGGTTTTTCCACGGTCCATATTTCACTACCATACAATGATGTGTTCGAAACGTACGTTCTCAGAAATTTCTTACTCAAATTAGGGCCTATGTTTGATACAAGTGGACTTCTCTGGGCCAGGAGTGCCTTTCTTGCCAGTGATAGTCCACTTTTTATGTAGTTTTTGCTCCGTCCATCATAGGTTATTTTTCTGCCTAGGTAGCATAATTCACTAACTGAATTTAGTAATCCCCAGTTCTGATGTTAAGTTTGTCACTGTTCTCACTTCCGCTACTTCCCACTACTTCGTTCTTCTATTTACTCTCAATCCATATTCTGCACTCATTAGACTGTTCATTCCATTCAGCAGATCATGTAAATCTCCGACACTTTCACTGCGCTAAGCAATGTCATCAGCTAAACTTATCATTGATCTTCAGACCCACCAAGAAGAGTAAGGAATATTTAAGAACTGCAAAAGACGCCCGACATCCCCTAGCAACACCTGGGGTATACAAAATTCCATGCAGTTGTGGACAAGTATATATTGGAACAACGAAAAGAAATGTAAACAACCGCTTAGCCGAACGTAAAAGAAACTGTCGCTTAGGACACATCGAAAAATCGGCCGTAGCTGAGCATGTGTTTCGAGATGGAAATCACGAAATTAAATTTAGTGAGACAAGCGTTCTAGTACAAACAACCCATTATCATGCGCGCGTGTATAGAGAAGCAATAGAAATTCACAAACACCACAACAATTTTAATAGAAAACAGGAAGTTTTAAAGTTGGACAAAATATGGATGTCGATGTTGCGCCAGCAGAATGACAATCGATTACTCTTAATCGAGAATGATGACGCCTTCCAAAGATAGGCATACCGTCGGCATCACGTGACGAATGGTGGTGCCCTGTATGCGGTCTATAAATGCGAGAGTACCTGGAGCCTCAGTAACAGTAGCCAGACGACCTCAGAAGATGTCTCCCGCAGATGGAGACGAAACGTTAGGTGGAAATTTTATACATCGACCAAGGCCTCTCAGCCCGGAAGTTTCAACTGAAGAGTTCCACCAGTGAGTTCATAAGAGACCATGACACCAATTTGAATCCCCCAAACATTATCCTTTTTTAGGGTTCCATAACTCAAACGTTAACTTATACTATCACTTTGTTGTCCGTCTCTCTCTCTCTCTCTCTCTCTCTCTCTCTCTTTCTCTCTCTCTCTGTCCGTCCATTAAGATCCCTTTTTCCGAGGAACAGGTACATGACGGGTGGGGAGAATGAGTACTGTCCCTATTTTGGACTGAGCCACAAGTAGAAATACACCATATCATGGCTAGACAACTTACGTGTCATTAGTGGCTGCAAGAGGTGGCAGCTGAAAGCCAGCCACTACTTTTCCCTTTCGAGTTCACATTAGACTATGACCCCAAATTTTATGTCCCAAAACTTTATCCTTTCTAAAGGTTTCGTTCCTCAGTCGGCAGAAAGGGAACCGCTATAGGATCACTTCACTGTACGTCTGTCTGTCAATCTATCCGACACCAGCAAAAATCGGAGAACAGCGATATGTTCGTAGAACGATATTTTCACTCTGCAGCGGATTGTGCGCTGATATGAAACTTCCTGGCAGATTAAAACCGTGTGTTGGACCGAGACTCGAACTCGGGACCTTTGCCTTTCACGGGCAAGTACTCTACCAACTGAGCTACCCAAGCATGACTCACGCCCGTCCTCACAGCTTCAATTCCGCCAGTACCTCGTCTCCTACCTCCAAACTTCAGAGAAGCTCTCCTACATACCTTGCAGAACCTGCACTCCTGGAAGAAAGGATATTGCGCCAACATGGCTTAGCCACCGCCTGGGGGATATTTCCAGAGTGAGATTTTCACTCTGCAGCGGAGTGTGCGCTGATATGAAACTTCCTGGCAGATTAAAACCGTGTGCCGGACCGAGGCTCGAACTCGGGCCCGTTGCTTTTCGCGGGCAAGTGCTCTACCAGGTATGTAGGAGAGCTTCTGCGAAGTATGGAAGGTAGGAGACGAGTTACTGGCGGAATTAAGGCTGTGAGGACGGGGCGTGAGTCGTGCTTGGGTAACTCAGTTGGTAGACCACTTACCTGCGAAAGGCAAAGGTCCCGAGTTCGAGTCTCGGTCCGGCACACAGTTTTAGTCTGCCAGGAAGTTTCAACGATATGTTCGTGTTTGTTAACCCGTTAACGTCTGGCCTGTCGTAGGCATAAGTCATTTCTTGTAAACATTGTGAAGAGTAACGAGGAAGGTTCCCTGTATGTGAACATAAACAAGAGCAAAGAATGCCTCAGTCCATCGAAAAACGCAGCGCTCGGTGCGAAGGAAGAAGGTGCACGCCCTCAAAAAATCGTGTTGTACATTTGGTGGAGGCAAAGTGGCATACTTCATTACGAATTACCGACAAGAAACGAAACAGTAAAAGCTGCTGCGTATACTGAATGGCTAAGACGAGTCGCTGTTGCTACTGAAAACGGAACACATGTTAAACTAAATTTTTGCACCTTACCGAACAAAAACAAATGGTGCACAATGGTTGTGTGATCGCACCCCAGCAGGCCGGAGTGGCCGAGCGGTTCTAGGCGCTACAGTCTGGAACCGCGAGACCGCTACGGTCGCAGGTTCGAGTCCGGCCTCGGGCATGGATGTGTGTGATGTCCTTAGGTTAGTTAGGTTTAAGTAGTTGTAAGTTCTAGGGGACTGATGACCTTAGAAGTTAAGTCCCATAGTGCTCAGAGCCATTTGAACCATTTTTGATCGCACCCCAACTGCCAATTGCCTCGTTGTTTTGTGAGAATTATAGCGAAACAACTGGTTGAGACTGTTTTCATCAGAGGAGGAGGTCTTCAAGAACGAGGTCCATCACTTAACTCCAATTTTCCTTCGCGAAAACGAGGAAACCATTTCCGTGCCGTCTTGGCATCGAATGTTTCCCTACCGTACACGCCACCGGCAATGGAGGGTGAAGCTTTGACAATGCCATGCACTCGTGCTGGTGAAACGTCAGAAAAATCATTAGATGAACGTCGGCCGAGGAACCCGAGACAGAAGCCAATAGGCAGTTTGTCGGTTAAAGAAATTGTCGCTTAGGACACATCGAAAAATCGGCCGTAGCTGAGCAGGTTTTTGGAGATGGGAACCACGAAATTAAATTTAATAACACAAGCGTTCTAGCACAAACAACCCATTATCATGCGCGCGTGTATAGAGAAGCAATAGATATTCACAAACAACGTAACAATTTTAATAGAAAGGAGGAAGTTTTAAAGTTAGACAAAATATGGATGTCGACGTTGCTCCAGCAGAATGACAATCGATTACTCTTAATCGAGAATGATGACGCCTTCAAAAGATAGGCATACCGTCGGCATCACGTGACGAATGGTGGTGCCCTGTATGCGCTCTATAAATGCGAGATTACCTGGAGCCTCAGTGGCAGTAGCCGGACGACCTCAGAAGATGTCTCCCGCAGATGGAGACGAAGCGTCAGTGGAAATTTTATACATCGACCACGGCCTCTCAGCCCGGGAGTTTCAACTGAAGACAAAACGGTCCGTGAAAGCCTACATTGTATGACTTATCATTGATGCTCCTTCGCCCTGTATTTTAATTCCATGCTTGAACCTTTCTTTTATATCTGTCATTGCTTCTCCGATATGTAGACTGAACAGTAGGGGCGAAAGACTTCATCCATGTCTTACACCCATTCTACTTCGAGCACTTCGTTCTTGGTTTTCTAGTCTTATTGTTCTCTTTTGGCTCTCGTAAATATTGTATATTAACCGTCTTTCCCTATAGCTTACCCCTATTTTTCTCAGAATTTCGAACCTTTTGCACCATTTTACACTGTCGACATCTCTTTTCAGGTTAACAAATCCCATGAACGTATCTTGATTTTTCTTCACTCTTGCTTCCATGTAAGGCGCAAGAACTGCTACTCTGGTGTCTTTCTACATCTACATCTACATCCATACTTCGCAAGCCACCTGACTGTGTGTGGCTGAGGGTGAGTATTTCTATCGGTTCTCCCTTCTATTCCAGTCTCGTATTGTTCGTGGGAAGAAAGATTGTCGGTATGCCTCTGTTTGGGCTCTAATCTCTCTGATTTTGTCCTCATGGTCTCTTCGCGAGATATACGTAGGAGGGAGCAATATACTGCTTAACTCCTCGGTGAAGGTATGTTCTCGAAACTTCAACAAAAGCCCGTACCGAGCTACTGAGCGTCTCTCCTGCAAAGTCTTCCACTGGAGTTATCTATCATCTCCGTAACGCTTTCGCGATTACTAAATGATCCTGTAACGAAGCGCTCTGCTGTCCGTTGGATTTCTCTCTCTCTTCTATCAACCCAGCTGGTACGGGTCCCACACTGGTGGGCAATATTCAAGCAGTGGACGAACCAGTGTGCTGTAACCTACTTCCTTTGTTTTCGGATTGCATATCCTTAGGATTCTTCCAATGAATCTCAGTCTGGCATCTGCTTTACCGACGATCAACTTCATATGATCATTCCATTTTAAATCAGTCCTAATGCCTACTCCCGGATAATTAATAGAATTAACTGATTCCAGTTGCTGGCCTGTTATATTGTAGCTAAATGATATGGGATCTTTCTTTCTATGTATTCGCAGCTCATTACACTTGTCTACATTGAGATTCAATTGCCATTCCCTGCACCATGCGTCAATTCGTTGCAGATCCTCCTGCATTTCAGTACAATTTTCCATTGTTACAACCTCTCGATATACTACAGCATCATCTGCAAAAAGCCTCAGTGAACTTCCGATGTTATGCACAAGGTCATTTATGTTTATTGTGAATAGCAACGGCCCTACGACACTCCCCTGCGGCACCCCTGAAATCACTCTTACTTCGGAAGACTTCTCTCCATTGAGAATGACATGCTGCGTTCTGTTATCTAGGATCTCTTCAATCCAATCACACAATTGGTCTGATAGTCCATATGCTCTTACTTTGGTCATTAGACGATTGTGGGAACCTGTATCGAACGCCTTGCGGAAGTCAAGGAACACGGCATCTACATGGGAACCCGTGTCTGTGGCCCTCTAACGTCTTTACGTTTCCGGAAGACAAACTGGTATCATCTAACAGATATTCAATTTCCTTTGTCATTCTTCTGCACACTATTCTTGTCAGCAACTTGGATGCATGAGCTGTTAAACTGATTTTGCCGTAATTCTGACACTTGTCGCCTCTTGCTATCTTCGAAATTCTATGAATTTTACAAACAATCCTGTTGGAAGAACATCCGCGACTGAGCATTATACCAGAGGTTGAAAATATCGCTTCAACTGTAAATTTCTTTTATTATCACGAACGGTTTCGAGCTCTCATAAGTTCATCCTCAAGTGTCACAACCGTGCTGTGGGCCCCGAGCGCCGCTATGGACGTTTAGTAGGCGCGCTATGCTACCTATGAACGCAGAACATGGAGTTCTTGCACATTGTCCTGTTGTAAACTCCCTTGAGAGTTTAATTTGCTTTCTGTGCATGGAGTTCTCCCGCTTTCGCAGTCAGTATAATATTGCTGTCATCGGCAAGGAGAAGTTTTACCCCGTGAAGCACTATTGAAGAAGGCATTCGTTTATATCAGGGACAGTATTGCTCAAAATATTCTATGCTGAGGTACTCTTATAATAATGTAGTATGCTTCTGATAAAGGTACTCATTTTACTAAGATCTGAAGCTCCTCTTCTCGTTCTTCCGTGTTTGCGATTTAAAAACTGAGCTATTTTGGAAATCAACCTTATGCAAGCACAATTAGTTTATTTTTATATTTCCCCAGACATGTTTCGACACCAATATGTCATCTTCTGTGGGTTAATTTTTTATTTTCTGTAAAGTACAATATCACATTTATAATAATTTAAATACTGTAGGCCTAAGAAATACAGTATTTGCAATTTGCTTCGTTTTGTTTGGACACTCACCTTAAAATTACACCACTAATTGGACTGTATTATTAAACATCGATTTTAGTGCTCGTTTTTTTCGTTGGTTTTTTTTTTTTTTTGTTTTTTTGTTTACAGCATGTCATCTGCAAACTAGCCATGAAGAAAAATTATTGCGCATTTGTGGAGAGCTTTTCGAAGATAGAGGTTATGTACGTTTCTGTACTTACATTTTCCGTCCTGTTTCGTGTCCCTGGTTGGTGTCTCAATCAGCTACTATTTAGTGAATTGCTTTCACTCAGTTCTTCATAAATTTCCGATCACTACTTCACTTACACAAAATGTGGCGAAATGTGATCCGAGCAGACACTTCTGGCAATACATTCAGTGAGATGTCATGTTATTGTCATTGCTCACTTGTTTATCGTCGTCTTGTGTGTGTTATGGCGCTGATTGTGAATGTGGGTGTGTGTGAGAGAGAGGTGGGAGGGAGATGGGTGGGGAGAGAACCAAAAAAACAGAATTTCCTTTTCCTGTTATGTTTTTTGTAGTGAGTCGCCTTTGTATAGTTCATTGAGCATTCCAAACAGTGTTTTGTTGCACAGTGTTGTATTTTCATTCAGGACTCTCTTTCCCTGTGTTACTGCTTTTTGTATGTGGTAGTTCTCCTCTATTGTGAGTTTTTGATAGAGACTGTTGCTTCCTCTAAGAATCTTAAGATCAGTCTCCTTGTTTTTTGGGTGGTGGTGTTCTAGTAATAGATGGTCTGCAATAGTGGAGTGTGTACTATCACTTGTTATGGCTCTGAGGTGTTCTACAGAGGACAAACATACAGAAGTTTCAAAACGAGGTACTCCGAACACCCTCTGATAAAGGGTTTGACTACACATTTAGCCTTATTTGAAGACCACAGCTGTAAACAATGGTAAACGACATTTTGACTGTTTTCAGGAATTGTGCAGTAAATTTTTCAGTAAATTCCCATAAATAAGATATTGCAAATACACCCGTTCCAAATTTTTTCACAAATATATACCGTAACGATATATTTTTAAAATGATTAAGCCCATCCATAATTCTATTCTTAAAATTTCAACAATGGTTACTTGACATCGTTTACTTGTAAACCCAGTGTACTTATCATTTACCATTGACTTACCAGTGTTTACTTCGTGGTCTACTAAAGGAAACATTACCTGCGAAAGCTCCCAAAAACACAAATTTAAAAGCCCTTTTGCGATAGTAATTTTTGTCTATGAACTACTTTGTAGATACTCATTTTGCTTATGGTAGCAATTCAGCTGCCAGATATTCCTGAAGATGCATTGCTTGTCTTCTTTACTCTGGAAACACGTTTGCAGCATTCTCATTGAGGACTTACATGTTTTCATACAACAATATCCTTTTGCGCCTAAATGTTCTGTATTCCTTTCCTTCGTTTCTCTTTTTCCCCATATGTTCCTGGAGACCTCCATATTTGATCCTGTTCCAACATGTCTGTCTGTTCCGCTGACAGTTTGCATCAGCTGTATTTGTTTGCAGAATATGAAGACCTGCCGCATCTTCAGAAGCACTCATTTCTATTATGCTCCTCTGGACTTACAAAACTTCAGAGCTATAAGCTTAACGTACTACACACATCCCAGAATAATTTTACGCACGAAAGTAAATTCCTGGATCGATAGTTTGTAGTATGTACTGGTTAACTCCCTCATACATACGTCTAACATAAGTATACACCCAACACGTGCCTTACAAGATATATAAATGCCGCAATAACGTGCTTAAGCCGGTAAATATATAACTGACTTTCGCTCGTTTCATTTTCAGATATAGATGCAACTGTAGACGATGCTTTATAAGAAATCAATGCAAGCGCCTCACTACAGAATGTTGACAATGGAAAGGATGACGCTTAATATGCCTGCCATTGCAATGTCTCGTAAATAAACAATCGCAAGCGACATGAGTTAACATTGTTCCTAGCTTAACGAAATACGCGCAAGTACCTGATTAATAACGCTTTTTGATGCGCGTTTCCGTACAGGAACAAAAGCAGCATCATTATCGGAATCGTATGTATCCACATCGTCCTCCGGTTCTCACACATCGTTCCTTTATAGTATATTCTAGCCACGGCCATCGCCGATATTGCAGCTAAAGACAGCCATGTATGTGGCAGTTACCACTATTTACATACACACATCCTGCCATACACGCCACTTAGTAAAATCTGAATTTCGAGACGGAGCTTCCACCTTTCGTACTATCGTGAAACTTTCAACTAAACGGCTAAAGCACCTCAATTATTATATTTTGCATGCAACAAGTCAGTTTTCCATGGACTATCGCTTACTGCCGAGGTCTTTATCTGAGGTATGTGTTATTTCTACCCTTTGTACCCTTCCTGCTAGGTACTGATCGGAACCAGTCATTAGCTACGCATCCTGGTTGCTCATGCTCAGCTACAGACCCTGAAGCAATGTCTGGTGTAGGCCTACTTTAGCGCAGTGAAATAGGACCATTTCCGTTAAGGGGGAACGTAGATGAAAAACACACACTACTTCAAAAATGCACCAAGTCCACAGTTTATCAGATATTGCAATGAAATTTTGTACCAAGCTTTACATGAAAGTAACACATTTCCATATAATACACTTTGAATATATATATTCAACTTTTTTGGATGAAATTTGAAGTTTTATTTTCAAAAATAATGTATGTTCCTTTTTCTCAGAAAATATTCAAGAGATTTCTACAAAAATTTCTCTGTTTCATCTATTTACATGTTGTAAGCTTCTCTCATAAGGTTTTTGGAATATGTGAAATAAGAGAATTTTCGTAATTTTTAATTACACTCCTGGAAATTGAAATAAGAACACCGTGAATTCATTGTCCCAGGAAGGGGAAACTTTATTGACACATTCCTGGGGTCAGATACATCACATGATCACACTGACAGAACCACAGGCACATAGACACAGGCAACAGAGCATGCACAATGTCGGCACTAGTACAGTGTATATCCACCTTTCGCAGCAATGCAGGCTGCTATTCTCCCATGGAGACGATCGTAGAGATGCTGGATGTAGTCCTGTGGAACGGCTTGCCATGCCATTTCCACCTGGCGCCTCAGTTGGACCAGCGTTCGTGCTGGACGTGCAGACCGCGTGAGACGACGCTTCATCCAGTCCCAAACATGCTCAATGGGGGACAGATCCGGAGATCTTGCTGGCCAGGGTAGTTGACTTACACCTTCTAGAGCACGTTGGGTGGCACGGGATACATGCGGACGTGCATTGTCCTGTTGGAACAGCAAGTTCCCTTGCCGGTCTAGGAATGGTAGAACGATGGGTTCGATGACGGTTTGGATGTACCGTGCACTATTCAGTGTCCCCTCGACGATCACCAGTGGTGTACGGCCAGTGTAGGAGATCGCTCCCCACACCATGATGCCGGGTGTTGGCCCTGTGTGCCTCGGTCGTATGCAGTCCTGATTGTGGCGCTCACCTGCACGGCGCCAAACACGCATACGACCATCATTGGCACCAAGGCAGAAGCGACTCTCATCGCTGAAGACGACACGTCTCCATTCGTCCCTCCATTCACGCCTGTCGCGACACCACTGGAGGCGGGCTGCACGATGTTGGGGCGTGAGCGGAAGACGGCCTAACGGTGTGCGGGACCGTAGCCCAGCTTCATGGAGACGGTTGCGAATGGTCCTCGCCGATACCCCAGGAGCAACAGTGTCCCTAATTTGCTGGGAAGTGGCGGTGCGGTCCCCTACGGCACTGCGTAGGATCCTACGGTCTTGGCGTGCATCCGTGCGTCGCTGCGGTCCGGTCCCAGGTCGACGGGCACGTGCACCTTCCGCCGACCACTGGCGACAACATCGATGTACTGTGGAGACCTCACGCCCCACGTGTTGAGCAATTCGGCGGTACGTCCACCCGGCATCCCGCATGCCCACTATACGCCCTCGCTCAAAGTCCGTCAACTGCACATACGGTCCACGTCCACGCTGTCGCGGCATGCTACCGGTGTTAAAGACTGCGATGGAGCTCCGTATGCCACGGCAAACTGGCTGACACTGACGGCGGCGGTGCACAAATGCTGCGCAGCTAGCGCCATTCGACGGCCAACACCGCGGTTCCTGGTGTGTCCGCTGTGCCGTGCGTGTGATCATTGCTTGTACAGCCCTCTCGCAGTGTCCGGAGCAAGTATGGTGGGTCTGACACACCGGTGTCAATGTGTTCTTTTTTCCATTTCCAGGAGTGTATAATTCCAGAAGTACAATTTTAAATCCTTGCAAGATTCTAAGCACTTTGCCCCGTATCTCAGCTTTCAATCAGAATTGCAAAATTTGCTCTTGAGACAACGTTTATTAGGTTTACAGAAATATGTGTACAAAATTTCATAATTCTAGCATTCGTAGAATCTGAGTAAAAGATACATAAACTTTTAAAAGCAAACTTTTCTGCAAACGCAATTTAAAGTTCAACCCAACTTTTTTCCTTATGTCACTTCTTCAGGAGGCACCACATTTGTAGTCTGGGTCGTCTTTCTTTTCAAGGCTTCTCTTCTGGTTTCTTGTTGTCTAGTTTCTTTCCTTTAGCAGGTCTTCAACTGACTTTCCAGCTGCAGAATCGCGCTGTAAATCTATTTTTCTCAGGACGTCTTGAGTAAAATTTCCTGTCTTGAAGCCCATTCTTTCTAGTACCTTCATGATCCCGACGTTGCCATCATGAAATACAATAACTGCATCATAAGTTGAAATACTGACTACTGTAGCAGATGCAAACGTGTTTTTGGGGCATCGCTTCCATATGTGTGAATTTAGAGACTCATTTGTACTTTCGGCTTTGCGATGAACACACTTTTCGAGAAGTGCAGGATCGGCCAAAGATGATCTATAAAACCAAAGAGTATATATCGCGGCCTTCCTAGATGTACCCCGCACACGTTTGGTTGAAAGTAATACACAGAATCGTTGTTCACTGAGCTGGTACTGAAGTGCAGCTTCAAAACGTGGGCGTGGCAGGGAGGCCGCGTCGCACTTTTAATTAACTTTCGGGCGCTTCAGATGCGATTTCAACACTGAAACTTTGGGAGCTTATTGTCCATGAGTTGTACTAACAAATAAAAAATGAGTCGAAAATTGACCAAAAATGTCAATTTCGTCAGCGTCCCCCCTTAAATAATTACTTGACGGACAGTATTAGTTGCACTCTCAGGGTTTTGCAAACAGCAGAGTTGCGTAACATATTAATATTACTTCCTCCCAGCCTCCCAGATACACTCTAGGGAAAAAAAAGGAACATGGACACGCCGCAAAGGAACTATCTGAATGGGACGGAAATCGGTAAATGTGATATACACGTACCGCCAAACAAATTATTGCAGTTTCCGAAAAATTGGATGATTTGTTCAAGAGAAAGAGATTCACAAATGGTGCCCGTCAATAACGCGTTAGTCCACCTCTCGCCCTTATGCAAGCAGTTGTTAGGTTTGGTACTGATTGAAAAAATTGTAGGGGTGCTCCTGAGAGATAACGTCTCAAATTCTGTCCAGTTGGTGAGTCAGATCGTCAAAGCGGTTGCTGGATGGACGGCCCTACCTGTAATGCTCCAAACGCTCTCGATTCAGGAGAGATTCGGCAACCTTGCTAGTTAAGGTAGCACTTGGGAGGCACAAAAACGTGCAGTAGACTCTCACTTCGTGTGCGGCCCACTGCTGAAATGTAAGCCCATGATGGTTTGCCATGAAGCACAACAAAACAGGGCGCAGAATATCGTGACTTACCACAGTGCTGTAAGGATGCTCCTGATGAATAGAATTGGCACCCCAGACCATCAGCACTGGTTGTCGGGTGGGACGGTGGACGACCAGTCGTAGGGGCACAGTTCGAAGCGGGACTCATGACTCAAGACAATTCTGCTGCCGTCAGTGAGATTCCAGACAGAAGACGAGTCTGTAGACCTTCAGGAGAGTCGTGCGATACCACCCTGACTATTGCCGACCATACTGCCCGACAATCAGACGCGATAATCGTGGATGCTATTTCTTTTCGTAGCAGAATTCTCTTAGTTGTCATCTGCAGCACACTCACTGCACAGCAGTATGTCAACGATAATCTAAGCCGCGGTTTGCTACCTTTCATAGCAAGCTGTTCTGGGCTTACATTTGAGCAAGATAGTGTCCGCCCATACACACTGACAGTCTCTACTGCTAGTCTTTGTACTTGCCAAACAATACCATGGGCAGCAAGGATGCTGGGTCACCCTCAACTAGGAACGTTTGAAGCATTATGGACAGGGCACTCCAATAAGCACGGCATTTTGAGGTTCTGATGCGCCAGTTGCACAGAATTTGGCACACCATCCCTCAACAGGACATCCAACAACTTTCCCAATCAATTCAGAGCCAAATAACTACTTGCGTAATGGCCAGATGTGGACCGAGGCGTTATTGATTTGTTCAATTTGTGAGGTTTCTTCTCTTGAACAACAATGTTTCTGCAACGGTACTCATTTGTTTGTACGTGCTTGTGCATCTGAACCACCGATTTCCATCTCATTTGATAATTTCTACGTGGTGCATCGAATTTTATTTATTTATTCATACAATGTAGGCTTTCACGGCCGGTGTTGTCTTCAGTTAAAACTTCCGGGCTGAGAGGCCTTGGTCGATGTATAAAATTTCCACCTGACGATTCGTCTCCATCTGCGGGAGACATCTTCTGAGGTCGTCCGGCTACTGCCACTGAGGTTGCTGGTACTCTCGCATTTATAGAGCGCATAGAGGGCACCATCATTCGTCACGTGATGCCGACGGTATGCCTGTCTGTGGAAGGCGTCATCATTCTCGATTAAGAGTAATCGATTGTCATTCTGCTGGCGCAACGTCGACATCCATATTTTGTCCAACTTTAAAACTTCCTCTTTTCTATTGAAATTGTTGTGGTGCTTGTGAATTTCTATTGCTTCTCTATACATGCGCGTATGATAATGTGATGTTCGTGCTAGAACGCTTGTCTCATTAAATTTAATTTCATGATTCTCATCTCGAAACACACGCTCAGCTACGGCCGATTTTTCGATGTGTCCTAAGCGACAGTTTCTTTTATGTTCGGCTAAGCGGTTGTTTACACTTCTTTTCGTTGTTCCAATATATACTTGTCCACAACTGCATGGAATTTTGTGTACCCCAGGTGTTGCTAGGGGATGTCGGGCGTCTTTTGCAGTTCTTTAATGTTCCTTAATCTTCTTGGTGGGTCTGAAGATTGTTTTGATCCCATACTTGGGCAGAACTTTCCCGACACGGTCCGTAACCTTATTAATAAACGGTAGGAAAACTTTGCCAGTAGGTGTCCGTTGTTGCTCTGGACTTCTGGCTTCTTTTCATCTTTGATGGAGGGCTCGATCAATTTCCTTACTTGTATATCCTTTTTTTTATGAAGGCTGACCGTAGGTGATTCAGTTCATCTTGTAAGTAAGCCGGCTCGCAGATTTTGTTGGCTCTGTCCACCAAGGTTTTAATGACACCTCTTTTTTGCCTCGGATGATGGTTAGATTCCTTGTGGAGGTATCGATCCGTGTGAGTGTTCTTCCTATATACCTTGTGGCCCAGCGTCCCATCCACCCGTTTAATTACCGACACATCCAGGAAATTGAGTTGACCATTTATTTATTGTCTTAGAGCGTACATCTCATGAAATGATCACAAGGAGAATATCATAGAAAATTAGAAGTAACCCGATAATCGTTTCTCCTATGCGCCGTATGAAAATGAAACAGGGATCGGATGAAAAATGGTGGTAGCAGCACTCCGCCACACACTGCAGGCTTGTGAGGTATACATGTAGATGTAGGCGTAGTTTTCTATAAGGAAAAACTTTCTGGTAAAAAGCTGACTAATAACCAGTTATACTTTGGCTAAGCATCGGCCAGGACAGCGGCCGTCGTTCATATCGTTTCCGATGCGTGTATTCTTTATCACCAACAGCCGTGCCTCTGCGGCGACCCTACATCTACATCTACATCTACATCGATACTCCGCAAGCCACCCAACGGTGTGTGGCGGAGGGCACTTTACGTGCCACTGTCATTACCTCCCTTTCCTGTTCCAGTCGCGTATGGTTCGCGGGAAGAACGACTGTCTGAAAGCCTCCGTGCGCGCTCTAATCTCTCTAATTTTACATTCGTGATCTCCTCGGGAAGTATAAGTAGGGGGAAGCAATATATTCGATACCTCATCCAGAAACGCACCCTCTCGAAACCTGGCGAGCAAGCTACACCGCGATGCAGAGCGCCTCTCTTGCAGAGTCTGCCACTTGAGTTTATTAAACATCTCCGTAACGCTATCACGGTTACCAAATAACACAGTGACGAAACGCGCCGCTCTTCTTTGGATCTTCTCTATCTCCTCCGTCAACCCGACCTGGTACGGATCCCACACTGATGAGCAATACTCAAGTATAGGTCGAACGTGTGTTTTGTAAGCCACCTCCTTTGTTGATGGACTACATTTTCTAAGCACTCTCCCAATGAATCTCAACCTGGTACCCGCGTTACCAACAATTAGTTTTATATGATCATTCCACTTCAAATCGTTCCGTACGCATACTCCCAGATATTTTACAGAAGTAACTGCTACCAGTGTTTGTTCCGCTATCATATAGTCATACAATAAGGGATCCTTCTTTCTATGTATTCGCAATACATTACATTTGTCTATGTTAAGGGTCAGTTGCCACTCCCTGCACCAAGTGCCTATCCGCTGCAGATCTTCCTGTATTTCGCTACAATTTTCTAATGCAGCAACTTCTCTGTATACTACAGCATCATCCGCGAAAAGCCGCATGGAACTTCCGACACTATCTACTAAGTCATTTATATATATTGTGAAAAGCAATGGTCCCATAACACTCCCCTGTGGCACGCCAGAGGTTACTTTAACGTCTGTAGACGTCTCTCCATTGATAACAACATGCTGTGTTCTGTTTGCTAAAAACTCTTCAATCCAGCCACACAGCTGGTCTGATATTCCGTAGGCTCTTACTTTGTTTATCAGGCGACAGTGCGGAACTGTATCGAACGCCTTCCGGAAGTCAAGAAAAATAGCATCTACCTGGGAGCCTGTATCTAATATTTTCTGGGTCTCATGAACAAATAAGGCAAGTTGGGTCTCACACGATCGCTGTTTCCGGAATCCATGTTGATTCCTACATAGTAGATTCTGGGTTTCCAGAAATGACATGATACGCGAGCAAAAAACATGTTCTAAAATTCTACAAGAGATCGACGTAAGAGATATAGGTCTATAGTTTTGCGCATCTGCTCGACGACCCTTCTTGAAGACTGGGACTATCTGTGCTCTTTTCCAATCATTTGGAACCCTCCGTTCCTCTAGAGACTTGCGGTACACGGCTGTTAGAAGGGGGGCAAGTTCTTTCGCGTATTCTGTGTAGAATCGAATTGGTATCCCGTCAGGTCCAGTGGACTTTCCTCTATTGAGTGATTCCAGTTGCTTTTCTATTCCTTGGACACTTATTTCGATGTCAGCCATTTTTTCGTTTGTGCGAGGATTTAGAGAAGGAACTGCAGTGCGGTCTTCCTCTGTGAAACAGCTTTGGAAAAAGGTGTTTAGTATTTCAGCTTTACGCGTGTCATCCTCTGTTTCAATGCCATCATCATCCCGTAGTGTCTGGATATGCTGTTTCGAGCCACTTACTGATTTAACACCAAGCAAGCAAAGACACCAAGCATACTCTACTGAGTTGCAGAAAGTCGCCGTATACCAGACACGAACCTGCTTAGAAAATTTCAAGAAGTTTCTTGCCGGGCAGAAACTGCTAATACTCTTCTGTCCCCTATATATCTGTGCCGCAGAGGTCATGCAGATAAAATTGGGCAATTAACAGCTCATACAGAGCTGGAAAAGCTTTCCTGGAACTTTAGTAACTATACAATAAAAAAAATTCTGCCTGGGTCTTCACAGTGCAAACTTAGACGCAACTTTTCAGAGCAAGAAGTTGACGTTTATGACGATAGGCAATGAGTGAGTTTGTTCAAATGGTTCAAATGTCTCTGAGCACTATGGGACTCAACTGCTGTGGTCATCAGTCCCCTAGAACTTAGAACTACTTGAACCTAACTAACCTAAGGACATCACACACATCCATGCCCGAGGCAGGATTCGAACCTGCGACCGTAGCAGCAGCGCCGCTCCGGACTGGAGCGCCTAGAACCGCACGGCCACCGCGGCCGGCAGTGACTTTGTGCTTCTCACTATGAAAAAATAAGATACTGGCGATTGCGCAAAGTTATTTATAACCCATCTGGATAGAGAAAAATATTTATTCACATGACCGGTTCCGGGTCCTCCATGACGCAACAAGTGAAGTTTGTTCTGTATGGACCGGTTACACCTGTAACTGATAATGCAGATCTGAAGATGGTTGTAGAGGAACCGAAACCGGTCATGTGAATAAACATTTTTTGCAGTCAAGACGGATTCTAAATAACATTGGAGAAACCAGTGATTTCGGTTACTCTGTTGTTGTTGTTATGGTCTTCAGTCCTGAGACTGGTTTGATGCAGCTCTCCATGCTACTCTATCCTGTGCAAGCTTCTTCATCTCCCAGTATCTACTGCAGCCTACATCCTTCTGATTCTGCTTAGTGTATTCATCTCTTGGTCTTCCTCTACGACTTTTACCCTCCACGCTGCCCTCCAGTACTAAATTTGTGATCCCTTGATGCCTCAGAACATGTCCTACCAACCGATCCCTTCTTCCAGTCAAGTTGTGGCACAAACTGCTCTTCTCCCCAATTCGATTCAGTACCTCCTCATTAGTTACGTGATCTACCCATCTAATCTTCAGCATTCTTCTGTAGCACCACATTTCGAAAGCTTCTATTCTCTTCTTGTCTAAATTATTTATCGTCCATGTTTCACTTCCATACATGGCTACACTCCATACAAATACTTTCAGTAACGAGTTCCTGACACTTAAACCTATACTCGATGTAAACAAATTTCTCTTCTTCAGAAACGTTTTGCTTGCCATTGCCAGTCTACATTTTATATCCTCTCTACTTCGACCATCATCAGTTATTTTGCTCCCCAAATAGCAAAACTCCTTTACTACTTTAAGTGTCTCATTTCCTAATCTAATTCCCTCAGCATCACCCGACTTAATTCGACTACATTCCATGATCCTCGTTTTCCTTTTGTTGATGTTCATCTTATACCCTCCTTTCAAGACACTGTCCATTCCGTTCAACTGCTCTTCCAAATCCTTTGCTGTATCTGACAGAATTACAATGTCATCGGGAAACCTCACAGTTTTTATTTCTTCTCCATGGATTTTAACTCCTACTCCGAATTTTTCTTTTGTTTCCTTCACTGCTCGCTCAATATACAGATTGAATAGCTTCCCTTTCATGTCCCTCACTCTTATAACTGCCATCTGATTTCTGTAAATAGCCTTTCGCTCCCTGTATTTTACCCCTGCCACCTTCAGAATTTGGAAGAGAGTATTCCAGTCAACATTGTCAAAAGCTTTCTCTAAGTCTACAAATGCTAAAAACGTAGGTTACCCTTTCCTTAATCTTTCTTCTAAGATAAGTCGTAGGGTCAGTATTGCCTCACGTGTCAGACATTATGTCTGTTTTTGCAAAGACTGCACAAAGCTTCTCAGTTGCCAAGTACACGGACGAGCCAAAACTGTATGATCACCTGCTTAATAGCTTGTTTGCGCGTGCTTGAAACGAAATACATCACTGAGTCTGCGTATCAGGGATCCGTCAGTTTGTTAGTAGGTTTGTGGAGGTATGTGACATTAGATGTCTATGCACCGGTCTTGTGACTAGCGTAAACACCGGGTCGCTCATCTGGGTACGCGGTGATAGCGCCCGACAACGACCCAGATGGGTTCCATAGGAATTACATCAGGCAAATTTGCTCCCCTAGACATCGTCAGTTCGATCTAATGCTCCTCAAGCGACTGTAAGACTGTTCTGGCTCCGAGACAGGGACAACTTCACTGCTGAAAAATGACGCCGATGTTGCGAAAGAGAACAAGACTGAAAGGATGCATGTGGTTCGCAGCTGTTATCGTGTTTTCGATTACTACGATAGGTCCCATGCAAGAGCGGGAGAATGTCTTCCATAGCGTAACACTGCTCCCATCAGCCTTCGTCCGTGGCGCGCTGCACGTTTCGAGCCGCCGTTCACCCCCATGACGGCGTTAGTGGAGACGACCATCGACCTAGTGCAGCAGATATACGATTTGCACCAAGAGCCGACAAGTTTCTGTTCATCGACGGTCAAATCCCGATGGTCTCGTGCCTCCTCCAATCGTAATTGACGAAGTCGTCAGTGAACATGTGATCACGTAGCGGTTTGTCTGCTGCGGAGCTCCATGTTCATCAATGTTCGACAAACAGCATGCTCCGAAACACATGTGCGTGCACCAGCATTGTGCTCTTTCGGCAGAAACTCCAGTATGCTACTTGCGGAGCTGGAAAGCCTCCGAACACAACGTCCTGTGAAGAGTCGTGAACGTCCAGCCATTTAACGCCTAGTGGAAGTTTCACTGTCCTTCCAACCTCTCTTCGCAGATGCTCGCGACAGTAGCACGTGAACATTCGACCAGCTTCGTCGTTTTTGACATACTCGTTCACACACTTTACATAATAACAATCCTCCCTTAGTCAAAGTAAGTCGCTTGTCTCAATGTACTTCCCCATTTGCAGCCCATATCTTGGCTAGTGTGATCCCCACCGTGTCTGCTCCGCTAACATACTTTTGTTACAGCGTCACGTGCTCGTTGCGCCACGATGCGGCATCCAACGTCGCCGTGGGCAGTGGCCATAATGTTTCGGCTGATCACTGTTTCATGATAGTAACAGTTACTGATCAAGTGAGAAACAGGTTATTGCATACTATATTATTGATCGAGTCAGAAATAAGTTATTGCATACTAAAACTGATCGAACTATGGCATCTATCATCGGTCAACTGCCTACTGATCCATATCGTAGAAGATGAATCATTCAATCATTGACACCAGAAATGGGATGGTCAGACTAAGCGGGGAATCGAACCATCCGAGGTCGGATTATTGAGGTTCTACTGTGGAGAAAACATTTGTCTAATGGTTTTCATGCCTTGACACTGTAGTTAAAACTGACTGCCAAAATAATACCAAACCACTTATTTTCACAATACAGCAAAGATTTTTTCCTCGCGTTTGGTTTTAACAGAAAACCAATACAGTGTTATTTAAAAAAAAAAATATGTAGCCAAGTTTGTTTGCGTCGCCATCCGCCACAGCAAGTGCAGAAATATTTGTTTTGTAAATGAAGCCGCCTTTTCTTGCTGCAATTTATTTTTCCCAGATGCGTTTCGCCTTTTTCTTACTGTAAGGCATGTTCATTGGGATGGTTTGTTGCCATCTGTGTTTACTGTCATCTGGTCTGGAGGTCTCACTATCACTTTATTTTCGAAACATAAGGACAGTTTTGTATTCCGAACTTTTTCTTTCACACTATTCACCATGTTCCTGCATCTTTTTTGTGATGCACTATTACTCTTTTGCCACCAGTTACAGCAATTTTTCGAACACTTTCCTAAGCTGTAACTAGTTGCCAACAAACTATTCCACTGAAGATGCCTTAGAGAAAGAAAAAGGCGGAAAGCGTCTGGGAAAAATAACTTAAGTTGCAGCAAGAAAAGGCGGTTTTATTTACCAAACAAATAAATATGTAGCATGTAAGTATATACCGTACGATAGCTATCGTGTGAAAATTTCGAAATTGTTGCTAAGCATGTTTACTCCTGATGTATTACTTATATATTTAAAAACATGTGTAGTCTCTGGCCGTCCGAGGTTTCAGTAAAGTATCGTGTAAAAATAAATCGGTCAAGAACATTTCGAGATTTTTTATTTATTTATGGATTTGGCCAGCTATGGACCGCATACAACTTAAGACTTATGGTGTTTCTTTTTCTTCCGTTCTTCCCAGTACTTCTTCATTTTCTCGCCAACTGCTCGTCTCTGCTCATCTGTCCACACTCTCTTGGGTCGAGGTTTTGGCTCATCTTCTTCATAGTTCGCGTTTTCTATCAGTAGCCTGAAGTGATTCCTGTCACGTATTATTTCTTCTGAAATACCTATTTTGTTGGCGTCTTTTTTTACTGCTTCTATCCATCCTACAGTTTTTTGCAGCTTACTAACGTAATAAAAAATTTTCTTTGTAATCCGTGTTTCTTCCGTTCTTTTTAAATGTCCATAAAATTTTAGCCGTCCCTTGACCATTCTATCAGTAATCTTTTCTGTATATTTCTATAAGTCTTCATTTCTGGAAACAGTTTATCCCTTTTGTATATTATAAGAGATATTTGTTGTCCGATGGGTTAAATATATGTAGTCTATGCCCGTCTGAGCGTTTTTTTTACGGTATTGTGCTACAGTTTGTAGGAAATCGGTCAAAAACTTTGCGAGATATTTGCTAGAATACGTAGCATATGTGAATTGTAATGTTTGTTAGAGTAACATGTAAAAATTTGAAGTAAATCGGTGAAGAACTTTTCAAGAATTTTATTGACAAACTTTTCAAATTATATGGTACACACACACACACACACACACACACACACACACACACACACACACATATATATATATATATATATATATATATATATATATATATTAAAAAATACATAGCTTCTTCCCCTCATATTGTTTATCAGAGTATCATATAAAAATCTGAATTCACTCTGTCGAGAACTTTTCGAGATTATTGGTAACAACATTAAAATATAGTTTTTCTTCATTTAGAATCACAGAATTTATGTATATGTTCATCTACCGGATATATATTAACAACATATATAGTCTGTGGATGTCAGATGGTTTATTATACTATCCTGCAGAAATGTGAACTGAATCGGTTAACAACTTTCCGATGTTTTTTTAAAAAATCCTTTATACAGTATATAGTACAAACCGATTATATACCATGAATATTTAAAGAAAGGTATAGTCCACGTGCGCTTGATCATTTATTAGAGTAATGTGTAAAATCTCAAGTAAATCGGCCAACACTGTTTCCAGATTTTTGGTAACAACGTCAAGCGACGACTATACAGCAACATACATTCTGCAGCCTTGGTATTCGTAAATATCACACGTTTCGCTATAATTCACGTACTTGTTGATACAGACGTCTGATGAGCGTGACACCGGATTTTTGCCCGTACCTCACGTACAAGTGTAAACCAGCACAGAATGCAGTTTCGTCTTGACCGAAGGAGACGTGCGAACAGGTATGCACTTCGCAATTAACGGTTATCAGCATTCAAGGCTGGCAGTCTTAAATGGTCGACGACTGGAGCATTTAAAATCACAGTCAACAGAACTCGATGGAAGCAAATCTTCACTCACGCCTGACCCTTGCCAAAGAAAACGAATTTCCGATAAAGAAATCAATATTTGCACATCTAAATGTACTGCGTGTCTTGATTTTTATATTTCTAAAGCATAAAAATAATAGCCCGGCATATTCTACAAGAAATATGAATGGTACGTTCTAGAACAAAATCGATACTAACCCATACCGGCTTCCTGATATACCGCGTAGCTCAAATATTGTTTGTGGAATATTACTGGATGCGTTTGTAGCCAACGTACTCAGATTTTAAGAGGGTCTGAAGGAAATGTGACCAGTCATAACTGTATAATTACATCGAGTCTAGACGGACAATGACATTTCTTGTACACCCACTGATTTCAGACCTCCTCCATAACAGACAATACGTTAAATCTTGAAAATCAATATTTAACGTATTGTCTGTCATGGAGGAGATTCGAAATCAGTGGGTGTACAACAATTGTTATTGTCCGTCTAGACTGAAAAGCAATATTTAAGACTGTCTTAAACTGAAAGTACCGTAAGAGAAACGAACAACTTTTAATATATTTTCTTATGTCTGGACCACACTTTCATTTTCCAATAACCTTACGCCTTTCGACTTTGCGTAATATAACATTCATATATACGTTATATCACTTCAACATTCTCGATCACTAGACAGTTGCAACAATTTGTATTTGTCTCGTGATGGCGAATGTTGACGTGATATAACGTATCTAATGATATTATGTGACTCATGTATTATTCCCTTCGAAAAACATGGAAAGTCGGAACGGGTAAGGCCATTGAAAAACAAAAGTCTGGACAAGGCATAAGTGAAGTTATTAAAACTGCATCAGACTGGCCGTGTCTCGCGGCATTTTCATGCAAATTGCAAAAACGAACCAACTGCGTCACGGGTAGTGCAGCAAAGCTAGACTATAAAAGATGATCAGAATAACGGAAAATGTACGTGGTGAAGATTATCTCGGCTACAAAGCCTCTAATGCCAAGTGCGGAGAAATTTCGACTCCACACAACGACATGATTGTCATGCTGAGGTACCTAGAGAAAGAATGCGAACAAATGAACCACGTGGACAGACGAAAGATTTACAATATTCGCGAAAACATTGTGGTATCTCAATCTACACTGACGCATATTTTTGTATCCCACAGGCAAGAAGTCTGCGTGCGGCAAAGAGTACATTTGAGACAGGAACGCCACTCTTCCCAATCTATACCATCAGGGGCCAAAAAAAAAAAAAATAGAAAAAACGACATTCTGTCTATGGCAAAGAGTAATTGACGTAATATACGCTGCTTTTTATTCTAGGCAAAATCATATTTCTAATATGATAACAGTCATTACCGATTATGATCATAGATTGGTCACCTTGAAGTTATACAATGAGAAAAGGAAAAGATGTACATTAAAAAGTAGAAACAAAAATTCATGCAGTTCGTCTCCATACATCATAGACGAGTGTGATGAACCAAACATTCACATACTTAATCTACGAATTCATGAGTGAATCAAAAAACAAACATAAAATATACAGAAATGTTCCAGTTAAGCAGAATTTAAAAAAGTTTCGTGTCATTAGGTTTGCAGTTAACCTCTTTTTTGTAATCTAATGTATAAAAACAATGTCAGCTACAAGCAAATCGGAACAAAATAACAACCTAAAATTAATAAAGAAATGAAAAGTAATCTCAACGAAAATTAAAAATGAAGTGATATAATACAAAAAATGCCCCACTACTGTTACATGACACAGAAACGCTGAGTACCACCAACAGCGACAGAGAACAACTGGCGGTGTATGAGAGAAGATCATGAGAAAGATATTTGGACCAGTGAAAGAACAAACAGAGTAATGGAGGGTGGAAAACTGAGAAATATACGCTATGATGAACCTGCTTAATATTGTGCGAAAGGCAAATGTCAAGCGACTACAATGCCCTCGACATGCTGTGAAGATGAAACATCTACCAAAAGTAGTGTTGATAGAAAGGCCAGAGGGAAAGTGGCCCCAGGGAAGACCACAAACGAGGTGGAAGATCTGTGATAACTAAGATTCACAAGGAAGCTGCACAGGACATGATCTGGTGGGAGCATTGTCTAAAATCGACACATCATCTACAAGGTCCTTCATAGTCGGTTGTAAGTAAAAAAAAATACACTTCTAAGACAAAAAAATAGGGAAAAAAGACAGAAACGACGCAACATGAAGGAGTTATCAGAGTGGGATGGAAATCGGTGGATACGATATGCATGTACGATGTACTTGTACAGGCAAACAAATGATTACATAGGATGAGCAATTCCACCCACACATGTTTCAGCACCTTTTGTGCTATCTTCACTGGGTTTCTTTATTTCCTTTCTGTAAAATTGTTATTTCATATTAACTTTTAGAGAAAACATCTAATACGAAAACTTACATTTGTGACTGAAGTGAATGTTCTGTAATATTATACATGGTTTGTTTACAGTTTAGAGAGAGTTTTGTATGTTGTTTATTACAATATGTCTGAAGTTCTAGTTTTATAGCTTATTAAATAACAGGTGGATGTTTCCATTAGTTTACATACCTTACATGAAGCTATTGAATGATTATGCTGGTAGCCGCGAGACTGCTACACAGTCTACAACTTGACAACTTGTCATCTGCAAACAGCAAAACGTAATTTTTTATTTTTGTTTATTGTGCATTTTCCGAACGAAAATGAGTATGTATCGCGTTATTTTGAGTGTTACTTGCGGCTTTGAGGTTGTGGTGTCTGTCTCCTTTGTTTGTGGTGTGGTGACACGCTGATTTCTACCATATCTGTCGTTTCACAGGCAGTGAGTGTGTGCGTGTGCGTGCGTGAAATACATGTGAGATATGTGTCTGATTAGTATAGGAGTTTCCACTTACAAAGGAAAAAAACGCTCTGCAACACATGCCGCACACAGCTAGTATACAAATAAAATGTAATTAGTCATTGAGAACGCGTCAGTCTAAAAGTATACATAAATGTTCCAGTGCAGTATATGTTTAAAAATTTCCAGTTATAAATGGAGGAACAGTGTAAATGAATAATTTTTTAAACTATTTTCGACTTTTTACATATTATTATATTCACCGCTAGGTTCTATGGGGTTGTTGTGACATTTAGATGATACAGCATGATACTGTTTACCTCTCCAAATGCCGCTTCGAGGCTGTAGGAATGAACAACACGTAAATTGATCTTTACTTTATAGTAGTTACAAATTGAACTGACGGAAACAGTGTAGATTTTAAGTTAATAAAACTCTTTTTCTTTTCCTTTTCCTATTTTAGAATCTGAAGATGGTCAATGTATGGGCGAGACCGGTGTTGGTTATTTTCTACTTTTGATTCTCAGTGTGTGTGCAACAGAAAGAAAATTGCCTCTGAAAAAAAGGTAAAACAGTCAAGAATTCGGAGGCTGGGGTTGATACGCCTTCGTGTTTTTTCCCACCTTTTAACTGACTTACAGAGCGAGTCGTAAGGGAACATAAGAGTCCGAGCCATGGTCACAGTGGAATTTTCATATTAGTTGATCATTGCCATTTGTGAAAACAACATATCGAGACAAAAAACGTTCTAGGACGTCCCGACGGTTCACACACAGACGTCGACATTTTCATTCTACATTTATCCACTTACTAACTTTCAGCATGCTGGAGTAGTTGTGGATCAGCTACCTCTGTTAATCAGTACAACGAAAAACCAGTCCAAAGTTGGAAATTTCACTATTTTGGCTCATTCGATGACTAGTTTCGGGCCGGGACCCATTTTCAAATCATCGTAACGTAGTCAGAATTGCTATGTCCAAAAATGTAAATATCTGTATGTGCTGTGACTGTTCGTTTGCGCAATTCTGACGTGGTTTCTGCATTTATGGAAATACCAATTTCGACTGTTACGATGATTTGAAACATTGCTACATTGGACTAGTTTTTCGTAGTACTGATTCATGCATTTAGCCGCCGAGGCACACATAGAATGATGTTATTAATTTTATTTACCATTTCAAAGTTTTTCCCCTGTCTTTTTTTCCGTTTCACATTCCAACATTTCCATATCCTCACCTTTCCTTCAAAAAGTTATGGCTACTTCATTAAGTACTGTATAAAATTGCGTCAGTCAGACAAGGCTCCTCACGCCGTCTTCAGACCGCAAGTGGTGCATTGGTACCATCCGGCCGCCGTGTCATCCCCACCTGAGGATGCGGATAGGAGGGGCGTTTGGTCAGCACACCGCTCTCCCGGCCGTTACGATGGTTTTGGTTGACCGGAGCCGCTACTAATCGGTCGAGCAGCTCCTCAATTGGCATCACGAGGCTGAGTGCACTCCGAAAAATGGCAAGAGCGCATGGCGGTCCGGATTGTCACCCACCCAAGCGCCTGACAGCGCGTAACTTCTGTGATCTGACGGGAACCGGAGTATCCACAGCGGCAAGACCGTTGCCCAAACAAGGCTCCTATGGAAAAAAATATTAAATTAAAAATTAATAAATGTGGTGAACTGCAGTGTCCAGGAGCCTCTTGAAATGAAATCCAGTGGACAAACGGAGCTGAATGTACACTCCTGGAAATGGAAAAAAGAACACATTGACACCGGTGTGTCAGACCTACCATACTTGCTCCGCACACTGCGAGAGGGCTGTACAAGCAATGATCATCACACGCACGGCACAGCGGACACACCAGGAACCACGGTGTTGGCCGTCGAATGGCGCTAGCTGCGCAGCATTTGTGCACCGCCGCCGTCAGTGTCAGCCAGTTTGCCGTGGCATACGGAGCTCCATCGCAGTCTTTAACACTGGTAGCATGCCGCGACAGCGTGGACGTGAACCGTATGTGCAGTTGACGGACTTTGAGCGAGGGCGTATAGTGGGCATGCGGGAGGCCGGGTGGACGTACCGCCGAATTGCTCAACACGTGGGGCGTGAGGTCTCCACAGTACATCGATGTTGTCGCCAGTGGTCGGCGGAAGGTGCACGTGCCCGTCGACCTGGGACCGGACCGCAGCGACGCACGGATGCACGCCAAGACCGTAGGATCCTACGCAGTGCCGTAGGGGACCGCACCGCCACTTCCCAGCAAATTAGGGACACTGTTGCTCCTGGGGTATCGGCGAGGACCATTCGCAACCGTCTCCATGAAGCTGGGCTACGGTCCCGCACACCGTTAGGCCGCCTTCCGCTCACGCCCCAACATCGTGCAGCCCGCCTCCAGTGGTGTCGCGACAGGCGTGAATGGAGGGACGAATGGAGACGTGTCGTCTTCAGCGATGAGAGTCGCTTCTGCCTTGGTGCCAATGATGGTCGTATGCGTGTTTGGCGCCGTGCAGGTGAGCGCCACAATCAGGACTGCATACGACCGAGGCACACAGGGCCAACACCCGGCATCATGGTGTGGGGAGCGATCTCCTACACTGGCCATACACCACTGGTGATCGCCGAGGGGACACTGAATAGTGCACGGTACATCCAAACCGTCATCGAACCCATCGTTCTACCATTCCTAGACCGGCAAGGGAACTTGCTGTTCCAACAGGACAATGCACGTCCGCATGTATCCCGTGCCACCCAACGTGCTGTAGAAGGTGTAAGTCAACTACCCTGGCCAGCAAGATCTCCGGATCTGTCCCCCATTGAGCATGTTTGGGACTGGATGAAGCGTCGTCTCACGCGGTCTGCACGTCCAGCACGAACGCTGGTCCAACTGAGGCGCCAGGTGGAAATGGCATGGCAAGCCGTTCCACAGGACTACATCCAGCATCTCTACGATCGTCTCCATGGGAGAATAGCAGCCTGCATTGCTGCGAAAGGTGGATATACACTGTACTAGTGCCGACATTGTGCATGCTCTGTTGCCTGTGTCTATGTGCCTGTGGTTCTGTCAGTGTGATCATGTGATGTATCTGACCCCAGGAATGTGTCAATAAATTTTCCCCTTCCTGGGACAATGAATTCACGGTGTTCTTATTTCAATTTCCAGGAGTGTATGATATAATTTTTCCCATATTTTGGACAGATTTACTCACACGTGTTCTGAACAATGGACTACATGCTTAAAGTACTGTAGCGTAGTTAGCGACGTGCACCAGTGCTGCAGACATGTTCGAGGGGCGCTCAATATATAATGCAACACATTTTCTTCCCGGCCAATTCTTGTTGAAAAAATTAGGAATTTGTTGTGGGACATGGTGGAATATTTCCGCTGCAGCACCTACAGTTTCATGACGTTCCGATAAGTGGCACGCGACTGCTACGGTCGCAGGTTCGAATCCTGCCTCGGGCATGGATGTGTGTGATGTCCTTAGGTTAGTTAGGTTTAAGTAGTTCTAAGTTCTAGGGGACTAATGACCACAGCTGTTAAGTCCCATAGTGCTCAGAGCCATTTGAACCATTTGATAAGTGGCAGTGCTGTAGGTACGCCTCAGAACGGCGCCTTAAAGGGACGTGCTTACCAAGCAGAACTCTGTCAAGGAGTTTCTTTTGGTGGAGAACCACAGTATCGCAGAGATTCATAGGCGCTTGAAGAATGTCTACGTAAACCTGGCAGTGAACAAAAACACGCTGACTCGTTGTATGAGGCGTCTGCCACCATCGCAACAAAATCGCACATACCTGTCCGATCTCCCTTGTTCCGGCCGGCAGCAGACAGCTGTCAGTCCTGATACGTCGGGACGTGCGGACAGTCTCGTTCGAGGTGATCAACCGATCACCCACAAACACCTCGCTGCTGACACACTTGTCCACCAACTCGGGTACTGAAAGGTGTGTGCCGCCTAATGGAACACCGTAAAGAGCAACGATGGATCATCTGTGCAGAATTGCTTGCAGCAAGCTGATCTTGGCTATCTTTTGGCGATGAGACATGGGTTCGTCACTTCGAGCCGGATGCAAAACAGCAATCCATGAAGTGGCTCCACACCACCTCTCCTATGAAGAAAAAGTTAAAGGCCGCAATCTCGGCTGGTGACGTCACTGAGACGGTCTTCTGGGACTCTGAAGGAGTTATTCTGTTTGATGTCCTCCATCATGGTGCAACGATCAGGTTTGAAGTGTATTCTGCTACTCTCAGGAAATTGAAGAAACGACACCAAAAAAAAAGGACAAGAACTCATGCTGCGCACCGGTGAGGAGCTCATAAAAATCTTCATTGGACGTTCTTCTTCATTCGCCTTATAGCCCGGATATCGCACCTTCCGACCACCACATGTTTGGCCTAGTGCAGGATGCACTCTACGGAAAGCAGTACGTGGGTATTTATTTATTCGTTTCAGAAGAAGCAGGACACAGACTGTGCTGATTTAAAAATATAGCTATTTGTATACATGAGTAATTCAAAGAGATATAAACGTAATAAAATGAACACATAGGGAAAGAAGAGTATGAAATCAATATTTACACAATGAACACAACAGTACGAAATCAATATTTACACAATACTCACAGGACTAGGACATCAATTTTTACATGATAAACACATTTACACTAGTTGTGTCCAGTATTTGGCAACATTGACTGCATTGCTATAAGCTAAGGCCAAGAAAATGGTTCAAATGGCTCCATGAGCACTATGGGTCTTAACATCTGAGGTCATGAGTCTCCTAGAATTTAGAATTACTTAAACCTAACTAATCTAAGGACATCACACACATCCATGCCCGAGGCAGGATTCGAACCTGCGACCGTAGCGGTCCTGCGGTTGCAGACTGAAGCGCCTAGAACCGCTCGGTCACAGCGGCCGGAGCCAGTTCCAGTCCTGTAGAAGAGTATGGGCAGAGATGACATTTCAGATGGCTTGTAGTTTGTTCAACTCCCTACTCACACAATGAGTCTCCGCTTTGTGCGATGCCCCATTTCTTCAAGTTGTCCTTAGTTCTTGGAACGGCAGAGCGCAGTCTGTTCAAGGACTTCCATGTGCACCATCCTTCTTGGTTACCAAGTGGCAGAGTTTCTTCAATTACGTCTCGCTCTGAATGGACAGGATGTCATTTTGTCCACAGTTCAACCCTGGCTGCCCTTTGATACGTCAACTGGGACAGAAGACTGTAGAAAGTTCTTCCTGGATTTCAGTCGAGGTGGCCGGCCGGGATGACCGAGCGGTTCTAGGCGCTACAGTCCGGAACCGCGGGACTGCTACGGTCGCAGGTTCGAATCCTGCCTCGGGCTTGGGTGTGTGTGATGTCCTTAGGTTATTTAGGTTTAAGTACCTCTAAGTTCTAGGGGACTGATGACCTAAGGTGTTAAGTCCCATAGTGCTCAGAGCCATTTGAACCATTTTTTCAGTCGAGGTGGCGCTGGCTGATGATCGTGCAAGGGGTTGATAGCAGCTATCTCGCGTCTAATATCGGGTGCGGCCATATCTGCAAGTGTACACAGCTTCCGTATCGGTGTTGGCTTCACCCAGCCTGTGTTCAACCTGCAGGTTTCATTCAGGGCGGTGTCCATTTTTTTTGCACGTGCAGAATTGTACCACAGTGGAGCGGCGTATTGGGCAGCGGAGTAGCAGAGTACCAGGGCACGTGTTACTGTCTGGGGGTGGGCACCCCATCCAGAACCAGTCACCTTGCGCAGTAGGCAGTTTCGCGATGAAACCTTGGCTTTAAGGTTGGAGTACGTGGGTGATGGTGTGGTTACTGATGCAGCAAGACGTTGGCTTCATCGTTGACCAGTAGAGGGTAGCTTGCGGGCATACAGTCCCACCCAGTAAGGTGTCGTAGGGCCGTCGCATTTAACGGAAATTACACTAAAAATAAAAGATTGTAGCCAAAAAAGTGGGGAATAATATGCTGCAATGGAATCCTGAATAAAACCAACCTACTTTCAGGAAATAAGTTTTGCATTACTTATTGAAAGCTTCTCGTACCTACAAATAAACAATATTTTCTTGAGAGGCTACTTAAGGGGGGTAGGACGTCAAACGGGCCGACTTGGAGCAGGAGAGGCACCACAGGACATTTTATTTTCTATTGTCTATACTTTTACAAGTAAATTCATAAAACTTTGTCAGCATGACCAGGAAGGATTTAGGATTCACACTCATATTAGTGGAAGTGCAAAAACATCCCAAAATCATTTTTTTTAGATATGAAATTATTTTTTCACTTACTGTTGGCTGCATTTGTTGCTATAGGCACATTTTTCTTCACAAGTAAGAGAGATTCTTTGATGAATTTTTCACAGCATACAAACCATACTTACAGCTGTATGTAACTCTAGAATTTTCCAAATATATTAAAAACTGTCGTAAAAATTGAGATGATAAACTACAAAATTTGATTTTTTCTGAACATAAAGTTTAAAACGTAACAGCTCATTCATTTTTTCATATATTAAATAGATTCTAGAGTTTCAGACACCTGTAAGTATGGTTTGTATGCTGTGAAAAATTCATCGAACAGTCTCTCTTACTTATGAAGAAAACTGTACCTTTAGCAACAAATGCAGCCAATAGTAAGTGAAAAATTGATGAAATTTCACATGTAAAAAAAATATTTTTTTATGTTTTTGAACTTCCGCTGCTACGAGTGTGAATCCTGAATCCTTCCTGGTCATGCTGACAAAGTTTTATGAATTTATTTGGAAAAGTATAGACAGTGGAAATCAAAATGTCCTGCGGTGCTTCTCCTGCTCCAAGTCGGCCCGTTTGAAGTCCTTCCCTGCTTAACACTCTATGAGCAGCCCACCTAAGACTACCTCTCGCTGCGCACTTTGTCTATGCGACCTAAAAGGTCGCTTGTTTCGTATCTAGTTTCATCAGATAATAACTCTAGCGAATGAAGTACTCTATAATTTCAGTCCATTTGTACACGGATGTGGCTTGAGGTTCTCAAGAACCCTGAAAGGCGAACCTGGAATCTGAGTCGTTAGGGCGAAACGAACATCTTGGCAGTCTAGTGCCGTGCAAGAAGTTTGAATAATGCTAAAGACATTTATTGCTTCAGTAAATCGAATTTTGATTCCCCACATCTGCCCTCCCGGAACTTCTCCTTAGAGGTGCTTTGCATGTGGCGTATCGCTCCCGCTATTAGTACGAAATAGCGCGCAGTGAACGATAAAAATCGGCACATCTGTTCCGCCTTACTGTCGAGAGTGGAGAGAAAAAAAAGAGCGAGCTAGGCGGAAGCGCAGTCACCGCTAGATCATAGAGGCCAAACGTTTATTGCGTATTATTAACAGCGTGTGGCGCCGCGCGTGTCTGTGCGTGATATTTTCAAACGCGTGACGGCGGACCGTGGAGAAACTGGCCGCTAAGTCGTTAATGAGCGGTGCGGCGCGGACTGGGGCGGAGGGGGGTTACGCATATGCGTAGAGCGGTCGCCAGTCCCACGCAGCGGCGGCAGGCGTGCGTGGGACAGCGACACGCACTGGTTGCGGCTGTGGGACACGCGTGTGCGTGTGCGTGTGAGTGTGTGTGGGTGCGTGAGTTGTGAGTGGGAAGAGGAAGTGGAAGGATGGAGTGCTGATGGAACTTACTGCCCGCGTGTGGATATACTCGAGCGCGCAGCTCTGGAGAACACGATTGCCAAACGCTGAGACCATCCTTACATGGGACTAGTTACCTCACGTGAGACACTGTCAGTTTTGACGACGTCTCTTCCTGTTATTTCACGCTGATGAGGTACTGCCGTGCATGGAACACGAGATACATTCTGCACTATTTCAGCAACGTACTACGGCACGACGAACCAATACGAGGCAAGGTTGCTCTCCAAGTCACAAGCAGAAAACTTGGGACATGCCATACTTGCCTTCGTCGTTTACAGATGAAATCCATATTCGGTAGGTTTAACACACTCACGGGAAAAAAAAATCACAGCCCAAAAAGCAGTTTATCTAGAGCAATGAAATTTCGCGAATACATTTGTCTAGGTAACGTACTTTAGTTCAAATGGTTCAAATGGCTCTAAGCATTGTGGGACTTAACATCTGAGGTCATCAGTCCACTAGACGTAGAACTACTTAAACCTAACTAACCTAAGGACATCACACATATCCCCGAGGCAGGATTCGAACCTGCGACCGTAGCAGCTGCGCGCTTTCGGACTGAAGCGCCTAGAACCGCTTGGCCACACCGGTCGGCCGCCATTTACAGCTGGAATCCATATTTGGTGGGCTTACACACGAAAAAAAAAATCGCACCACCAAAAAATAATTAACGAAGAGTAAGGAAATTTCGGGACTACATTTGTCCAGGTAACATATGTTAGTGGTTGGCGTTGTAGGATCCCAGATTATTATAACCGCGAGATAAGCCACTACAACTGTGTACTGCTGCTACCTCAGCGGTCAGAATGTTGAATGCAAGCATCAAAACGTGCAGGCATTGTGTTGTACAGACAGTGCGAGTTAGCACACTGGACTGGCATTCGGGAGGAGGACGGTTCAAACCCACGTCCAGACATCCAGATTTAGGTTTTCCGTGATTTCCCTAAATCGCTCCTGGCAAATTCTGATATCGTTCCTTTGAAAGCGCACGGCAGATTTCCTTTTCCATCCTTGAAACAATCCGAGCTTGTGCTCCGTCTCTAATGACCTACATGTCGATGAGTAGTTAAACCCAATCTTCCTTCAAATGGTTCAAATGGCTCTGAGCACTTTGGGACTTAAGTCTACGAAATGCAAACGTCTTTTTTTTCTACTCGTTTTTGAAGTAAACTATGCAATTTCGTCTCTGTTGCTTCTGGCTTATGTGTATCTACCACTTTTATAACAAATTTGATACATGTATGCTTCAGCCTATTAATTTCGTAGGAATCCAACATTTATACTAATTTCCACTACTGCAGAGCTAACGTAGGAATTTTACGTGCATCCATTTTCGTAAGCAGACTGTGTAGTTTGGGAGCCAGATACAGCCAACAGCTGCCACTGCAGAGCTCTAAAGTGACTGATCACGTAAGCCAGCACGTCCCGTGTGACGCCGACACTGTGTCTCGTGTGACTGGATTTCCCAACCGCGTCCATATTGACGTCAACTGTCTCGTCCCGTGTGAGCACGCCTTAAAGGTGTATGCTCCAGTAGGCTAGATACTCTGCCGTGTTTTCATGTGTGATTCTTATGCTTTGATGCTCTCCATCATTTTCTCTCGTATCTTATGCCAATCTTTCCACAGCTACCTAAATACTACATCCAGTATCCTCCACCATATGTGTTGCACATATACAGGCTATTCACGCTGAACAAAAGGTAAAAAGGTAACCTTTTTTTAGAGTTTAGTGACAACTATAAGTAGCAAGTAGATATACAATTTATTTTACAGACGCCATACACGTTGTCGGATCAACACTCACCCGCTAACCACATTCTTAAGCAGTCGCACGCCTTCATTGGGTCCGGTGTCGAATATCTAACAGCATTTTTCATGTCATCTAGCACTGATCCACACTTCCGAAATAGTCATCGAGTGCGAACTGGTTCCACTGTTTGTTTATTGACTGAGCCTAGACCTACAAACATGCAGCCACAGCAGTTCGTACTGAACTGCAATCATATTAGTAAACGTTCACAGAATTAGGTTAGACCAGTGTCCACAATTTTACAACAGCCATACGCATTCTTATGACACAAAAGCCGAAGAATTATTTGTGTACATTCTTTTAATAATTGATATTCAATTACTTTTCATACATTTTCATACATTTGTTGTAGTCTGATCCACCCCGTGAACAGGAAGTTGCAGCGTTCAAGCACGTCACGTCTTTACAACCACCACTTTATGAGATATGGGCTCCGCTTCTTGTTACCTCTATACTGGGTGCCAAAATACTTCGGTGAATATAGCAACACCATTTTCGAAGCGCTCTTCTTTCTCCTTTTAATAAGATGTTTCTTCATTTCGTATGACTCCTGTCCACTTAAACCTAACATTATTCGAGAGCGTCACAAGTGCATACACTTCCTTTTTCTCCGTATTTCCGGGTTCCACGTTTCACTTCTGCGCACTGCTGTGCTCCATCCGTACACATTCAGGAACTGCTTCAATACTGGTACCAGAGTATAGCCCATCTACTGAGCGCTTACTTTGCCTGTGCCGGTGTAACGCTCATATCTTGACTATTGACGTCCTAGGCTTACAATTGGACAGAGAATGCTGGGTTGGCAATTGGTTATCGCTTGGTCTAAGTTATGAAATAAATATGTATCCGCGAAGGTGCAGTTCTAAAGCCATTAAACTGCACTGAACCGCCAAAGAAACTGATACAGGCATGCATATTCAGATATGTAAACAGGCGCTGCGGTCGGCAGTGCCTGTATAAGGCAGCAAGTGTCTGGCGCAGTTGTTAGATCGACTACTACTGCTGCTACAATGGCACGTTTTCAATATTTAACTGAGTTTGAACGTGGTGTTATAGACGGCGCACGAGCAGTGGGACACAGCATCTCCGAGGTAGCGGTGTAGAGGGGATTTTTCCTGTACTACCATTACACGAGTGTATCGTGAATATCAGGAATCCGGTGAAACATCAAATCTCCGACATCGCTGTGGCCGGAAAAAGAGGCTGCAAGAACGGAACCACCGACGACTGAAGAGACTCGTTCAACGTGACAGAAGTGCAACTCTTTCGCAAATGGCTGTAGATTTCAATGCTGGGCCATCAACAACTGTCAGCGTGGGAGCCATTTAACGAAATATCGTCGATCTTTCGGAGCCAAAGGCTCACTCGCTTACCCTTGATGACTGCATGACACAAAGCCTTACGCATCGCCTGGGCCCGTCAACAGCGATGTTGGACTGTTGATGACTGGAAACAAGCTGCCTCGTCGGACGAGTCTCGTTTCAAATTGTATCGAGTGGATTGATGTGTACGGGTATGGAGACAGACAACCTCATGAATCCACGGACCCTGCATCTCAGCAGCGGACCGTTCAAGCTGGTGGAGACTCTGTAATGGTGTGGGGAGTGTGCAGTTGGAGTGATATGGGACCCATGATACGTCTAGAAATGACTCTGACAGGTGGACAGGTGAAACGTACGTGAGCACCCTGTCTAATCACCTGCATCCATTCATGTCCATTGCGCATTCCGGTGGACTTGGGCAATTTCAGCAGGACAGTGCACCACGTATTCCTTCGTCATTCATTCTCACACACACACACACACACACACACACACACACACATCATTCATTGTTCATCATTTTAAAAATATAAGTCTTCCAAGAAAAGTCTATCATTCTACAGTTAAGGTAGTTCATAAAGCTGGTGATAATCTGGGGGAGCGGGGGCAGCAGATAGCAGGGGGGGGGGGGGGGGGCAGAAAGGGAATGCGGCGGTACTATCTAATATCTGATTGCACTCAGGGGTAATGGTCTAAGGAAGGTTGAGAACGACTGTTCTGTGTATTCAAGAGTTACGCTGGAACATACGCTTAAGCATGCAAGCACACACGTCCAGAATGAAATTTTCATTCTGCAGTGGAGCGTGAACAGGTATTACGAGTAAACTTCCAGGCAGATTAAAACGGTGTGCCGGACCGAGAGTCGAAATTGCGACCTTATGCCTTGTGTGGGAAAGTGCTCCACCAACTGAGATACCCAAGCAGGACTCACGACCCATCCTCATAGCTTCTCTTCCGCCAGCTTCTCATCTCCCACTCTCGCAACTTCATAGAAGTTCTCCCGCGAATCTCGGAGACTACTGGAAGTAAGGCTATAATGACTGTCACGGCCTTTTCGGAGGGCGTTTACGGAATGAATTTTTTCACTCTGCAGCGGAGTGTATTATGAAACTTCCTGACGGGTAAAAAGTGTGCCTGAAGTTTGGAAGGTAGGAGAAGAGGTACTGGCTGAAGTAGTACATCTGTGAGGATGGATCTTGAATTGTATTTGGTTAGCTCGGTCGATGCTGGCATTGCAGCTCAGGATGTTCGGTTTACAAGACTCAACCAAGTGCAATATGCAAGGATGAACTTGACAAGGAAAAAGAAATGACTCGGTAGAGCACTTGCCCTCAAAAGGCAAAGGTCCCGAGTTCGAGTCTCTGTCTGGCACACAGTTTTAATCTGACAGGAAGTCCCCCCCCCCCCCCCCCACACACACACACACATATATACATTCTATGACCTCTGCCACGAAACAGTGAACATAATTAATTCTCCAGTCCAGACGTCACATGCAAAACTGCTATGTTTTCGGGTGACAGGAAATTACCTCCAATTAAGGTAGGTATCTGGATGAAATAATCTGACACAAATTTTTAAACACCACCCGTGTAATGAGTCTCAGAGCGTAAGTAATTTGTCAGTGCCTCAATCAAAACCTAATTTAATAGCGGTTTGGAGATATTGTCTAAATCTGTCTCTTCGAGGTCACACTAATTAAATAACGTACGCCTTACATCCACGACTTTCAGGCACGGAACTCGATGTCTCCTTCCCGTGTTTTTCGTAATGGAACGATTCCAGCAGGTGTCCAGGAAGTGTTCTCTCTGCTGCCTTCCGTCTGCAGGATTCCAGACTGCGGATGATACAGTATGTCAATGAACACGCCAAGATGAGCATGTGATGCTGATCGGTCGCAGTGTTAAACCTTACACGGGATGAGTTTCCCATAGTGAAGAACACAAAACGTGGTTTCCAACGTGCTTGGTGCACGTTCAGAGACGAGCTGGTACATCACACGGAACGTGCTTGTCAACGTGATTTGCAGTCACAACGCTGTCCAGCGGCAGTTGTCGGCAACATCTGGTTCTTAACCACAAATTTTCTATTCTTCACGATATATTTCAGCCTTCAGTTGATAATACATTTTCGTTGCGCTTTACTGGTTTCGACAAATTAATTTGTCATCTCAGAAGCCTCCAAAATTACATCTACATCTAAATCTACATTTATACTCCGCAAGCCACCCAACAGTGCGTGGCGGAGGGCACTTTACGTGCCACTGTCATTACCTCCCTTTTCTGTTCCAGTCGCGTATGGTTCGCGGGAAGAACGACTGTCGGAAAGCCTCCGTGTGCGCTCGAATCTCTCTAATTTTACATTCGTGATCTCCTCAGGAGGTATAAGTAGGCGGAAGCAATATATTCGATACCTCATCCAGAAACGCACCCTCTCGAAACCTGGCGAGCAAGCTACAACGCGATGCAGAGCGCCTCTCTTGCAGAGTCTGCCACTTGAGTTTGCTAAACATCTCCGTAACGCTATCACGGTTACCAAATAACCCTGTGACGAAACGCGCCGCTCTTCTTTGGATCTTCTCTGTCTCCTCCGTCAACGCGATGTGGTACGGATCCCACACTGATGAGCAATACTCAAGTATAGGTCGAACGAGTGTTTTGTAAGCCACCTCCTCTGTTGATGGACTACATTTTCTAAGGACTCTCCCAATGAATCTCAACCTGGTACCCGCCTCACCAACAATTAATTTTATATGATCATTCCACTTCATATCGTTCCGCACGCATACTCCCAGATATTTTACAGAAGTAACTGCTACCAGTGTTTGTTCCGCTATCATATAATCATACAATAAAGGATCCTTCTTTCTATGTATTCGCAATACATTACATTTGTCTATGTTAAGGGTCAGTTGCCACTCCCTGCACCAAGTGCCTATCCGCTGAAGATCTTCCTGCATTTCGCTGCAGTTTTCTAATGCTGCAACTTCTCCAAAATTAGAGATACTATAAGCAGTTAGACCGTGGCTCTACATTAACGTGAAGTACAACAAGTATATTACAGAAGATTACTTAGTATTGGTTTATTTTTTTTCTTCCACCATTTACAAATGACCTACCACCTCTAAGACAGCTCATATGAAGGGCTTATTTCAATAGTGGTACAAGTCCATTACCTCCACTTTGCTGTCTATATTGCTTCTGACATTAATGATCCAAACAAACAGAAAGAAAGGTTCATCTCTAGCAAGAAACCATATCCTTGAATATTTCTGGTATCTCAGCTGCAGATTTTTCAGCGCTCATTTTACTTTAGTACTCTCTATCTCAAAATGAACAAAAATGGGCTTGTACCGCTATTGAAATAAGCCCTTCGTATTTTCACAATATGAAATCGTACCTGTACAGAATTTGGAACTAATTTCATATTTCTTGTTTGTAATAGTTATTAATAAATACTTATAGACTTAAAAGTAATTAAGAAATAAAGATCTTAAAATTAACGATTTATGAATAGAAGATAGAAATTTAGGAAGATGCAAAGACGTTATGACACACTATCACTTTGACATATTACAAGTCCGAATAAATTTTCTAAAATAGCAAGAATGACACATTTAAGAAGGCGAAATAAAAAGTAACAGGAAAGTACACAGATTTGTGTTAGAAGTCCCACCACCTAGTTATCTCGGGTGTGAGGGCTCGGCAAATCACTGAGCCTGTCACATGCGAGGTAGCGTAAAAAATATATTTTTAATTCTAATTTGATATTTTGTGTGTAGAGGCATGTGTTGTATTAATCTTATATTTCATCATCACATCATTTTCATTACAGGTGTTATTTTACCTAACCTTAATAAACAGTTATATAATTTACATTTCAAGACATTTCTTCATATACTAAAATGACAATTGATCGATTTCTTAATTTAGTCTTATCATACATCTAGGTCTGAATATTAATCTCACTGTTTGTTTCTGTTTCAGCATCTAAGCAAGTTTCTGTGTTCGTGTCTGCGTCTCTGTCACTCCAGGTGTTCTGTTCCCGTTATAATGAGTTCTTTACTCTGCTTTTGTAAATGATGAAAGTCTATGTGAATGCAGCTTGCCGCTAACTTGGTGTAATGTTTTGTCTGTACAGAAGTGTATCTGTCGCCTTTATCGCTCTTTCACCCTCACACATAAATCGGTACAATAAAGTCAGGGCTTCGTGTTTTCTTATTAGGCTGATCCGTGAAAAGACAGACAAACAATTATGCTAATGGAGGATTCTGAGTAATTTCTCGAATTTCATTCGCTCTCTCTCTCTATCTCTCTCTCTCTCTCTCTCTCTCTCTCTCTCCTTTATCTGTGTACAGTTTAACTATATTATTTACGTGAAATCAGCCTAGTAGAATCTCTGGTGGAGCCCTTCGTCTTAATGTTCAGCGGCTGGCTTGCTGGAAAAGATCTTTACAGTTGTTATTTGTTATCATGCGCTGCATTCAGTTGGGAAAATCGATCGTTTGAACAATTCGTTCAGTTTACAACAGATCTAAAATTTCAGATGTGGACGAAGCCTTTTTGGACGATTTATAAAAACTCAGAGATTGCAGGCTCTCTTCGTCACAGCTGAAACTTCCCAATTAATTACAGGGCCCAGACAATCATCAATGGTTCAGACAGAGAACTCATTCGTCATTCACTCTAGAATAAAATGGTCACAAACCTTATTTCTGAGGAAAATTGTATATTGAATCCATTTTCGTACATGTTCCGTTTTCTCTTTATCTATCACGCTAGCGGCACAAACTTTCCTAGCTCGATATAGCGCGAAGAAGAGTAAATAAATCTCTTTTAGCAATCCGAAAATCTTCCAACCGATACTTCCGAAGCTGTTCCTCTCTCCCCTACTATAATAACCATGGAGCATACATTTCTGTACCTCTGTTGTTCCAAAGAATAAACGTACTAGAAAAATACCTTGGCGTCCACGAGCTGTCGGCGCATATATTACTAGAAAATCTGATCAGATACTTTTCAAACGTAAATACATGTGGATGATTTGGTTGACCATTATTAATTATTGCGTGGTAGAGGGTAATTTTCCGTGGGGAGATTACACCGTGTTTGTGTGATTGCTCTTTTTACAAGTATGTGTTTGTTCTTGTTTGCATAATTCGTGTAACGTACCTTACACAATATCGGTTATGTCATTTAGTATGGTCCAGTCATCCGGCTGGCGTAGGATTTGCAATATGTTGTCATACTCAGTTCGTGGTCGTATGTGTGACAACCTGATACAGTGTAAAGTGACACGTTCAGCAGTTCCTAGTTCTCCGCAATATTGAAAAGAATACTGGAAAATGAGGAAAAGGATATAGTGGGGTAACGAATACGTACAGGGACAAAGGTACACAGTACCGTTGCTTCCAGTATCTTTCGCATCTGGATGTAACGTGGGAGGCCTTTCCGGAGCAGGGCTCCCGCCGCTAAAATGGACTTCAAGAAATCGCCTGAGTGGTGTAGTGGTGCAGAAAGGATTTTCCTCTGATGGGAACGGGTTTTTCTGTCATATTGTTCAGACAAGAGCATTAAGGTCGAGGAGAGAGATGTCGATAAGATAGTCGAGGAGATAAATTGTGTGGAAATCACCGCACTTGTCTACACAACGCCGGGGTAGTTTTCAGCTTCACACAAACACTGCTCTATTGTCCGCATGCTAGCTGTGTCCGTGCTGAATTGCGAGGGACCAGTAATTCATTAGCCCACGTTCCCTGAAACATTCACAATACCGAACAAACTCGCGCCTAAGCGAAGAGCGCAGTTATTGAGTCATAAATCGCATATTCCAGAGCAACTATTAAGTTAGTGAGAGAGCCTCTGATTCTCTGAGAAGACATGAGGGTGAATAAAAAAAATCATGTGCAGGTCTTACGACACAAAACTGCAGCTTTTTGCATCAAAGTCTGTGCCTCAGTCCACTATACTATGGCATGTTTTTAATGTACGATTTCGAAAAGATTTTAAACGCCAGAATGTCACCACGTAAAATTTGACTATAACAAATCGTACCACAAACGATGTCCGGTTAATCTTCAATGCATTGGTGCCTTTCATAGGACGTAAGTTGCAATACGAAAAGTACGAAATACGAAAATACTTTAAACAGAAATATGTCGTTTTCCGTCTTTCTTCTGCAATATGTCGTATTAAAAATGACGCGTTTCCGAGAAATCCTAAACGACCTGGCGCCTTAAAGAAGCATAACATCGTTACCGCGTGGAAGCGCTACAGCAAATATGCATAGAAAGGGTGCGCGCCGATGGCTATTTGGCGGAGTCTTGGTGCTTGGTTCCTATTTGAGCTAGTAACATGGGGTAAAAAGCTTCTGGTTTTGGCCGGACCAGCAACTATTTATAAATCCATTCGAATACTGGTATTACTGTAGCTATGATATAGTACGTTGAGCAAGGTTTCAACGACGAATCGGAGCTGGTGCCCAGGCAAATTGTACGAATCGATTAATTCCTGTTGAAAAAGAGTTTAATTCGGCTTACATTAATGCTCAGCTAATGACATCGTTTGTATGTGCACCGTTCGGATATTACATGCAAAACAGTCACCCTCGTTCGGATTTTATGTGCAAAACCAGGCACCCTCAAATAATTCCGGACTGAGCGTGCCTCATGGTTCAAATTTGGTCCACCGGTCTACCGGACCTTGATGTAAGATAATTTTTAATCGTCTGAAAAAAATCTTGCTTTGTTTGGATTTTACGTGCAAAGGACACGTTTCTCGAGGTGATTTTTGATGCGAGCCACATCTACACTTTAACCTTGTACGAATAGGCTAAGTCTTCACACTAAGGCAGATAAATGGATAACACAAAAATAATTTTTTTATCGAATAATCATTATCCGTGATCGTGATACCGAGATTTAAATTCGAGCTAAATCCAGCACGTAAAATTCGTTCTTGCGTGAACTGAATGCTCGGAAACGGTTTAAAGTGAATCAAATAAAAAAAAATGCATTCTTACGATGGAATTGAAGGCTCGCTTTCAAAAATCCAGCATCATCCAGATTTTACGTATGAAAACAAAACATGATTTTTTGAGTTTTTCCCCGTGCTCCTCTTCTATGTTCCAAACTTGATCGAGTTGGTTGAAAACTTTGTAAGACGATAGACAAATAAATGTAATTAATGGTTTATCCGTTGCGAAAATATAACCAAAATGGTTCAAAAGCCAGTAAGAAAGCTATGCGGGATCTGTCGACTCCCGCTTCAACAAAAATCTGCATCGGATCCCAAGCTACGGCGGTCTAATGTAACTTCATGGTAGAATAGAAGTTTGGAATGAGAATGAAAAATGCTCCTCCTACTAAAAACACAAAAAAGGTAAATATGTTCTGGGAAAGTTAGGGACGTAAAAGAAGGGAATTAGCTTTTCGACTATTTTGGCAGCTTCAAAGACAATTACATCTAAAAATCTTGACACATTCACGCTGTTTTACGAATTCCTCTGCTTGCCCAGTGCAGTCAGATGTTGTAGCTGCAATGCGTTGGCACACCTGCTGTAGTGTCACCGCCAGACACCACACTTGCTAGCCGGCCGAAGTGGCCGTGCGGTTAAAGGCGCTGCAGTCTGGAACCGCAAGACCGCTACGGTCGCAGGTTCGAATCCTGCCTCGGGCATGGATGTTTGTGATGTCCTTAGGTTAGTTAGGTTTAACTAGTTCTAAGTTCTAGGGGACAAATGACCTCAGCAGTTGAGTCCCATAGTGCTCAGAGCCATTTTGAACCACACTTGCTAAGTGGTAGCCTTTAAATCGGCCGCGGTCCGTTAGTATACGTCGGACCCGCGTGTCGCCACTATCAGTGATTGCAGACCGACCGCCGCCACACGGCAGGTCTAGAGAGACTTCCTAGCACTCGGCCCAGTTGTACAGCCAACTTTGCTAGCGATGGTTCACTGACAAAATACGTTCTCATTTGCCGAGACGATAGTTAGCATAGCCTTCAGCTACGTCATTTGCTACGACCTAGCAAGGCCCCATTATCAGTTGCTATTGATATTGTAAAGAATGTACAGACAAGAGCTACGTTCAACATTAATGGATTAAAGTTAAATATTCCACCAGTTACATCCTTTTTTTCTAGTCTAACTACCTTCTCCTGTTCCAGACCTCACGCCAGCCTGAGTGAGCGTACACGCGTGCCTTTCGGCTTCCTCCAAACCCCGTGGGTTGGCTCCTGCCAATCCACAACACCTGCAACTTGCAATTTTATACGCTTAAGTCTCTGATCCTAAGCTCAAAATTCAGAAGATTTGTCAGCCATAATGAACAATATATAACATCACATGGCTGAAGATCACTCATGTAACAGCTAAAAAAGTTTTTCTCGGGGGACAGAACTTGGGTGTGCTTCTATAGAGTGGGGCGCATCTAAGATAGCAAGTACTGCAGAGTGGGGATGCATGCATCCTAAAATTTAATGACACTTTGTGTCATGTTGCAGGACATAACAGATGCCATGTTGTATGACATAACAGCATGTGTCACGTAATACATGACATCATGTATCATGTTACTTTGCTTGGCATGATGTATTATATTACATGACATGGGCGCCAATATTAACAAGGATAAAAGCAGGAGTATATCAAGATTTTGTGATGTAAATGCGAAGCAACCCACTCAAAAGTAAAGCTTTGTCAATCACCACAAAGATGAAAATATACAACATTACCATCTGCCCCATAGTACCCATAGTACTTTACGGTTCAGATAGCTGGCCGCTTACAACGTTTTCGAAAGAAAACAAATGAGAAAAATCTGGGTACCTGTGTAGGAGAATGGTGTATGGAGAATTCGATAGAACGATGAAATTTATCGGGTAATGAAGCACCCCACTATCATCCAGAAATTAAAAAGTAGGAGACAGCAATGGGCTGAACATGTGGCTAGAATGGAAAACAGCAGAATCACCAAGACAGCATTTGAAGGAGCTCTCCAGACAACAAGACCATTGGGCCGACCCCGTACAAGGTGGAAAGACGACACAGAGAAGGACATCGCAGCGTTAGGAATTTCCGCAGGGTGGAGAGAGGCTGCGAGAGACAGAAGGCGGTGGAAGCAGATCGTTGATGCAGCGCCTGGTCTACACGGCCTGTGATCGCTGAGAAGAGAGAGAGAGAGAGAGAGAGAGAGAGAGAGAGAGAGAGAGAGAAATATGCGAAGCTGCCACACAATTAGAAAAGCTAGCTCCCTTCTTTTACATCCCTAGCTCTGCGCTATTTATATTTTATATTCATCTTTTTTGCGGCCGGCCGGTGTGGCCGAGCGGTTCTAGGCGCTTCAGTCTCGAACCGCGCGACCGCTACGGTCGCAGGTTCGAATCCTGCCTCGGGCATGGATGTTTGTGATGTCCTTAGGTTTGTTAGGTTTAAGTAGTTCTAAGTTCTAGAGGACTGAAGACCGCAGCTGTTAAGTCCCATAGTGCTCCTAGCCATTTGAACTTTTTTTGTGCTACAGTAGGAGGATCTTTAATTCCGGATAGTCATAAATAAGATATACTCGAAAACTACTGCACAGTCTACAGTTCATTAAATTTGCTGATAGGACTAATGTACGGAAGAATGGGAAAGAAAATTGTAGATCTGTTTGGTAGTGATCAATTTGGCTTCACGAAAGGTAAAGGCGCCAGAGAGGCTATTCTGACGCTGAGATTGATAATGGAAGCAAGAATTATGGAAATTCAAGCTTTCTTCATAGGACTGGTCGACATAGACGAAGCATTCGACTACGTAAACTAGCGCAAGACCTTCTAAAATCTCATAAAAATAGGTGTAAGCTACAGTGAGATGGAACAGTAAGAATGGAAGACCTTCCTAAGTGGTCAGAATGAGTGTAAGACAAGAATGCAACGTTTCTCCCCTACTGTTCACTTACTTCAAACAAGAAATGACGGAAATAAATGTTTGGTTGAGTAGTGGAATTAAAATTTAAGGAGGAATATTATGATAAGATTTGCTGATGACGTTACTATTCTCAGTGGGAACGAGAAAGAAATGCAGGATTTACTGAACTAAATGAACGGTCTAGTGATTATGTTGCTGCCCAAGTTCATAGCGTTTTGTTTTCGTTTCTTTTTGTTCTTTTTTTTGCATGTTGGGAATCCGGTTACTATGGGCTTATCTGTCGAGTGTCACTTTTTTTTATTTCTAGTTCACTGTTGCTATTTGAGATTACATCTAGTCAGTTTGTCTTTTGGAGACAGTGAGTGGAGCTGTGTACGCTAGAGAAGGGAGTGCCAAGTGGAGAAATCAAAACATTTGCGACGTATTCTTCTGTTTGAGTTAAGTGAAGGGGCGACAGGAGCGGAGACAACTAGAAACATTTTCGTGGGGGGGGGGGGGGGATGCCAATGCACAGAGCATAGAAAGAAAATGGTCTTCTCGGTTTAAGGAGAATTGGTTTGACATTAATGACTCTTCACATTCAGGAAGACTTTCGGGGTTTGATGAAAATCGCTTATGCGCATAAATGCACAATGATCCACGTCTCTGTATTCGAGAACTGAGAAATTTAATGAACTATGATCATTCCACGACCGTGGGACATTTGCATGGAATGGGTAAGGTTCAAAAATGGGGCGTATGGGTCCACAGGCTCTAAGCCAAAATCACAAAGAGCTGCAGATGGCCATATGTACATCTCTACTTTGGCCGCGCGGTTTGAGGTGTCCTGTCACGGACTGCGCGGCCCCTGGCGCCGGAGGTTCGAGTCCTCCCTCGGGCATGGGGTATGTGTGCTGTTCTTAGCATAAGTTAGTGCAAGTAGTGTGTAAGTCTAGTGACCGATGACCTAAGCAGTTTGGTCCCTTAGGAATTCACACAGATGCATCTCTGCTTGCTCGTCGTAAATTGGCTAGTGAACAACACCGACCATTCCTACACCCTGTCTTTACTGGTGGCGAGGTATGGTATCTTTATGCTAACACAAGGAGAAGAAAGGAATGGTTGAGTCCAAACAAAGCAGCAACTCCCCGTGACATCCACAGAAGATAATGTTATGGCGGAACAGCGAATTGCTTCCCCGAGATGCAACCATCACGGCTGACATTTACTGTCAGCAACTGAGACGTCTTGCTGACGCAATCCAAGAACAACAACCAGGAAGACTGCGGGAAGTGATGTTACTCCACGACAACGACCGGCCGTCGTGTGATAGACGTACCAAAACAATAGACAGTAGTTGGATTGGGAAGTCATTCAGCACTCACATTATTCCCCTGATTTTGCGCCTTCAGATATTCACTTCTTTTTACTCTCTATTGAACAACCTCCAAAAAACTTCATTTCCGAATGGAATTGCTCTGCGAACATGACGAGTTCTTCGCCTCAAAACAGCGTCGTGGAATCGAAAAGTTACGCCAGCGCTGGCTGACTTATAAGTAAAGAAGGAGAATATATTCTTAAGGATTTAAGTATCGGTATGTGTATCTGTTCTGTTTATTAAACTAATGGAAAAACGCTACGAAATGATGCACCAACCAAACCATTCCGCGATTACTGGAAGCTGTTTTGAATTCCAGAGGTTTTCTTACGTCGTATTAGATATGAAAACTTGTTGTATATTTTGGGTTTACACATTTTTTCACCCTCTGTATACGGGATGTCTGCTGGAGATACGTGGGTGAGGGTACCTGATGTTCTTGTGAGCTCGCCTTTACGACATAAACGCCGCGCTTAATCTGTTTAGTAATCTTGCAGCAAAGTAAATTTATTTATGTATGTACTTGCTTATTTAGCCTAACCGGATTAGGGCCTTAAGGCCCTCTCTTACATCTGACCAGGAACAACACATACAGATATAGTACCAAAACATTCATGAAAATGATAATCATAGAGATGATAATAAGCTAATAATAATAATAATAATAATAATAATAATGATTATATATCACAATAATGAAAGTAAGGATAAATGGCAATAATAACAATAATAGTAAACCAAAGTGCATTAAAAATAATATAGACTAGTTTAGAATAACTTAAATCGTGTTTAGTACTGTCAGAAAAAAAAGAATGAAGAACAAGAAAATTGGAATGACAGTAATAGTGGCTGTTAGGAGAGGACTTGATTTAAGTAAAGGTAAGAGAGGAGAAGGGAAAAGTTGTAGGGGGAGGGGGGACTGAAGAATGTGCGCTGCAGAACAGTACGTGGGAGAGACAGCTATTGCGAGAGAAAGCTGCTTTTTGAAGCCTGTAAGTGATTTAATTTCTCTAATATTTTGAGGAAGGTTGTTCCAAAGTCGGGTTCCGGACACAGAAAATGATTTAGAAAACATGACGGTGTTGTGTGGTGGTACTGAGAAGATCTTACTTTGATGAGATGGAGTATTTCTTCTGTGCTGTTCAGATAGTAATGTAATGGCTGAGGACAAGTAAGAGGGAGTCTGATGATTGAGAAGACTATGGAGTACACATAAAGTGTGGTGGTCCCTACGTCTGTCAGCACGTAGCCACGATAATTATTCATAGGCTGCGGTGATATGATCGTAATAACGAACGTCACAAATATGTAGGACGCAAGCATTCATTGCCAGTTCAACCCTTCGGGAGTTTTCCTACGAAAGTCCTCGAAGAATAGCAACGCCATAGTCGAGAACAGGGAATGTTAGAGATTCTACGATTTCCTTCTTAAGCTCGAAAGGAAACGCTTTTTCATATTTCTGTAGACAATGAAGGGATGAAGAAACTTTCTTGCAGACTGCAGCGGTGCGTTCTGTCCAGTCTGAGTAGTGGTCCAAGATTATACCAAAGTTCTTTGCAGAAGGAGAAAAGGTTATTTCGGTGCCATTTAAAATTAAGCATGGAAGAGATTCTCTGTGCTGTGTTGTAATAAGTAAATGGATGTTAGTTGAAAGAAACCCTGGTCAAAACGAGTCCCTAGTCATTAATGGTAGTAAAATCGGGAAAGTAACCAAATTTAAAGAGCTAGGTTCTGTGATAAAGTCGAAACTTGATTGTGATGATGAAATTAAGATTCGCTGTGGGATTGCCAAAGAAACGTTCCGAAAGCTACGAAATGTGCTGATATACGCATACATGCCGCTCCATCTGAAAAATAAGGGTGGTGCAGTGCTATGTTATCTCCGTCCTACTCTATGGAGCGGAAACTTGGTCAATGAAAGCAGCTTCAGTAAAGAGATTAGAAGCAACAGAAATGTGGTTCTTGCGCAGATTACTAAAAATACCATGGATAGAGAAAGTGAGCAATGCTGAAGTGCAAAGAACTAACGGGGACAATTAAAAGAAGAGAGACATCGTACCTGGGGCACATTGTGAGAGGAAAAAAATATGTTCTGCAATTAATTTTAGAAGGCAGAATATAAGGAAAGCACCCACCAGGTAGAAGGAAGCAAACATGGTCACAGAATACCAAGACATGGACTGGCATCAACAACTTTGAAGAGCTGGTTCAAGAAACAAGGGAACGCGGCCTGTGAGCAGCCGATGCAGTACTAGTATATGGCATAAAGAAGAAGAGAGCAAAGTAGTTTTAGAAATTCTAATATCCTGTAGGATCAATATTTTAGCCGAACATGTGTACATTTGCAAAACTGTTTACTGTGGCTGATTAATGTCTTCGTTCTTCTTCATAGCGAAACTATAATTTTCGGTCCCCAAAAGAGAGATGTTCGGAATATCAAAACAGCGACTGTGAATTTTTTTTCTGCGGCGCCGCGTAAGAAATGGCGTTACATGACGTGACAGGTGTAGGCCGGTGTTGTAAGCAGTGGTTGGCTGTGCGGCCATTAATTACGCATTCCGTGGACGCCGTACACCTGCTGTCGAGGCGCCAGACAACCCCCGTGCCAGAGTAATGTCGAACGGGCAGGTGCGACTACTTTCTCCCTGCTCGCTCTCGTCGAGGGCCAGGTAAGTGGGACTCGTACATTCCGCGCCTAAGTACCTGAAACGGGCGGCAGCACATTTGTTTGGTAATATTTAGAATGTATCGATTAGTTAGGCTCCACGAATTTGTTTTACAAGTGGTTTCGAGGCGATGTGTTTTGTAACTGCCTGACAAATAAGAGAATCACCCAGGAGGCAAACATGATCGAATGTCGAATTACGTACACGCTCACATCATCGACGGGTAAGTACAAGAGCCGAAGAAAAATGCTCCAACAAAAAACGCGAATATGCTCGTGGTTAAAAGACTGACCGAAAAGTGGGGTGCCAGCATTGTACCTTCCACAGCACCTTCTTCCAAAAATTTTGGCATGCGAAAGTATTCGCTCTCTTTTTAACGTCCAACTCACTTCCCATTCCTACAAGCTCTCCTAATTGTAACTCACTCACATCCACCAGCCCATCGCTGTAAGTCGCTTATATCCATCCACTCCCACTCGCCCATTCTCATTCACTCATTCATCCCAACTCACTATTACTTTGTGTCTATCCGACTGCCTCACAGCCACAGTCTCCTTCCTACTGTCCTACTAATACTCTCTCCTCTCACTGCCACTGTATCCCTCTTGCCCTCTCTCACTGCTACTATATCATTCATTCGGTCCCACTGTTGCTGCCTCTTTTCACTTTCACTATCTCTCTCTTCCTCGTTCTCATTGTCGTAATCTTTCGTTATCACTGGTTTTCACACCTCTTTCTCCTTCTATTTATTCCTCTTCCAGTGGCCCTCTCTCCCTCACTCGCTTCCTACGAGTGTTCTGTCACTGTCAGCTATGTCCCACTGACAGTATGTCTGTCTCTTTCTCTCAAACAGCCACTGTCTCGTTCGCTCTTTCTATACCACAACCGCTGTCTACTATCTTCCACTATTTATTATTTTTCCGTCTCTTTCACACTCCCGCTGTCTCCTTCTCTCAGCATAGAAAAGCGTGACTATGTTGTCTTGCCAAAATTTTTGGCAAAATTTTAAAATGAAGATAGTAACTGTTCTCGAAAGAACAGATACCATTGATGACCGTGCAGCTTCTCTAGAATAAATGATAATTAATTGAAACCCTTAGCTACTGACAGGTGTTGTTGACATGCCTTGATGGGGACAGTTGAAAATGTGTGCCCCGACCGGGACTCGAACCCGTGATCTCCTGCTTACATGGCAGACGCTCTATCCATCTGAGCCACCGAGAACACAGATGAATAGCGCAACTGCAGGGACTTACTTATCCGCTGCACGCTTCCCGTGAGACGCACATTCCTGGGTTCGAGTCCCGGTCGGGGCACATATTTTCAGCTGTTCCCATCGACACCTGTCGGCAGCTGAGGATTTCAATTAATTATCATTTGTTCTAGAGAAGCTGCACGGTCATCAATGGTATCTGTTGTTTCGAGAACAGTTACTATCTTCATATTTAGTGAAATGGCTACCCGGCCATTGACCTTCGTCTGTGCGAGTGCGCACAGGTTGCCCGAACTCTTACGGGAATCGTCACCTTAGTGGGCGCGAGTAACGAGTGGATGGGCACAGTATTTATTAGGAACATTACGTATGTAGATTGTGGACAGTTAGGAATGTGCGTGTCACGGGAAGCGTGCAAGGGATAAGTCCCTACAGTCGCGCTATTCATCTGTGTTCTCGGTGGCTCAGGTGGATAGAGCGTCTGCCATGTAAGCAGGAGATCCCGGGTTCGAGTCAAGGTCGGAGCACACATTTTCAGCTGTCCCCATCAACGTATGTCAACAACACCTGTCAGCAGCTAAGGGTTTCAATTAATTAAAATTTTTAAAGCTATAGGAGAAGACAGAATGAGGATGCTGGTACCCCACTTTTCAATCTGTCTTTTAAATAGACAGAAACATATTCACATTTTTATGCTCCAATAGGCTCGTTCTTCCGCTGCTTCCGTTCTTTTCTCTGCTGCAGCGCGGCATGTAACTCATATGAAAAGAAATGTGTTTGTCAGTAAAATTTAGATAAGTTACCTATGTGGAACCGCACCGAGCGTGGTGGCGCAGTGGTTAGCACGCTGGACTCAGATTCGGGAGGACGACGGTTCAATCCCGCGTCCGGCCATCCTGATCTAGGTTTTCCGTGATTTCCCTAAATCACTCCAGGCAAATGCCGGGATGGTTCCTCTGAAAGGGCGCGGCCGACTTCCTTCCCCATCCTTCCCTAATCCAATGAGACCAATGACCTCGCTGTCTGGTCTCCTTCCCCAAACAACCCAGCCCAACCTATGTGAAACCGCAATAACGCAAAACTAATTTTACACCTCAGACCGGATTTTACGCGCAAAAAATTTTTTCATGTACTACAGTAAAATATTGGTTCCCAGATGATATCGGAGACATTCATTTCTCCACACATTTCTCCATGCTAGGTCACTTTATAAACTACGTTTTCACCCCACACCGGATTTTAGTACGTATTTTACCTATAGAAGTAGGGCAATTTTCGACCACTGTATCTCGGAAGAAGATATGAAGAGAATTTTCAAAGATGTTTGACATGGGGATCTTAGGAATACAGTGTAAAAATTTCAACCATTTGCTGTAAATAGCCGTATCGGAATCCTCGGCTGGGTTTTCGTCCGCAGGCGGTGGCGAAAATATGGTAAAGACAACACTTTTTTTAGTTTTTCAGAGGAACTGCCCATGAACTAATGGTGCCTCCGTAAGTCCCAACAAGCCCACCGTAAAGATTTGCTCCATTTGCATAGGCAGGAGAGAGTGTGTAATATTCATACTTTTAGCCTGTACTGTAGGACAGTGACACTAACACGATCCTTCTCCTGGTACACAAATGCACCCTGGCCCAAGAGTTATCTAAAACGCTTGGCCCTACCTTTCTATCACCAATAGAACTCGAGGTACTAGCACCGGCAAATCCAGTATTTATTCGCGTAGTTTTGGAACATATTAGATACGCATGGTGTCACATGCATACCGACTAAGCCCTAAAGGGCAAGTTAATTTTTAATATAGTATACAGTCCTTTACAGGTTTATTTGGTACATGTTGAAACGTGCCACATCCCTGAATACATCTTATGTACGGAATGCTCTGAATGAATGAGTAAATGAATGAATGGATGTGAATTATTCTTGTCCATAGAAGATGGTCCATTGATAGTGACCGGGCCAAATATCTCACGAAATAAGCATCAAACGAAAAAACTACAAAGAACGATACTCGTCTAGCTTGAAGGGGGAAACCAGATGGCGCTATGGTTGGACCGCTAGATGGCGCTTCCATAGTTCAAACGGATATCAACTGCGTTTTTTAAAATAGGAACCCCCATTTATTACATGTTCATGTAGTACTTCAAGAAATAAGAATGTTTTAGTTGGGCCACTTTTTTCGCTTTGTGATATGTGGCGCTGTAATAGTCACAAACGTATAAGTACGTGGTATCACGTAACATTCCGCCAGTGCTGACGGTATCTGCTTCGTGATAGATTCCCCGTGTTAAAATGGACCGTTTACCAATTGCGGAAAAGGTCGATATCGTGTTGATGTATGGCTATTGTGATCAAAATGCCCAACGGGCGTGTGCTATGTATCCTGCTCGGTATCCTGGACATCATCCAAGTGTCCGCACCGTTCGCCGGATAGTTACGTTATTTAGGGAAACAGGAAGTGTTCAGCCACATGTAAAACGTCAACCACGACCTGCAACAAATGATGATGCCCAAGTAGGTGTTTTAGCTGCTGTCGCGGCTAATCCGCACATCAGTAGCAGACAAACTGCGCGAGAACCGGGAGTCTAAAATCGTCGGTGTTGATTTTGCACCCATAGCATATTTCTATGCACCAGGAATTGCATGGCGACGACTTTGAACGTCGTGTACAGTTCTGCCACTGAGCACAAGAGGAATTACGGGACGATGACATTTTTTGCACGCGTTCTATTTAGCGATGAAGCGTCATTCACCAACAGCGGTAACGTAAACCGGTGTAATATGCACTATTGGGCAACGGAAAATCCACGATGGCTGCGACAGGTGGAACATCAGCGACCTTGGCGGGTTAATGTATGGTGCAGCATTATGGGAGGAAGGATAATTGGCCCCCATTTTATCGATGGCAATCTAAATGGTGCAATGTATGCTGATTTCCTACGTAATGTTCAACCGATGTTACTACAAGACGTTTGGCTGCATGACAGAATGTCGACGTACTTCCAACATGATGGATGTCCGGCACATAGCTCGCGAGCGGTTGAAGCGGTATTGAATAGCATATTTCATGACAGGTGGATTGGTCGTCGAAGCACCATAGCATGGCCCACACGTTCACCGGATCTGACGTCACCTTGCTATCGTGATCCACCGACGACACCTGACAAGCGTCAGCGCATTGTCAATGCATGTGCGAACTTTACGGAAGGCGAACTACTCGCTGTTGAGAGGAATGTCGTTACACGTATTGCCAAATGCATTGAGGTTGACGGACATCATTTTGTGCATTTATTGCATTAATGTCGTATTTACAGGTAATCACGGTGTAACAGCATGCGTTCTCGGAAATAAGTAGTTGACAAAGGTAGATGTATCACATTGGAACAATGTACACTCCTGGAAATTGAAATAAGAACACCGTGAATTCATTGTCCCAGGAAGGGGAAACTTTATTGACACATTCCTGGGGTCAGATACATCACATGATCACACTGACAGAACCACAGGCACATAGACACAGGCAACAGAGCATGCACAATGTCGGCACTAGTACAGTGTATATCCACCTTTCGCAGCAATGCAGGCTGCTATTCTCCCCTGGAGACGATCGTAGAGATGCTGGATGTAGTCCTGTGGAACGGCTTGCCATGCCATTTCCACCTGGCGCCTCAGTTGGACCAGCGTTCGTGCTGGACGTGCAGACCGCGTGAGACGACGCTTCATCCAGTCCCAAACATGCTCAATGGGGGACAGATCCGGAGATCTTGCTGGCCAGGGTAGTTGACTTACACCTTCTAGAGCACGTTGGGTGGCACGGGATACATGCGGACGTGCATTGTCCTGTTGGAACAGCAAGTTCCCTTGCCGGTCTAGGAATGGTAGAACGATGGGTTCGATGACGGTTTGGATGTACCGTGCACTATTCAGTGTCCCCTCGACGATCACCAGTGGTGTACGGCCAGTGTAGGAGATCGCTCCCCACACCATGATGCCGGGTGTTGGCCCTGTGTGCCTCGGTCGTATGCAGTCCTGATTGTGGCGCTCACCTGCACGGCGCCAAACACGCATACGACCATCATTGGCACCAAGGCAGAAGCGACTCTCATCGCTGAAGACGACACGTCTCCATTCACGCCTGTCGCGACACCACTGGAGGCGGGCTGCACGATGTTGGGGCGTGAGCGGAAGACGGCCTAACGGTGTGCGGGACCGTAGCCCAGCTTCATGGAGACGGTTGCGAATGGTCCTCGCCGATACCCCAAGAGCAACAGTGTCCCTAATTTGCTGGGAAGTGGCGGTGCGGTCCCCTACGGCACTGCGTAGGATCCTACGGTCTTGGCGTGCATCCGTGCGTCGCTGCGGTCCGGTCCCAGGTCGACGGGCACGTGCACCTTCCGCCGACCACTGGCGACAACATCGATGTACTGTGGAGACCTCACGCCCCACGTGTTGAGCAATTCGGCGGTACGTCCACCCGGCCTCCCGCATGCCCACTATACACCCTCGCTCAAAGTCCGTCAACTGCACATACGGCTCACGTCCACGCTGTCGCGGCATGCTACCAGTGTTAAAGACTGCGATGGAGCTCCGTATGCCACGGCAAACTGGCTGACACTGACGGCGGCGGCGCACAAATGCTGCGCAGCTAGCGCCATTGGACGGCCAACACCGCGGTTCCTGGTGTGTCCGCTGTGCCATGCGTGTGATCATTGCTTGTACAGCCCTCTCGCAGTGTCCGGAGCAAGTATGGTGGGTCTGACACACCGGTGTCAATGTGTTCTTTTTTCCATTTCCAGGAGTGTATTTTAATTTAAAAGACATACCTGTTACCAACTGTTAGTCTAAAATTGTGAGCCATATGTTTGTGACTGTTACAGCGCCATCTGTCACAAAGCGAAAAAAGTGGTGCAACTAAAACATTCATATTTTTTTTACGTACTACACGAATATGTAATAATAAATGGGGGTTCGTGTTTTAAAAAAACACCGTTGATATCAGTTTGACCTATGGCAGTGCCATCTAGCGGGCCAACCATAGCGCCATCTGGTTTCCCCCATCAAGCGAGACAAGTTTCGTTCTTCGTAGTTTTTTCGTTTGACGCATATTTGTGAGATATTTGGTCCGGCCACGATCAATGGACCACCCTGTATAACGTAACATACAGCAGTTTGCGGAGCCTTACTGTAGATAGGCTGCAGCGCAAACGACAATAGAACGATATGCTATAGACTTAATAGCTGCTGCCGGGCAGCGTGGAAAGCCCCCATTTTTTCCCGGCGGCCAGTGGAAAAGACCCGGTCGCGAATCGCCTGTGATACCCTGTGCTCCCGGGACGGGCTGGACATCAATCAAACGCGGGTATTCCACCTTTTAACGCGATTCAAATCCGAGGTGGTTTTATTGAATATGCATAAATAAATTTGGGGCGCGCGCCGCGGCCATTACGCGGGTGATTTGTGGCGGTTTTAAACACTGCGTCCGGCGCGCCGTGATCCTTCGTCACGGCTGTATTAGCAGACCGGCCGCCCGGCCTCGCCCTTCGGGCCGTCGGCCGTGATTAACGGCGAATCGAGTGCCCGCCGGCGCACCTAGCGTAATTTATGAAGCGTGCCGCCAGCAGGCTCGACATGCGTCGTCCCCGCGAGGTCCTTACGGGGACCGATTCGTGTCCTTCCGCTCGCTTAGACGGAGTCTGTGTCTTCTACACTTCGGCGGAGAGACTGAAACGCCTCTGTGAAGTCGTTTCATAAGACGCTTGTCGAATTCGGTACAACCTATTCGTTTTACTGCCTGATTTTAGCTCAATTCATGAACTCTTCCAGAAAGACTGAGCACTCAAATAAGGCCTATTGATTATTATACGTGTGTTTTATGTGTGTTTCGTGTTTGTTTTGTGGGAATCGGGTGAATTGGTCAATGTCTGCTGGGAGCCATAGAGTAAATATCTCTGGAGTGAGCATTCACATGCGCAGAACAGATTTTGTGTTGTCAACATACATTGCCGCCCTGGTCACGTGATCTGGGGACGTCGTGTCTTTGTGTCCGTATAGCGCCCTGTATATTTCGAATATCACTACATCCCTAGTACAGACAGATTCTTTTCGTACGTGTCGTGGATTATTTATATATGTTGCGCAGACATTTTAACAGTATCCATTTGATACCGGGAATAAACCAGCTACGTAACTTTTAAGGGCAAGTGATATTACATTCTGCCTCTTTGCGATAGGTGTCATAGTTCAGATGCACTCGATTTTTGGTAGTTTTCGGTGTGATACGGCACTTTATACTATTACAGAGCCTGAAGTACATTTTTGCAGTGATAGTCCTGCAAAACTACTTGACAGTACGCTAGTACTTTTGCAAGTGTCCGAAAAAGACCGAATTTGCCACACATCAGCGATTATATCCCTGCCAATTCGTCCTTTTTTCTTGTATTTCTGCGCATTTATTTTCTCGTTTTCGCGACCTAAAGCACAATTTTTCTTACTGGTGGCACTTTGAGGTATTTATTTAAGGCATTTTAAGTACTTTCTCCCAGTTTATTAAATAAATAGTAGACTGAGTAATCTATATAAATAATCGACAAGTCACTGATAAATGCATGGAGGATAGTATTTACTGAAACAACTAACCTTTCCCTTTCCTGTTCCACTAGCATATTTACGAGAGGAAGCGATTGTTTGTAAGCTTTTGTACGAGCCGTAATATCTGTTTTATAGTCATAAAATCGTAGAAAAATAGGTCTACAGAATCAAGCCTAACAATAAGGCGTCTCGAAATTTTTAAACATATACAGTGTCTCTTACTAATATGATAACTATAATTAGAGCTACATGGTATGCACCAATGAAAAGTTAATATCCCTCCTTTCACATATTTTTCTTTGCATCCGTAGCAACAACAGTAATTCACCCTCGCTATTACACTATCAACAAACGGTGAAACACAACAAAAACTCTTGATATTATAAACTTCAAATGCTGCTGAAAGCACACACGCACAGCGAAGTCCCGAAAACACGTGACAATCCTGGTTTAATGCTGACAACATGCGCAGAACGCAATGCTCGCTCCAGAGATATTTACTCTATGGCTGGGGGCACACGATGTTGCTTCTCGTTCAAAGGAGAGCACAGGATGACCAACTTAGGTTTCCAATACCTGAACAGAGAGGTTTACCCATCTTAGTCGAGGGCTGTGTCGAAGGCGGTTTTTGTGTGTGAGCTTGGTGACGGAGGGCTACCCCTCTGGTAGCTTCCGCTGCTCGGGCAGCTAGGTAATCTGGAAAGAGAAAGCGGCCCTCTTCGGTGAACGCTTGGCGAGTGCGGATCGTACCTCTTAAGGGGGGTTTTAGGTGACAGGAATCAGGTTGAGTTAGGACTTCGTTTTGTTTAACTGGAGAAAAACTTAAGAACTTTAGCTTATCTGAAGTGTGTGAAGCGAGTTATTGTCTTTAATGATTTTTAATCTTATATTTTGTGAAAATTGCCTTTGTATTTGTGTGTCGATTTTGTGCCACGTGTTTGGTAATCAGTGACCCTTCTGGTCCACCACAGCAGCGCAATAGGCTTTATTTTAACAGTTTGCTTGTTTAATGAGCTACAATTTCTGCAAGAACATCTGTTCTTTCGTGCGCTTTCTACAAAGCAGCACAACAGTTCGAGTCAGAATACACCACGTGCTCTAGTTCGGCCGTTTGCAAGCGGCAGACGCAGTTAGTATGTTGAATAGTTAGCGCACAGCCTTGTGTATTGGTTAAACCTCCGTCCAGAATAGAGCATGCGTAGAATCGTATTGCGAATCTCACTGAAATATTTTTATGGTATTAATGCAAAGGCGATGATAGTATAGTTGTCTCCCAACCCCGTCTTCTGTGTTTCTTCTTGCTGTAGTTAAATTGTGCTCTGTTTCATTCTCACGTAATTCTTACTTAAATATTTCCAGCCAGGCACCAGTTGTGTGTAGTTAGCATGTGCAACTAAATATTTAGTTACAATAAATAATTTACGTGAAAGATAAATTCTTTGGTGTCGATCTTACCCCCTTACTCTGATTTCCATTCCTGAATTAATCAAGTTGCTTCTTGCACGACATGGAGTGCTATTTATCTGGCTGTTTAAAAAAATTTGCGTATTTCTAATTAAATTATTAAAGTAATGAAACTAATAATTTTCCAGCTCCTTTTTTTTCTAAATGGTTAGGAAGGGCCTGGGCTGGTGGCGACCCTGAATTTCTGAATTTTTATCATTAGTTGTGTGAGAGAAGCAGCTATAAATGCGAGATAACGTATATGGCTTGATGAGAAACGTCGTAAACACAGTAATACTCTAACATTCTGCGTGGTGTCTGATGTTCTATATCGTGTCTCCCTACTACTTTCGCGCAACGACGCTCTGAGCGTGTTTTTTAGGGAATTGGCTAGTTTGAACCTGGGACCTGTTGCTGGTAAGGAGACGCCAGACCACACATACCATGTACAGTTCAGAAGAGTTCAGTGAGACTAGCGATGATATAACCAAATACTTAATGATTTCAGCGTCAGCTCCACTGCACTCCCTGTAAAAGAATCTTAATACTAACTAAATTTAGTGGAAGGAGTTCAAGGCTTTCCTATTTTTAGTTAGCTGGTAAAATAACGTCGAAAAAGCAGTTAAGTTTACCATTGGAAATTTTATTCTACCGACAAAACATTGTTTATAAATTGTACTATTGATAAAAGGAAATGTTTTAATACAGGATGGTAAAAACCAACTGCGTTCAACAAAAATGTGAACGAATATTCCCTGAATGGGTTTCCAAGTTCTGCAATGGATCGAAGGATGACCTATGCCATATCACATCTATAATCTAGGTTTAAATTAAGTTTCACAAAAGAGAAAACTATCAAAGTGGTCTACAGTGACCCTCAATTATCTTTAATTACTTATCTAACTTGTCGTAAATTACAGTGGCTGATGTGGCTTGTCAATAACTATATAACAGAAAAATCATCACGTTTCAGATTTTTACTTAAAGTGGCAAATGTGAACACCATGAGCTTTAATTGACGATCGACACTAGTATTACGCAAAAAGGGGGTGTAACAGATGAGACTTCTGCAGTTCTGAGTGAAGCTTTATGCGCTGTTATGCGGCATCGCATGCATTCATTACCTTGTCGGTGTTCGTCAGGGGGCGACGGACAGCAACAGTTCCGCTCACCTCGTCGTCTCGGAAGCAACTCTCTCCTAACTTCTCCTTACTACAGTTTACCGAAGTTGGTTTAAAAGAACTATCTCGCTGCGCTTTCATCTGACCAATCAGGGTCTCAATGTTAACCTTAAGCTCCGCCTACAAAAATTCTGTCAATCCAATGAGAAACGTTATACTTTTCGTGGTGGGGCAATGTTTTTAAAGTTTGCAACGTAACAGAGACGCGAAAAAATATCACACTAAAACTTGCAGCTGGTGTCGTCCTTTTAGCATTATCGTAAGATCTATACTGTTCTTCTGGAGGGCTCTAGCTTTTAACATGGGCTGGGGGTGGTCTTAGCGTAACAGAGACGCGAAAAAGTCTTGCGGGTGGTGTGGCCCTTTTTGTGTTATCGTAAGATCTATACTGTTCTCCTGGAGGGGTCTAGATTTTAACATTGGCTGGGGGGTGGTTCTGACGTAACAGAGACGCGAAAAAGTCTCACGCTAAAACTTGTGGGTGGTGTGGTCCTAGCGGTTAGCTGGCAACGTGGGTGTCCGTCCGTCCCTTATCGTAGGGCTTTCCAGCTTAACACGTTTCTGCTCTCGGCTTCTGTTCTCGTTTCTCCCCTCGGAACTGCGTCTGTCTCACGGTGGGAAGGTATGACATGCATTTAGGCATTCTTGTGTTAGCCTGTGGTATTCCATTTGCTCACTCGTTACTCGTATTACTTTGGTTAATGTAATGTCACGATTTATTCGGTGCTATGTGACATACTACTGGATTTGATTATCATATCAGGGTTTTCATGGAAGGTGTTGGATTTGCCTGACAACTTACAATACGTTACAAGACTTCCGATGGAGATCATAGATGATGTCTGTATACTCGCTTCAAACTCACCGGCGGGGTCTGTGACTGTTTCAGAAAGCGTCGCTCGTGCGAAACTCACCTTCCCCTTTTATCACAAGAGATCCTGATAACCATGACTGAAGGGCGACAGGCGGACTCTATATTCCTAGATTTTCGGAAAGCATTTGACACGGTGCCACACTGTCGAGTGTCAACGAAGGTAGAAGCATACGGAATAGCTTCCCAGATATGTGAGTGGCTCGAAGACGTTTTAATTAAGAGAACGCAGCATGTTATCCTCGACGGCGAGTGTTCAACAGACACAAGTGTTAGGAGTGCCCCGGGGAAGCGTGATAGGAGGGCTGTAATTTTCTATACACGTAAATGATATGGAGGACAGGGTGGGCAGGAATGTGTGGTTGTTTGCTGATGATGCTGTGGTGTACGGGAACGTGACGTCGCTGAGCAATTCTAGGAGGATACAGGATGACTTAGACTACATTTCTCGTTGGTGTGGTGAATGGCATCTACTTCTAAATGTAGAAAAATGTAAGTTAGTGCAGATGAGTAGCGAAAACAACCAACTTTACATTACACATTATTAGTACATTAGTACATTATTAGTAGTGTCATACTTAACACAGTCACGTCGATTAAATATATTGGCGTAGCGTTGCAGAGCTATAGGTAATTGAACGAGCGTGTAAGGGTTATACACTCATGCTCAAAAATTAATTAAGGATAATGCTGATACATGGTGAAACAACGCTCTGGTAGGCGGTTTGCGGGTTTAAATCACCTCAGGGTGTGACCATGCGGTACATCTGACCTGCGGTCGTCGCACGGTGGCGCTGGCAGCAGTCCACACACGCAGAGGTGTGTTGGTGCATGTCAGACTACGGTGCAGCGAGTAAGTGTGCAGATGTTATCAGACGTGCTAATGGTGACTGTGTGTTGGAAATGGCTGAAGAACACATATTGATGACGTTATGAGTGGTAGAATACTACGGCCTATCCAGGCTGGTCAAAGACTGCAGGTCGTAGCACCGGTCCTCCGTGTGCCATAAAGTGTAATCTCATGATTATGGCAACAATTTCAGCAGACAGGAAACGTGTCCAGGCGCTACAGTACGGGACGTCCACAGTGTACGACACCACAAGAAGACCGATATCTCACCATCAGTGCCCGCAGACGGCCACGCAGTACTGAAGGTAGCCTTCTTGGGAACTTATGCAGCCACTGGAACAGTTGTCTCCAGACACACAGTGTACAGAAGAGTGAACAGACATGGTTTATTCGCTCGGTGACCTGCAAGGTGCATTCCACTGACCTCTGGTCACAGGAGAGCCAGTAAAGCCTAGTGTCAACAACACAGTACATGGTCATTGGAACAGTGGTCCCAGGTTATGTTCACGAACGAGTGCAGGTGTAGTCTGAACAGCGATTCTCGCCTGGTTTTCATCTGGCGTGAAGCAGGAACCAGATACCAACCCCTTAATGTCCTTGAAAGGGACCTGAATGGAGGTCATGGTTTGATGGTGTGGGGTGGGATTATCATTGGTGCACGTACACCCCTGCATGTCTTTGACAGAGGAATTGTAACAGGTCAGGTGTATCGCGACGTCATGTTACACCAGTATGTCAGCCTTTCAGCGGTGCAGTGGGTCCCACCTTCCTCCTGATGGATCATAACGCACGGCCCCACCGAGCTGCCATCGTGGAGGAGTACCTTGAAACAGAAGGTATCAGGCGAACGAAGTGGCCTGCCTGTTCTCCAGACCTAAAACCCCATCGAGCACGTCCGGGATGCTCTCGGTCGACGTATCGCTGCACTTCAAACCGCTATGACACTTCAGAAGCTCCGACAGGCACTGGTGCATGAATGGGAGGCTGTACCCCAGCAGCTGCTCGATCACCTGATCCAGAGTATGCCAACCCGTTGTGCGGCCTGTGTATGTGTGCATGCTGATCATACCCCATATTAATGTCGTGGTACATGCGTAGGAACCAATGGCGTTTTGTAGCACATGTGTTTCGGGACGGTTTTCTCATCACCAATACCGTGGCCTTACAGATGTGTCGTGTGTATTCCCTATGCGCCTATGCTATTAGCTCCAGTTTTGTGTAGTGCCACGTTGTGTGGTACCACATTCTGCAATTATCCTCAATTTATGAGTATGTGTATAGTACGGAAGGCGAATGGTGGACTTCGTTTCATTGTGATAATTTTAGATAAAGTGTGATTCGGCTGTGAAGGTGACCGATTGCTGAATACTGTTCCAGTGTGTCGGAGACGCACCAGATTGGATTAAAGGAAGACACGGAGGTAATTCAGAGGCGGGCTGCTTAATTTGTTATCCGTTGGTTCGAACAATGCGCATGTATTACGGAGATACTCCGGGAACTCAACGTGCAATCGCTGGAGAGAAGTAGACGTTCTTTTCTAGGAGCGCTACTGAGAAAATTTAAAGAACAGACATTTGTGGCTGCCTGCATGACGATTCTGCTGCCGCCAACGTACATTTCGCGCAAGGACCATGAAGGTAACATGCGAGAAATTAGGGCTCATACGGAGGCATATAGTCAGTCGTTTTTCCCTCGCTCTGTTTGCGAGTGGTGCAGGGTATTCTCTGCCAAGGCAACACATGGCGGCTTTCGGCGTATGTATGTAGATATAGATGTAAATGACGTCATCCTCGAACTCACCGTGTCCGTACGTTCGGAGACTCGATTCTCTAGCCCAACACCGCTGCCCAATTACAGCCGTAGACTAGTCACTTGAGTCTGTTGAAGGGTATAGGTGGACTATACCAGCGTAAAAAAGAGAGCGAGTAATCGAGTTCGCACGTATAGCCGACGACTCACTGCATCTCCAGAACAAATGTTAAGTATGACGATTATTATTTACCAGTACATTGATCGAAGGTTAGCAGTGAATATTGTTCCGTTGTACATTTATATGCATATATATCTATTTACATGTACGTATATGCATGTATATGGCTGGGTGTATATATATATATATATATATATATATATATATATACTTATTTTTCCAGTTATTCTGGTTTGTTAACTTAAAATGTACACCCTATATATAAATAATCACCTTTGGATTCGACACATTTTTTCGTGTGAAGCTTATTTTTCCAGTTACGATGGAGCTCCTGCACATTTCAGTCGAAGTGTACACCCTATATATATATATATATATATATATATATATATATATATATATATATATATATATATATATGTAGGGTGTACATTTTAAGTTGACAAACAAGAATAACTGGAAAAATAAGCTTCACACGAAAAAATGTGTCGAATCCAAAGGTGATTATTTTCGAGGGGGACATCTGCTGGTGCTAAAATTAGCCCGCCACCCCAGCCACCTGCGGGTGGGGCGGGAGGCAACTTTAAAATTTCAAACGGGAACCCCCATTTTTTACAAATGTTGACCCAAATATTAATTTTTTCGGCAGATTCGGATAAATTTTGTTTGTAAGGCTCTAATTCCTCGCTCTCAAACCCCAGCCTACTGGGAGATAGGGAGAGTTTTAGTTTTAGCGAATGAAAATTTACGAAGTAAATAAGTGTTTTTTATTTATACGTAACCATTTTCCACGCAAAAATGAGAACATGGATTTTCTTGAATTACAGCGCCAGCTACCAAGAATCAAAACAAATGTTCAAGACAGAATGTACGTAGTTTTTTATGTAGAATCTGATTCTGCGATAAGAAATGGTGGTTCCCATTTGAAATTTTAAAGTTACCTCCCGCCCCACCCTCAGGGGCTTGGGGTGGCGGGATAATTTTAGCACCAGCAGATGTCCCCCTCGAAAATAATCAACTTTGGATTCCTACATTTTTTCGCGTGATGCTTATTTTTCGAGTTATTGTGGTTTGTCAACTTAAAATTTACACGCTGTATACAGCGTGTTACAAAAAGGTACGGCCAAACTTTCAGGAAACATTTCTCACACACAAATAAAGAAAAGATGTTATGTGGAGATGTGTCCGGAAACGCTTAATTTCCATGTTAGAGCTCATTTTAGTTTCGTCAGTATGTACTTCCACCTACGCTCAATGGAGCATGTTATCATGATTTCATACGGGATACTCTACCTGTGCTGCTGGAACATGTGCCTTTACAAGTACGACACAACATGTGGTTCATGCACGATGGAGCTCCTGCACATTTCAGTCGAAGTGTTCGTACGCTTCTCAACAACAGATTCGGTGATCGATGGATTGGTAGAGGCGGACCAATTCTATGACTTCCACGCTCTCCTGACCTCAACCCTCTTGACTCTCATTTATGGGGGCATTTGAAAGCTCTTGTCTACGCAACCCAGGTACCAAATGTAGAGACTCTTCGTGCTCGTATTGTGGACGGCTGTGATACAATACGCCATTCTCCAGGGCTGCATCAGCGCATCAGGGATTCCATGCGACGAAGGGTGGATGCATGTATCCTCACTAACGGAGGACATTTTGAACATTTCCTGTAACAAAGTGTTTGAAGTCACGCTGGTACGTTATGTTGCTGTGTGTTTCCATTCCATGTTTAATGTGATTTGAAGAGAAGTAATAAAATGCTCTCTAACATGGAAAGTAAGCGTTTCCGGTCACATGTCCACATAATATATTTTCGTTCTTTGTGTGTGAGGAATGTTTCCTGAAAGTTTGGCCGTACCTTTTTGTAACACCCTGTACGTAAGATGTCCGGAAAAGTGTTTCAGGATTTACGGAGAATACAGTATGCATGAAGGGAAGAAAAAAGTTCCTGTATACATTGATCGTATACCTCGTATTTTCTCAGTTATGTCCTGTATGTGCACAAGGAGCATATTTTACAAACCGAGCACTTTGGCACGAGACGTATGAGGGAACATCGTACGTACTAGACGTTTATGCAGCAAAAAGTATTTGCATTGCTATTAGTCACGCACGAAGGACAAGAACACATTCAGTATTCCACAGCATACTACAGTACTCAGTGTATCCGCCACGTATGTTGTTTTCATCTAGCGTACCATTTCACGCACTATTTGTTGTGACACTGCAGTACATTGCTGCGATTTGTTTCTGTGTCCGTCACGGGACGTACAGCTCTCATTTCAACAAAGAAGAAGCCAGATATGGCCTTCTACTTTTTCAGGTAAAAAGATGGAAGCAGAGAACACGTCTTCAGTAGCGAGTGAGGTGGCGCAGAGGTAAACACACTGGACTCGCATTCGGGAGGACGACGGTTCAAACACGCGTCCGACCATTCTCATTCAGGTTTTCCGTGATTTCCCTAAATCGTATAAATTAAATACCGGGATGGTTCCTTTTGAAAGGACATCTTTGACGACGGACGTTAAACACTAGTCTGCTCCCCTTACGTCTTCAGTGCCTGTAATGCAATGCGGCAACTACCAACGTTTGTGCGATTCCACCAGATGTAGCGTGGGAGTCTGCATTGTAGTGGAACGGAGTGGCCGAGCGGTTATAGGCGCTACAGTCTGGAACCGCGCGACCGCTGCGGTCGCAGGTTCGAATCCTGCCTCGGGCATTGATGTGTGTGATGTCTTTAGGTTAGTTAGGTTTAAGTGGTTCTAAGTTCTAGGGGACTAATGACCTCGGCAGTTAAGTCCCGTAGTGCTCAGAGCCAGCCAGCTGCATTGCAACAGATGGCAATCATATCGAGCACATGTTGTCAAAAGGACGCCAGAGACATGGTGATCACTGACAGTAGTGCAGTAGTGCTTGTAGATCGTAACTCCGAAAATACAACCAGTGATTATAGGAACTTTTTTCTTTCAAAAAAATGGGTCAAAGGCTCTGAGCACTATGGGACTTAACATCTACGGTCATCAGTCCCCTAGAACTTAGAAACTACTTAAACATAACTAACCTAAGGACATCACACAACACCCAGTCATCACGAGGCAGAGAAAATCCCTGACCCCGCCGGAAATCGAACCCGGGAACCCGGGCGCGGGAAGCGAGAACGCCACCGCACGACCACGAGCTGCGGACGAACTTTTTTCTTTCCTTGCATATCACATCCTCTATAGATACTGGAACCATTTATTCGCCCCCCCCCCCCAAACACACACACATACACACACACACACACACACACACACACACACAAACACACACACACACATATATATATATATAGTCCTGGATAAAGTCATTAAGGAATGGGAAAAAGAATTAAAAAATCAATCCTACTGGAAACCAATCCATCTTGGTAGAACCAAAGACAACGTGGAGATATCTTGTTTAGCATTCGCGGACGACTTGGCCATACTTGCAGATGATGAAGAAATCGCCACCAAACAAATAGAGATCCTTAAGGAATGCGCGGATAAAGTAGGTTTACAAATTTCGTTTCAAAAGACAGAATTTTTCTGTACGAAATTCCATATACACAGTTTGAACACAAAATATGGAAAAATAAATAGAGTAAAACATTTTAAATACCTAGGTGAAATTTTGGAGCCAACCGGAGGAGAGAAAGTTGCACAGAAGATCAGACAACAGAAAATGAAGAGAGCATATGGTATGACACATGAAATATACAATAAAAAATGCATCTCCTCGAACACAAAAATCAGACACTACTGCGCAGTAATTAAGCCAGCAGCACTATATGCTAGTGAAACGCTCACACTCCACACAAAATGTGATTTAGAAAAAATACTAAAAGAAGAACGCAAAATTATGAGAAAGATTTTAGGTCCAAAATTAACAGAAGAAGGATACCGGATACAATCAAGAAGAACCACAGAAACTATATCAAACCTGGCAGCAGACATAAGAAGGCGAAGATTAAAATTTTATGGACATGTCACTAGACTTCCCCCCACACGACTCACCAACAGAATTCTCACTTACATAGAAAAAGTCAAATCAACAACACCATGGATTAGCCAAGTAAAATTAGATTTACAAAAAGCAAATATTGAACTTAAAGATGTCAAAGATAGAAAAACTTTTAGAAATAAGGTGGAAAAGTGGATTGTATTGTCGGAGAAGGAAGCACTAAAGAGACCAGGAACAAAATGGACAGAAGAAAGAAAAAGAAAACATGGAGAACGAATGAAAGAAGTATGGAAGAAACGACGTCAGAAAGCTTTGCGTGATCCTTCTGGGTCCATTCGCGATAAGTAAGTAAAGTAAGTAATATATATATATATACTGGGTAGTCCATTGATAGTGACCGGGCCAAATATCTCAGGAAATAAGCGTCAAACGAAGAAACTACACGCAACGAAAATTGCCTAGCTTGAAGGGGGAAGCCAGATGGCGCTATGGTTGGCCCGCTACATGTCGCTGCCATAGGTCAAACGGATACCAACTGCGTTTTTTTAAATAGGAACCTCCATTTTTTATTACATATTCGTGTAGTACGTAAAGAAATATGAATGTTTCAGTTGGATCACATTTTTCGCTTTGTGATAGAGGGCTCTGTAATAGTCACAAACATATGGCTCACAATTTTAGACGAACAGTTAGTAACAGGAAGGATTTATAAATTAAAATACAGAACGTAGGTACGTTTGATCTTCTTATTTCGGTTGTTCCAGTGTGATACCTGGACCTTTCTGAACTTATTATTCCTGAGAACGCATGGTGTTACAGCGTGATTACCTGTAAATACCACATTAATGCAAAAAATGCTGAAAAATGATGTCCGCCAATCTCAGTGCATTTGGCAATACGTGTAACGACATTCCTCTCAACAGCGAATAGTTCGCCTTCCGTAATGTTCGCACATGCATTGACAATGCGCTGACGCATTTTGTCAGGCGTTGTCGGTGGATCACGATAGCAAATATCCTTCAACGTTCCCCACAGAAAGATATCCGGGGACGTCAGATCCGGTGAACGTGTGGTAATGGTATGGTGCTTTGACGACCAATCCACTTGTCATGAAATATGCTATTCAATACCGCTTCAACCGCTCGCGAGCTATGTGCCGGACATCCATCCTGTTGGAAGTACATCGACATTCTGTCATGCAGTCAAACATCTTGTAGTAACATCGGTAGAACATTACCTAGGAAATCAGCATACATTGCACCATTTAGATTGCCATCGATAAAATGGGCGCCAATTATCCTTCCTCCCATAATGCTGCACCATACATTAACCCGCCAAGGTCGCTGATTTTCCACTTGTCGCAGCCATCGTGGATTTTCCGTTGCCTAGTAGTGCATATTATGCCGGTTTACGTTACCGCTGTTGGTGAATGACTCTTCGTCGCTAAATAGAACGCGTCCAAAAAATCTGTCATCCTCCCGTAATTTCTCTTGTGCCCAGTGGCAGAACTGTATGCGACGTTCAAAGTCGTCGCCATACAATCCCTGGTACATAGAAATATGGTACTGGTGCAATCGATTTTGATGTAGCATTCTCGACACCGACGTTTTTGAGATTCCTGATAGGGCCCTCCCGGCCAACGATGCCACACGCTCAATTCCTTTTTTTCCCCCTACAGCCTGGTCATCCCGATCACCTGATCTTAATCGTGTGATTCCTGGCTGTGGGGCTATCCGAAAGATGTGTTCAGTGTTCCGGTTGCAAACTTAGTCGTATTGAAGGCACGCATTGCGCAACACATTCTGAACGTGATCCCGATCAGTTATAGTACATGCTGTTTCTCGATTTCTATTTGTTGCAGAAAACGGTGGACAGCATATTGAACATGTTTTGCGCCAGTCACACGGAAATTAATAATCCGATATGATTTTGATCGATGCTTTTTATGCGGTTTTTGGCCTCATGACAATTAAAAACCGATTTTTCCCACTCGATGGGATATGACCTCGTCATGGTGGATGGGCTTATGTAACTAAGAGTATCACACCTGTACACCCATTTACACTGAGTAGTATAGTTTGGTTAACGTCAAACGTACACCTTAGGCATTTTTGTATGATTCATTTGTCATTTTTAGACGACCAATATTAAATTATGATGCCTACTGCGGCATCTATTGCTACATTTTGTTGTTGTTGTTGTTGTGGTCTTCAGTCCTGAGACTGGTTTGATGCAGCTCTCCATGCTACTCTATCCTGTGCAAGCTTTTTCATCTCCCAGTACCTACTGCAACCTACATCCTTCTGAATCTGCTTAGTGTATTCATCTCTTGGTCTCCCTCTACGATTTTTACCCTCCACGCTGCCCTCCAATACTAAATTGGTGATCCCTTGATGCCTCAGAATATGTCCTACCAACCGATCCCTTCTTCTGGTCAAGTTGTGCCGCAAACTTCTCTTCTCCCCAATCCTATTCAATACTTCCTCATTAGTTATGTGATCTACCCATCTAATCTTCAGCATTCTTCTGTAGCACCACATTTCGAAAGCTTCTATTCTCTTCTTGTCCAAACTATTTATCGTCCATGTTTCACTTCCATACATGGCTACACTCCACACAAATACTTTCAGAAACGACTGCCTGACACTTAAATCTATGCTCGATGTTAACAAATTTCACTTCTTCAGAAACGCTTTGCTTGCCATTGCTAGTCTACATTTTATATCCTCTCTACTTCGACCATCATCAGTTATTTTGCTCCCCAAATAACAAAACTCCTTTACTACTTTAAGTGTCTCATTTCCTAATCTAATCCCCTCACCATCACCCGACTTAGACTACATTCCATTATCCTTGTTTTGCTTTTGTTGATGTTCATCTTATATCCTCCTTTCAAGACACTGTCCATTCCACTCAACTGCTCTTCCAAGTCCTTTGCTGTCTCTGACAGAATTACAATGTCATCGGCGAACCTCAACGTTTTTATTTCTTCTCCATGAATTCTAATACCTACTCCGAATTTTTCTTTTGTTTCCTTTACTGCTTGCTCAATATACAGATTGAACAACATCGGGGAGAGGCTACAACCCTGTCTTACTCCTTTCCCAACCACTGCTTCCCTTTCATGTCCCTCGACTCTTATAACTGCCATCTGGTTTCTGTACAAATTGTAAATAGCCTTTCGCTCCCTGTATTTTACCCCTGCCACCTTTAGAATTTGAAAGAGAGAATTCCAGTCAACATTGTCAAAAGCTTTCTCTAAGTCTACAAATGCTAGAAACGTAGGTTTGCCTTTCCTTAATCTTTCTTCTAAGGTAAGTCGTAAGGTCAGTACTGCCTCACGTGTTCCAGTGTTTCTACGGAATCCAAACTGATCTTCCCCGAGGTTGGCTACTACTAGTTTTTCCATTCGTCTGTAAAGAATTCGTGTTAGTATTTTGCAGCTGTGACTTATTAAACTGATAGTTCGGTAATTTTCACATCTGTCAACACCTGCTTTCTTTGGGATTGGAATTATTATATTCTTCTTGAAGTCTGAGGGTATTTCGCCTGTTTCATACATCTTGCTCACCAGATGGTAGAGTTTTGTCAGGACTGGCTCTCCCAAGGCCGTCAGTAGTTCCAATGGAATGTTGTCTACTCCGGGGGCCTTGTTTCGACTTAGGTCTTCCAGTGCTCTGTCAAACTCTTCACGCAGTATCACATCTCCCATTTCATCTTCATCTACATCCTCTTCCATTTCCATAATATTGTCCTCAAGTACATCGCCCTTGTATAGACCCTCTATATACTCCTTCCACCTTTCTGCTTTCCCTTCTTTGCTTAGAACTGGGTTTCCATCTGAGCTGTTGATATTCATACAAGTCGTTCTCTTATCTCCAAAGGTCTCTTTAATTTTCCTGTAGGCAGTATCTATCTTACCTCTAGTGAGATAGGCCTCTACATCCTTACATTTGTTCTCTAGCCATCCCTGCTTAACCATTTTGCACTTCCTGTCGATCTCATTTTTGAGACGTTTGTATTCCTTTTTACCTGCTTCATTTACTGCATTTTTATATTTTCTCCTTTCATCAATTAAATTCAATATTTCTTCTGTTACCCAAGGATTTCTACTAGAAATAGCTGCATTTTGTATCTATTTCTTTTTCTTCTGCCATACGTTTTCGCCTTCTCCGATAATATTCCGTAGCAATTTGACGTCGTTCTGACCAGTGGGGTTTTTTCTATAGAGTTTTGAAACTTTAATTATAATCACCCTATATATATATATATATATATATATATATATAATTTGGGGTGTGACGTCAGTGTGCTGGGCTGCTGTTGAAATTGCTCGTCAATATTTTTTAAAATTTTAGTCATCAGTTATTTATTTTAAAGTTATTTATGTTAATATTTGCTGTAAAAGTAGCTTATTGGTGAATTTTTATTAATCTCAGTCTTTCTTCCTGTGTTACTGATTCGAGTGGTCTGTTATTCGTGAGTGTGCTTACGTCCTTCGTCCAAGCCCCACGCCTCAGTAGTGTGTTTACATTCGTCGGCGTGCAGGTGCAGCTGTAGCGGTTATAAAGCTAAGTACTGACAAAATTATTTATTCTCTGTTATACACTTGTTAAATTTAACAGTTTTTAGCGGTGTTTCGTGCTGTTTGTGACGAAATAACGATTTAATAAAATTTAGAAAACGTTCGCTCGCTGTATTTTGTTGAGTTTTCTGTGCGTTAATTTTACAGAATAGGTATATGATTAGTGAAACTGGACAGTTCAGATTTCTAGGTGTTCAGATAGACAATAAATTGTCGCGGAAAGCCCACGCTCAGGATCTTGTTCACAGACTTAATACTGCCATTTTTACTACTCGAACGGTATCTGAAGTGAGTGGTCGTTAGACACGAAAGTTAGTCTACTTTCCTTATTTTCATTCGCTTATGTCGTATGGTATTATATTTTGGGGTAACTGTTCCCATTCTATAAGGATATTTTTGGCTCAGAAACGGGCGGTTGTCGACCCCTGTTCACGAGTCTGGGTATATATATATATATATATATATATATATATATATATATATATATATATATATATATATATTTCTTACTGCCATTTATTGTTAAGAATATTAGCTTATTCCCAAGAATAAGTAGCTTTCACTCAGTTAATACCCGGCAGAAATTAAACCTGCATTTGGCTCGACGTTCCTTAACTTCTTGTCCAGAAAGGTGTGCAGTATACTGCTCGATCTATTTTCAGTAAGCTACCGCTCTAATTCAAAAATCTTAGCAGCAATCCACGGGCTTTCAAATCGAAACTGAAGAGTTTCCTCAAGGGTCACTCCTTCTATTCTGTAAAGGAGTTCCTTGAAAAAATTAAGCCGATTCTTGTTGTATTGTTGATTGCGTTTACTTAAACTTATGGATTGACTTTTTTCGGGTTCATAAACATTTATTTTCATCTGTTAAATTGTAATTTCATGTCCTGCGTGATATGTGCCATGGCCCTGGAGATTTCCTCGTCAAAATGATCCTAAGGAACTTGACGAGTAAACAAAAATATATTACATTTATATGTGTGTGTGTTCGGGGGGGGGGGGGGGGGGTAAATATCTATGTACACGTAAACGTAGGCTTCCGCGGCCGTTGTCACAGTCAATAAAATTCACCTGGGTTTGAGGCCGATTTGTCATATGTAAAAGTCCGCCGTTCAAGCGACAGTTCAGAGGTGCCTTCCTCAGGATGTATTGCTAACTGCTAGCAATACACCCTGAGGAAGGCGCCATGCAACAGTCGCCGAAAAGTTGGTATTTTACAGATGACAATGCGGCCTCAAACCCAGAAGAATTTTTTTGACCTATGTGCATGTTTACATGTATGAGCATATGTCTATACAGAGCGCCTCCCTAAAAGTTGTCAGGCGGATTTTCTGTGGTGTTTGGATAAATATTTGCAATTTCGGTTTTGCAGTATATAGCTAGAGTCAGCAAGAAACAAACATTGCACATCACGTCTCACATGCGACACCCAGCCTCGGTGGAAAGCATCGGCTTGTTTCCGTTGCAAATAAAATGGTTTTTAAATCGGAATTTCAGGTTTCCATTCGATAGAGCCGTCCCAGAATACGCTAATGCGATTTTCGTTTCATTGATACGCTTCCACAGGGATATTAGAACACGAAGACTTACAGTGCTCCAGCAGATACAGTACCTCGCTGACCTGCGCTGAGTGCTGCCGGCAAACAAGCAGCGCTGTTCAGTCGCTGGTGCAGTACTGGTTATTCTTCGTATTTTACTGTCTCTGTTAACACAGATCGATAAAACAAGTATCCCACTAGGCTAATTTCGGAGCGCCCTGTCGGACGCAGCGGTTAAATTCCACCCGTGAAAACATTTTTGTTTTTGATAGGAAACGATCTGATGTTTTCCATCGACATTGGGCGTGGCTTGTTAGACATGTTAAGTGGTATTTGGGATGACTCCAACTAATACACTGAAAAATGAGATTATAAATACCTGCAGGAAAATCAGAGAAATGAGCCTGATGGCTCTTAGGAGAGACTTTATATATATAATTTTATTTTTTATTTTTTACATTATTCCATTATAAGAGAGCGATTAAACTCGAGTAGTCATGATTTCTTCTTCTTTCTTCGTTCTTCAAAATTCTGTTCTTAGCTTCACTTTGTTCTCTCTTGCGTTTTTCCGACCATCATTTTCCCGTTCTTATTTTAATAATCGACAGCCTCAGTTACACCGTTTACCTAGAAATTTACCTAGGTTTCAGTCGGGATAACCCAGCCTTCTTCAGAATAACAGTAACTGCCGTTTGTCCATAGTGGACATCGTCAAGCTAAAACCACTGGAGTTCCAGTACAGCACTCGTGGCTGCCGCATCGCGGTCGCGAAGTGGGGCCGAGGCAGTTCCAGATAAGTTTTATAGTCTGACGATATTTTATGGATTTGCAGTTTTAGCTTGACGATGTCCACTATGGACAAACGGTAGTTACTGTTCTTCTGAAGAAGGTTGGGTTATCCCGACTGAAACCTAGGTAAATTCTAGGTAAACGGCGCAACTGAGGCTGTTGATTATTAAAATTAAAATTAATATTTACTCAGTTACTGACAGCCCCGCGAAAGGTTGAAAACATTTTTTCCCGTTCTGTTCTCCGCGTGTTCTTGTTTAGGTGTGTGTCTCTTTAAAATGTTTCCAAACTGTTCTCTATTGTGTCTGTTGTCTTGTGAGATTCCCAATTCTTTAATGTCTACTTCTGTTTCAGTGAGCCTCTTTGTCTTGTTTTAGCTCTTGTTTACTATGTGACAGATTTGCATTGTGAGCTTGGTTTTATTCATCCTGCTGATGTTTCCATAAAATTTCATCCTTCTCTTTCTATGAATTTTTAACATGTTGCAGTCCTGTCAGCAACTGTGATAAATTAATGTCAAAAATCCGCCTCAGTTGCAAAATGTTACTTGTCTTTATGCAGGTTTCAGCTAGAGTAATCTAGCCTCCTTCAGAAGCATGAAATAAGCTAATGCGTGCCAGAATAACGCACGGTGGACCGAGCGAGGTGGCGCAGTGGTTAGCACACTGGACTCGCATTCGGGAGGACGACGGTTCAATCCCGCGTCCGGCCATCCTGATTTAGGTTTTCCGTGATTTCCCTAAATCGCTCCAGGCAAATGCCGGGATGGTTCTTCTGAAAGGGCACGGCCGACTTCCTTCCCTGTCCTTCCCTACTCCGATGAGACCGATGACCTCGCTGTTTGGTCTCTTCCCCCAAAACCAACCAACCAATAACGCACGGTCAAACATATAAAGCTAAAGTACCGTAGTACCATGTCAGACTACATTCCTCAGCTGAGGAACGGCTCCGGCCCCACTTTGTGGAGAACTGTCGGTTAACCGCGGAAGCTACGTTGGAACTCTTTCTAAAAGTGTCTGTTATTGTTTCTATGTCTTTTTAAATCTCTCTAGTTGGCCTCTTCATCCAAATTCCTTCGTGAAACACTGTTCCATATATTTTCCTCAAAAATTTTCTTTCCTAATTTTCAGTCTCTCTGATCATCGTATGACCGTGAATCACTGTAGTTTCTGCGCCATAAAGCGATTCTCGTAGGACTACTGTATTGCAATGCCTTTTCTCATTGACAGAAATAGATTTCTTATTATAGTGATTCCAAGTGAGCTTGTATGCTTTTTGTAATCTGGATATTCTCTCTTTATCGGCTATTGACTTCAGTCCTGATGGTTGGATTATTTCTCTCACATATCTGAAGTGGGTAACTTGTGCCACTTTCCCGTACTGAGTAGTAATGTGGAGATTACCTACAGGTTTGTTTTCCATATATTGTATTTTCTCGTAGGAGATTTGTAGCACAGTTTTCTGTGAGACTTCGTGTTGTTTTTCCAATGCAAGTATGGTTTCCTCTCTGTTGTTCGTTAGACTGGTATGATCGTCCGCGAAAGCCAGACACTTCACCACGATTCTCTGCTCTTTATTTAATCCCAAGCTGAATTCCTTTCATTTTCTCTTCCCATGTCCTCACTTTTTTTTTTTTTTTTTTTTCAAAAACCATGTTAAACAGAAGGGAGCGACATTCCCTCTCCTTGGCGAACACCAATATGAAATGTTTCTGATGTTTCTTTCATGAATTTAACTTTGGAGGTTATGTCTGTTAATGTCTTTTGAATAACTGACCTTGTTTTCCTGTCAATTCTGAACTCCTCAAAAGTGTGGAATAATGTTCGTCTATCTATTGAATCGTAAGCCTTTTTAAAATCGAAAAAAGTTACCACAGAGAGGCTCAGTAAGAAAATTTTTAACATCGTTAACGCTTTCAGATTAAAGATCAGTTGGATGAAAGAAACACAACAAAACTTGGAACCGCAGAAAATTTCAGGAAAAGAGACTGAGGACAGAAAACAATTCTGAAACAAAATAAGTTGCAAGAAACTGAAACAAGCCTGAATGAAAGGAACAGAAAAGAAATGGGCAGATAACAGGAAGAAAAAATATAGCGAATTTATGAAGAGGTTTTGGGAAGAAAAGAAAACAAGAAAAAAAACGGAACGAAAATGTGACTGCCTTAAGGAGGAACTTATGGGCGCTCAACGCAGCTATTGTCAGCGGTGATTGGCGTAAGTTCACATGTTCTCCTAAAGGAGATTAATCGAGAATAATAATACTGCATGTGTACGTGTGTATTTGTATTTACATGCATATAAGCGTATAAAAATTCTGAGATTACCATGAACATATAATTTATTTGCATTTGGTGAACACTGTTGTTTCTCCGTCTGAAGTGTGAACTTCATCCACACATCGCTCTTCCTCTTATGAAGCAAATTTACAATTGTATACAATGCATCACTTAACTGTCGTCTTGCAGCCTACCCAGTCTAACGGAACATAGTTCATCTGATATCGAGAGTCGGTCTCCTTCACACTATCAGTGCTACACTTGAAGATACTCAGCTCCAGTGAACTGCTTTGCACTCCTGCACACCGTAGTAATAAGGAACGAATGAATAGATAGAAAGTGACTGCAGGACCACCATTATCAGATGATACTTGGTGGGACTACACTGGGAACTAAGGAAATTAGTGTATCACGGATCTAACAGCGGCCTCTTGATTCCTACTGTGTGCAACACTCAACTTAAGACTCATACCCGCTTCGGTTCTGATCTCTAACATCTGCACACTTCCACTCTGTCGCCTAATCTACAAAATACTAGTTTACACTATATCACAAGGCGTCCTGGTAAATGAAAGTGGGTACGATGTTGTTCATTGACTGGTCTTGACTACTTGTGGAATCCCCATACCAAACTGGAGCTTGTCATGCTCGCTAAACACCTGTATCCTCCTCCTCCTCATTGCCATGCCGCGTAGCTATACAGCTAACCTCTGTGTTAAAGTTAACGGTGTCGCCGGTGAAGCCTCAGTGATACACACTGCACTGTCCGCCCCGACAGCTGTGTGGTGAGCGTGACGGATTGCCGTCCTACGGACCCTGGTTCGATTCCCGGCTGGGTCGGAGATTTTCTCCGCTCAGGGACTGGGTGTTGTGCTGTCTTCATCATCATTTCATCCCCATCCGGCGCGCAGGTCGCCGAGTGTGTCGTCGAATGCAATAAGACCTGCACCATGGCGGCCATACCTGCCCCGCAAGGGGCCTCCCGGCCAATGACGCCAAACGCTCATTTCCATTTCCACTGTACACACAGTATTCGCTTCAGCAGCGTCACATACAACCGCGTTTTCTCTAAACGTGTCTAATTTCTTAACTGTTTTCCACATTCTCTTCTGAATATCTTATTTGCTACTTCGTTCAGTAGGTGCCATTTGTCTTTGTGTCTAGCCAGATATGTTAGTGCTCCAATGCCTGTTATTTGAGTCCACAGATCTTCATACGCGATGGTACCAGTAATTGCCACACCTGATACTCTAATAGTGTAAACAATTGATCTCCATTTTTAAAAAAATTAGTCTTTCACGCTCATCAATTTTTATGCCGTTTATCTTCTGAGCTGTGTGACCTGCGTTCAGTGGTACGTGTGAGTAGTGTCTGCAAACTGGGTAGCTAATAGAATTAGAAGTAACTACATAACGAAGTTTAGTGCATGAATAGTGAAAAATCTGCTAAGCGATAGACTGTCTTGCTTTCATTATTTAGTGAGAGAATCAGTGAGAAAAAATTTCGGAAAGATTTGGAATTGTGAGCAAAGTTAGCAGGAAGTTGTTAAGTTATTCTCATTTCTTGAGTGTGGATGAGTAAAGTTTGAGTAACTTACTGGCCGTGAGATACCATGCCTCAAGACATGTACTCCATTTTAACTTTAACTTTTGACTTAGGGTGTTTAATCTTTAACGTAAGTTCATACCCCTTAATGAGTATTGTGGATGCATTTTAAATTTTTAAATTCGGTGTAGTATTTTATCCACCTTCAGCAACTGCAGTCATATATAATGAAATAATAAGCAAACAGCTGCATAAAGGAAATTTAATTTCGCTACCGGTTTCGTGCAATTATTGCTCTTCTTCAGACAGTTACGCTTATTGCATTATTTGCTAGTGTCAATAATAAAGTGCCTATGGCAAAAGATGTGCGGACATTTGCCACGGTTTTACCTGCTCCGAAGGGTTGGGTCCCTTGCCTCCCCCTCCCCCTCCTCCTGCTCCTCCTCCTCCTCCTCACCCCCATTTTGTAATTCCACTGTAGTGGCACTGTCATCAGTAAAATTACCGTCGCTGTCGCGTAGTAAAGGTGCTTACTGAGCCTTTCCGCTGATTTACTTAACATAGGACCAGAATCTCTTTGGATTTTCCGTCACATTTCTAGAGAGAATTTCGTTGTGGAAACTATTAAATGCATCTCGCATTGAAATCCCCAGCAAATTTCGAGCCTCAGTAAAACTTCGCCAATCTTGGAGATTTTGCGTTCGTTTAAATTATACGTGCCTTTTTCAGTGATCCTGCAGCAGCTTTCTGACGTGTTTTGTTTACCACGGGGGATCAGTTCCGTCTCTTCTTAATTTATTTGGTATGAATCTCTCGAGTACTGTTGATACTATTTCTTTGAACGTAAGCCACATATGGTGTTCACTTACATAGTTTCCAAGGATTGGAGACTATCTCTTAGAAAGACGTCAACCGAAGTTACAGCTGCTTTTATAAATAGATATATTTCGCGTTTAGTTTTGGTGAATTTCTTTCTTACGGAATTGAGCCTCGCTACGATTGTGTGTTCACTAATCCCTGTATCCATGGTGATGCTTAGGATTATTTGTGGCTGAGAGAACAAGTGTGTTTTCGTAATCATTTACAATTCGAATGGCCTCGTCAACTATTCGTTCAAAAAATTTTAAAAAAGCATTTAGAACAATTACGGAAGTTGTTTTCTATCTACAATAGGGTCTGAAAATTTACTTTTGTCAACGTACGGAAGGTATATTGAAGTCACTGCCAACTATAATTGTATGAGTAGGGTACCTAGGTGCGATGAGACTCGAGTTTTCTTTGAAATGTTGAGCAACTGTTTCATCTGAGACCGTAGGTTGGTAAAAGGAGCCAGTTATCAATTTATTCCGGTTGTCGAATATAACATCTGTCCATACTAAGTCACAGGAACTACCTGCTTCAATGTCGCTTGTGAGCTGAAACACACATTACATTATTTTTCCTTAAGTTGTGCTTCTTGTTTCTGTTGTAGAGGAGATCATTACAATTTCGGTTTTTCCCTCCAAAACCTAGGATGCTTTCTCTGTGAGCCTGTAAATACCAGAGCTAAACAATGTAGAGCAACAACGTACGTTACAAGCATACCATTCTGTATTACTTCATTTCCTTATTATACGTCGACTTTACGTGACATGTCAGTCATAGATGTTTTTATCTCCATTTAGTGAACGTATTTTCAGTCATGTTAGGAACATTGTCCCACTACACTTTATTAACTAATGTTTCGCCGCAAGGGATATCGGATTTTAGAGAGTAAATCAATATGGTGTCGTTCCTCTTTTCAAACGTTCATATATCCATTCCTTCTTTCCTTATTGTCTTTTGGGCATTCAGTTGTAGTAATTAAAGTAGGCACTAATACAGTGATCAAAAAGAAATGATTAGCGTACATTCGCATTCTCTTTACATTGTTCCTTTCTTGTTGCTCCCATGGCGATGGACTGCTTCTATCGCAATAAGTAAGCGTGAAAGGAAGCTACCGTACAGACAGAGGGATCGATATTTATACCTGGCAGGACTAATTACATACTGACATAATCGTCGGTATTGCTTTCGTTTCCCAAAAGTTATAAATATTTCGACTTCGGAAAAGAAGCTCTGTATTTCGCCGTGATGTCTACTGGTTGTATCGAGTAAGATGTGGAGACGGCAATTAGAAAACGGACAGAAGACATACGAGGAAGAGCGCCCCTTACCTGAGGGATCGCTACTCAAGCTACCTGACGAAGGGGCAAGTGTGCCAAACGTCCGGCATTCATTGCAAAATGCGGTGGCCGTAAAAAGTATGCCTGAGCAATAAGTAATACAATACTGAATGGATACAGTATTGTTACTTATTGCACCTGCATATACGTTTTAGGATCAAGGCACTTTGCTGCATGCACTTTATTTATGACACTCGCAAATAATGCGATAAGCATAACATTGTGAAGAAGGGCACTAAGAGTCGGAAGCCGGTATAGAAACGAAATTTCTCTTATGCAGCTGGTTGCTTATTATTTCATTGTACTTTTAAATTCCGTCAGTAATTACCTGTATGTGAAATGCAACGCTACTATAAATGGTACATTCCTTTCCAAAATTATGTGTCTTTCCAAGTATTGCATGTACAAATATGAATGATGCCCGAAAAGAACCGTAATCCCTCCAAAATTGTACTCTCCCAATCAATTTGCGTTACGAGTGAAGTACGTCGACAAAACGACGACAAAGAAAGAAAGAGAGCATTTCGCCTCCAAGCTAATGTTCATCGACGAAGCAATCTTCCATGTACCTTGAAAGATTAGTCATCACAATGTGAGGAAATGGGGAACTGAAAATCCTCATTGGACTTTGGCGCATGAACGAGATTCGCCGAAGATAACGTTTTCTGCCGAGTGTCACAGACGGAGCTGTTCGGGCCATTTCTCGTGTTTGCCAAGACTGTGACGGATACCACTTACCTTCATATGTTGCGGACGTGGTTGTCTCCATAGTTCAGTGCTGATTCCGAGAACTTCGTCTTCCTCCAAGACGAGGCACCCCTCACTGGAACTTCGATGTTCGCAGCTACCTAAACGACAAACTTCCGCTTCGCTAGATTGGGCGTGGAGGTGAAGATGATGTGACTCTCTTCCCTTGTACCCCCGATATCGTTGGCGTAACGTCGTGTAACTCTCTCCTTTGGGGACACACCAAAGACCGTGATTACGTGCCCTCGCTGCCAAGAACATTGGAACAGCTCAGAGGAGGCATTACCGTAGCTGTTATGACCATTGGCAGCATATTGCTACATAAAGGTACGAAACGAACTTGTTTACCGTTTAGACGTATGTCGTTTGATTAGAGGGATATTGACAGAGCAGCTGTAAACCGCAACTTGGTGAGTTTACGCTTCAATTCATGCCTCAAACACGTTTCTACATATAACGCTTAGGAAAATATAGAGCTTTGAAAACGAATGAATCTTTTAAAGTAATCTGTATAGAAAATGAGGTTTTTGTTGCCTTTGAAGCCATTAAAAAGGCAACCAACAAGTGGGACCGTAAACGGCACACTGTTTTCGCCCTCTAGTGATAGAAATGGTCGTCACATGCACGCATACGTGTTGGGCGTTACTTTATCTCACGTAAGTATTCAACGTCAGTGAGACAGTGAATCATGTCTCTGGACGCATGTAAAGGTGACAATTATTGAAATATATGAAAGAAAAATGTAAATTTGTTACGAACTACGGTGCGCATACACTTCATTCAACACGTAAACGGCACTACAGAATTCAGATTTACGGTATGACATGTCCGATATGCCTGCCATCATTGGTGATCATGTGACGCAGACGAATAGCGACATTCTGCATGACCCGCTGTAATGTCGGAACATCGACGCTGTCTTTGACATCCTGAACAGCTGTTTTCAGCTCAGCATCTTGTCTGTAATACAGGTCACAAAAAGAAGTCGCATGTGTTTAGATGCGGACAATATGGCGGCCATTCGAAGCCCATTCCAGCGGCCTGCGGCTACTCCAGAGCCAGAATGCAGTCTCCAAACTGCTCTTCCAGGACATCACTCCCCTGCTCCGATGAGGTCGCGCTCCGTCTTGCTTTAACCACATCTTGTCGAAATCAGGATTACTTTGGATATTTTTGTTGTGGTCTTCAGCTCAGAGACTGGTTTGATGCAGCTCTCCATGCTGCTCTATCCTGTGCAAGCTTCTTCATCTCCCAGTACCTACTGCAACCTACATCCTTCTGAATCTGTTTAGTGTATTCACCTCTTGGTCTCCCTCTACGATTTTTACCCTCCACGCTGCCCTCCAGTACTAAATTGGTGATCCCTTGATGCCTCAGAATATGTCCTACCAACCGGTCCCTGCTTCTAGTCGTGTCACAAACTCCTCTTCTCCCCAATTCTGTACAATACCTCCTCATTAGTTATATGATCTATCCATCTAATCTTCAGCATTCTTCTGTAGCACCACTATTCGAAAGCTTCTATTGTCTTCTTCTCTAAACTATTTACCGTTCACGTTTCACTTCTACACATGGCTACACTCCATACTACTTTCAGAAACGCCTTCCTGACACTATACTCGATATTAACATATTTCTCTTCTTCAGAAACGTTTTCCTTGCAGTTGCCGGTCTACATTTTATATCCTCTCTAAAATGGTTCAAATGGCTCTGAGCACTATGGGACTTAGCTTCTCAGGTCATCAGTCCCATAGAACTTAGAACTACTTAAACCTAACTAAGGACATCACACACATCCATGCCCGAGTCAGGATTCGAACCTGCTACCGTAGCGGTCGCGCGGTGCCAGACCGTAGCGCCTAGAACCGCTCGGCCACGGCGGCCGGCTATACCCTCTCTACTTCGACCACTTTGGATAATGGGAATAAAATCATCTTCCACATCCTTCACGTACCGTTCGGTAGTCACTGTGCCATAAAGTAATATCGCAACGATTATTCCGTGATTGGACATTGCACACCACACAGGCACCCGTCGAGGATGGAGAGACTTCTCGATCGCGAAATGCCGTTTCTCACACCCGCAAATGCGCTAATTTTCCTTATTGACGAGCCCATACAAGTGAAAGTGGGATTCGTCGCGAATCCAAACCATGCGCATGCCCATACTAAGTCCCATCACGGCCCGTGGCCAGCCATGCAGTTTGAAAGTCCTAACGCAAACCGTTCAGACTTTACGACGATTTTATTTCATCTAGTTCAATCATTGTCACATTGTACGTGATTCGTAAGTTTCCTCTCCTTGATGTTTTAATGTGCGATATGTTCTTATCCAGAGCGATTCAACCGCCCCTACCGATGTCGTTTCACGCAACACGGAATTTTATATGTGGCCTTCAACATCCACGAGAGAGATATTCGTATTCTCTCGCTTGCTACGTGCGAAACTGAGTCCTACACAACAGGACCCCTTCGTAAGAAATTAAATGCACTTAAATTTTGTACTAGGATACGGTTTTCTCGGAGCCCGTAGTTTTCAATTTACTCAAGAAAAATATGGAAAAGTTACCTTAAAATGCCTCCCCTCTCCCACATTCAAAGTATTTATTATCTTTCTCCTCTCACTCCCTCCTACTACTTTCCAAATGATTCAAATGGCTCTGAGCACTATAGGACTTAACATCTGAGGTCATCAGTCCCCTAGAACTTAGAACTACTTAAACCTAACTAACCTAAGGACATCACACACATCCATGCCAGAAGCAGTATTCGAACCTGCGACCGTGTCGGTCGCGCGGTTCCGCACTGAAGTGCGTGGAACCGCTCGGTCACAGCGGACGGCTCCTACGATTGAACAAAAATTTCCGACTACATGAACTATTAGACGTTCGGCCTCTTTCGGTCTCTGTGAGGGGACTATTACACCACCAGCATAGTCAGCTATTTCGTTTAATTTAAACATGCCCGCGAGGATAATGAAGAAAGAAGACTTTTCTATACGTAACGATACAGCTAATTATGTTGACAATTCCATTCAAAATTAGCATATACAAGCACAGCAGTTCCGTAAACGGAAGGCATGACGAACATAAAATTCACAAAACTGTTAAGTAAAATTTGCGCAAACGTCAGTTATACAATTTTAAACACTCGACTGCGCCGGTGACTTAATAAGACAGGCAAATGTAGACCAAACAAGGTCAAATGTGGAAAATAATTTGTGCAGATGCCAGTTTTGGTACAATGGTACTGGGGAGTCCACGAATAACACGCTAGAGATCCCGAGTGTGGGAGTTAGGATGCTGTTGAAGGTCACTTTTGCATCTTTTTGTCGAATAACTCGGAAACTACGGCCTCTAGCAAAATCATTTCCCCGTACAATATTTAACTACATTAAAAGGCCTGATCATTTTTTTCTGTAGGGCTAATACAAACGTTGTTCGGAAAGTAGGGCTCGATCGGTCGCAAAATGGAAACCACTGTGACCATCAAAACCATTTTATTTGCAACAGCTAGCTACAACTTCCAGTTACTTCTCTACATTGCCGCTGCTCCGACTTCCACATTTGTCATAGCGTAGTACCAACCTTCCAATACCACGTCATAAAAGGCAGCCACCTGTGATTTCCGCTACTTCTCAATGCTAATCTACAGTGCCTCGTCTGTGCCAAAATGTTGTCTACATGGACAGCAGTTCATGTGACCAGAGATGAACAGCAGAGGGAGCCAAGTCCGGGTTATATGGTGGGTCATCAAACACTTCCCGTCGAAAACACTGCAGGAGTATCTTCATCGTACGTGCAGTGTATTGCTTATGTGGTGTCACCGCCAGACACCACACTTGCTAGGTGGTAGCCTTTAAATCGGCCGCGGTCCATTAGTATACGCCGGACCCGCGTGTCGCCACTGTCAGTGATAGCAGACCGAGCGCCACCACATGGCAGGTCTAGAGAGACTTACTAGCACTCGCCCCAGTTGTACAGCCGACTTTGCTAGCGAAGCTACACTGACCGATACGCTCTCATTTGCCGAGACGATAGTTAGCATAGCCTTCAGCTACATTTGCTACGACCTAGCAAGGCGCCGTATTCCATTGATAATTAATATTATGAAGCATGTACCGTAACGAGAGATGTTCTACAATTGTGGATTAAAGTTAAGTATTACATCATCTACGTACTTTATTTGCAATTCTCAAGATATTGTCCTGTTCCAGACCTCACGCCAGTCAGCGTGTAATTAAACGCGTGCATTTCGGCCTCCTCTAGAAAAACAGTGTTGGCTCTTCTGCCAACACTACAGCTTAGGTAGTGAAATAGGAACCGTATGACACTTACGTTGTGTACGATTTGCAGTGCCTCTGTTATTCTGATGACGATACACTGCGGCGACCACAGCCGTTACGAAACACATGAGATGAGTTCGGAATTGTGAATAAGAACAACAATCATCTTAGAATGGAAAAAAAGACAATGAAAATTTGTCCCTGACCGGGACTCGAACCCAGATGTCCCGCTTATCGCCAGCGGTCACCTTACATCCAAATCAGAGTCAAAGTACGTCCAATAGTGCTTCTAAACGTGTGTTTGTGAAAAAAATACAACTGATATTTCGGTTATGCGGTGTTGCATGGCATTCAGGTATACTTCATTATTTGTACTATATTGTTCAGGATACAAGCATTACTCATAAAAAAAATAAAACTTCCTTTACTACGTGCTTTATAAAATTTATTCTCTCCTCTTTGCTTCTTTTATATAATAAGACATTATTTTTGGTTCTTCTTCAAATTACCTTTAGTTGTAGTATATGCAAAAATTTCTCCCACTTCTACTCCATCTGTCATGCTGATGTTTTCACTCACACTGTCCCACTTAAGGGGGATAGGATGTCAAACGGGCCGACTTGGAGAAGGAGAGGCATCACAGGACCTTTTAATTTCCAGTGTCTATACTTTTACAAATAAAGTCATAAAACTTTGTCAGCATGACCAGGAAGGATTCAGAATTCACACTCATAGCAGTGGAAGCTCGAAAACATAACGAAATAATTTTCTTTACATGTGATATTTCATAATTGTTTCATTTACTTATGGCTACATTTGTTGCTATAGGTACACTTTTCGTTACAAGTCAGAGAGATACTTCGATGAGTTTTGCGCAGCATACATACCGTACCTACACTTGCATGAAACTCTAGAATTTGTTTAATTTATGAAAAAACGAATGAGCTGTTATATTTTAAACTTCATGTTTAGAAAAAACACAAATTTTATAGTTAATTACCTCAATTTTTGCCACAGTTTTTAATAGATGTGGAAAATTCTAGAGTTTCATACACCTTTAAGTATGGTTTGTATGCTGTGCAAAATTCATCGATGAATCATGGATGCGACCATCATGATGCTGTAAACAGAACCTTGATTCATCCGAAAAAATGACGTTTTGCCATTCGTGCAACCAGGTTCGGCGTTGAGTACACCATCGCAGGCGCTCCTGTCTGTGATGCAGCGTCAACGGTAACCGCAGCTACGGTCTCCGAGCTGATAGTCCATGCTGCTGCAAATGTCGTCGAACTGTTCGTGCAGATGGTTGTTGTCTTGCAAACGTCCCCATCTGTTGACTCAGGGACCGAGACGTGGCTGCACGATCCGTTACAGCCATGCGGATAAGATGCCTGTCATCTCGACTGCTTGTTATACGAGGCCGTTGGGATCCAGCACGGCGTTCCGTATTACCCTCCTGAACCCACCGATTCCATATTCTGCTAACAGTCATTCGATCTCGACCAACGCGAGCAGCAATGTCGCCATACGTTAAGCCGCAATCGCGATAGGCTACAATCCGACCTTTATCAAAGTCGGAAACGTGATGGTACGCATTCCTTCTTCTTACACGAGGCATCACAACAACATTTCACCAGGCAACGCCAGTCAACTGCTGTTTGTGTATGAGAAATCGGTTGGGAACTTTCCTCATGTCAGCACGTTGTAGGTGTCGCCACCGGCGCCAACCTTGTGTGAATGCTCTGAAAAGCTAATCATTTGTATATCACTGCATCTCCTTCCTGTCGGTTAAATTTCGCGTCTGTAGCACGTCATCTTCGTGTTGTAGCAATTTTAATGGCCAGGAGTGTAGTTCTACATCTGCATGGTTACTCTGCAATTCACACTTAAGTGCCAGGTAGAGGGTTCGTTGAACCATTTTCATACTACTTCTCTACCGTTCCACTCTCGAATGGCGCGTGAGAAAAAGGAACACGTAAATCTTTACGTTCGACCTCTGATTTCTCTTATTTTATTATGATGATCATTTCTCACTACGTAGGTGGGTGTCAACAAAATATTTCCGCATTCGGAGAAGAAAGTTTGTGATTGAAATTTCGTAAATACATCTCGTCGCAAAGTAAACCGCCTTTCTTTCAGCCCAACTCGCGTATCATATCAGTGACACTCTCACCCCTATTGAGCGATAACACGAAACGAGCTGCCCTTCTTTGCACTTTTTCGATGTCCTCCGTCAACCCACACCGCGCAGCAAAATTCCAGAAGAGGACGGACAAGTGTAATGTAGGCTGTCTCTTTAGTGGGTTTGTCACATCATCTAAGTGATCTGCCAACAAAGCGTAGCCTTTGTTTCACCTTCCCCACAATATTACCTACGTGGTCTTTCCAATTTAAGTTGCTCGTAATTGTAATTCCTAGGTATTTAGTCGAATTGACAGCCCTTAGATTTGTGCAATTTATCGTATACCCAAAATTTATCGAATTTCTTTTAGCACCCATGTGGAGGACGCACTTTTCTCTGTTTAGTGCCAATTGCCACATTTCGCACCATACAGAAATTCTCTCTAGATCATTTTGTAATTCGAATTAATCGTCTGATGATTTTAGTAGACGGTAAATTACAGCGTCATCGCCGGCCGCTGTGGCTGAGCGGTTCTAGGCGCTTCAGTCTGGAACCGCGTGACCGCTACCGTCGCAGGTTCGAATCCTGCCTCGGGCATGGATGTGTGTGATGTCCTTAGGTTAGTTAGGTTTAAGTAGTTCTAAGTTCTAGGGGACTGATGACCACAGATGTTAAGTCCCATAGTGCTCAGAGCCATTATTTTGTTAAGTCCCATAGTTCTCAGAGCCATTTGAACAGCGTCATCTGCAAACATTCTAAGGCGGGTGCTCAGATTATCACCTAGATGATTTATGTAAATCAGGAGCAGCAGAGGGCCTCTGACACTACCTTGAGGAACGCCAGATATCACTTCTGTTCTACTCGATGATTTACCGTCTATCACTACGAACTGTGACCTCTCTGAGAGGAAATTACGAATCCAGTCACACAACTGAGACGATTATATGCACGGAATTTGATGAATAGCAGCTTGTGAGGAACGGTATCAAAAGCCTTCTGGAAATCTAGGAATATCGAATCGATCTGAGATCCCTTGTCGACAGCACTCACTACTTCATTGGAATAAGGACATTGCTGTGTTGCACAAGATATTTTCTGAATCCGTGTTGGTTATGCATTAATATGTCATTTTCATCAAGGTGATTCTTAATGTTCGAGTACAGTATATGCTCCAAAATCCTACTGCAAACTGAGCTCAGTGATATGGGTTTGTAATTCAATTGGTTACTCCTATTTCCTTTCTTGAATCTTGGTGTGACGCGTGCGACCTTCCAGTCTTTAGGAACAGACCTTTCGTCAAGTGAGCGGTTGTATATGATTGCTTAGGAAGGCTTTATTGTGTCTGCATACTCTGAAAGGAACCAGATTGGTATACCATCTGGACCAGAAGACTTGCCTTTCTTAAGTGATTTGTTTCGCAACACCTAAGATATCTCCTTTTATGTCACTCATGCTAACAGCTGTTCTGGTTTCGAATTCTGGAATATATACTTCGTCTTCTTTCGTTAGGGAATTATGGAAAACTGCGTAGTAACTCCGTTTTAGTGGCACCATAATCGGAAACATTTCCATCGCTATCGCGCAGTGACGGTATTGACTGTTTTTTGCCACTGGCGTACTTTACATACGACCAGAATCTCTTCGGGTTTTGTACCATATTTTGAGACAATGTTTCATTGTGGAAACTATTAAAAGCATCTCGCATTGACGTCCGCACTAACTGTCGAGCTTCCGTGAAACTTAGCTAGTCTCGGTTACTTTGCGTTCTTCTGAATTTGGCATGCTTTCTTCGTTGCTTCCGCAACAGTGTTCTGACGTGTTTTGTGTACCATGGTGTATCAGTCCCGTCTCTTATTAACATGCGGTATGAATCTATATATTGCTGTCGATACTGTTTCTTTGAATTTGAGACATATCTGGTCTACACTTACATAATTTATGTTAAACAATGACGAAATTCCTCCAGCTGTATTAAGGTGTTGGTTTTATTGGCAACTAGTTTCGATGTTGTTACATCATCATCTTCAGGCCCTAAACACAACATACCATACATAAACAACCAATGCAACAACAGTAATTTATGAGTTATTATGCAAAGCAATTCTATTATAACCATATTACATAATGGATAATTTTAATGTAACTTTCTGGTCATTTCCGCTAAAATGCCATCACTCTGGACATTAGCAATTTACGTGGTATCACTAATTACAAATTAAGCTGTATATGCACAATCGTTTTATTATAGGCTAATATCAGGTATTAAAAAGTGGGAGTATATAAAAGTTTAAGCGACTAGCCGTTATTCTAATGGATAATAATATAGGCGTGGAATATCGTAAATTTTTTCTTTCTTTTTAATATAATGAAATATAAAAAGAACAACATACGCATTGCCAATCAGACATGTTAGGTAAACTTTATTGTTTACTAGCATTGAACGGTGGGCATGATAGACTAGAGTTATTTTTCCAAGATTCTGTACTGTCGTCATACTAAAGTAACAGTGGCGTAATTTACTTGTACAACTCCGTTCCTAACACCACGAAAGAAATGGTAAGGGACCGAAAAAAATGGTGTGAAATCCAGTTGCTACAAGGTAGTCAATAGTGTAAAATACATGCTAACCAATTTAAAAAAACTATTCATTCCAATAAAAGTATAAGTTAACACATTGTTCAAATAATTTCTATGTCGGTATCTGATTGGCAATGCGTATGTTCTCCTTTTTATAGTTCATTACTTAAAAGAAAAATTTACATTGTTCCACGCCTATATTATTATCCACTTCAGTTGATGTCCCAAGAGTGAAAGATGGCGGTATGTCGGTGATGATTTGGAAAGCCATATTGTAGTATTCCATTGGCCCCTTGGTTTCTCTGCAAGGTCTCATTACTGCCAAAGATTATGTGGCAGTTTTGTTTGATGAGTTTTATCCTACAGTACTACGTTTTTTCACCAATGATGATGATGATGATAATGAAATGATGATGATGATGATGATGATAAGTTTCAGAACTACAACACCCCTGTTCAAACAGCTCGCACCGTCCTGGACTGATTCTGTGACGACGAGAATGAACAGTCGCATCTCCCTAGTCCATCACATTCATTACGTCTCAGTACTTTTGAGGTATTGTGGTCGACTTTGCAGAGAAGGTTGCTTGATAGCTATCCGCGTCGTATCATCATTATCTGAACTTCATATTATTTTTCTTTGAGAATGGTATAAGGTTCCCTTGAAAACCATACGGGACCTGTACTTATCCATTCAGAGATGACTGGAAGCTGTTGTGAATCCCAATGGCTTTCCTGCACCGTAATAGTCGTGATAACGTCTTACGTTTTCAGTGTTACCATATTTTCGTACGTCCCCCGTACCACAATTTGCGCGCCCAGGACGAGGTGCACACTCTGGTGCTGAATAAATGTACTCCATCCCTTCAGTTTTTACTACCCACATTACCATGATGAAATATTCTTCCGGCGCCAAGATTCTTCCAAGTCGCGGATGACCTCCTGTGGGCGCAGGAATGACCTCGTCCACGGAGAGTCCATCTACATAAGTGCTACGTCGTTAATAGCTCCGGCGCCGACGCGAAGCTAAATTCTGACATCAAATTCAGATTAGACCGTTGCATTCTGCTCTGCTCTTTGCTTCTCGTCTGGTGTATAATGACTCTTTAGCTATAAACATTCCCAACAGTTACAGTTAGCGTGTTTCCAAGTGCTGGCAACTTGATCACAGACGCCAGAAAGATTATACACTGCGCGTCTCCAACGAGGCGTGACACAGTTTCACAGTTCGCTCTCGATTACATCCGAAATTACAAGATTCAAAATACCCCAACATAAAATTACAATTGCTTCTTAAACGTGTCTATCGTTTAGCTCGACCACGTTTGAAATAAATGTGAAACAAAATGGACTGCGTTATTTTACCCGTAATAGCTAGGTAGGACTATTTTACTGTCTGTACATTAGGCGACGCACTAATGGACCTGTCCCTAAGCTTGACAATTTAATTCTCCAAACTGGTTTCGAACACCGGTTTCATCTTCAGGGGTCATATTGTATGACTTATCGTTTAGGTTACTGGAAAAACGATAACTATGAAAAGGTAGACGTTGTATCTGCTGAGGGATATTTTAACTAGACGAGGCGTCCCAATACATCTCATTAATGCAGTACGATCATTGTATAGCAACAGTTCTGTAACACGAAGACTATACAAAACCGGTGAACACACTGCTAACGAGCTGTACAAAGTAGCCCTCTCCTACCTACGTTATCTCACGTAGATACAGGATGGAGAGAACCAATCTGAACAGTTTGTAATTTCCAGAATGAGATTTTCACTCTGCAGCGGAGTGAAGTGATTAAAACTGTGCGCTGGACCGAGACTCGAACTCGGGACCTTTGCCTCTCGCGGGCAAGTGCTCTACCATCTGAGCTACACAAGCACAACTCACGACCCGTCCTCACACCTTTACTTCTGCCAGTACCTCGTCTCCTACCTTCCGAACTTCACAGAAACTCTCCTGCGAACCTTGCAGAACTAGCACTCCTGAAAGAAAGAGTATTGCGGAGATATGGCTTAGCCACAGTCTGGGGGATGATTCCAGAATGTGATTGTCACTCTGCAGCGGAGTGTGCGCTGATATGAAACTTCCTGGCACATTAAAACTGTGTGCCGGACCGAGACTCGAACTCGGGGCCTTTGCCTTTCGCGGGCAAGTGCTCGGATGGTAGAGCACTTCCCCGCAAAAGGCAAAGGCCTGCGAGTTCGATTCTCGGTCCGGCACACAGTTATAATCTGCCAGGAAGATTCAGCTTGTAAGTTTGTTACAGAATAGGTTGTGCTGATTCTCATATTTTCTTTTTTTTGTTCGGTTTCAGCTAACCAAACCCAGAACACGTTTGGCAACAACACCTTTGGCACATTTGCACATGGAACGAACTGAATGACTAACTTCAATGTTAATTAAATTGGAATAATGTTCACAGCGTCGATTTTTTTCTTAATGATTACCTCTCAGCATAACCTACCCCGTAACATTTTTACAACCTTTTGAGTCTGCTTCTGAGCACCCCGTATAGATGAAATCAGCGCAAGGTGATGAAAAATAGTTCAAATAGCTCTAAACACTGTGGGACTTAACATCTGAGGTCATCAGTCTCCTAGACTTAGTCGGCCAGAGTGGCCGAGCGGTTCTAGACGCTGCGGTTGCAGGTTCGAATCCTGCCTCAGGCATGGATGTGTATGATGTCCTTAGGTTAGTTAGGTTTAAGTAGTTATAAGTTCCAGGGGACTGATGGCCTTAGCAGTTAAGTCCCATAGTGCTCAGTGCCATTTGAACCATTTTTGAACCCTAGACTTAGAACTACTTAAACCTAACTAACGTAAGGACATCACACACAGCCATGCCCGAGGCACGATTCGAACCCTCGACCGTAGTGGTCACGCGGCTCAAGACTGAAGCGCCTAGAACCGCTCGGCCACAGCGGCAGGCCAAAGTGATGAATAGGAATACAGAAACAATAGGATTAAAAATAAGTGTGAGTAAAAGTTAAATGATCTGATGAAAGAAATCACAAGTTTAATGAGAGCAGAATATGAAACGAGAGTAAATCAAAGAAATATCGGAGAGGAGCAAAGGGAAGAATCGCTAGAAAATTAGCATTAAAATTGAAAATTATGTAGTAAATCAATATTAAGGAATGTATGACGAACGAAGGGAGGAGGACATATAAGCATGCTAACACTGGCAAAGAAACCATCCTGCAGCAGAAGAAGTCGACTGGCGTCAAATTTGAGACAAAAATTTCTGCGAATGTATGTCTGTGGAGCACAGTATTATATGGAAGTGGATCACCAACTTCGGATAAACCGGAAAAGGAAGAGAACTGCAGTGTTTGATATATGTTGCAGGAAGATGCTGTAAATTAAGTGGACTGGTTAGATAGGAAATGAGGAAATATTCGCAGTGGAAGAAATATGTGTAATTATAGAAAGGGACAGGATCGTAGGAAAAGTTTACAATATCAGGTAACATCTTCCGTCGCACTAGAGGCAGTGGTATGAGGCTAAAATGGTACCCTGGCATTAGCTTTCCCTACAGCGAGTTTTATGTCATAGTTCCAGGTTGGGCACTTCGAACGGTTATCAGTAAATTATCGCAAACAGTGAGATCGATCTCTTCTCCTGTTTGTGTGCAATACATATGTTTGTTTATGACCATCGCCAAATGTTAGAGTGTATACCAATTTTCGACCCTCTAACAGCCTTGCAGCACTTCGCCGCAGTCTCCTAGCATTGAACCTATAACACTCCCGTCCGCTACTGCTATACCACAAACTTAAACTTGGAGACAGGTTGTAAAATAAAACTATCTTGTTAAAGCAAGTATGGTATAACGCAACAGAGCGGTGTTACCCTCTGAGAGGAATTTTGTTATGTTGACCGTGTTGTACCTAACGGACTTCGCTAATCGGAAGTGAAAGTCAGAATTACGTAAATATTCAAACAGTAACAAACAATAATTTACTTATCCACACTGTTCAAAGATTAAAAAAAAACAGTCGCCAGCCTAATTAGGTATGAGAATGATTGACATCTTTATTTAAGAAAGTAGTTATGAGTAACTTTAACGGACAAACACAACTTATATTTTGCCACACGCGAGTGCAATGAACTCTGACACCTGCATATGTTAACGCTAAGTTTGGAGTTGACAGCTAGACCAGAACAAACTACTTACATAAATATAACAGATAACGATACACACTACCATCTTCAGGGCTTAGTCAAACTGAATGGTCTTTATAACATCACTATTAATATTCACTGTAGAATCATAAATTGGTCATAGGTTCAGTATTACTTTTCAAACATTTTCCTAGTTGACATAAAATTGTAAATGTAGTTCACTGCGAAATTATGAACTGGTCACAGGTTAAGTCTCTCTCAGCTCCGAATAGTTACTCCTAGATATTTTACGGCAGATACTGTTTCCAGTGGTTTCTCATCAACAGTGTAGCTATACAGTACTGGATTTCTTTTCCCATGTATGCGCAATGTGCTACATTTATTTACGTTCAGTGTCACCTACCAGACCCTACACTATTCATCATTTCCCTGGAGGTCAATCTGCAAATCTGCATGTACGTGATTACTCTGCTATTTACAATAAAGTGCCTGGCAGAGGGTTCAATGAACCACCTTCAAGCTCTCTCTCTACCGTTCCACTCTCGAACGGCGCGGGGGAAAAACGAGCACTTAAATTTTTCTGTGCGAGCCCTGATTTTCTTTATTTTATTGTGATGATCATTTCTCCCTATGTTGACCCTGCCAACACAATGTTTTCGCAATCGGAGGAGAAAACTGGTAATTGAAATTTCATGAGAAGATCCCGTCGCAACGAAAAACGCCTTTGTTTTAATGATTGCCACTCCAATTCACGTATCATGTCTGTGACACTGTCCCCTATTTCGCGATAATACAAAACGAGCTGCCCTTCTTTGTACTTTTTCGATGTCATCCGTCAGTCCCACCTGACGCGGATCCCACACCGCAGAGCAATACTCCGGAACAGGGCGGACAAGCGTGGTGTAAGCAATAGACCTGTTGCGCCTTCTAAGTGTTCTGCCAATGAGTCGCAGTCGTTGGTTTGCTCTATTGACAATATTATCTATGTGATTGTTCCAATATAGGTTATTTGTAATTGTAATCCCGAAGTATTTAGTTGAATTTACAGCCATCAGATTTGTGTGAGTTACAGTGTAATCGAAATTTAGCTGATTTCTTTTAGTACTCCTGTGAATAACATCACACTTTTCCTTATTCAGGGTCAATTGGCACTGTTTGCACCATACAGATATCTTATCTAAATCATTTTGCAAGTCGTTTTGATCACCTGATGACTTTACAAGACGGTAAATGACAGCATCACCTGCAAACAATCTAATAGGGCTACTCAGATTATCTCCTATGTCGTTAATATAGATCTGGAGCAATAGAGGGCCTATAACACTTCCCTGGGGAACGCCGCATATTACTTCTGTTTTACTCGATGACTTTCCGTCTATTAGTACGAACTGTGACCTTTCTGACAGGAAATCACGAATCCAGTCGCACTACTGAGGCGATACTCCGTAAGCACGCAGTTTGCTTAGAAGACGCTTGTGAGGAACGGTGTCGAAAGCCTTCTGGAAATCTAAAAATATGGAAGCAATTTGATATCCCCTGTCGATAGTACTTATTACGTCATGAGGATAAAGAGGTAGTTGTGTTTCACAAGAACGGTATTTTCCGAAACCGTGCTGGCGATGTCAATAAATCGTTTTCTTCGAGGTTACTCGCTACTAAATTCTGGCGTTGCTACTTTGTTCACAGAGGAAGATTGCACTGTAGTTCCTTCTCTAGATTGTCGCACAGATGACAAAATGGTAGATATCGAAATAGACGACAGAGGGACAGAGAAACAATTAAAATCGCTCAAAAGAGGAAAGGCCTCTGGACCTGATGGGATACCAGTTCAATTTTACACAGAGTACGCGAAGCAACTTGCCCCCCTTCTTGCAGCGGTGTACCGTAGGTCTCTAGAAGAGCGTAGCGTTCCAAAGGATTGGAAAAGGGCACAGGTCATCCCCGTTTTCAAGAAGGGACGTCGAGCAGATGTGCAGAACTATAGACCTATATCTCTAACGTCGATCAGTTGTAGAATTTTGGAACACGTATTATGTTCGAGTATAATGGCTTTTCTGGAGACTAGAAATCTACTCTGTAGGAATCATCATGGGTTTCGAAAAAGACGGTCGTGTGAAACCCAGCTCGCGCTATTCGTCCACGAGACTCAGAGGGCCATAGACACGGGTTCCCAGGTAGATGCCGTGTTTCTTGACTTCCGCAAGGCGTTCGATACGGTTCCCCACAGTCGTTTAATGAACAAAGTAAGAGCATATGGACTATCAGACCAATTGTGTGATAGGATTGAGGAGTTCCTAGATAACAGGACGCAGCATGTCATTCTCAATGGAGAGAAGTCTTCCGAAGTAAGAGTGATTTCAGGTGTGCCGCAGGGGAGTGTCATAGGACCGTTGCTATTCACAATATACATAAATGACTTTGTGGATGACATCGGAAGTTCACTGAGGCTTTTTGCGGATGATGCTGTGGTGTATCGAGAGGTTGGAACAATGGAAAATTGTACTGAAATGCAGGAGGATCTGCAGCGAATTGACGCATGGTGCAGGGAATGGCAATTGAATCTCAATGTAGACAAGTGTAATGTGCTGCGAATACACAGAAAGATAGATCCTTTATCATTTAGCTACAAAATAGCAGGTCAGCAACTGGAAGCAGTTAATACCATAAATTATCTGGGAGTACGCATTAGGAGTGATTTAAAATGGAATGATCATATAATGTTGATCGTCGGTAAAGCAGATGCCAGACTGAGATTCATTGGAAGAATCCTAAGGAAATGCAATCCGAAAACAAAGGAAGTAGGTTACAGTACGCTTGTTCGCCCACTGCTTGAATACTGCTCAGCAGAGTGGGATCCGTACCAGATAGGGTTGATAGAAGATATAGAGGAGATCCAACGGAGAGCAGCGCGCTTCGTTACAGGATCATTTAGTAATCGCGAAAGCGTTACGGAGATGATAGATGAAGTCCAGTGGAAGACTCGGCAGGAGAGACGCTCAGTAGCTCGGTACGGGCTTTTGTCAAAGTTTCGAGAACATACCTTCACCGAGGAGTCAAGCAGTATATTGCTCCCTCCTACGTATATCTCGCGAAGAGACCATGAGGATAAAATCAGAGAGATTAGAGCCCACACAGAGGCATACCGACAATCCTTCTTTCCACGAACAATGCGAGACTGGAATAGAAGGGAGAACCGTCAGGTGGCTTGCGGAGTATGGATGTAGATGTAGATGTAGGTGTTATAAACAACCTATCATCTGCGAACCGCATTAGAAAGCATTCGATACTTCCTACTAGATCATTAATATGTATGGCAAACAGTAACGGTTCTATCACACTCCTTCGTACACCGGAAATTACCTTTATATCTGTCGATTTTCTTACGTTAAGAGAGACGTCTTATGTCTACAAGGAAGTTGCAAATCTGCTCCGGAGGCTGCTCCGAAACTTGACAAGCACGTATTTTTTTTTTTTCAGTAAACGGCAGTGTCGGACGGTGTGAGATTGAAGTCAAGGAACACGGCATCAACCTGAGAGCCATTGTGTACGGCAGTGTGGATGTCACGGAGGAGCAGAGCGAGCTGAGTTTCGCAGGATATCTGTTTGCTGTATCCATGTTGATTTTCCTTCTCGATGAATGCCATAATTCTTCAGCATAGAATCCATAACTCTACAGTTCATTAGCGTCAACGATATAGGTCTACAATTGTGTGCATCTGTCCTAGGCCCTTCTTAAAAACGGGAGTGACTTGTTCCTTCTTCCAGTCGCTTTGTCCTTCGTTGATAGAGCGATATTCGATAAATTACTTTTAGAAGGGCAGGTATGTCATCTGGACCTGATCCCTTTCCACTACTATGTGATTGTAATTATTTTTCTGTTCCGCGATCGGTTATCTCCATATCTGCCATTCTGACGTTCCTACGACAACAGTAAGGAGGGACTGTGTTGCGATCTTCGCGGTGGAACAGTCTTGGAAGAACGAATTCAGTATTTCCGCCTTCTCTGTCTCATCTTCCTCTTAGGCGCCAGTATGGTCACGGAGTGAATGAGTAGATGATTTGGACCCACTTACCGATTTTAAATACGACCAAAACCTCTTAGGGTTTTTATTCAGATCGGCTCACAAAGTTTTACTTTCAAAGTCATTGAACGCTTCTCTCATTGCTCTCCTTACGCTCATTTTCGCTTCGTTCAGCTTTTCTTAGTCAGCTAGGGTTTTACTTCTCTTGAATCTGAGGGGAAGTTCTCTTTGTTTGCGTAGCAGTTTTCTAACACGGCTGTTGTACAATCCCCTAAGATCGTACTCGGAACACATTGGTCTAGGGCATATTCCACGATTCCTTAGAATTTTTTTCCATTTGCTTTCCACATCTTCGTCGTCGCCACCGAGGCTGACTGCTCAGATACTCTGAAATTTGTATCCTGTCACTTTTGCTAAGCTAAAATATCGTCCTACCTTTCTTAACATTCTTTGTCTCACACGTTGTCATAAATGCTATCACAGCCGTATAATCGCTGATACCTTCTTCCAAGTTAACTGGTTCGATAAGCTCAGCCTCTACTCGCTTTATTTGTTCATGAGACCCAGAAAATATTAGATACAGGCTGCCGGGTAGATGCCAGCTTTCTTGACTTCCGGAAGGCGTTCGATACAGTTCCGCACTGTCGCCTGATAAAACAAGTAAGAGCCTACGGAATATCAGACCAGCTGTGTGGCTGCACTGAAGAGTTTTTAGCAAACAGAACACAGCATGTTGTTCTCATTAGAGAGACGTCTACAGTCGTTAAAGTAACCTCTGGCGTGCCACAGGGGAGTGTTATGGGACCATTGCTTTTCATAATATATATATAAATGACCTAGTAGCTAGTGTCAGAAGTTCCATGCGGCCTTTCGGGGATGATGCTGTAGTATACAGAGGAGTTGCAGCATTAGAAAATTGCAGCGAAATGCAGGAAGATCTACAGCGGATAGGTACTTGGTGCAGGGAGTGGCAACTGACCCTTAACATAGACAAATGTAATGTATTCCGAATACATAGAAAGAAGGATCCTTCATTTTATGATTATATGATAGCGGAACAAACACTGGTAGCAGATACTTCTGTAAAATAGCTGGGAGTATGTGTACGGAACGATTTGAAGTGGAATGATCATATAAAATCAATTGTTGGTAAGGTGGGTGTCAGGTTGAGATTCATTGGGAGGGTCCTTAGAAAATGTAGTCCGTCAACAAAGGAGGTGGCTTACAAAACAGTAGTTCGACCTATACTTGAGTATTGCTCATCAGTGTGGGATCTGTACCAGGTCGGGTCGACAGAGGAGATAGAGAAGATCCAAAGAAGAGCGGCGCGTTTCGTCACAGGGTTATTTGGTAATCGTGATAGCGTTACGGAGATGTTTAGCAAACTCAAGTGGCAGACTCTGCAAGAGAGGCGCTCTGTAGCGGGGTGTGCAGGTTTCTTGAGGGTTCGTTTCTGGATGAGGTATCGAATATATTGCTTCCCCCTACTTATACCTCCCGAGGAGATCACGAATGTAAAATTAGACAGATTGTAGCGCGCATGGAGGCTTTCCGGCAGTCGTTCTTCCCGCGAACCATACGCGACTGGAACAGGAAAGGGAGGTAATGACAGTGGCACGTAAAGTGCCCTCCGCCACACAATGTTGGGTGGCTTGCGGAGTATAAATGTAGATGTAGAAGGGAGTCCTGAATCTAATCACATACCCGATTAGTTTATAACTAACTGCATAATATGAAAACAAGTCTGAGGTCACTATTAATGTTGCCTGGTAGGTATTTAATGGCGTAATGCGCCGACTGCTGCTCAGTTCCTCGGCATGTACGGGACCCCTCGTCCATTATTCATCAGACTGTGGAGCCCCACGACTTTCTGACCTGGACCGGCTGTCGCAGCTGTGGCTGGGGACACTCGGGAGCCGGCGAGGAATCTCGGCGACCCCCCTGTCGCCCCCCCTCCCCCCTCTGACACCTCCCTGCAGCCAACACAGTGGGTTTTTCAATTATCTCGGCGCCATGTCGACCCCGGCAATGACAAATGCGCGCGCCTTTGACGCTCGCCCAGGCGGCCGCTGTAGCTGCCAATCAAGCCCAGCGACTTCCCCCCCCCCCCCCCCTTCAGTTCCCTACCGACGCCCTTCAGCCCTTTGCTGAGATGTCCTCCTCTGATTGCGCCGGCCAATGGCGGCACCCATTTGTCACGTGACCCGCGCCCTTGGGATGCTGTTGGCCGTCGCGTCCGCTCTGGACCCTAGGCGCCTGAGATTCCTCTGCGTGTTCCGGACGGTCGCGGCGTCACCGTCATCGCTGCTCATTCAGACTCTTCTCGCTCACACCTCGTGACAGCCCCCCACTTAAATCTAATGGATAGTTACAATGGAGGGCCTGGACCATGCTGAACACGCAATACACCGAGGTAACAAAAGCCGTAGGACAGCGACATGAAAATACGTAGATGGCGATAGTATCACGTGCTCAAGGGCAGTGAATTGGCGGAGCTGTCATTTGTACTCAAGCGATTCATGTGAAATGGTTCCCTTCGTGATTACGGCAGCGAATTGTAAATGGTTGTGAAAACACACTTGACCTCTTAGCCACAAACAATCCAGAGCTGATAGTGAGTGATGTGTCGCCGGAAGTGCCGACACAGTGTGATTTGAGGGGACCGAAATGCACGCTATAAACACACGAAGGATGGCGTGAGGTCTGAAACAGGATACGTAATGAATGCTATAAAGAAAAGTACGTAGCTGCTGGAATACTTACCTTTAATCCATGCTCGTATACATCGTTCTTGATGAGACATGCTTCATACGATAACTATCAATTGCTATGGCGCCTTGCTAGGTCGTAGCCATGGACTTAGCTGAAGGCTATTCTAACTATCTGCTCGGCCAAGGAACGAGGCTTCGTCCGTGTAGTCGCTAGCCAAGTCGTCCGTACAACTGGGGCGAGTGCTAGTACGTCTCTCTAGACCTGCCGTGTGGTGGCGCTCGGTCTGCTATCACTGAAAGTGGCGACACACGGGTCCGACATGTACTAAATGGACCGCGGCCGATTTAAAGCTACCACCTAGCAAGTGTGGTGTCTGGCGGTGACACCACAGAGAGCATCACGACTGATACAGGGATTAGTGATCACAAGGTCGTTGTAGCTAGGCTCAATACCGTTTCCTCCAAATCCACCAGAAACAAACGCAAACTAATTTTATTTAAAAAACCGGATAAAGTGTCACTAGAAGCCTTCCTAAGAGACAATCTCCATTCCTTCCGAACTGACTATGCAAGGAACTGATCCCCCATGGTACACAAAACAGGTCCGAACGCTGTTGCAGAGGCAACAGAAAAAGCATGCAAAGTTCAGAAGAACGCGAAATCCCGATGATTGGCTAAAATTTATAGACGCGCGAAATTTGGCACGGACTTCAATGCGAGATGCCTTTAATAGGTTCCACAACGAAACATTGTCTCGAAATTTGGTAGAAAATCCGAAGAAATTCTGGTCGTATGTAAAGTACACAAGCGGCAAGACGCAGTCAATACCTTCGCTGCGCAGTGCCGATGGTACTGTTACCGACGACTGTGCGGCTAAAGCGGAATTGTCGAACGCAGTTTCCCGAAATTCCTTCACCAGGGAAGACGAATGGAATATTCCAGAATTTGAAACACGAACAGCTGCTAGCATGAGTTTCTTAGAAGTAGATACCTTAGGGGTTGCGAAGCAACCCAAATCGCTTGATACGGGCAAGTCTTCAGGTCCAGATTCTATACCGACTAGGTTCCTTTCAGATTACGCTGATACAATAGCTCCCTACTTAGCAATCATATACAACCGCTCGCTCACCGATAGATCTGTACCTACAGATCGGCAAATTGCGCAGGTCGCACCAGTGCTTAAGAAGGGTAGTAGGAGTAATCCATCGAACTACAGACCTATATCATTGACGTCGGTTTGCAGTAGGGTTTTGGAGCATATATTGTATTCAAACATTATCAATCACCTCGAAGGGAACGATCTATTGATACGTAATCAGCATGGTTTCAGAAAACATCGTTCTTGTGCAACGCAGCTAGCTCTTTATTCGCACGAAGTAATGGCCGCTATCGACAGGGGATCTCAAGTTAATTCCGTATTTATAGATTTCCGGAAAGCTTTTGACACCGTTCCTCATAAGCGACTTCTAATCAAGCTGCGGGCTCATGGGGTATCGTCTCAGTTGTGCGACTGGATTCGTGATTTCCTGTCAGGAAGGTCGCAGTTCGTAGTAATAGACGGCAAATCATCGAGTAATACTGAAGTGATATCAGGTGTTCCCCAGGGAAGCGTCCTGGGACCTCTGCTGTTCCTGATCTACACTCCTGGAAATTGAAATAAGAACACCGTGAATTCATTGTCCCAGGAAGGGGAAACTTTATTGACACATTCCTGGGATCAGATACATCACATGATCACACTGACAGAACCACAGGCACATAGACACAGGCAACAGAGCATGCACAATGTCGGCACTAGTACAGTGTATATCCACCTTTCGCAGCAATGCAGGCTGCTATTCTCCCATGGAGACGATCGTAGAGATGCTGGATGTAGTCCTGTGGAACGGCTTGCCATGCCATTTCCACCTGGCGCATCAGTTGGACCAGCGTTCGTGCTGGACGTGCAGACCGCGTGAGACGACGCTTCATCCAGTCCCAAACATGCTCAATGGGGGACAGATCCGGAGATCTTGCTGGCCAGGGTAGTTGACTTACACCTTCTAGAGCACGTTGGGTGGCACGGGATACATGCGGACGTGCATTCTCCTGATGGAACAGCAAGTTCCCTTTCCGGTCTAGGAATGGTAGAACGATGGGTTCGATGACGGTTTGGATGTACCGTGCACTATTCAGTGTCCCCTCGACGATCACCAGTGGTGTACGGCCAGTGTAGGAGATCGCTCCCCACACCATGATGCCGGGTGTTGGCCCTGTGTGCCTCGGTGGTATGCAGTCCTGATTGTGGCGCTCACCTGCACGGCGCCAAACACGCATACGACCATCATTGGCACCAAGGCAGAAGCGACTCTCATCGCTAAAGACGACACGTCTCCATTCGTCCCTCCATTCACGCCTGTCGCGACACCAATGGAGGCGGGCTGCACGATGTTGGGGCGTGAGCGGAAGACGGCCTAACGGTGTGCGGGACCGTAGCCCAGCTTCATGGAGACGGTTGCGAATGGTCCTCGCCGATACCCCAGGAGCAACAGTGTCCCTAATTTGCTGGAAAGTGGCGGTGCGGTCCCCTACGGCACTGCGTAGGATCCTACGGTCTTGACGTGCATCCGTGCGTCGCTGCGGTCCGGTCCCAGGTCGACGGGCACGTGCACCTTCCGCCGACCACTGGCGACAACATCGATGTACTGTGGAGACCTCACGCCCCACGCGTTGAGCAATTCGGCGGTACGTCCACCCGGCCTCCCACATGCCCACTATACGCCCTCGCTCAAAGTCCGTCAACTGCACATACGATTCACGTCCACGCTGTCGCGGCATGCTACCAGTGTTAAAGACTGCGATGGAGCTCCGTATGCCACGGCAAACTGGCTGACACTGACGGCGGCGGTGCACAAATGCTGCGCAGCTAGCGCCATTCGACGGCCAACACCGCGGTTCCTGGTGTGTCCGCTGTGCCGTGCGTGTGATCATTGCTTGTACAGCCCTCTCGCAGTGTCCGGAGCAAGTATGGTGGGTCTGACACACCGGTGTCAATGTGTTCTTTTTTCCATTTCCAGGAGTGTATATAAATGACCTAGGTGAGAATCTGAGCAGTTCTCTGAGGTTGTTCGCAGATGATGCTCTAATTTACCGTCTAGTAAGGTCATCCGAAGACCAGTATCAGTTGCAAAGCGATTTAGAAAAGATTGCTGTATGGTGTGGCAAGTGGCAGTTACCGGTAAATAACGAAAAGTGTGAGGTGATCCACATGAGTTCCAATAGAAATCCGTTGGACTTCGATTACTCGATAAATAGTACAATTCTCAAGGCTGTCAATTCAACTAAGTACCCGGGTGTTAAAATTACGAACAACTTCAGTTGGAAAGACCACATAGATAATATTGTGGGGAAGGCGAGCCAAAGGTTGCGTATCATTGGCAGGACACTTAGAAGATGCAACAAGTCCACTAAAGAGACAGCTTACCTTTACACTCGTTCGTCCTCTGTTAGAATATTGCTGCGCGGTGTGGGATCCTTGCCAGGTGGGATTGACGGAGGACATCAGAAGGGTGCAAAGAAGGGCAGTACGTTTTGTGTCATCACGTAATAGGGGAGTGTGGCAGATATGATACGCAAGTTGGGATGGAAGTCATTAAAGCAAAGACGTTTTTCGTCGCGGCGAGATCTATTTACGAAATTTCAGTCACCAACTTTCTCTTCCGAATGCGAAAATATTTCGTTGAGCCCAACCTACATAGGTAGGAATGATCATCAAAATAAAATAAGAGAAATCAGAGCTCGAACAGAAAGGTTTAGGTGTTCATTTTTCCCGCGCGCTGTTCGGGAGTGGAATGGTAGAGAGATAGTATGATTGTGGTTCAATGAACCCTCTGCCAAGCACTTAAATGTGAATTGCACAGTAATCATGTAGATGTAGATGTAGATGATGCGAATTAACAGACTGAACTGCAGTTGGAGCTAGGCGCATGGAATATCCTATTCCGAAAATCGTTAGGGAATTCAATACTTTGAGATCCACAGTGTCAACAGATATTACCCCTCACCACGGAAAACACAGTGGCCAACGGTCTTCACTTAACGACCGAGAGCAGCGGCGATTGTGTAGAGTTGTCGGTACTAAGAGACAAGCAACACTACGTGAAATAACCCCAGAATTCCATGTGGGACTTAACGATGAACGTATCCGTTAGGACACTGCTGCGAAATTAGGCGTTAATGGGCCACGTGTGTTGGCAACGAACGCGAGTGCCAATTCTAACAGCGGCTCTCCTGGGCTAGCGACCATATCGGTTGGACCCTAGACAACTGGAAAATCGTGGCCTGGTCAGACGAGTCCCGGTTTTACCTGGTGATAGGGTTTGAGAGTAGTACAGACCTCACGAAGCCATGGACCCGAGTTGTCAACTTGGCATTGTGCAAGCTGGTGGTAGCTCCATAATGCTGTAGGCTGTGTTTACATGGAAGGGACTGGGTTCTCTGGTCCGACTTAATCGATCATTGACTTGGTGACCACTTGAAGCCGTTGGACTTCATGCTCCAAAAAAACGATGGCATTTTTGTGGATGACAATTGTGTGCGCCTGTCCTAGGTCCTTCTTAAAAACGGGAGTGACCTGCGCTATCTTCCAGTCGCTAGGTACCCTTCGCTGATAGAGCTATATTCGATAAATTACTTCTAGAAGGGCAGGTATCTCATGTGGCGCTGATCTCTTTCCACTACTAAGCGATTGTAATTGTTTTTCTGTTCCGCGGTCGGTTATCCCCATATCTGCCATTCTGACGTTCCTACGACAGCTGGAAGGAGGGACCGTTTAGCGATCTTCCACGGTGAGACAATCTTGGAAGAACTGATTCAGTATTTCGGCCTTCTCTCTGTCATCTTCCTTTTCGGCGCCGCCGGCAGTTGCGACCGAGCGGTTCTACGCGCTTGAGTGTGGAACCACGCGACAGCTACGGTCGCAGGTTCGAATCCTGCCTCGGGCATGCATGTGTGTGATGTCCTTTGGTTAGTTACGTTTAAGCAGTTCTAAGTTCTAGGCGACTGATGACCTCAGATGTTAAGTCCCATAGTGCTCAGAGCTATTTGAATCATTTTTTTTTTCGACGCCAGTATTGTCACTGAGTGAATGAACAGATAATTTTGACCCATTTACTGATGTTACATTCGACCAAAACTGTGCAAGTTAGTAGTAGCTCCATAATGGTGTGGAGTGTGTTTACATGGAATGGACTGGGTCCTCTGGTCCGACTGAATTGATCATTGACTTGGAGACCATTTACAGCCATTCATGGACTTCATGCTCCAAAAAAACGATGGCATTTTTGTGGATGACAATGCGCCAAGTCACGGGCGCTACAATTGTTCGCGACTGGGTTGAGCAACATTCTGGACAATTCGAACGAGTGATTTGGCCACCCAGATCGCCTGACGTTAATCTTGGTGAACATTTATGGGATATAATGGAGAGTTCAGTTCGTGCATAAAACAGTGCACCGGCAACACTTTCGCAGTTATGGACCACTGTAGAGGCTGTATGGCTCAGTGTTTCTGCAGGGGACTTCCAACGACTTGATGAGTCCATGTCAAGTCGAACTGCAGCACTACCCCGGACAGGAGGTGGTCCGACACAATATTAGAAGGTATCCATTGACTTTTGTCACCTCAGTACAAAGCTGCGGGATTAGATGACCCGTGTACTGAACAAATAAAAATGTTTCGTTAAACAACTGTGGAATGGATACTAGCTATGATGAGTAACTGTGTTCTTAAAATGCAAATTGTTAAGATCTCTCTTTCTGTTTTTCTGAGTTATCAGTCTTCGACTGCCAGAATGAGATTTTCACTCTGCAGCGGAGTGTGCGCTGATATGAAACTTCCTGGCAGAGTAAAACTGTGTGCCAGACCGAGACTCGAACTCGGGACCTTTGCCTTTCGCGGGCAAGTGCTCTACCATCTGAGCTACCCAAGCACGACTCTCAGTCTTTGACTGATTTGATGCGGTCCACCACGAGTTCCTCTCCAGTGTCAACCTCTTCATCTCAAAGTAGCACTTGCAACCTACATCCTGAATTATTTGCTGCATATTCCAATGTCTGTCTTCCCACCACTACCCTTCACTCCCACACCCACCCCTTCAGTTTCCGCACGGAGTGGTCGCGTGGTTTTAGGCGCGATGTCACGGATTTCGCGGTCCCTCGCGCCGGAGTTTCGAATCCTGCCTCGGGCATGGGTGTGTGTGTTGTTCTTAGCATAAGTTAGTGTGTAAGTCTAGGGACTGATGACCTCAGCAGTTTTGTCCCTCAGGAATTCACACACATTTGAACATTTTCCCCCCCTTCAGTTTTTACTCTCTACGTCTTCCTCCAGTAGCAAGCAAGTTATTCCGTGACGTCTTAAAACGTGTTCTATCACCCTGTCCCTTCTTCTTGTCAATATTCTTTTCCTCGCCGATTCTGTAGAGAATCTCCTCATTCATTATCAGTCGACCTAATTTTCAACATTTTCCTGTAACACCACATCTCAAATGCTTAGACTCACTTCTGGTCCGGTTCTCAGAAATTGCTTATGCAAATGAAGGTGTAGGCTTCATAGTAAGAAGTTAAGTCAATTAATCTTCGTACATCCATAGTTGAAATGGAGGACAGTGGGACGTCAGCTGATATAAATTTACATTAAAAATGAAGAAATTCCTCCGGCTGTATTTAGGGTGTCGATTTTATTTTGGCAACTAGTTTCAACGTTGTAACAGTGTCATCTTCAGGCCAATACACTTGTTGACGTCAACTGCGTGCGGCTGATACTAGAAGTCAGTGGTGAGGTACGGACGTGCTGCGTGTGGAAGGTGGTTAGTAACTAGTAACTAGTGTGGAAGGTGGTTAGTAACTAGTGTGGAAGGCAGTTAGTAACTAGTTACTAACCACCTACCACACGGAGCACGTCCGTATCTCACCACTGACTTGTAGCATCAGTTGACGTCAACAAATGTATGGGCCTGAAGATGACGTTGATACAACGTTGAAACTAGTTGCCAAAATAAAATCGACACCCTAAATACAGCTGGAGGAATTTCTTCATTTTTAATATAAAGTCAATTATTATCCGCAAAGTAGTTATAAAATTTTATTGTCAACAAGTAGGAAACTTATAAGAACATCATTTTTCGACATAGTATCCTTGCGTTTCAACGAACTTGGTCCATCGTTCTACAAGCTTTCTGATGTCCTCATAAAAGAAGGTTTTCGGATGAGATGAGAGCCAGGAATGCACCGCTTCTTTCACTTCTTCGTCCGAGACAAATCGACGGCCCCTTAATGCCTGTTTGAGCGGACCAAACAAGTGATAGTCAGAAGGGGCAAGATCTGGACTATATGGAGGATGGTCCAGTACTTCAAATTTGAGTTTCTGGAGCGTTTCAGCAGTGTGGGCAGCAGTATGCGGACGGGCATTGTCGTGCAACAACACAACACCTTTTGACAGCAATCCTCGGCGTTTGCTTCGAATTGCAGGTATCCCAATAATGTTCCAATACTGAATCTCGTGCGTCCCAAAAAACCGTAATCTTCAGCTTTCCTGCGGCCGGTCGGGTCTTGAACTTTTTCTTGCACAGCGAATTTGGATGTTTCCATTCCATACTCTGTCGTTTACTCACCGGCACGTAATGCTGGATCCATGTCTCGTCACCAGTAATGATCCTGTGCAAGAAGCTGTCCCCTTCGTTACCATAGCGACCAAAATGTTGTTTGCAGATGTCCAAGCGCGTTTGTTTATGCAACTGTGTGAGTTGTTTTGGGACCCATCTTGCACGAACCTTATGAAACCCAAGTCGGTTGCGGATGATTTCGTAGGCAGAACCGTGACTAATTTGCAAACGATGTGCCACTTCGTCAATAGTTAATCGTCTGTCTAAGAGAATCATTTCACGTGAACGTTCAATGGATTCTTCATTTGTGGCGGTAAACGGTCGTCCGGCTCCTTCATCTTGCGTAACACTTGTGAGACCATTTCGGAATTTTTCAATCGATTCCTAGACACCCCATTGTGGCAAAACACTGTTCCCGTACTGTACCGAAAGTCTTCGATGAATTTCGGCCCCTGATACGCCTTCCGACCACAAAAAACGGATCACTGAACGTTGCTCTTCTTTGTTGCAAGTAGACGGCGGAACAGCCATGACTAACAGCACGGCAGCGATAACGAAACTAACCTAGCGGCTTGAAAATTGCAAACATATAACAACAAATAAACAAAGCATGTGTCATCAACGTAAAACGACAGTACTACCAAAATAAACAAAAATATAACCAAATTGCGGATAATAATTGACTTACCCTCGTAGCAGACTTCTTTTGGCCAGGAATGCCGTTTTCCCCAGTGCTAGCGTGCTTTTTAGGTCCTCCTTGCCCCGTCCATTGTGCGTTATTTTGCGGCCAAGGTAGCAGAATTGCTTAACTTTCTGTACTTCGTGATCCCCGATTCTAATTTTAAGTTTCTCGCCATTCTCATTTCTGATACATCTCATTACTTTCATGTTTCTTCGATTTACTCGTATTGTGGACTAATCAGACTTACAAAAATTGTAACTTTTGAACTTCTCGTTTATAACTATAAATACACTGGCTTGTAAAACCGAAGTATGAAAGTAGCTTTCGTATGGCGTGTCCCTGCCAAGTAGCATAGCGCGATGAGGGACTATGCATAGAACTGCTACAGTATAGTAAATGAGACAAGGGAAAAAAATACGCAAAGATACGAACAGAAATGACACTTTTATTCAAAAGGAATAATCACAACGAAGGCACCGCTATTCATGATGATCCCTCTCACATTAGAAAAAGGAAGGCTCTGTTGCTGGCTGCATTGCACGTTCCCGCAGCTCGCTATATGATGGTAGGTTCAGGATTGTGGAACATGATCGCTCCGGTGTTCGAGGTGTTAGAGTGTGCGGAGGTTTAATGTTGCCTGGGCGCACTGACCTTCAAATCTTTGAACACGGTGCATTCGCTGGTCAACGTTATTGCGACACTATATTCCTCCCCCATGTGCGTCCTTTTTTATATAAAAATATTACGCTTTGGTGGGGTTTGAACACAGGACCGATGACATATTTGATTACTACCATTTTTCCGTCATTTCGTCTGTGGGGACGTCACGTGACATCCCTTCAAGTCCATCCCTGCATACTTCACTCACCTTTTGTTATTATTATTATTATTATTATTATTATCTCAAGGGGCAGATCGACCTATGATCCGAACACGCTAAACTAGTGTGCCAGTCCCCAGTCGTCGATACCACGGGTGACCCTAATCTCCACAGCCCCAGCAACGCTTATTGGATTTCTAAAGAATGCGAAGAAATCAAAAGCAGAAGGTCCGTCTATCTTTCTTTGTCAACTCCACATTGTATTGTATTGTATGTTAACCGGGGACCTAGAAACGACGGAGAGGCTCCATCCCCGCCGCAGCCACAGTGGTCCACAACCCCACGACGACTACCGCAGTCCACTTCACCCCTCCCATAGAGTAATGGTGGTGTACCTGTACGAGGAGAACTTGTTTGCGCAACATTCGTCGATATAGTGTAGCTGAGGCGGAATAAGGGGAACCAGCCCGCATTCCCCGAGGCAGATGGAAAACCTCCTAAGAACCAACCACAGACTCTCCGGTTCGTTCACTGGACCTCGACACAAATCCGCCGGGCGGATTCGTGCCGGAGACGAGGCGCTCCTTCCCGCCCGGAAAGCCGTGTTTAGACGGCATGCGGCGGGCGTCAACTCCATTTACTATCAGAGAGAAATATCCACAGCCGGATTTCGGGCCATTATCACAGAACAGGCGGGTTTTCGTCCGGCCAAGTCATGCTGTGGTCAGATCTTTAACCCCCACGTATCGTACAGAAGATGGTTACGTACGAAAGCAGATCACAGGCGCGGCTTTGATTCATCTCACAGAAACCTACGATGCAATCCGATATTGCAGTGCCACTGTTATTCTGAATTACAATGCAAAGTTCCTAAGGATACTCATGCACTGCGGCGATTACAGCCGTTATGAAATACATTAAATGTATTCGCAGCTGCGAATATGGGTAACTATGAGCTGTGGAATGGAATGACGACAACGAAAATTTGTGCCGGACGGGGAATCGAACCCGGTTTTACTGCTCATCACGAGCGGTCGCCTCACCGTCAGGTAGGAGACGAGGTACTGGCAGAATTGAAGCTCTGAGGACGGGTCGTGAGTCAAGCTTGGGTTGCTCAGTTGGTAGAGCACTTCCACGCGAAAGGCAAAGGTCCCGAGTTCGAGTCTCGGTCCGGCACACAGTTTTAATCTGTCAGGAAGTTTCATATCAGCGCACACTCCGCTGCAGAGTGAAAATCTCATTCTGGAAACATCCCCCAGGCTGTGGCTAAGCCATGTCTCCGCAGTATCCTTTCTTTCAGGAGTGCTAGTTCTGCAAGGTCTGCAGGAGAGCTTTTGTAAAGTTTGAATGGTACGAGACGAGGTACTGACACAAGTAAAGCCGTGAGGACGGGTCGTGAGTCGTGCTTGGGTAGCTCAGTTGGTAGAGCACTTGCCCGCGAAAGGCAAAGATCCCGAGTTCGAGTCTCGGTCCGGTACACAGTTTTAATCTGTCAGGAAGTTTCATATCAGCGCACACTCCGCAGCAGAGTGAAAATCTCATTCTGGAAACATCCCCCAAGCTGTGGCTAAGCGATGTCTCCCCAATATCCATTCTTTCAGGAGTGCTAGTTCTGCAAGGTCTGCAGGAGAGCTTCTGTAAAGTTTGGATGGTAGGAGACGAGGTACTGACACAAGGAAAGCTGTGAGGACGGGTCGTGAGTCTTCCTGGGGTAGCTCAGTTGGTAGAGCACTTGCCCGCGAAAGGCAAAGATCCCGAGTTCGAGTCTCGGTCCGGAACACAGTTTTAATCTGTCAGGAAGTTTCATATCAGCGCACACTCCGCTGCAGAGTGAAAATCTCATTCTGGAAACATCCCCCAGGCTGTGGCTAAGCCATGCCTTCCCAATATCCTTTCTTTCAGGAGTGCTAGATCTGCAAGGTCTGCAGGAGAGCTTTTGTAAAGTTTGAATGGTACGAGACGAGGTACTGACACAAGTAAAGCTGTGAGGACGGGTCGTGAGTCGTGCTTGGGTAGCTCAGTTGGTAGAGCACTTGCCCGCGAAAGGCAAAGATCCCGAGTTCGAGTCTCGGTCCGGTACACAGTTTTAATCTGTCAGGAAGTTTCATATCAGCGCACACTCCGCTGCAGAGTGAAAATCTCATTCTGGAAACATCCCCCAGGCTGTGGCTAAGCCATGCCTTCCCAATATCCTTTCTTTCAGGAGTGCTAGATCTGCAAGGTCTGCAGGAGAGCTTTTGTAAAGTTTGAATGGTACGAGACGAGGTACTGACACAAGTAAAGCTGTGAGGACGGGTCGTGAGTCGTGCTTGGGTAGCTCAGTTGGTAGAGCACTTGCCCGCGAAAGGCAAAGATCCCGAGTTCGAGTCTCGGTCCGGTACACAGTTTTAATCTGTCAGGAAGTTTCATATCAGCGCACACTCCGCTGCAGAGTGAAAATCTCATTCTGGAAACATCCCCCAGGCTGTGGCTAAGCCATGCCTTCCCAATATCCTTTCTTTCAGGAGTGCTAGATCTGCAAGGTCTGCAGGAGAGCTTTTGTAAAGTTTGAATGGTACGAGACGAGGTACTGACACAAGTAAAGCTGTGAGGACGGGTCGTGAGTCGTGCTTGGGTAGCTCAGTTGGTAGAGCACTTGCCCGCGAAAGGCAAAGATCCCGAGTTCGAGTCTCGGTCCGGTACACAGTTTTAATCTGTCAGGAAGTTTCATATCAGCGCACACTCCGCTGCAGAGTGAAAATCTCATTCTGGAAACATCCCCCAGGCTGTGGCTAAGCCATGCCTTCCCAATATCCTTTCTTTCAGGAGTGCTAGATCTGCAAGGTCTGCAGGAGAGCTTTTGTAAAGTTTGAATGGTACGAGACGAGGTACTGACACAAGTAAAGCTGTGAGGACGGGTCGTGAGTCGTGCTTGGGTAGCTCAGTTGGTAGAGCACTTGCCCGCGAAAGGCAAAGATCCCGAGTTCGAGTCTCGGTCCGGTACACAGTTTTAATCTGTCAGGAAGTTTCATATCAGCGCACACTCCGCAGCAGAGTGAAAATCTCATTCTGGAAACATCCCCCAAGCTGTGGCTAAGCGATGTCTCCCCAATATCCATTCTTTCAGGAGTGCTAGTTCTGCAAGGTCTGCAGGAGAGCTTCTGTAAAGTTTGGATGGTAGGAGACGAGGTACTGACACAAGGAAAGCTGTGAGGACGGGTCGTGAGTCTTCCTGGGGTAGCTCAGTTGGTAGAGCACTTGCCCGCGAAAGGCAAAGATCCCGAGTTCGAGTCTCGGTCCGGAACACAGTTTTAATCTGTCAGGAAGTTTCATATCAGCGCACACTCCGCTGCAGAGTGAAAATCTCATTCTGGAAACATCCCCCAGGCTGTGGCTAAGCCATGCCTTCCCAATATCCTTTCTTTCAGGAGTGCTAGATCTGCAAGGTCTGCAGGAGAGCTTTTGTAAAGTTTGAATGGTACGAGACGAGGTACTGACACAAGTAAAGCTGTGAGGACGGGTCGTGAGTCGTGCTTGGGTAGCTCAGTTGGTAGAGCACTTGCCCGCGAAAGGCAAAGATCCCGAGTTCGAGTCTCGGTCCGGTACACAGTTTTAATCTGTCAGGAAGTTTCATATCAGCGCACACTCCGCTGCAGAGTGAAAATCTCATTCTGGAAACATCCCCCAGGCTGTGGCTAAGCCATGTCTCCGCAATATTCTTTCTTTCAGGAGTGCTGGTTCTGCAAGGGTCGCAGAAGAGCTTCTGTGAAGTTTGGAAGATAGTAGACGAGATACTGGCAGTTTTAATCTGCCAAGAAGTTTCACGGAATTTCAGTGTCTGTGTTGTCCTGACACTGGGCAAACACCTTCCAAGTAAAATGTCTCAACTGTACAGGAATACACATAATGTATGTACGAGTACAGGTTGTTGACGCATGGTTGACTACATAGTTTAGGTCGAGCCATCAGTCGTGCACGGATAGCCAAACGGATCAAATGGCTCCAAGCACTGTTGGACTTAACATCTGAGGTCATCAGTCCCCTACGTAAACCTAACTAACATAAGGACATCACACACATCTATGCCCGAGGCAGGATTCCAATCTGCGACCGTAGCGGCCGCGCGGTTCCAGACTGAAGCGCCTAGAACCGCTCGGCCACAACGATCGGCTTAGCCAAATGGTCTCAGTATATACACTCCTGGAAATTGAAATAAGAACACCGTGAATTCATTGTCCCAGGAAGGGGAAACTTTATTGACACATTCCTGGGGTCAGATACATCACATGATCACACTGACAGAACCACAGGCACATAGACACAGGCAACAGAGCATGCACAATGTCGGCACTAGTACAGTGTATATCCACCTTTCGCAGCAATGCAGGCTGCTATTCTCCCATGGAGACGATCGTAGAGATGCTGGATGTAGTCCTGTGGAACGGCTTGCCATGCCATTTCCACCTGGCGCCTCAGTTGGACCAGCGTTCGTGCTGGACGTGCAGACCGCGTGAGACGACGCTTCATCCAGTCCCAAACATGCTCAATGGGGGACAGATCCGGAGATCTTGCTGGCCAGGGTAGTTGACTTACACCTTCTAGAGCACGTTGGGTGGCACGGGATACATGCGGACGTGCATTGTCCTGTTGGAACAGCAAGTTCCCTTGCCGCTCTAGGAATGGTAGAACGATGGGTTCGATGACGGTTTGGATGTACCGTGCACTATTCAGTGTCCCCTCGACGATCACCAGTGGTGTACGGCCGGTGTAGGAGATCGCTCCCCACACCATGATGCCGGGTGTTGGCCCTGTGTGCCTCAGTCGTATGCAGTCCTGATTGTGGCGCTCACCTGCACGGCGCCAAACACGCATACGACCATCATTGGCACCAAGGCAGAAGCGACTCTCATCGCTGAAGACGACACGTCTCCATTCGTCCCTCCATTCACGCCTGTCGCGACACCACTGGAGGCGGGCTGCACGATGTTGGGGCGTGAGCGGAAGACGGCCTAACGATGTGCGGGACCGTAGCCCAGCTTCATGGAGACGGTTGCGAATGGTCCTCCCCGTTACCCCAGGAGCAACAGTGTCCCTAATTTGCTGGGAAGTGGCGGTGCGGTCCCCTACGGCACTGCGTAGGATCCTACGGTCTTGGCGTGCATCCGTGCGTCGCTGCGGTCCGGTCCCAGGTCGACGGGCACGTGCACCTTCCGCCGACCACTGGCGACAACATCGATGTACTGTGGAGACCTCACGCCCCACGTGTTGAGCAATTCGGCGGTGCGTCCACCCGGCCTCCCGCATGCCCACTATACGCCCTCGCTCAAAGTCCGTCAACTGCACATACGGTTCACGTCCACGCTGTCGCGGCATGCTACCAGTGTTAAAGACTGCGATGGAGCTCCGTATGCCACGGCAAACTGGCTGACACTGACGGCGGCGGTGCACAAATGCTGCGCAGCTAGCGCCATTCGACGGCCAACACCGCGGTTCCTGGTGTGTCCGCTGTGCCGTGCGTGTGATCATTGCTTGTACAGCCCTCTCGCAGTGTCCGGAGCAAGTATGGTGGGTCTGACACACCGGTGTCAATGTGTTCTTTTTTCCATTTCCAGGAGTGTAAATGTAACTCTCACAAAAAAATAGAAGCTGAAATGTTGTGCATGTAAGAAATGAAAATAAATTTGATATTTAATGACTTTGTAAAAATATATAGTAAGGCGATCGCTGGCGATAAGAGGGAAACCGGGTTCGAATCGCGGCCCGGCACAAATTTTAATAGTCCTCATTCTACATTTGATGTTTGTCCAAATTCGCAATTGCGAATACATGTTATGTATATACGATACAATCAGTTATAAGAAACTGATAACGAAAGTATACAGTAGCGTTAAGGATTACAGACTGGCACAATTCATCCCCTTTGACGATGAATTCGTGACCGGAATCTTTGTCTCTAACGGGCAAGTGTGGCTACCGTCTGAGGTAGCCAAGCACGGTGTCGCTCCTTTTAATGGCGAATGATGTTTTAAATCACCCGAGATCCAGACCTTCCACTCGCCAGTATTCACTGGCGCCGACTTAGGCTCGATTATCAGGCTCACCTGGCAAAAGATGCAAATCATACATACGCCATTACGATACGTCTCTGCCAAACACAAATACCTTCAAGTATCTCAGCACACAACTCGTTTCCGATGTCCCACTGGTTCCCAGAAAATGGTTCGAGCACTATGGGACTTAACATCTTACGTCATCAGTCCCCTACGTAAACCTAACTAACCTAAAGACATCACACACATCTATGCCCGAGGCAGGATTCCAACCTGCGACCGTAGCGGTCGCGCGGTTCCAGACTGAAGCGCCTAGAACCGCTCGGCCGCTAGCGGCCGGCTCTGGTTCCCAGGATTATAAACCTCGGTACCAGTAAATGATTTGATGTAATTTGTTACAAGAAGAACACGGATAGGCTCAAGCGAAAAATATACCGCTCTGCAATCTGCACTATTGCTTCGTACTGTGCAAAACTTTGGTCCGCAACAAAAGAAGCAAAGAAACGACTTGCTGTAATTGAAACCAAACTCCTTCGCTGGGCATCTGACACTAAACTACAGTATCATGAATGTCACCTACGTTGAGAAAATTAGGAAAAGCCATCTATGTTATTAATACAGGCACTTACTTGAGCACTTAGGTAACCGACACCACATTGACTACATACTGTAGTGATCATATGGTGTCTAAAAACTAGAAGAAACTTCAAAAAGGTAGGAATTTAAGAATATGGGACCCGGATCAAGTGAAACAAGCAGAGGTTGTAGAGAGCTTCAGAGAAATTGTCGAACTATTGACAGGAACAAGGCAAAGAAATACAGTAGAAGAAGAAAGGCTAACTTTGAGAGATGAAATAATGAAGGCAGCAGAGGATCAAGTAGGTAAAAAGAGCAGCGCTGGTAGAAATCCTTGGGTAACAGAAGAGATATTGGATTTAATTGATTTAAGGAGCAAATATAAAAATGCAGTAAATGAAGCAGACGAAAGGGAATACAAATGTCTCAAAAATGAGATCGACAGGAAGTGCAAAATGGCTAAGCAGGGATGGCTAGGAGACAAATGTAAGGCTGTAGAGGCTTATCTCACTAGGGGTAAGATAGATACTGCCCGCAGGGAAACTAAAGAGACCTTTTGAGAAGAGAGAACCACCTGTATAAATATCAAGAGCTCAGATGGGAAGCCAGTCCTAAACAAAGAAGGGAAAGTAGAAAGGTGGAAGGAGTATATAGAGGTCCTATAAAATGGCTGTGTACTCGAGGACAATATTATGGAAATGGAAGAGTACGTAGATGAAGACGAAATGAGAGATATGATACTCCGTGTAGAATTTGAGAGAGCACTGAAAGACCATATTCGAAAACAAGATCCCAGGGGTAGAACTACTGATAGCCTAGGGGTAGCCAGCCCTAACGAAACTCTTCCATCTGGTGAGCAAGATGTATGAGACATGTGAAATACCTTCAGACTTCAAGAAGAATATAATAGTTCCAATCCTAAAGAAAGCAGGCGTTAAAGGATGTGAAAACTGCCAAACCATCAGTTTAATAATTCACGGTTACAAAATACTAACAAAATACTAAACTGGTGGAGGCCGACCTAGGGGAAGATCAGTTTGGATTCCGTAGAAATGGTGGAACACGCGAGGCGATACTGACTCTACGACTTATCTTAGAAGACAGGCTAAGGAAAGGCAAACCTACGTTTCTAGCATTTGTAGACTTAGAGAAAGCTTTTGACAATGTTGACTGGAATACTCTCTTTCAAATTATGAAGGTGGCAGGGGCAAAATACAGGGAGCTAAGGACGATTTACAATTTGTACATATACCAGAAGGTAGTTATAAAAGTCGAGGGAGACGAAAGGGAAGCAGTGATTGAGAAGTTTTGTAGCCTTCCCCGACGTTATTCAATCTGTATACTGAGCAAACAGTAAAGAAAACGAAAGAAAAATGTGGAGTATAGATTAAAATCCATGGAGAACAAATAAAATCTTTGTAATTTACCGACGACATTGTAATTCTATCAGAGACAGCAAAGGACCTGGAAAAGCAGTTGAACGGAATGGACAGTGTCATGAAAGGAGAATATAAGATGAACATCAACAAAAGCAAAACAAAGGTAATGAGATGTAGACTAATTAAATCTGGTAATGGTGAGGGAATTAGACTGGCAAATTAGACACTTAAAGTAGTAGATGAGGTTTGCTATCTGGGAAGCAAAATAACTGCTGATGGTCGAAGTAGAGTGGCTATAAAATGTAGAGTGGCTATGGCAAGGAAAGCGTTTCTGAAGAGGAGAAATTTTTTAACATCGAGTATAGAGTGAAATGTCAGGAAGTATTTGTATGGAGTGTAGCCATGTGTGGAAGTGAAATATGGACGATAAATAGTTTACATAAGAAGAGAACAGACGATTTCGAAACAGTAGATGCTACAGAAGAATGCTGAAGATGCGAGGGATAGATCACGCAACTAACGACGAGGTAATGGATAGAATTGGGGAGAAGAAGAATTCGTGGCACAACTTGACTACAAGAAGGGACCGGTTGGTAGGACATGTTCTGAGGCATCGAGGGATCAGCCATTTAGTATTAGAGCGAAGCGTGTTGGGTAAAACATGGAGATGAAGAAGCTTGCACAGGATAGAGTAGTAGCATGGAGAGCTGCATCAAACCAGTTTCAGGACTGAAGACCACAACAACAAATTCGGTGAAGCATCGTTATATTATGTCGTACGTGTGTGTGCTTCGTGCGTGCGTGTGTGCACGCGCGTGCTTTATTACACTACTGGCCATTAGAATTGCTACACCACGAAGATGACGTGCTACAGACGCCAAATTTAACAGACAGGAGGAAGATGCTGTGATATGCAAATGATTAGCTTTTCAGAGCATTCACACAAGGTTGGCGCCGGTGGCGACACCTACAACGTGCTCACATGAGGAAAGTTTCCAACCGATTTCTCATACACAAACAGCAGTGGACCGGCGTTGCCTAGTGAAACGTTGTTGTGATGCGTCGTGTAAGGACAACAAATGCGTACCACCACGTTACCGACTTTGATAAAGGTCGGACTGTAGCCTATCGCGATTGCGGTTTATCGTATCGCGACATTGCTGCTCGCGTTGGTCGAGATCCATTGAGTGTTAGCAAAATATGGAATCGGTAGTTTCAGGAGGGTAATACGGAACGCCGTGCTGGATCCCAATGGCCTCGTATCACTAGCAGTCGAGATGACAGGCATCTTATCCCCATGGCTGTAACGGATCGTGCAGCCACGTCTCGATCCCTGAGTCAACAGATGGGGACGTTTGCAAGACAACAACCATCTGCAAGAACAGTTCGACGACATTTGCAGCAGCATAGACTGTCAGCTCGGAGACCATGGCTGGGGTTACCCTTGACGCTGTATCACAGACAGGAGCGCCTCAGATAGTGTACTCAACGACGAACGTGGGTGCACGAATGGCAAAACGTCATTTTTTCGGATGAATTCAGGCTCTGTTTACAGCATCATGACGGTCGCATCAGTGTTTGGCGACATCGCGGTGAACGCACATTGAAAGCGTGTATTCGTCATCGCCATATTGGCGTATCACCCGGCTTGATGGTATGGGGTACAATTGGTTACACGTCTCGGTCACCTTTTGTTCGCATTGACGGCACTCTGAACAGTGGACGTTCCACTTCAGATGTGTTACGACCCGTTGCTATACCCTTTATTCGATCCCTGCGAAACCCTACATTTCAACAGGATAATGTACGACCGCATGTTGCAGGTCCTGTACGGGCCTTCCTGGATACAGAAAATGTTCGACTGCTGCCGTGGCCAGCACATTCTCCAGATCTCTCACCAATTGAAAACGTCTGGTCAATGGTGGCCGAGCAACTGGCTCGTCACAATACGCCAGTCACTACTCTTGATGAACTGTGGTATCGTGTTGAAGCTGCATGGGCAGCTGTACCTGTACACGCCATCCAAGCTCTGTTTGACGCAATGCCCAGGCGCATCAAGGCCGTTATTATGGCTGGAGGTGGTTGTTCTGGGTACAGATTTCTCAGGATCTATGCACCCAAATTGAGTGAAAATGTTATCACATGTCAGTTCTAGCATAATATATTTGTCCAATGAATACCCGTTTATCATCTGCATTTCTTCTTGGTGTAGCAATTTTAATGGCCAGTAGTGTATTAGTGAGAGTGAGTGAGTGACTGACTGAGTGTGCTCGCGCTCGTATCACTGAACATTAGGTGTGACTAGACTTGTGCTGTTAATAACGCTTCGTGAGACAACACCGTATTCATTACAAATTAATTCCACTAGCAGGTAATTTTTTCTTTGATATTGTTAAGGTTTTCTGTATTCAAGTACCAGATAAGAAAATCACTTTAGAGTGTCAGTGTAGACGTAAAATATATTACGAACAGATGAATGAGGCATCTTAATCGTCTGCTTTCAGAAATAGAGTTGTAATGGAATGTCTTTAACATGAGTAGTAATTTATATTTTCGTAACTTGGCGTGGAGAAACACCTTTAGCGTGGTACACGTATCGTTAATTCAAAGCTGAGTACTTCCTTAATCTCGTCGCTTGAACAAAAGATAGGCGTGAAGCGGCCAAATCAAGAAACTGATTTGATATCGATAATACTCTCTGAAAAGTGAATGAAATTAAAGTGACCTTAGCCTGTTTATTCAAGAAATTTATAGTAAGCCATCTCCTTTTTGCTTTACGCCACGTAATTTTGGAGTAATTTAAAGAATCCGCCGTCTAGCAAATGGCTAATTGCTACTCACTCACTACCGTGCGTTATTAACCTCTGAAAAATGCACGCTTAATTTTTCATACATGTTGGGATGCTACTGCTTCTGAAATGAGTTGTTTGGATATCAAATACAGCCTACTTAGACTGAAGTGCCAAAGAAACTGGTATGGACTTCTGTATTCAAATACAGAGATATGTAAACAGGCAGAATACGGCGCTGCGGGCGGCAACGCCTGTATAACACAAGTGTCTGGCGCAATCGGTTTATGTTACTACAACATTAGCTTATCAAGATTTAGGTGAGTTTGAACGTGGTGTAATAGTTGGCGGACGAGCGATGGAACACAGCATCTCCGAGGTAGCATGCCTATATCAGTCTCTTTGGCGCTTCAGTGTATTTCTGGTTTTCTGTCTTCGAGGAGAAAGCTTTTACATGCTTAACGTGAAATATTAAGCGTACTAATTCATTCTTAAAGTAATCAGATTTTTGAAGCTCTTTTATAAACGGGAGCTCAACGCTTTAAGGAAATATTAGTTGGAATTGGGTTTCCACTGACTTACTAAACTGGTGAACCACAAATATGCCTGCCATCCTTACTATTATATATCTTTTCTTTGAATCTGTGTACATTCAACTCGTCCATATTTTCTGCACATGTTTTTTTCTTTTGAATGTTGGTGCTGGGCGCAGTTAATTTTAGAAGTCAAATAAGAACAGGACATTATGTGCAGCAGTAGCCGCAGAAGGGACGAACTGCTACTCGGAAGCTCACAATGAGCAGCGGCTGGGTGATTCCACATTAGTCTTGTTCCGCAGACAATTACCGCCAGCTACACCCGCCAGACACGGAGTTGCTTGTTTGGCGTGGGAAGTCGCATCTCTGGTGCCATAAACACGAAGCTGGGACCTTGTGGGACCAGGAGGCAGAAGCTCGCCAAGGATGGGAAAGGGCGAGCTGGCGTCTTTTACAATCCTCTCACGTAATCCCGTCGCCGAGACGGAGGTGCGAGATCGTTCTCTGAGTTTATCGGAGCCTCCAATCAAACCGTGTGTACCACATCAAGGTCTTAACGTGAGGTGTCTACACACGTCTTCTTCTTCTTGTGGATTATCTGTGGCTGGGGCCGCTTCTCCGCATCCGGGCGCAGCCCCAAATCCTCCCGGAACCTGGTAGGTAAGCAGGTAACAAGACCGGATCCTCCCAAACTGACGCAGTGCGACAGAGCATTGTGTGCGCTAATGACTTCAGCTGCCTGCGGCCACTTCGCAGTTCGCGGCAGATCTTTGTGAAAGGTCTCTGTTGGATTCCTTTCATGTTAATTTCTTAAATCTGTTGTCATTTACGGCATAAATTCCTCTTCTAAATTTACTGTGGTGTTTCTGACTCTATCTGGGAGGAGACTGAGCAGTGGAACGTGTTACTTTTACACATAAACAAGAACGATCTGTCACACTACTACACTTTATAACACAGTTTATATGTAATTCATGTCCCGCAGTCTCATACGGAACCTACATCAGCTTTCTTTCATATACTGTAAATGATAAGGTACTGTCATCCCCCTTCCCTTCTGTGTGAAAGGATGAATGAGCAAATGTATTTCTAGTTGCATGCTTGATGGTAGCAGACAAGCCTGTCTGCTAGAGAACAGTAGGACCAACGTCGGAACAGGTAGCTACGCCTTCTAAAAGCAGAGAGGTTTCTATTCTTAGTATGGTCCTGTCCGTCCCTTGTCATGTTGGTATAGGAAGCTGCCTCTCTGGTCACTTCCGTTTGTATCTCTGAGGTACCCTCAGGAGGAGCGCAGGGCAGTCTGTCCGTGGCGAGCGTCTGAAGTGGTAAGATCTCCGACTAAGCGCATGTCTGCTAAGTCCGTAGGACAATGGATTTCTTAAGTTCAGCCTAACTGAAAAGTTAATCACCTTTATTTCAGGTTTAGATTCAAAATATCTAATGCTATCTTAAATTGCAGCGCAGTGTAATTCGAGTGTGAAGTTCAGAATATCTTCCAGTAGTTGCTTTGTCACTACTTTGTGAGTAAAGTGGAACCAGGTGTTGATGAACCGTAACTCTAACTAAGATCATCGTTCTTAAGTGCGAATGTGCGTGAGATTATAACGTCTCGTCTTCACAATGTTTTTCAGTATAGCAATTTTTCTTTATGTTCAACCCACGTGGGGTGTACTTTGTGAGACCAGTACCATGTGCTTATACAGTTGTTTGACCCATCAGGTTAATAGTAAGACGATAGTAACCAGTTAGAGGTTTTTCTTTTGTAAATTACGTTTCGATGTAATTTATTTTAATTATCAAAATTATCATGGAGTTACACTCTTTGTGTAAACCAAGTTGACCATGTGAAGCATGGGGTGTAATCATTAAAGTAGCCCTTAGCTATTCTTTTCGGGAAGATTTCACAGAGAGTTAGTATGAATTTAGTATAGCAGCGTGTGGTAATTTCATGATGGACAGGATTGTGCTACGAAAGTAACTTCTTTGGGCAAAAATTGAATCAGTTGGTTTTGGTTAATTTCCTCTTGCATATGTTTGAACATTCTTCGTGTGTTATTTTATGAATGCAGTGTTGTATGTAGTCTCCCAATCTTGGCTCCATATTTGATGTGTTCCGTAAGATCACAAACTCACATTTTCACAATCCTAAATAAGGCACCAGTTTAGTTATGAATCAAGTTTAATATGCTCAAATTTTAACGGAACAATGATCAATGTTAAAATAAATCTCCAAATATAAACTGATTTATTTCTTATTATTTAAATTCTCTTTATATATCACCGGTTGTCATAAGATGACTATTAAAAGATTATAATTAGTGTTGGTCTGGTTGGGAATTTGGTAAGCTAGACTGGATACCTGGTGAAACAGTTGCTCAGTAATGCAAGGTTAACTTCCCCAGATAGCTCACAGCTTTTAACCCGGTTTTATTGTTTTGAATATCAGCACCGCTTTCAGAACAACTTAATGCATCACCATTACATTTGTAGAGTGAACATGTCCTCAGACGAGCTTACTGTTTCAGTAAGTAGGGAGGGAAGGAAAACGTTGCTTTTGAAAGGTAACACCTTCGGTTTTCAAAAACTGCTGAAAGGGGGTCTAGCGCGACGGATGTGCAACATTAATGGCTGCAGAAGTTTTGTTACAATCGGTCTTATGGTAAAACTGTTATAACTCTGCTTCTAGGCTGCTTATAAAGAAGAAATATGTACCAGATTTTACATTAGACCCCCAACAACATAAGTGTCAAAACAGCATCCAACTTCGTGCATTACTTTTTGCATAATGCGGGTACAAACCGGCACCCAGAAGAAATTATTAAAATATTTTTGCCGTCTATTGTGCTTCTATAGACCATTCAAATTAAGTTTTCTTAACCATCTCCTGCATTCAGACATCGGACACTTATCAGTTTGTTGTATATATAGATTTGCTGGAAATGTAACCATAATTCATAAAATGAACACTGAGATAGAATATGTGTTGCGAAATTATGATTTGCTGTTTTAATAAATTAATTATGAAGAAATCAAGGCTATAAATGATACCAGTTTCTAAAAATACATACCTAAACAAGATAAAAGATAAAGCTTTTAAACCTACTCACAATACACGCGAAAATTTTTTACATCTTCTACTGTAACTACATATGCTTTCCTTTGCCTGCTTGGAGTATTCATAACGCTTAGAACTGCTACCTGCTTCAAACGGGAGGATTCTGTCCCATCGTTTTTCAGACCCTTGCGGGCTTGGGAAGGTTCGGTACCATTTTTCTGACCGCGAGAGGAATCAGGGCTGCGCCCCCCGCGCCCAGTCTTGCCTCTCTTCAGTGTTCATATTGCTCGCTTCCGTTGCCTGCCCAATGTCATTATGCCAGCTACGTTTTGGGCGACCCTGGTACGGTATCCATCGTACTATCCTATGTGGTATTGTGTCTTCATTCATCCTATTGACATGGCCAAATCACTGCAGCTGTTTTTGTTGGATGTCGTCAAAGACTTATCTGTCCATTTTAATTTTTTGTCAGATTACATCATTTCTTATCCTATCCATCCTAGTACAACTTGAGCCTCCATCTCAGTCGCAAGCAGTTTTTTTTTTTACCTTTTTGTTTTTTGCTAACATCCTAGGTTTTTGCTTCGTACATAAAGGAGTGTGACTGAATGAGATTTAAAATGTGTATTGGACGCCACAAACGGTTGTCAAGCAACAGTCACTGAAGCAATAATTTTTTTTTAAAAAGGTTACATTACTATTCATCATTTTGATTTGCAGCTCCTTCTGTTGGTCGTGTTTGCAGTTAAAATTGTTGGATCTGAGGTCCTCCAGTTATGCATATATAAATAAAAACCAAAACCCACTGATGATGACACAGTGGTGCCGAAACATGTTTGGGTACCGAGGAAAAACAGTGTTTTGCATAACTGGAGGACCTCAGATCCAACAAATTACATTAATAGTTTCGATGCACTGAGTCGTCATTTGCAAATGTAATCACAAACCTGGAAAGCTGAATTAATAATTGCAGTGCAGCTTTCCAGGTTTGTGATTACATTTGTGACAATGACGATATACAAATTACGTACATTTTCCGTTTCAACCGCCAGATTTCCTATCATGTGGCTCATATCATCTTCATCTTCTGCTAGTACGATGTTGTCATCTGCAAAATACCGGCTAAATATCTTGCTGTCTTCTTCTGTCACTCCCAGAATGTGGAATTTTCTGTGCCATCTCTGCAGGACTGTGCTCCTAGATACAGCTTAGAGAGGGTCGGTGACAGTTGTAATTTACCCCCTCCTTCCTGCTTGCGGCTATTGTCCACAATAAGCAAAGTCTTTTATGAAAAATTATCTAGTTTGCTTGGCTTGTCGTGTTGAGTTGTTTCCAGTTCTTCTTTTCAGGGGGCATGTGACTCTTGAAGCTGAAATTCTCCCAGTTTATGTCCTCAAGGTTGAATTGTAGTAAATAAATTTGAAGAGTGTTGTTGCAGAATTTTTGTTTTTACGTAAATATATTTTGTCACATTTTAGTATGTCATAGAGTCTTTAGATTTTTCACGTTAACAAAGCCGAAATTACATTGTTCGCAAAAAAATTCAACAATATGTCCGATCACATCAGAGACGTGCTTACGAGTCCCACTATCAGTGGAAATAACCATATTCCAAAGAGTTTACAGTTTTCCTTAACAAATGAGTTTCTACTAGTTACATTATTGTTTTCGATTATTATTTCATAAATGAACCCAGAAGTAAACATAGTAGCGAGAACAGTACTGCGTAATTAATAATAGAAATTGTACGTGTGCAAGTAATGCGTAATTTCGATTATTTCTAATAAAAATAATTTTAACTTCATTCAGGACTAGTACTTATCGTCTGTAATGCATCAGAGATGCTGCTATATAAAAAAAGTTGTGCAATTTTGTTAACATTCCGTTTCATTGTGTCGTTAACTGCCTTTGTGAATGACACCATTTGAAAGAACGTGAACTTTTTTTTTTTTTTTTTTTTTTTTTTTTTTTTTTTTTTTTTTTGCCTTCCGTTCTGCTGGCGTCCTGTATAAATGCTGCAGTTTGAAATGAATTGTAGAGTTTTTTGATGTGGCGTTCAGTTACATGGCCAGCTTGTGTGTATGGCTCCATCTGAAAAGTGTGGAATTTTTTTATTTCCAAGAACGACACTATTTATGTTTTTATGTGTTTACTCGCAATGATAGAAGATACACGATGAGCTCGTTTCGGCCTTTTGCTGTTATGATGTGTATGTACGCTGTGAAGATAGTATAACAGGTATAACATTGCTCCTTGCGTCTGTGTAAGTTTATGTCTACATATGGCACCTTATGCTTACGTCTTAGATGTAAAGGCCAATTTTACACCCATAATACCATGTTCACAGGTACACTTGGTAATGGCAAATCGCCGAAACGAGCTCGTCGTGTAACTTGTATGACTTCAGCTGAAAATTTGTACTTGAAATATGTCGTTGTTCTACCGAATGCAATCTGCAGGTCCACCTGGAAGGAAATTTTCTGAGTTCCGTTGCGTTCCTTCCACGCTTCTTTCTCTCAAATGATAATCCACCTTCAGTCTCATGATCACACACTGCCTGAATTGATAAAAACAGAAACACCTGGCATCAAGTACCACAATTATTTCACTGGACGCAGAAACTTGATTATCAGGAGGATCTGTAACTGAAAGTTGTTGAGATGTATCACACACTTTTTACTATACGGTATGTTTTCTAGACCGAAAAGGTTGCACATATCTATTATAAGAACCGAAATATTAATATGTAAAACTATTGGACACGAGGGCTCTGTGCTTAAAAGTGTGAATATGAGTGTTTCTATATCAAATAAATATCAACAAATGGCGTTTTAGCGTGATTTCTTAATGTATCAATAACAAAATAGTATATAATATGTGCTACATTGTAAACCATAAACTTTAGGCAAAATATTCTTCCCCTCGTAGTTTGTGCAATTCCTGTTTTTCAGTCCCACCTCCTTTATAATATCACATTTACATTTGATGCGACCGCTTTTCGTTCTCTTTCTTGGCGGCTGTACACCACTCAAATTAAAAATGCTTTAGCAACGCGGCAGTTTACTCGCAATGTAATAATGCATTGAAAAATGAGTACAGTTGCACTAGTCATATAACGTTTATACACTGAAGCACCAAAGAAACTGGTATAGGCATGCGTATTCAATGATGTAAACAGGCAGAATACGGCGCAGGGGTCTGCAACGCCTGTATAAGACAAGTGTCTGGCGCAGTTGTTAGATCGGTTACTGCTGCTACAGTGGCAGGTTATCAAGTTTTAATTGAGTTTGGACGTGGTGTTATAGTTGGTACACGAGCAATGGGACACAGTATCTCCGAGGCAGCGGTGAAGTGCGAATTTTCCTGTACGACCATTTCACAGGTGTACCGTGAATATCAGGAATTTGGTAAAACATCAAATCACCAACATCGCTGCGACCGGAAAAAGATCCTGCAAGAATGGGACCAACGACGACTGGAGATAATTGTTCAATGCGACAGAAATGCAACCCGTTCGCAAAGTGCTGCAGATTAAAAAAAAAATGGCTCTGAGCTCTATGGGACTTAACATCAGAGGTCATCAGTTCCCTAGACTTAGAACTACTTAAACCTATTAACCTAAGGACATCACACACATCCATGCCCGAGGCAGGGTTCGAACCTGCGAGCGTAGCAGCAGCGCGGTTCCAGACTGAAGCGCCTAGAACCGCTCGGCCACAGCAGCCGGCTGGACTGTTGATGACAGCAAACATGTTGCCTGGTCGTACGAGTCTCGTCTAAAACTTCATTGAGCGGATGGACGTGGAAGGTTATGGAGATAACCTCTCGAATCCATAGACCCTGGCGGGCCACTGTGGCGGAGCGGTTCTAGGTGCTTCAGTCCGTAACCGCGATGCTGCTACGGTTGCAGATTCGAATCCTGCCTCGGGGATGGATGTGTGTGGTGTCCTTAGATTAGATAGGTTTTAGTAGTTCTAAGTCTAGGGGATTGATGACCTCAGATGTTAATCCATAGTGCTTAGAGCCATTTGAGCCTTTCCTTTTATTATTATTATTATTATTATTATTATTATTATTATTATATAGACCCTTCATGTCAGCAGGGGAGTGGTCCAACTGGTGGAGGCTCTGTAATGGTGTGGGGCGTGTGCAGTTAGTGATACAGGACCCCTGATATTTCTAGATACCACTAGATACCACGCTAACAGTTGACGCGTACGTAAGCATCCAGTCTGATCACCTGCATCCATTCATGTCCATTGTGCATTCCGACGGACTTGGGCAATTTCAGCAGGACAATGCGACACCCCACACGTCCAGAATTCCTACGGAGTGGCTCCAGGAACACTCTTGTGAGTTTAAACACTTCTGCTGGCGGCCAAACTCCCCAGAGATGAACATTATTGAGCATATATGGGATGCCTTGTAATGTGCTGTTCGGAAGAGATCTCCATCCCCTCGTTCTCTTACGGATTTATGGACAGCCCTGCAGAATTCATGGAGTCACTTACCTCCAGCACTACTTCAGACTTAAGTCGATTCCTTGCCACGTCGTGTTGCGGCACTTCTGCATGGCCGCAGTGGCTCTACATGATGTTAGGTAGGTGTACGAGTTTCATTGGCTCCTCTGTGTATATATTATTGGCAATCGAGGGGTTGGAACTTGAATAGTGGCAAGTATTTATTCACAACCGATACAAAAGAGTTACAGCTTTGCACCTGTTACTGTTCTTCAAAGTAGTCACCCGCGTTGTGTAGAACCCGCTGCCAACGATGTGGAAGGCGTAGTCTACCGTTAGCAGAGCCTGTTCTGTTGATGGTGCGAATGGAGCGGTCTACTGCCTGTCTAATCTCTGGAACAGTTATGAAGCGAATGCCACGAAGTGGTTCCTTCATCTTCGGAATCAAATCAAAGTCACAACGACTTAAGTCCGGGGAGTATGCTGGATGGTACAGTACTTTTCAGTCCCATCGACCGAACACAGCAGCCACAGCTTGCGCTGTATGAGCCTGCACATTGTCGTGCAAGATGATGGGTGGGTTGCGGAGAAAGTATCGCCGCTTCTTTCGCAAAGCTGGTCGTAGGTGATGACCCAAAAACGAACAGTATTACTGTGCATTGACCGTCTGCCGTGGAGGAGCGTAATGCGTTAGGAAAATACCATCACAGTCGTACAGCCGGCCTGGGTGGCCGAGCGGTTCTAGGCGCTACAGTCTGGAACGGCGCGACCGCTACGGTTTCAGGTTCGAATCCTGCCTGGGACATGGATGTTTGTGATGTCCTTAGGTTAGTTAGGTTTAAGTAGTTCTAAGTTCTGGGGGACTGATGACATCAGATGTTAAGTCCCATAGTGCTCAGAGCCATTTTTGAACAGTCGTACAAGAGAATCACCATAACTTTAGGCCGCTCTATTCACACCATCAACAGAACAGGCTCTGCTAACGGCAAATTACGCACCCACATCGCTGGCAACGGGTTCTACACAACGCTGGTGACTACTTTGAAGGACAGCAACAGGTGCAAACATGTAACTCTATGTCGGTTGTGAATAAACAGTTGCCACTGTTTAAGTTCCAGCCTTCGTATTTAGCAGTCAGGTTCAACGAGCTTAGAAAACAAAGTAAAGTACTAAGGAAAAGAACGATATTTCGAATCATTAAGTGTGGAAACGCCGCACCGCACAGGAGGCGTTTCTGAACAAAATAGTAAAATTTACCATAGCGTAACATGGAAACTATGAATTGTACCTGAGGTATTTCTATCACAGTAGATGTCGCTGCCTTCAAAGATACACACTCACTCCGTCTTCAGGCCACGAGTGGCCTACCGGGACCATCCGACCGCCGTGTCATCCTCATGGAGGATGCGGATATGAGCGGCGTGGGGTCAGCACACCGCTCACCCGGTCGTTATGATGGTATTCCTGACCGAAGCCGCTACTATTCGGTCGAGTAGCTCCTCAGTTGGCATCACGAAGCTGAGTGCACCCCGAAAAATGGAAACGGCGCATGGCGGCCCTGATGGTCACCCATCTAAGTGCCAACCACGCCCGACAGCGCTTAATTTTGGTGATCTCACGGGAACCGGTGTATCCACTGCGGCAAGGCCGTTGCCTTTCAAAGATACATAATCCGCCAATATCTCATTTTGCCGAAAATGTGGGCATGAGAGGTTTCTGATTTTATCGATTCAGTTGTGATTTGTCTTTTACTGGGTGTTTCAAACCCCTTCCCGTCGTGCGGGTAGCGGCCAGCTCCCCAGAGCGGTACCGGACGGTGTCGCCGTCGAGATAAGACGGCGCCGGCAGCCTATCACTCATCGGACGTCACGCGCCTCTCCTGGAGACGTGCCGGGGGATTCAGAGGACCCGCCGCCTGGACGGCGCTGTCCGACGATAGGGGCAGCAGCGATAGGCTGGGCGTGGAGCCTCCCAGGCAGGCCCCTGATGGATGGCTACTGCCGTGGTACGTCAGAGGGTGCGACGGGCCCCGTCTGGGCTTCGGCCCGGCATCGCACACTTCTGTGTGTCTCCGACAAACAATGCAGCTGTTACGAATTAACTACACTACTGGTCATTAAAATTGCTACATCACGATGTTGACCTGCTACAGATGCGAAATTTAACCGACAGCAAGAAGATGCTGTGATGGCTCTGAGCACTATGGGACTCATCTGCTGAGGTCATTAGTCCCCTAGAACTTAGAACTAGTTAAACCTAACTAACCTAAGGACATCACAAACATCCATGCCCGTGGCAGGATTCGAACCTGCGACCGTAGCGGTCTTGCGGTTCCAGACTGCAGCGCCTTTAACCGCACGGCCACTTCGGCCGGCCGATGCTGTGATAATCAATGATTAGCCTATCAGAGCATTCACACAAGGCGACTCCTACAACGCGCTGACATGAGGAAAGTTTCCAACCGATTTCCCATACACAAACAGCAGTTGACCGGCGTTGCCTGGTGAAACGTTGTTGTGATGCCTCGTGTAAGGAGGAGAAACGCGTACCATCACGTTTCCGACTTTAATAAAGGTTGGACTGTAGCGTATCGCGATTTCTGTTTATCGAATCGCGACATTGCCACTCGCGTTGGTCGAGATTAAAAATGGTTCAAATGGCTCTGAGTACTATGCGACTTAACTTCTGAGGTCATCAGTCGCCTAGAACTTAGAACTAAATAAACCTAACTAACCTAAGGACAGCACACACACATCCATGCCCGAGACAGGATTCGAACCTGCGACCGTAGCGGTCGCTCGGCTCCAGACTGTAGCGCCTAGAACCGCACGGCCACTCCGGCCGGCTGGTCGAGAACCAATGACTGTTAGCAGAATATGGAATCGGTCGGTTCAGGAGGGTAACACGGAACGCCGTGCTGGATCCCAACGGCCTCGTATCACTAGCAGTCGAGATGACAGGCATCCTCATGGCTGTAACGTATCGTGCAGCCACGTCTCGATCCCTGAGTGAACAGATGGGGACGTTTGCAAGACAACAACCATCTGCACGAACAGTTCCACGACGTTTGCAGCAGCATGGACTATCAGCTCGGAGGCCATGGCTGCGCTTACCCCTGACGCTGCTTCACAGACAGGAGTGCCTGCGATAGTGTACTCAACGACGAACCTGGGTGTACGAATGGCAAAACGTAATTTTTTCGGATGAATCCAGGTTCTGTTTACAGCATCGTGATGGTCGCATCCGTGTTAGGCGACATCGCGGTGAACGTACATTGGAAGCGTGTATTCGTCATCTCCATACTGGCGTATCACCCGGCGTGATGGTACATGGGGTGACATTGGTTACACGTCTCGGTCGCCTCTTCTTCGCATTGACGGCACTTTGAACAGTGGACGTTACATTTCAGATGTGTTACGACCCGTGGCTCAACCCATCATTCGATGCCTGCGAAACCCCACATTTCAGTAGGATAATGCACGACCGCATGTTGCAAGTCCTGTACGGGCGTTTCTGGATACAGAAAATGTTCGACTGCTGCTCTGTCCAGCACATTCTCCAGATCTCTCACCAATTGAAAGCGTCTTGTCAATGGTGGCCGAGCAATTGGCTCCTCACAATACGCCAGTCACTACTCCTGATGAACTGTGGTATCTTGTTGATGCTGCATGTACACGCCATCCAAGCTCTGTTTGACTCAATGCATAAGCGTATCAAGGCCGTTATTACGGCCAGAGGTGGTTGTTCTGAGTACTGATTTCTCAGGATCTAAGCACCCAAATTGCGTGAAAATGTAATCACATGTCAGTTATAGTATACCCGTTTATCATCTGCGTTTGTTCTTGGTGTAGCAATTTTAATGGCCAGTAGTGTACATGAATCCGTGGTGTTTGTTCTCTCGGACATGTCCTTAAGAAAAGCCACCACGCACTCATGTACTCGATAGGCCTAGCTAGGCAATAGGTTCACCTTCTTCAGTGCGGTTGCGCAAATACCGGCCGACCTCCTGTGGAAATCTCTGAGTTGCGAACAGGAGTGTAGTTGACTGCGCATACTAGGCACTCGGTGGGAGTATGGATCGGCCGTGAGGCGTACCGAAATAGTCCGTGCAGTTGTGATGACGATGTGTCCCAGATGGTGCAGTGGTTATCACACCCGCCTAATAACCAGGAGATTCTAGGTTCGATTCCCGGTCGGGTACATACTTTCGCTCTACCCGTTGATTTCGCTTATTATACCGCTACAGCAGCTAGCAGTGATCCCACTTCAATTTACATACGACGTTACCAATTAGATATATTTTTTAGACTAGTTTAGCCCCCGCTGCTTCGCTCGCATAGACTGTTTGGCCTTCAGACATATTTTTTGTTTTTATTTAATCGAGTTTTGATAGTTTTCACAAATTGCAACACCTTCTAAGTTTTTCACGGTATTTAACGCCATATAAGCACGGCCTTTTCCGAACGTACTTCTGACCAAAAACCGATTCTGGTAGCTGGACTCAAAAAATTTTTGTTAATCATGCCATTTCCGTTCCTGTTCAGATATTTCTATAACAACTTCCATGCAATAACAAATATTTCTCTAAATGTTACCGAAAAGTGAAATATCAGTTTTCATAAATTTCGCTTTAAAATTTTTTTAATGGAACGAAATATTTTCTTAAAAACTTTCATCCTCTGTTGCACTTCGTTAGGGATTGAAATTCCAGAAACAATGAAACACGATTTTTTTTGTTTCTAACCGAGAAGTCAAGTACCAGTTGTCACAGATGTAGCCTTAAAAACCATTTAGTAATTCTTTAGTAATTATTTGTTCTAAAAAAGAAACGTCACCCACTGTTTTACACCCTTAGTGGTTTAATTTCCAAAAATGCTGAAACACGAATTTTTTTTCTCTGGCTGAGAACCAAATAATAGTTGCCGCAGTTCTAGCTTCCAATTTCCCTAATACTGACATACGTTCAAAGAGCCTTTCATCCCCTAGGAGAGGAATTTCGGATAATTCCTTCTTAAACTACGCCTAGAGAATATGATCTCACCCAGTTTGGGCTGGGCGATGATGAGTCAATGAATCAGGCTCACCCTGTTTCACCCCCTTAGTGGTTTAATTTCCAAAAACACTGAAACAATTATATTTTTTTAAAATTTTGTAACAGAAAAGTCAAATACCAGTGTTCATAGATGCTGCTTTAAAAATAGTTCACAATAGTTTACAAAAAGGGTTTTCATCCACTATATTAGCCCCATGGGGTAAAATTTCCAAAAATACTATAACACATATTTCTTTATTTCTGACCAAGTAACCAAATACCAATTTTCGTAGATCTAGCTTCAAAACTGCCTTAGTGGCGACATTTAAAAAAAATCTCTATCCTCTGTTTCACGCCCTTAGGGTTGGAATTGCGAAAAATCCCTTCTCTAACGTTGTTTACAGTATAAGATCCACACCTTCTCCAAATTTTAAGGTTCTGTCCTGAGCGGGTTGGGCTTGACGCTGATGAGTCACTCAGTCAATCAGGGCATTACCTTTTGAATATAGAGACGTTTGTACGAGATTTACAGGAAGTATCTTAAGGGCCCCACACACGAGCGACCGATTGTAGTGATCCACCGCATGAGCGACCGATGGCTTCTTAGATCGGACTTGCAGGGAAATCGCAGCGATCGATCGCTGATCGGACGGTAACACCAAGTAGTCTAATGGATCGCATGCGATTCGTGCGCACATTATGCCTGCCTGGCTAGTTCGCAGCGGTGAGTGGCAGTGTGGTTGGGGGAGGGGACCAAACAGTGAGGGCATCGCTCCCACCGGCCGTGCCCTTTCAAAGGAAACATCCCGCCACTTGCCTGAATCGATTAAGGGAAACCACGGAAAACGTACATCGGGACGAGTGGACGCGGGCTTGAACCGTCGTCCTCCCGAATGCGAGTCCAATGTGCTAACCACTGCGCCACCTCGCTCTGTTGGCAGAGTGGCTGCGACTCGCTTCTTAGTTGTTATCAAGGGTGCTTGTGTAGTTCTGTTTCGTTTCACTTTGTCCATGTCGGCAAGAAATTTGCGTAATAATTTATAGTTATCCAGGAACCGCGCACTACTGTGGGAACCTAAGTGGAGGCCATTTATATTAAGAAGAAATACAAAATACTCCCTCCGATTTTCCAGTGATTAAAGAGGGGGGGGGGGGGGGGGTAGAACTTCAAACGGGCCGACTTGGAACAGGAGAGGCACCCTGCAGGATATTCTAATTTCCAATGTATATACCTTTACAAATAAATTCATAAAACATAAAAAATGATTCATATGGCTCTGAGCACTATGCGACTTAACTTCTGAGGTCATCAGTCGTCTAGATCTTAGAACTAATTAAACCTAACTAACCTAAGGACATCACACACATCCATGCCCGAGGCAGGATTCGAACCTGCGACCGGAGCGGTCGCTCGGCTTCAGACTGTAGCGCCTAGAACCGCACGGCCACTCCGGCCGGCTAAAACTTAAAGCTTCGTCAGCAGTCAGGATTCACATTCATTGCAGTGGAAGTTCAAAAACATAACAATTTTTTTTACATATGAAGTTTCATCACTTTGTCACTTACTATTGGCTGCATTTGTTGCTGTAGGTTCACTTTTCTTCGCAAGTAACAAAGATTCTTCGATCAATTTTGCGCAGCATACAAACAATACTTACAGGTGTATGTAACTTTAGGATTTTCCAAGTCTATTAAAAACTGTGGCAAAAATTGAGATAATTAACTATAAAATTTGAGTTTTTTCTAAACTTGAAGTTTAAAATGCACAATCTCATTCATTTTTTCAAAAATTAAATAAATTCTAGAGTTCCATACACCTGTAAGTATGGTTTGTATGTTGTGCAAAATTCATCGAAGAATCTCTAATACTTATGAAGAAAAGCGTACCTATAGCAACAAATGCAGCCAATAGCAAGTGAAAAAAAATCATGAAATTTCACATGTAAAAGAAATTATTTTGTAATGGTTTTGAACTTCCACTATTATGAGTGTGAGTCCTGAATTTTTCCTGGTCATGCTGACAAAGTTTTATGAATTTATTTGTAAAGGTATATACAGTGGAAATTAAAATGTCCTCTTGTGCCTCTCCCGCTCCGAAGTCGGCCCGTTTGACGTCCAACCCCCCCCCCCCCCCCCCCCTAACATTTTCAAGCTCGTGCCGCAGAAGTAAAATTGGCAGGAAGTTCACAGTAAATACTCGCGATGCGAAGGGCTCCGTCTTAGGATTTGATTTATTTATGAAATAATTATATGAATTATTGAAGTTTCTATCTTCTGAACAGTATGACATACGTACATATTGTAATGTTAAGAGAACAGTTTAATGTAAATATTCAGAGGAGATCTGTTACGCAAGTATACTCTAGTGCCTTGCCATTTCATGTAATCTAACGCTCCTTCACACAGTATACAACAATTACGGTAATCAGTAATGATGTTATGAAACTTCCTGGCAGATTAAAACTGTGTGCCACACCAAGACTCGAACTCAGTTGGTAGAACACTTGCCCGCGAAAGGCAAAGGACCCGAGTTCGAGTCTCGGTCCGGCACACAGTTTTAATCTGCTAGGTAGTTTCATATCAGCGCACACTCTGCTGCAGAGTGAAAATTTCATTCTGGAGTAATGCTGTTATTGACAATATCTCTATAGACGCATCCAGTAAAATGTGTAAATACTTGCAGTTAAACCACAAGACTAAAGAATAAAAGACGTATTGAGGAATAAAAAACCTAAAATGAATTCTATTGGTACAATTGAAAGATGTACACGATCCATTTTACGTCACTGATATGTAAAATGTAGTCCGGAAAGTAACTTACACTTACCAAGAGGCCGGCCGGTGTGGCCGTGCGGTTCTAGGCGCTACAGTCTGGAACCGCGTGACCGCTACGGTCGTAGGTTCGAATCCTGCCTCGGGCATGGATGTGTGTGATGTCCTTAGGTTAGTTAGGTTTAAGTAGTTCTAAGTTCCAGGGGACTGATGACCACAGATGTTAAGTCCCATAGTGCTTAGAGCCATTTGAACCATTATAAACTTCCCAAGAACAGAGTTTGAAAACAAGTATAATTACTTATAATTTCTGCTTCTTTTAAATTTATGTCTTCCAACTATTCGTTGGGACACGGCAATCAACTGCAACTGTATGTAAACGCAGTAGTTCATTTTCCGTAGCAGAATTTCTCGACAAAGTAGCAGTCATATTAGTGATTGAAAACGCTTAGGAAATTGCTCATGTATGGGGTGTGTCGTGGAGAGCGACCAACTTCATACAGTTTCCCAAGCGCTGGATCCGTCGGTCGTGTGTGTGCTGGCCCTTTAAGGGAAATGTAACTCATCTACGAAGGAAGTGGCTTATGAAGCACTTGTTCGGTCGATTTTTGAGCACTGTTTATCAATCTGGGACCTTTACTAGGTGAGAGGGATGGAAGAGAGAGAGAGAAGATCCAACGGAGAGCGGTGTGTTGTATGACGGGATCGGTTAGCCGACGCGAGAGCTCGACAGAGATACTCAACAAATTCCAGTGGCAGACGTTACAAGAGAGGCACTGTCTGTGCATCAGGGAGAGGCTTACTACTGAAATTTCGAGACTGCGCTACCTGTGAGGAGTCGGGAAATTTTGGCCAATACAGCAGCTCGCCCCGACATTCATTCCTACCACCTGCCATTCGCGAGTGGGACAGGGAAAGGGGGATCAGTCAGCAGGTACCCTGCCCCACGCAGCGTCAGATGGCTTGAGGAGTGTTGACGAAGATGTAGATGTTTCATGAAACCCCAAAGGGTTTCACACTTTCTCCTACACCAGGGCTTCACAACATACGTGCTCGCGGAGCAAGCTGTGAGCAGGAAGGCGCGAAGGCGCGAGCACGGAGCAGCGCGAGCACGCTACCCCCACTACCGGACCAGAGAGTCACGTGGGGCACACAACAGCTGCCGCCAGTCAATGTAAATCCGCGGCCACCTGCAGGGATATCACTCACGAATTATTACTGCGACAAATGAAACAAATAAAGGAGAATGTACACATGCCACATAATTTTATTAGCTTAGTGTATGCCTCTACATTCGCATTAACTTGTGTACTGTTACACACTAAAATGTGTCACTGAAGTGTGGTATCCTCGGTTATCTTGTACTTTTTGCCCTTTACAATTGCGTCTATGTTCGGAGTAATTGTTCTTGTGCATTTTAGGCGCAGTGTGCAGTTTTAATTTCGATCAGACAATGCGTTTCTCAGGCGCGTCTTGCTACATTTCATTGCAGAGAACAGTTGTTCACAAACATACGTGGAACCGAACATTGATATTATTGTAGCCGCCAGTTTGTGCAAACGAGGAAATCTATACTGAGGGAAGTGTCTGTAGAATTCCAAAATGTTTTTCTTGTTCTGAAATTTGTCTCTGTATTCTCTGTCACACTGCAGGTCAATAATTTATTGCTGCATCTCAGGACGAATCTCTTAAATATTCGCTGAATATGGAGAGAACAGATCAAAATCACTGTCTAGTGCTGTCAGATCTTGAAAGCGCTGATCAACTAAACTATGTGAATAACGTTCACAGTCTTTGTGAACATCTTGCATGGATGATAATTTAGGAAAATGGGCTATGTTTCCTGTTTCCAGCTGACTCACCCAAAGTGTCAATTTCATGTTAAAAGCTCGTATTCGATCTATGAAATGAGTAATTAGCAGATCTTTACCTTGTAGTAAAATGCTCAAAGCATTCAGATGGCTAGTTAAATCTGCTAAGAACGCGAGATCACATTCAAACGTGCGCGCGCATTTCCCCTTCCTCCCCTCCCTCCCTACTCCGCGACCTTGCACCTGCTCGCGAGCACGTGCGTGAGCAGACGCGAGTACTCGCGCTCAAAACCGGCCAGTTGTTAAGCCCTGTCCTACACAGACTCTGTGGTATCGATAACAACAATGCCACCGCGTGGGCGCAAGTTCATAAGTTGACACTACGAGACACGGACGACAGCGCCCTCTAACCGGCGCTATGCAGCTCTACGAGCGTCTCTCCGGATTCAGCCGATTCCGGGGAGACGACCCAGCAACATTGTTTTAACTTCATAGAGGGCCATTACTGACTTCGTTGCTTCAATGATAGTTTGTCCTACTGCTAAAGGCTATTAACGTTGAAGCCTATTCAGTCGCACCTACGGGCTCTTCAGTGTAATTGACTAATAAATAAATGTACTTCCACGTAAAAAGCAGTACCGAGAATCTTACCTCACCTGCTCCTACTCGATTCCTTCACTCGGCCAACCTTCCAGTTTTCAGTAGCAGGCCCACGCGCCGCCTCCCAGGCGGGATACAAAAGATGTTATTGTGACAACGGTCGTTCTAAGTTACAGTACTTGTAAAAGAGAGGTAGAAAAGAAATCAGATTCTGTCTAGAGCGCAAGTACAAGTACAGGGCTATTCAAAAAAAGGACCAGATTTCAAGCATTTATTGCTTCCAAACTACAGAAGATAGATACACGATTCAAACGTTCCTGGGAAGAGAAAAGTTAAAATTTTTATGCATTCAGTGTGAGCACCATGCGTTATATGACGCGTATCATTTCCTGCCACACACGAAGCAGCTGTTGGAATTCAGAACTATAGCGGTGCGACGTCGCAGACTTTCAAGAGTGTCAGGCATATGAGGGGTTACAAATGCGGTCTTTGACGTAACCCCACAGACAAAAGTTACAAGGTGTGAGGTCTGGAGACCTGGGAGGCTACCGGCGATGAAGTTAATCTTTCGCTACTCCTCGTCCAATCCGACGTCCTCGAATGTTGTCACTCAGGTAACGTCCGACATGTTTAGAGAAATGAGACGGGGCACCATCTTGCATGGAGATGAAATCATTTGAATGATCTTCAAGATGAGGAAATAACCGCCGGCCGCTGTGGCCAAGCACTTCGAGGCGCTTCAGTCCGCAACCGGGCGCCTGGTACGGTCGCAGGTTCGAATCCTGCCTCTGGCATGGATGTGTGTGATGTCCTTAGGTTAGTTGGGTTTGGTTAGGTCTAAGTCTAGGGGACTGATGACCTCAGGTGCTAAGTTCCATAGTGCTCAGAGCCATTTGAACCATTTGAGGAAATAACCAGTTTTGAAGCATGTCTAGATAGGTTAGTACTGCCACAGTTTTCTCCATGAACAATAGACGTCCATAAACTTTGTTTATACAAGTTCAAATTTTAAACTGTTGTCTGTCCAGGAACGTTGGATGGTGCTACTTGTAATTTGTAAAATATAAGTGATTGAAATCTTTTCCTTCTTTTTGAAGTTCCTTTTATATTCATAAAAATTTCATTGACATAAGCTACCATTTGCGATAAACAGCATAGACATATGGAAGAGTAACATTAAAAAGATTTATAATTTAGCAACAATTTGCAACAAGCAGCATAGCTACATCACGACTCAAACATCTATACCGGGCGAGGTGGCGCAGTGGTAAAATATCTGGGAGTATGCGTGCGGAACGATTTGAAGTGGAATGATCATATAAAATTAATTGTTGGTAAGGCGGGTACCAGGTTGAGATTCATTGGGAGAGTGCTTAGAAAATGTAGTCCATCAACAAAGGAGGTGGCTTACAAAACACTCGTTCGACCTATACTTGAGTATTGCTCATCAGTGTGGGATCCGTACCAGATCGGTCTGACGGAGGAGATAGAGAAGATCCAAAGAAGAGCGGCGCGTTTCGTCACAGGGTTATTTGGTAACCGTGATAGCGTTACGGAGATGTTTAATAAACTCAAGTGGCAGACTCTGCAAGAGAGGCGCTCTGCATCGCGGTGTAGCTTGCTCGCCAGGTTTCGAGAGGGTGCGTTTCTGGATGAGGTATCGAATATATTGCTTCCCCCTACTTATACCTCCCGAGGAGATCACGAATGTAAAATTAGAGAGATTAGAGCGCGCACGGACGTTTTCAGACAGTCGTTCTTCCCGCGAACCATACGCGACTGGAACAGGAAAGGGAGGTAATGACAGTGGCACGTAAAGTGCCCTCCGCCACACACCGTTGGGTGGCTTGCGGAGTATCAATGTAGATGTAGATGTAGATGTGGTTAGACATTGGATTCGCATTCGCTAGGACGACGGTTCAACCCCACGTCCGGAAATCGTGATTTAGGTTTTCCGTGATTTCCCTAAATCGATCCACTGAAATGCCGGGATGGTTCCTTTGAAAGGGCACGGCCGACTTCCTTCCCCGTCCTTATCTAATCCGATGAGACCGATGACCTCGCTGTCTGGTCTCCTTCCCCAAACACCCCAACCCTCAAACATCTATAACGCAGACTGAAGAAGCGAATTAAAATTTGTACCAAGATTGAGAGTCGAGTTGAGGTCTCTTGCTAGGGTAGACTGTACAGTTGTGCAAAGCCACTGTGTCAAGGTGGCGTACTGATTATCGCATATGAGCTGAGTAGATTCAAATCCCGACCTCTGCACCAATTTTCATTCCTAGCCTCAGTCTGCCTGTATACATTATACACTGAAGCGCCAAAGCAATTGGTATAGTCATCCGTATTCAAATACAGTGATATGTAAACAGGCAGAATACGGCGCTGCAGTCGGCAACACCTATATAAGAAAACAAGTGTCTGGTGCAGTTGTTAGATCGGTTACTGCTACTAGAATGGCACGTTACCAGGATTTAAGTGAGTTTATACATGGTGTTGCAGTCGACGCACGGGCGATGGGACACAGCATCTCCGAGGTAGCGATGAAGTGGGGATTTTCACCTAAGACCATTTCATGACTATACCGTTAATATTAGGAATCCGGTAAAGCATCGAATCTCCGACATCACTGCGGCCGGAAAACATCCTGCAAAACGCGACCGACATCGACTGAAGAAAGTGATGGAAGTGCAACCCTTCCGCAAATTCCTGCAGATTTCAGTGCTAGGCCATCAACAAGTGTCAGCGTGCAAGCCATTCAACGAAATATCGCCGATATAGGCTTTCAGAGCCGAAGGTCCACACATGTGCCTTCGATGACTGCAGGACACAAAGCCTTACGCCGGGCCTGGATCCGTCAATGACGACATTGGACTTTTGATGACTGGAAACATCTTGCCTGGTCGGACGAGTCTCGTTTGAAATTGAATCGAGCTGATGGACGAGTACGGGCATGAAGACAACGTCATGAATCCAAAGACCCTGCATGTCAGCTGGGGACTGTTCAAGCTGGTAACGGTGCGAGGGGTGTGCAGTTGGAGTGATATGGGACTCCTGATACGTCTAGATACGACCCTGACAGGTGGCACGTACGTAACCATCCTGGCTGATCACCTGCGTCCGTTCGTGTCCATTGTGCGGACTTGGTCAATTCCAGCAGGACAATGTGACACTCCACACGTTCAGAATTGCTACAGCGTGGCTCCGGGAACAGTCTCTTGAGTTTATAAAGTTCCACTGGCCACCAAACTCAACAATCATGAACATTATTGGACATATCTGGGATTCCTTGGAATGTGCTGTTTAGAAGAGATCTCCGCGCCCTCGTACTCTGACGGATTTATGGACAGCCCTGCCGAATTCATGGCGTCAATTCTCTCCAGCACTACTTCAGACATAGTCGAGTCCATGCCACGTCGTGTTGCGGCACTTCGGCGTACTCGCGGGGGGGCGCTATAAAAAAAAAGCAGGTCTACCAGTTTCTAAGGCTCTTTATATATAGTTCCTCGGAAATAAAATATCATAATCAGGGAGAGGCCTTATGCTCACCCCCTTTATCCGGAAATAACTGTATCAGTGAATATGTGTGTGTCTTGTGGTTTATTAAAGGAAAACGCACGGACAGTTTAGTGACTTTTTTTAATGTATGGCACCCGCCCTAAGAGTGAGAGTGGGGAGTTGTGGGTCGGCGAAGCAGCGACCATCGCTCGCTGCAGACGCCGCTACGCACCTCCACTGCACCCCCTGACGTGCGTCGCGCCGTGACGGATGGCGTCTGGCCGCGTTATCAGCGGCTGCCGGCTCACGCACTCCAGAACAATGCCGGCCATGGCGGGGGCGGGGGGAGACGGACTGACAAGCGCAGGTCCCGTCCCGTCCACCGCCCATTGTGTGAGGCCAGCGCCAGATCCCTATCTGGCCGTTCTGGGAAGCTGCGAGCTGCGCCCGTAACGCCCGCACGCCTCGCGCCCAAAATATTCCGGCCGGACATCCAGCCCGCACCCCCGCCCCCCCCCTTCTGTGATTTCCTACGGCGTAGCCAGGGTGTCCGGATTTCACGGAAACGTGGCGGGCGGGGAGCAATTCTCGCTATCTCGGCGGCGTCCATCATAAAGTGTCACGCCGGCGAGACTTTGATTCTTGGAAGCGATTAAATAAGATCGAACACGACCCAGTCTGATTCCCCTCCACGCTCTATGCGCGTTTTGACCATTACACTACCCTCATACTTTTTTATTTTTATTATTTTATTTTTCAAAACTACAGGTCTCCTGCAACAAGCCCACAGGAAGATATATAAGTCATCCCCTTAAAACCCAAGTCACTTTGGAGCACAGTAGTACCAAGCAGTTATCTACGCCTCCATTGCTTTAACTCTTGGTAGTGACACGTGTAGTCACAGGTATGAGTGGTATATGTTCTGCCGGGTTGTAGACACTTGTGAGAAGCGACACTTGTGACAAACTGGAATGTGGCGACACTTGTGAGAAATCCGGGATGCTTAGGGACCGCCACACTACCTGCTCGGCTACTACCTGCTCCCGCTTGGTGTGATTGAGCGCTCGGCTTGTGCCGGCCCGGGCAGCTGCCGAGGGACATTCACACTCCTCCAGTGCAGCCAGGCTACATTATTTCACAACTTTTTTTGGGTAAGGAAGAGTAGCCTTAGTCAAATTAGAAACCGGAGCCGACTTTGCCTCCACGATTTCATGTGAACCATTAGTTGCAGCACAGTTATGAGTATGACCTTTTCATTGGAATTTTTGTTCTGATTAATCTTACATAGGGCATAATTTTCGTTCAACCTCATACATCACGATGTATTTTACAGAAACTATGTTGTTGTTCTTGTTGTGGTCTTCAGTCCTGAGACTGGTTTGATGCAGCTCTCCATGCTACTCTATCCTGTGCAAGCTTCTTCATCTCCCAGTACCTACTGCAGCTTACATCCTTCTGAATCTGTTTAGTGTATTCATCTCTTGGTCTCCCTCTACGATTTTTACCCTCCACGCTGCCCTCCAATACTAAATTGGTGATCCCTTGATGCCTCAGAATATGTCCTACCAACCCACCCCTTCTTCTAGTCAAGTTCTGCCACAAACTCCTCTTCTCCCCAATCCTATTCAATACCTCCTCATTAGTTATGTGATCTACCCATCTAATCATCAGCATCCTTGCCGGCCGAAGTGGCCGTGCGGTTAAAGGCGCTGCAGTCTGGAACCGCAAGACCGCTACGGTCGCAGGTTCGAATCCTGCCTCGGGCATGGATGTTTGTGATGTCCTTAGGTTAGTTACGTTTAACTAGTTCTAAGTTCTAGGGGACTAATGACCTCAGCAGTTGAGTCCCATAGTGCTCAGAGCCATTTGAGCCATCAGCATCCTTCTGTAGCACCACATTTCGAAAGCTTCCATTCTCTTTTTGTCTAAACTATTTATTGTCCACGTTTCATTTCCATACATGGCTACACTCCATACAAATACTTCCAGAAACGACTTCCTGACACTTAAATCTATACTCGGTGTTAACAAATTTCTCTTCTTCAGAAACTCTTTCCTTGCCATTGCCAGTCTACATTTTATATCCTCTCTACTTTGACCATCATCAGTTATTTTGCTCCCCAAATGGGAAAACTCATTTGCTACTTTAAGCGTCTCATTTCCAGATCTAATTCCCGCAGCATCACCCGACTTAATTCGACTATATTCCACTATCCTCGTTTTGCTTTTGTTGATGTTCATCTTATATCCTTCTTGAAAGATACAGTCCACTCCGTTCAACTGCTCTTCCAAGTCTTTTGGTGTCTCTGACAGATTAACAATGTCATCAGCGAACTCAAAGTTTTCATTTCTTCTCCCTGGGTTTGAATACCTACTCCGAATTTTTCCTTTGTTTTCTGTACTGCTTGCTCAATATACAGATTTAATAACATCGGGGAGAGGCTACAACCCTGTCTCACTCCCTTCCCAACCACTGCTTCCCTTTCATGCCCCTTGACTCTTATAACTGCCTTCTGGTTTCTGTACAAATTGTAAATAGCCTTTTGCTCCATGCATTTGACCCCTGCCACCTTCAGAATATGAAAGAGAGTATTCCAGTCAACATTGTCAAAAGCTTTCTCTAAGTCTACAAATGCTAGAAACGTAGGTTTGCCTTTCTTTAATCTTTCTTCTAAGACGTCATAGGGTCAGTATTGCCTCACGTGTTCCAACATTTCTACGGAATCCAAACTGATCTTCCCCGAGGTCGGCTTCTATCAGTTTTTCCATTCGTCTGGAAAGAATTCGCGTTAGTAATTTGCAGCCGTGAACTATTAGTAGTTCTACCCCTGGGATCTTGTTTTCGAATATGGTCTTTCAGTGCTCTGTCAAACTCTTCACGCAGTATCATATCTCCCATTTCATCTTCATCTACATCCTCTTCCATTTCCATAATATTGTCCTCAAGAACATCGCCATTGTATAGACCCTCTATATACTGCTTCCACCTTTCCGCTTTCCCTTCTTTGCTTAGAACTGGGTTTCTTTCTCAGCTCTTGATATTCATACAAGTGGTTCTCTTTTCTCCAAAGGTCTCTTTAATTTTCGTGTAGGCAGTATCTATCTTACCCCTAGTGATGTATGCCTCTACATCCTCACATTTGTCCTCTAGCCATTCCTGCTTAGCCATTTTGCACTTCCTGTCGATCTCATTTTTGAGACGTTTGTATTCCTAGTTAAAAGTATGAGTGGCATATGTTTCGACAACATGGTTATGGATTAACAGTGATTAATATAAATTGACTTAGTATTAAGAAAACAGTCTTAATCACGTTGTAACGTTGTTTGTTTAATTTGCTATGAAAGCGGTGCTGATAGACAATAAAAGCGGGTTAAAAGCTGTGAGCTGTCTGGGGAAGTTAACCTTGCATTACTGCGCAACTGTTTCACCAGGTATCCAGTTTAGCTTACCAAATTCCAAACCAGACTAACATGAATTATAATCTTTTAATAGGCATACGATAACCGGTGATATATTTATATATATAAAAAGAGAATTTAAATAAAAAGAAATAAATCAGTTTATATTTGGAAATTTATTTTAACATTGATCATTGAAATTTCAGCCTATTAAATTTGATTCATAACTAAGCTGGTGCCTTATTTAGGATTGTGAAAATGTGAGATTGTAATCCTACGGCACACATCAAATATGGAGCCAAGATTGGGAGACTGCATACAACACTGCATTCATAAAATAACACACGAAGAACGTTGAAACATATGCAAGAGGAAATTAACCACAACCAACCGATTCAATTTTCACCCAAAGAAGTTACGTTCGTAGCACAATCCTGTCCGTCATGTAATTACCACACACTGGTATACTAAATTCATACTAACTCTCTGTGAAATCTTCCCGAAAAGAATAGCTGAGGGCTACTTTGATGATTACACCACATGCTTCACGTGGTCAACTTGGTTTACACAAAGAGTGTAACTCCACAATAATTTTGATAATTAACATAAATTAGATCGAAAAGCAATTTACAAAAGAAAAACCTCGAACTGGTTACTATCGTCTTACTACTAACCTGATGGGTCAAACAATTGTATAAGCACGTGGTACTGGTCTCACAAAGTACACCCCACGTGGGTTGAACATAAAGAAAAGTTGCTTTATTGAAAAATATTGCCAAGACGAGACGTTATAATCTCACGCACATTCGCATGTAAGATTTATGATCTTAGTTAGAGTTACTGATCAACACGTGGTTCCACTTTACTCACAAAGTAGTGACAAAGCAACTACCGGAATATATTCTGAACTTCACACTCGAATTACACTGCGTTGCAATTTACGATAACATTAGATATTTTAGAGCTAAACCTGAAATAAAGGTGATTAAATTTTCAGTTAGGCTGATCTTAAGAAATCCATTGTCCTACGGACTTAGCAAACACGCGCTTAGCCGGAGATCTTACAACTTCAGACGCTCGCCGCGGACAGACTGACCTGGGCTCCTACCAAGCGTGCTTCCGTATACAAAACGGAAGTGACCAGAGAGGCAGCTTCCTATACCAACATGACAAGGGACGGACAGGACCATACTAAGGATAGAAACCTCTTTGCTTTTAGAAAGCGTAGCTACCTGTTCCGACGTTGGTCCTACTGTTCTCTAGCAGACAGGCTTGTCTGCTACCATCCAGCATGCAACTGGAAATAAATTTGCTCATTCATCCTCTCACACAGAAGGGAAGGGGGATGAAAGTATCTTATCATATACAGTATATAAAAGAAAGCGGATGTGGTTCCGTATGAGACTGTGTGACATGAATTATATATAAACTGTGTTTTAAAGTGTAGTAGTGTGACAGATCGTTCTTGATTATGTGTAAAAGTAACACGTTTCACTGCTCAGTCTCCTCCCAGATAGTCAGAAACACCACAGTAAATTTAGAAGAGGAATTTATGCCGTAAATGACAACAGATTTCAGAAATTAACATGAAAGGAATCCAACAGAGACCTTTCAACGTTTTATGTTTATTTAGTGCCGACCGGTTTCAGCCCATCGTAGGGGCCATCTTCAGGACGAAGATATGGTTGACTGCTGGTGGCGTCACGTCCACCAAGCTGTGACAGGAGCTGGTCCCTACGATGGGCTGAAGCCGTTTGGCGCTAAATAAATATAAAATGCCATTAAGACTGTTTTCTTAATACTATGAGTGGTATACGTTCTGTCGTACATACCCCAAAGAATAGACAGCACTCGCGATGAAACACTGGCAATATACATGAATTATTCGCTTTAGAGGGATGGAAAGGAAGCGGGATGGGAAAGAGATAGAAAGGAAATAATGACTACCCGCCATACGGGACATTGTGGCAATGCAAAGGCGAGAATTTGTCCCAGACCGGGACTCGAACCCGAATGCTCAGCTTCCCTACGTCAGTTGCCTTAACTGCTTTTTTTCTGGTTAGCGGATGACGCAACCTGCCACAAATACTTTTTGAATGTTTTATTTTAGTGCCATAATCGGTTTCGGGCCACCATGCCCATTTTCAGATGGCTTCGAAAAGGTGATGCGGCAAATGCCAATAAACCCAGGAGGAACAATACTTAATCGGCAAAGAATGGGAAGGAATATGAAAGAGTAAAAACATTTAAATATTTAGGTTCTGTAATAACGGAGGACAATAAAGAGGCAGTAGAAATTCAAGAAAGGTTAACGAGTGGAAATTGTTGCTATTTGGCCTTGCAGAATGTACTCAGTTCCAGGAATGTTAGTAGGAATACAAAAATCAAAATAAACACGACCATATTAAGACGCATAGTAATAGAGGGTGTGTCGCGTAAGACGTAACACCCCCATTATTCCGGGAGCGATTGCACGTATCGGCAGGCGGTGTTCGGCGAACCATAGCGGACTATGGGGCACATACGTTGGTACGCGCACAATAATCACAACGTTTATATTGACCAAGATAATGAGGTAAGTTCATGTGTTTTAATTGGGACACTGTACTTTTTTTACCATCATCCGAACGCTCCGGAAAAGACGCGTATAGTGATGTAACGTATGTTGCTATTGTGATTCAAACTTCGCTTAAAAGACGCTGGGAAATTTAGTACGATTGAAGTCGAGGCGGTCGGAAGCGGCTGCCGACTGTAAACACGCCTCGCGCGACCCTCAGGCCGAGTTGCCGTGCTCTGTGCAGCATGCACGGCCTACGCTACTTAGGTACACCCCCAGCCGCCCTCTTTTAAGCAAAGTTTGAATCACAATAGCGTTACATCACTGAACGCGTCTTTTCCAGAGCGTTCGAATGATGGTAAAAAAAGTATAGCGTCGCATTTAAAAACATGTGCTTGCCTCATTACCTCGGTCAATATAAACGTTGGGATTGCTGTACACGTACCAACGTATGTGCCCCATTGTCCGCTATGGTTCGCCGAAAACAGCATGCCGATACGTGCAATCGCCCCCGGAATAATGGGGGTGTTACGTCTTACGCGATTCACCCTGTATATGGATGAGAAGACTGGGTATTGACATTGAAGGAGGAGAACTGGTTATTGAGATTCGAAAGATAGATACTGAGAAGCATTTTTGGAGCAGTGAAAAAGGAAGATGGCTAGAGAGTACGGACAAATGTAGAACCACAAACACTTTTTGGACAGATGGATATTGTTGTTAAAATTAAACACGGAAGAATAAGATGGGCAGGACTTGCACAGAGAATGCCAGAAACTCGGAGTGTCAAGAAAGTTTTTATGGGAGAAGCTGACGGGAGAAGGAGAAGAGATAGACCCAGGAAAAGGTGGCTGGACAATGTGGAAGTAGATCTAAGGGCGATGGGAATAAGAAATAGGAGAAGGAAGACGATGGACAGAGAAGAATGAGGGCAGGTGATACAGGAGGCCAAGGATTTTCAAGGACTGTAGAGCCAAGAAGGACTGTAGGGCCAAGAAGAAGAAGAAGAAGAAGAAGAAGAAGAACATTTTTCGTTACATAGATGTTTTGGTTAACAGGATGTCGTCTGCTCCACACCGCACAAGAATATTTGCATATTTAGTGCCACTTTGTTCTTCATTGTTCTGCTCATTTGCTCTGGGCCGACGTCAGATGACACTCCTTCAAGTTGGTCGTTGAATATTTTACTTACGTTTTTTGAGTACACATGGCAGCCTGCTCTACGACTGATTACGGCGAGCTACTGTGCTGGCACCGTCTCAGCCATCCGGTCACAATTTATGATAGGCTCAAATTCCCAACTTCCTGCTTGCTGCATCGCAATCAGCCCATTCCATTAACGCACCCGCCCCTCCTCCGCCCCCCCCCCCCTTTACTTGCAGATTTCTGATTCACATAGGAGTCTGTAGGATTGCTGTGCATCCGCCTTGGAACACTTTCGTCAAACAGTAGTCGCACCCGTAGAATTATAGAGATGAGTGGTGTCCCACAGAACAAACAGCATTTGCGATGAAGGAGATACGACATGCAAAGAATGGTTCACCGTTTGTTTCGTACATAATTTACGAGTCGCATCTCAACAGAAATAGCAGTAGAACTTAGAGAAACAAATGAGCTACGAAGTGACGCGTAATTCACGGTACCGTCGCTTGCAGCCTAGTGTTTGCAATATGGCCGACCACGGACGACTTAGCAGCGATCTTGAGTAATGTTACTTTCTCACCAAACCAAAAGTTCTGTTGCGAGTCAGAGGCGGTTTCGACAAATCTTAAATCTTCGTTTGGGCGGTAATTCTCACTTACACCAAGACCTTGAAGTCTTCTCCATAAACTCTTCTTCATATGAAAGTGACATCCATTTACTTCACTTGAGGGGAAACTTGGCAAAGAGCCAACATCGGAGTTGCCTCAAAACCGACGTACATCGGAAGGATTCCATCCTAAAGCATTCCAGCAGCCCGAGGGCAAACGACAAAGCCAACAGCTGAAATATCCCACATCTCCTCCGTCAAAGACCTCCAAAACTGTTCACATAGGTTCCAGTAAGGTCATGATGATTTTCTCCTTCTATTACAGGGCCCCTCTGCTCGTCGAGTTCCTCGAGCGTGGAACCATAATAAATTCGCAGCGTTATGAAGACAATTTACAGAAACTATCTACATCTACATATATACTCCGCTAGCCACCAAGCGGTTTGTGGCGGAGGCCACAATTCGCGCCAAAGTCATATTCTCCGCCCCCCCTCCTCTGTTCCAGTCGCGGATCGCGCGAGGGAAAAACGACTGTCTGAACGCCTCAGTAGGAGCGCTAATTTCTCTTACCTTAGAAAGGTGATCACTGCGCGATTTTAAAGTTAGTGGTAATAATATATGCTCTATATTGTCGGCGAAGATCGGATTTCGGAATTTAGTGAGCAGCCCCTTCCGTTTAGCGCGTCGTCTATCTGCAAGTGTGTCCCTCTTCAAACTTTCTATGAGATTTCTAACGCTCTCGCCATGGCTAAATGTACCAGTCAGGAATCTTGCCGCTCTTCTTTGGACCTTCTCAGTCTCTTGAATCAGACCCAACTGGTAAGGGTCCCATACGGACGAAGAATACTGTAAGACTGGACGAACTAACGTATTGTAAACAACGTCCTTTGATGAAGGACAGCATCGCTTCAGGACTCTACCAATAAACCGCAATCTAGAGTTCGCCTTGCCCGTTACTTGTTAGTCTGTTCATTCCATTTGAGATCATTTCGAATAGTCAAACCCAGATACTTGACTAATGTTACTGCTTCCAAAGACTGGGGATTTATTTTGTACTCGTACATTAATTGAGATTTTCGCCTTGTTATAAGCAGTAGGTTCCACTTACTAATTTTGAGAGATAACCACGCATTTATTTTCTGCAAATCCTCACTGATTTGTTCACAACTTTCGTGTGATACTACTTTACTGTAGACCACAGCATCATCGGCAAACAGTCTAATCCCGCTGTCAATACCATCAACCAGATCGTTTATGTAAATCGTAAAAGGCAGCGGACCAATCACGTTGCCCTGGGGCACACCTGAACTTACGCTTGTTTCTGTTGAAGTCACTCCATTGAGGACGACATACTGCCCTCTGTCTGTTAGAAAACCATCTATCCAACCGCATATGTCATCGCATAGACCGTAAGCGCGTCCTTTTTGTAGCAAGCGACAGTGCGAAACTGAGTCAAACGCCTTTCGAAAGTCGAGAAATATGGCATCAACCTGGGAGCCGGTATCTAGAGCCTGTTGTATATCATGCTCATGCTTGTGTCTCGCATGACCGCTGTCTCCTAAAACCATGCTGCTTTCTGCAGATGAGCTTCTCAGAGTATAGAAAGGTCATTATGTCTGAACACAAAATATGTTCCATCATTATACAACAAATCGATGTCAGCGAAATTGGCCGGTAATTATGTGCATCCGATTTTCTCCCCTTTTTATAGATTGCTATGACCTGGGCCTTCTTCCAATCCCGTGGATTTTTCCGCGCCGTTAAAGTTAAAACGTCCAGGGATGCTGTCTATTAGAATCATCCAGTAGCACGATAACGCCCCCCCCCCCCCCACATTGCCAATCGGAAGAAGGCTACGCTTCAGCGATTAGGTTGGGAAACACTGCAACATACTACGTACACCCTGGATCTATCACGTGCGATTTTCACATCCTTGACCACCTGAAGAAAGTCATGCGTGGACGAGGAAGGGCAAGAGTGAGTGGCGTTTTGGATCCATCAGCGGCCGTTCACGTTCTAGGAAGCGGGAACCGATCGTCTCGTCTCGCAGTGGAATGAACGTCTTTACGCGTGTGGTGATTACGTTTAAATGGAACCACTCCACGCTCCCATTGTGGTGAGGGTTCGGTTTTCATTTGACTGGCCCTTCTGGGTTTCTTAAAAAGCTATTTACCACTACTCTGATCTTTATCAAATCCTCATGTGTAGTAACTTAAGAACTTCGTATCGAACTCTGCTTCAAGCCGGCTTGTGTCTCAGTCATATGTTATTCGACACTTACTTTGAGTTTTCAAGGCCGTACGCCTGGTTGGTTAGGAAGGAGTTGAAGTTTGTGATGTCTGGAGATGGGTGTAATCCCGAAACGCGTAACATGTTCTAATAAGAGTCAATTGAACATCTCATGATTTTATTGCGATTGTACAGCTTTGGTTGCCAAGTATTAACGAACGAATTATATTGCGTTTGATTATGTCTAAAGCAGGGAGAGAGAGAGAGAGAGAGAGAGAGAGAGAGAGAGAGAGACAGAGAGAGAGAGAGAGAGAGAGAGAAAATAAATCTTAAGAAGTGACTGTACCTACTTATTATTTTCCAATGAAATTTCCATCTGGTGTGGTAAGTTACTGTTGCGGTAGAATTTCAAGGTAGTCTGTCTGGAGACAGTGATGGGTGTCTGGAGACAGTGATGGAAACTTCGATATTTTCCAATCACACTAGCTGAGATCTTTTCATTTTATTACCTGTTATACAGTACAGAGTGCAAACACATTTGCACTCCATGAAATACACCTATAAGGTGTGATTCACATACACGGATTGCGAGTAGGTACATGAGATCTGTTGTGACGGTAATGGTTTCAGTTTTGTCTTGGTACAGTTTATGTTAAAGCACTTTTTAATTACATGAAATACGTGAAATGGATTCGCAATCGCGGATAATGACAACGATGAGCTGTAGAATGGAATGACCACAATGAAAATCTGTGCCAGGCCGGGACTCGAACCCGGATTTCCCGCGAATCGTCAGCGGTCGCCTTACCATTTGGCTATCCGTGCAAGACTCAACGCCAGACCCAAACTTCCATATGTTGTGAACCAGGCGTCTAAGACCTGTTCTCGTACATCCATTATGTCTATTCCAGTACAGGTCAGACGTTGTAGTTGGGAGTCGCTTGCCCGGAATCGGCAGATAAAACTGGTATTGCAGTGCCTGTGTTATTCTGATTACTTTGCAAAATTCCTTTGGACATGCATAAAAGGGTACTGTTTCACGACATCAAAGCCAGTGGTCATACTGTCTTATGAACCGACAGGCATTCAGATTAACACGGGAAGCAGTATTCCTGTTAGGAGCGATATCATGACAAGTGGAGATAGTGCGCTTTACTATGCTTCGAGGTTTTTGGAAACATCCCTTGCCATTAACAGGAATATATTTCTTATATGTATATTAAAGGGGATCACTGCCGTCAGACGCAGCGGGACATTATGTGGAATCAGCGGCGACGAGCGAAAACGATGATGCCCAAGTGGGTGTTTTAGCTGCTGTCGCGGTTAATCTGAACATCAGCAGCAGACAAGTTGAGCGAGAATCGGGAATCTCAAAAACGTAACATAGAAGGGAGAACCGATAGAGGTACTCAAAGTACCCTTCGCCACACACCGTCAGGTGGCTTGCGGAGTATGGATGTAGACGTAGATGTAGAAATGGGTGCTGGACCCAGATTCGAAACCGGGTTCCCCTGCCTACCAGGTAGGTGCGGTAACCACTGCGCCATCCAGGACACAGAGTTACCGCAACTGCGCGGACTATCTCTGCACGCCTCACGGCCCATCCACACCCCCACCGAGCGCCACCTATCCCCAGTCCTGTCAATCTTACTGTTCGATAATTCGTGATTCCAACATGAAGTTCGACGTATTTGTGCGTCTGTACTGGAGAAACTGGATCCATTGTCCAGTAGCTATATCAGGTCTACATCAATGCGTGGCATCTGTCGCTTCAGACAAACAAAAACCACACATTCGTATATACACTGGAGAGAGAGAGAGAAAGAAACGGGTACACCTGCCTAATATCGTGTAGGACACCGGTGAACTCTCAGACGAATCGCAACACGACGTGGCGTGGACTCCACTAATGTCTGAAGTAGTGCTGGAGGGAAGTGACACCATGAATCCTGCACGGAATAGCCCAACTCCATTGGAATACACAATGGACACGAATGGATCCAGATGATGAGACACGTTGCTTACGTACGTGTCACCTGTCAGACTCGTATCTAGACAAATCAGGGGTCCCACATCACTCCAACTGCACACGCCCCATTCCTCTATAGAGCCTCCGCCAGCTTGATAGGTCTGACCCCACAGCTGAATGGTCAACGTGACGGGCTGCGTCCTGAGGGGCCCGGGTTCGATTCCCGGCTGGGTCGGGGATTTTCTCCGCTCAGGGACTGGGTGTTATCTTCACCATCATTTCATCCCCGTCCGGCGCGCAGGTCGCCCAATGTGGCTTCGAATGTAACAAGCCCTGCACCAAGGAGGAAGGACCAGCCCCGTAAGGGACCTCCTGACCAATGACGCGAAACTCTCATTTCAATTACCAGCTTGAACTGTCCCCTGCTGACATACTAGATCCGTGGATTCATGAGGTTGTCTCCATACTCGTACACGTCCATCCGCTCGATACAATCTGAAGCGAGACTCGTCCGACCGGGCAAGAAGTTTCCCGTCGTCAACAGTCCAGTTTCGATGTCGACGGGCCCAGTCGAGACGTAAAGCTTTGTGTCGTGCAGTCATCAAGGGTATACGAGTTGCCCTTCGTGCTCCGAAAGCCCATGTCGATGATGTTTCGTTGAATGCTTCGGACGCTGACACTTGTTGATGGGCCAGCACTGAAATCGGCAGCAGTTTGCGGAAGGGCTGGATTTCTGTCTCGCTGAACGATTCTCTTCAGTCGTCGTTGGTCCCGTTCTTGCAGCATCCTTTTCTTTTTCACCGGATTCCTGATATTCACGGTACACTCGTGAAATGATCGTACCAGGAAATCGCCATTTCATCACTACTTAGGAGATGCTGTGTCACATCGCTCGTGCTCCGACTATAATAACGCGTTGAAACTCACTTAAATCTCAATAAGCTGCCGTTGTAGCAGCAGTAACCGATCTAACAACTGCGTCAGACACTTGTTGTCTTATACAGAGTGGTCCATTGAGAGTGACTGGGCCAAATATCTCACCAAATAAGTAGCAAACGAAAAAACTACAGAGAACGAAATTCGTCTACCTTGAAGGGGGAAACCAGATGGCGCTATGGTTGGCCCACTAGATTGCGCTGCCATAGGTCAAACGAATATCAACTCCGCTTTTTTTTTTTAATAGGAACCCCCATTTTTATTATATATTCGTGTAGTTCGTAAAGACACATGAATGTTTTAGTTGGACAACTTTTTTCCCTTTGTGATAGATGACGCTGTAATAGTCACAAACGTGTAAGTACGTGGTATCACGTAACATTCAGTCAGTGCGGACGGTATTTGCTTCGTGATACATTACCCGTGTTAAAATGGACGGTGTACCATTTCCGGAAAAGGTCGATATCGTGTTGATGTATGACTATTGTGATCAAAATGCCAAACGGGTATCCTGGACATCATCCAAGTGTCCGGACCGTACGCCGGATAGTTACGTTATTCAAGGAAACAGGAAGTGTTCAGCTACAAGTGAAACGTCAACCACGACCTGCAACAAATGATGGTGCCCAAGCAGGTGTTTCAGCTGTTGTCGCGGCTAATCCGCATATCAGTAGCAGACAAATTGCGCGAGAATCGGGAATCTCAAAAACATCGGTGTTGAGAATGCTACATCAACATCGATTGCACCCGTACCATATTTCTATGCACCAGGAATTGCATGGCGACGACTTTGAACGTAGTGTACAGTTCTGCCACTGGGCACAAGAGAAATTATGAGACGATTGCAGATTTTTTTTCAGTCGTTCTATTCAGCGACGAAGCGTCATTGACCAACAGAGGTAACGTTAAACGGCATAGTATGCACTATTGGGCAACGGAAAGTCCACGATGGCTGCGACAAGTGGAATATGAGCGACCTTGGCGGGTTAATGTATGGTGCGGCATTATGGGAGGAAGGATAATGGGCTCCCATTTTATCGATGGCAATCTAAATGGTGCAATGTATGCTGATTTCTTACGTAATGTTCTACCGATGTTACTACAAGATGTTTCACTGAATGACAAAATGGCGATGTACGAGTACTTCCAACATGATGGATGTCCAGGACATAGCTCGCGTGCGGGTAAAGCGGTATTGAATAGCGTATTTCATGAAAGGTGGATTGGTCGAAGTACCATACCATGGACCTCACGTTCACCGGATATTTGCTATCGTGATCAACCGACAACGCCTGATAACATGCGTCAGCCCATTGTCAATGCATGTGCGAACATTACGGAAGGTGATCTACTCGCTGTTTAGAGGAATGTCTTTACACGTATTGCCAAATGCATTGAGGTTGATGGACATCATTTTGAGCATTTATTGCATTAATGTGGTATTTACAGGAAATCACGCTGTAACAGCATGCGTTCTTAGAAATGATAAGTTCACAAAAGTACATGTATCACATTGGAACAACCGAAATAAAATTTTCTAACGTTCCTACGTTCTGTATTTTAATTTAAAACACCTACATGTTACCAATTGTTCGTCTAAAATTGTGTGCCATATGTTTGTGACTATTACAGCGCCATCTATCACAAAGCGGAAAAAGTGGTCCAACTAAAACATTCATATTTCTTTACGTACTACACGAATATGTAATAAAAATGGGGGTTCCTATTTTAAAAAAACGCAGTTGATATCCGTTTGTCTTATGGAAGCGCCATGTAGCGAGCCAACCATAGCGCCATTTGGTTTCCCCCTTCAAGCTAGACGAGTTTCGTTCCTTGTAGTATTTTCGTTTGACGCTCATTTCGTGAGATATCTGGCCCGGTTACGCTGAATGGACCACCCTGTATGGGCATTGCCGGCTGCAGCGCCGTATTCTGCCTGTTTACATATCTCTGTATTTTAATACGCGTGCCTCTTTGGTGATTCAGTGTATATATTTTCTTGTACGTAACATCTGCGAGTCTCTCTACTGTATTAGAGTGCTGCGCCGTCTGCTCTCGCACGCGGGCTGTGATTAGCACACGCTGCGTTTATAGCCGCTCTGCGGACACGGAGCTCTCACACAACTGCACCAGACTTCGTCTCGTTAACGACTCCTGCCGCAGGTTTAAGACACTCCGTCCTCCGCTGTTTCCGTTTCAATTTACAACGCGGGAGAGCAGTTGCGAGGGTCAGGCGGAGGTGCGACAGGGGGTTGAGTTTCCGGGGACGGTTGTTGCCGGGGTGGTAATCCCTGCTAATCCCGGAGCGGCCCAGATTAGTATGCGAGCTCTGGCCACCCCCGCATCGCGCCACAACCCCGGCTCCGTCGTGCTTCACCCCCTCCCCTTCCCTGGCTGCGCACCCGAAACCTACCGCCGTCCCCGAGGGGGTTGTCAGCTCTCTAATAAGATAGGGGAATTCAAAAGCGAGTCCTTGCCGCGTCCGATATGATTACTATGTAAATCCATTGAAATCCGGCAGAGCTACTAACACGGGGCTAGAGTCGAGGTGGCAGAGAGGTGGAGGGGAGGGGTGAGGCTACGAAGGGGGGAGGGGTGGGGAGAAGGGGTGGTCGTCTATGTTGGACTGAAACAGACATAGAAATGCACCGTGCCGGAGCTAGACAACGTCCGTGTCATCAGTTTCTGCGATATACGTTAAACTCCAGGAACAGTTGAAAGCCTGCCACTACTGTTTACTTCCACCAGTGATCATACAATGCAGGCTTTCACGGCCGGCGTTGTCTTCAGTTGAAACTTCCGGGCTGAGAGGCAAGAACTGCAAAAGGCGCCCGACATCCCCTAGCAACACTTGCGTATACAAAATTCCATGCAGTTGTGGACAAGTATATATTGGAACAACGAAAAGAAGTGTAAACACCCGCGTGGCCGAACATAAAAGAAATTCAAAATTGTTGAGGCTTTCGTGGCCACTTGTTGACAAACTGCCTATTGGCTTCTGTCTTGGGTTCTTCGGCGGTCGTTCATCTAATGATTTTTCTGACGTTTCGCGAGCACGAGTGGCTGGCATTGTCAAAGCTTCACCCTCCATTGCCGGTGCCAGTTCACCACCGGCAATGGAGAGTGAAGCTTTGACAATGCCAGCTACAAGTGCTGGCGAAACGCCAGAAAAATCATTAGATGAACGTCAGCCGAAGAATCCGAGACAGAAGCCAATAGGCAGTTTGTCGATGAAAGAAATTGTCGCTTAGGAGACATCGAAAAATCGGTCGTAGTTGAGCGTGTTTTTCGAGATGGGAACCACGAAATTAAATTTAATGAGACAAGCGTTCTAGCACGAACGTCCCATTATCATGCGGGCATGTATAGGGAAGCAATAGAGATTCACAAACACCATAACAATTTTAATAGAAAAGAGGAAGTTTTAAAGTTAGACAAAATATGGATGTCGACGATGCGCCAGCAGAATGACAACAGATTACTCTTAATCGAGAATGATGACGCCTTCCAATGATAGGCATACCGTCGGCATCACATGACGAATCGTGGTGCCTTCCATGCTCTCTATAAATGCCAGAGTACCCGGAGCTTCAGTGGCAGTAGCCGGACGACCTCAGAAGATTTCTCCCTCAGATGGAGACGAAACGTCAGGTGGAAATTTTATACATCGAACACGGCCTCACAGCCCGGAAGTTTCAACTGAAGAGTTCCACCAGTGAGTTCATAAGAGACCATGACACCAATTTGAATCCCCCAAACATTATCCTTTTTTAGAGTTCCATAACTCAAACGTTAAAAACAGACCCTTATACTATCACTTTGTTGTCCGTCTCTCTCTCTCTCTCTCTCTCTCTCTCTCTCTCTCTCTCTCTCTCTCTCTCTCTCTGTCCGTCCATTAAGATCCCTTTCTCCGAGGAACAGGTACATGAGGGGTGGGGAGAATGAGTACTGTCCCTATTTTGGACTGAGCCACAAGTAGAAATACACCATATCACGGCTAGACAACTTACGTGTCATTAGTGGCTGCGAGAGGTGGCAGCTGAAAGCCCGCCACTACTTTTCCCTTTCGAGTTCATATCAGACTGTGACCCCAAATTTTATGTCCCAATACTTTATCCTTTCTAAAGGTTTCGTTTCTCAGTCGGCAGAAAGGGAACCGTTATAGCATCACTTCACTGTTCGTCTGTCCGTCAGTCTATCCGACACCAACAAAAATCGGAGAACAACGATATGTTCGTAGAATGATATTTTCACTCTGCAGCGGAGTGTGCGCTGATATGAAACTTCCTGGCAGATTAAAACCGTTTGTTGGACCGAGGCTCGAACTCGGGACCTTTGCCTTTCGCGGGCAAGTGCTCTACCAGGTAGGAGACGAGGTATTGGCGGAATTAAAGCTGTGAGGACGGGGCGTGAGTCGTGCTTGGGTAGATCAGTTGGTAGAGCACTTGCTCGCGAAGGCAAAGGTCTCGTGTTCGAGTCTCGGTCCGGCACACAGTTTTAATCTGCCAGGAAGTTTCAACGATATTTTCGTGTTTGTTGGCCCATTAACATCTGGCCCGTCGTGGGCACAAGTCATTTCTTGTAAGCATTGTGAAGGGTAACGAGAAAGGTTCCCTGTATGTGAACATAAACAAGAGGAAAGAATACCTCAGTCCGTCGAAAAACGCAGTGCGAAGGAAGAAGGCGCACGCCCTCAAAAAATCGTGTTGTACAACTGGTGAAAGCAAAGTGGTGTACTTCACTACGAATTACCGACAAGAAACGGAACAGTAAAAGCTGCTGCGTATATTGAATTGCTAAGACGAGTCGCTGTTGCTACTGAAAACGGAACACATGTTAAACTAAATTTTTGCACCTTACCGAACAAAAACAAATGGTGCACAATGGTTGTGTGATCGCACCCCGACTGCCAATTGCAACGTTGTTCTGTGAAGATTAAAATAAACCAAATGGTTTAGACTGTTTTCGTCAGAAGAGGAGGTCTTCAAGAACGTGGTCCAACTCCAATTCTCCTTCTCGAAAACGAGGAAGCCATTTCCGTGCCGTCTTGTCAGCAAATGTTTCCCTACCGTACGCGCCAAAAAAATTTTCTCGTGGTTTCTGCAGCACTAGATCCCCCGTTAAAACAGAGATGGGGCCCCTCCACGCCCGCACCAACGTGGTGACCAAACCAGAAGTTCTACTGTCACCTCCGTGAACATGTTAGTTATCTTCTGTAATAGGTGGAGCACAGGATGCTGGGCTGTGATGTTGTCCGTGCGTCTGGGTAAGACTACGCATTAACACGGTCCATCAGGTGATAGATAGTGGACGAAACGCGAATGAGGGTAGCACTTTGAAGAGCAGAGGGTAAAAATTCCAAGGTTCGTGGCGTGGGAAAGAAACCTCTGCGACAGTGGGATGGTTAATAAGAGCAGTAGTGGCTTACTAGCTGCGACAGTTCATGCAAGGTTGGGTTTGTTAGTATGGGTATCATGCATCATTACCGTGGCAAGCGATGGCGATGTATCCGAGTTTGCTGCAGACGCTGCATTCCTGGAACAATCAGGATCGTTATACAGTAGTGGGAGATCGCCCATAGATCATCTTACTGTGTGTGTGTGGGGGGGGGGGGGGGGGTGTGGAGCTTGTCTGCATGTAGTGTACGGTACGCTCCCCTGTTAGACTCGAAGAGTATAATGTGTCGAAAGTGTTCATTTCTGCCTAACTGACGCTCCATAATGAGTGGCCTGCAAACGGCCGAAACGACCTGTTAACGACATATAAAATCCCGTTCGCAACAATCAGACTCCAAACTGAAGAAAAACAATTTAATGAGGCTCACTTGCGATTACTGATGGAGCTCGGATGAGCTGTGAGTAGGCATGTGCTTTCAAAGTTTGATTTCACAGCCACATGAAAAATCAAATTACAATTAAATCAATACCACGAGTTGCTGACGGGTGTTGATATACATCAAAGGGGACAGTTGAAACTGTGTGCCCCGACCGGGACTCGAACCCCAGTACCTACTGCAACCTACATCCTTCTGAATCTGCTTAGTGTATTCATCTCTTGGTCTCCCTCTACGATTTTTACCCTCCACGCTGCCCTCCAATACTAAATTGCCGATCTCTTGATGCCTCAGGACATGTCCTACAAACCGATCCCTGCTTCTAGTCAAGTTGGGCCACAAATTTCTCTTCTCCCGAATTCCATTCAATACCTCCTCATTAGTTATGTCATCTACCCATCTAATCTTCAGCATTCTTCTGTAGCACCACATTTCGAAAGCTTCTATTCTCTTCTTGTCCAAACTAGTTATCGTCCAAGTTTCACTTCCATACATGGCTACACTCCACACAAATACTTTCAGAAACGACTTCCTGACACTTAAATCAATACTCGATGTTAACAAATTTCTCTTCTTCAGAAACGCTTTCCTTGCCATTGCCAGTCTACATTTTATATCCTCTGTACTTCGACCATCATCAGTTATTTTGCTCCCCAAATAGCAAAACTCCTTTACTACTTTAAGTGTCTCATTTCCTAATCTAATTCCCTCAGCATCACCCGACTTAATTAGACTACTTTCCATTATCCTTGTTTTGCTTTTGTTGATGTTCATCTTATATCCTCCTTTCAAGACACTGTCCATTCCATGCAACTGCTCTTCCAAGTCCTTTGCTGTCTCTGACAGAATTACAATGTCATCGGCGAGATAATGCTTCCAAAATAAAATCCAAATGGGTCAGTAGCAAATAATTGAAGCGTACGTTTACTGAGCAAACCCCAACGAATAAAAGCGGTGACAAATATAAATATTAAAATCAACGAATAAATTCACACTTTTACGCTCAGTGTAAATAAAAACAGAGAGACAAAGAAAACTGCACAATACAATATATTCAATACACAAGAAGTTCAGCTGTAGATAAGGGGGCGCACAACCCTGTTGAATTATACTCCGTCAGACAATACAACTACAATTACCATAAGGCCTGACATGATGATCCGAACACTATGACAATTGGCCACTGCGCGGTTGGACGGCGCCTGGTGGCACTGAGGGAGGTTGATTCGGTAAGAGAAGTACGTGCTCATAATGTTTTCGCTTATCAGTGTATGTCAAACGTTATATTACCCAGATGCTTATGGATCATCAAGGCAAACACAATTTGGTTCAATGACTACTATTACATAAATCAGTAGTTTAAGTTAAACTTTGAACTGAAAATCAGGTATGATCGGTTAGTTATATAACCATTTTACGACATTACGAATTAACACAGTCAAGTTCGTAAGGCACTTTATTTTACAGGTCCCTCTTGATCACATAAAATTTCACATTTCACTATGACCGGTTTCTGCTACTACCATCTTCACATCATAAAATATTCTGATGTATCAACGTCAAACTAAACATGTAGGTACATAGTAAGCTCGCGAGGGTCCTACATGGTATTAGGCAGGCGTACAACTTTCTTTGGCTCTTCAGTGTATAACACAACGGAAACTGATGGACGCGTCTAACTGAAAGTTATGTGACATACTAAGGTCTATAGTCCCTTGGCGGTGTAATAAATAGAAGCTTCTAAGTCAATTTAACTAAGAGATATTGGCGTTTGCGACACGTATTTTGAAACTTGAAAACTCACTATTGACATACAATAATGAAATTTGGCATGGATTAAGGTTTCACAGTACAATAGAATAAAAAAGGATCATAAAATTCTTAATTAGTAATCATAGCATACTAAAAATAATATTTTGTCGTTTGTTATCAGATTTCAAACTTGAGACTGAAACGATCTCGAAAGCCTTGGCATCCCTGGCGTCGGTAACTAGCGAGTATCAGTGTCAACAAGAGGTAAAAATCATTGTAATTCTCAGTTTCTGCAATGGATGGACTGTCTTTCTACATAATTAAGTTTATACGGAATCCTCGAAGCGTGAGTTGAGTCCTACTCGCATTGGACTAGTTTTTGTAGACTGAAACCACCACAGGCCTTTTCTTCTACTTCAGAATCTGATTTTGCAGCAGCTTTTTGCTGGTGTGGCCACCATCCGCAGCAAACACATAAATGTTTTGTAAATAAAAACTCCGTATTCCCTGCATTGTATTTTGTTTGCTCCTGACGCGTGCGGGTTTTTACTTTAAAGCATCTTCAGTGGAATCTGGAATGGTACAATTTTGTTTTTTGTACGACAGTTACAGATTATGAAACGGTTCAAGTCTTGTTTTTTTGTGCATAAACAAGTAATTACTTACACTTATTTGAGTTTTTGGCTGGCGTTTGCGTTTCCTCTCACCTGGTCACATACTGGAGGACGCACCATAACTTCGGTTGTGAAACATAAGCAAGTTTTCGTGATATAAACTTTTTTCTTCACAATTTTCATGTTCTTTGCGATAATTGCTACTCGTATGGAACACTACTTTTTCCGTCGCTAGTTGTAGATATTTTACCGAAAATTTTTATTTAACGCGTAACTGCTGTGTGTTCACTTCATGTGTCTTCATGTTTGGATTGTTCACTTGCATTTTGCCACCCAACATAACGAAGTATACGCTGAAAACTAAAGTCTGCTTATTTCTGTTCCTTTTCTATCTGTGTGTGTGTGTGTGTGTGTGTGTGTGTGTGTGTGTGTGTGTGCAAAAGAGAGTGTGTACGTGTGATTCCTTTTGTGGATGGGTGGGGTGGGTGTGTCGGTTGTTAATCCAGGGTGAGTTGTAGAGAGCAGAATATGAATGTAATATCTGCGAAACAGTGATTGAAATACGAGTATATGGTGTTCAGATGGTTTGGTATTCTTATGACAATAAGGCTCTGTTGAAGTGTTACTGCCGGCCGGAGTGGCCGAGCGGTTCTGGGCGCTACAGTATGGAACCGTGCTGCTGCTACGGTCGCAGGTTCGAATCCTGCCTCGTGCATGGATGTGTGTGATGTCCTTAGGTTAGCTAGGTTTAAGTAGTTCTAAGTTCTAGGGGACTGATGACCTCAGCAGTTAAGTCCCATAGTGCTCAGAGCCATTTGAACCATTCTGAAGTGTTACTTTATTATTTTGTCTACTAACGTTAACAGTGAGTTGCTTGTTATGTGTATTTCAGTATTCAACAGGGTTATCTTTTCTGTTTTCGTTTTTTATTTATGTTGTAATTTTAGGTTATTGTTGATTATAATTATTTTGTGTCTTCTTCTATGGAGGTTGGCTTGTGATTGTGATACAAATCAATTAGCATGAACAACATGAACATTGGGAAGAAAAACGTTAGTAACATAAAACTGTGCCAATTTTTCATAAACGAAGTTACAGTGAGACCTCCAGCATGTGACCAGAAAAGAGGAATCACAGAAGCCAGTTAAAGACCGTAAGAAATGTCTTGTTTATATGAAAAAAAGCAAGACGTCAACTGTTTTATAATCTACTAATATCGCAGACCAAAACTAAACTCCATTATGTCGGGTGTTCGAGGAGGCCTGGTGGATCGGTACGAACAATTCGGAAACACCTGAAGATGCCTTAAAGTAAAAGGGAAAAGTGTCTAGAACAAACAAAACATATAAAAAAACGGCTGTTTTTACGTAATTACAAAGGGAATATATTTGATTTTGCAGGTTGCAGTAGAGTGGTACTTTCCGGAATGCATGGTGAGTGGCAGACATAGGGTGACAAAGATTGGCGGGGGGGGGGGGGGGGGGGGTGGAGGAGTGGGTGGTCGGTGTAGAGGGAAGCGGGTGCTGACGACCAAGTTTGACATCGCGCCACGGCCAGAGAGTATGGGGTGGGTCCCTTAGCCACAGCATCGGCGTCGCGTCGCTACAACTTGGCGCTCCCGGGCGTGGGGTCGCTGTTAGAATTTCAGATGAGCCACAGAAGGGTGAGGGGGTGGGGGAGGAGGTTGCCGTGGTCCTAATGGAAGCGCGACGGGCTGGACTGCAGTGCTGCCGTGTCTCGGTAGCCGCACCTCTGCTGGAAACTGGACTACAGTCCAGTCCGTTTCTCTGTTGTTTTCCGCGACCTCACGTCACTCCGAGATCAGCGATGTGCGGTGAGAGATGTAACGCGGCTTCCTTTGGACGAAAAATAAAGAATATAAAATTAGTACCCCAAACCCCAAAGTCTCAAAAATCAAGTTCATAAAAAAAAGTCCCTTTTGGAATAATGTTGCTTGAATAGTAGCACGTAGACAGAAAAGAAATTCAGGACCAAGTAGCTTAGTGTTTTGAAAAAGAAAGAAATAAAAAACATAGAATCCCATTAGTTTAAAAATACACAACTGGCCATTAAAATTGCTGCACCACGAAGATGACGTGCTACAGGCGCGAAATTTAACCGACAGGAAGAAGATGCAATGATATGAAAATGATTAGCTTTTCAGAGCATTCACACAAGGTTCGCACCGATGACGACACCTCAACGTGCTGACATGAGGAAAGATTCCAACCGATTTCTCATACACAAACAGCAGTTGACCGGCGTTGCCTGGTGAAACGTTGTTGTGACGCCTCGTGTAAGCAGGAGAAATGTATACGATCACGTTCCCGACTTTGATAAAGGTCGGACTGTAGCCCAACGCGATTGCGATTTATCGCATCCCGACACTGCTGCTCGCGTTGGTCGGATTCCAATGCCTGTTAGCAGAATATCGAATCAGTGGGTTCAGGAGGGTAGTACGGAACGCCGTGCTGGATCCCAACGGCCTCGTATCACCAGCTGTCGAGATGACAGGCATCTTATCCGCATGGCTGTAAAAGACCGTGCAGCCACGTCTCGATCCCTGAGTCAACAGATGGGGACGTTTGCAAGACAACAACCATCTGCACGAACAGTTCGACGACGTTTGCAGCAGCATGGACTATCGGCTCGGAGGCCATGGCTGCGGTTACCCTTGACGCTACATCACAGAGAGGTGCGCCTGCAATGGTGTACTCAACGACGAACCTGGGTCCACGGATGGCAAAACGTCGTTTTTTCGGATGAATCCAGGTTCTGTTTACAGCATCACGATGGTCACATCCGTGTTTGGCGACATCGCGGTGAACGCACATTGGAAGCGTGTATTCGTCATCGCCATACTGGCGTATGACCCGGCGTGATGGTATGGGGTGCCATTGGTTACACGTGTCGGTCACCTCTGACCGCACTTTGAACAGTGGACGTTACATTTCAGATGTGTTACGACCCGTGGCTCTAGCCTTCATTCGATCCCTGCAAAACCCTACATTTAAGCACGATAACACACGACCGCATGTTGCTGGTCCTGTACGGGCCTTTCTGGATACAGAAAATGTTCGATTGCTGCCCTGGCCAGCACATTCTCCAGATTTCTCACCAACTGAAAACGTCTGGTCAATGGTGGCCGAGCAACTGGCACGTCACAATACGCCATTCACTACTCTTGATGAACTGTGGTATCGTGTTGAAGCTGCATGGTCAGCTGTACCTGTACACGCCATCCAAGCTCTGTTTGACTCAATGCCTAGGCGTATCAAGGCCGTTATTACGGCCAGAGGTGGTTGTTGTGGGTACTGATTTCTCAGGATCTATGCACCCGAATTGCGTGAAAATGTAATCACATTTCAGTTCTAGCATAATATATTTGTCCAATGAATACCCGTTTATCATTTGCATTTCTGCTTGGTATAGCAATTCTAATGGCCAGTAGTGTAACTGCATCCCACTTAAACTACGCCACCGGCGAGAAGGGGTTCGTTGGCCTAGGGAGCATGTTGTTGAGGTCAGCAACATTTGGAATGTAACGTTCACCGACGAATACAGCTTCACCGACGAATCCAGCTTCACTGTCTCAAGTGATTCTGGCCAGCCGTTTGCGTGGAGAGAGAGAGGAGCACGTTACGCACCACAGAATGTTCATGAACGTCGGTGCTATGGCCTAGGCGTTTGGTGTGGATAGGCATTATGCACAATGGCCGAACGCCGCTCCATATCATAGTACAAGGTACCAAAATGGTTCAAATGGCTCCAAGCACTATGGGATTTAAAATTGAGGTCATCAGTCCCTTAGAACTACTCAAACCTAACTAACCTAAGAACATCACACACATCCATGCCTGAGGCAGCATTCGAACCTGCGACCAAAGCAGCCGCGTGGTTCCGGAGTGAAGCGCCTAGAACCGCTCAGCCACAGCGGCCTGCTGCGAGGTACCGTTACAGCACTGCTGGGAAATTATTCGGGTGATGTCCATCTGTTGAAGGGTATGGTAGGTCCTGAATTCATGTTTATGGACGACAAGGCCCCCTCTCCCCATACGACCGTTGAGATGTTGAACTGACTCGAAAGTGAAGACATTGAATGTATGGAATGGCCTGCATACTCCCCGGACCTAAACCCTATAGCGCATGCCTGGGAATCTCTTGGCAGAAGTCTTTCTCAACGAACACCCCCTCCTTGAACTGAGCAACAAGTGAAAACCGCCTTGAGAGAGGAGTGTGGTAATAAGGACCTGGGTAGCCAGCATAATACGTGCAATACGTGCTTTATTACTCAACAAGAGCATACCTTAGTGAGGGTCTGATATCGATCTCTATATTGAGAGTCTGACCCGTGACAAACATGATAGTTACATATGTCTCTTATCCTGCTTTCCCAGGTGGTGAAATCTGTACCATTTTCTCTTATCAATATACCATACCACCTCTGTTACGTATGTACTGTGTTTAATGTCATCCATTATTGTACGAGATTATTCGTGTCCAGCAATGTCTCTGTTCCTCATCAACTGCCAAGCAATGTATACTCATGCTCAAAAATCAAGAATAATTGCAGAATGTGGTGCCACACAACGTGGCATTACACAAAACTGGCGCTAATAGCATAGGCGCATAGGGAATACACACGACACATTTGTAAGGCCACGGTATTGGTGATGAGAAAACCGTCCCGAAACACATGTGCTACATAACGCCACTGTTTTCTGCGCATGTACCTCGACATCAATATGGGATATGATCACCATGCTCACATACACAGGCCGCACAACGGGTTGGCATACTCTGGATCAAGTGTTCGAGCAGCTGCTGGGGTATAGTCTCCCATTCTTGCACCAGTACCTGTCGGAGCTCCTGAAGTGTCCTACGAGTATGAAGACGTGCAGCTATATGTCAACCGACAGCATCCCAGATGTGCTCGATGGGGTTTAGGTCTGGAGAACAGGCAGGCAACTCCATTCGCCTGATATCTCCTGTTTCGAGGTACTCCTCTACGATGGCAGCTCGGTGGGGCCGTGCATTATCATCCAATCCATCAGGAGGAAGGTGAGGCCCACTACAGCCTTGAAAAGGCTGACATACTGACACAAAATAACACCCCGATACACCTGACCTGTTGCAGTTCCTCTGTCAAAGACATGCAGGGATGTACGTGCACCAATCATAATCCCACCCCACAGTATCAGACCACGACCTCCATACAGGTCCCTTTCTAGGACATTCAGGGGTTGGTATCTGGTTCCTGATTCAAGCCAGATGCAAACCCGGCGAGAAGCTTCGTTCAGACTATACGTGACCTCGTCTGTGAACATAACCTGGGACCACTGTTCCAGTGACTATGTACTGTGTTTTTGACACCAGGCTTTACGGACTGTCCTGTGACCAGGGGTCAGTGGAATGCCCCTTGCAGGTCTCCCGGCGAATAAACCATGTCTCTTCAGTCGTCTGTAGACAACTATTCCAGTGACTGGGGTAAGGTACCGAGCATGGCTACCCGCAGTACTCCGTGTCCGTCTGCGGGCACTGATGGTAAGATATCGGTCTTCTTGTGGTGTTGTACACTGTGAACGTCCCGTACTATAGCGCCTGGACACGTTTCCTGTCTGCTGGAATCGTTGCCATAATCTTGAGATCACACTTTGGGGCTCACGGAGGGCCCGTGGTACGACCTGCTGTGTTTGACCAGCCTCCAGTCGCCCTAGTATTCTACCCCTCATAACATCAAAATGTGTTCTTTGAGCCATTTTCTACGCACGGTCACCATTAGCACGTCTGAAAACGTCTGCACACTTACTCGCTGCACCGTACTCTGACATGCTCCAACACACCTCTGCGTATGTGGACTGCTGCCATCGCCACCGTGCGACGACCGCAGGTCAAATGCACCTCATGGTCATACCCCGAGGTGATTTAAACCCGCAAATCGCCCACCATAGCGTTTTTCACCATGCATCAGCATTATCCTTAATTCATGAGCATGAGTGTATAATACTGATTAATTTCAATTATTTGGTAACGAAAGACGGCTTACGCAGACGTCTTTCAATACCTCACCGATTCGGTTGCTCCTACGGCCATTTTATTTTTTTATTTTATTTTTTTTTTTACACCTAGTACATTTATCGGTAGCTTGTGCAAAGCTAACCACATGTGACAGTCTTAATTTTCTCCTCTCTGGCAAACTACGCACAGGACCACGAATGTAGCCGAGTACCTTCGCAGTGCAGCACAAGAGCAGGATAAGGAAAAAGACGGAGTGGGTATTGGGGGCCCAGAGGGGCAGACAGCCAGTGAGTGAGCGAGCGGGCTGCGGCGGCGGTCGGCTCCAGCAGATGCGGCCAATCTGCGCCAACTCAATTAGGACGCAGCCGCCGTCACGGCGCGTTATCCGCGAGGCCTCCAACCGGCATAATTAGGAGGAAAACTTGTGCCTCTGCTCGCGGGGGTTTTATCTCCGTCCGTCCGTCCGAGCCACTAGCTAATCACCGCTGCTGGGAGAATCGACTACGTACCACATCCCATTGCGCATAAACGGGTCATGGAAGTCAGGTAGGTTCCCTAGTTCCGAAAAGTATTTCACTCAGTACCACATTAGCGCTTATTAACGAAAATAGTGCCATACAGAACATAACCCGGGCAGAACAGAAAAAAAAATTCCCAGGTGCGCCGTACCCAAGTATGGCGAAGTAACTCAAATTTCGTTGGAGAGAATGTGGAGAGTTGGGGAAGTATGATGGTCAGGTACAAGAGTAAGAGAGGAAACTATAGGATGATTACCGATATTATCCGAAGTCGCTGCATACAAAATTTCCTCTGCGTCACTCCGTTCTTGTAAATGAGCTCGTTAACTATACTACTAAGGTAGTAAGAGAATCAGATTTATTTGCATGCACATTTCCCATACTTTCGCTAATTCTCTACATTAATTTCACCTTTCATATTCCTTTGTATTTCACGTTTCGCACTCACTCCGTCTTCAGGCCACGAGTGGCCTACCGGGACCATCCGACCGTCCTGTCATCATCATAGGAGGATGCGGATAGGAGGGGCGTGGGGTCAGCATACCGCTCTCCCGGTCGTTATGATGGTATTCTTGACCGAAGCCGCTACTATTCGGTCGAGTAGCTCCTCAATTGGCATCACGAGGCTGAGTGCACCCCGAAAAATGGCAACCAAGTGCCGACCACGCCCGACAGCGCTTAACTTCGGTGATCTGACGGGATCCGGTGTATTCACTGCGGCAAGGCCGTTGCCATTTAACGTATCGCAACTCCCATAAATTCTGTCTATGCTACATTGCAACGACTCATCGTCTACTTGAGAGTGCACACTCACTGGAAATAAGGCTTCGTTATTGTTCTTTCTTACCTGTCGTCCCACACAGGCAGCCTAGGGTGGAGGGGGGGGGGGGGGGACAGGGCTGTCAGTACGTAAAATTCTGCCAAACGGATTTAAAAGTTTATTTAAATATAATGATTTTTTAAAATGAGGTTTTTATACAAAATAAATTACAGGGTAAGTTGCATTGTTTGAAAAATAAAAGGTCTATTTGTTGATTGCTTAAAATATTTACACAGAGAAGAAAGAAGTGTTTAGTTTATGTAGACAACCAGTGATAAGGGTATGATGGAATTGATAGGTTTTTGGGTCGGGAGTAGTTTGTGTTTTATGTGGGTGGATGCTTGGTTGAAGGATTTGGGAGGGTGATGAGGCTGGATGCTCGGTTGAGGAGTTTCAGATGGCAATCAGGTTGGATGTTCAGTTGAGTGATTATGGATGGTGATGGGGTTGGATGTTCGTTTGAGGGACTTGGGAAGTTGATGAGGTTGGATGTTCAGTTGAGGGATTTTGGGGGGCGATGAGGTCGGATGTTTGGTTGATGCATTTTGGAGGGTGATAAGGGCAGAAGTTGCTAACAAAGCGTTAGAATGTGAGTTGAGGGAGTTGTGGGTACGAGAGCTATGATAAGGCTATGAGGGCCAAGTTCTGCTATACTTGGTAGGACAGGTATCTATCAGGGCAGACTTCACTCTCCACTTTCCCTCCAACGAAATTTGAATCAATTCGCTATATCCAGGTATGGCGAAGTGATCTAAATTCTGTTGGAGAGAATGTGGAGAGTATGTAAGTTAGTGGTGAGGGATTGTAATGGAATGGTGGGATAGAAGAGCAATAGAGGAAACCATAGAGTGATCAGCGTCGAGTTTGCTGGTACTGTAGGATATTCGTGGGTGTTGAGTATGGAAGACAACAGAAAACAAAGCAAAGCAAAGCTCCTCGTTCTTTGTCCAATAGGTACCGACCCACCGCTATGTAATCTTCTGACAATGGCGACATGGGAAACGGTATGGATGGGCGTGAAGTCAGCACACCACACTTGCCATCCTTAGCCGTTTTCGTGATTTGGAGCCACTGGTTCTCAATCAGGTAGCTGCTCGATTGGGCTCACGACGCTGTGTGCATTTGGTACCAGTCCTCGCACCAGGAAAAAAAATCCCTGTCAAGACTGGGAATCGAATTCGGAACTTCCGCATTGCACCCCGATACGCTCACCACCGGACGTAATAGTAGGGAAGGATGTGGTATCTTAAAAGTTCAGGCAGGCCGTTGTGGCCGAGCGGTTCTAGGCACTTCAGTCTGCAACCGCACGACCGCTACAGCCGCAGGTTCGAATCCTGCCTCGGGCATGGATTGTGTGATATTCTTAGGTTAGTTGGGTTTAGGTAGTTCTAAGTTCTAGGGGACTGATGACCTCAGATGTTAAGTCCATTTTTTAAAAGTTGATAGAGGACTCGTGTGCGAAAGGCTAAGTGAATCTGAAATACCAAGTGTAGGGCGTGGTGTTCTAGGATCAGTAGGGACTGACCGAATTTTGGAGGACCAGAAATTCACACTACACTTGCACAGCAGAGGATGGGTTGGTACACAGCCCATCGACTGCCTCGCAGGTTACAAAGAACGTAGCCTCGGCAAATAGGGCACAGCTACACTGATGAGCCAAAACGTTATGACCACTGCCCACTGCAAGGTTGTATGATGCCTGGTGGTGCTGAGGGCACATAACACGGTAAGGGAAATCATTCTAGCGACCATAAGTGGCGGAATTTCACCGATTGAAGCGACTTTGACGAAAGCCAGATGGTTGTGACCCAATATCAGGGAGCGAGCATCTCGGAAACAGCGAAGCTGGTTGACTGTTGACTTGTTACCATCGTGAGCTTCCATCGAGAGTGGTTAAATAATGCTGAAACCACAACTAGGCGACAAGAAGTTGGCCGTCCATACCTCACCACAGAACATAGGGGTCAGAGGTTTGCCCGCGCTCTAAAGCTGGATAGACGGCGATCTGTGGCATACCTGACCACAGAGTACAGAGCTGGCACAGGAGCAAGTGTTTTGGAGCACACTGTTCAACATACAGTGTTCAACATGCTATCCTGCAGCAGAGGACCCCTACATGTTCTCAGTGGGCACTGGATCATCGAGATTGGACCGCGGATCAATGGAATCGTGTAGCCTGGTCGGACGAATCCCGTTCGTTATCAAACTAGGTCGTTGGTCGTGTCCAGACACGTCGGCATCCAGGCGAACGGGTGCTTGAAACAGGCAGCGCGCCTCTACGCAGGCCAATGGGTGCAGCACTATGTTACGGGAGACTGCAGTAGTAAGCAAAGGCACCGTGACAGCTGTTGACTTCGTGAACGTCACTAGGGAACACCTGTGACCCCTCGTGCTTGATGTCTTCGTCAACAGTTAAGACATCTTCCAGCAGGATAACTGTCGCTGTCACAAGGCCAGTATCATGCTGCAACGGTTTGAGGAGCACGATAGTGAACTCTCGTTGATGTCTTAGCCATCAAATTCGACTTATCTGAATCCGACGAAACCCAACTGGGACGCTATTGGGCGACAACTCCACGCCCACAAATCAACCGTCAGTCAGTTACGGGAAGTGTGTGATCTGTGCGTAGGTATCTGCTGCCACAAACCGCTGGACACCTATCAAGTACTTGTCGAATCCATGGCAAGCGGAATCGCTGTTGATTTCCCTTCCAACAGTGGACCAACATGCTGTTAAGTACACTCATGCTCATAAATTAAGGATAATTGCAGAATGTGGTGCCACACAACGTGGCACTACACAAAACTGCATAGGCACATAGAGAACACACACGACACAGATCTGTAAGTGCACGGTATTGGTGATAAGTTGAGAAACCATCCAGAAACACATGTGCTATAAAACGCCACTGCTTCCTGCGCATGTACCCCGACATCAATGTGGGATATGATCACAATGCACACGTACACAGGCCGCACAACAGGTTGGCATACTCTGGATCAGGTGACCAAGCAGCTGCTGGGGTATAGCCTCCCATTCTTCCACCAGTGCCTATCGGAGCTCCTGAGTGTCGTAGGGGTTTGAAGACGTGCAGCGATATGTCGATCGATGGTCGATGGGGAGGTCTGGAGAACAGGCAGGCCTGATATCAAATGGTTCAAATGGCTCTGAGCACCATGGGACTCAACTGCTGAGGTCATTAGTCCCCTAGAACTTAGAACTAGTTAAACCTAACGACATCACAAACATCCATGCCCGAGGCAGGATTCCAACCTGCGACCGTAGCGGTCTTGCGGTTCCAGACTGCAGCGCCTTTAACCGCACGGCCTGATATCTTCTGTTTCAAGATTCTCCTCCACGATGGCAGCTCAGTGGGGCCGTGTGTTATTATCCATCAGGAGGAAAGTGGGACCCACTGCACCCCTGAAAAGGCGGACATACAGGTGCAAAATGACGTCCCGATACACCTGACCTGTTACAGTTTCTCTGTCAAAGACATGCAGAGGTGTACGTGCGCCAATCATTACCCAACCCCAGACCATCAAACCACGACCTCCATACAGGTCCCTTTCTAGGACGTTAAGGGGTTGGTATCTGGTTCCTGGTTCACGCCAGATCAACACCCGGCGAGAATCACTGATCAGACTATATACCTGGACTCGTCCGTGAACATAACCTGGGACCACTGTTCCAATGACCACGTACTGTGTTCTGGACACCAGGCTTTACGGGCTCTCCTGTGACGAGGGGTCAGTGGAATGCACCTTGCAGGTCTCCGGGCGAATAAACCATGTCTGTTCACTCGTTTGTAGACTGTGTGTCTGGAGACAAGTGTTCCAGTGGCTGCGGTAAGGTTCCCAGCAAGGCTACCTGCAGTACTCCGTGGCCGTCTGCGGGCATTGATAGTGAGATTTTGTGGTGTTGCACACTGTGGACGTCCCGTACTGTAGGGCCTGGACACGTTTCCTGTCTGCTGGAATCGTTGCCATAATCTTGAGATCACCCGGAGGTCCCGTGCTACGACCTGTTGTGTTTCACCAGCCTTCAGTCACCCTAGTATTCTACCCCTCATAACGTCATCAAAATGTGTTCTTTGAGCCTTTTTCAACACACAGCACCATCAGCACGTCTGAGAACGTCTGCACACTTACTCGCTGCACCATACTCTGACATGCACCAAGACACCTCTGCGTATGTGAACTGCTGCCAGGGCCACCGTGCGACGACCGCAGGTCAAATGCACCGCATGGTCACACCCCGAGGTGATTTAAACCCGCAAACCGCCCACCATAGCGTTGTTTCACCACGTATCAGCATTATCCTTAATTTATGAGCATGAGTGTGGGTGGTCATAATGATTTGGTTCACCAGCGTACACTGTGCTGTTTCAAGCGATCCAGGAGCCAGAGGACAGCCGATTTCAGATCGAAGTTGATGTACCTGAGACCTGGACAGCTATTGCAGAAGCCGTAAAAGTGCAAAGAGTAGGTCAGCCATCGATGTCGGAACGCACCTTGCAGCTGGGAGCTTCGGAAGCCATCTGGCGGCCAGATGATCTTGACATCGCCTGGCGTGTTCTGCCCCGGGTGCGCTCTCCTGTACAAATGGCCCCCATCTTGTGTGTAATGAAACGCGGTATTAACGCGGACATTACGATAAGCACGGCCGCTCACTCACTGCGGTATCAGCGCGTGTTGTTGGCAGGTCACACACACACACACACACACACACACACACAGCTACGGACTTCTCCCAGACAGTTCCTTCCCTCTGGTCTCCCATGCCGTAATTTATTCATCAGGCACCACACCCACTGTGTGCTCCAGCACCGCCGGAGCGTAACAGTCTATCTACGTCTACATCTGTACGAACCACTGTCAAGAGCGTGGCAGAGGGTACTTTTTATGGTGCCACGTACAAGTGTGATCCAGTAATAATAATAATAAAATTATAAACAGCCGACCAGTTGAATATCTTTACCTAGGTTTCGACAAATTTAAATTTGTCTTCTTCAGAAGGTAACCTAAGGGCAATGAACATCATAGCTTACATTAGAAAAGTATGAAACTTATAAGCCAAGAGTAAATTTTAAGACAAATTAGAGAACTCTCGCATTACAGATGTATGATAACGACGACTGGTACTTACAATTTTACATTAGTAAAGACTAATGTACCATCGCCGTATTTACAATTGTCGGCATAGATCCATGTGTCAAAAATAAAATATAGCCCTAGAATAACGGTTTGTCACGTACATATATAATAGCCAATGGATCCTGCAGAGCTCACAACCGACTGGGTGTAATCGGCGAGCCTAGTTACTCTGAAAACAGGACAGGTGGCGCTCGTGTCGGGAAACATGTGCCAATTGGCGTACAAAGGCAACGTGTAAATTATCACTATTAATAACATCCTTCGAAGGAGCAACAATAAAAAAGGAAGGAAATTAACACTCCCGTTATAACAGTATGGGAGCATTGGTACAAATAATGTAGTTATACATCAAAAAAGCCAGGTGGCTCTTACGCTGAGAAACTTACGCCCAGTGGCATATACAGCCAAAATTTAAAAAATTACATTACTATAGTAGTGAAGCCCACAAACGGTATACGTGTCAGAACTTTAAAATTGACAATAATCGCTCTTGTCAAGAAAAAATTACGAACACTGGTACACGATCCTGTTAATACACATTCACAGGAAAAATAAAATTTTTGATCCAGGAAAAATCACATAAGGGCCGATGTAGTAGTAAACATACATCGTGACAAAACCACCATTACATAAGGGGTAACAAAAGTTAATCCTCAGAAATCAGTGTTCTTCTTCTTATTATTATTACGATTACCAGATCCTCCCAATAAATGGAAGAATTCAAGCAAATAGCTCAATGAACCTTTGTCGTCGCAGTAGGCTTTCATACTTCCTGAGAAAGATTGTTTACGTTCTTCCGAAAAACTTTGATCTGTACTACTTTGGTTTTGGTTGCTCTGATGTAACTTCCCGTTTGTTTGCTTCCTGTCTGAAGATGTCTCTTTCTAAAATGTCGGCTGGGATAATTTTTTCGTTTTTGACATCCTTTAGAATTTCGTTCAGACAAGCCGTTGAGTTCTTAAGAGCTGAGAAAACTGTATAATTTCACACAATGGAACTCAGTAGAAACGGGCGTATAGTCTAAGTTCCGTGAGGGTACTTGTTGCCCACTGTATTGCTTCGCTGTGGGTTTTGGCACCATATTGTATGAACAATTACGGTTAATACCGAGGTGTGTTGTTTGAAAATGGGTGTGCAAGCCCGAAACAGGTAAAAACTATGGCTAAATTTTATATCAGTGCAACTGCAAAAATGGTTCAAATGCCTCTGAGCCCTATGGGACTTAACATCTGAGGTCATCAGTTCCCTAGAACTTATAACTACTCAAACCTAACTAAGTACATCACACACATCCATGCCTGAGGCAGAATTCGAATCTGCGACCGTAGCGGTCGCGAGGTTCCAGACTGAAGTGCCTGGAACCGCTGGGCCACACCGGCCGGCCCAGTGCAACTCAGACGGACAATTCCCTTAGTACTGAACAGTTGCGGACTTACCATCCCATGGCAGCATGGCTCGAATAAGCGAGTTCTTAAGTGATATTACGTAGTCCACTATCCTTGTCAATCGCTCTCTTGGTAGACTGTTGAGAAGACCAAAGAATTTCATTCGGCTTTTCTTAATATCAGTTTCAACATTTGAAAGCTATCCTGTTGTTTTGATTGATAGTGGCCTGAAACCGCCTTGCGTGTATCTTGCTCCTAAAACTTTCCTAATGATCTTTCTCTCTCCTTATTATTCTCAAGTTCGTATTTCTTGTTAATTGTCAGTGTTTCGCTAGCGTAGACGCCTGTTGGTTTTATAACTGTCTTAAACCACTCCGTCTTCAGGCCACGAGTGGCCTACCGGGACCATCCGACCGCCGTCTCATCCTCAGTCGAGGATGGGGATAGGAGGGGCGTGGGGTCAGCACACCGCTCTCCCAGTCGTTATGATGGTATTCTTGACCGAAGCCGCTACTGTTCGGTCGAGTAGCTCCTCAATTGGCATCAAGAGGCTGAGAGCACCCCGAGAAATGACAACGGCGCACAGCGGCCTGGATGGTCACCCATCCAAGTGCTGATCACGCCCTACAGCGCTTAACTTCGGTGATCTCACGGCAACTGGTGTATCAACTGTGGCAAGGCCGTTGCCTTAAAACTGTCTTGTAGTTCCGAATTTTTATCCACCTTGAGGTGGATTCTTTTGATGTTAAGGTTTTGGGCTATCCCTTTTCTGTCTCTTTGGCAACGGCCTTGCCGCAGTGGATACATCGGTTCCCGTCAGATCACCAAAGTTAAGCCTGTCGGGCGTGGTCGGCACTTGGATGGGTGACCGTCCGGGCCGCCATGCGCTGTTGCCATTTTTCGGGGTGCAGTCAGCCTCGTAATGCCAATTGAGGAGCTACTCGCCCGAATAGCAGCGGCTCCGGTCAAAGAAACCCATCGTAACGACCGAGAGAACGGTGTGCTGTGCTCCCCACGCCCCTCCTAACCGCGTCCTCATCTGAGGATGACACGGCGGTCGGATGTTCCCGATAGGCCACTTGGGCCTGAAGAAAAAAATGGTTCAAATGGCTCTGAGCACTATGGGACTCAACTGCTGTGGTCATCAGTCCCCTAGAACTTAGAACTACTTAAACCTAACTAACCTAAGGACATCACACACACCCAAGCCCGAGGCAGGATTAGAACCTGCGACCGTAGCAGCAGCGCGGCTCCGGACTGGAGCGCCTAGAACCGCACGGCCACCGCGGCCGGCGGGCCTGAAGACGGAGTGCTTTTTTTCTGACTTTTCGGAGGCGATTTTGCTATGATATTTTTTTTGAAGGCCTGGCAGATCTACGAGTTCTCCGAAATATCTAAAGTACAAGATCCTGTAGTACTTACCGTGTTTTGTTTTCGGGGTCGCGATTTCTGTCTTTGAACACAAGAATTCAGTTTTCTCGAATAAGATTTCCAACCCTACTTTATCTGCATATTGTTTAAGGATTTGGAGCTGTTTGACAGAAGTCTCTTCGTCCTCTGTAAGTATCGCCAGGTCGTTCGCAAACTGGAGGTATGGTCCGCAGAAGTTGTTCTCGAAAAGTCCAGTAGGGTCGGTTTCCAAAACCCACTTTCCTTGTCTTTCTCTCGTTCTTCTATGTTCTTATCTAGGACGACGCTAAACAGAAGACAGTTTATCTCTCTATTTCCAGTATGGCAGCCAGTGTACAGATACGTTTCACACCTCTGTTCCAACACGATAACAAAAAGTAGTACGAACTGGTCAAATACAACTAACGAAATTACAAAATTTCTGACGTTTTTTGAACCTCGAATCTTCTTTTTCATTTTATGGCTGTTCCGTGCATTTTAAAGCTAGTGCATGAAGGACACCACGCAGACAGCCAGACAGTGGGACCTTGCAACCCCAATAGCGTACCTATGGATTACATTCCTCAAATGTATGCTAAATAATGATAACGATTTGTCTGATGTTCTGAAAAAGTTGTTGCGGGACTTCAGTCGTTGCACGTGCATTTCATGTTATTGTAACGGACGACCTACGTCCTGCTCCTTATTCTGCCTTTCCCTGTTCGCAGTTATTTCTCTTCCAACATAAAGTGGAGCTATTCGTGAAAGGTGGTAGATCTACAAGGTTGGAGTAGATATTTAACAGCCTGTCATTAGTCTGGCTGTGTTGCTGAGGGCTGCATCCGCATGTTTGTCGTGACCTTAGTTACACCAATTCTGCAGAGGAATAATACAGCGCCTCTTTGGAAACTGGGACTGTTTCGGCCTGACTACCCACTGCGAAGCAGCCAGTTTCTAAGGAGATTGTAACTGGTGGAAACTTTCAAACTCGGCGTTCATGCAATGGTGCCAACAGCTTTGCGGCAGCGGTAGCACCGGTTCCCGTTAGATCACCGAAGTGAAGCGCTGTCGAGCTGGGATAGCACTTGGATGGGTGACCATCCGGTCTGCCGAGCGCTGTTGGCAAGAGGGGTGCACTCAGCCCTTGTGAGGCAAACCGGGGAGCTACTTGATTGAAAAGTAGCGGCGCCGATCTCGTAAACTGACATACGGCCGGGAGAGCGGTGTGCTGACCACATGCCCCTCCATGTCCGCATCCAGTGACGCCTGTGGGCTGAGGATGACACGGCGGCCGGTCGGTACCGTTGGGCGTTCCAAGGGCTGTTCGGACGGAGTTTCGTTTAGTTTTCTTTAGTTCATGCAATGCCTCTTGTATGTAACAGGTCTGTCGAGTGTAATTTTTAGGAATTTCGGTGTACCACATTGTTCCATTTCAACCCCAGAATAGACCACCTGTAATAACACAGTGGACAAGGAAAATACGAATATACGAAGAAATTTCTATGAATTTTTTGAATCATTGCCTTAGATACACCCTTTAAAATAAAAGTGTTGATGTTTGGCTTGCAGGCCGGTCAACAACCCGTTCAGCAACAAAATCAAACCGACAGACCCATATCAAAATTAAGACGCACGATCACACCACGGCATGGTTTGAGAAGGAAGAAAGCCGCAGCAGCCTTACGAAAGAGGCATCATCCCTCTATATGGAGTCGATCTCTCAATAACACTGCCGGCCGCAGTGGCCGTGCGGTTCTAGGCGCTACAGTCTGGAACCGAGCGACCGCTACGGTCGCAGGCTCGAATCCTGCCTCGGGCACGGATGTGAGTGATGTCCTTAGGTTAGTTAGGTTTAAGTAGTTCTAAGTTCTAGGATACTGATGACCTCAGAAGTTAAGTCCCATAGTGCTCAGAGCCATTGGAACCATTTGAACTAGCCTCAATGGATGGTATGAAGTGTCAAATAATTTACAATGATGAGTTAACTACGTAATAAATTTCTGTTAAAATAGGACAGTTTATCGCCCAAGAGCGTTAATAATAATTTCAGTGTGTACTGACGTAAAATAAAGAACGTAGCCACGGCATCTTAACGAAATCAACGAAGGCAGAGATTTCAGTATCATCCGCTATCTAAGTTTTCCCTCAAGTAGTGGGGGACTTCTGTATACTGTATAGCCTATTTAACTTTGAGTGTCGCAAAGCATCAGCAGTAAAAATGAAGGGAATAAACAGACTTGGAGCAAGACCACACATACAGTTTAAAGAGTTCCTACTGTAACACAGAAAAAAGCAAAATAATTTATTTAGAAGCAGAGTCTGGAATTAACTAGACAGTGCATATATAAATGCACATGGTGATGAAGCTACCCGTACAAATGTCGTTTCATGCAACCCGCAATTCTGTATCTGACCTTCAAAAACCACACGCCAGATTTTCATAGTCTATCGCTCGATACGCCCAAGCTATTAGTCCTACAGAAAGAAATGAACACGACCTTTTTGTAGGAAATCTAATATATATAAATCTTGTACAGGGATACATTTTCGCCAAAAGCCATTGTTTTCAAGTTATTCAACAAAAACATATAAAAGTGTCCTTCAAACGCACCCGCACGCCCACACTGAGCCTCACCAGTATGTTGTTCGTGGCACCCCCCCCCCCCCCCCCCTACCACCGTCCAAAAAATTTTCGACTGCACAAATTGTTGCACACATTCAACAGCTTTCTGATCTTCACTGTCCGCCTTTATTACGCCACCGAATAGTCGAGTACTTAAAAATTGTAAAACTGACGTTTGCTTAAATTTAACGTAGTAGTTCTGAGAATTTTAACAGCACAAAATAAACAGTTACATCGTTGTGTTTGCCAGGCCTACTGACATCTAAATTACTGCGCTTGTAAAGATTGAGTATGGATCGAATTGTCATATTAATTAGTTTCAGCGTACGTTTACAGAGATCGTTTTTCTTGCATTACCCTCGCGGGTACGTTTAAACTGGTAATGTTAACGAAATAGCCGACTATGCTGGTCGTATAACAGTCCAATCAACAGTGGCCAAGCCGGCCGGTGTGGCCGAGTGGTTCTAGGCGCTACAGTCTGGAACTGCGCGACCGCTACGTTCGCAGGTTCGAATCCTGCCTCGGGCATTAATGTGTGTGATGTCCTTAGGTTAGTTAGGTTTAATTAGTTCTAAGTTCTAGGGGACTGATGATCTGAGAAGTTAAGTCTCATAGTGGTCGGAGCCATTTGAACCATTTTTGATCAGAGGCCAGAAAAACGTCGAATATCAGGAGCAGTACCCATATTCGGAAATTTTTGTAGAGTCGTAGAAGGGATTGCTACGAACAACGTACTAGGAATTTTGTGACGGACGGCTGTGGAGGTGGAGGTGAAAATGGCTCTGAACACTATGGGACTTATCTTCTGAGGTCATCAGTCCCCTAGAACTTAGAACTATTTAAAGCTATCTAACCTAAGGACATCACATACATCCATGCCCGAGGCAGGATTCGAACCTGCGACCGTAGCGGTCGCGTGGTCCCGGACTGTAGCGCCTAGAACCGCTCGACCACTCCGACCGGCGAGGTGGAGGTGAGTTTGAAGGTCACGTTTGTACGTTTTTCTTGAATAACTCGAAAACCGTGTCCATATTTTTCGGTGGGACTAATAGTTTGCCAGTAGCGAGCGAGAGAATGTGATAACCTCGCTCGTGGTTTTTGAAGCCCTGATATAAAATTGCGGGCTGGGTAAAAAGACATTAATTGGGGCAGCTAATCACCTTGTATATTTATACAGGGTAGCGCAGGGAAACGGGAAATTTCGAAATAACGTCATTTCCATGAATAAATTCATAAAACTAGTAATTTATTAACGAAAGTGAATGTATTCAGTATGCCATTATTCAGTATGTCTCTACAATCAAAATGTCCAAAAGTGTCTCTTTACTTTTTAAAGATGACATCGGAAAGATGTGCTCCCATTCGGCGTTCACACTCTAACAGCCTGTTACGAAAACTCTGGAACGCGCGGTGTAGCAAATCTTGTGGAATGGCAGTGATTTCGTTTTCAATGTTCTCCTTCAGTTCATGAATTGTTGCAGGACGTGTACGGTACACCTTGCCTTTAAGATATCCCCACAGGAAGAAGTCGCACACACTAAGATCAGGGGATCTCGCAGGCCATGCAATGTCACCGTTACGTGAAATAATGCGTCTTCGAAACAATTGACGAACTGCTGCCATCGATTGTCGAGCAGTGTGTGACGTGTCTCCGTCCTGCTGAAACCACGTGTTTTCGACGTTAAGACTAAGCTCGTACAGTCTCGGTGTAAAGAATGTTTGAAGCATTTCAACATATCGAGCGGATGTTACTGTCACTGCACTACCATCCTCACGTTCAAAAAAATAAGGGCCGATAACACCATGACATGACACAGCACACCATATTGTGACCTTGGCGCTATGTAGTCGTCGCTGGTGAAACTCACAAGGATTGTCCTGTGCCCAATAACGAAAATTCTGTTTGTTCACGAATCCGTTCAGGTGGAAATGGGCTTCGTCTGATTTCCATAAGTTACCAAGGAAATTCGCGTCCTCGTAGATTTTAGCCAATATCTGGTTACTAAACTCCATACGTGACGCTGGGTCTCGTTCATGTAAGTGTTGCACAATCTGCAACTTATAGGGATAGAAGTCTAATTCGTGCAGTATTCTTTGTAAGCTTCGTCGCTTAATCCCTAGCGAAGATGCATGCTGTCGAAAGGAGCGGCGAGGACTTCTCTCGATTGCAGCTCTAGCAGCTGCAATGTTCTCTGGGATACGTACCGTTGGAATGCCACCTGGAGGTTTCTTTTTCAAGGCAGATCCTGTTTCTTCAAAATTACGCACCCACGTCGTAATCGCATGCGCCGATGGGACACTTCCCTGACGTCCAAGCTGGTAATGCTGTCGTTCTCTGCGCGGCAATCGCACTACCACCATTTTTGTAAAACGCTCTCACAGCTACTGCACGTTCTGCACCAGTACAATTCTCCATGATTACTGAATGGCAATGCGTTCACACCGATTGTGCAAAGTTTCGAACATCTGCCGGCGCTACAGTGCTGCCAACTGTATCCTTCAAAATTTCCCGTTCCCGTGCGCCACCCTGTATATCGACTGTCCATTTACAGACAGAGGCTGGATATAACAACAGTACGCAGTCCACAGTTCTCTGTAAGCCCACGTATTCCCGCCCTTCGCAATACGCGCGCTGCCCTCGACCCCTCACGTCGTATCGACGGCGGGTGTCAAATTAGGGGAATGTGATAGTTGTGTATGACGCCGTCGCGCGCTCGGCAGTAAATCTGGCGCTGACGCACACGCACCGCACACTGACGCACTCCCTCACGCATGCTCACCCAGGGGCGTGTCACTGCTCTGTCGCGCATCAGTAACCGGCCACAGGCGCCGAAAATTTTTGACCCTCCGTCTATACTGAAAGCTCTCGCCCGAGCTAATTTTCAAAACCCCGCTCTCTCCACCGGCATACACAAAAGTAGCACCGTTCTGCAAACAATAGCGTTTGGAGGGCATGAATCGCCGATCTGTAGACCTGCTACATCGCATTTTCTTGTCCAGTTACTGAGCCTTATACTATGTATGTAGACTGAGGAGACGAGTGAAAATTTGTACAAACACGGGGAATCGAACCCGTGACTCCTGCTTATTAGGCAGGTGATTTAGTTGCTAACACATACAAATATGATTTTATGAATATACAGGGTGTTACAAAAAGGTACGGCCAAACTTTCAGGAAACATTCCTCACACACAAATAAAGAAAAGGTGTTGTATGGACATCTGTCCGGAAACGCTTAATTTCCATGTTGCAGCTCATTTTAGTTTCGTCAGTATGTTCTTCCACCTACGCTCAATGGAGCACGTTATCATGATTTCATACGGGATACTCTACCTGTGCTGCTAGAACATATGCCTTTACAAGTACGACACAACATGTCGTTCATGCACGATGGAGCTCCTGCACATTTCAGTCGAAGTGTTCGTACGCTTCTCAACAACAGATTCGGTGACCGATGGATTGGTAGAGGCGGACCAATTCCATGGCCTCCACGCTCTCCTGACCTCAACCCTCTTGACTTTCATTTATGGGGGCATTTGAAAGCTCTTGTCTGCGCAACCCCGGTACCAAATGTAGAAACTCTTCGTGCTCGTATTGTGGACGGCTGTGATACATACAATACGCCATTCTCCAGGGCTGCATCAGTGCATCAGGGATTCCATGCGACGGAGGGTGGATGCATCTATATCATCGCTAATGGAGGACACTTTTAACATTTCCTGTAACAAAGTTTTTGAAGTCACGCTGGTACGTTCTGTTGCTGTGTGTTTCCATTCCATGATTAATGTGATTTGAAGAGAAGTGATAAAATGAGCTCGAACATGGAAAGTAGGCGTTTCCGGACACATGTCCACATAACATATTTTCTTTCTTTGTGTGTGAGGAATGTTTCCTGAAAGTTTGGCCGTACCTTTTTGTAACACCCTGTATAAACTGAAGAGACGAGTGAAAATTTGTACCAAGACGGGGAATCGAACCCTGGTCTCCTGCTTATTAGGCAGGAGATTTAGTCAGTAACAGATACAAATATGATTTTATGAATATGTATTTCTCCCCGCTTCAGAGTATATACATAAAATCATTGGGTATGAGACCAGTAAAGTCTGTGATATTGTATCGTTTCATTTGTATAACTACCTAAACGTTCGATGCTGAGGTACTATTCTAGAAGATGGAGAGCCTCGGAAATTTGTGTGTAAAGGGAAATTTAAAGTAGACTGGGTTGGCAGCGAGAGTTTGAATCGAGGAAATGAAATGAAATGTCGTGTGGCTAGGGCCTCCCGTCGGGTAGACCGTTCGCCTGGTGCAGGTCTTTCAAGTTGACGCCACTTCGGCTACTTGGGCGTCGATGGGGATGAAATGATGATGATTAGGACAACACAACACCCAGTCCCTGAGCGGAGAAAATCTCCGACCCAGCCGGGAATCGAACCCGGGCCATTAGGATTGACATTCCGTCACGCTGACCACTCAGCTACCGGGGGCGGACTTGAATCGAGGATGGAGACATGCCAGGAAAATTCGTGCAGTTGTGTGAACCGCTGTGCCAAGGTAGCTTATAGTCTGGGAGACGAGTCTTTGGTATTGACTCGGTAGCGTCTTTCCGTTGCCTAGCGACCGCAGGCAGGCAGCCAATGACGGCCTGACTTTGAGCGGGTAGCAATGGCCACGTTGCCGCTCTGAAACCCGGTCGCGCGCGCTTATGGAACTTACCAGTGTGTCGCGTGCAGGCGGTGCGGTCGTTCGTCGTTTGTCTGAAGTTGAATTCGCAGCTTATTTCGTTTTTGTTGTTTTTAGTGTTTCTTTGTTTATGTTTCGTTGTAAACAATGTCTAGTGCGGTGGGTAGTACCAGCCCAACACAAAAAGTGAAACGGAGGAAGAAAAGTGTGCTACACACCCAGGCCCGTGAATTCGTGTGCTCTGTGAGGGATTACTTTGAGAAAGAAAAGGACAAAGGTGGGCCCTTAATTCCTGTTGTTCAGGTTGTGAAGAGAACTGCAGCAGCATTGAAAATAAGTAAGAACACTGTTGTAATGATAGGGAAAGAACAGTATAGTGTAGATTGTGACGAGAGTGGCACAACTAAGCTGAACACACCAGGAAAGAAGCGACCGAGAAATAAGCAGGTGACAGCTTTGGACGATTTTCGGAAAGACGCTATTCGTCGTCATATATACAGCTATTATAAGAGAAGGGAACATCCCACTCTATCTAAATTACTGATGTCGCTTCAGAAAGACGATCTTTTTAAAGGGAGCAAATTTTCATTGCGTACAGTGTTGAAAGACATAGGCTTCAGCTATTCACTGTTTAACGGACGCAAAATATTAATGGAAAGGACAGATGTAGTTGCATGGCGGTGCAGATTTCTGCACAGGATCATGGGTGTGGAATTCGAAAGTATAATGTGGTTAGATGAAACTTGGGTCAGTGCCAGCCATTCTTTATGTAGAGGCTGGAATGATGGAACGCCCGAGGGGACAATGGCAGTGCCTGTTGGCAAAGGAGGGCGTATTATTGTCTTACATGCAGGAACATCGAAAGGTTTTGTGCCAAACTGCTTGAAAATGTCTCGGTCAAAAAAGACTGGAGATTACCATGAAGAAATGAACAGTGTAGTATTTCAAGAATGGTTCGAGACATCGCTTATGACGAATCTGACAAGTCCATCAGTGATTGTTATGGACAATGCGCCTTATCATTCCGTTGTTCACGATAAGGCACCAACCTTGGCAACAAAAAAAAGACGATATCATTCAGTGGCTGAAACGGCGAAAAGTAGATTCCAGAGAAGATTTAAGGAAGGCGGAACTGCTCGAAATTGTGGCATAAAAGGAACCCCAATTTCCAACATATGTAATTGACGAGATTGCTAAAAGGCACGGGCATGAAATCGTTCGGCTTCCTCCATACCACTGTCACTTCAATGCAATTGAAGGAGTGTGGGCGCGGATAAAAAATTACATTGCTGTAAACAATAAAAAATTCACGATCTCTGAAGTGGAAACTCTCCTTCCAGCAGCTATCAATAAAGTGACAAGCGAGACGTGGGCTAAAATTGTAAACAGCACTGCAAGTGCCATCAGAGAGGCGGCCAAAACCGAAGGGGTTGTGGAAGAATGCATCGAAAATTTAATTATACATCTGGGAGAGAGCAGTGATAGTTCGAGTAGTGCTGAGGAAGACAATGTCAAATCAGATTCTGACAGTGATGTGAGTGGTGTTTTTCCATTACAGTAACTACAACGTATTCAGGACTGTAAGGAGGGAGTTTGCTATCGATCTACAACCAGATCATCATATTGTGAATACTTTCTTCAGATTATAACTCTTAATACAGTGTCCAATTATTCTGTAGCTTGTAGTAGAACAAATTAATAATGCTAATACTTAACAATGGAAACCAAAACCGCTAATGTTCAACATCTTGCGAAAATAGTTTTCATTTCAGTTGTGAAGTTCAACAAATAACTTTATTATGTTTCAGCATCTTAGATACTTGTACTAAATAGCTCTTATCAGTTTTCGAGTTAATATATTTCAAGCATCAACTTTAAATAACTTCACGCGTACCAATACGACTTGTATTTTGTCTCGCTTTTATTTCTGCTGCTAGAGAATGCGTGTAGCAGACAGCTCGCCGCGTGCTGTGAGCCACGTTCGGCAACAGCGCCGTCTGTCCGCCGGAACTGTCACTACCAATCACTCGTCTCACGGACTACAGTGGCTATCGCACCTGCCTAGTAAGCAGGAAACCTGGGTTCGATTCCTGGCCTTGGTGGAAATTTTCACTGGCCTCTTCATCCTATTGAAACGTCCCCTTAGAAAAATTTATGAATGACTGTGCTAATAAACCTCTTACGTTATTTGATTTTCAAACTGAGCAGAACTGAACGTACTCAAATAGTTTTCTCTTTACTTATTCTGATCGTCACTAAACTGACACAGAATATTTTTAGCGCAGCGCAATCTGACTTTCAATAATACCTACAAATGAATGGCCCTGACTAACAATAACCTAAGACCTTTCATGAATCACTTACCTCACAAAAATCTTCGTTACTCGAACCACTGCAATACAGCGAGCGCCACTACTGCCAGCTAAATGAAAGATTCAAACTACGGAAGGCACTAACTACTGATAGGCATAGTCAGCAAGTGGAAGATTTTGATAGAGAACAAACAATGCATTTACCTTAATAGTATTCAAAAGTCATATTGTATAAATATCAGTTCATGATATCCAGTCTTACAAATGTACTGTCTCTGATGGACACACGTCCAGATCATCCGCTCTCACACCTCCGCCATCTCACTCCCCACATCCACCACTGCTGGCGGCTCACCTCCAACTGCGCAACGCTACGCGCTGTTCACATCCAACTGCCCAACACTACAATGGCAAATAGTCCAACAATGCCAACCAGCCACAGACTGCACACAGCACAGCCAGTGATTTTCATACAGAGCGCTAGATGACATTACCAACATAAAAGCCTAAACAGCCTACTTACACTATATACATAAAATCATATGTGTATGACCCCAGTAAAAGTCTCTGAAACTGTGTCATTTCAAGCCTTATATTACGTCGCATTGTGATCCCGCAGCAGACGCCAGAAAAAGTATTACGCCAGTTACTACTTTGCAAGGTTTCCACATTACTCATCTGCAGCGTCGTAATCCCAGTGTCTCACTAATCTGCCTGGCGAAAACAGTGAGGCACCCAGAAGTAGAGGCGCAAACTCAATGAAACTGCACGAGTTGCGACGGAATGTGACGTTACCTGCAGTGATTACAAAATAGAGTCCAATTTACAAAGCTGGCAGTGTCAGACCACTTAAGACTGTGACGTTGCGTCCCCTATGCTTCGGATGCATGCATTGATTCGTTGGGGAAGGGCGTCATGAAGTCATTGTATGCTCTCTCGAGGCAAGCTCATCCGTAAATGTTGTAATAAATGATCGTCGATATTCTGTTTGTCACCACTGAAATGTTCTTTAGGGGAACGTCTTCATCCACTTCTAGAACTACATCTTAAAATGAGATTTTCACTCTGCAGCGGAGTGTGCGCTGATATGAAACTTACTGGCAGATAAAAACTGTGTGCCGGACCGAGACTCGAACTCGGGACCTTTGCCTTTCGCGGGCAAGTGCTCTACCGACTGAGCTACCCAAGCACGACTCACGCCCCGTCCTCACACCTTCTGCCAGTACCTCGTCTCCTACCTTCCAAACTTTACAGAAGCTCTCCTGTGAACCTTGCAGAACTAGCACTCCTGAAAGGAAGGATATTGCGGAGACATGGCTTAGCCACAGCCTGGGGGATATTTCCAGAATGAGATTTTCACTCTGCAGCGGAGTGTGCGCTGATAGGAAACTTACTGGCAGATTAAAACTTTTACATCTACAAACTTTATCAGCAAACCACTGTACGGTGCGTGGCGGAGGGTATCCTGTACCACTACTAGACATTTCCTTACCTGTACCACACGCAACAAGAGCACGATAAGAAGCGTGATCTCTCAGATCTTGTCTTCGTGGTTCTTACGCGAAATGTACTTTGGTGGCGTGCAGTCGTTCTGCAGTCAGCCGCAAATGGCTGTTCTCTAAATTTCGTCAATAGTGCTCGTCGCAAAGAATGTCACTTTTGCTCCAGCGATTCCCATTTGAATTCCCGAAGCGTCTCCGTAATACTTGAGTGCTCTTCGAACATATCGGTAATAAAACCTAGCAGCCGGCCTCTAAATTGGTTCTGTAACTTCCTTCAATTCCACCTGATAAGGATCCAAAGCACTCGAGCAGTACTTAAGAATAGGTCACTCTAGCGCCTTATATGCGATGTCCTTTACAGACTAATCACACTTTCCAAAACTTCTCCTAATAAACGGAAGTCGACCATTCGCTTTCCCTACCACAACCTCACACGCTCCTTCCGTCTCATATCGCTTTGCACTGTTACGCCCAGATACTTAAGCAATGTGACTGTCTCAAGCAGGACACTTACTAACTCTATATTCTAACACTACGGGTTCGTTTTTCCTGTTCATCTACACCTACATCTACATGATTACTCTGCAATTCACATTTAAGTGATTGGCAGAGGGTTCATCGAACCACAATCATACTATCTCCCTGCCCTTCCACTCCCGAACAGCGCGCGGGAAAAACGAACACCTAAACCTTTCTGTTCGAGCTCTGATTTCTCTTATTTTATTTTGATGATCATTCCTACCTATGTACGTTGGGCTCAACAGAATATTTTCGCATTCGGAATAGAAAGGTGGTGACTGAAATTTCGTAAATAGATCTCGCCGCGACGAAAAACGTCTTTGCTGTAATGACTTCCATCCCAATTCGCGTATCATATCTGCCACACTCTCTCCCCTATTACGTGATAATACAAAACGTGCTGCCCTTTTTTGCACCCTTTCGATGTCCTCCGTCAATCCCACCTGGTAAGGATCCCACACCGCGCAGCAATATTCTAACAGAGGACGAACGAGTGTAGTGTAAGCTGTCTCTTTAGTGGACTTGTTGCATCTTCTAAGTGTCCTGCCAATGAAACGCAACCTTTGGCTCGCCTTCCCCACAATATTATCTATGTGGTCTTTCCAACTGAAGTTGTTCGTAATTTTAACACCCGGGTACTTAGTTGAATTGACAGCCTTGAGAATTGTACTATTTATCGAGTAATCGAATTCCAACGGATTTCTTTTGGAACTCATGTGGATCACCTCACACTTTTCGTTATTTAGCGGTAACTGCCACTTGCCACACCATACAGCAATCTTTTCTAAATCGCTTTGCAACTGATACTGGTCTTCGAATGACCTTACTAGACGGTAAATTACAGCATCATCTGCGAACAACCTAAGAGAACTGCTCAGATTGTCACCCAGGTCATTTATATAGATGGAACAGCAGAGGTCCCAGGACGCTTCCCTAGGGAACACCTGATATCACTTCAGATTTACTCGATGATTTGCTGTCTATTACTACGAACTGCGACCTTCCTGACAGGAAATCACGAATCCAGTCGCACAACTGAGACGATACCCCATAGGCCCGCAGCTTGATTAGAAGTCGCTTATGAGGAACGGTGTCAAAAGCTTTCCGGAAATCTAGAAATGCGGAATCAACTTGAGATCTCCTGTCGATAGCGGCCATTACTTCGTGCGAATAAAGAGCTAGCTGCGTTGCACAAGAACGATGTTTTCTGAAACCATCCTGGATACGTATCAATAGATCGTTCCCTTCGAGATGATTCATAATGTTTGAATACAGTATATGCTCCAAAACCGTACTGCAAACCGACGTCAGTGATATAGGTCTTTAGTTCGATGGATTACTCCTACTATCCTTCTTAAACATTGGTGCGACCTGCGCAATTTTCCAGTCTGTAGGTACAGATCTATCGGTGAGCGAGCGGTTGTATATGATTGCTAAGTAGGGAGCTATTGCATCAGCGTAATCTGAAAGAAACCTAATCGGTATACAATCTGGCCCTGAAGACTTGCCCATTTCAAGCGATTTGAGTTGCTTCGCAACCCCTAAGGTATCTACTTCATTCGGATTAAGTTACATTTTTCTACATTTAGAGCTAGCTGTCATTCATCATACCAGCTAGAAATTTTATCGATCTTTTATCCTCCCATATTCAATTTTCACACCTTCCCGTTCATCACACCATCATCAGCAAATAACCGCAGCTTGCTGCGCACCCGCTCCGCCAAATCATTTATGTACGTAGAAAACAACAGTGGTCCCATCACACTTCCCTGGGGCACTCCAGACGATAGCGTTGTCACTGGTGAAAACACTTCGTCGAGGAGAACTCTCCTAGCTACTCACATATTTGTGAACTAGTTCCATATGCTAGTACCCTCGTTAACAGCCTGCAATGAGGCACCATGTCAAATGTGTAGTGACGTAACAAGACTGTTACGCCACTGAAGTAGCCGAAAGAAAGGCACGCGTACACACACGCCGACGGGCGTCAAGTCTGGAACAGGATAACTATTGAATGGTAGCAAGAAAAGTACGTAGCTGCTTTATACTTAACTTTAATGATCCTTGTGATACATCTCTCTTGACTATACAAATGCGACTCGTAAGATACATGCACTGTTACAATTTGCGCCTTGCTAGGTCGTAGCCATGGACTTAGCAGAAGGCTATTCTAACTGTCTCTCGGCAAATGAGAGGAAGGCTTCGTCCGTATTGTCGCTAGCAATGTCGTCGTACAACTGGGGCGAGTGCTCTCTCGTATCTCGAGACCTGCCTTGTGGTGGCGCTAGGTCTGCGATCACACAGTGGCGACACGCGGGTCCGACATATACTAAATGGACCGCGGCCGATTTAAGCTACCACCTAGCAAGTGTGGTGTCTGGCGGTGACACCACAAAATGTTTTCCGGAAATTTATAAATATGGTATCTGCCTGTTATGCTTCCTCCATAGTTCGCACGATATCATATCAGAATAGGGAAAGCTGAGTTTCACACGAGCGATGCTTTCTAAAACTGTGCTGAATCGTGGACATAAGCTTCTCGGTCTCATGAATATTTATATATATATGAAGACAGTAACTGTTCTCGAAAGAACAGATTACTGTTGTTGACCGTGCAGCTTTTTCCCTGGAATAAATGCTGACTAACTGAAACCCTCAGCTGCCGACAGGTGTTGTTGATACACCTCGATGTGGACAGCTGAAAATGTGTGCCCCGACCGGGACTCGAACCCGGGATCTCCTGCTTACATGGCAGACGCTCTATCCATCTGAGCCACCGAGGACAGATGAATAGCGCGACTGCAGAGACTTATCCCTTGCACGCCTCCCGTGAGACTCACATTCCCAACTGTCCACAATTCTACAAATGTAATGTACCTTATAGACATTCGCCCATTCACTCATTACTCGCGCACGCTTTGGAGATTCCCGTAAGAGTTTGGGCAATCTGTGCGCATTCGCACAGACGAAGGTCAATGGCTGGGTAGCCTTTTCCAGGGAAAAAGCTGCACGGTCAACAACAGTAATCTATTATTTCCAGAACAGTTACTGCCTTCATATATATATATATATGTATAGTAAAACCGAACTGGCATTCCATCCGGACCTGGTGACATATTTTTTCTCAAGTTTTTCAGTTGCTGCTCTACACCAGGGATGCTTATTACTATGTCGTCCATACGGAAGTCTGTACTTTGGTTAAACGACGGTGTGGTTGTACGATTCTCCTGGGTGAACGATTTCTTGAATGCGAAATTTAAAACTCCGGCTTTCATTTTGCTATCTTCGTGTAGAGGAGCCGACTGTGGGTCAGACCACTTGCCCATTGTGTGCAGGTTTAAACTCATGTTCACCTACATGCATAAGATGAAGGGGACACTAGAACCTGCTTTGAATGTTGAGAAACTATGAGAAAGTGCCATTAGAAAACAATATCCTATAGAAATCAAAAACCGTTTTGAGGTCCTTGAGACCCTAGAACCAAGAGAGAACGTAATGGAAAGGTGGAAAGAAATAAAGTCCAAGGTACTAAGTGTAGCGGAGGATATGTTGGGAAGAAAGAAGTGAAACGTCCCCTTAGAACAATTATGCATAGCTGTCCTTAAACTGACACACAATATTTTTAGCGCAACGCAATCTGACTTTCAAAAATCCCTACAAAAGAATAGCCCCGATTAACATTAACCTATACCTTTCACAAATCACTTACCTCACAAAAATCTTCGTTACTCAAGCTACAGCAATACAGCGACCGCCACTACTGCCAGCTAAATAAACGATTCAAACTACCGAAGGCATTAACTAGTAACAGGCATAGTTAGCAAATGAAAGATTTTGATAGAGAACAAACAATGTATTTACCTCAATAGTGTTCAAAAGTCATAATGTATATAGCAGTTCATGGCATCCAGTGTTACAAATTTCAAAACTCTGCCATCTCTCTCCCCACATCCACCACTGCTGGCGGCTCACCTCCAACTGCGCAACGCTACGCGCTTTTAACACCCAGCTGCCCAACACTACAATGGCAGATAACAATGCAAACTAGCCACAGACTGCTCACAGCACAGCCAGTGATTTGCATACAGAGCGCTACGTAGCGTTGCCAATAAGAAAACATAAACAGCCTACTTACAGAAGGTAATGGAGAAGAGGAAATGGTTCAACGAGACATGCCAGAAGGCTACAGAAAAGAGAAGGGAGATGAGAGAGAAGTGGCTAGCTGACAGGGAGAATGAGCAGAAAAGCGAACATTTTATCAACATCAGAAGGGAGAGAAAACGAATCCTAAGAGCAGAGAAGAGAATACATCTAACCACTTTACTAAGACCAAGTTGAGACAGAGAGGCAAAACAAGAACTCAAGGCAATTCTTCCAATACATTATAAAATCGGAAACGTGGATATTAGGGCCCAATTTTTTTTTTTTCATTAGAGATAAGGACGGCAACTTGATAAATGACAAGGAAAGAATTGTAGAAAGATGGAAAGAAAATTTCTCAGAACTGTTGAATCGCCCAGACCAAAATGGGATATTACCTGCAAACAATACAGAGCAAAGGAAAGATGAAGAAGAAAGGGAAGTTAGTGAAGAAGACGTGAAAATCGCAATCAAAGGACTCAGAAACAACAAAGTCCCAGGGGAGGACGGAATAACATCCGAATTAATCAAGGAGGGAGGTGAGAGCTTACACTTAGAGATATGCAAACTGATCCAGTTGATATGGGAGAAGGAGACACTGCCATAAAAATGGAAATTGGCTATAATATGCCCAATATACAAGAAGGGAAGCAAAATGGAATGCGGTAAGTACAAAGGAATCAGCTTGTTGAATGTAACGTATAAGGTGCTCTCCATTATTATCCTCAGAAAATTGCAACCATTCATAGGAAACAACATACAGGAGTTCCAATCTGGCTTTCGACCAAACCGATCGACAATTGATCACTTTTTCACACTAAGTCAATTATTTGAAAAACATTGGGAATATGATAAAGATATCTACAGCCTGTTCGTCGATTTTCAACGTGCATATGACAGCATCCGCAGGCATAGCCTATACAATGTAATGCGGGACTTCAGAATCCCTGAGAAGCTAGTGAGAATGGTGCAACCTTGTATGGAAGGGTCAAAGGCAGCAGTACGTTTCCGAGGAGCCACATCAGAAACAATCGAGATTGAGACAGGCCTCTGATATGGGGATGGTCTCTCATGTGTTCTGCTCAATGTCTTAGAAAAAGTAATAAAAGAATGTAGGCAACACGAGTGGGCTGGAGTAGAGATGGACGGTGTAGTGTAACGACGTAAGTTTTGTATAAATGATTTTCTTTTGACATATGACCATGTGCAGACTTCGTCACCTACGTCAGTTACAACACACTTCAAAATTATTTAAATTCTTTTTAAATTGTCTCTCAATGGTTCTTGAACGAAACTGAAATTAAAACATCATCATTTGAGTCGTATGCGCAGAATTACGTCACTCAGTCCAATTGGTTTGCACAAACTTTTTTTCAATTTAGATGTCGTTTGTTTCTTCTCAGACATTATATTAATGCACGTTATCTGCTTTAATAAATATTAAAACCACATTGAATAAACTTTTAAGACTCAAACTCGCGATGAACGTTGTCAAAATTAATAATCTTGTCAAATAAATCAGTAATCCTTCTTCCTTAATATAATTCTTCATAAATAAATTCTCGGAACACGTATTTAAACTTTAGTAGCATCCACTAGTTTATTATCTTCCTACATATAGACGTGAACCTGAGCCTTGACAAGATAGGACTGAACATTTACAACGTGATTAAACTTTCTATGACGTCATTGTTGTAGAAACATTGCAAATTCTTATTTTTTCAGTTTTTAGAAGCACGACGCTCAACTCGGTTTCAGAATCTTCTGTTGCTCTCTGGCTGTCGACCCGCGTCGTATAGCGGCCAACAATTTTCTCTCTGTCCCCGGCAGTGAAGATGCGGTCTCCGTTCGTTGTGCCGCCCTCTCCGTACATGAAACGTAAAAAATAAATACAAAACATTAGATAATTCACGAACATTACAAATATTACAAAATACATAAGCAAAACACTAAATTAAACTTATATTCACCTGGAAACTGGGCTGACACTAGTGGATGGGTGACGCTTCAATTTCGCGTCCCACTACAAAGGTACCTTCAATTGTCTCGCATATGCAGATGACATAGTACTATTATGTGAATAAAAGCACGAGTTGAAAGAAATGTATCGGAAAATTTACAATAATGCACAGAAAGTAGGGCTCAAAATGAATCGAGACAAAACAGAGTTCAATTAGGAAGAAGACAAGAGCAGGTAGAATTTCTTGAGATAGATGGCAGGAGGTTCAAGAGAGTAGACCAGTTCAAATACTTGGGATCTTGGTTTACTACGGACAGCAATATAAAAATGGACATCAAGGAAAGAATAGCAGCGGGAATGAAATGCATGCATACCCTCAGAGAGACGCTCGGCTCTAAATCGATCTCAGCGAACACTAAGATGAAAAGCTACAACACAGTGATATGCCCAGCAGTAATGTACGGTTCATAAACATGGAGCATGACTAAGCGAGAAAGGGAAAAACTATTAATATTTGAGAGAAGAGTAACGAGGAAGATATGGGGACCAGTTTTAGATAACGGAGAATGGAGGAAGGTGAAAAATGAGAAATCTACCTTCTGATGCGACAACCAACTATCCTACAGAAGATAAAGAGCAAAAGAATACAAAGGGTGGGCCATGTAGCCCGTATGCCAGATGGAAGACAGGCGAAGATGACACTAGCGGGGAAACCAAACACCAAACGCCCCATTGGACGACCAAGACAGCGCTGGATGGACGACCTGGCGAAGGACCTAGCAGCCCTGGGAACTGAAGACACCTGGAGGAACCGGGCACAGAACAGGAAGGAATGGAGGCAGTTTGTGGAAGCAGCGAGTGGTCTGCAGGGCCTGTGGTCGCTGAATATCTGTCTCTATACTAGATCTTTCGTTAAGGTATGACGGTGGCAGTAATTGTATGATTCGGGCATAAATCTTTTCACAAAAGCATGCATCTCTGCTAACCTTAAGTTGTCGTCATTTGCTTGTTTTCTTTTGAATCGAGAGCGCAATAGCCTCCACTTCCTCAGCATTTTACGAATTTCGTTGTTAAGCCATTAATTCACTTACTATGCACATAACTCTACAGGCCACGTTTTTCGATCTTTTTAAACTTTGCCCACAACTCCTCTAAGTCCATCTTACTGGAACTAAGTAATATTAGTTCACTGCCTAAGTGAGATGCCAACAACTACATCCCTGCTCTTTCTTGCAGAAACACTCTCCTAGCCTTGTGACTGATTTACAATCTTTCGTATGCACAGATGACACAATGACATCATAATCGGTACTCCCCGTTCTTATACTGATCCATTCGATACGGGCCGGCTTGTTTGTAGCTACAAGGGCTGAGATACTTCCACTGCGTATGAGCTGCCAAACTAACTCAGCAAGATTGGTATCTCCACTGAAGGATGAGAACCTGTAGCATTACGAGTGATAGCTCGATGCCGACTGCAAAATGCATACTATATCGTAAGATACTAGAACTGGTAAACAGAGACAACCCGCGTCCCACCATCGTGTATTAAGTTTTCCGTGATTTCCCTAAGTCGCTTCAGGCAAATGCTATGATAGTTCCTTTGAAAGGGCACAGAGACGTCCTTCTCCATCCTTCCCTAATCCCATGGGAGCGGTGGCGTTGCCGTTTGCCCCCGTCAACCAACCAAAGTGTGAAAATAGTCACAGTGACGCACACAGAAGTCCATGCTTGAAATGGTGCAGCAAGTAACGACAAATGATATTTGTCAACAACGGGAAATTCATACGCATTAGAAAGTGCTGAATACATTTTACTAAACGAGGGTGTGAGGAATTCAACAGATCTAGTATTCGGAGGGATTAATGTAAACCCGATTCTGTACCATGCTTCGAAACTGAAATTTCACCAAGCAACAAAAGTATCGTTTTTTGTGGATAAGCGCGTGTTATGGGTATAATAATGTCGTGTGACGAGGGCCTCCCGTCGGGTAGACCGTTCGCCTGGTGCAAGTCTTTCGATTTGACGCCACTTCGGCGACTTGCGCGTCGATGGGGATGAAATGATGATGATTAGGACAACACAACACCCAGTCCCTGAGTGGAGAAAATCTCCGAACCAGCCGGGAATCGAACCCGGGTCCTTAGGATGGACATTCTGTCACGCTGACTACTCAACTACAGGGGGCGGGCGTTATGGGTATGAAAATGCTGTAAACAATAATACACCGAGCTGCGTAATTCAAATTAGAAACTTGGCAAATCACGTGTAGGATGACATCCGAGAATGAATAACAGAGAATGAGTTCATCTCTACATAATACATTATTGAACCATACTCAGACCTTTGCACTTCGAAACGTGCCGACCGGAACCGCAAGACAGACAGACTAAAACTCACTTTGTACCGCTCAACACTTGAACGCTTGCTTGTAGGGAACCTGTCAACGAAAACAACTTGGGAAGCGCATCATGGGACCGGAACATGTGACTGGACCTTCTGAAAAATGGCTCTGAGCACTATGGGACTTAACTTCTAACGTCATCAGTCCCCTAGAACTTAGACTTACTTAAACCTAACTAACCTAAGGACATCACATGCATCCATGCCTGAGGTAGGATTCGAACGTGCGACCGTAGCGGTCGCGTGGTTCCAGACTGTAGCGCCTAGAACCGCTCGGCCACACCGGCCGGCGACCTTCTGAAGAAGGGTGCTAGGTGCCCAGGTGCCCGAAACCGGACAAGAGATTAAATCTCTTATAAGCAACTGGTTGTTTGCTAAAAATGGACAAAATCCTGATCCTATTTTGTTTTTGAGTATATGCTATGCTTCAAAGAATTTTTGGAGCAACATTTCCTTTTGTGAGCTCTATTCGATCGGAATATACTTTCATCATATTCAAAAACAGCGTATTTCACACAACTGATTATGATTTCTTTTTTTTACAGTTTTCACCTTTGACGCCCAGCGTAGTTGTATTGACCCCCTAAAGATTAGACTATAATTTTGTTCACTGGTGTGCCTTACGTTTATTTCATGCGCTCCACAGCTTCAGCTGCTTTACTTTGTGGTGCAGTTATTAACTTTTGTCCGTGTTATTGTGGTATGAATGAATAACAATATACTCATTCCAGAATGAAAGGTATGGAAGGTAGGAGACGAGATACTGGCAGAAGTGAAGCTGTGAGGACCGGGTGTGAGTCGTGTTTCGGTAGCTCAGATGGTAGAGCACTTGCCCGCGAAAGGCAAAGGTCCCGAGTTCGAGTCTCGGTCGGGCACACAGTTTTAATCTGCCAGGACGTCAATGTACTCATTGCAATTTACCTTTGCTGGTCATTATCTTGCAAAAAATCAGTGTCCTTCATGCACTGGCTTGATGGACCCATTTTATTTTATTATGTAATAATTAACTTGTATTCATATTACTGTGGCATAAACAACAATGGTTACTGAGCGAACTCACTTCGTCGTCTTTAAACTGTCGGGGTCTCAGCGAAACACGTGACGCGCTCATTCCTGATCGGTTACTGTAACTGGCTGGCTCTGAGCACTATGGGACTTAACTTCTGAGGTCATCAGTCCCCTAGAACTTAGAACTACTTAAACCTAACTAACCTAAGGACATCACAAAACACCGAGTCATCACGGGTTACTGTAACAGCAGGCCGCAGTGCTTCATCTCACACCTCACTTCCGAGTTCTTTAAAGACAATGGTGCTTTCAGAGACTGATTTCTTTGAATTCAATCGACGTTTACTCTCACGCGGCCGGCCGCTGTGGCCGGGCGGTTCTAGGCGCTTCAGTCCGGAACCGCGCTGCTGCTACGGTCGCAGGTTCGAATCCTGCCTCGGGCATGGCTGTATGTGATGTCCTTAGGTTAGTTAGGTTTAAGTAGTTGTAAGTTCTAGGGGACTGATGACCTCAGATGTTAAGTCCCATCGTGCTTAGAGCCATTTGAACCATTTCAACTCTCACGCCTACGTCATAGCTGCAACCACTCGAAAAACTAGCGCTTTTCTTTCATATACTGTTCACATGTACCACACTTTTACAGAATCCTTAAAAAATAATAATAAAAAAAAAAATCTAAATCTTCTAGGCACCTTCACTACAGCTCTCCTCAATCCGTGCTTCCCATTTAATATAAGTTCTGAAAAATATTTAGCAGACCTAATGTGCCCCAGGTGTTCACCACTAACTTTAAAACCTTATATTGCTAGTTCCTTCACACAGTGAAGGTATCCATCCGCGATCCAAAGGCGGACCTACTGCCGGTCAAAAGCCAGTCAATAGTAAAACAAAACAATTAAAATCATTATAAGGGGACGGTTGCAAAATAGTTACAAGAATCTTCTACAGAAGAATGGAACGATAGGCAGAAGCAGACCGGGCGACGATCAGTTTGAGCTCCAGAAAGATGTAGGAAGACATGTGGCAATACTAACGACTGATATTAAGAGACAAATTAAAGAAAGCCCGCGTTCATAGTATCTGTAAATTAGAGAAAATTTTTGATAATGTTTAGTGAAATACACTCTCTGAAATTCTGAAGGTAACACAGATAAAATACAGCAAGCTGAAGTGATCCACAACTGGTCCAGAAGCAAGGATGCATTTATAAGAGTTGAATATCATGGAAAGGGAAGCAGTAGTTGAGAAGGAAGAAAGACAGCTTTTCAACATGTATCCAATGTTACTCAATCTGCACATTGTGCAGTCAGTACAGGAATCAAAGGAGAAATTTGAAAGAGGAATTAAAGTTCATGGAGAAAAACTTCGAGATTTGTTGAAGATATTGTAAATCTGGCAGAAATGACAAAGTTCTTGAAAGATATTTTGAGTAGGTAGTGCCTTGAAAACAGGACAGAAAATGAATATAAACGAAAATGAAACAAGAGTGATGGAATTTAGTTGGATGAAATCAGGCAATGCTGACGGAAATAGACTAGGAAATGAAACAGTAGACGTAGTAGATGAATTTACCTGTTCAGGTAGCAAACTTACTGACGACTGCTTAAGAAGACAGGATATAAAATGCGGAATCGTAAGGAAAGTTTTCTGAAAAAGAGAAATATTTCCAATAAATGAAGTACACAAGCAGCCTGTACACAATTTGCATTTACTTTTAGATTTGATCCACGTTTCGTACCTATAAAGGTATTGTCTTCAGAAGAACAACATTTTATTTAATAAACACAAGTAACATTTTAGACTCAATTCTGAATATAAAATGATTATTATGACTCCTAAATGGAAACTATTACTTACTTGGATCACATTACACAAAACACGTAATATCCATCATGACCTGAAGCACACAAGCCACATACAGACAGTATAATTAAAATCGTTTAAAACTCTAAGATTCAATTTTCATTTTAAGAGTTCTAATAACTTCACATTCACAATTGAGAGTAAGATATCACTTGTAGTTGATAAATAAATAGAATGTTTTAGGTAACTCCTTTCTCTTCTGAAGGACACCTTAGCGGTATCTAACCCAGGGCCAAGTGTAAATAAAAACTGGCAACTGAATGGCTGTGAACTTCATTAACTGGAAACATACCCATAGCTAACAGCTATGTTAAAGATTGTGAAAGGGAAATATTTTAAGATCAATACAAATTTAGGTGTCAAACTCAATTAAAGAGTATTGACGTTCCACAATAATATTTACTTTATATGTCATTGTAAACTGCCTATCGGTTTTGTAGAACGCCCTCAGACATAGATAATAAGACTGAGGATGGCTTAGAAAGCTGCCAGCCAGTTTACAACGATCTATAAAATAAATATTATTGTGGAACATCAGTACTGTGTAGTTCAATATTTAATGTGTGCATGTTACTCCATGTGCAGAAGGGATATTTCACAAATGTTAACAAAATTTAAATGTTACGAAGTCTTTTCTGAAGGTGTTTCGCTGGAGTGCTCCCTTGTACTTACGAAACTGGAATGATAAGCAGTAAAAGCAAGGAAAGAAACTTTTGCAATGTGACGCTACAGAATAATTCTAAAGATTAAGTGGATATATAGAATAAACGACGAAGAGATACTGGATCGAGTAGGATAGAGGCCTTTGTGGCACAATTTGAATAAAAGAAGGCAGTGGTTGGTAGGACACATCGAGACGTCTACAGACGTTAAAGTAACCTCTGGCGTGCCACAGGGGAGTGTTATGGGACCATTGCTTTTCACAATATATATAAATGACCTAGTAGATAGTGTCGGAAGTCCCATGCGGCTTTTCGCGGATGATGCTGTAGTATACAGAGAAGTTGCAGCATTAGAAAATTGTAGCGAAATGCAGGAAGATCTGCAGCGGATAGGCACTTGGTGCAGGGAGTGGCAACTGACCCTTAACATAGACAAATGTAATGTATTGCGAATACATAGAAAGAAGGATCCTTTATTGTATGATTATATCATAGCGGAAAAAACCCTGGTAGCAGTTACTTCTGTAAAATATCTGGGAGTATGCGTGCGGAACGATTTGAAGTGGAATGATCATATAAAATTAATTGTTGGTCAGGCGGGTACCAGGTTGAGATTCATTGGGAGAGTCCTTAGAAAATGTAGTCCATCAACAACGGAGGTGGCTTACAAAACACTCGTTCGACCTATACTTGAGTATTGCTCATCAGTGTGGGATCCGTACCAGAGATAGAGAAGATCCAAAGAAGAGCGGCGCGTTTCGTCACAGGGTTATTTGGTAATTGTGATAGCGTTATGGAGATGTTTAACAAACTCAAGTGGCAGACTGTGCAAGAGAGGCGCTCTGCATCGCGGTGTAGCTTGCTCGCCAGGTTTCGAGAGGGTGCGTTTCTGGATGAAGTATCGAATATATTGATTCCCCCTACTTATACCTCCCGAGGAGATCACGAAAGTAAAATTAGAGAGAGTAGAGCGCGCACGGAGGCTTTCAGACTGGAACAGGAAAGGGAGGTAATGACAGTGGCACGTAAAGTGCCCTCCGCCACACACCATTGGGAGGCTTGCGGAGTATAAATGTAGATGTAGATGTAGGTATCAAGATATTATAATGGAGGGATGTGTATGAGGTACGGGGAAGGGGACTGTGTAAACTGTAGAGGGATGCCGACGCTCGACTGCAGTAAGGGGGCTTCCGATGGATGTAGGCTCCTGTAGTTATGCAGAGATGAACAGACTTGTCCAAGGTGAAATAGCGTTGAGAGCTGTACCAAATCAACTACAAGTTCTTGTGCTCTGTTTCAGGACTTGCCGCTGGCTATGGGGCGTTGAATCCCGCTCAGAACTGGTCTCTGATGAGTCACCAGCCAGGGGATTCCCCTGTGGGTTGATGTGCTGGCTCATTAGAGACACCCTGATTGAGATGTGGCCTTCAGTAGTTTCACGAGATTGTGATAACTGACTGCCGATTACTTGGGGGAAGGTATTCTCGCTCACTGCACGTGACAGACAGGTAGGAACGCCAGGGGGATATGTTTAGTGAATATGTTCTACTTTAGCAGGGCAGGGTTACAACCTTGCAAATCATTCCTAGTGATGACCATATTGTAAGGTGGACATGTCATTTTGATTTCACGTGAGAGAGAGAGAGAGAGCAAGTAATGTTACTGTTAAACAGTCTTTGGTCTTGCTGTGGGACAGTCTTTGCTTTCTAAAATCTCTGATAGTGTGGTAGGTGGTGGACGTATTCAGTAGTCCTGTGTTGGCTTGTGATTGTATCTGTTAAATTGAAGGACAGCTAGGATGAATATGATGTATGTATTGGAAGACGAAAAGAACATGAATTTTGAACAATGCTATTATTTCTGGAGAGGAGAAGTTTGAGGTAAGACTGCAGCACTCCGCATCCAGTTTGTCGGAATGATTATCGTCAGCTATTTAACTTGCTCACAGCTGAGAGAAAGACCACTCTACTTCCCTGAGTCACGCATTAACATGTCAACAGATTCAGCTGTTTGGTTTTATAGAAATTTTCTGTTGACATTTTACCCATTCCCAACCCTTGTTCACTTTGTTAAGCATAGTACTGTTCAGACCAGTATTACGTGTGAACATCACGTGAAGTTATACTCTGCCTTTTTGAATACATACCTCATTCTAAAATCGTTGTCTTATCATTTTATACGAATACTTACTCTCCCCATCCCACTGTTTAAATAATGTTTAGTATCACATTGCAACTTATGGTATGCAACAGTCTGAATATCGTCTCGAAATTTTATTTAAAAACAGACATTCAGCTTAGGCGCTGCCTGTTTGCTATTTGCTGTTGTGGTTTCGAGAGAGCTGCAAAAATGTTGTCAAGACATGAGGTACGTGGATATTTTGATTAGGGTCAGATAATTGTTTCACTTCAGTTGCACATTTGATATAAAGACACGTATTCAGACCAGTTACAGCTGATTTGAAATTAGGTTCAGCTTAGTCGAAGGTTAGCAAATGAGTTTAAGTTGTATAGCAGTTTCTGGGTACATAATTTTGGTAATATGTAGGCTTAGAGTGGGAGGTAGAGTTGGGAATATTTCATACAGAAAAATATAGTGAGTAGCTTAAAATAAGTATGAACCTACATCGGCTTTGTTAATGTGAAAAATCAAAATACCGTATGATATACTAAAATGTGAGAAAAGCAGTGGAAAATATACGTACGAAAAGAATTCTGCAACAACGATCTTCCAATTTATTTGGTTCAAACCAACGGTAAGGACCTGATGGTAGATTTTCTGCTTCAAGAATCAGACCCCTAGACAAGAAGAACTGAAGCAATCTCAACATGACAAGCTAAGTAAACTTGAAATTTTGTTGTAATGTTGGCTCCTCTCAAATCTTCATAAAGGACTCTGCTTCTTAATTACTTGGACTGGGTATTGTTTAATGTGGACAACAAATGGAAGAAGAAAGGATGGAGGAGATTACGCTGTTTTACATCCTTTTTAATCCGATCATTTCGTTCTTGGTCTCGGTTGGTCGATTTCGGGGGAGGGGACCAAACAGTGAGGTCATCGGTGCCATCGGATTAGCGAAGGTTGGGGGAAGGAAGTCAGCCGCGCTCTTTCATAGGAACCATCGCAGCATTTGCCTGAAGTGATTTAGGGAAATCACGGAAAACCTAAATGAGGATGGCTGCACATGGGTTTGAACCGTCGTCCTCCCGAATGTCTTGGTCTGTCACTATTACTTTTTCCTCTTGACTCCTGTACATATTGCATACTAGTCACCTTTGCAAACGTTAGTTTACTGTAATTCCCTGAACATGTTTGTATTTCCTTCCTTAGTTGGCCAGTTTGGCGCACCGATTCGATCCAACCGAATGGTTCAAATGGGTCACTGCCTTGCCCAGACAGACGTCATGTCACATGAGGCCTGGTACCATTTCCATGGCGCTCCAGAGCGACTAGTTTGGGTGATTAACTTTGTCCGGTGTGGTTACAGTGCTGAGAATGTCCCTTGACGCCCACCTCCACCCCCACCCAACACTCTCAAGCACACATGCACTCAAATTAACAATGTAACGGAAACTAAACCCGTGGTCTAGGGGTAGCGTCTTTGATTCATAATCAAAACGTTTTCGGTCCCGGGTTCGGTCCCCGCCACTGCCTAATTTCGATAAATAATCAGTATTGGCGGCCGAAGACTTCCGGCATTCTGCCAACGGCCTTGTCAAAGAGGGCGGAGGAGCGGATAGAGGTTCAGGGCACTCTCTTGTCCTAGGGGTGGGAAATTGCCCCTAAAAGGCGGAAGAATCAGCAATGATCAACGACATGAGGATGCAGAAGGCAATGGAAACCACTGCATTAAAGACACGTAACGTGTATCCACAGGACATGTGGCCTGTAATCGAAGAAGTGTCATGATGATCTCTCCATTGGCAAAAGATTCCGGACTAGTCCCCCATTCTGATCTCCGGGAGGGGACTGCCAAGGGGGAGGTTACCATGAGAAAAAGATTGAATAATCAACGAAAGGATAACGTTCTACGAGTCGGGGCGTGGAATGTCAGAAGCTTGAACGTGGTAGAGAAACTACAAAATCTGAAAAGGGAAATGCAAAGGTTCAATCTAGATATAGTAGGGGTCAGTGAAGTGGAAGGAAGACAAGGATTTCTGGTCAGATGAGAAAAGGGTAATATCAACAGCAGCAGAAAATTGTATAATGAGAGTAGGATTCGTTATGAATAGGAAGGTAGGGCAGAGGGTGGGTTACTGAGAACAGTTCAGTGACCTGGTTGTTCTAATGAGAATCGACGGCAGACCAACACCGACAACGATACTTCAGGTATACATGCAAGATGAACAGATAGAGAAAGTGTATGAGGATATTGAAAGAGTAATGCAGTATGTAAAGGGGGACGAAAATCTAATAGTCATGGGCGACTGGAATGCAGTTGTAGGGGAAGGAGTAGAAGAAAAGGTTACAGGAGAATATGGGCTTGGGACAAGGAATGAAAGAGGAGAAAGACTAATTGAGTTCTGTAACAAGTTTCAGCTAGTAATAGCGAATACCCCGTTCAAGAATCGCAAGAGGAGGAGGTATACTTGGAACAGGCCCGGAGATACGGGAAGATTTCAATTAGATTACATCATGGTCAGACAGAGATTCCGAAATCAGATACTGGATTGTAAGGCGTACCCAGGAGCAGATATAGATTCTGATCACAATATAGTAGTTCAAGACATTAGTCAGGAAGAATCAATACGCAAAGAAGTGGGATACGGAAGTACTAAGGAATGACGAGATACATTTGAAGTTCTCTAACGCTATAGATACAGCAATAAGGAATACCGCAGTAGGTAGAACAGTTGAAGAGGAATGGACATCTCTAAAAAGGGCCATCACAGAAGATGGGAAGGAAAACATAGGTACAAAGAAGGTTGCTGCGAAGAAACCATGGGTAACGCGAGAAATACTTCAGATGATTGATGAAAGGAGGAAGTACAAACATGTTCCGGGAAAATCAGGAATACAGAAATACAAGTCGCTGAGGAATGAAATAAATAGGAAGTGCAGGGAAGCTAAGACGAAATGGCTGCAGGAAAAATGTGAAGACATCGAAAAAGATATGATTGTCGGAAGGACTGACTCAGCATACAGGAAAGTCAAAACAACCTTTGGTGACATCAAAAGCAACGGTGGTAACATTAAGAGTGCAACGGGAATTCCACTGTTAAATGCAGAGGAGAGATCAGATAGGTGGAAAGAATACATTGAAAGCCTCTATGAGGGTGAATATTTGTCTGATGTGATAGAAAAAGAAACAGGAGTCAATTTAGAAGAGATAGGGGATCCAGTATTAGAATCGGAATTTAAAAGAGCTTTGCAGGACTTACGGTCAAATAAGGCAGAAGGGATAGATAACATTCCATCAGAATTTCTAAAATCATTGCGGGAAGTGGCAACAAAACGACTATTCACGTTGGTGAATATATGAGTCTGGCGATATACCATCTGACTTTCGGAAAAGCATCATCCACACAATTCCGAAGACGGCAAGAGCTGACAAGTGCGAGAATTATCGCACAATCAGCTTAACAGCTCATGCATCGAAGCTGCTTACAAGAATAATATACAGAAGAATGGAAAAGAAAATTGAGAATGCGCTAGGTGACTATCAGTTTGGCTTTAGGAAAAGTAAAGGGACGAGAGAGGCAATTCTGACGTTACGGCTAATAATGGAAGCAAGGCTAAAGAAAAATCAAGACACTTTCATAGGATCTGTCGACCTGGAAAAAGCGTTCGACAATATAAAATGGTCCAAGCTGTTCGAGATTCTGAAAAAAGTAAGGGTAAGCTATAGGGAGAGACGGGTCATATACAATATGTACAACAACCAAGAGGGAATAATAAGAGTGGACGATCAAGAACGAAGTGCTCGTATTAAGAAGGGTGTAAGACAAGGCTGTAGCCTTTCGCCCCTACTCTTCAATCTGTACATCTAGGAAGCAATGATGGAAATAAAAGAAAGGTTTAGGAGTGGAATTAAAATGCAAGGTGAAAGGATATCAATGATACGATTCGCTGATGACATTGCTATCCTGAGTGAAAGTGAAGAAGAATTAAATGATCTGCTGAACGGAATGAACAGTCTAATGAGTACACAGTATGGCTTGAGAGTAAATCGGAGAAAGACGAAGGTAATGAGAAGTAGTAGAAATGAGAACAGCGAGAAACTTAACATCAGGATTGATGGTCACGAAGTCAATGAAGTTAAGGAATTCTGCTACCTAGGCAGTAAAATAACCAATGACGGACGGAGCAAGGAGGACATCAAAAGCAGACTCGCTATGGCAAAAAAGACATTTCTGGCCAAGAGAAATCTACTAATATCAAATACCGGCCTTAATTTGAGGAAGAGATTTCTGAGGATGTACGTCTGGAGTACAGCATTGCATGGTAGTGAAACGTGGACTGTGAGAAAACCGGAGCAGAAGAGAATCGAAGCATTTGAGATGTGGTGCTATAGACGAATGTTGAAAATTAGGTGGACTGATAAGTTAAGGAATGAGGAGGTTCTACGCAGAATCGGAGAGGAAAGGAATATGTGGAAAACACTGATAAGGAGAAGGGACAGGATGATAGGACATCTGCTGAGACATGAGGGAATGACTTCCATGGTACAAGAGGGAGCTGTAGAGGGCAAAAACTGTAGAGGAAGACAGAGATTGGAATACGTCAAGAAAATAATTGAGGACGTACGTGGCGGGCCGCATCAAACCAGTCAGTTGACTGATGACCCAAAAAAAAAAAAAAAAAGTAGGAGTTCATTTGTTAAGAATAATTGAATAATTGTAAATTCATTGGAAAATTGTTATTTCCGCAATATGTGAGAATCGTTAACTTAGCCTCTGATATGATTCCACGTATTTTTTAATAATAGGTACGAACGATGTGATTTCGGCTTTGTTAATGTGACAACTGGACTGTAATACTCTCTTTCAAATTCTGAAGGTGGCAGGAGTAAAATACAGGGAGCGAAAGGCTATTTACAATTTGTACAGAAACCAGATGGCAGTTATAAGAGTCGAGGGACATGGAAGGGAAGCAGTAGTTGGGAATGGAGTGAGACAGGGTTGTAGCCTATCCCCGATGTTATTCAATCTGTATATTGAGGAAGCAGTGAAGGAAACAAAAGAAAAATTCGGAGTAGGTGTTAAAATCCATGGAGAAGAAATAAAAACTTTGAGGTTCGCCGATGACATTGTAATTCTGTCAGAGACAGCAAAGGACTTCGAAGAGCAATTAAACGGAAGGGACAGTGTCTTGAAAGGAGGCTATAAGATGAACATCAACAAAAGCAAAACGAGGATAATGGAATGTAGTCGAATTAAGTCTTTTGATGCTGAGGGAATTAGATTAGGAAATGGGAAACTTAAAATAGTAAAGGAGTTTTGCTATTTGTGGAGCAAAATAACTGATGATGGCCGAAGTAGAGAGGATATCAAATGTAGACTGGCAATGGCAAGGAAAGCGTTTCTGAAGAAGAGAAATTTGTTAGCATCGAGTGTAGTCTTAAGTTTCAGGAAGTCGTTTCTGAAAGTATTTGTATGGTGCGTAGCCATATATGGAAGTGAAACATGGACGATAACTAGTTTGGACAAGAAGAGCATGTGGTGCTACAGAAGAATGCTGAAGATTAGATGGGTAGATCATATATCTAATGAGGAGGTATTGAATAGGATTGGGGAGAAGAGAAGTTTGTGGCAAAACTTGACTAGAAGAAGGGATCGTTTGGTAGGACACGTTCTGAGGCATCAAGGAATCACCAATTTAGTATAGGAGGGCGGCGAGGAGGGTAAAAATCGTAGAGGGAGACCAAGACATGAATACACTAAACAGGTTCAGAAGGTTGTAGGTTGCAGTAGGTACTGGAAGATGAAGAAGCTTCCACAGGATAGAGTAGCATGAAGAGCTGCATCAAACCAGTCTCAGGACTGAAGACCACAACAACAACTATGTGAAAAATCAAAATACTCTGTCAAACTAAAATCTGAGAAAATCACTGGAAAACATATTTACGTAAAAATATTCTGCAACAACAATCTTCCAATTTATTTAGTTCAAACCAAACCGTGAGGACCTAATGCAATATTTTCAGCGTCAAGAATAAGACTCCTAGACAAGAAGAACTTGAGCATTCTCAATATGACAAGCTAAGTAAACTTGGAAGTTTATTGTAATGTTCGTACCTTTCAATCTTCATAAAAGACTTTTGCTTTTAATTGATTGGACTGAGCATTGTTTAATGTCGGCAGTAGTTGGAATAAGGATGGAGGGTGGAGATTATACTGTCTTACACCCTTTTTAATCCGATCATTTCGTTCTTGGTCTTGGTCGGTCAATTTTGGGGGAGGGGACCAAACAGTGAGCTCATCGGTGCCATCGGATGAGCGAAGGTTTGGGAAAGGTAGTCAGCCGTGCCCATTCAAAGAAAACGACCCGGCATTTACCTGAAGTGATTTAGGGAAATCACAGAAAGCCTAAATCAGAATGTCCGGACGCGGGTTTCAACCGTCGTCCTCCCGAATGTCTTGGCCTTCCACTATTATTATTTCCTCTTGACTCCGGTACTTATTGTACACCACTGGCCATTAAAATTGTTACACCACGAAGACGACGTGCTACAGGCGCGAAATTTAACCGACAGGAACAAGATGCTGTGGAATGCAAAAGATCTGCTTTTGCAGAGCATTCACACAAGGCTGGCGCCGGTGGCGACACCTACAACGTGCTGACACGAGGAAAGTTTCCAACCGATTTCTCATACACAAACAGCAGTTGACCGGCGTTGCCTGGTGAAGCGTTGTTGTGATGCCTCGTGTAAGAAGGAGAATTGCGTATCATCACGTTTCCGACTTTGATAAAGGTCGGATTGTAGCCTATCGCGATTGCGGTTTATCGTATCGCGACATTGCTGCTCGCGTAGGTCGAGATCCAATGACTGTTAGCAGAATGTGGAATCGGTGGGTTCAGGAGGGTAATACGGAACGCCGTGCTGGATCCCAACGGCCTCGTATCAATAGCGGTGGAGATGACAGGCATCTTATCCGCATGGCTGTAACGGATCTTGCAGCCACGTCTCGATCCCTGAATCAACAGATGCGGACGTTTGCAAGACAACAACCATCTGCACGAACAGTTCGACGACGTTTGCAGCAGCATGGACTATCAGCTCGAAGACCATGGCTGCAGTTAACCTTGACGCTGCATCACAGACAGGAGCGCCTGCGATGGTGTAGTCAACGACGAACCTGGGTGCACGAATGGCAAAACGTCATTTTTTTGGATGAATCCAGCTTCTGTTTACAGCATTATGATGGTCGCATCCGTGTTTGGCGACATCGCGGTGAACGCACATTGGAAGCGTGTATTCGTCATCGCCATACTGGCGTTTCAGTCGGCGTGATGGTATGGGGTGCCATTGGTTACACGTCTCGGTCACCTCTTGTTCGCACTGACGGCACTTTGAACAGTGGACGTTACATTTCAGATGTGTCACGATCCGTGGCTCTACCTTTATTCGATCCTTGCGAAACCCTACATTTCAGCAGGATAATGCACGACGGCATGTTGCAGGTCCTGTACGGGCCTTTCTGGATACAGAAAATGTTCGACTGCTGCTCTGGCCAGCACATACTCCAGATCTCTCACCAACTGAAAACGTCTGGTGGTCAATGGTGGCCAAGCAACAGGCTCGTCACAATACACCAGTCACTACTCTTGATGAACTGTGGTATCTTGTTGAAGCTACATGGGCAGCTGTACCTGTACACGCCATCCAAGCTCTGTTTGACTAAATGCCCAGGCGTACCGAGGCCGTTATTACGGCCAGAGGTGGTTGTTCTGGGTATCGATTTCTCAGGATCTACGCACCCATATTGCGTGAAAATGTAATCACATGTCAGTTCTAGTATATTTGTCGAGTGAATACCCTTTTATCATCTGCATTTCTTCTTGGTGTAGCAATTTTAATGGCAGGTAGTGTATGTTAAATTAGAACAAATATTAAGTCAAAATTGACCTGGTTTCAACGCTACTATGAGCGTCGTCTTCAGAATTAGGCTAACGATTCTAAAACATATTAGGTATATAATACATTAATAAAATTAATGTTTGTTGTGACTGGAAAAAGATGCAGTACTTACAAATCACATATTAAAAAAGATCTAAGCCGGAATGCGCGACGTCATGAATAGTTGTAAGATGACGAGCCACTAAGGGGTGCTCGTACTTGAGTGAACAAGGCATGCAACAAGACTGAGGTGCCCACGTTAGAAAGTGTGCGCAAGTAAACATGGTGTTGCTACGAGCGCCATCTAGTAGCCGCAGAAACAACTAGGCTACTGTACATTCAGAATTAGACACATGAAATTGTGATGCAGCTGATTCAGGCATAACGTAAGCACTAATAATAATAGGATGAAGTTAAATATTTATCTGCTTTAAACAGAAATACATTTTTAACGCAAAAAAGTTAGTTATGACATACAAGAAAACAGCAAAGATGTAACAGGAAATCAACTTTTCAGTAAACTGCATGAGGAAATCTGAATCAAAGATCAAGAAGTGGCATTAAACAGTCGAAAAAGTTTTTATTTCGCAGCTGCAGCTGTTCGTTGAGAATGAGGCCATCATAACGAGAGAGATGTTTGAAAATCTCCAATTCCTCTAAAACATCTAACCTACACCCCTTCTTTTCTGTCGCCAATGGCTTTAGGCACGTGTCCAGTAATTAAGAGATGATCGGCAAAGGATGAATTTAGGGGACTGGTGGCGTTCTTTCTCAAAAGATGTTCTTTATATCTGATGGTGAAAGCACGTCCAGTTTGCCCTATATAATAAAGAGGAGCAGGTATCGCAGATGATCTTATAAACGCCACAACTTACTGTAGGGGAGCGAATGGATTTCAAATTATGAATGAAGTTTCTCTTTAGATTATTATTAGTAGAGAAGGCAACATTGCAGTTGTATTTGTTGCGAAGCATGCGCTGAATCTGATAGGAAATGGGTCCTATGAAAGGAATAGAAAAACGTTTTTTTTTGGGTTAATTTCAGTGCATGAGGTGTTGGGCGTGGTAGTTCTTGCAGTTTTCTTTTTTAGGATATCGTCCACTATGTTAGGCGTATATTCATTATTGACTGCTATGGTTTTAACTAAATTAATCTCCTCATTAAACTTTTCCGTTGAAAGTGGTATAGATGTGGCTCGGTGGACGGCAGAGTGGGGAGGGGGGGGGGGGGGGGAGGGAAGAAGTCACTGGGAACATGGCACTTGCATCAAGAAGTTTTCAGTTCCCATGGGTTTCGCTCTGAAGTTTAAAGTTACTGTACACTTGACTTACTAGGGGTCCGCCATGGATTTTCGACTAAAGAAGGGGTCCACCAGCTGAAAAGGTTGGGAAGCTCTGTATTGGATGATTAGGTTTGTGAATTTTGAACTGGGACCGAAGTTTGCAGGCGTTAGTTTACTGTATTTCACTGCACATTTTTGTATTTCCTTCCTTAGCTGGCCAGTTTAGCGCACCGATTCGATCCAACCGACTGGTACAGTTGGGTCACTGGCTTTCCCTAACTGACGTCATGTCACATAAAAGAATGAGGCCTGGTACAGAGGTTACAGTGCTGAGAATGTGACTGACGTCATGTCACATGAGGCCAGGTACAGTGCTGAGAGTGTCCCTCGACCCCTACCCCTTCATACATACACACACACACACACACACACACACACACACACACACACACACACACACATATGCATGCAGAGCTCTCCGTCGGTGGAGCACAGTACCTTGTCCGCCGCTAGTAGCCATAACTCATACTAGCGTCGTGCCAGATCGCGGCTAAGCGGTCTCGGGGAGAGGGCGGTGGGAGGAGTTTTGGATATCTCACTCCCCGCCACACGCACAGACGTACGCCGAGTATTACTCACAACACTGACGCCCACTCCCGCGCAGGGCGAGGCAGCGCCCCGGCTCGGCTTGTAGACCTGCGCGGCCGCATTACTTTTAATCAAAGCTCGCGGCGCGCGCTGTTTATCAAGATGGCCGCCGGCCGCCGCTAACGAAGCGGACGCCGGGATTAAGACGTCTATTTCTCAGCGCCGGCCCTACACACTCGGCCAAACAGCGGCACGCGAGGCATAAAACATGTCCGGCGCTCGCCTGTTGCGTTCCGTCCGGCATTATTTACAGTCCGAGGCTTCCGATAAAAATTCCCCGTGCTCGTTTTGTGCCGCGATCGCCGCAGGCAGCCGGCGCTCGGAACGGCTGGGGTCTACTCGTGAATGTACTGAACGGAATGTTACGTAGGGAAACGTTAGTAAAGTCGCCATTCGGAGCGTACTTGAATTTTCATCAAACCATAGTTTTTTTATATAAAAAATAGCGTTTACACATTTTAAATTTACATATTACACAGTGTACAGTTATTAAGTATCAGTTTCGTTGCACGCCCGGATAGCAGTCCAGTCTAACGCACAACCCTCGGGAGTGAGACGGAGCGCCTGGTCCCCGACACGAATCTGCCAGGCGGACTTGGGTCGAGGCCCGCTGAGCCGGCCAGTCTGTCGACGGTTTTTAGGCGGTTTTCCATCTGCCTTGGCGAATGCGGGCTGGTTCCCCATATTCCGCCTCAACTACACTATGTCGGCGATTGCTGCGCAAACAAGTTCTCCACGTAGGCGTACACCACCATAACTCTACTACCCACGCAAATATAGGGGTTACACTCGTCTGGTTTCAGACGTTCCCTGGGGTGCGGGGAGGGGGGGGGGGGGCGTCCACCGGGAGCCGGACCGCACAATAACCCTGAAAGAGGGGTGGACTGCGGTAGTCGTCGTGGGGCTGTAGACCACTGCGGCTGTTGCTGGGACGGAGTCTCTCTGTCGTTTATAGGCCCCCAGTTAACATACAATACAATCAGTTTCGTTGAAAACGGTGGTGCAGAAGTCGTATACCCTAGTGCATTGCAAGTGCTTTGTAGACTTAAAAACTGTAGATGTTTCTGAAAACGATAGCCTGGTTTCGTGTCATCGCTAAACATGTTATGTGTTGCCACAGGTGCCCAACCAAGCCTGATGTCAACTATGCAGGAGAGGAAAGCATTGCTACTTGGAGGCAGCAGAAGTTGTCTCCATTCATTTAATTTTAAACATGTAAGAGTAGACCAAATGTGCTTGAAATTAAAAGATTTACATTGAAACGCCAAAGAAACTGGTAAAGACATGTTGTTGTTCTTTTGGTCTTCAGTCCTGCGACGAGTTTCATGCAGCTCTCCATGCTACTCTATCCTGTGCAAGCTTCTTCATCTCCCAGTACTTACTACAACCTACAGCCTTCAGAATCTGCTTATTCATCTCTTGGACTCCCTCTACGATTTTTACGCTCCACGCTGCCCTCCAATGCTAAATTTGTGATCCCTTGATGCCTCAGAACATGTCCTACTAACCGGTCCCTTCTTTTTGTCAAGTTGTGTCACAAACTCCTCTTCTCCCCAATTCTATACAATACTTCATCATTAGTTATGTGATCTACCCATCTAATCTTCAGCATTCTTCTGTAGCACCACATTTCGAAACCTTCTATTCTCTTCTTGTCCAAATTATTTATTGTCCACGTATCACTCCCATACATGGCTACGCTCCATACAAATACTTTTAGAAACGACTTCCTGACACTTAAATATATACTCGATGTTAACAAATTCCTCTTCTTCAGAAACGCTTTCCTTGCCATTGCCAGTCCACATTTTGTATCTTCTCCACTTCCACCATCATCAATTACTTACCTCCACAAATAGCAAAACTCCTTTACTACTTTAAGTGTCTCATTTCCTAATCTAATTCCCTCAGCATCACCCAACTTAATTCGACTACATTCCATTATCCTCGTTTTGCTTTTGTTGATATTCATCTTATATCCTCCTTTCAAGACACTGTCCATTCCGTTCAACTGCTCTTCCAAGTCCTTTGCCGTCTCTGACAAAATTACAATGTCATCGGCGAACCTCAAAGTTTTTATTTCATCTCCATGGATTTTAATACCTACTCCGAATTTTTCTTTTGTTTCCTTTATTGCTTGCTCAATATACAGATTGAATAACATCGGGGAGAGGCTACAACCCTGTCTCACTCCCTTCCCAACTACTGCTTCCCTTTCATGTCCCTCGAGTCTTGTAATTGCCATCTGGTTTCTGTACAAATTGTAAATACCCTTCGCTCCATGTATTTTACCCCGACCACCTTCAGAATTTGAAAGAGAGTATTCCAGTCAACATTGTCAAAAGCTTTCTCTAAGTCTACAAATGCTAGAAACGTAGTTTTGCCTTCCCTTAATCTTTCTTCTAAGATAAGTCGTAAGGTCAGCATTGCCTCACGTGTTCCAATATTTCTACGGAATCCAAACTGATCTTCCCCGAGGTCGGCTTCTACCAGTTTTTCCATTCGTCTGTAAAGAATTCGCGTTAGTATTTTGCATCCGTGTCTTATTAAACTGATTGTTCGGAAATTTTCACATCTGTCACCACCTGCTTTCTTCGGGATTTCAATTATTATATTCTCCTTGAAGTCTGAGGGTATTTCGCCTGCCTCATACATCTTGCTCACCAGATGGTAGAGTTTTGGCAGGACTGGCTCTACCAAGGCCATCAGTAGTTCTGATGGAGTGTTGCCTACTCCCGGGGCCTTGTTTCGACTCAGCTCTTTCAGTGATCTGTCAAACTCTTCACGCAGTACCGTCTCTCCCATTTCATCTTCATCTACATCCTCTTCCATTTCCATAATATTGTCCTCAAGTGCATAGCCCTGGTATAGACCCTCCATATACTCCTTCCACCTTTCTGCGTTCCCTTCTTTGCTTAGAACGGGGTTTCCATCTGCGCTCTTGATATTCATACAAGTGGTTCTCTTTTCTCCAAAGGTGCCTTTAATTTTCCTGTTGGCAGTATCTATCTTACCCCTAGCGAGGTAAGCCTCTACATCCTTACATTTGTCCTCTAGCCATCCCTGCTTAGCACTTCCTGTCGATCTCATTTTTGAGACGTTTGTACTCGTTTTTGCCTGCTTCATTTACTGAATTTTTATGTATTTTCTTTCATCAAGTAAATTCAGTATTTCTTCTGTTACCCGGGGATTTCTACTCGCCCTCGTCTTTTTACCTACTTGATCCTCTGCTGCCTTCACTACTTCATCCCTCAGAGCTACCCATTCTTCTTCTACTGTACTTCTTTCCCCCATTCCTATCAATTGCTCCCTTATGCTCTCCCTGTAACTCTGTACAATCTCTGGTTCTCTCAGTTTATCCAGGTCCCATCTCCTCACATTCCCACCCTTTTGCTGTTTCTTCAGTTTTAATCTACAGTTCATAACCAATAGATTGTGGTCAGAGTCCACATCTGCCCCTGTAAATTTTTTACAGTTTAAAACCTGGTTCCTAAATCTCTGTCTTACCATTATATAATCTATCTGATACCTTTTAGTATCTCCAGGATTCTTCCATGTATACAACCTTCTTTTATGATTCTTGAACCAAATATTAGCTATGATTAAGTTATGCTCTGCGCAAAATTCTACCAGACGGCTTCCTCTTTCATTTCTTAGCCCCAATCCGTATTCACCTACTATGTTTCCTTCTCTCCCTTTTCCTACACTCGAATTCCAGTCACCCATGACTATTAAATTTTCGTCTCCCTTCACTACCTGAATAATTTCTTTTATCTCATCATACATTTCTTCAATTTCTTCGTCATCTGCAGAGCTAGTTCGCATATAAACTTGTACTACTGTAGTAGGCATGGGCTTCGTGTCTATCTTGGCCACTATAATACGTTCACTATGCTGTTTGTAGTAGCTTACCCGCACTCCAATTTTTTTATTCATTATTAAACCTACTCTTGCATTACCCCTATTTGATTTTGTATTTATAACCCTGTATTCACCTGACCAGAAGTTTTGTTCCTCCTGCCACCGAACTTCACTAATTCCCACTATATCTAACTTTAACCTATCCATTTCCCTTTTTAAATTTTCTAACCTACCTGCCCGATTAAGGGATTTGACATTCCACGCTCCGATCCTTAGAACGCTAGTTTTCTTTTTCCTGATAATGACGCCCTCTTGAGTAGTCCCCGCCTGGAGATCCGAATGGGGGATTATTTTACCTCCGGAAAATTTTACCCAAGAGGACGCCATCATCATTTAACCATACAGTAAAGCTGCATGCCCTCGGGAAAAATTACCGACGTAGTTTCCCCTAGCTTTCATCCGTTCGCAGTACCAGCACAGCAAGGCCGTTTTGGTTAGTGTTACAAGGCCAGATTAGTCAATCATCCTGACTGTTGCCCCTGCAACTACTGAAAAGGCTGCTGCTCCTCTTCAGGAACCACACGTTTGTCTGGCCTCTCAACAGATACCCCTCCGTTGTGGTTGCACCAATTGCACGGCTACCTGTACCGCTGAGGCACGCAAGCCTCCTCACCAACGGCAAGGTCCATGGTTCATGGGGCGGGGGGTAGGGGGGTAAAGACATGGTTATTCAAATACAGAGATATGTTAACAGGCAGAATATGGCGCTGCGGTGCCTAACGCCTATATAAAACAACATGTGTCTGGCGCTTTTGTTAAGTTATCAAGATTTAAGTGCGTCTGAACGTGGTATTGTAGTCGGCGCAGCGATAAAGTGGGATTTTTCCCGCACGACCATTTCACGAGTGTACAGTGAATACCAGGAATGCGCTAAAAAAATCAAATCTCCTACATCGCTGCGGGCCGGGAAAAGATCCTGCGAGGACGGAACCGACAACGACTGGAAATCGTTCAGCGTGACAGAAGTGCAACCCTTCCGCAAATTGTTGCAGATTTCAGTGCTGGACCATTAACAAGTATCAGCGTGCGAACCATTCAACGAAACGTCGTCGACATGGGCTTTCGGAGCCAAAAGCCCACTCGTGTACCCTTGATGACTGCGCGATACGAAGCTTTACGCTTTGCCTGGGCCTGTCAGCACCGACAATGGACTGTTGCTGACTGGAAACGTGTTGCCTGGTCGGACGAGTCTCGTTTCAAATTGTATCGAGCGGATAGCCGTGTACGGGTATGGAGACAACCTCATGAATCCATGGACCCTCTATGTCAGCAGGCGACTGTTCAAGCGTTCTTTTAAATTTGGTGCCCTCTCTCCGTTGCTTTTGCAACAGTGTTCTGACCTGTTCAATGCAGTATGGGAGATCAGTACCAACTTTCATTAATTTATTTGGTATATGTCTCTCAGTAGCCGATGATACTGCACTGAAGGGCCAAAGTGACTGGTACACCTGCCTAATGTCGTGTAGGGCCCCCGCGAGCACGCAGAAGTGCCGCAACACGACGTGGCATCTACTCGACTAATGTCTGAAGTAGTGCTGGAGGAAACTGACAGCATGAATCCTGCAGAGCTGTCCATAAATGGGTAAGAGTACGAAGGGGTACAGATCTCTTCTGAACAGCACGTTGCAAGGTATCCCAGATATGGTCAATAATGTTCATGTCTGGGGTGTTTGATAGCCAGCGGAAGTCTTTAATCTCAAACGAATGTTCCTGGACCCACTTCGCAGCAATTCTGGATGTGTGGGGTGTCGCATTGTCCTACTGGTATTGCCCAAGTCCGTCGAAATGCAAAATGGACATGAATGGATGCAGGTGATCAGACAGAACGCTCACGTACGTGTCACCTGTCAGAGTCGTATCTAGACGTATCAGGAGTCCCATATCACTGCAGATGCACACACCGCACGTCATTAGTAGTCCAACGCAGCGTCCGCGGCTAACCGACCGCTTTCCACAAAGTGGGGCCGGGGCTAATCATAACATGTAAGCTTTCAAGGCCGACGTCTTCATTAATTAAAACTTACGGTTTTATATATTTTTATATACATTATTATACTCGCATGTATAGAGAAGCTATAGAGATCTACACGCACGGAAATAATTTTAATATAAAAGATGAAGGATTGAAACTAGACAAGATACGGCGCTCGACTTCGTACCAACGAAGTGACAATCGATTACCTGTAACCGAGAGAGATGGCACTAGCCAGAGATAGTTTTAAAGTCGAAAGCACGTGACGAGTGGTGGCGCCATCTAAGCGCTCAATATAAGCGGGACCTCCAGCGCCTAGCAGCCAGTCGCCGACTCACCTCAGAAGATGTTGCCCGCAGTAGGCAACGAAACTTCAGGAAGGAGAAGTAGTTTTATATATGGACCACGGCAATTCAGCCCGGAAGTTTTAATTAATGGGGCCGGGGCTGTTCCTCAGCTAAGTAACGTAGCTTGACATGGTACCACGGTACTTAACCTTTTTATGTTTGACCGTGCCTTATTGTGGCATGTATTAGTTTATTTTATGCTTCTGAAGAATTCTAGATTACTCTGGCTGAAACCTGGTTAAAGAGCAGTAACATTTCCCAACTGAGGTGGATTTTTTACGTATTATTTTCTGTTCCACTTCAAGTCGTGTTTTGGTTGGCATGAGAGCCAACACCGTGGCAGCAAGAGAGGGGAAGAAAACCAATGTGCACTCCGTGTGCATACCGGGGGGAGTCATTCCAGATGTGGAAAGGGTCCTTCCGGATGCCATGAAGGGTACAGGGTGCACCCATCTGCAGGTGGTCGCTCATGTCGGCACCAATGATGTGTGTCGCTATGGATCGGAGGAAATCCTCTCTGGCTTCCGGCGGCTATCTGATTTGGTGAAGACTGCCAGTCTCGCTAGCGGGATGAAAGCAGAGCTCACCATCTGCAGCATCGTCGACAGGACTGACTGCGGACCTTTGGTACAGAGCCGAGTGGAGGGTCTGAATCAGAGGCTGAGACGGTTCTGCGACCGTGTGGGCTGCAGATTCCTCGACTTGCGCCATAGGGTGGTGGGGTTTCGGGTTCCGCTGGATAGGTCAGGAGTCCACTACACGCAACATGCGGCTACACGGGTAGCAGGGGTTGTGTGGCGTGGGCTGGGCGGTTTTTTAGGTTAGATGGCCTTGGGCAAGTACAGAAAGGGCAACAGCCTCAACGGGTGCGGGGAAAAGTCAGGACATGCGGGGACCAAGCAGCAATCGGTATTGTAATTGTCAACTGTCGAAGCTGCGTTGGTAAAGTACCGGAACTTCAAGCGCTGATAGAAAGCACCGAAGCTGAAATCGTTATAGGTACAGAAAGCTGGCTTAAGCCAGAGATAAATTCTGCCGAAGTTTTTACAAAGGTACAGACGGTGTTTAGAAAGGATAGATTGCATGCAACCGGTGGAGGAGTGTTCGTCGCTGTTAGTAGTAGTTTATCCTGTAGTGAAGTAGAAGTGGATAGTTCCTGTGAATTATTATGGGTGGAGGTTACACTAAACAACCGAACTAGGTTATTAATTGGCTCCTTTTACCGACCTCCCGACTCAGCAGCATTAGTGGCAGAACAACTGAGAGAAAATTTGGAATACATTTCACATAAATTTTCTCAGCATGTTATAGTCTTAGGTGGAGATTTCAATTTACCAAATATAGACTGGGACACTCAGATGTTTAGGACGGGTGGTAGGGACAGAGCATCGAGTGACATTATACTGAGTGCACTATCCGAAAATTACCTCGACCAATTAAACAGAGAACCGACTCGTGGAGATAACATCTTGGACCTACTGATAACAAACAGACCCGAACTTTTCGACTCTGTATGTACGGAACAGGGAATCAGTGATCATAAGGCCGTTGCAGCATCCCTGAATATGGACGTTAATAGGAATATAAAAAAAGGGAGGAAGGTTTATCTGTTTAGCAAGAGTAATAGAAGGCAGATTTCAGACTACCTAACAGATCAAAACGAAAATTTCTGTTCCGACACTGACAATGTTGAGTGTTTATGGAAAAAGTTCAAGGCAATCGTAAAATGCGTGTTAGACAGGTACGTGCCGAGTAAAACTGTGAGGGACGGGAAAAACCCACCGTGGTACAACAACAAAGTTAGGAAACTACTGCGAAAGCAAAGAGAACTCCACTCCAAGTTTAAACGCAGCCAAAACCTCTCAGACAAACAGAAGCCTAACGATGTCAAAGTTAGCGTAAGGAGGGCTATGCGTGAAGCGTTCATTGAATTCGAAAGTGAAATTCTATGTACCGACTTGACAGAAAATCCTAGGAAGTTCTGGTCTTACGTTAAATCAGTAAGTGGCTCGAAACAGCATATCCAGACACTACGGGATGATGATGGCATTGAAACAGAGGATGACACGCGTAAAGCTGAAATACTAAACACCTTTTTCCAAAGCTGTTTCACAGAGGAAGACCGCACTGCAGTTCCTTCTCTAAATCCTCGCACAAACGAAAAAATGGCTGACATCGAAATAAGTGTCCAAGGAATAGAAAAGCAACTGGAATCACTCAATAGAGGAAAGTCCACTGGACCTGACGGGATACCAATTCGATTCTACACAGAGTACGCGAAAGAACTTGCCCCCCTGCTAACAGCCGTGTACCGCAAGTCTCTAGAGGAACGGAGGGTTCCAAATGATTGGAAAAGAGCACAGATAGTCCCAGTCTTCAAGAAGGGTCGTCGGGCAGATGCGCAAAACTATAGACCTATATCTCTGACGTCGATCTGTTGTAGAATATTAGAACATCTTTTTTGCTCGCGTATCATGTCATTTCTGGAAACCCAGAATCTACTATGTAGGAATCAACATGGATTCCGGAAACAGCGATCGTGTGAGACCCAACTCGCCTTATTTGTTCATGAGACCCAGAAAATATTAGATACAGGCTCCCAGGTAGATGCCATTTTCCTTGACTTCCGGAAGGCGTTCGATACAGTTCCGCACTGTCGCCTGATAAACAAAGTAAGAGCCTACGGAATATCAGACCAGCTGTGTGGCTGGATTGAAGAGTTTTTAGCAAACAGAACACAGCATGTTGTTATCAATGGAGAGACGTCTACAGACGTTAAAGTGACCTCTGGTGTGCCACAGGGGAGTGTTATGGGACCATTGCTTTTCACAATATATATAAATGACCTAGTAGATAGTGTCGGAAGTTCCATGCGGCTTTTCGCGGATGATGCTGTAGTATACAGAGAAGTTGCAGCATTAGAAAATTGTAGCGAAATGCAGGAAGATCTGCAGCGGATAGGCACTTGGTGCAGGGAGTGGCAACTGACCCTTAACATAGACAAGTGTAATGTATTGCGAATACATAGAAAGAAGGATCCTTTATTGTATGATTATATCATAGCGGAACAAACACTGGTAGCAGTTACTTCTGTAAAATATCTGGGAGTATGCGTGCGGAACGATTTGAAGTGGAATGATCATATAAAATTAATTGTTGGTAAGGCGGGTACCAGGTTGAGATTCATTGGGAGAGTGCTTAGAAAATGTAGTCCATCAACAAAGGAGGTGGCTTACAAAACACTCGTTCGACCTATACTTGAGTATTGCTCATCAGTGTGGGATCCGTACCAGATCGGTGTGACGGAGGAGATAGAGAAGATCCAAAGAAGAGCGGCGCGTTTCCTCACAGGTTTATTTGGTAACCGTCATAGCGTTACGGAGATGTTTAACAAACTCAAGTGGCAGACTCTGCAAGAGAGGCGCTCTGCATCGCGGTGTAGCTTGCTCGCCAGGTTTCGAGAGGGTGCGTTTCTGGATGAGGTATCGAATATATTGCTTCCCCCTACTTATACCTCCCGAGGAGATCACGAATGTAAAATTAGAGAGATTCGAGCGCGCACGGAGGCTTTCAGACAGTCGTTCTTCCCGCGAACGATACGCGACTGGAACAGGAAAGGGAGGTAATGACAGTGGCACGTAAAGTGCCCTCCGCCACACACCGTTGGGTGGCTTGCGGAGTATCAATGTAGATGTAGATGTTACTAGAAGAGGCCGAAAGGCACGCGTTTTAGCTCACGAAGGCTGGCGTGAGGTCTGGAACAGGACAAGGAAATTAGAATTTAGAAAAACGGACGTAGCTGGTGGAATACTTAACTTTAATCCGTTAATGAAGAACGTCGGTCTTGCCGGTACATGATTCACAATATCAGTGGTAACTGATAATGGCGCCTTGCTAGGTCGTAGCAAATGGCGTAGCTGAAGGCTATGTTAATCTACCGTCTCGGCAAATGAGAGCGTATTTTGTCAGTGAACCATCGCTAGCAAAGTCGGTTGTTCAACTGGGCGAGTGCTAGGGAGTCTCTCTAGACCTGCCGTGTGGCTAACGGACCGCGGCCGATTTAAAGGCTACCACCTAGCAAGTGTGGTGTCTGGCGGTGACCACATTCCTCCCCCGCAAATCGGCGTACGGTTGTGTTAGAAGGCTTCCGCTCGCCGTGGGGAGTACCCCATGTTGACGTATGCGACGAGGTGGGGAGCCTAACAACAGGCGAGGCTGTGCCACCCGCACCCTGCCATTCGGCCCGCGGGAAGCTAGGAAACGCCTGAAAACCTGCTCCAGGGTGCACGCCAACATGCGGTGTATGCGCCCGCAGAGAGACAGGAGGGGCCGAAGGGTCGACCTCCATCGGGCTGGGGCACCCGACGGGCGAAGACGACATATGGTCCGGACCGGGCAAGAGTTCCATGTCGGAGGACATCCGGTCACGGGAAGCGATCGGCAACGCTTGACCCAGGGAGGCGCCCGGCGGTTGCAGCGACGCGTCCACTGCCGGCGTCGCCGGCGGGAGAACAGGCGGCGGCGGCGGTGGCGGCAGCGCGTCGCCATGGGGCAAAATGGAAGGCAGCGTCGGTAACACCTGGGGCTGAGGCGAGCCAGTAGATGGGTCCCCAGGGCGCTGACCGGACGGCACCGTCGCTGAAAGCAGACGGCGAGCGGCAGATCCCGTGTGACGACGGAGGCGCAGCCGGTTGAGATGCCGGCGCACCTCACCAGAGGCCCCCAAAACCAGATACATAGCGCGGCCGAGGCAGCGAAGAATGCGCCCTGCGAGCCAACGCCGTGGACCTCAATAGTGGCCGTAGTAGACAACGTCGCCTCGAGCAAAAGCAGAAGTCTGCCGCTGCACAGGAACCTGATGCGGCAGGTGCAGCAAAGACATCAAGGTTCGATGAGGACGACAGTGGAGCAACTCAGCCGGCGAGCGACCATCTCGGGGCTGAGAGCGATACGAGGACAAAAAGAGCAATATTACTATCGGCGAATGGACCACCAATGAAAATGATCCCAATTTGTTGGAAAGGTGACAAAATGTGACGAATCTTGGTTTTTACTTATGATCTAGTAACTTATGATCTAGTAACTGAGGCCCAACTTTCCCGAGAGCGGAAAAAGTTCGCATGGGCAAATGAAGATTCAAAGCAATGATGCTTGTTTTTTTCGATATTCATGGATTTCTGTATCTTCGCTGGGTCCCTGAAGGTCAAAATACTAATCAACATTTGTATCTGGAGTTTCTTGCTCATCTCGGTGAGAAAATAAGAAAGAAAGACCCGAATTGTGGAAGAACAAGCCATCGGTTCTGCATCAAGACCTCTTACCGCATTGTCTGTTCCTTTACATCTACATATACATCTACATCTATACAGACACATCGGAACTAACCGAGCGGCGCTTGGCGGAGTGTACCCCGTACCATACTACTCATTTCCTATCCTGTTCCACTCCAAATAGAGCGAGGGAAAAACGACTGTCCATATACCTCCATATGAGCGCTGACTTCTCGTATGTTACCTTCGTGGTCCTTACGTCCTACGTGTGCTGAAGGTAGTAGACTGGTTCTGCAGTCAGTTTCAGTCGCCATTTCTCTAAATTTTTCCAATAGTGCTTCTCCAAAAGAACTTCGCCTTCCCTCCAGGGATTCCCATTTGAGTTCCCGAAACATCTCCGTAACCTTACGTGTTGCACGAACCTACAGGTAACATATCTAGCAGTCCGCCTCTGAATTGCTTGGACTTCTTCCTGGTACGGATCCCAAACACTCGAGCAATACTCAAAAATAGGTCGCACTAGGTTCCTATATGCGGTCTCCGTTACGGATGAACCACACTTTCCCAGAATTCTCCCGCTAAACCGCAATCGACCAGTCGCCTTCCCAATCATCCTCCTCACAGACTAGGTCAATTTCATATCTCCTTGCAACGTCAGGCCCAGATGTTTAACCGACTTTACTGTGTCAAGCTGGACAGTAGTAATACTGTATCCAAACATTACAGTTTGTTTCCAGAATGAGATTTTCACTCTGCAGCGGAGTGTGCGCTGATATGAAACTTCCTGGCAGATTAAAACTGTGTGCCCGACCGAGACTCGAACTCGGGACCTTGCCTTTCGCGGGCAAGTGCTCTACCAACTGAGCTACCCAAGCACGACTCACACCCGGTACTCACAGCTTTACTTCTGCCAGTATCTCGTCTCCTACCTTCCAAACTTTACAGAAGCTCTCCTGCGAACCTTGCAGAACTAGCACTCCTGAATGAAAGATTATAGCGGAGACATGGCTTAGCCACAGCCTGGGGGATGTTTCCAGAATGGCAGGAGACGAGATACTGGCAGAAGTAAAGCTGTGAGTACCGGGCGTGAGTCGTGCTTCGGTAGCTCAGATGGTAGAGCACTTGCCCGCGAAAGGCAAGGTCCCAAGTTCGAGTCTCGGTTCATGCACACAGTTTTAATCTGCCAGGAAGTTTCATATCAGCGCACACTCCACTGCAGAGTGAAAATCTCATTCTGGAAACATCCCCCAGGCTGTGGCTAAGCCATGTCTCCGCTATATCCTTTCTTTCCGGAGTGCTAGTTCTGCAAGGTTCGCAGGAGAGCTTCTGTAAAGTTTGGAAGGTAGGAGACGAGATACTGGCAGAAGTAAAGCTGTGAGTACCGGGTGTGAGTCGTGCTTGGGTAGCTCAGTTGGTAGAGCACTTGCCCGCGAAAGGCAAGGTCCCGAGTTCGAGTCTCGGTCGGGCACACAGTTTTAATCTGCCAGGAAGTTTCATATCAGCGCACACTCCACTGCAGAGTGAAAATCTCATTCTGGAAACAAACTGTAATGTTTGGATACAGTATTACTACTGTCCAGCTTGACACAGTAAAGTCGGTTAAACATCTGGGCCTGACGTTGCAAGGAGATATGAAATTGACCTAGTCTGTGAGGAGGATGATTGGGAAGGCGACTGGTCGACTGCGGTTTAGCGGGAGAATTCTGGGAAAGTGTGGTTCATCCGTAACGGAGACCGCATATAGGAACCTAGTGCGACCTATTTTTGAGTATTGCTCGAGTGTTTGGGATCCGTACCAGGAAGAAGTCCAAGCAATTCAGAGGCGGACTGCTAGATATGTTACCTGTAGGTTCGTGCAACACGTAAGGTTACGGAGATGTTTCGGGAACTCAAATGGGAATCCCTGGAGGGAAGGCGAAGTTCTTTTGGAGAAGCACTATTGGAAAAATTTAGAGAAATGGCGACTGAAACTGACTGCAGAACCAGTCTACTACCTTCAGCACACGTAGGACGTAAGGACCACGAAGGTAACATACGAGAAGTCAGCGCTCATATGGAGGTATATGGACAGTCGTTTTTCCCTCGCTCTATTTGGAGTGGAACAGGATAGGAAATGAGTAGTATGGTACGGGGTACACTCCGCCAAGCGCCGCTCGGTTAGTTCCGATGTGTCTGTATAGATGTAGATGTATATGTAGATGTAAAGGAACAGACAATGCGGTAAGAGGTCTTGATGCAGAACCGATGGCTTGTTCTTCCACAATTCGGGTCTTTCTTTCTTATTTTCTCACCGAGATGAGCAAGAAACTCCAGATACAAATGTTGATTAGTATTTTGACCTTCAGGGACCCAGCGAAGATACAGAAATCCATGAATATCGAAAAAAACAAGCATCATTGCTTTGAATCTTCATTTGCCCATGCGAACTTTTTCCGCTCTCGGGAAAGTTGGGCCTCAGTTACTAGATCATAAGTTACTAGATCATAAGTAAAAACCAAGATTCGTCACATTTTGTCACCTTTCCAACAAATTGGGATCATTTTCATTGGTGGTCCATTCGCCGATAGTAATATTTTCAGGAGTGTCTTTTTGTTCGATAGTGAGAATTTGCAGCACCGGCTTCCCACAATCTTTTCTTAAGTCAAATTAGTTGTGTAAAATTTGCCTTCTTCGTCAATTCCTACAGTTTCAGCAACAGATCTAATACTCAACCGACAGTGATATCGAATCAGATTACCTACTTTCTCGATATTTTCATACGTTCTTGATGCTGTGTGGCGTGTCCCGCGTGAGTCATTGTAAGTAGGCTGTTTAGGTTTTTATGTTGGTAACGCCACTTAGTGCTCTGTATGAAAATCACTGACTGTGCTGTGTGCAGTCTGTGGCTGGTTGGCATTGTTGGAATATTATCTATTGTAGTGTTGGGCAGCTGGATGTGAACAACCCGTAGCGTTGTGCAGTTGGAGGTGAGCCGCCAGCAGTGGTGGATGTGGGAAGAGAGATGCCACCAGAGTTTTGAGCGGACTATCTGGACGTGTGTCCGCCAGAAAAAGGAAATTTGTAAAGATGGATGTCATGAATTGATATACATATGATGACTTTTGAACATTATTAAGGTATATACATTGTTTGTTCTCTATGAAAATCTTTCATTTGCTAACTATGCCTATCAGTAGTTAGTGCCTTCAGTAGTTTGAATCTTTTATTTAACTGGCAGTATTGACGCTCGCTGAATTGCAGTAGTTCGAGTAACGAAGATTTTTGTGAGGTAAGTGATTCGTGAAAGGTGTAGGCTATTATTAATCAGGGCCATTCTTTTGTAGGGATTATTAAAAGTCAGATTGCGTTGCGCTAAAAATATTGTGTGCCAGTTTAGTGATGATCAGAATAAGTAAAGAGGAAACTGTTTGAGTACGTTGAGTTTTGCTCAGCTGATGAAAATCAAATAACGTAGAAGCTTACCAGTACAGTCATTCTTAATTTTAAAAGGGGATGTTTCATCATCTTCAGTGCCTCCTCGGCCATCTTGGAAATGCTCGAAGCACTCGCAAACTGGCGTAGTTGATAAACATACTTTACCATACACTTCTTTTAATAAGAAATAGGTTTCAGTAACAGTTTCTCAAAGTTTCATGTGGAAGTTCACGACAATTTGTTGCTCTGTTACAGCACTTACCAATTTTCCGGCAAAACAGGATAACAGCTCTTACACAGACGAAAGCCAGGGCCACGCTGATTTGCTTACAGTCACTGGGAATGCCACATTCCACTGAAAAGGCTTTGCGCTTCTTGGCTATTGGTGGTTCACCCTTGGCGTATGCGTACTTTTCTGTGACAGCGTCAGTCCCGTTATTATAGCCACCCGTCTATGTACAAAAATAGAAAAGCCTTTACAAATACAGAGGGGTCCAAAAAAATGTTTCCACTGTTCAAAAGTCCCTAACTGACTAACTGACACTTTGGTAGTGTAAAAGTTTGTAGTTCAGTCAATCGCCACACAAGCGTTGTATTGCGTTGTTTTGTTTTGTCAGATGACAGTCGCCAGATGGTCAGTGTTTTGTTCTTAGTTGCACCCAGTTACTCGAGTAAACATGGCTGGCGCAAGGCTTACATTCGATGAAAGGAAGTCAGTTTTGAAGTGGTATTTTAAGTACGAAAACATTAATGAGGTTCAACGGCAATGGCGGAATGAGTATCAAACAGAGCCACCGACCCGTTAAACGATTCCTCGCATCCGAGACAAATTTGAAGCGGAGAGCTGTGTTAAACATGTACAACAGTAACAAGTCCAGCTAACTCCCGTCGTGTGTTACAACAATTCACTTGCTCACCACAGAAGTCTGTGAGACAGTGTGCCCGTGAATCTGGAGTGAGTCGCTCAAGTGTTCGGCGCATTTTGAAGACAGCAAAGTGGAAGTGCTACATCCCACGATTGCTACACGCAATGAACGAGAACGACCCAGATCGTAGAATGGAGTACTGCGAGTAGTTTACTAACATGGTGCGCAACGAGGAAGAGTTTGCAGAGATGATTCTCTGGTCTGACGAGGCACAGTTCAAACTCAATGGTACAGTAAATCGCCACAATTTCATCTACTGGGCCGCCGAAAATCCGAACGTCCATGTAGACAAAGCTGTGAATTTGCCAGGAGTAAATGTGTGGTGTGGGTTGTCTTACCGGGACTTGATTGGGCCATTCTTCTTTAACGGCAAACTTACCGGTGAGGTGTACCTTCAGAAGCTACAAACATCCATTTTACCTGCCATCCGAGACTTGTATGGAGACGGAAGAGTTTACTTTCAACAAGATGGTGCTCCAGCCCGCTACCAAAATCGTGTTTGGGCGTATCTCGACGAAAATCTACCAGGAAGATGGATAGGCAATAGAGGTGCTGTGGAGTATCCACCACGTACCCCAGACCTAACTCCTCTGGACTTTTACCTGTGGGGAACACTAAAGGACGTCGTTTATCGACAATAGCCATGCACATTGGATGAACTTCGAGAATCCATCATACATTCGTGTGCAAAATCCAACTGAACACGTTGCAGCCAGTAGTTCGTGCGGCATCGTTTGTATGTGGATGTTAATGGTGACCATTTCGAACACCTACAGTGATATCTTTAAGTTGGACTTTAAGCTACACTTTCACCAAAAATGAGACAACAGCGTCAATTAGTTTGCAAGTTATGGACTTTTAAACAGTGGAAAAATTATTACGACCCCTCTGTATTGTTTTTTTTTTTTTTTTTTTTTTGTGGGGTCGGTGTTGTGAACCAATGAACCACATCACTCTTCTGCCTCCCCCCCCCCCCCCCCACCCCCTCATTTCCTGCCCTTGGATCCACGCCTGTACTTGCGTGAGAGAGTTCGTGGGTGGACGCCCGGTTCTCGCGGCTATAAGATATTCGCCGCTCGCGTCGGCACGCAAGACAAAACGGACGCAACAAAAAGAAGAGAGCGCAGCGCAAACGCCGGCCGACGACGACGCCGCCGCCGCCGCCGCCGCCGCCGCCGCCGCCGCTACTACAACAAACAGGAGTTGGCCTGGCAGCTTAAAGAGAAATAAATTAAGCTACCGGCGATAAATCAAAAATAATAATAATGGTAGTTAAGGACTGAGCGGGGGGTGGTGGGAAAAAGGGGGACGGGGAGAGGGGCTAAGGCGGAGGGGAGAGGATAGACAAGGAAGAGAGAGAGAGAGTGAGCTAGGTAGAGGAAGGAGAGGAGGAGGAGGAGGATGAAAAAGTGAAAAATAAGAGGCGCGGACCGCGATGAAGTGGCTATGCGGGCTCAGCGGAGCGCGGACGGAGCGCTTCGCCCGTAGGCCCTACACGTGTCGGAGTGCGGCGAGCGGGGAACCCCCGAGACGATGTTTTCGGCCGGTGGCGGCGCTGCGAGCGTAAATCACGCGCGTCACAGTTTTTCTGTCGCGTCCCGTCCTCCCTGTCCGGCAGGGGGTTAGCGGTCGGCTCCTTAGCCCAAAAATCCGGGCGGCAACCCCTCTACCACTTGCTGTTACTCCAGCCACCGAGGACCCACCCAGAAACAGCGCTCTCTTCTCGAGAGTAGAGTAAATGGCGGGGCAGGAAAATAAAAAAATAAAAACACTCTTCGGCTGCCCTGAGGTTGCGGACCGCTGAGGATATATATATATGTAAGCGGATACGGAGCGGTCCCTGTGGCGTCTACCTCTCTGGACGTTGTGACCTCAGTGATTAACTGCTCTTATTTGTCACGGAGTCGCGACGTGCCGACTCTGTGTACAGTTTTCGGTATTTATGACCCCGGCTGTTGAGCTCTCTCGTGGAGGGAAAGTATCAATTTAAACCCCCGAACCACCCCTTTCCAAACCACAAGTTGGACAACTCCATTGTGAGGGTAGCCCACAGGTCGTTGACCCTCACGATGTGATGAAGAAATGAAACGATACGTCACCTTGTAGGCTGCTGTACAAAATTAACTGCCGAAAAACTTCCTTGGTGACTTTTGTTATACAGGGAGCCTCTGTAAGAACGTGCATAAATTCAACAGGATATAGAGGACGCTCCACTGAACAGCTGAGGTAGGGATCCTGGGATCGGAGAAGCCAGCTTAACGAGATAATAGGAATAAACGCACACTGCTGTGTACTTTCCCATTTAAGAACCTTCAACATCGCAGCGCGTCAGCAATCGTTGGTTAATATATTAAAAAACTAGAAACCCGCCTCGATTGCGAAAAAAGGATCATAACTATCACTATAGTGATAGTTATGGTGTTCTTTTAATCATTGACAAAGGTCTTCTTAGGCACTTGTGGGTTTTATTGTTCTGAAGAAGGTGTACTTATCTACGCCGAAACCTAGTTTAACACTAGGTGCTTTTTCGCAATCGAGGCGGGTTTCTAGTTTTTCAATAAACTTTCCTATTTACGTTAGTTCTAGTTGACGATGGCCAAGGAGTGCCTGGCCAAAAGCTCGAGTAGTTTTAAGCAATTGACGCGGTTGAAATCCCGAGAACATTTTATTCAGTAGTTCCAGTTAACTGCATATCGTCATTGACACAATGAACGTGTCATTTGTATTGTATCTTACAAAGTTTGCTGAAACTGACGCCGCCGACGACTGTGGCCGAGCGGTTCTAGGTGCCTCAGTCTGGAACCGCGCTGCTGTTACGGCCACAGGTTCGAATCCTGCCTCGGGCATGGGTGTGTGTGATGTCCTTAGGTTAGTTAGGTTTAAGTAGTTCTACGTCTAGGCGACTGACGACCTTAGATGTTAAGTCCCATAGTGCTCAGAGCCATTTGAACCATTTTTGGAAACTGACGGCCACCAAACTCAGTGAAAGCATGACTTCGGCGAACAAGATTTGACCACCCTGCCAATTATCCCTGGCGTTTTTCGAATCACATCACAGGCAGCTACAATCCCCATATCCACTGGGGTCTCATACACAAGCGCCTTTAGATACCCCAATCGGAAATAATCAAGGGGATTCAGGTCAGATGACCTCACAGGACATGGAATAGGACCTCCCAATCCAGCGACCAGGATATACAGCGTCGAGATGATTGTGGACATCCATACTGAAATGAGGTGGTACACCGTAATGTTGTGTCCACATCCTCTCACGAACAACCAAGGGTACGTTCTCCAATAATTCAGGTAGAGCTCTGCATGCATCTCAAGTACAGGTGGCCGTTAAGACGTCCAGGTACAAGATATGGCCCAATGAGGTTCTCGCCTACAATGCCGGTCCAGACATTAACAGCAAAACGTACTTGATGGCCTGCATCTTCCATTCTCCCCATCCCACACATGGCTATCATCACGATCAAATGAGGGCTCGTTAGCAAACAGCACGATTTGGAGAAAATCTGGTTGATCAGTCCATTGTTGGGGGCAGTCACTGACACAAGGCGAACCTTGGCGCAAAGTCAGTCACAAGGATTGAAGACATTCGTTCTCGGTGGTACGGGTGTAATTTGTTCGTGGAGTACTCGCTACACGCTAGTACGTGCAACTTCCAATTCGACTTGTACTTGTAGTGGGGTCCGCTGCAACACGATCCAGCACCTCCTCTTCAAAATCGGGTGTGCGAGTCGTCCACATGTTGCCAGGTGTCTCGTTTCTTCTTTCCATTCATCGCTCGAGAGAAATAAACACTCGTCGTGACGGTTGATGCCTATAAGGAAATCGTTCCCTTTCAGCAACGAGTATGTTGCAACGTACACTATGTGGTCAAAAGTATCCGGACATCTGGCTGAGAATGACTTACAAATTCGTGGCGCCCTCCATTGGTAATGCTGGAATTCAATATGGTGTTAGCCCACCCTTAGCCCTGATGACAGTTTCCACTCTCGCAGGCATACGTTCAATCAGATGCTGGATCGTTTCTTGGGGAATGGCAGCACATTCTTCACGGAGGGTTGCATTGAGGAGAGGTATCGATGTCAGTCGGTGAGGCCTGGCACGAAGTCGGCCTTCCAAACCAATCCAAAGGTGTTCTATAGGATTCATGTCTGGACTGTGTGCAAGCCAGTACATTACAGGGATCTTATTGTCATGTAACCACTCCGCCGCAGGCCATGCATTATGAACAGGTGCTAGATTGTGTTGAAAGATGCAATCGCCATCTCCGAATTGCTCTTCAACAGCGGGAAGCATGAAGGTGCTTAAAACATCGATGTAGGCCTGTGTAATTACAGTGCCACGCAAAACAAAAGGGGTGCAAGCCCCCAACATGAAAAAAACGACCACACTATAACACCACCGCCTCCGAATTTTACTGTTGGCACTACACACGCTGTCAGATGACGATTACCGGGCATTCGCCATACCCACACCCTGTCGTAGGGTCGCCGCATTGTGTACCGTGATTCGTCGCTCCACACAAAGTTTTTCCACTGTTCTATCGTCCAATGTTTACGCTCCTTACAAATAGAAGCGTCGTTTGGCATTTACCGGCGTGATGTGTGGTTTATGAGCAGCCGCTCGACCCTGAAATCCAAATTTTGTCATCTCCCGCCTAACTGTCATAGTACTTGCAGTGGATCCTGATACAGTTTGGAATTCCTGTGTGATGGTCTGGATATATGTCTGCCTATTACACATTACGACCCTCTTCAACTGTCGGCGGTCTCTGTCAGTCAACAGACGAGGTCGGCCTGTACACTTTTGTGCTATACGTGTCCCTTCACGTTTCCCCTTCGCTATCACATCGGAAACAGTGGACTTACGGATGTTTAGGAGTGTGAAAATCTCGCGTACAGACTTATGACACAAGTGACACCCAATCACCTGACCACGTTCGAAGTCCGTGAGTTCCGTGTTTTGCCCGCATCTCGTGGTCGTGCGGTAGCGTTCTCGCTTCCCACGCCCGGGTTCCCGGGTTCGATTCCCGGCGGGGCCAGGGATTTTCTCTGCCTCGTGATGGCTGGGTGTTGTGTGATGTCCTTAGGTTAGTTAGGTTTAAGTAGTTCTAAGTTCTAGGGGACTGATGACCTAAGATGTTAAGTCCCATAGTGCTCAGAGCCATTTTTTTTTTTAGTTCCGCGTTTTGCCCCATTCTGCTCTAAATGGTTCAAATGGCTCTGAGCACTATGGGACGTAACATCTGTGGTCATCAGTCCCCTAGAACTTAGAACTACTTAAACCTAACTAACCTAAGGGTACCACACACATCCATGCCCGAGGCAGGATTCGAACCTGCGACCGTAGCGGTCACGCGGTTCCAGACTGAAGCGCCTAGAACCGCACGGCCACACCGGCCAGCCCATTCTGCTCTCTCACGATGTCTAATGACTACTGATTTCGCTGATATGGAGTACCTGGCAGTAGGTGACACCACATTGCACATAATATGAAGAACATATGTTTTTGGAGGTGTCCAGATATTTTTGATCACATATTGTACTTACTCATACATAAGGTGGTCACTGAGTTCTGCGAAACTGTACCGGTACTGCTCCATCATATTGTACTGTACGTCTCTGAATAGGACTGAGTAATGAATGGGTTTGTCGTCGATCCATAACACGGTCTGTCTTGGGGTTACGTAAATACCATACAACAAAGCCACCTTATGGACAAGTAAAGTAAACACAACCTGCATCATGACTTCCTAGAAATCCATTTGTCCTCCTTGATTCTTTGCAGGAGTTAAAGAATGTACAAATACATATAAATAAATAATACAGAACATGTAAACTTGTACGCATGTTAGCTGTAAATAAGGTGGAAAACAAAAATGCTAGGCAAAGCGGCAGACAAGTTTACTTTCATATCTCCTTAAGCTGGCTTCTCCGATCCCAGGTTCCCTACCGCAAACTAAAACCGCCCGAATAGGCATAGTCACATTTTAAACATGCGGTACATAGGTACTAAGTCACCATCAGGTTAAGTTTTGGTGGTGACTTAGTACCTATGTACCGCATGTTTAAAATGTGACTACGCCTGTTCAGGCTGTTTAGTTTTATTTCTAGACCATGCCCTCGTAGACATATTATAGAATCACGTTTATCTTCTGAAGGAGGAACAATTACTCGGGTCGAAACCTAGGTAAAGGTTGGTTTCATTACCGCAATCGAGGGTGATAGTTACTTATATAACAGATATTTATCTTCTGCGAGATTTTTGTCTTTTGAAGTCGCCCGTTTCAGCACCAACAAAGCACGAAATGATGAGTATATGGACCTTCGGACCTTTCGTTTGGGAACTACGATGTCACATCCAGATACACACGTTAAACTTATAACACCCCTCTGTTTCACACCCAACCACAAAGATACTCCTCACGAGACCGGCACGGTATGTGGCGGAGGGTACCTTGTACCACCGCTAGCCACTTCCATGCCCGTGGCACTCGCAAACAGGGCGAGGGAGAAACGACTGTCTGTATGTCTCTGTATAAGCTCTAATTTCTCGCCGCGCGCTACTAGCCGAGCGGTCTGAGGCGCTGCAGTCTTGAACTGTGCGGCTGGTCCCGGCAGAGGTTCGAGTCCTCCATCGGGCATAGGTGTGTGCGTTTGTCCTTAGGATAATTTAGGTTGAGTAGTGTGTAAGCTTAGGGACTGATGACCTTAGCAGTTAAGTCCCATAAGATTTCACACACATTTGAACATTTCAACTTTCTCGTGACATCTTCGCGGACATTAACCGGAATATATGTTGACTGCAGTAGAATCGTTCGGCAGTCAGCTTCAAATGGCGAGTCTCTGAATTTTCTCAACAGTGGTTCTGGAAAAGAACATCGTGTTCCCTCCTGGGACTCACGTTCGAGTTCCCGAAGCATCTCCGTAACATTTACGTGTTGTTCGAACCTACCAGTGACGTATCTGTCAACGCGCCTCTGAACTGCTTCGATGTCTTCTTTCAATCCGACCTGTTGCGGATCCCAAACGCTCGAGCAGTACTGAAGAACAGGTCGTACCAGCGTCATATATGCGGTCTCCTTTAGAGGTAAACCACTCTTTGGTAAATTTCTCCCAATAAACCAAAGTTGACCATTCGCCTTTCCTACCACAGTTCTCACATGCTCGTACCACGTCATACCGCTTTTCAGCGTTTCTCCCAAATATTTAAACGACTTGACTGTTTCAAGCAATACAGTACTGACACTTTATCCGAATATTATAGGTTTGATCTTCCTTCTCATCCGCATTAACTTAGACTTTTCCACATTTAGAGCTAGCTGCCATTGATCACACCAACTGGAAATTTTGTCTAACATGTCTTGCATCTTACTGCAGTGACTCGACTTCGACACCTTACCGTACACCACGGAATCATTAGCAAACAACCGCGGGTTGTTGCCCACGCTGTCCGCCAAGTTGTTTACGTATGCAGAGAACAACAGCGGTTCCATCATGCTTCCCTGGGGCACTCCTTGCAATACCCTTGTCTCTGATGAACACTCGCCGTCGAGGAAAGCGTACTGGGTTGTACTATTCAAGAAGCCTTCGACCCTCTCACATACAAAGGGTGTTCAAAACGTTTTGCACAGTCGCGTCTACAGGGTGTGTACGACCCGGGACAACCGGGAAAAACCCGGGAATTTTTTCATCCGGGAAAAAACCGGGAAAAACCCGGGAATTTTTCGGAATTCCGGGAATTTTTCATTGTTTCGGCTTTCATTTAAATTTTTCTAATTTTGACTGCAGAATTGATTCTCTAGCAAAGAATGTTACTGTATCCTGCTACTGGAGAATGATACTGCAGCAATAAAATATAAACGAGAGGGAAAAAATAAAACTTTAGTGGCAAAGGAAATGTGCAATTTACAACAAAACACCGTGCACGCACAAGCGTCTGCAGATAGCAAAAGTATGTCAAAGGCCGTAGGGCGCAGACTGTAATTCTTCGTAACAATAAACTGCTTGCTGTGAGCATGACGTCACAACTCTTCACATTAGGTTCGTTTGACCAGTTGGCAGCGGTCTGTTGCACATCCGCATTTGACTCGCGTATAAGCAGTACCTTCTCCCGCTTCCCGCTACTTGAAGTTTGGCTGTTAGCTGTATCGATAGTAGCAGCAAGCAGTCAGATGCAAACGAGAAAAATTTTTCTCGCGCGCCCTAGCAGCCAGATTCGCGCTTGCACAGAGTTGTGGTTCAAATGGCTCTGAGCACTATGGGACTTAACATCTGAGGTTATCAGTACCCTAGAACTTAGAACTACTTAAACCTAACTAACCTAAGGACATCACACACATCCATGCCCGAGGCAGGATTCGAACCTGCGACCGTAGCGGTCACGCGGTTCCAAACTGAAGCGCTTAGAACCGCACGGCCACACCGGCCGGCTGAGTTGTAGTAGGGAGGGGGTTTGTCTCCACGTGACCCTCCGTGTACAGCTCCCACGTCAAATGAAAATAAAACGGATTTCTGTGGCCGGGAGCTATCAAGTGAATTAAAATACATTCACATAGTTACGGAGGGCAAAAATTTATTATTAATTTCAGTTTTCTGATTTTATTTTCTTTCCAAGTTAGTAGCAGTCAAGAATATTAATCGCCTTGCAGAAGAATGAAATTATTTTTGCAAGTTCGCTAAAGAAATTCCGCTGAGGCAATCATTTTCTTTGAAACGAAGTGTTTCATTCTACAGTATTGGCTAGTTCCAACTGTTCGGTGAATTTCAAGAGCACGTTATCAACTTCTGCCATGTATGGCATTATGCCACGATAAAGAACCAAACATGAGATCGTAGAGTACTGGTACTCCAAGAAAATTTACATCCCAAAAACCACACTGAAAAGCTTAATATCAGATGGAACCTATTTCATCGTGAATCTGGAAAAAGCCAATTTGCACTTCAAGCCGAATTATGCATTTTAGTATGGTTTACTAAATTCCGGCGCTCTTTGGAGTATCCTCTGATGCCCTGTTTCTTTTTTGGTGTAATGTAAGCTCTCTTAGTGCTTTATACACACGAACATGCGGGCTTCCTACACCACTGCAGTTGCACACGCGCAATAATGCGTTTTCTGGCGCTCTCTGGCAACTGGTAAATCGAACCTATTTCTAACAGTATTGCGAACGGTGGTTAGAAAAGCGTTACTTTCAAAGTAAATTTCTTTTTACGCAAGATGAATTATGCTACGTATGAGAAAGTGGGATGGATATCTAAATCACAGAGCGTTCGAAACTGAACACTTTGAGGACCAGCCGCTTACAAGATTTTCGAGCCGAGGCATTTATGTCATAATTTTAAATTTACTGGCACATTTGTGTGATGTATCTTAAAGTATAATACACGTAAAAAAAGATCAATATTACATGTGAAAGCTTAGCTTCTGTTGTAGCGTGTTAATCTTAGAGACCAATATTATACACTCCTGGAAATGGAAAAAAGAACACATTGACACCGGTGTGTCAGACCCACCATACTTGCTCCGGACACTGCGAGAGGGCTGTACAAGCAATGATCACACGCACGGCACAGCGGACACACCAGGAACCGCGGTGTTGGCCGTCGAATGGCGCTAGCTGCGCAGCATTTGTGCACCGCCGCCGTCAGTGTCAGCCAGTTTGCCGTGGCATACGGAGCTCCATCGCAGTCTTTAACACTGGTAGCATGCCGCGACAGCGTGGACGTGAACCGTATGTGCACTTGACGGACTTTGAGCGAGGGCGTATAGTGGGCATGCGGGAGGCCGGGTGGACGTACCGCCGAATTGCTCAACACGTGGGGCGTGAGGTCTCCACAGTACATCGATGTTGTCGCCAGTGGTCGGCGGAAGGTGCACGTGCCCATCGACCTGGGACCGGACCGCAGCGACGCATGGATGCACGCCAAGACCGTAGGATCCTACGCAGTGCCGTAGGGGACCGCACCGCCACTTCCCAGCAAATTAGGGACACTGTTGCTCCTGGGGTATCGGCGAGGACCATTCGCAACCGTCTCCATGAAGCTGGGCTACGGTCCCGCACACCGTTAGGCCGTCTTCCGCTCACGCCCCAACATCGTGCAGCCCGCCTCCAGTGGTGTCGCGACAGGCGTGAATGGAGGGACGAATGGAGACGTGTCGTCTTCAGCGATGAGAGTCGCTTCTGCCTTGGTGCCAATGATGGTCGTATGCGTGTTTGGCGCCGTGCAGGTGTGCGCCACAATCAGGACTGCATACGACCGAGGCACACAGGGCCACCACCCGGGATCATGGTGTGGGGAGCGATCTCCTACACTGGCCGTACACCACTGGTGATCGTCGAGGGGACACTGAATAGTGCACGGTACATCCAAACCGTCATCGAACCCATCGTTCTACCATTCCTAGACCGGCAAGGGAACTTGCTGTTCCAACAGGACAATGCACGTCCGCATGTATCCCGTGCCACCCAACGTGCTCTAGAAGGTGTAAGTCAACTACCCTGGCCAGCAAGATCTCCGGATCTGTCCCCCATTGAGCATGTTTGGGACTGGATGAAGCGTCGTCTCACGCGGTCTGCACGTCCAGCACGAACGCTGGTCCAACTGAGGCGCCAGGTGGAAATGGCATGGCAAGCCGTTCCACAGGACTACATCCAGCATCTCTACGATCGTCTCCATGGGAGAATAGCAGCCTGCATTGCTGCGAAAGGTGGATATACACTGTACTAGTGCCGACATTGTGCATGCTCTGTTGCCTGTGTCTATGTGCCTGTGGTTCTGTCAGTGTGATCATGTGATGTATCTGACCCCAGGAATGTGTCAATAAAGTTTCCCCTTCCTGGGACAATGAATTCACGGTGTTCTTATTTCAATTTCCAGGAGTGTATGTGAAAGATACGGTACTGTGTACATTAATGTAAACCGTTAACTTTTCCTCTTGTGTGTTCGCGCTATATAACCAGTAATCTTGCTATTGACTGACTGTAACACGTGTCCTATGCTCTGAATAGCTGCTGTCATCGGCTGGCGAGATTCGTGGCTTGAGATATGACTCGCTTACAAAAGGACATCGCAACCTCGGTTGCAACGCTTCTGAAACTAACGTGCTGTGTTTGGTGCAATTCGAATTTATACTTTCTTAATATGAAATTATGCAGCGTATATGTTGCTGCAAATCAAAGGTCTTTCCAAAACTTCTCTCCTTTTTTTTTTATTAAAAGTCTCTCCAAAACTTCTCTGCTCCGTCTTTTTTTTTTTTTTTTTTTTTTTTTTTTTTTTTTTTTTTTTTTTTTTCGGGAAGTCCTACACGATTATATAAAACGTTAACCATTCAATGGATTGATAAGTTTTACAGTTCCGAGGGAAAATCTACGGAAAACCTACTGTCACTTAGCACAGAAAAAGTGTATTTTCGCCCGGGAAAAAGCATATTTTTTAAACGGGATATCCGGGAGAATTCTGGGAATAATCCGGGAATTGCAGGAGGAGAATGAAACTTTTTGTGAACATGCTTGGAACATTTAGCTATACATTGAGCCTACTCAATATAGCCTCGATAAGCTGTGACGCATCTGTCCCAACATTCTTTCCATGATGTAAATGCACTTTGGTAAAATTCTGGTGATCGACTTTTGCACCATTGCTTGACACAGGAAATAAGGTCTTTCTCACTATCAAATGTGGGTCTTCAGACGACCAAAGAGGTAAAAATCAGACGGAGCCAAGTCCGGACTGTAGGGAGGATGAGGAACAATTTTCCAACTCAATTTCCTGATTTTCCCCTTGTGTCATAAGGGCTGTATGGGGTTTGGCATTGTCATGGTGTATTCTGATGAGCTGCCCTTGAAGCTGTGGTCTGTGGGTCTTGATGGCACGTCGCAGCTTGTCCAATGACAAACAGTAACGATCCCGGTTAATTGTGGAGACAGGTTCCAAAAAGTCAATGAAAATGACACCATGCTGATCCTAGAAGAAGGAGGCCATCAACTTTCGGCCTGCTGTTCATGAAAGTTTGGTTTCTTCTTCCGAGGTGAACCCGGATGAAGCCACTCCATGGATTGGGCTTTGCTCTCAGGTTCGGACAAAAACAACCATGTTTCTTCCTGGGTAATGACGCCATCAAAACACTGTTTCCACTCTTCAGTAAAGGTCTTCATCAGACCTTCGCACACATTCTTCCTCATTGTTTTCATTTCTCTTGTCAATAATCTTGTCACCCAACGTGCACAGATTTTTCTGTACCCTAGTGACTGTACCAGTGATACCATACTACATAATGACAAACGAGTCATTTCAGCAAGCTGTTGTGTCATGACACATCTGTCATTTCGGATGGTTTGATCAATGGTCTCCTTATTCACTTCACTCAATGCCGCCGATGGTCTACCGCACCGTGGATTTTCCAGTAGAGAGAAACCACCGCTGGATACTGCTGCGATCCACTGTGTCCTCCCCACAAACAGGGAGCAACTTCCTGTGAATCGATTTGGCAGTCATCGCCGGTCTTGAAGAGGAACTCCGTCACTGACCATTGTCGCAACCTGACATCTACTTCACGGTCTATTAAGGCTCACCGATAAATAAATGAAAATACTTTTGTAAGTTAACTTATAGCTAAATGAAAGTAGAATTATATTAATACCTTCAGCTGCTGACGGGCGTTGATATATATCAACGGGGACAGGTGAAAATGTGTGCCCCGACCGGTACTCGAACCCGGGATCTCCTGCATACATGGCAGAAGCTCTGTCCATCTTAGCCACGGAGGGTACAGATGATAGCGGTACTGCAGGGAATATCTCGTGCACGACTCCCGTGAGACCCACAATCTCACCTTGTACGTCCACACACTACATTCATAGTGTCCCTACCCAACACACTCATTACTCGTGAAAGACATTACCAAGTCCCGTAACTGTTCGGGTAATATATGTGCATCCGCACAGAAGAAGGAGGTCGTGGCCGGTATTGCCAGAACTGTATACTTATATGGATATGGTGTCTGTTATTTCGGACATGTTCGAAAGAACAGACACTATATCCATATAAGTATATAGCTAAATGTTCCAAGTATGTTCACAAAAAATATCATTGTCCTCCTGAAAAAAATTAAAAAATTAGAGACGACTGTGCAAATCTTTTTGAATGCCCTTTGTGCCTGTGAACTTACTCCATATGCTAGCACCTCCGTTAACAGTCGACAATGGGGCACTATGTCAAATGCTTTCTGGAAATCTAGAAATATGGGATCTGTCACCCTTCACCCATAGCTCTCAGTATATCATGTGAGAAAAGGGCAAGCTGAGTTTCGCACGAGCGTTGCCCTCTAAAACGATGCTGATTAGTGGACGAATCGCGACTCGTAACTGATCGTTGCATTTGTTCGGGGCGGACATCCTACGACAATTGTTGAAGTTCTTGTTGATACATTAACTCCGGTGTGGCCGAGCGGTTCTAGGCGCTTCAGTCTGGCACCGTGCGACCGCTACGGTCGAAGATTCGATGCTGCCTCGGGTATGGATATTTGTGATGTCCTTAAGTTAGTTAGGTTTAAGTAGTTCTTAGTTCTAGGGAAGTGATGACCTCAGATGTTAAGTCCCGTAGTGCTTGGGGCCATTTGAACCATTTTTTGATACATTAACTCAGTTTTTTCTTTACTATAGAGGACAGCTAACACTCAGACGGAACACACTGAGCTACCGTGCCGGCACGCAGCTACCCAAGCACAACTCAAGCCAACTCGTCAGACCCTTTACTACCACCAGTACTTCGTCTCCCACCTTCCAACTTCACAGAACCTCTCCTGCGAATCTTGCAGAAGTAGCACTCCTGCGAAGACATGGCTTAAGAACAGCCTAGGAGATGTTTCCTGAATGAAATATTCACTCTGCAGCGGAGTGTGCGCTGGTGCGAAAGTTAGCGATATTGGTGTGTAATTTTGAGGGTCCCTTCGCATCCGCTGGGAATAGTTTGGTGTAAATTTCAACTTGATACTTCTACCAGTTTTTGAGAAAAAGAGGTCTAAACGGGAGGACAGACAAACAGAGAGGCAGACAGACAACAAAGTGATCCAGCATGGGTTCCGTTTTTACCGAGTGGGGTACGGAACTCCGAAAAGTAGACTACTGGCCATTAAAATTGCTACACCAAAAAGAAATGCAGATGATAAACGGGTATTCATTGGACAAATATATTATACCAGAACTGACATGTGATTACATTTTTACGCAGTTTGGGTGCATAGATCCTGAGAAATCAGTACCCAGAACAACCTCCTCCGGCTGTAACAACGGCCTTGATACGCCTGGGCATTGAGTCAAACAGAGCTTGGATAGCGTGTACAGGTACAGCTGCCCATGCAGCTTCAACACGATACCACAGTTCATCAAGAGTAGTGACTGGCGTATTGTGACGAGCCAGTTGCTCGGCCACCATTGACCAGACGTTTTCGATTGGTGAGAGATCTGCAGAATGTGCTGGTCAGGGCAGCAGTCGAACATTTTCTGAATCCAGAAAGGCCCGTACAGGACCTGCAACATGCGGTCGTGCATATCCTGTTGATATTTAGGGTTTCGCAGGGATAGAATGAAGAAATTTAACGGCCACTGTTCAAAGTGCCGTCAATGCGAACAAGAGGTGACCGAGATGTGTAACCAATGGCACCCCATCACGCCGGATGATACGCCAGTATGGCGATGCCGAATAAACGCTCGCCAATGTGCGTTCACCGCGGTGTCGCCAAACACGGATGCGACCATCGTGATGCTGTAAACAGAACCTGTATTCATGCGAAAAAAATGACGTTTTGCCATTGGTGCACCCAGGTTCGTCGTTGAGTACACCATCGCAGGCGCTCCTGTCTGTGATGCAGCGTCAAGGGTAACCGCAGCCACGGTCTCCGAGCTGATAGTCCATGCTGCTGCAAACGCCTTCGAACTGTTCGTGCAGATGGTTGGTGTGTTGCAAACGTCGCCATCTGTTGACTCAGGGATCGAGACGTTGCTGCACGATGCGTTACAGTCATGCCTGTGGTCTCGACTGCTAGTGATACGAGGCCGTTGGGATCCAGCACGGCGTTCCTTATTACCCTCCTGAACCGACCGATTCCGTATTCTGCGGACAGTAATTGGATCTCCACCGACGCGAGCAGCTCTGTCGCGATACGATAATGGCTCTGAGCACTATGGGACTTAACATCTGGGGTCATCAGTCCCCTCGAACTTAGAACTACTTAAACCTAACTAACCTAAGGACATCACAAACATCCATGCCCGAGGCAGGATTCGAACCTGCGACCGTAGCAGTCGCGCGGTTCCGGACTGCGCGCCTAGAACCGCTAGACCACCGCGGCCGGCGCGATACGATAAACCGCAACCGCAATAGGCTACAATCCGACCTTTATCAAAGTCGCAAAAGTGATGGCCTCCTTACACCAGGCATCACAACAACGTTTCAGCAGGCAACGCCGGTCAACTGCTGTTTGTGTATGAGAAATCTATGGAAACTTTCCTCGTGTAGGTTTCGCCACTGGTGCCAACCTTGTGTGAATGCTCTGAAAAGCTAATACTTTGCATATCACAGCATCTTCTTCCTGTCGGTTACATTTCGCGTCTGTAGCACGTCATCTTCGTGGTGTAGCCATTTTAATGGCCGGTAGTGTAATGACAATACAGATGTAGCACTGCGGGCAACATCAGCTCAGTAAGGAGAAAGTGCGCGGAGCGGCGGGCAGCATTCCCGGGTAACGAGGTCGGCGTGGCCAGCCTTTGAGAGGCACGCAGTGACCTCTGGGTCCCGGGTCAGCTCCGGCCTGCCAGCCTGACGGACCGGAGGCCCCTCGCAGAGACATCGTCGCTCCCGAAGCCGGCATTACGGCACCGTGCGCGCCTCCCACAAAATTCGGGGTTCTCGGCTGTACCCTGTGTTCCGCGGCCACTTTGCATAAACACCCATCAGCAGGCGACGTCGGTGGTCCGCTACGCGCACCTAACGACAGGCAGTCCGCGGTGCCGCAGTACAATTTTGCGCGCGGGGTAACGAACACGCCACCGGGGGCTAGCCCGTATTTATCAAAGCCGGGCCTCATCAGCCTGTAGTACTGCCCGTACCTAGCGGTCATCCCCGCGCCTGTATCCGGTGGTCACGCACTAACCGGGAGCAACGAATCGACGGGGCAAATTTTGACACATTTTTCATTCGTCTCCTCTTGTTTTTGTTTCAATAATTTCCGGTACATTCTGTAATAACCTGGCTCCTCCGAGCTTCTGTGGCAATTGTGCTGCCTCTCCAGTTGTCCATACGGTGAAACACGCCTTGCTTCATCCATATACGACATCTCGCAGCCAATAGATGCGGGTGAACGGGCATATTCTGTCTCATGTAAGTCTGCAGACTTTCGTGGCCATTGCCACTGTAGTTAAAATCTTCTGGGTGATTACGCCCCGTCATCTTTCTTCTAAAATGATCGACGTTTCGACCCCTCTTCTGGGATTGTCCTCAGAATCTTCAGTTGGGTTGGGTTGTTTGGGGGAAGAGACCAAACTGCGAGGTCATCGCTCTCATGGGCTTAGGGAAGGAAGTCAGCCGTGCCCTTTCAGAGGAACCATCCCAGCATCTGCCTGGAGCGATTTTAGGGAAATCAAGGAAAACCTGAATCAGGATGGCCAGATGCGGGATTGAACATCGTCCTCCCGAGTGCGAGTCCAGTGTGCTAACCACTGCGCCTCGTCAGGATCTTCTGGTGTCCGCTACTGCTAGAACACGCAATTCTAGCAGCAGTGGACACCAGAAGATCCCAGCCGAGGGGTCGAATCGTCGATCGTTTTAGAAGAAACGGCCTAATAACCCAGAAGATTTTAACTCCATATTCTATCTTGTCAGGTTTCCGAAAGGCGTTCGACTTCGTACCACATCGTCAATTGTAAATGGAGATACGATTGTACAGAGTATGCAAATTGAAGGTGGAGGGGGGAAGAAGAAAACGAAAGGGAGAAGATCGCTACTGTCAGTTGTATCGGGACATTACGCGATATCAGCCACGACCAGTGAGCATCTGTGTCGGACTGCGATTCAAACCCGGGATCGCCGCTTACTAGTCAGGTGCGTTTATCACTGCGCAATCCGGAATACAATGTCATCGCAACTGGGCGGACTATCTCGGCACGTTTCGCTGCCGATCCATATTCACATCGACCGCCACCTATCCGCAGTCACCACGCATTCCTACTCGGTGTTTCCGAAAGAGTGTGCAAAAATGTAGCAGGGCATAGAGAATGCTCCAATGAAGAATTAGAGGCAGAGAACCTGGAGTCGGAAAAGCCAGCTTAAGCAGGTATGGAAGTAAACTTGTCTCCCGCTTTGTCTAGCATTACTGTTTTCCGGCTTATTTGCAACTAACATGTGCCACTCGGAGTAGCCGCGAGGTCTCAGGCGCCTTGCCATGGTTCGCTCGGCTTTCCCCTTCGGAGGTTCGAGTCCTCCCTCGGGCGTGGGTGTAGGTGTTGTCTTTTGAGTAAGTTAGTTTAAATTACGAAGGTCACTCCAAAAGAAATACACACACTATTTTTGTAAAAATACAGTTTTCATTCTGCACGTGTGCAGGTTTTACAGTGTGTAGATATATCCTTTCCGCTTGTTTTCAAACTTAGTTCAACCTATGGCGCCGTCACAGCATGTCTTCAAGATGGCTGCTACACTTGACGTTCGTCAGATGCATAGAATTCCTGTGCTGTGAAAACGAGACAGTGGGAAACATCCACAAGAGGTTGAAAATGGTGTATGCAGATGCTGCTGTCGATCGCAGTACAGTTAGTCGGTGGGCAAGCAGGTTGTGTGATGACAGCACGCACGGCAGCATTGAGGATTGTCCTCGCAGCGGCAGGCCTTGTACTGCACTAACTCCAGACAATGTGCAGAGAGTTAACGAATTGGTGACTGCTGACAGACGCATCTCAGTGAACGAATTGTCACGCTACGTTTGCATAGGGGAAGAAGTGTTTGCAGAATACTGAAAGTGTTGGCGTTAAAAAAGGTTTGTGCCAGGTGGGTTTCCAGGACGTTGACAGTGGCTCACAAAGAAACAAGAAAAACGGTATGCAGCGAACTTTTGTAACAGTACGAGAATGGTGGAGATGAATTTCTTGGAAGACTTGTGACAGGTGATGAAACATAGCTCCATGAATGGAGTGGTATCATGCAAATTCACCCAATAAAAAAAAAAACTCAAATCCACACCTTCTGCTGGAAAAGTTATGGCTACGGTGTTTTTCGATTCCGAAGGACTCTTGCTTGTGGACACCATGCCAAGTGGACCCACCATAAATTCTGATTCAAATGTGACGACTTCGAAGAAACTTCAAGCTCGACTGAGTCGTGTTCCACCACATTGGCAAAGAGCAGGATGGTTTGCTGTTGCACGACAGTGCACGGCCAATGTCAGCCAAAAAACCATGGAAGCGATCACAAAACGCGGATGGACAACACTGAAACACCCGCCTTACAGTCCTGACCTGGCTCCACGTGACTATCATCTCTTTGGGAAACTGAAAGACTCACTTCGTGGGACAAGGTTTGAAGATGACGACTTCCCTGTGCACACTGCCAAACAGTGGTTCCAACGGGTTAGTCCAGAATTTTACCGTGTGGGTATACAGGCGCTGGTTCCAAGATGGCGAAAGGCAGTTCAGAGGGATGGAAATTATATGGACAAATTAAAATATTGTTCCTATAGGATGTATCTAGACACTATAAAACTTTCAAACATGTAGAATAAAATATGGATTATTAAAAGAAATAGTGTGCATTTCTTTTGGAGTGGCCCTCGTAGATTAAGTAGTGTGTAAGCCTATGGACGGATGACCTCTGCAGTTTGGTCGCATAGCAACTTACCAAAAACTTCGAAAAACTAGCATATGCACAAGTTTACAAGTACTGTGCTGTTTATTTACATGTGCATTATTTATTTCCTGCAAGGAAACAGGAGGGACGACCCCAGTTACTCGGAAGCCACGATACAGGTTTTGTTTACTTTACTTGCCATAAAGTGTTTGTGTTGTATCACGTTTACAATGTCGCATGACAGAACGTGCTATGGATCAACGACAGACCCCTTCGTTACTCAATGTTATTCAGAGGCGTACAGTACAATACGATGGAGCACTATCCGTACAGTATTTCTTGGTCGCCGTATCAGAAAGGAAAGTCCTATTCCATGGCCTGTGAGGTCACCTGATCTGAATCTCTTTGGTTATTTCAAAATATTTCCAATGGCTCTGAGCACTATGGGACTCAACTGCTGTGGTCATCAGTCCCCTAGAACTTAGAACTACTTAAACCTAACTAACCTAAGGACAGCACACACATCCATGCCCGAGGCAGGATTCGAACCTGCGACCGTAGCAGTCGCACGGTTCCGGACTGCGCGCCTAGAATCGCGAGACCACCGCGGCCGGCTTTGGTTATTTCCTATGGGGATATCTAAACTCACTTGTGTATGAGAGAGCGCAGTGATTACGAAGATGGAATTAGCTGCCAGAACTGTAGCTGCCTGTGATGTGATTCGAACACATCAGGGATATTTGTCGCGGTGCGTCAGAATCTTGTTCGCCGATGTCATGCTTACATTGAGGTTCATGGCCGTCAGTTTCAGCACATTTCCTAAGATACAGTACAAATGGTACTATCATTCTGTCAATTTGCAGTTAACTGTAATTAATTTCAACAAAAGAGTACACAGTAATGTGATTTTATTCCTATTATCTCCTTAACCGGGCTTCTCCGACCCAAGGTTCCCTGCCACAAATTGTTCGGTGGAGCATCCTCTACGTCCTGTAAAATTTGTGCACTCTGATACGGAAACACCCTGGCTCGCAGAATATTTCACTAATTCAGGGGTTGCACAACAATGTGGAGAAAATTCACGGATGAACTTAAATGCAGAAGCTAGCTAAGCCACAAGAAAGCGCTGCTGTATTTTACCACAAGCCTCACCTGTACAACATCCTCAGTACGTTGCATATGTCGGTAGTGGTCAGAACATAAAGCTGTCACAGCATCGGTGATTTCAGCCGTAAATAGAAATATTAAAAAAGGTAGGAAAATTTTTCCGTTTAGCAAAAGTGACAAAATGCTGATTTCAGAGTACTTGACGGCTCAACACAAAAGTTTTATCTCAAGTAAAGTTAGTGTTGAGGATCAGTGAACAACGTTCAAGACCATCGCAGAATATGCATTACATGAGTATGTGCCAAACAAGATAGTAAGAGATGGAAAAGAGCCACCGTGGTACAACAACCGAGCTAGAAAACTGCTGCAGAAGGAAAGGGAACTTCACAGTAAACATAAACATAGCCAAAGCCTTGCAGACAAACAAAAATTACACGAAGCGAAATGTAGTGTGGGGAGGGCTATGCGAGAGGCGTTCAACGAATTCGAAAGTAAAGCTCTATGTACTAACTTGGCAGAAAATCCTAAGAAATTTTGATCTTATGTGAAAGCGGTAGGTGGATCAAAACAAAATGTCCAGACACTCTGTGACCAAAATAGTACTGAAACAGAGGACAGACTAAAGGCCGAAATACTAAGTGTCTTTTTCCAAAGCTGTTTCACAGAGGAAGCCTGCACTGTAGTTCCTTCTGTAGATTGTCGCACAGATGACAAATGGTAGATATCGAAGTAGATGACAGAGGGATAGAAAAACAATTAAAATCGCTCAAAAGAGGAAAGGCCGCAGGACTTGATGGGATACCAGTTACATTTTAAACAGAGTACGCGAAGGAACTTGCCCCCATTCTTGCAGCGATGTACCGTAGGTCTCTAGAAGAGCGTAGCGTTCCAGAGGATTGGAAAAGAGCACAGGTCATCCCCGTTTTCAAGAAGGGACATCGAACAGATGTGCAGAACTACAGACCTATATCTCCAACGTCGATCAGTTGTAGAATTTTGGAACACGTATTATGTTCGAGTATAATGACTTTTCTGGAGACTAGAAATCTACTCTGTAGGAATCAGCATCGTTTCGAAAAAGGCGATAGTGAGAAACCCAGCTCGCGCTATTCGTCCACGAGACTCAGAGGGCCATAGACATGGGTTCCCAGGTAGATGCTGTGTTTCTTGACTTCCGCAAGGCGTTTGATACAGTTCCCCACAGTCGCTTAATGAACAAAGGAAGAGCATGTGGACTCTCAGACCAATTGTGTGATTGGATTGAAGAGTTCCTAGATAACAGAAGTCAGCATGTCATTCTCAATGGAGAGAAGTCTTCCGAAGTAAGAGTAATTTCAGGTGTGCCGCAGGGGAGTGTCGTAGGACCGTTGCTATTCACAATATACATAAATGACCTTGTGGACAACATCGGAAGTTCACTGAGGCTTTTTGCGGATGATGCTGTAGTGTATCGAGAGGTTGTAGCAATGGAAAACTGTACTGAAATGCAGGAGGATCTGCAAAGAATTGACGCATGGTGCAGGGAATGGCAATTGAATCTCGTTGTAGACAAGTGTAATGTGCTGCGAATACACAGAAAGAAAGATCCTTTATCATATAGCTACAATATAGCAGGTCAGCAACTGGAAGCAGATAATTCCTTAAATTATCTGTGAGTAGGCATTAGGAGTGATTTAAAACGGAATTACCATATAAAATTAATTGTCGGTAAGGCAGATGCCAGACTGAGATTAACATGGCCGGCCGTGGTGGACTAGCGGTTCTAGGCGCTTCAGTCTGGAAGCGTGCCACCGGTACGGTCACTGGTTTGAATCCTGCCTCGGGCATGGATGTGTGTGGTGTCCTTAGGTTAGGTAGGTTTAAGTAGTTCTACGTTCTATGGGACTGATGAACTCAGATGTTAAGTCCCATAGTGCTCAGAGCCATTTTTTTTTTAGTTTAACTGGAAGAATCCTAAGGAAATGCAGTCTGAAAACAAGGGAAGTAGGTTACAGTACACTTGTTCGCCCACTGTTCGAATTCTGCTCACCGTTTTGGGATCCGAACCAGATAGGGTTGATAAATAGATAGGAAGAGAGAGAGAGAGAGAGAAGATCCGACGGAGAGCAGCGCGCTTCGTCACAGGATCATTTAGTAATCGCGAAAGCGTTACGGAGATGATAGATAAACTCCAGTGGAAGGCTCTGCAAGAGAGACGCTCAGTAGCTCGGTGCGGACTTTTGTTGAAGTTTCGAGATCATACCTTCATCGGGGAGTCAAGCAGTATATTGCTCCCTCCTACGTATATCTCACGAAGAGACCATGAGGATAAAATCAGAGAGATTAGAGCCCACATAGAGGCATACGGACAATCCTTCTTTCCACGAACAGTACGAAACTGGAATAGAAGGGAGAACCGATAGAGGTACTCAAGGTACCCTCCGCCACCCTCCGCCACACACCACACAGGTGGCTTGCGGAGTTGTGGATGTAGATGTAGATCAGATGTAGATGTAGATGAGAACAATGTTCTGTGTAGCTGTCATCGCATTATGTCGGAGATTAGCGACTTTGAATGTGGGCAATTGTTGGTGCTCGTATGGTGAGTGCTTAAAGGTGCCCGAAGTGTTTGCTGTTTCAAGAGGCACCATATCGAAGATTCACACCGCATACAGCGAAAGCGAAAAACATCATACGCTAAGCCACAAACCAGACAAAAGTGTGTGTCGAGTGATCATGAAGGGCAGCCATTGAAGAAAATTGTGACAAAAATAAGGGGACGACAGCTGCAAAAGGCACTGCAGAACTGCTGAAGCAACACCAAGGGAACCCCATAAGCAGGGAAATTTAGGGTATACGATAAATAACACAAACTAAGGGCTGTCAATTCGACTAAATACCTAGGAATTACAATTACGAGCAACTTAAACTGGAAAGATCACATAGATAATGTTGTGGGGAAGGCATAACAAAGACTGCGCTTTGTTGGCAGAACACTTAGAAGATGCGAGAAACCCACTAAAGAGACAGCCTACATTACACTTGTCCGTCCTCTGCTGGAATACTGCTGCGCAGTGTGGGATCCTTACCAGGTAGGATTTACGGAGGAGGTCGAAAAAGTGTAAAGGAGGGCAGCCTGTTTCGTGTTATCGCGCAATAGGGGTGAGAGTGTCACTGATATGATAAGCGAGTTGGGGTGGCAGTCACTTCTCTCCGGAGATATCTATTTACAGTAACTTCTTTCCGCAGAGATCTATTTATGAAATTTCAGTCACCAACTTTCTCTTCCGATTGCGAAATTATTTTGTTGACACCTACCTACGCAAGGAGAAACGATCATCATAATAAAGTAAGAGAAATCAGAGCTCGAACGGAACGATTTAAGTGTTCCTTTTTCTCACGCGCCATTCGAGAATGTAATGGTAGAGTAGTATGAAAATGGTTCGATGAACCCTCTGAATTACAGAGTAACCATGTAGGTGTAGATGTAGATGAGTAGCAGGGAAACCTAGAATTCCAAAACCATTCATCAGTGATGTAAATGACCCTAACGGGAAAATACGGTGCTGACGCCATAAAACGGAGACTTTGGGGCAATGGAAGAAAGTCGTTTGGTCGGGTGAGGAATGTTCCACACTGTCTACAACTTCAGGGGCGAGTTTCGTCCCAAAAATGGAACATGACTGGGGTTCGGTGATTTTTTTTTTTTTAACAGCCATATCGTGGTATTCCATGCACTCCATGGTTGTTCCACAAAATTTCGGGCGAACTGCTTGATGTTTGCAACTTCCTGCTACAATATTTCGGTGCAGAGTCTTCTAGCCATCTTCAAGTGATACTGGCGAAAACTCCCTGAGCTCTGGTATTTAAGGCCCCCCGGGACTTGCGTGGTGGATTCACTTGGTTGCAGTCATTGACTGTGCGGCTGGTCCCGGCGGACATTCGAGTCCTCCCTGGGGCATGGGTGTGTGTGTTTGTTCTTAGGATAATTTAGGTTAAGTAGTGTGTAAGCTTATGGACTGATGACCTTAGCAGTTAAGTTCCATAAGATTTCACACACGTTTGAACATTTTCTGATTCACTTGGCGTTGCGGGTGCGCTACTTGAGCGCGTTCGATTCTGCTGCGCCGCGCGCCCTCCGTGGTGAAAACTCGCCGCATCGATATCAATTCGATTGTGTTCCCGCGGTTCCATCACAGACCCACGCCGGCTACGGAGGACACGAAGTTTTTCGACAATTGGATTCCATGCCGAATTCAAATGGTAACCGCCGTCACGATTAATAAGAGACTCGTTGTCAGACAGCCGTCTTTCCACGGATTCATTAGTAATAGAATTCCAAAAGTTAGACGTATGAGCCGCAGTTTTTGTCTCACTGTAATTCATGTCATGACCAGTTGAAATATAGTGTTGGGCGATGGCAGACTTACAAGGCTGCAGAAGGCGAGTTTGCCGCTGATGTTCTACAATGCGATCCTGCACAGTAAGCGTCGTTTACGCTTCATAAGATTTGCCGCATTCACACGGAATCCTGTGAAGACCTGCCTTGCGCAGCACTAGGTCGTCTTTGACAGATCCCAGCAGCGACGAAATTTTTGCAGGAGGGTGAAAGATTGCTTTCACTTTATATTTTCTTAGTATTCTGTGTATTTGCCTTGAAATATTACCAGTATATGGTAAGTAGGCAGTCGTTTTAAAGGCCTCTTCCTCTTCTTTGCTCCGTCGCTTACAGGTCTGCAGCGCTCTCTCACTTGGTGGGCCGAGTACCCATTCTTCAGAAACGCAGTCTGCGGGTACTCCAGTTCCGTTTGCAAACTATCAGTGTCAGAGATAACGTGGGCTCGGTGAATCAGTGTCTTCAAAACACTCATCGTGTGTGCCGGATGGTGGTAACTAGCGGCTTGCAAAATGTTCAAATGGCTCTGAGCACTATGAAACTTCTGAGGTCATCAGTCCCCTAGAAGTTAGAATTAGTTAAACCTAACTAACCTAAGGACATCACACACATCCATGCCCGAGGCAGGATTCTAACCTGCGACCGTAGTGGTCTCGCAGTTCCAGACTGTAGCGCCTAGAACCGCTCGGCCACTCCAGCCGGCAGCGGCTTGCATGTAAAGGTCTGTGTGAGTGGGCTTTCTATATACCGAATTACCAAGTGTGCCATCGCTCTTACGTCGCACCAGTACGTCTAAAAATGGCAGGCAACCCTCCTTCTCTAACTCCATAGTAAATTTTATATTTTCATGTATGGAGTTCATATGTTGTAGGAATTCTCGCAGACGATCCAAACCATGATGCCAAACTATAAAAGTATCATCACCCTATAGCCAAAATACTGTTGGTTTAAAAGTGGCTGAGGCGAGTGCTTGCTCCTCAAAATGTTCCATAAAAAGATTGGCCCCATGTCGACACCGTCTGATTGCTCATAAAACTAATCGCTATATAAAAAAATATGTAGATGAGAGGGTGTTCTCAAACAGCGTTGTAATGTCAGCTCCACACCTATTGCCAGGGAGTTTTCGCCAGTATCACCCGCAGATGGCCAGAAGACTGTGCTCCGAAATATTGTGGCAGGAAGTTGCAAACATCCGGCAGTTCGCCCGAAAATTTGTGGAACAATATGTACGCCGGGAAAGTTTTAAATCTCACACTCCATGGTGATTATTTTGTCTAATCAGGTACGCCCTGTGATACTATGTTTGTTCCCTAATGGTGATGCTGCTTTCTCAGATCACAGGGCCCCTCTTCACACATCTCACACCGTCCAAGACAGGCCTTCCGGACAAGAGAGTGAAACGTCACATCTCCCCTGGCCACCACAGTTACCAGATCTTAACATTACTGAGCGTTTGCGGTCTATTTTGGTAACAAAGATGTGTGATCTCTATCCACCTCTTGTCAGCATTGCCTAAACGTGTCACTGTTTTTTACGGCTAATGGTATAAGATTCTCCTGAAAACCGTACAGAACCTGTATTTATACATTCCGAGGCTACTGGAAGCTGTTTTGAAAGTAAACTGGTTTCCTGCACCTTATTAGGCATCGTAACGTGTTGTGTTCTTGGTGTCTCCCTGTTTTGGTCCAACCCCTATAGAAACAAGTACGTTATACAGGACAGACGTTTGTGATACTTGCTCTCCTGACGTCGGGACAATAGCTTGCTTTACGACTAATGCCGTCTATTTTGCTTAATAAGTTTCTTTATTTATTAACCCGTCTCTCCTACTGTCATCGTCAGGTATCTGCAATTAACATGAAAGGAACATAAAGACCGAGAGTCAGTGTTATTCACCATCAGGCTAAGGAGGGAGTCAACTAACAAAAGCTTTGGATACCTTTTTTTTTTTAATGCCAGTTTTTCAGCTGATACGCTGATTAGCCATAGGATTTTGGTGCTGACTCTTCCTATTGTTTTTGCAAGTTCCAAGTTTTTGGTGCAGGTATTTTTTTTTTTAAATGTTAAATGCAGATGCCTCAGCATGCCAGCAGCCGTGACGGCGTAACAAATACAGAAATTTGTTAAGTGATCTGTAAGGTTTTATTCACAAAATATGCACTATGATCGTGAACACCCAAAGGAAATTTATTTCCTTTCTTAACAGTAGCTTTCGTCATGTTCCACGCGTGCTACTTTGCTGAAGTTCTCTTCGAAGCCTCCTTCCAATCCATAGAAAAAAATCCTGCGTTTAATTACATTCTTAATTGAGATTAATGTAATTCGGTCTGTGCGGAATTGCTTTGTATGTTGTACTAATGCATCAAGTCTGCCAAAACCCCAACGGTCTAACCCTTCCTCGTTTTCCTTCCTGGTCAAATTAAGAGGCCGTATTTTCACATTTCAAAATTCCCATTACTGTAGATTCAGTGTCATTACCCTCTCCTAACTTGCAGACGAATTATTGCTTTGTTTATTGGGGACGAGTATTTTGATTACTTATTGTGAAACTGAGTTTTATATCTCCTTTTTTTATTGTGTTTGCTAATAAAATATATGCTTCGCAACCAATTTCTTCCCACATTATTTCGATACAAACGAAATCATTCATTTTCTCTTATGCAATATACACTCCTGGAAATGGAAAAAAGAACACATTGACACCGGTGTGTCAGACCCACCATACTTGCTCCGGACACTGCGAGAGGGCTGTACAAGCAATGATCACACGCACGGCACAGCGGACACACCAGGAACCGCGGTGTTGGCCGTCGAATGGCGCTAGCTGCGCAGCATTTGTGCACCGCCGCCGTCAGTGTCAGCCAGTTTGCCGTGGCATACGGAGCTCCATCGCAGTCTTTAACACTGCTAGCATGCCGCGACAGCGTGGACGTGAACCGTATGTGCACTTGACGGACATTGAGCGAGGGCGTGTAGTGGGCATGCGGGAGGCCGGGTGGGCGTACCGCCGAATTGCTCAACACGTGGGGCGTGAGGTCTCCACAGTACATCGATGTTGTCGCCAGTGGTCGGCGGAAGGTGCACGTGCCCGTCGACCTGGGACCGGACCGCAGCGACGCACGGATGCACGCCAAGACCGTAGGATCCTACGCAGTGCCGTAGGGGACCGCACCGCCACTTCCCAGCAAATTAGGGACACTGTTGCTCCTGGGGTATCGGCGAGGACCATTCGCAACCGTCTCCATGAAGCTGGGCTACGGTCCCGCACACCGTTAGGCCGTCTTCCGCTCACGCCCCAACATAGTGCAGCCCGCCTCCAGTGGTGTCGCGACAGGCGTGAATGGAGGGACGAATGGAGACGTGTCGTCTTCAGCGATGAGAGTCGCTTCTGGCTTGGTGCCAATGATGGTCGTATGCGTGTTTGGCGCCGTGCAGGTGAGCGCCACAATCAGGACTGCATACGACCGAGGCACACAGGGCCAACACCCGGCATCATGGTGTGGGGAGCGATCTCCTACACTGGCCGTACACCACTGGTGATCGTCGAGGGGACACTGAATAGTGCACGGTACATCCAAACCGTCATCGAACCCATAGTTCTACCATTCCTAGACCGGCAAGGGAAGTTGCTGTTCCAACAGGACAATGCACGTCCGCATGTATCCCGTGCCACCCAACGTGCTCTAGAAGGTGTAAGTCAACTACCCTGGCCAGCAAGATCTCCGGATCTGTCCCCCATTGAGCATGTTTGGGACTGGATGAAGCGTCGTCTCACGCGGTCTGCACGTCCAGCACGAACGCTGGTCCAACTGAGGCGCCAGGTGGAAATGGCATGGCAAGCCGTTCCACAGGACTACATCCAGCATCTCTACGATCGTCTCCATGGGAGAATAGCAGCCTGCATTGCTGCGAAAGGTGGATATACATTGTACTAGTGCCGACATTGTGCATGCTCTGTTGCCTGTGTCTATGTGCCTGTCGTTCTGTCAGTGTGATCATGTGATGTATCTGACCCCAGGAATGTGTCAATAAAGTTTCCCCTTCCTGGGACAATGAATTCACGGTGTTCTTATTTCAATTTCCAGGAGTGTATAATACTACGTTGCATTGTCGCCGCCATGTTGTATGTTATGGGTTCGCGTCACGGTTCATGACTATTCCGGCGTACTGGAAACCACATTTTGAGTTGGAGTGAGGAAACCTTACGAGAGAAACTCCCCATCCCAGCGCCCTCAGATTTAGTGGTAAGGTGGCTCAGTGGAGAGTCCGTCAAAGACTGAACACAGATCAAGCATGAAAACAGGAAGAAGGCGTACTGAACTGTAAAAAAAATAAAATTAAAAAAATAGATACAGTGAACGGTCAAAGGACTAGAAATGCAACATACAGCAAGTAAACAAGCAAATCCGGCTGCGGTAGCCGAGCGGTTCTAGGCGCTTCAGTTCGGAACAACGCAACTGCAACGGTCGCAGGTTTGAATCCTGCCTCGAGCATGGATGTGTGTCATGTCCTTAGGATAGTTGCCGGCCGAAGTGGCCGTGCGGTTAAAGGCGCTGCAGTCTGGAACCGCAGGACCGCTACGGTCGCAGGTTCGAATCCTGCCTCGGGCATGGATGTTTGTGATGTCCTTAGGTTAGTTAGGTTTAACTAGTTCTAAGTTCTAGGGGACTAATGACCTCACCAGTTGAGTCCCATAGTGCTCAGAGCCATTTGAACCATTTTGAACCTTAGGATAGTTACGTTTAAGTAGTTCTGTTCTAGGGGACTGATGACCTCTGATGTTAAGTCCCATAGTGCTCAGAGCCATTTGAACCAATTTGTAAGCAACCAAGGACGTAGAGGTTAAACCGGCACGGTAGCTCAGCTTGTTCGGTCAGAAGGCTGATTGTTCTCAGTAATAGAAAAACTAGTAACGAAAGCAACGATCACCTTAAACTGGTCTTATGTGACGTCCGCCCAGACAAAACACAAAGAACAATACCGAACTAAAATAAAAATAACATGTGGTCACGGTGTTGGGCTACCATGCGGGCGAGCCGTGTTCAGACTTCCATCATGCAATTTTTTTTTCTTCGCTGTGTTCAAATTTGTGTCTTTGTCGTGGTGTAAAGTCCGTTTCCACAGCGAGGTGTAAATAAGCAACCTTTAATCGCAGTTGATTCTGCGCAACTACTCTATTAGCACAGTCAATAAAATTCTTCTGGGTTTGAGGCCGCATTGTCATCTTTAAAATGCCGACGTTTCGGCGACTGTTGCAAGGCGCCTTCCTCAGGGTGTATTGCTAACTGCTGAATGAACACTAGTTTGAAAATAAAATGAACTCCTAATATCCTTCCTCTCACCCTCACATCCAATGACAGCACTCCTCCATAGTATATAATGATCCAAACTAGTGCTCATTCAGTAGTTAGCAACACACCCTGAGGAAGGCGCCTTGCAACAGTCGCCGAAACGTCGGAATTTTACAGATAACAACGTGGCCTCAAACCCAGAAAAATTTTATTGACTGTGACAACGGCCGCGGAAGCCTGCGCTTACTCTATTAGCAGTTGAAAGTAAATGGTTTTCGAATGGGAACCGCAAACGTCTGATGACAAGGCAACATGGCAACCAAAACCTCCACCGGAAAACACGTCTGATATGTCATACGCGACATTAGTGACAATATGTGTGTCGTATGGTAGGAATCTCTTGTCGACGCACCTAATTTGTATGACTGGTGAGTGAGTGAGATATGCAACCTTGCCTGATATAGGTGTTTGTATGAATATCATCTCGACTGCTAGTGATACGAGGCCGTTGGGATCCAGCACGGCGTTCCGTATTACCCTCCCGAACCCACTGATTCCATATTCTGCTAACAGTCATTGGATCTCGACCAAAGCCAGCAGCAATGTCGCGATACGATAAACCGCAATCGCGAGAGGCTACAATCCGACCTTTATCAAAGTCGCAAACGTGATGGTACGCATTTCTCCTCCTTACACGAGACATCACAACAACGATGACCAGGCAACGCCGGTCGACTGCTGATTGTGTATGAGAAATCGGTTGGAAACTTTCCTCGTGTCAGCACGTTGAAGGTGTCGCCACCTTGTGTGAATGCTCTGGGGAGCTAATCATTTGCATATCACAGAATCTTCATCCTGTCGGTTAAATTTCGCGTCTGTAGCACGTCATCTTCATACGTAGCAATTTTAATGGCTACTAGTGTATATTTTGGGCAGCTTATGTTAGTTTCCTCACCCTCCACTGGCTGGACTATATAATTACAGTGTCACACACTGAGCTGGACGCGGATGTAGAGCGGAAATATCCATTTTGTAGGGAAGAGATTCAGAACACGTCTTGGGTAGCCGAGGGTTAGCTACACGCACTGGGACACTGCGGGGCGATATCAGGGGTGGTTTCGCTCGCCCGCCGCTCTGGCCCCGTCTTCTTCCGGTGGCCATAGGAAAGTGATTAGGGGCGAGGGCGGTCGCCGGCCCAGCGCAGCGGGGGCGGTTTTAATGGATTCCCACCCCCGCCCCCCTGCCGTGATCGATCTCGCATCCCCGGCGCCATCAAGGCGTCCGACACGCCGGCGGCGGCAACACGGGCGGCGGGAAAAGCCGGGGAAAAAGGAAAGGAGGGAAATCTGCGGGGGTGGTACGGGTGAGTAGGGGGTGTGTGAGTGAGTCCTGCTCCATCTGCCGGGGCGACGGCAGGCCTGCAAGAAACCAGCCTCTGAAGGCTGCGTAGCACTCCAGTCTTCCTCTCCCCACAGTCGCTGGCCAGGGAGTCCTTCTTTCTTACTCGCTGGTGGTCGTAACGGGTCGTTGAAACTCGTCCGCGAACGTTGCTGTGGTCGGCCTTGCCCTTCTACACCTTCTAGGGATAGGCAAAATAATGTGAACGGTGGTAGTAATGGGACGGTTGTGTTTGACGGTCAACAACGCAGGCAAGGCACGCGTCACGCTGGACTGTGCGTGTTCAGTATGGACTAGGCATAGGTCCAGGCTGTTTACGACTAGTAAACATTGTGTATTTGCGTTCAGAGGTTGAGGTCGACGTACATCGAAAGACGTAACAGAATATGAATTTTATCCATAGTGGATGCTGTCGAACTCCGTGACTGTTCCTTTATAGGGTGTAGAAAAATATACACTACCAGTCACAATAAAAGGTTATTTATTTGTCACACGACCGGTTTCGGGCTTGCGCCCATGCTCAGGTGTTTATACATTCATGTACATATTTATACTGCTGGAAATCACTGTGTAATACAAAAAAAAAAAAATTTGCTGGTGACTGCCGGCCAAGGTGGCCGAGCGGTTCTAGGCGCTGCAGTCTGGAGCCGCGCGAACGCTACCGTCGCAGGTTCGAATCCTGCTTCGGGCATGGATGTGTGTGACGTCCTTAGGTTAGTTAGGTTTAAGTAGTTCTAAGTTCTAGGGGACTGATGACCTCAGATGTTAAGTCCCACAGTGCTCACAGCCATTTTATCAATTTTTTTGCTGGTGGCCAAACAGATACAAGTGGGACAATTGTAAGTGGCAAGGCAGTATTTGACGAAAATATATCTGTACTTACATAAAGATGAAGCACCATTATTACAGTTACGCTGTAACCTCCCCACAAAAAATAATTATTTAAAATGTATTTTTTAATATTGTAACCTCTGAACATAATTGGTTCCCATTTATAATATGTCTGCAGAAATGCATTCACATTTAATGTAACCACAAAATTCAATTCCTAAACACGGAAATAATAAAAAAAATTCAGTAACCTGGTAAATTTTATGACGACGGCAGCGCTGCGTCTCGGCCCTGTATTCTGAATAAAAAAAAGCAAAAACTCTTACCTCAATAAAAACTGCGAACATATCTGCTCTTACACAAGAAAATTTTCGGCCCAGCTCCGTGCAATGCTGGCCTATGCTTTGTGATTCATGAAAGGAAAGATAATCCATTGAATAAAATCTTTAAATTGAAATAAATGCTTTTTTAAAAAAAATTACTTTATGTTATAAAAATTGTTATTGGGGCATTTTTTAAAAGAAATTGGATGACAGTTAACATACAATACTAGATATGCGCAAGGCTGCTTCTTTACCTTCTTCAATAATAGTCATCCTCCAGAGTCCCGACCAGAGCAGACCGCAGACAAGCGCAGACACGCGCCGACTACTGCCGCCTACTGCAGACTCACGCAGACTACTGTCGACCAGCGACAAGCAACAACTAACTACATACTGCTCTCTGGTCAGAGACTCTCCTATGCCTTGCCTATTGCAGGCAGCGCATATAGCGCATACCTCTTACATAACCCTCCACTGGGAGGGCAAGAATTTGGCAGCGATGGTGAGTCAATTGGACTTGCCATGAGCAACAAATTTTTCTTAAATAACTAAGTTTACAGTCACAGAATATATAGATATATATAAGTGCAGAACATGAAATTAAATATAGTGCACATGCACTGAGTACAGAATATATCAAGTAATGACAATATGTATACGCAATGCGTACAAAACATATTAACAAATGGCAAAAGTGCACACGCACTGCAGTACAGAACATATCAGGAAATCACAAAATGTATAGGCAGTGAGTACAAATCATATTAACAAATGACATAAAGTGCACACGCACTGTAGTTCAGAATATATCAGCAAATCACAAAATGTATACGCAATTAGTACAAATCATATTAACAAATGACAAAAGTGCACACGCACTGTAGTACAGAACATATCAGGAAATCACAAAATATTAACAAATGACAAAAGTGCACACGCATTACAAGAATTAGGATAGGAAAGGGAAGGATTGCATCATGGTTGTAGCACATTAGGTTGCACGCAGCTGCACTGAAAGTCCATATCTTTCTACAGAAGCACAACACCAAGTGAGACAATCTGAAGTTCTTTTCCCTGAAGTATTAATCAGTGTAGCCAAGACACTGAAATGTCGTATTGATATTCCATGTTATTTCGGTAGTACATTAGGTACACCAAACAGTGGGACCATAATAACATCTCCATCGCTCAAGGTGGTGGATAGCATGTCGTGTCAACACCACGTTCTTGTAAGGTACACCAACGTAGAATTAGTGCAAAAACCAAATATAGTGCTCCATGAGTATGAGGATAGACAGGACAAACGGATATTACAGTAATTTCTGGTAATTAGATCAGAAGGTGAAGGACATTAAGTCTTATGCCAGTCATCATTGATAATTACTAGTCTATCAACTCATTTGAGTAATTCGTGGCACTCATCGCCCAGTTACTGAACATTTCTGTACCATGTATGAAGTATTACAGAATAATGTTCATAAGTTATCTGTTTACAGAGAACATTGGCACTCATTGACCAGTTACAAACCATCAGAAGTCATCAGTCAAAACAGGAGCTAATTAGTGTAGAGCATGCATGCATTATTACAAAATATCATTCACGATTACTCGGAACTCATCATTTAAGTGACATAAGGCATAATTAAAATGTAACACTCTGTAACTATTACTCAAAGTCTGTGATTAGAAAACATCATTCAGTATTACTCATAACTCTTTTAAATTGGTAGCATTGTTTGGGACTGGTAATACATTTTTTTTTGTGCTAGCAATGCATTGCGTTGGGATCTATAACTAATTGCTGAGGCATAATAATATTTGCATTTGACTTATTGCTGCAAATGAAGATGTGTAACGTCATTCGTCATGAGTCAGCTGTAGCAAGGTTATGAAACAAATAGAGTATATGTGATCACATTCATGAATGACACTGGTTTAATGACCAACTGCTTGTAGCACATTAATTTCATGAACAGTTTCTCCTGCAAAAAATACAAAATGGATTATTAAACTGAAAGAAGAAACGCATATTATGCTGAAAAGTAGTGAACTTCGAATTAACAGGTAATGAAATGTATATTAAATATATATGTTCTCTAGCTGTCCTTTCCAAAACCTTCAGTCATCATACCATGCGACATAAGACATACTGTCAAGACGAACTGCAATAAATACTTAAATAACTACATAGCATAAATACATAAACTTCAACATCATCCTCATCTGTAAAGAAAAACTTCATTATCATCACTATCATCACCTGCAAAGAAAAACTTCATTATCCATATCACTATAATTCCATTATTATCATCACCTGTAAAGAAAAACTTCATTATCCATATTAGCATATCATGCATCACTATTCATCATCATTCATTATCATCTGCAAAAAAAGTCACTTCATTATTCATTATACAACTATTCATAGTATAGAGTTCCTTATTTCTAGCATATTTCATCGCTAAAACTAAGATGTGTAGTTTTGTCTGACAGCCTGCATCAATCGCCTCGTATTCTGAAAGAAAAAATTAGTTAAGAGTGCTATCATACGATGTGTATAGTATATTCTTGTTAATGCTTGTTAATTCTGGTCCATTTACTCTTCGTGACGAGGTATTGCATCTCCTTTCGTTCATCCCGAAGGTGAAATTCCCATTTCTGTTTCATTTATTTCTTTTACACGTTATTTCTTTCTGAAAATGATGAACAATGATTAATGTCTTGCATTTAAATCATATACCCATTAAATAAAAGCTGGTTTCTAGTGATATAATTGAGCATACAGCACAGCATGACAGAAAAGTAATATGTCAAAAAACATAGACAGTGTTCAGATGCAAAAATGTACACAGAGTATCACAATGTAGCAGCAAAAAAATGTAAAATAGTCACGATGTTGAGATATCATAAGGCAAAATGTCAAAGTCAACTAGTGTTTGTTACATCTTAAATATTTCATAGTGCATACAAACAAAACAGGAAAACAATCATACATACATAAAAAATGGAAAATGTGCACAGTCTGATGTGTAACGACAAGAAAAGCGACCAGCTAACCTTACCTTGCCGGGCACTTGCCAAGAAAAAATATGATAATCATCAGTAAGTAATCACATAAATATAATTTCATAAGTGGTCATAAAATGTGTAAGTTCATCTGGAAAAATGTGCACGGTCTGATGTGTAACGACAAGAAGAGCGACCTGCTAGCCTTGCCTTGTCGGGCACTAGCCAAGAAAAAATACGATAATCATCAGTAAGTGTTCATGTGAATATAATTGCATAAGTTGTCACCAAAAAAATCAGGAAATGGTATTACAGTGTGATAAATCATAAAGTATGTTCATTCAATAAACGGTTTGATGTTCGAGACATGGTGATTGCCTTTGGTTTTTCTGGTTCTCAGAGTTTCGACGTGTACTACATTGGGGTGAGGAATGCTGCGAATTCGATATGGACCTGCATGTAGAAGCTCAAATTTACTACATCTACTTTTTCCTTCGTTAGATAAATAACGTGTGCGCACTAATATCTTCTGTCCAATGTGAAAGTCACGGCGTGTACAAACCTGTTTTTGCTGTCTTCTCCGGCGCTCTGCGGCACGTTTGATGTTGTTTAGCGCAATGTCAATTATTTCATGGTGTCGTAGTCGAAGAGATGTAGGAAAGGTTACTAATTCTTTAATTTTGTTAGGTGGTTCAACATTTTTCAGTATAACAGACGGAGATAGCATAGTAGATTCATTTGCTATGGAATTAATTACATCCTGGAATGAGAGTATGTGTGTGTCCCAATCAATATGTCTTTTGTGGCAGTATATTCTACACAGTTTACCAATTTCTTTCATTAATCGTTCACAAGGGTTCGAAGAAGCATGGTACCTGGATATATAGATCGGAGAAATGTTTCTAGCTCGTAACATACGTCTCCATATAGCAGATCGAAACTGTGATCATTGTCGGAAATTACTTTGAATACATGCCCTGCATTAAATAGAAAATGTTTTACAAATGCTTTCGAAACAGTTTTAGCAGTAGCTTTGAGTAACGGAGTGAAGGTGACAAATTTTGAAGCGAGTTCAACAGCGACAAAGATGTAGCAAAAACCTGGTAGTGAGGTCGGACATGTTCTTTTGTGTTCCGATTCTACTTTGTTAGTATCCGTAATAGTTTGCACGTGTCAAAATTAATCATTTGCTGAAAAACATTTGTTTGTGTTTTGTGAGTGTCGTAAATTGGTAGTGACAGCAGAAGACAACACAGCTGACGGACAAAAGCATTAGCTCGCGCAGCTGACCAAAGCATGTGAAAAAGAAAAAAAAAAAAGAATACTATGTCTCATAATGACGACGAAATGAAATTTTCAAATGCAACTTGTTGAATGTACATGACGCTGAAATTTGCTTTGCAGAAGTTGGTTGCGACGTCTTGCTGATTGTTGCTGAGAGAACGGGACAGTGCGTCTGGTACAATATTTTATGTACCGGGAATGCGAACAATTGTAAAATTAAATTCCTGTAAATAAAGTTTCCATCTGTCGTGTGTAAATTTAGCGGAAAGTAAAAACTGTATAGCTCTATGATCTGTGTAAACTGTCGTATGTCTTCCATAAAGAAAATGCCGAAATCTCGTAAATGCCTATACAACACATAATGTTTCAAGTTCTGTAACAGAATAATTGCGCTCAGCAGGTGACAGAATGCGACTCGCAAAGGCTATGTTTTTAATTACTGTAGTGCCATCTTCTTCAATTTCCTGAAAAATGTGTACGCCTAAAGCGGTGTTAGAAGTGTCGGTGGCAATGGAAAAATTTCTGGGTGTGATAAAAGTGGTGCATTCAACAAAGCTTCTTTCAAATAACATTTTCGTAAACAAGATTTTGTGTATCTGAAGTATTGCTTGCGTTGCTGGAAGATGCAACCTGTACTGTATCTAGTCAAATTCTATCTGACGTGCTATTATTTTCGGGAGGATGCTGTGGCATTTCCACTATTTGTACTGTTCTGTTATTTCTTCCTGGCGTATTACGTTCGGGATGATATCTACTGTCTGGTTCCTTCATGATAATTTGTTGTTGCGAATGATTTTGCTGCTGATAAGACCGACTGTTATTAAACGTACGCTGAAAATTGTGCTCATTACTTTTACGTCTGTCATGATAGTCATTTCTATATGGTGCATTGCGATAGGAATTGAAATGGTGTGTTTTCTGTACGTAGTTATTTCCTTGTGGCTGTGCATTACTATTTGTTGGAGCTGACGCTATACGCGTAGGCGGCGAAACATGAAAGCTTGGGTGACCTTGTACATTACATTGTTGGTTATGTATGCTAACCGGCTGTGTTTTGTTGCTATTGCGGTGAAAAACCTCTATTGTTACCAAAATATGGTTCCTGTTGCTGATAATTTTGCACATACTGATGATTAAATTTTTTATCTGGTATTAAAGTTCTCGTGGTTGTCATTTCTGGAGCGTCTAATGAAAACTGTCACTTTCGATAAAAACTCTTCATATCATGTTTTCTATACACGTTTCTGATACTAGATAGATAGATCGATAGTTGAAGAGCTGTTTTAATAGATATAAAGGATAGTAGAAGAGAAGGCAGCAGTGCAGAAAACTAAAGATGAAGTAGCACTACTACGGCTCGGGGCCCTGTGCACGCTACGGCACATATTCATCGAAGTGTAATGAATCCCCTGAGGTCAATTACGCGCTACAAATAAATTTTAGTTTCTGCATTACAGGCAATGCTGATGAAAGTACAAAAATAAATTGTCGTATACGGTTCAAAGCGTGTACCTGTGCTCTGTCATTTTTAAATACCTTAGATTTTTCTACGGATAAAAATTGCTCGTAATCAACGTTATCGTCTCTGAATGTGTGAACAGGTTCAGGATTGCATAAGAATCTGTTTGTCTGTGTCACTTCGTATTCTAAGTCACGTAGTCTCTGTAAATTACCTAAGTTACACTGGCTGTGTGAGTGTGACAAATGTTCGGAATGTGCCGTATGCTGTGACGTGTTATTGACTGAAACATTTTTCATCTGTCGCTTGTTGCTGTAGAGTTGACAATTTTCTACGTAATGCATTATTGGACGAATCTATCTCACTGGTCGTCTGCTGTAAATTTTGGAATTCAGGTGTTTGATTAAACGAAATCGGTGAAGTATCGTCTGATTTGCTGTCATTATTACTTTCAATAATGTCAATACGACTGGCCAATTCATCATATTTTTCAGTCAGTATTTTTACCCGATCATCGTTTTTAGTGTCACAAGCATTAATTTGTTTTTGTATTTTACGTGTGGTTTCGTTCAATTTTTTAACGTCTGCTTTGATGACATCGGGATCCTGTATTAGTTCTAATTGTTCGAGTCTGTCGGTCACTGTCTGAAAGTCTACTGTGTGTGTATCTGTTTTTGATTTAAGATCGGAAAATTCATCACGCAATTCGGTGTTGAACTGTTTGATAGTATTAATTTCGTCTGATACTGTAGCAATATTGTTGTCTACGTATGTTTTTGCTTTCGTAAACAATTTACGTTTATCCTCCTGTCTCTGTGCGGTAATTGTTTCCATGACTTGTCGTTTTACTTTATTTTGTTCCTGTATGAATTTACGGTAACGTGTTTCACTGTTTTGTAGGTGGTAATTAAAACGTTCGTCAATTTGACTGTTCTGTTGGTCGAATTTCGCGTCTACTTTTGCATCCAGTGTGCGCGAAAGTTCTGCTGACATTAATTTAAACTCGTCGCGTAACTGTGTTGCGTTTTCAGAACATTGTTTACCGACTGCACTAATTTCGTCTCTAAGTAATTTAATTGTAGCTGCATATATATTATTTAATTCTTGTGCCACAGATCTAATTTCTTCACTACTGTTCCTAGCACAAGCCTTAATTTCCTCACGTAATTGTTCCTTACTATCATGACATTGCACGGCAACGGCTGTAATCTGTTCACTAAGCTGTTTGCAATTGTTATCTAGTTTTTTATTAAGTTGTTTGTTCTGTTCACTAAGTTGTTTGAAACTTTCATTAAAGTTGTCTTGTTTTTCATTCTGTTGTAGCAACACTGCCATAATTTGATCCAACCCAATGGTTCCAATGGCTCTGAGCACTATGGGACTCAACTGCTGAGGTCATTAGTCCCCTAGAACTTAGAACTAGTTAAACCCAACTAACCTAAGGACATCACAAACATCCATGCCCGAGGCAGTATTCGAACCTGCGACCGTAGCGGTCTTGCGGTTCCAGACTGCAGCGCCTTTAACCGCACGGCCACTTCGGCCGGCGATCCAACCCAAATTACCTACTCTATTCTCTGTGCTGTTTGATGACGTACCTGCAATTGTCACGTTTTGTGTAACCATTTGGTCATTCTGTGATTCTTGAAAATGTTTCCCAATCGGATGTGCACTGTTAGTCACTACCTCGGAATCAAATAAATCTGCCGTACTTTGAGTACACTGTTCATTTTCGTTACAAAAATTTATCTGTTCCCAATTCAAATTTTGCAAATCGGGTGTGTTAAACTGGGTAACGTTCATTGTAACAGAATGTCCCGCGTCTTCAATTGTCGTTAAATTAACAGAGGACACATTGAATTTGTTTGCTCATCATTAGCATTAAAATCATTACTAGCGGTCGGTACGCACTGATTGTCTGTAAATAAAGGATTGTCATCATTACACTGAGTGTCGCAAATATTATCGGACAAATTATTCGAGTCGGCTATTTCACTCATTGCACATCGCGATGTACTGTTAACAGTTTTTCGCGGCATTTTTCACAAATCAGAATTAAGCACAAATGAAACAAGGACAATGCAAAATGCAACAAACACAATTACAACAAAGAGCAACAAATTGCCGATGATCTGTGAAAGAAAGGGTGACAAATTAGTAAATGTGTTGCGCCAGATGCAAACTACATTTAAGTGAAGAAGAACAGATATATGACTACTTATCAGAAGATTCACAAAGAAATACGATCCTGGCCGGATGTCGCCAGGTGTAACCTCTCCACAAAAAATAATTATTTAAAATGTATTTTTTAATATTGTAACCTCTGAACAAAATTGGTTCCCATTTATAATCTGTGTGCAGAAATGCATTCACATTTAATGTAACCACAAAATTCAATTCCTAAACCCGGAATAATAAAAAAAAATTCAGTAACCTGGTAAATTTTATGACGACAGCAGCGCTGCGTATCGGACCTGTATTCTGAATAAAAAAAGCAAAAATTCTTACCTCAATAAAAACTGCGAATATATCTGCTCTTACATAAGAAAATTTTCGGCACAGCTCCGCGCAATGCTGGCCTATGCTTTGTGATTCATGAAAGGAAAGATAATCCATTGAATAAAATCTTTAAATTGAAATGAATGCTTTTTTTAAAAAAATTACTTTATATTATAAAAATTATTATTGGGGCATTTTTAAAAGAAATTGGATGACGGTTAACATACATTACTAGATATGCGCAAGGCTGCTTCTTTACCTTCTACAATAATAATCATCCTCCAGAGTCCCGACCAGAGCAGACCGCAGACAAGCACAGACACGCGCCGACTACTGCCGCCTACTGCAGACTCACGCAGACTACTGTCGACTAACGACAAGCAACAACTAACTACATACTGCTCTCTGGTCAGAGACTTTCCTATACCTTGCCTATTGCAGGCAGCGCATACAGCGCATACCTCTTACAACGCTGTGGTGATAGTTTTGCCACCTACTTACACACTTATTATCATTTTCGCGTCCATATTTCAGTTTTACCACGTTTAGCTGCATATTTCACTATTACGATGTGCACTCGCGAAATAGACTATGTTTACATACAGATATGTGGGCTGTGGTTTAAAATGGTTCAAATGGCTCTGAGCACTATGGGACTTAACTTCTGAGGTCATCAGTCCCCTAGAAATTAGAACTACTTAAACCTAACTAACCTAAGGACATCACACACATCCATATCCGAGGCAGGATTCGAACCTGTGACCGTAGCGGTCGCGCGGATCCAGACTGTAGCGTCTAGAACCGCTCGGCCACCCCGGCCGGCCGTGGGCTGTGGTCAAGGAACTTAGACAAATTGCGATAATGACACTTGGACTGTTGTATGACTACTACATAGAATTTCAATAGAATAATACTTTGTTATTATGTTAGAGGACAGTTAGTTTCTGTTTTTGAATGTTTCATGAAATATGTGAAGATAATCCTAAGAGGGCAGACTGTGGGGGGCTGATTAGCTGGAGCATCAGTAACAAAGACATCCAACTTACTGAATGATTCAAGAGCAACTATTTCAACAGTCATGACAGCCTACAGAAAACATGGAAAGACATCATCGTGTAAACGTAATAGCAGGCGCAAATCAAAACCAAATGACAGAGATCGTCTTACGCTAACACGAATTATCTCAAAACAAGACAAAACTGCGCCGAATAAAGTGACTGCAGAGCTCAATAGCCATCTTCAAGACCCCGTATCTGTCGACACTGTTCGCCGAGAACTCCACAAAGCGAATATTCGTGGACGAGCTGCTATGCCGAAACCATTAGCAACGACAACCAACTCAAAGAAGCGTAAAACATGGTGTCAGGAGCATAAATCCTGTACGTCTGATCAGTGGGAACACGGGGTTAGGTTAGGTTAGTGTTGTTTAACGTCCCGTCGACAACGAGGTCATTAGAGACGGAGCGCAAGCTCGGGTTAGGGAAGGATGGGGAAGGAAATCGGCCGTGCCCTTTCAAAGGAACCATCCCAGCATTTGCCTGAAACGATTTAGGGAAATCACGGAAAACCTAAATCAGGATGGCTGTAGACGGGATTGAACCGTCGTCCTCCCGAATGCGAGTCCAGTGTGCTAGCCACTGCGCCACCTCGCTCGGTGTGGGAACACGTCATATGGTCCGACAAGTCAACGTTTTCGTTATTTCCAATATCGGGCCGGGTTTACATCTGGAGAACGCCGGAAGAAGCCCCAATCCTGACTGCTTGATTCCAGCGATTAAGCATGGAGGTGGAAGTGTGATGGTGTGGGTACCCATATCATGGTATTCTGCTGGTTCCGTCATTATTTTCCAAGGCCGTGTTACAGCCAACGATTATGTGAACATTTTAGGTGATCAGCGGCACCCCATGATTCAAATGTTGTTCCCCAACAACAATGCCATATTTCAGGACGATAGTGCATTCAGACTTCAAGAAGAATATAATAATCGAATCCCAAGGAAACCGGGTGCTGGCAGATGTGAAAATTACCGAACTATCAGTTTAATAAGCCACGGCTGCAAAATACTAACATGAATTCTTTACAGACGAATGGAAAAACTGGTAGAAGCCGACCTCAGGGAAGATCAGTTTGGATTCCGTAGAAACGTTGGAACACGTGAGGCAATACTAACCCTACGACTTACCTTAGGAGATAGATTAAGGAAAGGCAAACTACGTTTCTAGCATTTGCCCTTAGAAAAACCTTTTGACAATGTTGATTGGAATACTCTCATTCAAATTCTGAAGGTGGCAGGGGTAAAATACAGGGAGCGAAAGGCTATTTACAATTTGTACAGAAGCCAGATGGCAGTTATCAGAGTCGAGGGCCATGAAAGGGAAGCAGTGGTTGGGAAGCGAGTGAGACAGGGTTGTAGCCTCTCCCCGATGTTACTCAATCTGTATATTGAGCAAGCAGTAAAGGAAACAAAAGAAAAATTCGGAGGAGGTATTAAAATTCAGGGAGAAGAAATAAAAACTTTGAGGTTCCCCAATGAAATATTAATTCTGTCAGAAATATCAAAGGACCTGGAAGAGCAGCTGAACGGAACGGAATGGACAGTGTCTTCAAAGGAGGATATAAGATGAACATCAACAAAAGCAAACCGAGGATAATGGAATGTAGTCGAAATAAATCGGGTGAGACGCTTTAAGTAGTAAATGAGTTTTGCTATTTGGGGAGCAAAATAACTGATAATGGTCGAAGTAGAGAGGATATAAGATGTAGACTGGCAATGGCAAGGAAAGCGTTTCTGAAAAAGAGAAATTTGTTAACATCGAGTATAGATTTAAGTGTCAGGAAGTAGTTTCTGAAAGTATGTGTGTGGAGTGTAGCCATGTATGGGAGTGAAACATGGACGATAAATAGTTTGGACAAGAAGAGAGTAGAAGCTTTCGAAATGTGGTGCTACAGAAGAATGCTGAAGATTAGATGGGTAGATCACATAACTAATGAGGAGGTATTGAACAGAATTGGGGAGAAGTGAAATTTGTGGCACAACTAGACTAGAAGAAGGGATCGGTTGGTAGGACATATTCTGAGGCATCAAGATATCACCAATTTAGTATTGGAGGGCAGTGTGGAGGGTAAAAGTCGGAGAGGGCGACCAAGAGATGAATATACTAAGCAGATTCAGAAGGATGTAGGCTGCAGTAAGTACTGGGAGATGAAGAAGCTTGCACAGGATAGAGTAGCATGGAGAGCTGCATCAAACCAGTCTCTGGACAGAAAACCACAACAACAACAGTGCACCCGTTTACACAGGACAGTACAATGAGGACCACGCAACTGAACAGCGTCTTCTCTAGCAAGCACACTCTCCGGACTTGAACATTATGGAAGCCTTGTGGACAGTATTGGAGCGCAGACTCCGGAGCAGATTTCTGCCTCCCTCGTCATTACAGGAGTTAAAAGAGGTTTTGATCCAAGAGTGGCATAACATTACACTGGAGACTATACAATCATTATATGCCAGTATTCCAAGAAGAGTCGCAGCTGTATTATGGGCAAATGAGCGTCCAGCCCCTTATTAACAAACCATTCCCAAGTAAGTAAAGGTGTTCACATTATTTCTCTTACCCCCTGTAGATCCACATCTACACAGCGCGAGCTACACTGCAGAACGTTTGCCGACGGTACTTCCTATTCTACTACCACTTCACCTCGTTCTCGCTTCATTCATTTCAGAGCGGCACGTAAGCTCGCTAAGGTTGTGTTCACACGTAACGCTAGTATATCTTAAAATGTATTTGTTGTTTGCTTCCGTCTCGTACAAGTGTTATCCACTGTATTATATGAGCAGTAGCATGGTAGAAGAGCGAGTACAGTTCTCATCACGAATCAATTATATGAGGGGCATTTAATAAGTAACGCAACGAATTTCTTCTCGGCCAAATTCAGTTTTAAAGAATGGTAAAATTTGTTGTGGGACATTGTGAAATATTCCCGCTTCAACTCCAATAGTTTGATTAATCTCCGATAACTGGCAACGCTATACGTAGCCTCCAACGTGGCTTCTGTAACAGAGGTGAGCTCCAAGCATTGAACTATCATTCAGCTTCTTTTGGCAGATAATCAGAGCATCGCCAATATTCATACAAGCCTGTAGAATGTCTACGGAGACCTGACAGTGAACAAAAGCACGGTGAGTGGTTGGACGAGGCGTCAGTCGCCATCGCAACAAGGTCGGGCAGACCTATCTGATCTGCCGCGTGCCGTTTGGCCGCACACAGCTCTGACTCTTGCAAGGTTGGAAAGTACCGACACGGTTCGTCAAGCGAGAAGACAAATAATAGAAACACTCTCCGTGTGCGGGCGGGCATTTCTGCTTAAATGTAAGCCCATGACGGCTTGCCGTGAAAGGCAATAAAGCGGGGCGTAGAACATCGTTGACGTAGCACTGCACTGGAACGGATGAGAACCATAGATGTCCTCCTGTGAAAAGAGATGGCATCGCAGATCATCACTCCTGGTTGTCGAGCCGTCTGGCGGCCTACAGTTAGGTTGGTATCACTGCCTGGGGCGTCTCCAGACACGTCTTCGGTCTGGAATCTCATTGACTGGAGCAGAATTGTCTTCAGTGATGAATCCTGCATCGAAAGTGATGGTCGGGGTTCCATTTAATTTCAAAGCATCATCCCTTTGGTTGTCATTCGCGAGACCCTTACTGCACACTGGTACGTCGACAATATTTTACGTGCGTCTAGTTGTCTTTCATGGGAAACCATCGTGGATTTGCATTTCAGCAAGATAACTCCCGCCCACACACGGTGAGTGTTTCTGCTGCCTGCAACCCCTACTCTCGCTAGCAAGATTGTAGGATCTCTCCCCAACTGAGAGTGTTTAGAACATTATGGGCGGTGTCCTCCAACCAGCTCGGAATTTTGGAGATCTAATGCGCCAATTGGACATCATTTGACACGATATTCCTCAGGAGGATATTCAAGTATTATATCATTCAATGCCAAGCCGAATAACTGATTGCATAACAGGAGAGGTGGACCATAGCTTTATTGACTTATTCTGTTTGTGAAGCTCTTTCCGGTGAATTTTTCTTAAATTGTGATGATCTGCTCGTCTTTACATGTACATCATATCTACCGACTTTCATCGTGTCCGGATAGTTCCTTCGTAATGCCTCGCTTTTTTTAAATTTTATTTACAGTGTGCTCACTATTTAGAAAGAAATACTGCGCACGTACAAAGCATCATCATGTGGATTAGATCGGATTCTACAGGACATGATGGCCTCACTATCCAGATTGTAAAACTTATTGTTGATCCACTACTGCCCCCCCCCTTTTTTTTTTTTTTTTTTTTTCGGTGATCAGTTTACTGACTGGTTTGATGCGTCCCGCCACGAATTCCTTTCCTGTGCTAACCTCTTCATCTCAGAGTAGCACTTGCAACCTACTTCCTCAATTATTTGCTTGACGTATTCCAATCTCTGTCTCCCTCTACAGTTTTTGCCCTCTACAGCTCCCTCTAGTACCATGGAAGTCATTCCCTCATGTCTTAGCAGATGTCCTATCATCCTGTCCCTTCTCCTTATCAGTGTTTTTCACATATTCCTTTCCTCTCCGATTCTGCGTAGAACCTCCTCATTCCTTACCTTATCAGTCCACCTAATTTTCAACATTCGTCTGTAGCACCACATCTCAAATGCTTAGATTCTCTTCTGGTTGGTTGGTTGGTTTGGGGAAGGAGACCAGACAGCGTGGTCATCGGTCTCATCGGATTAGGGAAGGATGGGGAAGGACGTCGGCCGTGCCCTTTCGGAGGAACCATCCCGGCATTTGCCTGGAGTGATTTAGGGAAATCACGGAAAACCTAAATCAGGATGGCCGGACGCGGGATTGAACCGTCGTCCTCCCGAATGCGAGTCCAGTGTCTAACCACTGCGCCACCTCGCTCGGTGAGATTCTCTTCTGTTCCGGTTTTCCCACAGTCCATGTTTCACTACCATACAATGCTGTACTTCAGACATACATCCTCAGAAATTTCTTCCTCTAATTAAGGCCGGTATTTGATATTAGTAGACTTCTCTTGGCCAGAAATGACTTTTTTGCCATAGCGAGTCTGCTTTTGATGTCCTCCTTGCTCCGTACGTCATTGGTTATTTTACTGCCTAGGTAGCACAATTCCTTAACTTCATTGACTTCGTGACCATCAGTCCTGATGTTTTCTCGCTGTTCTCATTTCTACTACTTCTCCATACATTCATCTTTCTCCGATTTACTCTCAAACCATACTGTGTACTCATTAGACTGTTCATTCCGTTCAGCAGATCATTTAATTCGTCTTCACTTTCACTCAGGATAGCAGTGTCATCAGTGAATCGTATCATTGATATCCTTTCACCTTATATTTTAATTCCATTCCTGAACCTTCCTTTTATTTCCATCGTTGCTTCCTCGATGTACAGATTGAAGAGTAGGGGCGAAAGGCTACAGCCTTGTCTTACATCCTTCTTAATACGAGCACTTCGTTCTTGATCGTCCACTCTTATTATTCCCTCTTGGTTGTTGTACATATTGTATATGACCCGTCTCTCGCTATGGCTTACCCCTACTTTTTTCAGAATCTCGAACAGCTTGCACCATTTCATATTGTCGAACGCTTTTTCCAGGTCGACAAATCCTATGAAAGTGTCTTGATTATTCTTTAGCCTTGCTTCCATTATTAGCCGTAACGTCAGAATTGTCTCTCTCGTCCCTTTACTTTTCCTAAAGCCAAACTGATCGTCACCTAGCGCATTCTCAGTTTTCTTTTCCATTCTTCTGTATATTATTCTTGTAAGCAGCTTCGATGCATGAGCTGTTAAGCTGATTGTGCGATAATTCTCGCATTGTCAGCTCTTGCCGTCTTCGGAATTGTGTGGATGATGCTTTTCCGAAAGTCAGATGGTATATCGCCAGACTCATATATGCTACACACCAACGTGAATAGCCGTTTTGTTGCCACTTCCCCCAATGATTTTAGAAATTCTGATGGAATGTTATCTATCCCTTCTGCCTTATTTGACCGTAAGACCTCCAAAGCTCTTTTAAATTCCGATTCTAATACTGGATCCCCTATCTCTTCTAAATCGACTCCTGTTTCTTCTTCTATCACATCAGACAAATCTTCACCCTCATAGAGGCTCTCAATGTATTCTTTCCACCTATCTGCTCTCTCCTTTGCATTTAACATTTATTTCATTCCTCAGCGACTTGTATTTCTATATTCCTGATTTCCCCGGAACATGTTTGTACTTCCTCCTTTCATCAATCAACCGAAGTATTTCTTCTGTTACCCATTGTTTCTTCGCAGCTACCTTCTTTGTACCTATGTTTTCCTTCCCAACTTCTGTGATGGCCCTTTTTAGAGATGTCCTTGCCTCTTCAACTGTACTCCCTACTGCGCTATTCCTTATTGCTGTAAGTATAGCGTTAGAGAACTTCAAACGTATCTCGTCATTTCTTAGTACTTCCGTGTCCCACTTCTTTGCGTATTGATTCTTCCTGACTAATGTCTTGAACTTCAGCCTACTCTTCATCACTACTATATTGTGATCTGAGTCTGTATCTGCTCCTGGGTAGGCCTTACAGTCCAGTATCTGATTTCGGAATCTCTGTCTGACCATGATGTAATCTAATTGAAATCTTCCCGTATCTCCCGGCCTTTTCCAAGTATATCTCCTCCTCTTGTGATTCTTGAATAGGGTATTCGCTATTACTAGCTGAAACTTGTTACAGAACTCAATTAGTCTTTCATTCCTTGTCCGAAACCCATATTCTCCTGTAACCTTTTCTTCTACTCCTTCCCCTACAACCTCATTCCAGTCGCCCATGACTATTAGATTTTCGTCCCCCTTTACATACTGCATTACCCTTTCAATATCCTCATACACTTTTTCTATCTGTTCATCTTCAGCTTGCGACGTCGGCATGTATATCTGAACTATCGTTGTCGGTGTTGGTCTGCTGTCGATTCTGATTAGAACAACCCGGTCACTGTACTGTTCACAGTAACACACCCTCTGCCCTACCTTCCTATTCATAACGAATCCTACACCTGTTATACCATTTTCTGCTGCTGTTGATATTACCCGATACTCATCTGACCAGAAATCCTTGTCTTCCTTCCACTGCACTTCACTGACCCCTACTATATCTAGATTGAGCCTTTGCATTTCCCTTTTCAGATTTTCTTGTTTCCCTACCACGTTCAATTTTCTGACATTCCACCCCCCGACTCGTAGAATGTTATTCTTTCGTTGATTATTCAGTCTTTTCCTCATGGTAACCTCCCCCTTGGCATTCCCCTCCCGGAGATCCGAATGGGGGACTATTCCGGAATCTTTTGCCAATGGAGAGATCATCATGACACTTCTTCAATTACAGGCCACATGTCCTGTGGATACACGTTACGTGTCTTTAATGCTGTGGTTTCCATTGCCTTCTGCATCCTCATGTCGTTGATCATTGCTGATTCTTCTGCCTTTAGGGGCAATTTCTCACCCCTAGGACAAGACAGTGCCCTGAACCTCTATCCGCTCCTCCGCCCTCTTTGACAAGGCCGTTGGCAGAATGAGGCTGACTTCTAATGCCGGAAGTCTTCGGCCGCCAATGCTGATTATGTTATCAAAATTTAGGCAGTGGTGGGGATCGAACCCGGGACCGAAGAAGTTTTGATTATGAATCAAAGACGCTACCCCTAGACCACGGGAACTCACTGCCCTCTATAACAGACATTTTTAATGATGCCTTAATCACAATTGTTTTCCCTGAGGCCTGGAAACTGGGACAAATTAAGGCACTACCTGAAAAGGACATTGCCACAGCACCCTGTGGCTACCGCCCCATCTGAGTTCTTCGTGCACTATCAAAAGCCTTAGTAGTCCATGACCAGCTCACCAACTACTACCTAGTACACGAATACCAATCACGTTTCTGTAAACATCGAAGCACAACATCCGCATTGATAAAGGTGACAGATGACCTAAACTTGCCGTGGATAGAAAAGAAGGGACTATCATTTGCTTCTTAGATTTCAGGAAAGCATTTGATACTATCGACTTCGACAGCTTACTTGCCAAACGTAGCGGTCTAAATTTCTCACCAAGTGCAGTGCAATGGTTTCGATCATACGTGACGTCTCGTCAGCAACTCATCCTGTCCGGGAATATAAAATCAGAATGGCGGTAGGTATTGTCAGGCGTTCCCCAAGGCTCAGTATTAGGTCCTATACTCTTCTCTCTGTGTGGCAATGATGTGTCATCGGTTCTGACCTATTGCAAATGTCATATGTATGCTGATGACCTTCAGTTGTATCTAAGAACAAAACCAATCAATCTTAAGAAAGCTATTGAAAATTTCAAAACTGACCTCGATGCACTATCAAAATGGGCACAGAACATAGAACTAAAACTCAACCCATCTAAAACCCAAGCGGTACTTGCTGGTCAGTCTAACCTCATTAGCGCAAAACATAGGGAATCCGTACCATCTGTAATCCTAAATGGAAAAATATCAACTTCTCCCCCTCAGCAAAGAGTTTGGGAATAATAATAGATGAAAATCTAAAGTGGACAGAGCACGTAACTGCAGTGTGCAGAAAAGCGTCAGCATCCCTTCATGCCCTACAAAAATATTAAAAACTCTTTCCTTTCGATCTGAAAAAGAAATTAGTACAAACGCTTATACTCCCAATCATTGACTATAGAGATATTATCTCTCTCAGGAAAATTCGCGACGTCTGGAACTGGTCATGAATGCCTGCGTCCGATATATTTGTACCGTTCGACTTTTTGATCACATTTCACCAGCATATGCGCATCTGTTCTGGCTGCGTGCAGAAATCTCTGCTTCCATACACTCTTTTGACCAACTGCGACATAGTCGCGTATACAAACAGTGATCCAATACTGTAAAATGCTTTTTTATTCCAGTCACTGATCACAATATGAAATCTTTAGACGATGACCGGTTTCAGTCTGTAATGACCATCCTCAGATCTTTTTTACACCATGTGTATCACTTTGGGACAAGGTGTAAAAAAGATCTGAGGATGGTCATTACAGACTGAGACCGGTCATCGTCAAAAGAATTCATATTGTGATCAGTGACTGAAATAAAAAAGCATTTCCATACACTCTGTCTCATCTACTGCCTTATAAATGTACACTGTCGCCGGCCCAAGTGGCCGAGCGGTTCTAGGCGCTACAGTCTGGAACCTCGCGACCGCTAGGGTCGCAGGTTCGAATCCTGCCTCGGGCATGGATGTGTGTGTCATGTCCTTAGGTTAGTTAGGTTTAAGTAGTTCTAAGTTCTAGGGGACTGATGACCACAGCAGTTAAGTCCCATTGTGCTCAGAGCCACTTGAACCATTTTGTACACTGTCCCTCATATCTCTCCTCGTCCTTAACGCTCATGTCTGAACAACATAACAGAAACACACGATCTCACCATAATAAAATCCTCTCTGTCCCAGTACATCGTTCAGTCACCTTTTCGAAGTCCTTTACAGTAGCAGGAACCCGACTCTGGAATAAACTCCCTTGTTATGCTAGAGAACTTGAAAACACGTCCGGTTCAAATGGCTCTGAGCACTATGGGACTTAACATCTTAGGTCATCAGTCCCCTAGAACTACTTAAACCTAACTAACCTAAGGACATCACATACATCCATGCCCGAGGCAGGATTCGAACCTGCAACCGTAGCAGTCCCGCGGTTCCGGACTGCAGCACCTAGAATCGCACGACCACAGCTGCCGGCTAACACGTCCGGCTTCAAAAAACAGTTAATGACGTATCTACTTAAGCAACAGTAATGCCTTCCTCAGTTCCCAGTTTTTTCTTAACTGATGTGGCCTCCTTAAATCTCCCTTCCTCAAAACTCGCTATACCAGTAAACATCTACTTTATACACCAATATATTAATGTACATTTGTACAAATCTTCATTATTATTGCCAATTTTTCTTATGTTTACCATAACTATTTCATTTTGTTACTGTTATTATTATTGCTTTCATCATAATTTTATCTATAGCAGTTGCTGTAAAAATACTGCCAGTATTTACTTTATTAGGTCTCAGTCATTACTCTTTATTCATATTATCACTAGATTATTCTACTTTTCTTATTTAAAACTACTGTCATGATGTAACTATGATGTGTACAATGCTGCATGTATGGAACACTGGTCTGATGTAAGAGATGGCCTGATAGCCCTTGGCCGACCAGGTATATATAAATATTGTGGTGGGGATAATGGGCAGATAAGGAAGAGGGAGGGGAATATGGAGAGACAGAGGGGGAGGAGGAAAGTGGCAAAATGATGAGGTGGACGGAGAGTGAGGAGGTGAACTAAAAGAGGTGAACGAGAAGGTGGATGGAATGAGGAGAAAGACATGGACAGAGGGAGGGAGGAAGCGATCGCTGGAGTGATGGGAGGAGATGATAAACATAGACAGTGGGGTAGATGATCATGGAGATGAGGAGGAGGAGATGGACAGAGATGGAGGGGAGATTGACAGAAGGAGTGGAGGACATCGACAAATAGGAGGATATGGACATATAGGGGGACAGAGGGGACAAACAGATGAGAGGATTGATGGTTCAAATGGCTCTAAGCACTATGGGGCTTAACATCTGAGGTCATCAGTCCCCTAGACTTAGAACTACTTAAGCCTAACTAAGCTAAATACGTCACACACATCCATGCCTGAGGTAGGATTCGAACCTGCGACTGTAGCAGCAGTGCGGTTCCGGACTGAAGCGCCTAGAATAGCTCGGCCACAGCGGCCGGCAGATGAGAGGAGGTGGCAGACATAGAGGGGTGGGAGTTGAGGTGGTAAGAGAGAGTGGTAGTATGAGATGAACAGAGATAGGAGTGGGAGAAAATGGACAGAAAAGGAGAAGATGGAAAGGGATAGGGGGTGAATGAGGAAGAGTGGAATCTGTATACCCTGAAAATGCGTGGTACTCAGCTGGCATGTAGATGTAAAGTAAAAGCCTCAGAGAACCAGAAATGCTACACCGTACATATCGATTTCCTGAGAAAGACGGTTAAAAATAAGAGAAGAAAACGAGGTATGCAGGTCATGAATGTAACGCAGAAGTGTTTTCGTGCAGGTTACTTGGGAGCTAGAGTCACAGACGCGGCCAGCGAGAGAAGACGTGATTACTCGTGTGATGGGTGGACGGCGCCAGCAGCGCCACGGGACAGACTGCGGCGTCTCGGCTAATGAGCCGGGCCCGCAGGCTACAGCTGGCCGCGGCGCAAGTCGTAAATAAGCGGGGAGAGGCGCCAGGGCGCGGTGGTAGTGGTAGCGCTAGTGTGGTAGTGGTAGTGGTAGTGGCAGAGGCGCGGGAATTCCGCAGCATCGGTGCCGGCATCCGTCCTGCTACATTCCATTTCGGAAAGTTATTCCGCGCAGCATTCGTCGCGCATGCGCTACGCACACTAACGAGGAGAACACGGCAAGTGCCATATTCCGATTTCCCAGAAACTGAAGAGAGACCAAATAAGCCATCACGTGTCTCGGCGACCGGTCAATGCTTTCGACGTAATTTAGACGCCTTTTCGCCCGCGATAATCTCAACCCATATGGTGGCTAGCGCTGTGGTCTCTCGAAACTCGATTATTTTGTTTATTTACTTTCTTATTTTTCCATTATCTCCCCATGTCATTAGAAGGTTACTGCACGAATGTTTCTTATCAAGTTGGGGGATAAAAGGACTTTATATTAACTGTAAAATTATAGCTAGGCATCACAATACCTGTCATACATCTATTACACAGGGTGTTACAAAAAGGTACGGCCAAACTTTCAGGAAACATTCCTCACACACAAATAAAGAAAATATGTTATGTGGACATGTGTCCGGAAACGCTTAATTTCCATGTTAGAGCTCATTTTAGTTTCGTCAGTATGTTGTATCACGTTGGAATGAAGCCTCATCCATAAAGAGAACATTTGCGCTGAAATGGGGATTGACACATTGTTGGATGAACCATTCGCAGAAGTGTACCCGTGGAGGCCAATCAGCCGCTGATAGTGCCTGCACACGCTGTACGTGGTACGGAAACAACTGGTTCTCCCGTAGCACTCTCCATACAGTGACGTGGTCAACGTTACCTTGTACAACAGCAACTTCTCTGACGCTGACATTAGGGTTATCGTCAACTGCACGAAGAATTGCCTCGTCCATTGCATGTGTACTCGTCGTTCTAGGTCTTCCCCAGTCGCGAGTCATAGGCTGGAATGTTCCGTGCTCCCTAAGACGCCGATCAATTGCTTCGAACGTCTTCCTGTCGGGACACCTTCGTTCTGGAAATCTGTCTCGATACAAACGTACCGCGCTACGGCTATTGCCCCCTGCCAATCCATACATCAAATGGGCTATCTGCCGACTCCGCATTTGTAAACACTGCACTGACTGCAAAACCACGTTCGTGATGAACACTAACCGGTTGATGCTACGTACTAATGTACTTGATGCTAGTACTGTAGATATCAATGAGTCGCATGTCAACACAAGCACCGAAGTCAACATTACCTTCCTTCAATTGGGCCAACTGGCGGTGAATCGAGGAAGTACAGCACATACTGACGAAACTAAAATGAGCTCTAACATGGAAATTAAGCGTTTCCGGATACATGTCCACATAACATCTTTTCTTTATTTGTGTGTGAGGAATGTTTCCTGAAAGTTTGGCCGTACCTTTTTGTAACACCCTGTATATTATATGCGTTATGGTGTTTACTGAGGATACAGTCTTTCTAAATTCTCTATTCTTATGTTTCATTCTCATATCAGTTGGTAACTGTTATATTTTATTCTTATGTTTAGTCTTCAGGAAGTTTTGGTGCATTCCCTTGGATGATACCGATACTAGAAACATTGGAAACAGAATAATTCTAAACAATACATGCATCGCGTAAAGGTTTGTTTCTTCGTATGAATCACTCGGAAAAGAAACGTCGTCAGCATTGCTGAAGATTTCACGCGTTGGCAGTTATTTTTCTGCAAACCACGCGTAACGAATCACTTTTCCGAAAACTGGCGTTTGCAGTTGACTATGAAGCAAGATACACCACAGGAATTTCAACGGGAACGATTTCAAACAATTATTCCACTCATTTACTGTCGTTTTTTTTTTTTAGTTCATTCACCATACGATTAGTAGACGAATAAGGGCAATTTATTTCAGAGTAGGTTGGAAAACATTCGTGTAGTAAGTTTCTATTGGCTGATAACTGAAAAACCGAAATTTAAAAAAAATAGTAATAATCAGTTGGATGTGAGGTCCACCAGTTATGCAAAACACCGTTTTTTCACGGTTCCCAAAACATGTTTCGGCACCACTGTGCCATCTTCACTTGGTTTACGTTTTTATTCATTCTGCAATGTGAGCATTTCTGTTAAATGATTATAAAATTATGTGCATCTTTAGTTCAAACAGTAGATCGTTTCTTTTTGTAAATACCTTTACATTTGGTGCGCATGACTTTTCTGGATCACTGGTGTGTTAATTACTGCAACCAAACGATGTTGATGAGAAAGTTTTTTGCTGGGAGTTTGTCGCGATGTTTTCGCGCCTATATTCGTTTTTACTAACGTTTCGTGTGGCAAGCACTTCCATTCTCCGCATCATGCTGAGGTGTTGTGATGCACACGTAACTATAACAAGTATTTTCCACAAATAAAGTAGTAAAAACACAAACTCCCTGCAGTAATTAACACAAAAGTGATCCAGAAAATTCATGCACACCAAATGTAAAGGTATTTACAAAAGAAAAGATCTGTTGTCAGAACTAAAGATGCACATAATTTTATAATCATTTAACAAAAATGTGCACATTGCAGAATAAATTAAAAACAAAACCCACTGATGATGGCACAGTGGTGCCAAAACATGTACTGAGAAAAAACGGTGTTTGGCATAAGTGGCGGACCTCACATCCAACAATTTTAACTGCAAACGCGGCCATACAAGGAGCTGAAAAACAAAATGATGAATAGTAATAACCAAGACACGGGACGCGAAAGCTTGAAGTCGCGCCCCCAACCGCCGAGGCACCACTTCGGCTGAACTAGTTATTCGCCAAAGGGCACATGAAGTACCTCGAAAACGTTGACCATCGTTTTCTCAGGATCGGTCGAGTATCTACGGCAAAATTGAGACACGTTTTTGCTTATTTTGTCCCCACTTCCTCTGAGGCAGGTTTCTGGGAAATCAGATTATGGCACTTCGTGTTCTCCTCGTAAGCGGACTCGCATGTATCGCTCACCTGCCTGAAGTGCTGCTCCAGCACGATGCGGTTCTCTAGCTCACAAGCGGGACCGCGCCTATTTCGTCCAAATTCACGGTATATGCTGGCCTTGGCCAGAAATTAAAATGACAGATGCTTCACATGACCAACCATAGAAAAATAGCAGTTTATGTTTGGGTCGTGGAAGACATGAGTCATTTACGTTAGACCTGTTTACAAGCGCCAACGGGCTAGCCTCAGTAGTAACATCGCTTCCCATCAGATCACCGAAGTTAAGGGCAGGGGGGTTTGGCTAGCGCTTGGATGGCCGACTGCTTGCCGAGCAGTACGAACAAGCGTGGTGCACTGAGCCTTTGTGAGGCCATTTAAGGAGCTACTTGACCGAGAAGTTGTCGTCGGAACGGTGTGCTCGACTACATGCGTCTCTATATCCGCATCTAGCGACACCTACCAGCTGAGGGTGACATGGCGGTCGGTCGGTACCGTTGGAACTTTCGAGGCCTGTTCGGCCGGAGTTTTGTTTTATTTTGTTCCGTTTATTTGTCTCCTGGAAGTAGATGTCACTGCGGAAAGAGTACATAACGGTTATCTGAGGGACATGAGGTCGAGAACTTTGTGGGAACTATTTTTTTTAATTTTCACTTTATAAGTTACTTACACTGCAAATAAACCGACGTTTTGCTCAATACATTGCATTTATTAACACTTTTATAAAATGTACCAATAGGAAAAGCAAAGGCAAGACAGTAATGTCATCATTGTTGTTGTTGTTGTTGTTGTTGTCTTCTTCAGTCCTGAGACTGGTTTGATGCAGCTCTCCATGCTACTCTATCCTGTGCAAGCTTCTTCATCTCCCAGTTCCTACTGCAACCTACATCCTTCTGAATCTGCTTAGTGCATTCATCTCTTGGTCTCCCTCTACGATTTTTACCCTCCACGCTGCCCTCAATTACTAAATTGGTGATCCCTTGATGCCTCACAACAAGTCCTACCAATCGATCCCTTCTTCTAGTCAAGTTGTGCCACAAACTCCTTTTCTCCCCAATTCTATTCAAAACCTTCTCATTAGTTATGTGATCTACCATCTAATCTTCAGCCTTCTTCTGTAGCACCACATTTCGAAAGCTTCTATTCTCTTCTTGTCCAAACTATTTATCGTCCATGTTTCACATCCATACATGGCTACACTCCATACAAATACTTTCAGAAACGACTTCCTGACACTTAAATCTATACTCGATGTTAACAAATTTCTCTTCTTCAGAACTCTTTCCTTGCCATTGCCCGTCTACATTTTATATCCTCTCTACTTCGACCATCATCGGTTATTTTGCTCCACAAATAGCAAAACTCCTTTACTACTTTAAGTGTCTCATTTGCTAATCTAATACCCTCAGCATCACCCAACTTAATTCGACTACATTCCGTTATCCTCGTTTTGCTTTTGTTGATGTTCATCTTATATCCTCCTTTCCAGACACTGTCCATTCCGTTCCACTGCTCTTCCAGGTCCTTTGCTGTCTCTGACAGAATTACAATGTCATCGGCGAACCTCAAAGTTTTTATTTCTTCTCCATGGATTTTAATTCCTACTGGGAATTTTTCTTTTGTTTCCTTTACTGCTTGCTCAATATACAGATTGAATAGCATCGGGGATAGGCTACAACCCTGTCTCACTCCTACCACTGCTTCCCTTTCATGTCCCTCGACTCTTCCATCTGGTTTCTGTACAAATTGTAAATAACCTTTCGCTCACTGTATTTGACCCCTGCCACCTTCAGAATTTGAAATCATTAATTCATCAAAATCTGTGTAATTTAATGTAGCCTTGATTTGAAAAGTTTTTGGCTGATGTGACGAAGTCGTACGTGCAACAGAACACATTTCTTCTATTAACTGAGTCTTGGAGAGGACAAACAAATCTATTTTTATGCAAGGATATTTTTCAAGATGAATAAGAACCATATCATGCAGTGTTAAAGTGGTCCCTCGCCCCTGAAAAGGAACTCTGCTAGAACAAACCGGTGATCTCTGTTTTACCGATATCTAAATAATATTCACCAGAAAGTTTCAAAACTCATCTCATCGAGAGAGAAAATGATATCACTGCGTCAGTATATATTCCATTGTACATCACCAGACATCCTCACCCATATTTGGTGAAACGACGCGTTATTCGTGGTTTGCTGCAAAACTTTGCGATCACAAAGAACCCTTTAACATTGTAATCCGAATTTGTTTTTCTGTAGAAATTATAGAACGACCACCTAACCTAAGATGAGCAAGATACCGAGAAAATTACTGCTTCCCATTCTTTACAATAAATATCACACCAGCACGTCTAAATCATCGGCTGTAAAATTATAAAGATATTTGTTATTATATGCGAATTTCTCATGAACGATTTACAGTCCTTTCCTGGGAATTGATTCACAATCCTAAATTTTCCTCTTTCATACCTTTGATGAACATATAAATAAATACAATAGTCTGAATATTATTTCGATTTATTTTGCACTTTAAGTAACCTATATATTGAAAATTAAGAAATCACCGTTTAGACACCAGACTCCACGATCCTCAGATCATTTAGTAATCGCGAAAGCGTTACGGAGATGATAGATAAACTCCAGTGGAAGACTCTGCAGGAGAGACGCTCAGTAGCTCGGTACGGGCTTTTGTTAAAGTTTCGAGAACATACCTTCACCGAAGAGTCAAGCAGTATATTGCTCCCTCCTGCGTATATCTCGCGAAGAGACCATGAGGGTAAAATCAGAGAGATTAGAGCCCACACAGAAGCATACCGACAATCCTTCTATCCACGAACAATACGAGACTGGAATAGAAGGGAGAACCGATAGAGGTACTCAGGGTACCCTCCGCCACACACCGTCAGGTGGCTTGCGGAGTATTGATGTAGATGTACTCTTTCCGCTTTGCCAACCGCTGTCTGGAGACAACGGTAATACACACATCAAAAATGTTTTGCATCACCTCGGTTCCGAGAGTTCCGGAACCTGTATAGAATATTGGAATAGAGATCAACGTAAACCTCATTTCCGCCTTTTTTATTGCTCATGAAAACCACACATTGCATGTTGTACAACCATACAGCGAGACCTTCAGAGGTGGTGGTCCAGATTGCTGTACTCACCGGTATCTCTAATACCCAGTAGCACTTCCTCTTGCATTGATGCCGGCTTGTATTCGTCGTGGCATACTATCCACAAGTTCATAAAGGCACTGTTGGTCCAGATTGTCCCACCCCTCAACGGTGATTCGGCGTAGATCCTTCAGAGTAGTTGGTGGGTCAAGTCGTCCATAAACAGCTCTTTCCAATCTAACCCAGGCATATTCGATACGATACATCTCTGGAGAGCATGCTGGCCACTGCAGTCGAGCGATGTCGTTATCCTGAAGGAAGTCGTTCACAAGATGTGCATAATAGGGGCGCGAATTGTCGTCCATGGTTCAAATGGCTCTGAGCACTATGGGACTCAACTGCTGTGGTCATCAGTCCCCTAGAACTTAGAACTACTTAAACCTAACTAACCTAAGGACATCACACACATCCATGCCCGAGGCAGGATTCGAACCTGCGACCGTAGCAGTCGCACGGTTCCGGACTGCGCACCTAGAACCGCGAGACCACCGCGGCCGGCTGTCGTCCATGAAGACGAATGCCTCGCCAATATGTTGCCGATATGGTGGCACTCACGTATCGTACAGCCGTTGCAGCGCTTTCCATGACGACCAGCGGCGTACGTCGTATCCTCATATTGCCGCCCCAGAACAGCAGGGAACCTCCAACTTGCTGCACTCGTTGGACAGTGTGTCTAATACGTTTAGCCTGGCCGGGTTGCCTCCAAACACGTCTCCAACGATTGTCTGGTTGAAGGCATATGCGACACTCATCGGTGAAGAGAACGTGGTGCCAATCCTGAGCGGTCCATTCGGCATGCTGTTGGCCCATCTGTACCGCGCAGCATGGTGTCGTGGTCGCAAAGATAGACCCCGCCATGGATGTCGGGAGTGAAGTTGCGTATCATGCAGCCTATTGCGCACAGTTTGAGTCGTAACACAACATCCTGTGGCTGCACTAAGCGCATTATTCAACATTGTGGCGTTGCTGTCAGGGTTCCATCGAGCCATAATCCGTAGGTAGCAGTCATTCACGGCAGTAGTAGCCCATGGGCAGCCTGAGCGAGGCATGTCGTCGACAGGTCCTGTCTCTCTGTATGTCCTCCATGTCCGATCAACATCGCTTTGGTTCACTCCGAGACGCCTGAACACTTCCCTTGTTGAGAGCCCTTCCTGGCCCGAAGTAACCACGGTATTGAACGTCTAGGCATGTCTGAACTACAGACAACACGAGCCGTGTATCTCCTTTCTGGTGGAATGACTGGAACTGATCGGCTGTCGGACCACCTCCGTCTAATAGGCGCTGTTCATACATGGTTGTTTACATCTTTGGGCGGGTTTAGTGAGATCTCTGAACATTCAAAGGGACTGCGTCTGTGATACTCACGGTCAACGTCTGTCTTCAGGAGTTCTGGGAAAACTTTTTTTGATGTGTGTATAAATGGCTCATGTCTCGCCCCATCTTCAAATCTCCTTGGTGACTCTCTTATCATCCTCCACTATGGGAGTGAACAGTGATCAATGTGTTACAAATATTTACTATAAAAAACAGTCTTGATCACAATTTATTTATTCCGGTGACCGGTTTCGACCACTACTGTGATCATCTTCAGACCAATTAGTAAGAACCTCCTCCTGCTGGAGAATCAATACTACTAGTGATTCTCCAGCAGAAGGAGGTCCTTACTCATTTGCCTGAAGATGATCCCAGTAGTGGTCGAAACCGGTCACCGTAGTAAATAAATTGTGATCAAGACTGTTTTTGATAGTAAATACTCTCATCATCAATTCAGTAAATATACCCGAAAAAAAGTAATCTTCTCGACTTTATTGTTTCTAATATGTTGCCTGTGTACCGACAAATTTCGTCATTACTTCCTAACTTTCAAAACACTGTATATTTCTGTTGATCTAGTATTTCCCAAGTCGTTCTTTTTTCAAAACTTTGTAATTTATTAAGCCAGACATTCGCTATCATACAGGCATTCTGGTTTCATTACCGAGGAGCCACAAAGTCATGGAATAGCGATGTGCACACATACAGATGCCGACAGTATTGTGTATAAAAGGTATAAGAGGGCAGTCATACGCAAAGCAGTCATTTACAGTCAGGTGATTCATGAGAAAAGGTTTCCGACGTGATTACGGCCGCACGACGGGGTATCAACAGACACTGAAGGCGGAATGGTAGTTAGAACTAGAAGCACGGGGCATTCCATTTCGGAAAACAGTAGGGGATTCAATATTCCGAGACTCACAGTCTCTAAAGTGTGCCGAGAATATCAAATTTCAAGCATTACCCCTCATCACGGATAAAGCTGTGGCCGACGGCCTTCACTAAACGACCGAGAGCAGCGGCGTTTGCGTAGAGGTGTCACTGCTGACAGACAAGCAACAATGCGTGAAGTAACCGCAGAAATCAATGTGGGACTATCCGATAGGACTGTGCGGCGAAGATGGGCGGTAATTGGCTATGGCATCCCCTGCAGCGCTGCTCCTGCGCTCGTGACCACAGTGGTTGGACCTTGACGACTGGAAAATCGTTGCCTGGCGAGTCCCGTTTTCAGTTGGTAAGAGCTGATGGGAGGGTTCGAGTGTGGTGCAGACTCCACGAAGCCACGGCCCCAAGCTGTCAGCAAGGCACTGTGTAGCCTAGTGATGGCTTCATAATGGTGTGGGCTGTGTTTACGTAGAGTGGACTGCGTCCTTTGGTTCAAGTTAATCTACCACTGACTGGCCATTTGCAGCCATTCATGGACTTCATGTCCCCAAACAACGTCATGTCACTGGGCTAGAATTGTCAGCGACTGGTTTGAAGAACATTCTGGATAGTTGGAGCGAATGACTTGGCCACCCATATCGCCCGACATGAATCCTGTCAAACTTTGGGACATAATCAAGAGGACAGTTCGTGCACAAGAACCTGCACCGGCAACACTGTCGCAATTATGGATGGCTATAGAGGCAGCATGAGACCCGCCAGGTTAACCGAGAGCGCTAACGCGCTGCTTCCTGGACTCGGGTAGGCGAGCCGGCCCCTGATTGAATCCTCCCGGCGGATTACCGACAAGGGCCGGTGTGCCGGACAGCCTGGATGTGGTTTTTCGGCGGTTTTCCACATCCCGCTAGGTGAATGCCGGGCTATTCCCCATGTTACACCTCAGTTACATGCGTCGCAGACATTTGAAATACGTTGGCACTATTTTACGATTTATACTACATGCAGACAGCTGAGGTACACTGATTCCCCTGGGGGTACAGGATGGCGACAGGAAGGGCATCTGGTCGCCCTTAATTCTAACCTTACCAAATCCGTTCTAACCACGCCGACCCTGCGATCGCTGCGGGACCATGGCGTAAGCGAAAGAAAGAAAGAAAGAAAGATAGAGGCAGCATGAATTCTTTAGAGACGAATGGAAAATCTTGCAGAAGCCGACCTCGGGGAAGATCAGTTTAGATTCCGTAGAAACGTTGGAACACGTGAGGCCATACTGAACCTACGACTTATCTTAGAAGATAGATTAAGGAAAGGCAAACCTACGTTTCTAGCATTTGTAGACTTACAGAAAGCTTTTGACAATGTTGACTGGAATACTCTTTTACATTCTGAAGGTGGCAGGGGCCAAATACAGGGAGCGAAAGGCTATTTACAATTTCTACAGAAACCAAATGGCAGTTATAAGAATTGAGGAGTATGTAAAGAAAGCAGTGGTTGGGAAGGGAGTGAGACAGGGTTGTAGCCTATCCCCGATGTTACTCAATCTGTATTCTCAGCAAGCAGTAAAGGAAACAAAAGAAAAATTCGGAGTAGGAATTAAAATCCATGGAGAAGAAATAAAAACTTTGAGGTTTGCTGATGACATTGTAATTCTGTTGTGGAGCAAAGGACCTGGAAGAGCAGCTGAACTGTCTGGACTGTGTCCTGAAAGGAGAATATAAGATGAACATCAACAAAAGAAAACGAGGATAATGGAATGTAGTCGAATTAAATCGGGTGATGCTGAGGGAATTAGACTAGGAAATGAGGCACTTAAAGTAGCAGATGAGTTTTGCTCTTTGGGCAGTAAAATAACTGATGGTGGTCGAAGTAGAGAGGATATAAAATGTAGACTGGCAATGGCAAGGAAAGCGTTTCTGAAGAAGAGAAATTTGTAAACATCGGGTATAGATTTAAGTGTTAGGAAGTCGTTTCTGAAAGAATTTGTATGGGGTGTAGCCATTTTTGAAGTATATATAGTGTATAGTCCAGATATTTCACAGCTTGCTTTCATCTTTGGTGATCTGAAGAAAGACATGCATGTTCGTCGGTTTCATTCGGACGAGGTCGACATCATTCGTTGATGTTTTGACTTTATGGCAGCTATAGTTTCTGCAAACTGTCTTCATGGAAAACTGTCGTCTTCATAGTGCTGTGCACTGGTTGTGAGTCTACTCTCGAAGAACTCGACGAGCAGAGGGGGCCTGGAATCGAAGAAGGAGGTCATCAATACTTTTACCGGAAATTGTGTGAACTGTTTTGGATTTCTCTGGCGGGGGAGATGTGGGATGTTTCCACTGTTGGCTTTGCCGTTGACCCTTGTGTTGTCGGAGAAATCACCCTGTTGAATGATAGCACTCACCCCTACACTGCTAATCGGATGAAGTCAATACTGCAGTCATTTGATTGGGAAACAGTGCAACATCCTCTGCACAGCCTGGATCGTTCACCCTGTGAGTTTCACATCTTTGCCGATCCCAACAAAGACGTTCGTGGATGTCGTCTTCAGTCGGACCAGGAAGTGTAAGTGACCGATCTCTTTCAACAGATCAGTATTTGGTCGTCCTGTCTCCCAGTGTGATAAACGCTTGTGCTGTGTCGTCCGAACAAGACACAGCCAGTGCAAAAGCACCACAGGCGCAAAGATGCGAGCTGGTGCCAGTGTCTTGGAGACTCGCTACTTGCGCCAGTTCCACCAGCGCCACGAGCGGCGCTGAGGATGTAGATATCGACTTCGCCTCGGCCAATTGCCGGCAGCATACAATCCCTCAATGATCGGACAGAAGCCTACTCGGAAGACAGAAAAGCTGTTCTGGTCACTTGGTTATAGGTAATGGAAATGGGCGTTTGGCATCACTGTCCGGGAGGCCCCTTATGGGGCAGGTCCAGCCGCCTTGGTGCAGGTCTTGTTACATTCGACGCCACATTGGGCGACCTGCGAGCCGGATGGGGATAAAATGATGAGGAAGACAACTCCCAGTCCCTGAGCGGAGAAAATACCCGACCCAGCCAGGAATGTAACCCGGGCCCCTTCGGACGGCAGTCCGTCACGCTGACCATTCAGCTATCGGGGCGGACTTGGTTATAGGTCATCGTCCAGGCCTGACTTACAAGGGGAGGCCGCCAATTGTGAAATTCAGATTCGATTCATACTGCGCATAATAAAAGCTCATGGCCAGAGCTGTAATGTGGCAAAGCACCAAGATGCACTTCTTAGCCGTTGGCGAGAAAATCGACAGTTAAAAGAAACCGTTGCGGTGAAATACTCTCTACGACTATTAGTTTTCTACAGCTTGGTGGTGCAGCGGTAAGCGCTCGGGTTCGTAATCCGAAGGTCGCCGGATTGAATCTCGCTCCATGCAACTTTTATTATGGTATTTGTTTTTTGTAATTTTTATATATATATATATATATATATATATATATATATATATATATATATATATATATAATTCCCGGCAATCAGTTGCAACAATTATGCATATAATAAGTTGTTGAAAGCCGTTTGTCGTGGAAAAACTGGCGACATCGAATATCATTACGTTTTCCGCAAACAAAGTTGTATTTCACAAATGTTATTAATTGTCTTCATAATGTTAACCACGTATAGTTAACGGAAGACGTAGAAACGAATACGGATAGCGTAAGTCAAACGTTCGAATTAGAATAGAGACCCCACGAACACAAACTTGCTGTGGCAGGTATGAAATATAAACTCCGTTACTCGCTCGTTACACTTGAAGGACAGATGTTGAATGGGCCGAAACGAGCCGCCCCATAACAGCGTAGTTGCCTGCTAACTTCGAAAGAAGGTAGATGCGGTCCCTAGCGCAACTTATAACATCGTCGAAAATCAGTGCGGACGGGACAGCTTTAGTGCACCCTGTTAAACAAACGGAAAAATGGAGGCGGTACAATTTGAGAGCGATCCGCCTTCACCAACATACATAAGCAATTCATTAATAGTATATATATATATATATATATATATATATATATATATATATATATATATATATATAAATTACAAAATACTAATAATAAAAAAAATATTGCATGGCGCGAGATTCGATCCGGCGACCTTCGGATTACGAACCCCAGCGCTTACCGCTGCGCTATGACGCTGTAGAAAGTCATTAACCGTAGAAAGTGTTTCACCGCAACGGTTTCTTTTAACTGTCGATTTTCTCGACAACGGCTGAGAAGTGCATCTTGGTGCTTTGCCACATTGCACCTCTGGCCATGAGCTTTTATTATGCGCAGTATGAATCGAATCTGAATTTCACAATTGGCGGCCTCCCATTGTTAGAAAGGGAACGTCGTTTAGTGAACTCTTAGAACAGACAGTTGTTGTGAATAGCATTCGCTATGTACTGTGAAATTTTCCTACGATTATTTGCACTCAGCCATTGAGGACCTTCTTTGTCTTGTATTACATGCAGTGTTGGAGACTTTATTATTCTACAAGTCATTAACATAACTACGACTTTTTAACTCATTTGTGTGATTTTGTTACTAATTTGTTGGAGTGTTGTAGAACCTTCGTTCTCCTGTATTGCCTCCTGACGCTTAGGGCATAGCTGTGTAACAGTGGCAGGGGGAAATTGTCTTAGTGGTGTACTGCACCACAAGCTGTTTCACGAATTCACTGACTCTGCCTACCGTAACAACAGTGGCAGCTCGGCCTCCACAGCAGTAGCGACCTTACCAAAACTGGCGACGAGGGTTTACAAAAGCTTATTGTGATTACTTTTGAATGGAACCATTCCATTGTAATGTTGTAACTGCTGTTACGTTTTCATTTTACCGACTCTTATACAGAGTGGTCCATTGATCGTGACCGGACCAAATATCTCACGAAATAAGCGTCAAAGGAAAAAAAAACTACAAAGAATGAAACTTGTCTAGCTTGAAGGGGGAAAACAGATGGCGATATGGTTGGCCAGCTAGATGGCGCTGCCATAGGTCAAACGGATATTAACCCCCATTTTTTATTACGTATTCGTGTAGTACGTAAAGAAATATGAATGTTTTAGTTGGACCACTTCCTTCGCTTTGTGATAGATGGCGCTGTGATAGTCACAAACGCCAGTGCGGACGGTATTTGCTTCGTGATACATTACCCGTGTTAAAATGGACCGTTTACCAATTGCGGAAAAGGTCGATATCGTGTTGATGTATGGCTATTGTGATCAAAATGCCCAACGGGTGTGTGCTATGTATGCTGCTCGGTATGCTGGACAACATCATCCAAGTGTCCGGACCGTTCGCCGGATAGTTACGTTATTTAAGGAAACAGAAAGTTTTCAGCTACATGTGAAACGTCAACTACGACCTGCAACAAATGATGATGCCCAAGCAGGTGTTTGACCTGCTGTTGCGGCTAATCCGAACATCAGGAGCAGACAAATTGAGCGAGAATCGGGAATCTCAAAAACGTCGTGTTGAGAATGCTACATCAACATCGAAATCTGTACCATATTTCTAAGCACCAGGAATTGCATGGCGACGACTTTGAACGTCGTGTACAGTTGTGCCACTAGGCAGAAGAGAAATTACTGGACGATGACAGATTTTTTGCACCCTTTCTATTTAGCGACGAAGCGTCATTCACCAACAGCAGTAACGAAAAACGGCATAATATGCTCTATTGGGCAATGGAAAATCCACGATGGCTGCGACAAGTGGAACATCAGCGGCCTTGGCGGGATAATGTATGGTGCGCCATTATGGGAGGAAGGATAATTGACCCCCATTTTATCGATGGCAATCTAAATGGTGCAATGTATGCTGATTTCCTACGTAATGTTCTACCGATGTTACAAGATGTCTCACTACATGACAGAATGGCGATGTACTTCCAACATGACGGATGTGCGGCTCATAGCTTACGTGCGGTTGAAGCGGTATTGAATAGCATATTTCATGACAGGTGGATTGGTCGTCGAAGGACCATACCATGGCCCGCACGTTCACCGGATCTGACGTCCCCGGATTTCTTTCTGTGGGGAAAGTTGAAGGAGATTTGCTATCGTGATCCACCGACAACGCCTGACAACATGCGTCAACACATTGTCAATGCATGTGAGAACATTACGGAAGGCGAACTACTCGCTGTCGAGAGGAATGTCGTTACACGTATTGCCAAATGCATTGAGGTTGACGGACATCATTTTGAGCATTTATTGCATTAATGTGGTATTTACAGGTAATCACGCTGTAACAGCATGCGTTCTCAGAAATGATAAGTTCACAAAGGTACATCTATCACATTGGAACGATCGAAATAAAATGTTCAATCGTACCTACCTTTTGTACTTTAATTTAAAAAACGTAGCTGTTACCAACCGTTCGTCTAAAATTGTGAGGCATATGTTTGTGACTATTACAGCGCCATCTATCACAAAGCGACAAAAGTGGTCCAACTAAAACATTCATATCTCTTTACGTACTACACGAATATATAATAAAGAAAAGGGGGTTCCTGTTTAAAAAGACGCAGTTGATATCCGCTTGACCTATGGCAGCGCCATCTAGCGGGCCAACCATAGCGCCATCTTGATTCCCCCTTCAAGCTAGACGAGTTTGGTTCTTTGTACTTTTTTCGTTTGACGCTTATTTCGTGAGATATTTTGCCCGGTCACGATCAATGGACCACCCTGTATGTCTGCTCCTCAGTATGCCTTACAGTCCAATATCTGACTGAGGAATCCCTGTCTGGCCACGATGCAAGTCAGCTACAGTCTTCCCGTGTCTCTGGGTCTTCTGCATGTTTTTATCCCCGTCTTTCCCACTCTCATTTACTGTGACTTTTTAGGCTGCAGTTTCACACCGAAAACTTTAACATGTGTGAACCTCTGACGTAGATGTAAGTAAACAGTCCAGCACGTCAGATGTGATACCTGCGCGAACGATAACCTTCTCGCGTATCCAGCATTGCTTTCTCCGGATACGTAATAATTAGTGTGCCAGCTGACTCTTCTCTTATTTCCTACCTCTGCTCTGTGAGGGCGTCTCTTGCCTTCCTGGCTGTCTCGCGGCCGGGCCGACGTTCCTCCAGCGAGAGCTCTCTGACAAGAACCACCTCGCACTTGTTATTAAAGTGCTATCCACCTGATTTATGGGCGAGCCGCTCTAAGAGTCGTGTTCCTCGGGACCCAGGCTCTTCATGTCTGCCCCCTCCCACCCCCCACTACCACCCACTCCCTCCAGGAGATAGTGACACACACACACACGCACACACACAGCTCTTTGCAGCATGGAAGATGCCCGCTGGAAATAGCCTTTCCGCACTGCACCCCTGCGCGGGATATACCGAGCAGAGAGACATTTATCTTGTTCGCGACTGTAACGTGGTGAGCTCTAGGACCTCTTAACACCGGGACGAGATGCTTCTTTTGGCGCCCGAGGACATGAGCTGAGTTTCTGTGCCGCGTAGTAACGTACTGCACTCTCAAGAAGGCGCTAGTTGTCAGACGTCCGTGAAATGCAGTTGTAGCTACGAGAACACGAGCAGCGAAGCGTCACAGACCGCAGCAGGATTTTATGAAAAAACCGTATCTCATCGCGTCTATAATTGTCAACGAAGATGTACTCACTGTTGGAAAAGACATTCTCGTGATTTTCCTTCTGATAGTACACTGCTGACATTAGAACTGAACCACCAGAACGAGTAGCAAATGTCGAACATTGAATGTATCTTCTCCTCTCCTTCTCTTTGTTTCTTTACTCTTCCTCCCCTCTCTTTGGGCATAACCTCCTCATCCTCCCCCCCCCTCACTATCTGACCACCTCCTCCTACCTCTATATGTCTCCATCTCCTCTTCCTTCCTTTTTCTGTCCATATCCTTCTTTCCTTTCTCTATGTCCGTTTACCAACCTCCTTCCCCCCCACCCCCACCCCCCCCTCACTCCGTCCCCTACTGCTCTCTGTCAATTCCTCTATCCTCTCTCTCGTCGATCTTAAGCATACTTAGCCTATGCAGACGACATCTGTTTACTCTCTAGGTCGGAAGAGGAGTTGAAGCAAATGACCAAAGCACTAAAGGAGGCTGCCAGCAAATGTGGGCTAAACATAAACGAAGCCAAGACAGAGTACCTCGTTATGACGCGTGGTCATTGTCAGACTGCTGATCATCTACAATCACTGCAGGTTGGGGACCATTCCTACAAGAGAGTGCATGAATTCACATACCTAGGGGCACGTTTCACTGAGAACTCGTCATGTGAAGCAGAGATCAATGCCAGAATACAAGCAGGAAACCGATCTTACCACAGCCTAGCGCAACTGCTTCGGTCCAGATATCTCTCCAGACAGTTCAAGATTCGACTGTACAAAACCCTGATCCAGCCTGTTGTTCTATATGGCTGTGAGACATGGAGTATCCGGAAACAGGACCTCCATAAGCTCCTTGCTTTTGAGAGAAAAGTGCTTCGGAAGATCTTCGGTCCGGTTCTGGATGCAGATACAGGGGAATGGAGCATCAGATACAACCAAGAGCTTGAGGAACTATACCAGCAGCCCAACATAGCAAGAACTGTCATAGCCAAACGAATGCAGTGGGCCGGCCATGTGGCCCGGTAGGAGGATCACAGATGGACTCGGAAGCTCCTGGATTTCACACTTACATGAAAGAGACCGCCAGGGAGACCCAAGAAGCGTTGGAGGGATGGGCTCCATGAAGATTTAAAGCAAGTGTCAATAGATGTGAACGGATGGCGGATAGTAGCAATGGACAGAATACAGTGGAGGAGGAAACTTGTACATGCGTGTGGTCCACTGGGCCTGATCACGTAGTAGTAGTAGCAGTAGTAGTAGCCAACGAAATATTGATTGGGAATTAAAGTCGTTTAAAGTACTTGTATAAATCAGTTGGCATCAGTGGTATAGGGCTTATGAGTGACCTCTTCTACCGCTGGCTCTGTGGGAACATTAGCTTCAATGACAGTATGGCTTATACTTTTAATCTGCAAATGGGTAGAATTGCTAATTTTCACACGATTCAGTTTCCGTGGTAGTATCCTAATCGTAAGCACACAGCCGCAAATACACGAGGTCTAAAAGGGCAGTGCACCGGTGGAGCTGTTGTATGTACTCAGGTGATTCATTAAAAAGGTTTGCGAGGTTATTATGACCGCACAACGGGATTTAACAGACTTTGTTAGTGGAACAGTAGTTGATGCTAGACACACGGGACATTCCATTTTGTAAGTCGTAAGGGTATTCAAATCCAGAGGTTCAAAGTGTCGAAATTGTGGCGAGGGGACCAAATTTCAGCCACCGGACAACGCAGTGGCCGAGGGCCGTCACTTAACGACCGAGAGCAGCGGCTTTTGCGTGGAGTTGTCAGTGCTGACAGACAAGCAACACCGCGAGAAATAACCGCAGAAATCAATGTGGGACGTACGCCGTGGGTATCCGTTAGGAGTGTGCGGCGAAATTTGGCGTTAACAGGCTGTGGCAGCAGATGACCGATGCTAGTGCCTTTGCTAACAGCACGACATCGCCTGCAGCGCCTCTCCTGGACTCGTGACCATGTAGGTTACACCCCAGGCGACTGTAAAACCGTGACCTGAATCGGACGAGTCCCGATTTTGAGTTGGTAAGAGATGACGGTAGCAATCGTGTGTGACGCAGACCCTACGAAGACACAGACAAAGGTTGTCAACAAGACACTGTTCTAGCTGTTGGTGCCTCCATAATAGTGTGATTTGCGTTTGCATGGAATGGGCTGGGTCCCCTGGTCCAACTGAACCGATCATTGACGCGACATGGTTATATCCGTCCACTTGGAGGCCATTTGCAGTCATTCAAGGATGGGGTTTTTGTAGATGACAATGTGTCATGTCATCAGGACACAGTTGTTCGCAGTTGTTTTGAAGAACATTCTGAACCATTTGAGCGAATGATCTGGCCACCCAGATCGTCAGACATGAATCCCATTGAACTCTTATGAGACATAAGCAAGAGGTCAGTTCGTGCACAAAATCCTGCATTTGCAACACTTTCGCAATTGTGGACGGCAACAGATGCATCATGGCTCAGTATTTCTGGAGAGGAATTCCAATGTCTTGTTGAGTCCGTTTCACGTCTATTTACCGCACCACGCCGGGCAGGAGGTCCGCACGATATTAGGTTCCCCATGACTTCTCACCTCAGTGTGCTACTTTTTCTGTTTCCCGTTAAGACAGCCTGCGAGGAAGAAAACAACACAGCACACAGTTGTCTATACAACTTTTGTTTGGAATTACACTCCTGGAAATGGAAAAAAGAACACATTGACACCGGTGTGTCAGACCCACCATACTTGCTCCGGACACTGCGAGGGGGCTGTACAAGCAATGATCACACGCACGGCACAGCGGACACACCAGGAACCGCGGTGTTGGCCGTCGAATGGCGCTAGCTGCGCAGCATTTGTGCACCGCCGCCGTCAGTGTCAGCCAGTTTGCCGTGGCATACGGAGCTCCATCGCAGTCTTTAACACTGGTAGCATGCCGCGACAGCGTGGACGTGAACCGTATGTGCAGCTGACGGACTTTGAGCGAGGGCATATAGTGGGCATGCGGGAGGCCGGGTGGACGTACCGCCGAATTGCTCAACACGTGGGGCGTGAGGTCTCCACAGTACATCGATGTTGTCGCCAGTCGTCGGCGGATGGTGCACGTGCCCGTCGACCTGGGACCGGACCGCAGCGACGCACGGATGCACGCCAAGACCGTAGGATCCTACGCAGTGCCGTAGGGGACCGCACCGCCACTTTCCAGCCAATTAGGGACACTGTTGCTCCTGGGGTATCGGCGAGGACCATTCGCAACCGTCTCCATGAAGCTGGGCTACGGTCCCGCACACCGTTAGGCCGTCTTCCGCTCACGCCCCAACATCGTGCAGCCCGCCTAAAGTGGTGTCGCGACAGGCGTGAATGGAGGGACGAATGGAGACGTGTCGTCTTCAGCGATGAGAGTCGCTTCTACCTTGGTGCCAATGATGGTCGTATGCGTGTTTGGCGCCGTGCAGGTGAGCGCCACAATCAGGACTGCATACGACCGAGGCACACAGGGCCAACACCCGGCATCATGGTGTGGGGAGCGATCTCCTACACTGGCCGTACACCACTGGTGATCGTCGAGGGGACACTGAATAGTGCACGGTACATCCAAACCGTCATCGAACCCATCGTTCTACCATTCCTAGACCGGCAAGGGAACTTGCTGTTCCAACAGGACAATGCACGTCCGCATGTATCCCGTGCCACCCAACGTGCTCTAGAAGGTGTAAGTCAACTACCCTGGCCAGCAAGATCTCCGGATCTGTCCCCCATTGAGCATGTTTGGGACTGGATGAAGCGTCGTCTCACGCGGTCTGCACGTCCAGCACGAACGCTGGTCCAACTGAGGCGCCAGGTGGAAATGGCATGGCAAGCCGTTCCACAGGACTACATCCAGCATCTCTACGATCGTCTCCATGGGAGAATAGCAGCCTGCATTGCTGCGAAAGGTGGATATACACTGTACTAGTGCCGACATTGTGCATGCTCTGTTACCTGTGTCTATGTGCCTGTGGTTCTGTCAGTGTGATCATGTGATGTATCTGACCCCAGGAATGTGTCAATAAAGTTTCCCCTACCTGGGACAATGAATTCACGGTGTTCTTATTTCAATTTCCAGGAGAGTATATGAAAGGAGAAGGAATATATGCGGGAGAAACAGTTTGTTTAGTGATATAAATGCCTTGCTATCGTAGTTAAAACTAACTGCGGAAAAGAACGCACGTTTCATACTACAACACAGCACAGTATTTTCTCCTTCACAATCGGTTTTAACAGAGTACCAGTACATTGTTGTTTTAAGAAAAAATTAAGTTTGGATGTTTATCAGATTATAATGTAAAATTTTCAAGTAACTCGGTCAATAACATTCCGATATATTTGTTAATAACTTTACCCTATTATATGTTATATGTGTTTATATATTATGTATACTGAAAAATATGTAGAATATTTGTGTCCAAATCCTTACTAGATTATTGTTTACAAATTGGAAGTAAATCGTCAAACACTTTTCAAGATTTTTGATAACGATGCTTTCTATATGTAGGAAACATTGATAGCATTTATATATATATGACTATGACTTACGAACTCCACCGCACATGTGAAAATGCGTTTATTGTTCCGTTCGTCCGATGCAATGCTTACGCGGTTTCCTCACTCAGACTTTAATAGCGTCGTGTAATATAAAACAGATTAGTTTTTAATCTCCCAGCGCGTTTTTGTCAATCGCACTTTACGGACGATCAGCAGAGACACAATGAAAAAAATCCAGATTTATTCCAACACAAAAATACTCGTAAGTGACAAATAAGTAATCAAACGGTACACTGCAGTGATTTTGGATAAATGTTTCGCTTATTCTTTGAGACTATAATCATATTCATAATTTATCGCGTCTTCGTCAATCAGTTCCCTTACTCTTCTTTTGCATTATCTTTCATGAGTTGATCACCTAACATAGTGTGGACGAAACACGTTGAGAACTCTGGATCGTGAATGAAACGATAAAAACATTCTCACATATACGCTAAAGTTCGTAAATCATATATAACTTCGCTTAACCTATGAGTATTTATTGCTCCATATTTCGCAGACTTTACCCATCACATACACCCGCTGCCACCCACAGCGACCAAACTACCTTACTAACAGGATAACTGCATTCATAATATACTTAATGAGATATACGTCTGTATGCCTCTTTCTCCCAAGCCATAAACAGGGTGACAGTTATTGAACTTTGTGAAATAAAATCGTTATAATTTCTGAACGGTTTGCTTTAGGACGTTCAAACTACACTGTTCTCCGCGGAGCATATTTGGAATTGGAATCCGCTGTGTGGTTTGGTTTAGCTACGAAGCCCACTTTCATTTGGATGGGTTCGTCAGTAAGCAAATTTGGCGTATTTATTGGACTGAGAATCCTCATTTCACGATCGAGAAGTGTCTTCGCCCTCAACGGCTAACTGTGTGCTGTGCAATGTCCAGTCACGGAATAATTGGTGCGATATTCCTTGATGGAACGGTATGTGTTTTTGAGGACGATTCCACCCACATTATCCAAATTACCCCGATTTCAACAAGATATGGTTCATACAAGACAGAGCTCGACTCCATCGAAGAAGGAGAGTGTTTGATGTCCTGGAGGAGCACTTGGGAACAGCATTCTGGCTATGTGGTTCCCAGAGGCCACTGTCATGGGATTCGATTGGCCACCATATGCTCCAAATCGGAACACATGGGACTACTTTTAGTGGGGCTATATTAAAGACAAGATGTACAGCAAAAATCAAAAAACAACTGATGAGCTGAAAGGAGTCCTAAACAGCCATTCAGGAGGTCATCGACAGCATTAATCTTGAGACACTTCAGCGGGTCTTGCGGAATTTTGCTATTAGTCTGCGCCACATCAACGCCAGTGATGGCAGTCATATCGGACATGTCATAACGTAAATCCGAATATCTGTAGTGAAGCTTTCATGTTGGTTCAAATGGCTCTAAGCACTATAGGACTTAACATCTGATTTTATCAGTCCCCTAGACTTAGAACTACTTCAACCTAACTAACCTAAGGACATCACACACATCCGTGCCCGAGACAGGATTCGAACCTGTGACCGTAGCAGCAGCGCGGTTCAGGACTGAAGCGCCTAGAACAGCTCGGCATTTTCATGTTGATTAAAGTGTGTGCTGGCTTTAGTTCGTAAATAATTTACGTTTTTTTATATATTTCAATAATTATCACCCTATATGACCCAGGGAACTCCCTTTTCTCAGCTCGTATGTATTTAATACAGCTGATGTGAAGGAATTCCCAATCGGAAGATTAATTTCAAAACGGCGTACAGATACTATGCCAGTCATGGTTTTTTCATAAATCACCGCCGACAGCGAAAGTGCTTTCATGTGTTGGGGAAAGCATACACTACTGGCCATTAAAATTGCTATACCACGAAGATGACGTGCTGCAGACGTGAAATTTAACCGACAGGAAGAAGATGCTGTGATATGCAAATGATTAGCTTTTCAGAGCATTCACACAAGGTTGGCTCCGGTGGCTCCACATACAACGTGCTGACATGAGGAGCGTTTCCAACCGATTTCTCATACACAAACAGCAGTTGACGGCGTTGCCTGGTGAAACGTTGTAGTGATGACTCGTGTAAGGAGGAGAAATGCGTACCATCACGTTTCCGACTTTGATAAAGGTCGGATTGCAGCCCATCGCGATTGCGGTTTATCGCATCGCGAGATTGCTGCTCGCGTTCGTCAAAATCCAATGACTGCTAGCAGAATACGGAATCGGTGGGTTCAGGAGGGCAATATGGAACGCCGTGCTGGATCCCAACGGCCTCGTATCACTAGCAGTCGAGATGACAGGCATCTTATCCGCATGGCTGTAACGGATCGTGCAGCCACGTCTCGATCCCTGAGTAAACAGATGGGGACGTTTGCAAGATAACGACCATCTGCAGGAACAGTTCGACGACGTTTGCAGCAGCATGGACTATCAGCTCGGAGACCGTGGCTGCGGTTACCCTTGACGCTGCATCACAGACAGGAGCGCCTGCGATGGTGTACTCGACGACGAACCTGGGTGCACGAATGGCAAAACGTCATTTTGTCGGATGAATCCAGGTTCTGTTTACAGCATCGTGATGGTCGCATCCGTGTTTGGCGACATCGCGGTGAACGCACGTTGGAAGCGTGTATTCGTCATCGCCATACTGTCGTATCACCCGGCGTGATGGTATGGAGTGCCATTGGTTACACGTTTCGGTCATCTCTTGTTTACATTGACGGCATTTTTAACAGTAAACGTTACATTTCAGATGTGTTACGACCCGTGGCTCTACCCTTCATTCGATCCCTGCGAAACCCTACATTTCAGCTGGATAATGCACGTCGCATGTTGCAGGTTATGTACGGGCCTTTCTGGCCAACACATTCTCCAGATCTCTCACCAATTGAAAACGTCTGGTCAATGGTGGCCGAGCCACTGGCTTGTCGCAATACGTCAGTCACTACTCTTTATGAACTGTGCTATCGTGTTAAAGCTGCATGGGTAGCTGTACCTGTACACGCCATCCAAGTTCTGACTCAATGCCCAGAAGTATCAAGGCCGTTATTACGGCCAGAGGTGGTTGTTCTGGGTACTGATTTTTAAGGATCTATGCACCCAAATTGCGTGAAAATGTAATCACATGTCAGCTCTAGTATTATATATTTGTCCTGTGAATACGCGTTTATCATCTGGATTTCTTCTTGGTGTAGCAATTTTAATGGCCAGTAGTGTTGCAATGTCGTTCACATTTGTACAGACCAGACACCTTATGGTTGCAGCCTGCCGGTATGGCCGAGCGGTTCTAGGCGCTTCAGACTGTAACCGCTCGACCGGTACGGTCGCTGGTTCGAATCCTGCCTCGGGCATGGATGTGTGTGATGTCCTTAGGTTAGTTAGGTTTAAGTAGTTCTAAGCTCTAGGGGACTGATGATCTCAGATGTTAAGTCCCATAGTGCTCAGAGCCATTTGAACCATTTTTTTATGGTTGCAAGGATAACCTGACCGTCATTCATTAAGTCGTGGCAATTTTCGTGCGTCGAGTATTACAGAAACGGAGCAGATGCACAGTCTTGAAAAGCCCATTTGTCGTGCGCTGGGAACGAAACAGAACGTACTCGTCTTAAAGCTACACCGCTCCCTGTAATCCCAGCAGGTACTTTTCTTGTCTGTGTGTTTAGCTAAAAGATAAAATTGAGAAGCTCGCAGCGCAGTGTGTCAGACTCCGGCGCAGCTGCCCTCTGACAGATTGCGGGCTCCCGAGTTATCGCTTCCTCCTCTGGTGCCTGGTTTCTCATCGGCTTAAATTATAGCACGGCGCGGCCGCATGAGATATTGGAAGACGTCCCAGCGGCCGGCGCACGCCAATTGCTCAAGACCTTCACACCAGTTATTTCTGCACAACCCACCGGCACCCTCATTTAAGAACGTTTTCTGTTGGTTTGATTAAGAAATGGCCTAGTTACAGAAGCGAGAGATGCTCCGATTCACCGTAGTTGTCGTTGTCATTTGTTTCCCATACTAGTTCACGTATACTCCATACCACTTAATATTGTCTCCGATTAAGTTCTACTGCTGCTCAAATGAATTTCTTGTTATGAGGGTGTGCCGGACTCATCAGAGTCGGTATAATGTTGCGTGTCATAGCAGTGGAGTGACTGCAACAGAACGAGACATGTGTAATTCAGGTTGCGGCATCATAAGCAATTTATTCATCTACGCCTACATCTACATCCATAGCTGGCCGCGGTGACCGTGCGGTTCTAGGCGCTTCAGTCTGGAACCTCGCGACTGCCACGGTCGCAGGTTCGAATCCTGTCTCGGGTATGGATGAGTGTGATGTCCTTAGGTTAGTTAGGTTGAAGTAGTTCTAGGTTCTAGGGGACTGATGACCTCAGATGTTAAGTCCCATAGTGCTCAGACCCATCTACATACATACTCCGCAAGCCACCTGACGGTGTGTGGCGGAGGGTACCTTAAGTATCTCTATTGGTTCTCCCTTCTATTCCAGTCTCGTATTGTTCGTGGAAAGGAAGATTGTCGGTATGCCTCTGTGTGGGCTATAATCTCTCTGATTTTATCCTCATGGTCTGTTCGCGAGATATACGTAGGAGGGAGCAATATTCTGCTTGACGCCTCGGTAAAGGTATGTTCTCGAAACTTCAACAAAAGCCCGTACCGAGCTACTTAGCGTCTCTCTTGCAGAGTCTTCCACTGGAGTTTGGCTATCATCTCCGTAACGCTTTCGCGATTACTAAATGATCCTGTAACGTAGCGCGCTGCTCTCCGTTGGCTCTTTTCTATATCTTCTATCAACCCCATCTGGTACGGATCCCACACCGGTGAGTAGTATTCAAGCAGTGGGCGAACAAGTGTACTGTAACCAACTTCCTTTTTTTCGGACTGCATTTCTTTAGGATTCTTGCAGTTAATCTCAGTGTGGCATCTCCTTTAGCGATGATTAATTTTATATGATCATTCCATTTTAAATCACTCCTAATGCCTACTCCCAGATAATTTATGGAATTAACTGCTACCAGTTGCTGACCTGATAGATTGTAGCTAAATGATAAGGGATCTTTCTTTCTATGTATTTGAAGCACATCGCAGTTGTCTACATTGAGATTCAATTGCCATTCCCTACACCATGCGTCAATTCGTTTCAGATCCTCCTGCATTTCAGTACAATTCTCCATTGATACAACCTCTCGATATACTACAGCATCAATCTCAAAAAGCCTCAGTGAACTTCCGATGTTATCCACAAGGTTATTTATATATATTGTGAATAGCAACGGTCCTACGACACTCCCCTGCCGCACACCTGAAATCACTCTTACTTCGGAAGACTTCTCTCCATTGAGAACGACATGCTGCATTCTGTTATCTAGGAATTCTTCAAATCCAAGTAAGAGCATATGGTCTGATAGTCCATATGATCTTACTTTGTTCATTAAACGACTGTGGAGAACTGTATCAAACGCCTTGCGGAAGCCAAGAAACACGGCATCTACCTGGGAACCCGTGTCTATGGCCCTCTGAGTCTCGTGGACGAATAGCGCGAGCTGGGTTTCACACGACCGTCTATTTCGAAACCCATGCTGATTCCTACAGAGTAGATTTCTAGTCTCTAGAAAAGTCTTTACACTCTAACGTAATACGTGTTCCAAAATTCTACAACTGATCGACGTTAGAGATATAGGTATATAGTTCTGCACATCTGTTGGACGTCCCTTCTTGAAAACGGGGATGAACTGTGCCCTTTTCCAAACTTTTGGAACGCTACGCTCTTCTAGAGACCTACGGTACACTGCTACAAGAAGGGGGGCAAGTTCCTTCTCGTACTCTGTGTAAAATCGAACTGGTATCCCATCAGGTCCAGCGGCCTTGTCTCTTTTGAGCGATTTTAATTGTTTTTCTATCCCCCTGTCATCTGTTTCGATATCTTCCATTTTGTCATCTGTGTGACAATCTAGAGAAGGAACTACAGTGCAGTCTTCCTCTGTGAAACAGCTTTGGACAAAGAGGAGATCCACTTCAGAGTGCAACTTAGTACGGGGATTTATATTTTACCTTTTATAAGAGAATTTAACATTCTGTAGGCACGAACGTATTGGAGATGGAACTCTGCCAAAGTAGGATATGAATCGTTGTAGAAACAAACCTGATAATTAAAAGGGGAAGAGGACTGTAATACACTCTAAGACAAAAGAAGAAACGAAAAAGAAAAAAAAAAACGCCATGAAGGAATTATCCGAATGTGTTGGTTGGGTTGGGTTGTTTGGGGGAGGAGACCAGATAGCGAGGTCATCGGTCTGAGCGGATTAGGGAAGGACGGGGAAGGATATCGGCCGCGCCCTTTCAAAGGAACCATCCCGGCATTTGCCTGGAGCGATTTAGGGAAATCGCGGAAAACCTAAATCAGGATGGCCGGACGCGGGATTGAACCGTCGTCCTCCCGAATGCGAGTCCAGTATCCGAATGGGATTGAAATCGGTAGATGTGATGTGCGTATACAGAGAAACAAATTACTACAGTTTCAGAGAAACTGAATGATTTATTCAGAAACTGAGTAAGTCTATAAACCGTTGGTCCAACTTTGGTCCTTATGCAAGCACTTACTCGGATTGGCACTCACTGATGGAGCTGTTGGGTGTCCTCTTGAGGGATTTCATGCCAAATTCTGTCCAGTTGGCTAGTTATATCGTCAAAATCCCGAACTGGTTGGAGGGCCTTGCCTATAACGCTCCAATCTTTCTCAATAGGGGAGAAATCTGGCGACGCTGCTGGCCAAGGTAGGGTTTGCAAGCACTAAGACAATCTGCACAAACTCTCGCGACGCTCGGCCGGGCATATCTACCTGAAAATTAAGCCTAGGATGGCTTCCCATCAACGGGAACTAAACGGAGCCTAGAATATCGTCGACGTACCATCGTGCTGTAACGGTGACGCGGATGACAACCGAAGGGGTCCTACAATGTAGTTAAATGACGCCTCAGTACACGATACCTGGTTGTCGGTTCTATTGGGGGCGACCATCATTTTGGTGTCCCACCATTGTCCAAGGCGTCTCCAGACACTTTTTCGGCCCGGAATGTCATTGACTGGAGTAGGATTGTCTTCAGTGATGAGCTCTGCTTCGAAGTGACCTCCGATGATCAGCGATATTGTTTCCTTTCATAACAGGACCCCTTTGGTTGTCATCCGTGGCTCCCTTATAGGAAAGCGGAATGTCGAGGACATTCTACGCGCCAGTTTGTTGCCCTTCACGGTAAGCTATCCTCGAACTACGTTTCAGCAGGATAATGCCCATCCGCACACGACGAGTATCTACTGCTTGTCTTCGCGCTTGCCTAACCATAACTTGACAAGCAATGTGAAGTTGTTTCTCTTTAATTGCTGTTGTTGCTGTGGTCTTCAGTCCAGGGACTGGTTTGATGCAACTCTCCATGCGACTCTATCCTCTGCATACTTCTTCATCTCCCAGTATCTCCTGAACCTACATCCTTCCGAATCTGCTTAGTGTACTCTTCTCTTGGTCTCCCTCTACGACTTTTATCCTACACGCTGTCCTCCAATACTAAATTGGTGCCTCAGAACATGTCCTGCCAACCGATCCCTTCTTCTAGTCAAGTTGTACCACAAATTTCTCTTCTCCCCAATTCTGTTCAATACCTCCTCATTAGTTATGTGATATACCCATCTAATCTTCAGCATTCTTCTGTAGAACCACATTTTGAAAGCTTCTATTCTCTTCTTGTCTAAACTATTTATCATCCATGTTTCGCTTCCATACCTGGCTCCACACCAATACTTTCAGAAACTACTTGCTGACACTTAAATCTATACTCGATGTTAACAAATTTCTCTTCTTCAGAAACGCTTTCCTTCCCATTGCCAATCTAAATTTTATATCCTCTCTACTTCGACCATCATCAGTTATTTTGCTCCCCAAATAGCAAAACTACTTTAAGTGTCTCATATCCTAATCTAATTCCCTCAGGATCACCTGATTTAATTCGCCTACATTCCATTATCGTCGTTTTGTTTTTGTTGATGTTCACCTTATATCCTCCTTTCAAGACACTGTCCAATCCGTTCAACTGCTCTTCCAGGTCCTTTGCTGTCTCTGACAGAATTACAATGTCGTCGACGAACCTCAAAGTTTTTATTTCTTCTCCATGAATATTAATTCCTACTCCGAATTTTTCTTTTGTTTCCTTTACTGCTTGTTCAATATACAGATTGAATAACATCGGGGATAGGCTACAACCCTGTCTCACTTCCACCCCAACCACTGCTCCATTTCATGCCCCTCGACTCTTATAACTGCCATCTGGTTTCTGTACATATTGTAAATAGCCTTTCGCTCCCTGTATTTTACCCATGCCACCTTCAGAATTTGAAAGTGAGTATTCCAGTCAGCATTGTTAATAGCTTTCTCTAAGTCTGAAAATGCTAGAAACGTCTATTTTCTAAGATAATTCGTAGAGTCAGTATTGCCTGACGTGTTCCAACATTTCTGCGGAATCCAAACTGATCTTCTCCGAGGTCGGCTTCTACGAGTTATTCCATTCATCTGTAAGGAATTCGTGTTAGTATTTTGCAGCCGTGGCTTATTAAACTGATAGTTCGGTTATTTTCACATCTGTCAATACCTGCTTTCTTTGGGACTGGAATTATTACATTCTTCTTGAAGTCTGAGGGTATTCCGCCTGTCTCTTACATCTTGCCCACTAGATGGTAGAGTTTTGTCAGGACTGGCTCTCCCAAGGCTGTCAGTAGTTCTAATGGAATGTTGTCTACTCCCGGGGCCTTGTTTCGACTTAGGTCTTTCTGTGCTCTGTCAAACTCTTCACGCAGTATCGTATCTCCCATTTCATCTTCATCTACGTGCTCTTCCATTTCCATAATATTGTCCTCAAGTACATCGCCTTTGTATAGACCCTCTATATACTCCTTCCACCTTTCTGCTTTCCCTTCCTGGCTTAGAACCAGATTTCCATCTGAGCTCTTGATATTCATACAAGTGGTTCTCTTTGCTCCAAAGGTCTCTTTAATTTTCCTGTAGGCACTACTATCTGAATAATATCTTTTCTTATTAAAAAGTCTTCCAGTGTCTCTGAAATTCTAATCATTTGTTTGTCTGTACACATACATCACATCTACAGATTTCCGTCCCATTGGCGTAATTACTTCGTGATGGCCGGCCGGTGTGGCTGTGCGGTTGTAGGCGCTTCAGTCTGGAACCGCGTGACCGCTACGGTCGCAGGTTCGAATCCTGCCTCGGGCATGGATGTGTGTGATGTCCTTAGGTTAGTTAGGTTTAAGTAGTTCTAAGTTCTAGGGGACTGATGACCACAGATGTTAAGTCCCATAGTGCTCAGAGCCATTTGAACCCATTTGAACTTCGTTGTGCGCCTTTTTCTTCTTACTGTGTATTATGAAATTTACAGTTTCTACCAATGTATAAAATGTTGCAACAATTAACGGGAGTGCTTTCGGGTGATATCTTCACAATCCTGATATTTTGGAACATAAACATCTCGTCATTTTGTTCGAAAATGTTGAGGTGCTAAGCAGCGGAAATATAGGCGGTTGTCGAAGACGCAACATGGGTGCATGCCAGTAAGCTGTTTAAGGACTTTATTGAACGCTGATACCTCACAATATGAAGATATTATTTTCATCAATTCATACTCCGTTTGTGGGGTTACTATGGAAAAATAAGTTATTAGAAACTGTCACATTTCCGCAACCTTAGTAGGACGTTTCAGTACAGTGCTATCTTCAGATAGAGAAAACCTTGTCATACTTCGGGTTGAAGAAAACAACTCTAACCAAAGATCGCATTTTTAAAACCTTCATTTACGATAACCGGTTTAGGTAAAGAGACTTACCATCATCTGAACTGTGAACAATTATGAAGACGCGTACATATCCATAACATAAAGTATAGGTCGAATTATTATTTCACATACCTCAGTAGAGATTAATGCGTGTGCCCCATTTGAGCTATAAATGTACTCCATATCTTAATTAGTTGGACATTTGATGTAAGAAACATTCGCATGTCAGAGTTAAAACCAGTATAGACAGTATGTTCAAAACTACAAATGAGTATTCAAAAAATCTTTTGCCAAGTGTATCCGTCCCATATTACAGATCACAGAGTACTTCACTGATGCAATAGCGCCATTGAACTGACTCACAGCGAAAATTACTACAAAACATTTTGACAAATTGTTCCGCTAGATGTCCCATGTGTATTCATGTCATCGTCAATTGCAAATATTAGTATTCAATTTTAATAAAAATGTGGTAATTCGCATACAGCTATAAAACTATTTCGGTATCAGGCAGAAGCTAAAATATTTAAAAACAGAAGGAAATACATAATCATGTGGAAGTAAAACAATAAGTAGCAGTTATCACAATTTTATAAATTATAGAGTGCAGCGATCAGTCGTCCTCTTTTAGATTTTATTACGCAAGTCCAGTTTTCGGATTGTGGCTAGCCATTCTCAATGCACTATTCTCGATGCATGTAAATCCCTGTTGTTCGGGCGTCAGTCTGGATTTGCGTAATAAAATCTAAAGAAGGACAACTGATTGCTACACTCTATAATTTATAAGCCACATAACACCCACTGAGTGTACTCACTTTCCTAATGGAAGGTAACCTGATGAGTTATCACATAGTTACCAAAATTAGCTATCTCTCAGTTTCGTTCTCAAATAGCTTTCCGCTCTTCAAGTGTATTGTCAATAAATGTTATTGTGTGATTATTTTGTCTTAATATGCCTTTGTACAGAGACAGCATTTTGAAATACGACTTATACTGAAATCTTAACGACATGTTACCTTTTCCGACTTAATGTTTTACCTCCATGTCGTTAAGCATTTCCTCCTGTTTTTAGAAAATATTTTAGCTCCTACCTGCTACTAAAATAATGTTACAATCGTATACTAGTTATCAAATTTGTATTAAAATTACGTATTTATATTTGCAATTGACGATGACATGAACACTCAGCCGACTCTAGAGCCACTAAATATCAGCATAGTCTCTTGTAACTTGCCCTGCGTTTCAATTCAGCGGCGCTTTTGCATCAGTGATGTCCTTTGTAATCTTTCATATGGGACGGATACACTTGCCGAAACAGTTTGTTAATACTGGTTTTAACTTTCAACCTATTTTACGTACTGGTTTTAACCCTGGCAAGCGAATGCTACTTGTGTCATCTGTCAAGTTAAGTAGGATAAGGGGTACTTTTATAGACCAAAGTGGCCACATGTATTAACCTGTACTGAGGTACACGTAATAATAATTCAATCTATGTGTTACATTACTGATATGTACTGTAGTTTTTGGAATGTAATATGTTTTACACTTTATGTACAACATAGACATCAGACGACGGTATCTCTGTTTACCAAAACCCGTCATCGTATATAAAGGTTACACAAAAGCTGAGAAGTTCTCTTTCTGCAGTTTGAAGACCTGCAGATCGTCCCTTATTACTCAGCATAAGCAAGTTAACCTGTCATACGTGCTACACTGATTACTAAATCTACCTGTACACTCCACAAGCCACCCTACGGTGTGTGGCGGAGGGTATTTCCTGCACCAGAGTCACTTCACCCTTTTCGTGTTCCAGTCGTCTATGGTTCGTAGGAAAATCGATTTTGGTAGTCCTCCGTGTGGACTCGAAGCTCTTCAGTTTATCTTCATAGCATTCTCACGACACTGAAATGGGAGGAAACAATTATTGGTGATTCTTCTAGGAATGTACGCTCTAGGAACTTCAACAGTAGACGATAAGGTGATCCAGAACGCCTCTCTCGGACCGTCTGCCACAGGACTCGACTCAACATCTCTATGAGGCTTTCGCTCTTACTAAATGAACCGGTTTGGGCGCATGCTTCTGTTATGTGTATCTTCGCTACTTCCTCTGTCTAATACGGATCCCAGACTGACGAGCAGTATCAAAGTGTTGGTCTGACGAGTGTTTTGTAGGCTACTTCCTTTGTCGATGGACAACATTATCTGAGGATTCTTCCAATGAATCCCAGTCCCTCATCTGCCTTACTCGCAATTACTGTATTTACCTTAATACTGTTCAAAAGTCATCATATATATATATATATATATCATTTCATGACATCCATCTTTACAAATATCCTTTACCTGGCGGACACACTCCTACATCATGCGCTTATAGTACTTCTCAAAACGCTGACATCTCTCTCCCCATATGCACCACCGCTGGCGGCTCACCTCCAACTGCGCAACGCTACGCGCTATTCACATCCAACTGCCCAACACTACAATAGCGAATATTCCAACAATGAGTCCCACCAGCCACAGACTGCATACAGCGCAGTCAGCGATTTTCATACAGAGCGCTACGTGGCGTTACCAACACAAAAACCTAAACAGCCTACTTACAACAGAAGCACACAGCACATACGTTTTGAACACATTTCACGTTTAAATAACTTAAAAAACTTTTCATAAATACTTTGGTAGAGGTCTGTCGCGTACTTTGCCAAATAGTGAACAAAAAACCTTCCGTCTATCCTAGGGCAGCAAACCAATAACGGATACAAAACGAGGCCCCAGCAAGAAAAGAACGAAACACGTAACAACCGCCTGAAGATGGATCTCTACGAAATCCGAAACCGGTCATGGTTCGATCCAAATAAACGTTGTTAAACCATACTTGTGGCTGTTACTGTTTCAGTTATAAACCTGGTAGTATCACAGCCACAGTTCTCGACATGTCGATTTTAGACAAAATAGCGTCGGTCATTAAAATCTATAGAGTACTTTCCCTTCACGTAGAGTCATCAAATTTGGCAATAATAAAGTTTTTACAGTAGAAGAAGGGAAAAAATTTAAGAAACTCTTAATTTGTAACTATACCACACGAACAAAATACATCTTCTCTGATTTGTTACCCGACTTCATACTTGAAATTAAAACGTTCTCGAAAGTCTTGGAATCACTGGAAAAGATATCTTGCCAGGATCAATGCCGAAAACAGGCAAAAATCGTCGATTTCCTCCATTCCTGAAATGGATGAAGTGCCTATATACATAATTAATTTGGTACGGAAGCCTCAGTGTGTGAGTCCTACTCACACACAGCCGTTCTTTTTTTTTTTACAATGTTACTTATAATCCGTCTTGATTGCAAAATGTTTATTCATATGACCGGTTTCGGTTCATCTAGAACTATCTTCGGATCTGATATTTCGGTTACAGGAGTAACCCGTCCAAATACAGCAACTTTCACATGTCACACAGCATGTGAAAGTTGCTGTATTTGGACGGGTTACTCCTGTAACCGAAATATCAGATCCGAAGATGGTTCCAGATGAACCGAAACCTGTCATATGAATGAACATTTTGCAATCAAGACTGATTATAAGTAACATTGTAAAATCATTGATTGCGGCTACCCTATCAGACACTAAGTCTGTTTTTGCAAAATTCTTTTTTTTTCTTTTTTTTTAATTGAGTAGTGCAGTTCTTCTCAAGAGATGTTCAGATACGCATCACGGTGTACCTTACACGTGAACATGACGTTATTAAAAACGTAACAAAAAATTTGCTTCGATTTCGTGCTGTGCCACACAGTACAAATAGCACGGGTTACGTAAGTCGTCCACCTGCTGGAATTAAGAGTACACAAATGGAAACACAAGGCAAATGCGCACCGGCGGTTATTCCGTGTCCCATCCTGACTGGAATCATCCGAATTTCTCTTTAATAAATACTGGTCAGTGCTAAAAGTAAAATTAAACCACTCCGTCTACAGGCCACAAGTGGCCTATCGGGACCATCCGACCGCCGTGTCATCCTCAGGGTAGGATGCGGATAGGAGGGGCGTGGGGTCAGCACACTGCTCTCCCGGTCGTAATGATGGTATTCTTGACCGAATCCGCTACTATTCGGTCGAGTAGCTCCTCAGTCGGGATCACGAGGCTGAGTGCATGGCGGCCTGGATGGTTACCCATCGAAGTGCCACCAAGCCCGACAGCGCGTAACTTCGGTGATCTCACGGGAACTGGAGTATCCACTGCGGCAAGGCCGTTGCCAAAAGTAAAATTAAAAGAGAGCAATATTATCAACAGGTGGGAAAACCACGTCGGGATTCACCTATCCGTTGAGGTTTCACGTCATGAGCTTGCGATATGCACATATACAGACGACGGTACAATCACGCACAGCCTGCCACTGTGGCCGAACGGTTCTAGGCGCTTTAGTCCGGAACCGTGCAGCTACGGTCGCAGGTTCGAATCCAGGCTCGGGCATGGATGTGCGTGATGTTCTTATGTTAGTTAGATGTAAGTAGTTCTAAGTCTAGGGGAGTGATGACCTCAGATGTTAAGTCCCATAGTGCTTAGAGCCATCTGAACTATATCACGCACACGAGGTATAAAAGGGCAGAGCATTGGCGGAGCAGGTATATGTGATCAGGTCGATAGGTACCCGACTTGATTACGACCGCGCGACGGGAATTAACAGACTTTGAACTCGCAATGGTAGTTAGATCTAGACGCGTGGGACATTCCATTCCCGAAATCGTTAGGGAATTCAATATTCCGACATCTACAGTGTCAAGAATGTGCCAAGAATACCACGTTTCAGGAATTACTTCTCACCACGCAGAACGCTCTGGCCAACGGCCTTCACTTAACGACCTAGAACAGCGGCGTTCACGTAGAGTTGTCGATGCTAACAGACATGCAACACTGCGTGAAATAACCGCAGAAATGAACTTGGGTCGTACGACGAACATATCCTTTAGGACAGTGCAGCGAAATCTGGCGATAATGGGCTATGGTAAAAGACGACCGACGCGAGTGCCTTTGCTAACAGCTCCTCTTCTGGGCTCGTGACCATATTAGTTGGACCCTAGACGACAGCAGAAACGTGCTATGGTCATATGAGTCCCAATTTCAGTCGCTGATGATAACGTTTGAGTGTGGCGCAGACCCCACGAAGCCATGGACGTAGGTTGTCAACAGGGCACTGTGCAAGCCTGTGGTGGCTCCATTGGATGGACTGGGTCTTCTGCGTCTTGGGCTACTTGGTAACCATCTGCAGTCCAAACAACGATTGAATTTTTATGGATGACGATCATCCATGGCACTGGGTCGCCATTGTTGGGGAACCGATGTCCACGCTTTTTGGTCCCCTCCTCCACATCAACCAACCAGCTACAGTCGTTCAAGGTTGGACGGAAGAACACTCTGGACAATTCAAGTAATCGCCCGACATGAATCCCATCATTTATAGCACACAGTCGAGAGGTCAGTTCGTGCACAAATTCGGCACCAGCAACGCTTTCGCAATGATGGTTACCGGGGCAGCACGGTTCATCATTTCTGCAGGAGACTTCAAAGGCTTGTTGAACTCATACTACGTCGAGTTGTTGCTCTATGCCGGTCGAAAGGAGGTTGGACACGATGTTAGGAGATATCCCATGACCTTCGTCGGCTCATTGTGAGGGAACGAGAATCCGCCCTGAAACCATACTGATGAAGGAGCCTTGCTGGGTCCGCAGCCCCACAATATAGCGTTCTGCAGCATTAGCAGATTGGCGTTTTGTACAGCTTCTTCCATTGTTTTCCGCAGAATGACTAAATGTTTGTCTTCCCAAGTTTCGGTCAAACTGGTCTTGTAAACAAGTGTAGCGGATTTTCACCTCTTCTCTGACGCAACACCCCTCCCGCGAATATGCACTCAATTTGTTGTGCGCTTTTAACGTCATTCTTCACCTCCGCGGGAACAATGGGTCATCTCTCATTCGGCACTTGTTGGCCGGCGGCGCAGCGCCAAATTAACGCCCGTCGCGTGAGTGGGGCCGTTCTGCAGCGCGCCGGACTTTTAAATAGTGTTGTGGGTGCAAGGCGGAGAATAGTGCCCCGGGCCGGCGTGATACATCACTGTCGCGCCACGCGCATCGCTAATTTTAGTAGTGATCGTCTGTAGTGACTTCCCCGCTTATTAACGTTTCCTCTGTTATCGAATCACACGTGCGATAATTATTTGCTTCCATATTTATTACGTTTACTGAAACAGCCGCCACAAATACACTACTGCCCATTCAAATCGCTACACCAAGAACAAATGCAGATGATAAACGGGTATTCATGATACTAGAACTGACATGTGATTACATTTTCACGTAATTTGGGTGCATAGATCCTGAGAAATCAGTACCCAGAACAACCACCTCTGGCCGTAATAACGGCCTTCATACGCCTGGGAATTGTCAAACAGAGCTTGAATGGCATGTACAGGTACAGCAGCCCATGCAGCTTCAACACGATACCACAGTTCATCAAGAGTAGTGACTGGGGTATTGTGACTAGCCAGTTGCTCGGTCACCATTGACCAGACGTTTTCAATTGGTGAGAGATCTGGTGAACGTACTGGTCAGGGCAGCAGTCGAATATTTTCTGTATCCAGAAAGGCCCGTACAAGACCTGCAAGATGCGGTCGTGCATTATCCTGCTGAAATGTAGGGTTTTGCAGGGATCCACGAAGGGTAGAGCAATGGGTCGTAACACATCTGAAATGCAACGTCCACTGTTCAAAGTGCCGTTAATGCGAACAAGAGCTGACCGAGACGTGTAACCAATGGCACCGCATACCATCACGCCAGTATGGCGATAACGAATACACGCTTCCAATGTGCGTTCACCGCGATGTCACCAAACACGGAGGCGACCATCATGATGTTGTAAACATAACCTGGATTCATCCGAGAAAATAACGTTTTGCCATTCTTGCACCCAGGTTCGTCGTCGAGTACACCATCGCAGGCGCTCCTGTCTTTGATGCAGCGTCAAGGGTAACCGCAGCCACCGTCTCCGAGCTGATAGTCCATGCTTCTGGAAGCGTCGTCGAAGTGTTCATGCAGATGGTTGTTGTCTTGCGAACGTCCCCATCTGTTGATTCAGGGATCGAGACGTGACTGCACGATCCGTTACAGCCATGCGGATAAGATGCTTGTCATCTCCACTGCTAGTGATACGAGGCCGTCGGGATCCAGCACGGCGTTCCGTATTACCCTCCTCAATCCACCGATTCCATATTCTGCTAACAATCATTGGATCTCGACCAACGCGAGCAGCAATGTCATGATACGATAAACCGCAATCGCGATAGGCTACAATCGGACCTTTATCAAAGTCGGAAAGGTGATGGTACGCATTTCTCCTCCTTACACGAGGAATCACAACAACGTTTCATCAGGCAACGCCGGTCAACTGCTGTTTGTGTATGAGAAATCGGTTGGAATCTTTCCTCATGCCAGCACGTTGTAAGTGTCGCCACCGGCGCCAGCCTTGTGTGAATGCTTTGAAAAGCTAATCATATGCATATCACAGCATGTTCTTCCTGTCTGCTAAAAGTCGCTTCAGTAGCACGTCATCTTCGTGGTGCAAGAATTTTAATTGCCTGTAGTGTAGTTCGGTTATATGTACACAGTAACAGCCTGACTGAGGCCATAGTAGCTGCAATTTACATGAAAATGCTACGAGACGAAGCGGGCATTTGGATGCACTTTAACAGCTTTTCTTATGTCTTGACCACACTTTTTATTACTTCGAAAATTACTTCGAAAATTCCGCCGCCTCCAATGGCAGTGCTTGGTCAGAAGTTGCTGTGGGCAGTAGGAGTTCTGAGGTTGCAGAGACTGGTTGTGAGCATGTCGTGTGCGGTTGTTCTGATGGGCTAGACAGCCGATGCTGTTCGAATGGGGATTTTGTAATGATCAGAGTGTATTTTTCGTCAATATATATGAAGGTAAAAAAAACATTTTTTTTAATTTTTTTTTAATTTCCTAACTAACAATGCCTCTTGGTCACAGGTTCAGTCAACAAAGCATCTGGATTGTGTTCATGTATTAGACTGTAATTCGGGTTTCTATGTGCAATTATAGTATTTCATTTTTTTAATTACTTCAGTGTAAATGGTGCTTAAAATACCTTGTCTTATTGAGGAAGAACCGTGCCAGATGTGTACGTTGAATCACACTTCCACACACAGAACAGTTACGCTTGTGCTTTGTTGTTTCGTAGTTTTTGTTTCGTAGCTTTTATAGTTGCTGGGGACTTAATTAATTAATTGTGTTAACGGAAATTTCCTTTCATTCTTTGTTGTTATTCTATGCAGTCAGATTGCGGAGTAATACTAGTCAGGGCCAACCGGTTACGAGACTGCGTAACCGGACAGTCAGCTACAAAACTTGCAAATATTTGCATTATATTTAATTAAGCCCCCATGCAACATTTCACCACTGATTAGAGGCGTAGTATAATCAGTTGGTGCGCCTCGATAGCTGAGCGGCTAGCGCGGCGCTCTGTTACGCCAAGGGGCCCAGGTTCGATTCCCAGCGGGCTTGGAGATTTTCTCCTCTCAGAGACTGGGTGTTGTGTTGTCCTCATTATAATGTCATCATCACCAGTGGAAGGCAACGGGAAACCTCCACTGGAATCACTTCCCTAGTCGCTCATGCGGTGGACCTCCCTGACGAGGCTTGCCCCATGACGAGACCTGACGTAAGGCAGAACACAAAATTTTTATAATCCGCAGACTGTAGCTTTCTAGCTTACCAGTGTTATGTCAGTCCTATAAAATTGTACCTCGTCAACATTATCAATCACGAGACAAGTGCAAACTACTACCAAGGGACAAAGTGGAAGTCAGTTGGACTAAACTAAAGCGCTACGCGGCCCTGGGTACGTGGTATGCGCTGCATTTTTTTTACAACTGTTGTTCCATCGTTATAACACACTTTGATCAGTACAAAAATTAATAGAAAACACTTTACAGTGTTTCTCCTTTAGGGCCAGCAGCATAATGTACGTCAGATGTAGTTCTTTTTCTTTCTTTCTTTTTTTTTTTTTTTTTTTTTTTCATCAGTCTACTGACTGGTTTGATGCGGCCCGCCACGAATTCCTTTCCTGTGCTAACCTCTTCATCTCAGAGTAGCACTTGCAACCTACGTCCTCAATTATTTGCTTGACGTGTTCCAATCTCTGTCTTCCTCTACAGTTTTTGCCCTCTACAGCTCCCTCTAGTACCATGGAAGTCATTCCCTCATGTCTTAGCAGATGTCCTATCATCCTGTCCCTTCTCCTTATCAGTGTTTTCCACATATTCCTTTTCTCTCCGATTCTGCGTAGAACCTCCTCATTCCTTACCTTATCAGTCCACCTAATTTTCAACATTCGTCTATATCACCACATCTCAAATGCTTCGATTCTCTTCTGTTCCGGTTTTCCCACAGTCCATGTTTCACTACCATACAATGCTGTACTCCAGACGTACATCCTCAGAAATTTCTTCCTCAAATTAAGGCCGGTATTTGATATTAGTAGACTTCTCTTGGCCAGAAATGCCTTTTTTGCCATAGCGAGTCTGCTTTTGATATACTCCTTGCTCCGTCCGTCATTGGTTATTTTACTGCCTAGGTAGCAGAATTCCTTATCTTCATTGATTTCGTGACCATCAATCCTGATGTTAAGTTTCTCGCTGTTCTCATTTCTACTACTTCTCATTACCTTCGTCTTTCTCCGATTTACTCTCAAACCATACTGTTTACTCATTAGACTGTTCATTCCGTTCAGCAGATCATTTAATTCTTCTTCACTTTCACTCAGGATGGCAATGTCATCAGCGAATCGTATCATTGATATCCTTTCACCTTGTATTTTAATTCCACTCCTGAACCTTTCTTTTATTTCCATCATTGCCTCCTCGATGTACAGATTGAAGAGTAGGGGCGAAAGGCTACAGCCTTGTCTTACACCTTTCTTAATACGAGCACTTCGTTCTTGATCGTCCACCCTTATTATTCCCTCTTGGTTGTTGTACATATTTTATATGACCCGTCTCTCCGTATAGCTTACCCCTACTTTTTTTCAGAATCTCGAACAGCTTGCACCATTTTGTATTGTCGAACGCTTTTTCCAGGTCGACAAATCCTATGAAAGTGTCCTAATTTTTCTTTAGCCTTGCTTCCATTATTAGCCGTAACGTCAGAATTGCCTCTGTCGTCCGTTTACTTTTCCTAAAGCCAAACTAGCTGCTTATAATAAGTAATCTTCATTCACGACAGACTGTTTCGCCCTTTATCGCCATGTCGAGTACGCCTAGACTGATGTCCATATTATGTCGTTAGTGAACTGTCTTATAACTGCCACTGTTTTAATAAGATAATAAATGATTTAAATATGCTGGAAATAAAATGTTAACTACGGTGTGACAGTAGTTTGACCGTAACACTCTTACCACACTATACGTCGATGACGATGATTCGTTTGTGAGGCACTCAACTGCGCGGCGTGAGAGCCCGGACAAAGTCCTAATTTTTTACACAGTCCGAGTTTTTTCACAGTCCAGTCGAGCCACTTGTCACGAATGATGAAAATTATGAAATGATGAGGACAACACAAACACTCAGTCCCTGGGCAGAGAAAATCCCCAGCCTCTTCATCTCCAAGTAGCTACTGCAACCTACATCCTTCTGAATCACTCTCTTCATCTCTTGGTCCCTCTCTACGATTTTTTGCCCCCTACACCTCCATCCAGTACTAAATTCATAATCCCTTGAAAATCAGAATGTGTCCTACCAACCGATCCCTACTACTCAGGTTGCGCCACAAATTTGTTTTCTCCCCAGTTCTATTCAGTACCTCCTCATTAGTTTACACGATGTATCCATCTAACCTTCAGCAATCTTCTATAGCACCACATTTCAAAAACTTCTATTCTCTTCTTGTCTAAACCATTTATCACCCATTTTTTCACTTCCATACATGGCTACGCACCACAAGCATACTTCAGAAAAAGGCTTCCTGACACTTAAGTCTATACTCGATGTTAACAAATTTCTTTTCTTCATAAAAGCTTTCCTTATCATTGCCATTCTACATTTTATGCCCTCTCTATTTCGGTCTCATATGTTATTTTGCTATCCAAATAGCAAAATTCATCTACTTTTTCTAATCTAATTCCCACAGCATCAGCTGATTTTGAAAGGGTACGGTACCGCCCGACATTGAAAATAGGTACAACATACTTCATTATTTTCGTCAGAACAACACATTTTTTTGTAAAATAACTCAATTTCAATTAATACAGCGAAGCCAGATACCAGTGTGGGAAAGAATGACAATTTATTTATTTAATTCATCACATGTGCACTCCTTCAAAATAAATCCCTACATCCAGGTTGGTGAGCTCTGTGAAATGAATGAATGTATTGTCGTCTGCTAACCGCAGATAGTGAATGCGAGTATATGATCATCTTTGAGACGATCCTTTGGCCACCTTTGGTGGAACCAAAGAGATGAAACTTACCAGAGCTTTGAACGCCTGAAATGTGACTGACCAATACGGTAGCAAGGTGCTCCCCCACTTCAGCAGAGGTGCGGGAGGACCTGAAGAACGGCCATGTTTCAGCACTCTGCCGCTGGATCTTGTGCTGTTAAGACCTGTCTTAGTTGTGCTCCATAAAGACAAAAGAGTGGAGACATGGCATGCATGTGGAATATTTAAGAGTAGTTTGAAATAATAATTTCTCTATTTCAGGAACTTTTGTGGGGAGAATTAAATGTCAGGCAGGTAATATTAATGGGATCGTAGTAATCTTCGGAAGTGACCAACGGTCACAATGAAACCATGTGCAGCAATAAGTTGAAATACTTTCGTGTGCTTAAGTTAAGCTGAATTACTAGCGTGTGTACCATAAGTTGAAATATTTAATAAATGGCGTGTGCAGGACTTGAAATTAGAGACGAGTACTTCCACGTGGTGAGTACTGTGTGAGTCTTAAACTGTGTATGAGACAAAAGATAAAGAGAAGTACTCGTCCATGGTATCAGTTGAGGACTCGCGTGTGTGATGAATACGTTCTTAATATTACTTTGCGTGATATGATTCCGTGTGACGCTAGATTCAAACTCTGAGAGAGAAGCAAGGTGAGTCGGCCGTCTATCCAGCAACGCCACTTGGCTTGCATTGCACAGGAAGACGTGCATATATCTCCAGAGTTCATAGTAGGAAAGTAGAATTACGAAGTGGGGCAGTGTCGTGTGAAACTGGGATAAATATTAATTGAAGTGGGAAAGCTGAAAGTGATAATGTTGTGACTATTCCCTCTGTAGTATTTCATATTGCAGTGTGGTGTATGCCATGTAATTTGGGTATGTGTGGTTTGCATGGGAGAGTAGCGAGGTAGTTTCAAAAGATTAGTGGGTTATGCTTGTTCCTTCGGTACCGCTCGATCTGGAGGAAAGTTTCGTGATGATGATTGTGAGAGTCGAAGTGTGAGGTATAATAAAAGATCCACCATCCTATCCAGAAAGTGCACTGTAGCGTTAAATAATTACGAGACCATAAGGTAGAGAATCACCAATGTTAAGCCATGCCCACTGGGCGGAATTTCTCTTGTGTTATTGTTGTAGGTTATAGAATTTGTGTGTTTAGGTTATAGAATTTATCGGAATAAATAAGATAGTGAAAAGAAAAAGATTGGTGGCCTTTTCCTTCGAATTGTATGTTGTCATGATGTCCCGAATTTATAATGTGTGCGCCATTCATATTCAGTGCGGTGGGCCACGTGTTGATAAAAGCCGTTAAATAAAAAGGAAAGAAAATGTGGTATTGCCAGTGCGTAGTGAACAGTCAGAGTTCTGTAAATTAATGATAGTCAGATGCGTGTTTCCGTTGCGTATTATTCATACAAGAGGTTGATTAGTGACTTAATTGTGAGTACGAGAGTTCATGTTACTCGATAAATAAGCATGAATCCACTCGCTTGGCAGACCACTCATCTTGCAGGCCTGACTGCTTGATGCCACAGTATGAGCAAGGCATGTGGGTGCCTCTCAGTTTAATTCGGCTCCATTCCACTATCCTCATTTTGCTTTTACTGATGTTCATCCTATATCCTCCTTTCAAGACACTGTCCATTCCGTTCAACTGTTCTTCCAAGGCCTTTGCTGTCTCTGAGGGAATTACGGTGGCATCGGCAAACCTCAAATTTTTTACATCTTCTTTTGTTTTCTTTACTGGTTGCTCAGTATACAGATTGAATAACACCTGAGATAGGCTACAACCCTATCTCACTCCCTTCCCAACCACTGCTTCTGATAACATCGGGGATAGGGTACAACCCTGTTTCGCTTCCTTCTCAAGGAATGCTTCCCCTTCATGCCACTCAACTCTTAAAACTGGCGTCTGGTTTCTGTAGAAGTTGTAAATAGCCTTTCACTCCCTGTATTTGGGTCTGCTGTCCTCAGAATTTAAAAGAGGGTCAACATTGTCAAAAGCGTTCTCTGGGTCTACAATTGCTACCGGAATCCAAACTGATCTTCACTGAGGTCAGCCTCTATCAGTTTCTCCATGCTTCTTTGAACTCAAAGTATTTACGTCTTGAAATCACAGTTTTCGATAAAATATGTGTAATTAGCACAAAGATTGATAGTGCATCACAAGTGCAAACTAGGTGAAAAGTGGGAAGAAAAAAGTTAGGAACAAAAAAATATGGTTTTGTTTCTTAAAAGGAGTTGCTGAGCAACCTCCAGAAATTGACCAGATGAGAGAAAACGCAGATGCCAGCTAAAACCGCGGAGAAGTATCCCAATGATGAGTGAAAAAAATGCGAAAAGCTTCTGGGATAAGTAAAATACAATGTAGGAAGATAAGGCGTCCTCTATTTACAAAACAAATGTCCATGTGCTTGCTGCGGAGGATGGTCACGCCAAACTCCATATTGTCCAACATGTAATGGAGAGGGCAGCTTTCAGTGATTGTTTGGCTATTACACAATAACGGGTCTTTCTTTCTATGTATGGGCATTACTCTACATTTTTTTTTTATGTTGAGCGTCAGCTGCCAATCCTTGCACCAAGTATCTTCCTGAATTTCGCTACAATTTTCTAGCGTTGTAACTACTCTGCCCATAACAGCATCGTTCGCGAAAAACCTCATGTAACTTCCGACGTCATTCGCCACTTGGTTTACACGCGTCATTAACAGTAATGGTTCTATAAGATTTGTTTGGCGTATGACCGAAGCTACTTTTACATCTGAAGTTTTCCCTCCATTTATCATGGCATTTGTAAAGTCCCACAGCTAGTCTGATATTTCATGCGCACGGATTTTGTTGATTAGGCGACAAAGTGGAACACATACCGGGCGTTCCAGACGTGTTTCGCCGATTACAAACATTCATAAGCCATAAAATGTGACACACAAATACTTTTCTTTTGCAATTTCATGTGCCGTATTCAAGGTTTTGTGTACACACGTACTTACTGTTATTTTGTTTGTTACAGGGCCCAATGACGTACATGCAGCAGACTCGGACACCATTTGCAAACAACATGTACTCAGAGCCGAAGAAATCCCAATGGGTCTCCTGGTGTCACGAGATACAGTCGCCAAAAACAGAGAAACTGCCAGACGGCATACCACAGATAGCCACAAAATGCTGAAAGCATCTAGTCTGTGATCTCCTTAGAACAGACAGGCCAGAACCTAGTGCGCAGACAATTCACACAATGAGAGACGTCTTCGTGAGAAGGCCCAGAGTCAGTTCGCAGACCCTCAAGTGAGTTGCAGATTTCGGAGCCATCAGTGCACCGCATCCTACGTAAACAAGTTTTCCGTGCATACAAAATGTTCAGACGTGTATGAATTCCTAAGGGACCACACTGCTCAGGTTATTGGTCCCTAGACTTACACACTACTTAAACTAACTTATGCTAAGAACAACACACACACCCATGCCCGAGGGAGGGCTCGAACCTCCGGCGGGAGGGGCCGCGCAATCCGTGTCATGGCGCCTCTAACCGTGTGGTCATTCCGCGCGGCACCGTGTGTACAAACTTCACATCGAGTAGTTCATTCAACCAACGGACTACAGTGATCGTTATGACGTCGTTATTGCCGTGATGAATGAGACTGAGGGAGGTACTGACCATCTGAAACATAGTCATTAAAATTCTTCTGGGTATTATGCCGCCTCATTGCGAAAAACTAACAACAATAATAAACTAAAAACGACGTTTCGGCCGACTGAAACCGACGTTTCGGCCGAATTGCAACTGCCTTCCTCAGGGCACGATTTGTTTTCCATGGGGATAGGTGCTTCTATTTACTATAGACTATCAATGTCTGACGTCGCTGTTGTGAAGCTTTTATTTGGCGCTCTAATATGATTGGCTAGTCATGACGTAAGGGAAGATGTTAGGAAAGAGACTATTCGTGGATGTCCACGTCGTCAACGATTGGTAGCTGTCCGCGCACACCAGGAGGAAAACTTGCCGACCAGAAGCCGAACGCTGATTGGCGGACAGCTACCAATCGTTGACGACATGGACATCCACGAATAGCCTCTTTCCTTCCATCTTCCCTTGCGTCATGACTAGCCAATCACATCAGAGGGCCAATTAAAAGTTTTACAACAATGACGTCAGACATCGATAGTCTGTAATGAATAGAAGCACCTATCCCCATGCAAAACCAGTCGTGCCCTGAGGAAGGCCGTTGCAATTCGGCCGAAACGTCGGTTTCAGTTTATTATTGTTGTTAGTTTTTAGCAATGACGCGGCATAATACCCAGAAGAATTTTAATCACTATGACACTGGCCGCGGAAGTCTACGTTCTTACATCGGAAACATGTTTTTTCCTCACATGAGGTTGATTGGTTGAGTCAGGGGTGGGGACCAAACAGCGAGGTCATCAGTCCCATCGCATTAGGGAAGGACGGGAGAGTAAGTCGGCCGTGCCCTTTGATAGGAACCATTACGCAATTTGCCTGAAGCGATTTAGGGAAATCATGGAAAACCTAAATCAGGATGGCCGGACGCGGGTTCGAACCGTCGTCCTCCCGAATGCGAGTCCAGTGTGCTAATCATTGCGCCACCTCGCAGGGTCTCAAATGAGGTCACGTTTATTTCGAGTGGTGGTGTCGATGTGCACACTGCTAGGATCTGTGGGCCAGAAAATCCCGAAGCTGTGTTTGAGACCGTCATAGACATCCCTAGGCTGAATGTGTGGTGCGGTCTGGTGCACTATAAAATACGGCTTTTTTTCTCCAGTGAAACGACAATCACAGCCAGCACTCTACCTATATTGATATGTTGCAATTATTTGTTGTGCCACAGATTCGGGACACTCCGAACAATTTTCCAACAAGACGGTGCGTCATCTCATTGGGGGTTGGATCTGTCCCATTTGGATACATTTCCGGGAAGATGGATCGTGCATGGTGATCCAATCACCTGGCCTCCGCTGTCGCTGGACGTAGCACCACTAGATTCCTCGCTCTGGGGTTATCACAAGTATCAGGTTTACCGAACACCAGTGAACGAAATCGCTTCATTATGGCGCAGAATTTCTGACGTCATAACACCCACCGCTCATCAAAATGACCATATAGAATATCGCATGGATTTACTTCGGGCAACGTAGAAATTTATTCCCTGAGTGAGAGTACACAAAAAACCTTTCTACATCTACATTTACATACATACTCAGCTATCCACCAAGCGGTGTGTGGCGGAGGGGACAATTCTCGCCTAAGTCATATTTCCCCCCAACTGTTCCACTCGCGGATCGCGCGAGCGAAAAACGACTGTCTGAACGCCTCAGTACGAGCTCCAATTTTCCTTATCTTTGAATGGTGATCATTGCGCGATTTGAAAGTTGGTGGTAATAATATATGCTCTACATCCTCGGTGAAGATCGGATTTCGGAATTTAGTGAGCAGCCCCTTCCGTTTAGAGAGCCGTCTATCTGCAAGTCAAGTGTGTCCCACTTCAAACTTTCTATGAGATTTGTAACGCTCTCGCCGTGGCTAAATGTACCAGTCACGAATCTTGCCGCTCTTCTTTGGACCTTCTCAGTCTCTTGAATCAGACCCGACTGGTATGGGTGCCACACAAACCAACAACACCCTAAGACTGGACGAACTAACGTATTGTAAGCTATTTCCATTGTTGAAGGACTGCATCGGTTCAGGTTTCTACCAATAAACCACAGTCTACGGTTTGCCTCACGCGTTACTTGTGTAATCTGATAATTCCATTTGAGATTATTTCGAATAGTCACACCCAGATACTTCACGGATGTTACCGCTTCCAAAGATTGGGCCTTTATTTTGTACTCGTACATTAATGGGGATTTTCGCCTTGTTATACGCAGTAGGTTACTCTCACCAATATTGAGAAATAACTGCCAGTCATTACACCATATGTGTGCTTCCTGGATTATAATAAAGCATTTGACAAAGTTCGTCATGATCATCTCATAGAATTGTTAGAAAAGAAAACACTTGATAAGAAAGACATCCGCATTATATATAACCTCTACTACAATCAAACCGCAACCGTGAAGGTAGAAAATGAGTTATCGAATGATATAGAAATAAAGAGGGGTGTGAGACAAGGTTGCGTTCTCTCACCCTTATTGTTTAATATGTATTCAGAAGACATAATCCAGGCAGCTCTATCAGATGAAATAGCTGGCATTAAACTGAATGGGCTAAACATTAACAATGTTAGGTTTGCTGATGACACTGCACTACTAGCTGGAAACCTCAAAGATCTACAATTACTTCTTGACAAAGTCGCAGAAAAAAGTGAAGAATTTGGCTTGACTCTTAACGTAAGCAAGACTAAGTTCATGGTGATATCTAAAACACACCAACAAGAAAATCTTACAATCAATAGGGAAAGAGTCGATCAAGTACGTAAATTTAAATATCTCGGAACAATTGTAAATGAGGAGATTGAAAGCTCAGAAGAAATTAAATCGAGAATAGGACAGGCCAGAAGTATCTTTAATAAGATGAAAAATGCATTCTGTTCGAGAGACATTTGTTTAAACACAAAAATGAGGTTGCTAAGATGCTATATATTCTCAAAATTATTATACGGAATGGAAGCGTGGACATTGAAAAAGAAGGACATGAACAGTTTAGAAGCTTTTGAAATGTGGGCATATAGAAGAATACTTAGAATTAGTTGGGTGTCGAGGATTACTAATCAAGATGTCCTAAGAAGAATGGGAAAGGAAAAAGAATTAATTAAAATTATTAAAGTAAGGAAGCTACAATATTTAGGCCATGTTATTAGGGAAGTAAATTACAAAATATTGCAAATAATACTAGAAGGGAAAATTTGTGGGAAGAGAACGAGGGGTAGAAGACGGACATCCTGGATTGACAATTTAAAAAATTGGTACAACTGTTCAACGTCAGAACTCCTTAGATCAGCCAAATCAAGATCAGAAATTGCCATGATGACAGCCAACCTTCTTAGAGGAGACGGCACATGAAGAAGATTACACCACGAATTTCTTTTCTGCAAATCCTCATTGATTTGTTCACAACTTTCGTGTGATACTACTTTCCTGCAGACTAGAGCATCATCGGCAAACAATCTAATGCCGCTGTCAATACGATCAACCAGATCGTTTATGTATATCGTAAAAAGCAGCGGACCTATTACGCTGCCCTGGGGCACACCTGAAGTTACGCTTGTTTCTGTTGAAGTCATCCCGTTCAAGACGACATATACGTTACCTGCAGTTCAAGGTAAGAGATGTGTGTCTTTGTGTCATACTTTCTGCTTTATGCATGTTTGTAATCAGGGAAAGACTTATGAGGCACCCTGCAGAACGCTTTCTGGATATCCAGGAACGCAGTACCAACGTCAGCGCCGGTATCTGTTGTCTTCTGGGTCTCGCGAACAAACAGAACGACTTGGGTTTCACACGTTAGTTGTTTACGAAATCCCTATTGATTCATTATCAACAGATTTCTGCTCTGTGATAGTTCTTTTTGTCTATACTTGTTGCATTCAGTCATATTTCTCGTCCATTAAGCAGTTCGTTCAAAATCCGTCCGTGTCTCCCTTTCCTCTAGCTAGTATATCCTGCCCTGCTTTCTTGTTGGATTCCCAATCCAATCTCTTCACCGATTTTGAGTTAAATCCAGTAAAATTTCCTTTCTGCTACTCTCGATACCCCTCTATTTGTCACTCTGTCTACACATTCTACTCTTGGTCCTGTGTAAGTTCCCTACTATGTGTCTCTGTATGAAATATAGCCCAAATTTACCTCGCACTCTATAGAAAGTCTACGTATCACCAAAACTATGTAACCACAAGCCTCCCTTAAACTCTTATGCTAAACTTTGACTGAACAGAACCTAATTTGAATCGAAGTGTAACTGGTCAGAATACAGCTTGTCCTTATCGTAAATGCGCAACTGAAGTAAATAGTTATCTGGCCTTAATCAAAATTTCCACTTACATCGAGCCTTGATAACGTTGTTCCAGATTTCTCGAAAGCACAACAGCAAACAACAAGTAAACACCTGCTAAGCTAGATTTCTAGGTTTTAATAAAATTACCAGACAGTATCAAAATATTGCATGCCGTGTGGTGCAATTTGATAATGCGTAACGAAAAATCTGCTTTAAACAGTGGGGCTCGGAAATTAACTGTTCCTGCGAAACGATATTCCAAGACAACGATTTTAGAATGATGTATGTACTTATAAAGATGGAGTAAAAGTTCGCGTTAACTTCAGCCATAACACTGAACTGAACAATATCATGCTTAACAAAGTGAACATTGATTTAAAAAGGGTTCACTGTTAACAGAGAATTTCTATAAAAACCAAACAGCTTAATGAGTTGATATGTAAATGCAATATTCAGGGAAGTGGGGTGATCTTTCTCGCATCTCTGAGCAAATGAACCAAGCTGTCAATAATCGTTCTGACAAACTGGCTGCGCAATGCAGCATTCTTACATCAACTTCTTCTCAAATTTATATTCCTTTCGCTTTCCAATAAATACTTCTTATTCATCCTTGCTGTCTCTACAATAAATCTTTCTTCGTCTAACAGATACCATCAAATGTTAACACAGCACTACTGAATAGGTTCATCACCTGCCACAATTCAACTAAGAATGTATCAGACTCTGCAGAGTAAAAGACTGTGCCGCGACAAGACCGAAGACTGTCTAACAGACTCCGCAGAGTAAAATACTGTGCCGCGACAAGACCGAAGACTGTCTAACAGACTCCGCAGAGTAAAATGCTGTGCCGCGACAAGACCGAAGACTGTCTAACAGACTCTGCAGACTAAAATACTGTGCCGTGACAAGACCGAAGACTGTCTAACAGTAACACAACTTGCTCTCTCTCTGACATGCACATCAAGTTACAAAAATGAAAATGACATGCCCACCTTACAACTCTTCACCATGTTCATGTTTCAGGATCCTATGGTCTCCTTTCGTCACGCTGCTCGCTTCAGCACAGTACAGTACGACACTTCAGTTAAAACACCTCATCAGCCTTATTCTTAATCCCATTCCCTTATCACTAAAAAAAAACCTCCTCTTCTTAAAAATGCCAGTTTTCCATGCTATTGTCGATTTAGGCCTTATTCTTAATCCCATTCCCTTATCACTAAAAAAACCTCCTCTTCTTAAAAATGCCAGTTTGCCATGCTATTGTCGTTTTAGTGTGTGCACTGCATCTGCAATAGCTTTCTGTTGTACTTGCTAGCCGGCCGGTGTGGCCATGCGGTTCTAGGCGCTTCAGTCTAGAACCGTATGACCGCTACGGTCGCAGGTTCGAATCCTGCCTCGGGCATGGACGTGTGTGATGTCCTTAGGTTAGTCAGGTTTAATTAGTTCTAAGTTCTAGGCGACTGATGACCTCAGAAGTTAAGTCGCATAGTGCTCAGAACCATTTGAACCATTTTTTTGTTAAGTCCCATAGTGCTCAGAGCCATTTGAACCATTTTTGTACTTGCTGAGGCAAAGGCGTCATCAATGCGAAGTATGCTGTCAACACAGCACAGCTTTCGTACGCGTGGTCCTATTGGTAGCTAGCATGCTTCTGCGTTCCTCTGATCTTTGAACTGAATTATTTGTCAGTTATAGAAGTACCACAGTTTAACGCAGACTCCGAACCACGGGGCAAACTCGACACCTTTCATCTACATCTACATCTACATGGATACTCTGCAAATCAAATCTAAGTTCCTGGCAGAGGGTTCATCGAACCACTTTCAGAATTCTCTTTTATTCCAAACTCGCACAGCGCGCGGAATGAATTAACACTATATATTTCCGTACGAGATCTGATTTCCCTTATTTTATCGTGGTGATCTTTTCTCCCTATGTAGGTCGGTGTCAACAAAATATTTTCGCGTTCGGAGGAGAAAGTTGGTGATCGGAATTTCGTGAGAAGATTCCGTCGCAACGAAAAACGCCTTTCTTTTAATGATTTCCAGTTCAAATCCTGTATCATTTCTGTGACACTCACTCACATATTTCGCGATAATACAAAATGAGCTGCCTTTCTTTGAACTTTTTCGATGTACTCCGTCAGTCCTATCTGGTAAGGATCCCACACCGCGCAGCAGTATTCTAAAAGAGGACGGACAAGCGTAGTGTAGACAGTCTCCTTAGTAGGTCTGTTACATTTTTTAAGTGTCCTGCCAATAAAACGCAGACTTTGGTTAGCTTTTCGCACAACATTTTCTATCCGTTCCTTCCAATTTCAGTTGTTCGTAATTGCAATACCTAGGTATTTAGTTGAATTTACGGCTTTTAGATTAGACTGATTTATCGCGTAACCGAAGTTTAACGAGTTCCTATTAGTACTCATGTGGATGACCTCACACTTTCCGTTATTTAGGGTCAACTGCCACTTTTCGCACCATTCAGATATTTTTTCTAAATCGTTTTGCAGTTTTTGATCTTCTGATGTCTTTATTAATCTATAAACGACAGTGTCATCTGCAAACAACCGAAGACGGCTGCTCAGATTGTCTCCCAGATAGTTTATATAGATAAGGGACAGCAAAGGGCATATAACACTACCTTGCGGAATCCCCTGAAATCACTCCTGTTTTACTCGATGACTTTCCGTCAATTACTACGAACCTTGACCTCTCTGGCAGGAAATCGCAAATCCAGTCACATAACTGAGACGATATTCCATAAGCACGCAATTTCACTATGCGCCGCTTGTGTGGTACAGTGTCAAAAGCCTTCCGGAAATCCAGAAATACGGAATCGATCTGAAATCCCTTGTCTTTCAAATGAATACACAGTGCCAGGGGCGAAAGAAGCATTAAGTGGTAAAGATCTTAGGACTGAGAGGGTATCGAGACCCAGACCTTTGGATCTGCAATTTGCACTCAAATGCCGAGTCATCCGACCACCCTTATCGCCTACTTACAATATGGCATGTATTCCGTTTTCCCTCCGTTCGGAATTATATCTGATATTTCTTCTCTTCGGTCTTCATCCAGTATTTTTATGGGGGCAGGCGTCACGTTCATTTTGGGATTTGACAATGTCAAGGTAGAGGGTGCCTGGATGCTGTTTCTGTCGGCACCCCCTTCACCCCGCGTCGGATTTGTGTACGTAGACTGTCTGCGCTAGCGTTATCCTACGTCAAAGCGTCAGAACGTTTTCGTCCTAAATGTTTGCGAACCGTGTAACTAAGACAGGTCGTAAATACGAGTCCGATGTTCACCTAGCCGGATGCAGCAAAATAGCTAAAAACTACGTTCAGGCTGGCCGACACACGGTTGTTCTTAATCCGCCGAGCGGATTCGATCAATACTGAAAGTTACAGCGGCAACATTCAATATTAACATTTCTCTGTTTATTTATGTTCAGCCAAATGTGATGGTAAAGATGTTCTGTTCCTTCATTTTACCACTGATGCAAAAATATGTTGTTATGTTACCTATGCAGTACAAATGTGCTATCTTTGATATAACTCTTTGATGTATCGTCACGTGTGCCGGATTGCTGTTGAACTTGCTCGCGAATATTTTATAAAGTTTTAGTCTTCAGTTACTTATTTTAAAGTTTATTTGTGTTAATACTTGCCATGAAAGTAATTCATTAGTTGATTTTCATTCATCTCAGTCTTTCGTTATGTGTTGTTGATTCGAGTGATCTGTAATTCGTGAGTGTGCTTACGTAGATCGTCCGAGTCTCACGCCTCAGCAGTGTGTTTACACTTCGGGGCGTCCGGGTGCAGCTGTAAGCGGTTCTAAAGCTAAGTACTGACAAAAGTTGTTTGTGCACTGTAGTCTAATATTAAATTTAGTAGTTTTCAGTAGTTCATCCATATATTAGTAGTGTGTTTGCATATTGCGGCGTGGAGTTGCAGCTGTAGCGGTTCCTAAGTTCTGACAAAGTTGACTGTACACTGTTATACAGTTATTAAATTTAGTAGTTTTCAACAGTTTCTCGTACTGTTCGTAGCGAAATAACGGTTTAATAAACTTTTGGAAACGTTCGCCCACTTTTTTTTTTTTTTTTTTTTTTTTTTTTTTTTTTTTTTTTTTTTTTTAAGAGTTGTTTATCCGTTGAAATCGTTTAGTAAAAATTCGTGCGGCAGTTTTCAGCTGACGTTTCTTATCGTTCCTAGTGAAATGTTTCAGTAAAATTTTCATTCACTGTTTTAATTTCGTTGAATGTTCCAGTGGCGGTTTGAATTTTTTGTTTCATCTAAGAAATTGTGTGAAGTTTTGGTGGTGTTGGCATTAATTGTAATTTAGTAGTAGTAATAAAAATTGTTGCTTTCCTATCGAGGAGAGAATTTAGAGACGAATATTGTTACTTCTTCAAACAGTTCCACTGTTGTAATTGAACTTAAGGTAACGTAGACGTTTAGTTTTTTTCAGTAGAAGGTAAATTAGACGTTTAATTTTTTTCAGTAGACGTTTACTTTTTTTCAGTAACTGTTATAATTTTACTAGTGAGAAGTGATGGTTTTGTTCTAGGTTTGTGGATAGTGGGTTACGGTGTGGGATTTGTTCAAAGTACCTTCATTGGGGGAGGGGGGAATGCAGTTGGAAAGCCATGTCCATTTTTGGGACTGCAGAGTCTGTTGTAGAAATATGATTATATAGGGGCAGGGGCATAAGATCTGTACCCTTCAGGTGCAGTTACAACGCGCAAAGGAGGAACTAGATAGGTTGAGGAACGTGAAGGGTGGTGGGGAACTGGCAGTTAGCAAGAAGGCAACTGGGAAGAGGAGGTATTCAGACAGTTTTACTTTTGGTATATGCAATAGATTTGACCAACTGTCAGAGTTGAGGGGAGAGGAGCCTCTTGTAGATGTAGGTGTAGGAAACACGTAACAGGCCTCAGCAAGTAGGAGGCCTAAGCCAGTTGCAAAGTCGAACAGAAAGGAGAAGGTTCTGCTGCTACGTAGCTCGCACGTTAAAAGTGTGGGCCAGCAGTTGCAGGAAGTGTTGAGGAGTGAGTAGCAGGTTACCAGCCTTGTGAAGCCTAGTGCAGGGTTGGCTCAGGTGACTGACAACATAGGGGAGTTATGTAGGAATTTTACGAAGGAGGGTCAGGTAGTTATAGTGGGTGGAGCAGGGAACAGTCTAGATAGGGACGGGAAATATGATGTAGGTGGTGACCTGATATAGATAGCTACTCAGACTGGTGGCACTAATGTGCACTTCGTGCGACTGTTTCAGCGTCATGATCGGCCTCATCTTAAGGCTGCTGTTAGGCGTGTTAACATGGGGCTGGAGAAGGCACTGATGGCAGACGGCATGGCTCACATTGCAGTGGTGCCAGCTGAGTCTGTCAATAGACTAGGTTTCACTAGCCATGGCCTGCACCTCAATTGGTGGGTGGTGGTGAGATCACTCATGCTAAAATTCCTGTTGTAGTTGGTGTTAGAGCTGCACCTGTATTAGATTGAAGCCAGCTGATAGGTATACCTGTTTAAAGAAAGTCCCTCTAAATAAGGAACCACCTTAAGGGAGGACAAGTATCCAAGCAGAGAAGGAGTTAGTATATTTCATAAAAATATAAGAGGTATTAGAGATAACGTTGGTGAACTGTTTATTGGTTTATCGGAGCACCGCTTAAATAATTTTACAATTCAGAGGCTTTCTTTACCAGGATAAAGATCAGCTAGAGTCCGTAGACGTATCACGGGACTGCACTGGAACATGTTTTTCAATGCTGTGCAGGGGCAGATGAATTCGGTGAAACTCCCAATTGTTGTTCACAGGTCCCCTAACTCGGACTTCAGAGCATTTCTGCTCAAGCTAGGGAGAGGTTCTTGATTCACTTTATGGGAAGTACCGAAAATTAGTTGTAGGTGGTGACTTCAATACTAATTTTGTATGTAATTGTACAGGAAAAAAGATGTTGGTAGATATCCTAAACTCATATGATCTGATGCAGACTGTGTCCAACCAGGTTGTAGGGGAACAGTGGAGCAGCCATAGACAGTGTTATTTCTTTTTTTTTTTTTTTTTTTTTTTTTTTTTTTTTTCATTCTTCATTACTAGATTGGCATTCTGTTAGTAATTGGGTGAATGGCCTTTCATATAATGCTGCACAAATTTTCACACTATGAGGCTTTTGTACTCAAACAGATGTTGTATATAATACAAGCTGTATAGGAAAACTAATCCAATGGCAATAGAGTGATTTTTAAACCTCGTTAAGGAACAAGAGTGGCAGAATGTTTGTAGTGCCGATAACATAGATGACAAATATGTTTTCCATAACGCATTTCTCATACTCTGTGAGAGTGGCTTTTCATTAGACTGTTTAAACAGGATACCATCAGTAAAGGCAGTCTGGGCGGTTGAGAAGTGGGATAAGGATATCATGTAGAAAAAGTGGGAATCATATCAAAATGTTAGTAGTCACATTCAAGCTACAGTAGTCCGTTACAAACAGTATTGTAGGATGCTTAAAAATGTTATTAGGAAGGCAAAGAGTTCGCGGTACGCACAGCTAATTCACAGGATAAAATTAAAACCTTATGCTCAGTAGTGAAGGAAGTGCCTGGTCAACAGTACAAGATCGATGATAGAAAGTCAGTTCGCAGTAAAAATATTTCTGTTACTGATAAATCAGATATATGTACAGTATTTGACAACAATTTTCTGAAAATTTCTGGTGAATTAAATAAAAACGTAGTTTCTACAGAGAATCATCTCTCTTAGAAAATTCCTTTCCGAGATTGATGTCTGAAACACGCTTCTGTGATACTGACAAGGGGGAGAGTGAGTCAATAATTAAGCCACTGAACACTAAGGACTCTCATGGTTATGATGGAGTGCCTAGCAGAATATTAAAGTGCTGTGCTGCACATATTAGCCCTGTACTTACGAATATTTGTAATTTTTCCTTTAAGGATGGTCAGTTTGCTGTACGATTAAAGTACTCATTAGAAAAGCTGCTTTATAAAAAGGAATAATGTAGACAGTTTTAGACCTATTTTTATGCCATCGGTGTTCGCTAAAGTTATTGAAAAGGCTGTGTATGTAAGAATAATAGATCATTTTATTTCACATAGTCTGCTATCAAATGTACAATTCGGCTTTAGACGTGATTTAACAAGTAAAATGCTATATTATTACTTCTCTGTGAGGTACTGGATGGATTAAACAACAGGTTTCGAATGCTAGGCGTACTGTTTGATGTAACAGAGGCGTTTGATGGTGTTGATCACAAAGTATTGCTCCGGAATACGGGGAGTAGCTCACAACTGGTTCACCTGTTACTGTAACAACAGACAGCAAAAGGACATTGTTTAGTGTTGAGAATGGCTGTCATGTGGGGTCTGAGTGGGTCATGGCCATAGTGGGGCGGGGGGGGGGGGGCGGGAGGGGGGGATGCCTTCGGATCAGTACTTGGGGCATTCCTGTTCCTTAGTTATATAATTGATAAACCCTCTAGTATTCCAGATAATTCTGAATATTTCTGTTTGCTGATGACACTAGCTTGGCAATAAATGCGTGCAGTGTACTGCTGCATCCATTTTCAATAAGCTACCTCAAGAACACAAAAATCTTAGCAGAAATCGAAGCGCTTTCAAATCGGAGCTGAAGAGTTTCGTCATGGGGCACTCCTCCTATTCTGTGGAGGAGTTCCTTGAAGAATTAAGCTGATTCCTATGTTCTGTTGAAGATTGCGTTTACTTAAACGTTTGTCTTTTTTTCGGTTCATAAACATTTTATTTCATCTGTTATTTCTTTTATGCTGTAATTTCATGTATTGACACGTTCCATGACCTTGGAGATTTGCTACTGAATTTGACCCTACGTAATTAGACGTGTAAAATAAAATAAAACAAAACTTGACTGTCGAGGGATTCGTCCAATATTTAAAAATGAACAGTCGATATCGTTACGATACTTCTTTATTAAGCAGTTTCAGGCTTATCTACAAGTCACCTTCAGAAATTTTTTTGTTGTTCCCTGCAAGGGTAGAGACAGCAAAGTTACAACTGTATTGTACCGTTAGCTGGTGATGATATAAGGAATTGTCGGCACACTATTTAACTCGTGGCTCCACAGTGACCAGTCATCGTACGATCGTGGTATCGCGAAAAATCCGAGGAGCCTCCAGCCATAGAGGTAAACGCTATAACCTTTCTCGATTTTGAGCGCCATATACAATAGTACTGTCTGTAATTTTTACTACCGCTTTTCTGTATCTTACTTTAAGGCCGTATTTAATAGTACAGTTTCTAACTTTGCTGTTTGTTCCCTCGCAGGGCCAAAAAAAATTCTGAAAATGGCTTATAGATGAGCCGAAACCGTTTAATAAGGAAAAAATATTGCGGTCCAGACTGTTCATTTTTGAATATAGAATCAGGTTACACCTCTCCATGGACTACGTTGTCAGAATTTTTGATTCTTCCAAAAGCTGTTAGTCTTGTTTTTCCTGTGATGTCTAATTGGCATGAGATATGGCTATCTGTACACTAAGACAAATTATGTCAGGTGTTTGTACAATTTCGCTGAATAATTTCGATATTGTTCAGATTCAGAGGAATATGGGGTGCTTCTAACTAATTTTTTGTACCCTGTTACTTTAAAAATGGTATTTTTCACCCATATCTTTGATGAGATTTGTTATTTTTGTATGCATTGTACTTTCATATTTTTTTGATGTTGATAGACATCGTGGATGATGGTTACTAACCGAAACTGGTAGATGACCAATGGGACAAATAAACAGCTGATTGTTAAAACCCATTTTATAAGATAATTTACCACCGTTGAACCTCACCTTATGGAAACATCACGTTTTCTGAATATTTACAGCTCGTATAACTGAGGTGAGGCATGGGTACCATCCCAGTAGTCACCTATTCGGATGTGGAAAACCGCCGGAAGACTACATCCATGCTGGCCGGAATACCGGCCCTCGTCGTTAAACCTCCGGCCGTACTCGATCGCGTGCCACCGCCTCTCCCGTTGTCCTGGAAGCGAGCACTTTAATTCTCTAGGCAACCCACCGGGTCTCCCTGTATCTGTTTTATGTTTTTGCTTACACGGGTTGTAGCAATTCGGAGCATATGAATCCGCTCTTTTTTCTCGTAAGGGAAATGAAAGAAGCGCAGGCGTCGCCTGGCTGACAAATTGTTGAGATGGAGTAATAATTTTCTCATTCCGTGTTCTTCCTCTCGGATGAACTACTACGAAGTGGCAGTATGAGAAATTGTGGAACATCTCGGAGCGCTAATGGCTAACATGTCGCTTGTCAGCTTGTAGCAATTATTTCGGAAACCCGCTTCAGGAAGCAGATGTACGCATCAATCTGATTAAGACGTTGTGGCTATTCGATAACAGGAGCCGTTGGTTCTTCTTTTTTTTTTCATCCTTCCTCACGTAACTAGTGCTGTAATTTGTAATACTCGCGTCTTTCGAGACCTGCTACTAGCAATTTGCTGCTCAGTATTGCTTCCATTGCCGGTGAAATGATTTAGCTCCGGAGAAACACGGAGAAGGTGGGGTCGAGTCAGGGGTGGAGGAGGCAGAAGTTGAAGTAGTACTATGAGAGTGTAGAGGCGGCGAGAGTGATGGAGAGGCTTAAGCTGTAAAAGCGACAGTGTGGAGCGGGACAGGTTAGATAGGGGAGGAGAGTGAATTGTAGTAGTGGTGGCGGGAGGAAGGAGAAGTGCCGGAGAGCCGGGAGGAGGCAAACACGGTTTTACCGAAAATCGGTTTTGATGGATGTTGGCTGGGCAGATAGCCATCTGGGCGCGCACGTAATGACTCAACTAAGGCGGCCGGCGGGCCAGCTCTCGATACCGGGCGGCAGATACGGCCGCGAGTAAATAATAATAGCAGAGCCGAAAAATAGCCCTGCTGGCCACCTCTCCCCCCCCCCCTCCCTCCCCCCACAAATTACTACATTTGCGTAATTAATGGGGGAAGGGGCCCCGCGTGCTAGATAGCTATCGGCGATATAGCGCCCGATCGCCGTGCGAGCGGGGCGTGCTGCTCGCGTAGGCTAGCTCCGGAAAAGTGTATCGTGTGCTATCGCTGCCTCTCGCTCTTTGGTGGTGAGGTGACCAAGAGCGACGACCCGAGTGAGTGAGTGAGTGAGTGAGTGTGTGTGTGTGTGTGTGTGTGTGTGATGTACGTTTGCTACAATAACTGAAATCGAATATACGAGGGAACAGTGCTAAGATTTTACTTACTACTCTGAGCAAAAAAGTTAAGTAACTGATTTCGTGTTTGTTTGCGACCACTTGTGTGCGGCCACGGTACACATTAAAACCCGCGTGCCACAATACCGTAATACGTAGTGTGGCGAAATAAACAAAATAATTAAATTTATTGATTTTTTGAAAAGAGGAAAAATTACCGATATGGAACTGTAACTTCAGAATTTTTGACAGGCTTTTCTACGAACTGTGGCCGGCCGGAGTGGCCGAGCGGTTCTAGGCGCTTCAGTCTGGAACCGCGCGACCCTTACGGTCGCAGGTTCGAATCCTGCCCCGGGCATGAATGTCTGTGATGCCCTTAGGTTAGTTCGGTTTAAGTAGTTCTAAGTTCTAGGGGACTGATGATCTCAGAAGTTAAGTCGCATAGTGCCCAGAGCCATTTGAAGCATTTTACGGACTGTATTGGCCGGCTTGAATGCGGACAAAATTCAGTGCTGCGTGAAATTTTGCCTGTAATATAATTTACAGTTCCGATTAACAATATTTTTGAATTCTACGTCATTGTTGATTTAACCAGAGTTCTCACCTAGGACATAGAATTAGACCTTCTGCCACAATATTAATTCATTAGTCACCATCGATGTTCTTCTCTTTGTTGACCGTGTGTATCTTCCTAAGTCGGCATCGGTTCCCTTCACGAAGACTGCGGAAACAAAGGAATACAGTGCTACGTCGCTTTAAATATTTCTCGTAAAACTTAGATACTTCTCACTATTTTTTATTCACAATGCAATAAGACTTGCTCTGCTCGTCGCACAAACCATAAATACTAACAAGTTGGCTGCCTTTCCGCACACATAAAAAATTATCTCCATCCCCTACAAGGTAACAATCGAAAGTGTATCTTAACTCCTCCTTGGAGTATGAAACAGAGGAGAATTCAACATGAACATTACAGAGATTATATTCTACATCCCTCTCAATTTAATCTTTGACGGAGCCTTTAAGGTATTGTATCTCTCTGCGTCGGAATGTGTCATTACAGAAGATAGAAGAGCTAAAAAGATACTGACCTCTTTCTAATCGCAGCTTTTTGCCGGAGGACAACAATAATTCACACGTTCTTAATATTTACTTATTTTCACGTTTCTGGATTGCTGACTATCGGAATATCAGTGGGTCAAGTGGTATCAATAGTAGTCATTGTTACGATGGTGCTCCATGCCCGAAAAGTATAAATAAACAAAAATATTTTATCGATAAGTACACTACTGTTGTTATTAGTTATTCAGTGATGTGATAAGAGGGTGCTCAGCATCCATGTAACGGTCTCAGTTCTCCTCTGCGACTTTATGACGTAAATTTGGCAAGACCTACATGGTGTGGAAGTGTCCTCTTTCGTTTTTTCCCATTCGTCTTGTCGCTAGTTGTACGAGTTCGACGCAACGCTCTACGAATTTTTCTTCTCCTGTGCCAGACGCTTCATCTCGGACAGTAGCACTTGCAATCAACGTCTTGAGTTACCTGTTGGATGTATTCCAATCTCAGTCTTCCTCTAACCCTCTACAGCTCCCCATAGTACCGATACAGCTATTCCTTACCCATGTCGTGTCATCTGGTCGCTGCTTCTTATCACTATTTGTCATACATTATTTCCGGGGTCGATTCTGGGAAGAACCTGCTCACTCTTTATGTTATGAGGCCACCCAATTTTCAACTTCCCTCTATAGCACCACATCTTAATCACTTCGGTTCTCATCTGGTTTGCGTACAGTTCATGATTTACTACAATGCTGAGTCCCAAACATACATTCCCAGAAACGTATTACCATACTTTCTTGTCCTCTTTACTTTTACTAGCGCACTTTATGTTGCCCTTGCTAGGTTTGCCATGTGTTATTTTTCCTCCATGGAACCACTATTTCCTAACTTTTTCTACCTCGTGATTCATAATTTTGATATAGAGTTTATAAATAAACCTATTAGTGCTGCTGCTCATTACTTTTAACGTTATTTGGTTTACCCTCAATCCGTATTCTGTACTCATTAGACCATTCATTCCATTCAACACTTTCTGTAACTTTTCTTCACTACTGAACCCGTCTTTCATTTGTATCATAGATTGAACAGTACTATCGAAAGACTACACCCCTGTATTACAGCCTTTTTAATACGAGCAATGTATTCTTGTATTAAATATTTTCCGTCTTTTCCTATGTCTACTCACAATTTTTTTTCAGTATTTCGAACATCTTGCGCTATTTTACATCAACGAATGCTCCTTCAGGTCGACAAATCCTATGACCCTATCTTGATTTTTCTCAAGTCGTGTTCATATCATGAATCGCAACATCATAACTGCCTCTCTGTTGCTTTTACCTTTCTCAAATCAGAGCTAATACTCATGTAATAGATCCTCTATTTTCTTTAGTATTCTGCAGTACATTATTTTTGTTAGTAACGTGGAGCATGAGCTGATAGAATGATTCTGTGATGATTGTCACAGTTATTGGCTCTTGCTATCTTCGATATTGTGAGAATGATATTTTTCCGAAAATCTGATAGTATTTCTCTAGACTCATGGGTTCTACATACCAACGTGAATAATTGGTTTTTTGCCATTTCACCCATCTCCCTCCCCCCTACCCCCCCCCCACCCCCACCCCCCAATTTCAGAAATTCCGAAGGCTTATTTGATTCGCAAGTCTTCCAGATTTCTATTAAACTCTAGTACTGGATCCTGTATAGACTCCCACTTCTTCAGTTACGCCATCAAATAAGTGCTGCCCCTTTAATGTACCATTTCCACCCAACCACTCTCTCCTCTGCACTTAACATTGGAATTCCCATTGCAGTATTAATTTTGACGCCCTTGCTTTTGAATATCGCACTATAATTCGTTTTCTGCATTTGAAGAGGAGCCACGCTACGAGGGGCGTTTGAAAAGTCCGTGCAAAAATGAAAACTACTTACGTGTTTGGGGGTAAACTTTTTTTATTTTTCGACATAGTATCCTTTTAGACTTACACACTTCGTCCAACGCTGTTCTAATTTGTTGATCCCTTGTCCAAGTCTGCAAAATAGCTATTAGTTGCTGCAATCACGCCCTCGTTTGAATAAAATCTTCGTCCCCGCCAGCCATTTCTTCAAATTGAGGAACAAATAATAGTCCGAGGGAACCAAGTCTGGAGAATAGGAGGGATGTGAAACGAGTTGGAATCCTATTTCCATTAATTTTGGGACCACAACTGCTGAGATGTGTCCAATCGTCGGCGTTTTTCTTGCAGCTCTCTTTTCAAATGGCCCAATAACGATGAATAATATGCACCTGTAATAGTTTTACCCTTTTCCGTGTAGTAGATGAGGATTATCCATTGCGAATCCCAAAAGACATTCGCCATAACCTTTCCGGCCGAAGGAACTGTCATCGCCATTTTTGGTGCAGATTCTCCCTTGGTAACCCATTGTTTAGATTGTTGTTTGGTCTCAGGAGTGTAGTAATGTGTCCATGTTTCACCCACAGTGACGAAACGACGCTTAAAGTCCTGTGGATTCTTCGCGAACAGCTGCGAACCATCCTTGCAACGCTTCACGCGATTCCGTTTTTGGTCGAGCGTGAGCAATCGCGGAACCCACCTTGCGGATAACTTTCGCATGTCCAAATGTTTATGCAAAATATTATGTACCCGTTCATTCGAAATGCCCACAGCACTAGCAATCTCACGCACCGTAATTCTGTCATCCATCACCATATCATGGATTTTATCAATGATTTCTGGAGTGCGCCAAGAATGTGCAGCACCACTTGTGCCCATATGGCCGCTCCGAAAATTTTGAAACAACTTATAAACTGTTCTAATCGTAGGTGGAGAGTGACCGTAATATTTATCAAGCTCCTCATTAGTCTTCTGAGGCGTTTTGTCTTTCATAAAGTAATGTTTAATCACCACACGAAATTCTTTTTCGTCCATTTATTGACAATCATTCGACTTCCTTGATTCACACAAATGCCACACACAAAGAAATAGACCAATATGGCTGGTGTGCGTTCTTTCCAAAGATGCTAGTAACTGAACATGACCTCAGTACGCGACGGTGGTGCCATCTTTCGGACTTTGCACGGACTTTTCAAACGCCCCTCGTATGACAATCGGTGCTGTGCGGGTGGAAGTGTAAAGCAAAAATTGCACTATCACGGCGCAAACACTTGGCCACACCCGACTGCAATGTTTCGGGCGCATACGGTCTGGAATCTCATTGACTGGAATAGAATTGTATTCGGTGATGAGGTCCACTTCGAACTGCACCCCAATGACTAGCGAAAACGTGTCTGGACATTCCGGTGACAGTGGAGGATACCAACGTATCTGTCGCACGACATATGACTGAAGGTCTGTGGTGCCATTTCATCCGTGGCACATTTACAGCAAAGTGGTGCCTCACGATATTCTATGCAACGTTTCATTACCCTTAATGATGCAACGATCCTGGTCTTACATTTCAGCAAGATAATGCCCGCCCGCACATGGCGAGAGTTTCTATTGCTTGCCTTCGCTCTTGACAAACCCTGTCTTGGCGAGCAACGTCGCCGAATCTCTCCCCAATGGAGAACGTCTGGAGAATTATGATCAGGGCCGTCCTATCAGCTCGAGGTTCTGGCGCTCTAAAGCGCCAACTGAACAGAATCTGGCACGATATACTTCAGGCAGACATCCGACAACCCTACCAATCAATGCCAAGCGCAATATTTACTTGTATAATGGCCACAAGTGGACAGCACGTTATTGACTTGCTCAATTTCTGAAGCAGTTTCCCCTGAAAAAATCAACCAATTTCTTCTGAAATCGTAATCATCTGTTTGTCTATACATATACATCACACCTACAGATTTCCGTCACATTCAGTTAATTTCTTTGTGGTGCGTCCTTAAGTTTACCTGCTGCTACCACCTAGGTCTCCCAAACTCAACCCTCGTTGGGGAAAATGGGTCGCATTGAAAGGTGGATATGTAGAGAGGCAATAAAATCATCACCAAGTCACATATTCGCACCTTGACTTTTTTTAAGGCCATAATTAAAATTTTATAAGTAACATAGTAAAACATGATTGTCCTCCTTGACTACAAATATTTTTTTAATAATCCTGTTAATTTCTGAAGAGGAGAAATTTGTTAACATCGAGTATAGATTTGTCAGGAAGTCGTTTCTGAAAGTATTTGTATGGAGTGTAGCCATGTATGGAAGTGAAACATGGACGATAAATACACTCCTGGAAATTGAAATAAGAACACCGTGAATTCATTGTCCCAGGAAGGGGAAACTTTATTGACACATTCCTGGGGTCAGATACATCACATGATCACACTGACAGAACCACAGGCACATAGACACAGGCAACAGAGCATGCACAATGTCGGCACTAGTACAGTGTATATCCACCTTTCGCAGCAATGCAGGCTGCTATTCTCCCATGGAGACGATCGTAGAGATGCTGGATGTAGTCCTGTGGAACGGCTTGCCATGCCATTTCCACCTGGCGCCTCAGTTGGACCAGCGTTCGTGCTGGACGTGCAGACCGCGTGAGACGACGCTTCATCCAGTCCCAAACATGCTCAATGGGGGACAGATCCGGAGATCTTGCTGGCCAGGGTAGTTGACTTACACCTTCTAGAGCACGTTGGGTGGCACGGGATACATGCGGACGTGCATTGTCCTGTTGGAACAGCAAGTTCCCTTGCCGGTCTAGGAATGGTAGAACGATGGGTTCGATGACGGTTTGGATGTACCGTGCACTATTCAGTGTCCCCTCGACGATCACCAGTGGTGAACGGCCAGTGTAGGAGATCGTTCCCCACACCATGATGCCGGGTGTTGGCCCTGTGTGCCTCGGTCGTATGCAGTCCTGATTGTGGCGCTCACCTGCACGGCGCCAAACACGCATACGACCATCATTGGCACCAAGGCAGAAGCGACTCTCATCGCTGAAGACGACACGTCTCCATTCGTCCCTCCATTCACGCCTGTCGCGACACCACTGGAGGCGGGCTGCACGATGTTGGAGCGTGAGCGGAAGACGGCCTAACGGTGTGCGGGACCGTAGCCCAGCTTCATGGAGACGGTTGCGAATGGTCCTCGCCGATACCCCAGGAGCAACAGTGTCCCTAATTTGCTGGGAAGTGGCGGTGCGGTCCCCTACGCCACTGCGTAGGATCCTACGGTCTTGGCGTGCATCCGTGCGTCGCTGCGGTCCGGTCCCAGGTCGACGGGCACGTGCACCTTCCGCCGACCACTGGCGACAACATCGATGTACTGTGGAGACCTCACGCCCCACGTGTTGAGCAATTCGGCGGTACGTCCACCTGGCCTCCCGCATGCCCACTATACGCCCTCGCTCAAAGTCCACGTCCACGTCCACGCTCTCGCGGCATGCTACCAGTGTTAAAGACTGCGATGGAGCTCCGTATGCCACGGCAAACTGGCTGACACTGACGGCGGCGGTGCACAAATGCTGCGCAGCTAGCGCCATTCGACGGCCAACACCGCGGTTCCTGGTGTGTCCGCTGTGCCGTGCGTGTGATCATTGCTTGTACAGCCCTCTCGGAGTGTCCGGAGCAAGTATGGTGGGTCTGACACACCGGTGTCAATGTGTTCTTTTTTCCATTTCCAGGAGTGTAGTTTGGACAAGAAGAGAATAGAAGTTTTCGAAATGTGGTGCTACAGAACAATGCTGAAGATTCGATGGGTAGATCACATAACTAATGAGGAAGTACTCAATAGGATTGAGGAGAAGAAAGGATCGGTTGGTAGGACATGTTCTCAGGCATCAAGGGATAACCAATTTGGTATTGGAGGGCAGCGTGGAGGGTAAAAATCGTAGAGGGAGACCAAGAGATGAATACACCAAACAGATACAGAAGGATGTAGGTTGCATACGTAATGTGAGATGAAGCAGCTTGCACAGGATAGAGTAGCATGGAGAGCTGCATCAAACCAGTCTCAGGACGGAAGACGACAACAACAATAACAACAACAACAACAATAATCCTCTTCTCTACACGTGTTTCTACCACTGTCTTTCTTCAGAGAACTGTACAACGTGAATAAAAAATCAGACAAAAATAATTCGGGTAAACTGCGTTAATATTCACCAGTTCAAAAATACCATAGACCCCTGGGTGCCCGCAGAAACTTATCCAAGGAGGAGCGGGATTCTGAAATTGTCGTTTTTTATTCGAGTGATTCGGCGAATGTGAAGACATATCGTATCAAAAGAGCTACATGAACCGGACAAAAATATGCTGATGCATGCCTGAACATAAATGTAGATGCTAGCCGAGCCTGCAGTTGCGCAGTTGTATATCACCATGAACGGTGCACGTGCAATGCGCTTAATATTTTGTAAGTATCAATTGTGGCCAGAATAACGCTGCATGTAGTTTGTCGGAGGCAAGTGAATTCGAACGTGGGAATATCTGTTCGCGCTACTACGGTGGGTGCTTTCGTATCCAAGGCAGACGAAGTAATTGGTGTTTCGAGAGGCACCGTATCGAAGATTTGTACGACATACAGGGAAAGCAGAAAACATCATCCACTAAGTCATTACGTAGACGAGAGTTTGTGTTGAGTGATCGTGTCAGACGGTCGTTGAAGAGGATTGTGACGAAAAATAAGAGGACAACGGCTGCACAAGTCGCTGCAGAACTGAATGTCGGGCACGTGAACTCCACCGAACGAGGTGGCGCAATGGTTAGCACACTGGACTCGTATTCGGGAGGAGACAGTTCAAAACCGCTTCCGGCCATCCTGGTTTAGATTTTCCGTGATTTCGCGAAATCTCTTCAGGCAAATGCCAGGATGGTTTCTTTGAAAGGGCACGGCCGACCTCCTCCTCCATCCTTCCCTAATCCAATGGGACTGGTGACCTTACTGTTTGGTACCACCCTCCCCCTGTCCCCCCCTCCAAATCAATCAACCAGCCAACACCTCAACTCCGTCAGCTCCAAAACAACATGGAGAGCCCTCTGTAGTCAAGAAACTGAAGGGTGAGCTGAAATTCCAAAACCACTCATCACTGATCCAAATGCCCATAACAGGATAACGTAATGATGAAGGTGTAAGACGTGTAATATGGAGCAATGCTAAAATCTCATTTGGTTGGATGTGTCTTGGGTGTGTCTTGGGTGTGTCTTGGGTGTGTCTTGGGTGTGTCTTGGGTGTGTCTTGGGTGTGTCTTGGGTGTGTCTTGGGTGTGTCTTGGGTGTGTCTTGGGTGTGTCTTGGGTGTGTCTTGGGTGTGTCTTGGGTGTGTCTTGGGTGTGTCTTGGGTGTGTCTTGGGTGTGTCTTGGGTGTGTCTTGGGTGTGTCTTGGGTGTGTCTTGGGTGTGTCTTGGGTGTGTCTTGGGTGTGTCTTGGGTGTGTCTTGGGTGTGTCTTGGGTGGCCGAGTTTGTCACAAGAATGAAACATGCCAGGTGTTCAGTGGTGATTTTGGCAGCCACATCATGGTATTCCAAGGGCCACATGGTTGCTCTTTAAGGTCACACTACTGCCAAGTATTATGTGAATATTCTGGTTGATCAGGTCTACTCCGTGATACAGTTTTTATTCCCCAATTGTGATGCTGTGTCCCAAGGCGACAGGGACCCTGATCACTCTCCTCGTATCATCCAAGATGCTTTGTGAGCACGAGGACGAATTGTCGCATCTTCCCTGGTCCCCACAATCAACACATCTCAATACTGTTGAGTCTCTGTGATGTGTTTTGGTGAGAAGGGTGCATGATCCCCGTCGACTTCAACCTGTTTACTTGACCATATCCTTTTTCACTTTTTTGCGGCGAGAACGGTATAAGATTCCCTCAAAAACCATACAAGACTTGCATTTATCCATTTCGAAGCTATTGGAAGCTACTTTGAATGCAAACTGGTTTCTTACACCATATTAGGTATAGTAATGTGTTATGCTTTTGGTGTTCTGATATCTTCGTCCAGTACATTTGAAAAGAGATACATAAACTTATTGTATCATAAGTGACTGACAGTTACCTACTCAAAATATTTTCGGAGACTGATTACTTTCTTTCCTACAATTTGAGAACATTGTGTTAAAAAGTCCATCTTTTTATAAGTTTAAGAGTGAATACCATACTTTTTCAGTTGATGCAAACTAAAATGCTCATACCCTTCAGCCAACTGTATCAAAGCGAGTTAGGGAGTAAAGCTAGAAAATTTTCAAAGAAAAATCTCTCAGTTCACATGACAATGTCTGATTTCAAAGAAAACTAAAAATCTTCCATACACTCAAAGAAAAATAAGCAGCAAAAAATGCGTTTACAACTTTTCAGAATGAAGGAAAAACGCTTTAACAGTTTTCACGTCACCTATAATACTATGCTCAGAAAATCTCGTCGTGTTAACGGAAGTAATACATTAATTTTCCAACCAATTTTTTAATGCTGTCTGCCATAGTTAAAGTTTACCAATCCCTGTTTTTAAAGCTTCATGTTGTGGATCTTTTGGGCGAAGAGTAACCCAGAGCCAGCACTCAGCTGTATGAATGTGGGAAACATAGCCCATCCTAAATCTGCTGTTCGGTAGAATTGCAAATGATCATTTCTATAAATTCATACAAAGTCTGTGCCCCAAATTCAAAGAGGGGGAAGCTATTTCGTCACAGCTGCCGATATCAAGACCAAGCACAGGCGTAATATTAGATAGCAGGGTGTCTAGTGTCCTACAGAGAAACAATTTTGTACGTCAGAGAGCCCTGTAAAACACACGACCAGAGAAATGCTTGATAGACCAAGACAAATAACAAACGCTTAGTGCATCCACGACATGACGGCATGTCATATATTCCAAAGGCTCACGTCGTGTGTGTGACATTTAATAAATTACTTTGTCACTTGAAACAAGTGGATTCATCCCGTAATTGCTTATCTGTATACACGGTAGCACAACAGACAGATTTATAGAAAGCACCTAGATCGGGTGGATGAATTTCCATTACTTGGTTAGTCACTTCAGTGCGTCTATTAATATGTGTCTTGCTCTACTGGGCACGTGATTTTGTGTCATGTGTTTTGCGATATATGCTTTTCGTGTGATAAACCTACACACCATAATTTTCAGCCTGCTACTTTTTATCTCCTCGTGTTTTGTATGTATTGATTGTGACATGTGGTCAGCAACATCACTGCTCACTTCATAAAGTTTTGCACTATATACTAAAGTAAAATTGAAACAAATCAGCCCTCCGTCACAATTTTTTGTGTTATTTACAAGGTTTCAACACTTCCAAGAGGGCATCGGAATTTAGACATTTAGAGTGGTCTATAACATAATTACAAATTTTACGGAAAAAAAATTTATATGCGACAGGTGTAAGTACTGATTAACAATATAAGACAGAGACAGTACTTACATGTCACCTGTAAAATAAATAACAGGCCAAAAGGGATTTAGTCACAAAATATTCGCTGTGGCCCAGCAGTTCCAGGCGCTTCAGTACGGACCCGCTCTGCAGCTATGGTCGAAGGTTCGAATCCTGCCATGGGCATGGATGTGTGTGACGTCCTTAGGTTAGTTAGGTTTAAGTAGTTTTAAGTCTAGGGGACTGATGACCTCAGATGTTAAGTCCCATAGTGCTCAGAGCCATCACAAATTATTTAAAATGAATGCGTGAAGTTGAGCCTCTAAGAGCTGCTCATACCTGTACAGCCACAGGCTGGAACGGACTAAAGTGTTGATTGTGCCCATTCACATGGGATGACCATTGTATGACTAGCATGCTCTCTCATTTGGTAATGTGTCGTGTCCTCACACACAATTCGCACAATTTGTAATGACTCGCCTATTAAATTCTGAATTGGCGCTATTGTATATAGGGTGTCCCAGAACTGTTGCGACGAACTTAGAGGGATTGTAGATGGTGCATTGAGGAACAAATCGAAGACAGGAGCCCGTATCCAGAAACGTCATCCAACGATGCTACAGAGCATCGAAGTCACAGGAACCGGCGCCTGTTCCTAGGCAACCCCTTCGGCAGCAAAAGTGACTTTGTACACTGACAGACACGTAGGTGGAACGTGTAGCAATGTTGTTTGTTGTTGAGTGATTGCGACTGATTTCCATGATCGTTAGTGCAGAAGATGGAGCTAACTGCTATGTAGAAAGGCATTGTTTCCTTTGAATGTGATACTCTGTTGCCTTGGTAAGATGACGATTTTTCTCCTTAGTGCCGAAAAACACTGAGGATTTTAGAGGAGTTCAGGAGAAAAATGAACTGCACATGGAAACCCATGTCCAAAACTAGAATGAGATTATCACTCTGCAGCGGAGTATGCGCTGAAATGGAACTTCCTGGCAGATTAAAACTGTGTACCGGATCGGGACTCGAACTCGGGACCTTTGTGCTTTGTGGGCAAGTGGTCTACCATCTGAACTACCCAAGCACGACTCATACCCTGTCCCGAGTTGGAGTCTCAGTCCAGCACACAGCTTTAATGTGCCAATAAGTTTCATGTCCAAAACTGTCATCCACCAAGGCACTAAGCATCACTTACATAGGAGACAAGGCCTGTCTATGCAGCAGCTAGCTTTGTCTTCTCCACTGGCTACCATGCCAGTCAGTCGCGATCACTGAGTAGCAAGCAACATTGCGAGACGTTCCGCCTTAGGTCCGTCAGTGTACAAAGTCACGTTTCCTGCTGAAGGGGTGGCCCAGTGGTAAGCGAGGACGCCTGTAACTCCGACGCTCTGGAGATAGGTTCCTATCCTCGGTATATAGGATTACATAGTAAACCCATTTGGGTCACCTGTGGTTATCGAACTGTGGGTGAGTTTGTTTCAGTTTCAGATTTCGTGGGATAACACATAGGATCTGTGGGCCACAAATTGCATAGCATCAGAGGTGACACGCTTGTGATTTCATTGTATTTCTTTCTAATCAACGAAGAAGTTATAAGTGTAATGAATGTCTTTTTTTGTATTCCCCCCTGCGGGTTCGGGGTTAGAATAGGCCCGCGGTATTCCTGCCTGTTGTAAGAGGCGACTAAAAGGAGTCTCAAAAATTCGGCCTTAATGTGATGGTCCCCTAAGGGGTTTGACCACTAGACTTCTAAATTTTCTGTTAGTGCGTACCATTTGGGGAAGGACGCCTTACGTGGTGCATTCTATATCCATCTTGCCCTAAGATCTGGCACAACTGATATTTTCATGGAGTTGGCCTTACACCGAGCATCCGGCCATGTCAGCTGCAGTGTGTTCCGGGGGGCATACATGCCCTCCATTATGCACTTCCATCTTCGCACTCATGACACATATGGATATTTGACACACGACATCCAGCACAGTAGCCAGTCCGTTGTGGTGGGGTCGTCATGTACCCTCTTGGTGGTAGCCCCCTGACTACACAGGGATCGCACTGCTGATGCCTGAGCTGCTACCTCCCCACATATGCCGAGGAGTAGATGCCTATCCCTCTCGGGCATAGGGACTCCTGGCAAAGGCCATTCTGCCAGGTGGTCTTTGCTGCGGCTGGGTGGCGCCCGTGGGGAGAGCCCCTGGTCGGAGTGGGTGACATCAGGGCGGATGACTCGCAATGAAGCGTGGTACATCATCTCTCGCTGGTGGGCCTCCACCAGCAGTCTCTAAGCGATCGAGGTCTAACCTCAACGGCAAACAATACAATCAAAGATCATTTCCCTCCCTAGCCACTCCATGGGAGGATGGTTCAAATGGCTCTGAGCACTATGGGACTTAACCTCTAAGGTCATCAGTCCCCTAGAACTTAAAACTACTTAAACCTAAGTAACCTAAGGACATCACACACATCCATGCCCGAGGCAGGATTCGAACCTGCGACTGTAGCGGTCGCGCGGTTCCAGACTGTAGCGCCTAGAACCACTCGGCCATCCCGGCTGGCCTCCATGGGAGTAACGCATGGCTAAAGACAGCAGTGGAGATTATTCACCCCAGTACCTTGTCTGTACGCGGGTTGATGGTGAATCTTTTATGCCAACCAAGCCACAGTTGTTTGTGGAGCATTTAGAGGACAAGTTCGGGGAGGTGGAGGTCTTGTCCAAAATGCGCTCTGGGTCAGTTCTCATCAAAACAGCTTCCTCTGCCCAGTCACGGAGGTTCCTCGCTTGTGACAAGTTGGGGGATGTTTCAGTTAGCATCACGCCCTGTAAGAGTCTCAACATGGTCCAGGGTATTATATTCCACAGGGATCTTCTTCTGCAGTCCGACGATGAACTACGCGCCAACCTAGAACGACGAGGTGTTCACTTCGTCCGGAGCGTCCATTGGGGTCCGAGGGATAATCAGGTAGCCACCGGTGCCTTCATCTTGGCCTTTGAGGGTGATGTCTTACCCGAAAAGGTTAAGGTGATGGTTTACCGTTGTGAAGTGAAACCATATATCCCTCTTCCGATGCGGTGTTTTAAATGCTGGAAGTTTGGGCACATGTCATCTCGCTGTACTTCCAGCATCACGTGTCAGGATTGTGGACGTCCTTCGCATCCCAATACTCCATGTGCCCCGCCTCCTATCTGTGTTAACTGCGGAGAACACCATTCCCCCTGCTCGCCGGACTGTAGGATATTCCAGAAAGAACTGAAGATAATGCAATATAAGACCCTGGACCGCCTGACCTACCCCGAGGCTAGACGGAAATATGAGCAGCTCCATCCTGTGGCAATGACGTTAACCTACGCCGCTGCTGTTGTGGGGGACACTTCACATTCACATTCACAACCTGTTGCTCCTGCTCCATCTACTTCAGGAGCAACCCCCCCCCCCCCCCCCAACAATTGGGGACATCAGTTCCCCCTTCCCAGCTGGAGAACCGTAAGACTTCTTCGGCTGCTCTCGCAAGGAAGGGGTCCCTTGGCGACCTCCCTTCGCAAGTTCCGACCAGCGGCACAGCAGACACCCGCAAGTGGCTGAAACAACCGCCAGTCCCTGGTCATAGGGCCTCACGGTCGTCGTCCATCCCTGAGACTGACCCTGTGAAGCCCTCCAAGCCTGAACCACCGAAGGCACAACGAGAGAAACAGAAACAGAAGCAGAAGAAAGTCCCCAAGAATACCGACATTGCGGTGGCACCCGTCCCACCGCTTCCTACAAGCTCTGCATCTGAGGACGAGGTTGCGATTCTGGCGTCCGCTGAGAACCTCGATCTCGCCGGTCTCTCAGACGCCATGGATAGCGCTAGCACCGGTGCTCAATTGGAGGCAGCAGGTAACCCAGCGGCGTAATCTGCCTTCCAAGTCCCGTCACGCCTTTCTCAGACATGGCCAATACCATCCTCCAGTTGAACTGTGGCGGTTTCTTCCACCATCTAGCTGAGCTCCGACAACTTATCAGCCTTCACCCTTCCTTCTGCATTGCTATTCAGGAAACTAGGTTTCCAGCAATGCGAACCCCCGCCCCCCATGGCTATCGGGGTTATTATAAGAACCGGGCAGCTTATGAAAGGGTGTCTGGTGGCGTCTGCATATACATCCTTAACTCTCTTCACATCGAGTCTGTATCTCTACAAACAGCTTTAGAGGCTGTCGCTGTTCGGGTGTGGACGCCACAGGCTGTTACCGTCTGCAGTCTTTACCTTCCACCGGATGGTGCTGTCGCGCAGCATGTCCGGGCGGCTCTGATAGCCCAATTGCCGCCACCTTTCTTGTTACTGGGCGACTTCAACGCCCATAACCCCCTGTGGGGTGGGTCAATGGCGACAGGTCGAGGCGCCGCCATTGAGCATTTATTAGCACAGCTCGATCTTTCGCTTTTAAATGATGGTTCCTCCACACACTTCAGCGTGGCGCATAGCACGTACTCTGCCATCGACCTCTCGATCTGCAGCCCTAGCCTCTTACCGTCTGTCCAATGGAGAGTGCATGACGACCTGTGTGGTAGTGACCACTTTCCGATCTTTCTGTCCCTGCCACAGCGTCAGTCTTCTCTGCGCCCTTGCAGGTGGGCTATGAATAAGGCTGACTTGGACTTGTTTTCCTCCACTGCCGCTATTGAGGCTCTCTAGTGATGACATTGATGCGGTGGTTCAATCGGTCACTACCGGCATCGTTACTGCCGCCGAATCTGCCATTCCCCGTTCTTCTGGGGCGGACTGTGCCTTGGTGGTCGCCTGAGATCGCTGCAGCGATTAAAGATGGCCGGCTGGCGCTACAGCGTCACAAGCGACATCCCTGCATTGAACACCTCATCACCTTCAAACGGCTGCGTGCGCGGGCCCGCCGCCTTATCCGCCAAAGCAAGAAGGAGTGCTGAGAGCGGTTTGTGTCCACCATTGGCCTCCATGTCTCTCCATCGCAGGTCTGGGCCAAGATCCGACACCTCTATGGCTATCGGACCCCTGTCAGCGTCCCTGCGCTCTCACTGAATGGAGCTGTTTGTACAGACTCCGACGAAATTGCCAACAGCTTGACAGAGCATTTTGCTCTTAGTTCCGCTTCTTCCAATTACCCACTGGATTTCCGCTCCATTAAAGGGCGGATGGAACGTCGGAGCCTTTCGTTTCGCACCCACCACCCAGAATCTTACAATGTTCCATTCAGTGAGTGGGAATTTCGAAGGCCACTTGCCCTGATACCGCTCCTGGGCCAGATGGCATCCACTGTCAGATGCTAAAACACCTTTCAGTGGACTGCCAGCGACGCCTCCTCGACCTTTACAACCGTCTTTGGGTCGAGGGGGAGTTTCCGTCGCAATGGCGGGAAAGTATTGTTATCCCCGTTTTGAAACCTGGAAAGAACCCTCTGGAGGTGGACAGCTACCGTCCCATTAGCCTCACCAACGTTCTTTGCAAGTTGCTTGAACGGATGGTGAGCTGGCGCTTGAATTGAGTACTGGAGTCTCGGGGCCTTCTGGTTCCGTCTCAGGGTGGTTTCCGTAAAGGCCGATCCGCCACCGACAATCTGGTGAGCCTGGAGTCGGCCATCCGTACTGCCTTTGCCCGCCGTCAGCACCTCGTCGCTTTTTCGACATCAGGAAGGCGTACAATACGACATGGCGTCATCACATCCTTTCTACGCTTCATGGATGGGATCTTCGGGGCCATCCGCCGATTTTTATCCGCAATTTTCTGTCGTATCGTACCTTCCGCGTGCAAGTCGCGGCCTCATATAGTTCCTCCCACGTCCAGGAGAACGGTGTGCCACAGGGTTCTGTTTTAAGTGTCTGCCTGTTTTTAATAGCCATTAACGGGCTCGCTGCAGCCGTGGGAAATTCTGTCTCCGCTTCCCAGTATGTTGACGACTTCTGCCTTTACTACAGCTCTATTGGCATTGCAGCTGCTGAACGTCAGCTACAGGGCGCTATCCGTAGGGCGCAGTCTTGGGCTGTAGCGCATGGTTTTCAGTTTTCGGCTGCCAAGACCCGCGTTATGCATTTCTGCCGGCGCCGAACGATCCATCCTGAGCCGCGGCTTTCTCTTGACAACGAACTTCTTGTTGTGGTGGAGACCCACAGGTTTTTGGGTGTAGTTTTTGATGCCCGGTTGACTTGGCTGCCTCATATTCGGCAGCTTAAACAGGCGTGTTGGCGGCGTCTAAATGCTCTGCGATGCTTGAGCCACACCCGCTGGGGCGCCGACCCATCTACCCTCTTACGGCTCTACCAGGCGTTAATCCAGTCCCGTCTGGATTATGGGAGCCTGGCTTATGGCTCAGCATCCCCATCTGCGTTGCGGGTGCTGGACCCAATCCTCCACAGCGGGATACGCCTTGCCACTGGTGCCTTCCGTACCAGCCCTGTGGACAGCGTACTTGTGGAGGCTGGTGTCCCTCCACTGCGACTGAGGCGCCAACATTTACTGGCCGCTTACGCTGCCCATGTTTTTAGCTTGCCTGGGCATCCCAACTATCGTCTCCTGTTCCCGCAATCGGTCGTCCATCTGCCAGAACGTCGGCCCCGGTCAGGTTGTACGATCGCGGTCCGCGTCAAAGAGCTTCTTTCCGGGCTTAGGGTTTTCACTGTTCCACCTCCTTTCTGGGTCACTTTGCGTACACCCCCATGGTGTGTTCCTCGCCCTTGCCTTCGGCTCGACTTGGCACAGGGCCCGAAGGACTCAGTCCCTCTAGAGGCCTTCCGCCGCCGCTTTTATTCCATCCTGGCCACGTATCAGGGCTCTGGCGTTGTATACGCTGACGGTTCGATGGTTCCTGGTCGTGTCGGTTATGCGCTAACTCTAGGGGACCATTCCGAACAACGTTTCTTGCCGGCTGGCTGCAGCGTTTACACTGCTGAGCTGGTCGCCATCTTTCGTGCCCTAGAGTATATCCGCTCCTGCTCAGGTGAGTCCTTCGTTATCTGTAGAGATTCCCTGAGCGGTTTACGAGCTCTCGACCAGTGTTTCCCTCGTTCTCGTCTGGTGATGGCTATCCATGAGTCCCTGCATACTCTTGCCCGTTGCGGCCGCTCTGTGGTCTTTGTGTGGACCCCCGGTCATGTCGGTATCCCGGGCAATGAACGTGTTGACCGCCTGGCCAAACAGGCCACCAGTGAACCCACTCTAGACATTGGCCTTCCGGTGACTGATTTGAGGGCAGTCTTACGCCGCAATGTTATCTCGCTTTGGGCCGCTGAATGGCGCGGTCTGACCGCCTCTAATAAACTCCGTGCCGTCAAGGAGACGACGATTGTGTGGCACTCCTCCTTGCGAGTCTCTGGCAATGAGTCTGTCGTCCTCTGTCGACTGCGTATTGGGCACACACGGATGACCCACGGCCACTTATTGCGCCGTGAGGACCCACCTCTCTGTCGCTGCGGCTCGGCATTGACAGTGGTCCATATTTTGTTGGACTGTCCACTTTTATCTGTACTCAGGCAGACGTTTGCGCTGCCTGACACGCTCTCTGCCCTTTTAATAGATGACTCTGCCATGGTGGACTTAGTTTTGCGTTTTATTCGGGCAGGGGGCTTTTATCGTTTAATCTGTTTTTGTTTTTAAATGTTGATTCTGGCTTTTGGCCTCCGATTTTAAACTGAGTTTTTAATGTGTTCTTGGTGGTTGGCTTTTCCTCTTTTTTTCTCTATGGTCGGCCAACCACCGTCACACTCTGTGTGCTTTTAATTTGTTTTGTCTGTTCGTTGTCTGAGTTTTTCTTGTCCTGTCTCGACTGTTGTCTCTATTTTCCGTATTTTACTCGGTGTGGGTGTTTTTAAGTTTTGGAACAAGGGACCGATGGCCGTTGCAGTCTGGTCCCTTTAATCCCACAAACCAACCAACCAACTAACCTTTTTTTGTATTATTATATCTACACATACGGAAGAAATTCACGCACGTCGAATAGTTACAGTATGATTGTTTACCTAACTGGGAGTGCAACTGCTTCATTACAGAACTTGTACGACTTGGCGTAGGAGCTATGGACTTCATGCGTCATAGCATTGTAGTTGTTTCATTAGCGGTTTTATTACTTTATATTAATCTAGTCTCGAAAACTGTCACTTAACATGCGATGTAACCCTTGGAAATGTATAGCATGTCAACAAGCCGAAAAATGTGTTCTACGTTTGTCAAGTATTTTCCACGGTAGTGGTGTGTTAGTAGTGCATCATTTACTACTGTTCTCTGTTTCATGCTTTTTTCATCACTTTCAACTCCCAAAATTGTCCTTCCGAATTATAAAATTACTTGTGAGATAAGGTCTGCAAAGTGAGATCGTGGTCGTGTTAATCAGTGGAAAAATGTATTTGGCAACGAATTAGGACATATACAAAAGTCTTGTACGAACAAAAGAAAAATGCAATTACAGTTAATAAACAATACGTCCAATTACCCGCAGCTTCGATAATTGCTTGGCACCTCCAGGGCATGCTTGAAACCAAGTTTTCTGTGTGTTCATGTGGAAGAGGCTTCCAAATGTGCCGAATTTGCGTCGACAGCTGTTTGAAAGTGAAGATCTATTTCCCTTCCAACTTGATATACGACCAAACGTTTTCAACAATATTAGCATCCGGCGACTTCGAGGACCAATCCAATACCTGCACACCTTTCTCCTTTTTCCAGGACTTGAAAAGAATGCTGTGGTGCTTCGGAGAATAACCTTCCTGCAATATCCGATCATCGTTTCTGTCAATGAGACAACGTTTGGCAGTTCGGCATCAAACCGCTTTGATAAAGGCGATACGTAAGCTGCATAAACGTTTAAAAAAATGTTTAAATGTGACTTCTAAGGGACCAAACTGCTAAGGTTATCGGTCCCTAGACTTACACACTACTTAAACTAACTTACGCTACGGACAAGACACACACCCATGCCCGAGGGAGGACTCGAACCTCCGGCGGGAGCGGCCGCGCAATCCGTGATATGGCGCCTCTAACAGTGGGCCGCTCCGCGCGGCTCCATAAATGTCTCTTCTTGTGCATCTCAGCCTACATCTACATTTATACTCCGCAAGCCACTCAATGGTGTGTGGCGGAGGGCACTTTACGTGCCACTGTCATTACCTCCCTTTTCTGTTCCAGTCACGTATGGTTCGCGGGAAGAACGACTGCCGGAAAGCCTCCGTCAAGAATTCAAAGTAAACCAATGCCCTACGGGCATTGCAAGAAGGATGAAGGTTCCCTCTGTTGGGTTGTGAAAGAATTAAGGGGGTGTCTTTCACCATCTGTGTGTAATGCCGACCACGCTCTTACTTACCAGATTATATTTGCCGGATAAACATGTATTTCGAAGTTCGTGTTCAGAATGAATTAAATTTTTAACGAAAACTGTCCCAATTCATAACAAATAGACTTATCAACAGTGCATGGTGGAAGTTTGTATTATTCTGTAAAAATTGGGTTGACTTTAACGTGATCGCGCTTAAAACGAAACGCTTTGGAGGTAAGACCATCAATTGGCTGTGAACATACGTCAGCTTTCCTTCCAAATTTTAGGAAGATTCCCGTACGATCTCGGTGACACATGGAAAAATGAAACTCAGTGTCTGATCTGCACTGTACCCATCGGCAAATATACTACTGGCCATTAAAATTGCTACACCACAAACGCGGAATTTAACCGACAGGAGGAAGATGCTGTGATATGCAAATGATTAGCTTTTCAGTGGACTCACACAAGGTTGGTGCCGCTGTCGACACCTACAACGTGCTGACATGAGGAAAGTTTCCAACCGATTTCTCATACACAAACAGCAGTTGACCGGCGTTGCCTGGTGAAACGTTGTTGTGATGCCTCGTGTAAGGAGAAATGCGTACCATCATGTTTCCGATTTTGATAAAGGTCGGATTGTAGCCTATCGCGATTGCGGTTTATCGTATCACGACATTGCTGCTGGTGTTGGTAGAGATCCAATGACTGTTAGCAGAATATGGAATCAGTGGGTTCAGGAGGGTAATACGGAACGCCGTGCTGGATCACAACGGCCTCGTATCACTAGCATTCGAGATGACAGACATCTTATCCGCATGGCTGTAACGAACGTGCAGCCACGTCTCGATCCCTGAGTCAACAGATGGGGACGTTTGCAAGACGACAACCACCTGTACGAACAGTTCGACGACGTTTGCAGCAGCATGGACTATCAGCTCGGAGACCATGGTTGCGGCTACCCTTGACGTTGCATCACAAATAGGAGCGCCTGCGATGGTGTACTCAACGACGAACCTGGGTGCACGAATGGCGAAACGTCATTTTTTCGCATGAATCCAGGTTCTGTTTACAGCATCATGATGGTCGCATCCGTGTTGGGCGATATCACGGTGAACGTACATTGGAATCGTGTGTTCGTCATCGCCACACTGGCGTATCACCCGGCGTGATGGTATGGGGTGCCATTGGTTACACGTCTCGGTCACCTCTTGTTCGCACTGATGGCACTTTGAACAGTGGACGTTACATTTCAGATGTATTACGACCCGTGGCTCTACCCTTCATTCTATCCCTGTGAAACCCTACATTTCAGCAGGATAATGCACGACCGCATGTTTCAGGTCTTGTATGGGCCTTTCTGGATACAGAAAATGTTCGACTGTTGTTCTGGCCAGCACATTCTCCACATCTCTCACCAACTGAAAACGTGTGGTCAATGGTGTGCGAGCACCTGGCTCGTCATAATACAACAGTCACTATTTTTGATGAACTGCGGTATCGTGTTGAAGCTGAATGGGCAGCTGTACCTGTACACGCCATCCAAGCCATCAATGCCCAGGCGTATCAAGGCCGTTATTACGGCCAGAGGTGGTTGTTCTGGGTACTGATTTCTCACGATCGATGCATCCACATTGCGTGAAAATGTAAACACATGTCAGTTCTAGTATAATATATTTGTCCAATGAATACCCGTTTATAATCAGCATTTCTTCTTGGTGTAGCAATTTTAATATCCAGTAGTGTATTACAGAGAGAGCGACTCGCGTTCAGCCGTGCCAAACGAATATTTATTTTTGCGGAAGAGGAGGTTATATCTGGACAAGATATATACACACAGGAGAGCTGCCGTGTGTATGTGAGATAGTTGGCCATGGGAAGTGGTGCGCGTTTCTTGTGGGTCTACGGGAGGAGGGGACGGGTTGGAGGGGGTTGGGTGGGGGTGCCCTGAAAGAGATGCGTGCTGAAGCGCTCCCAGGCCTGAGATGAAAGTCATATTAATAGCTGCGGGCGGCCGGTGCCAGATATATCGCCCAGGTGGTCCCCGCTAGAGATGTATTTTGAAAAGGGCGCCGCGATCCAAAACATGTGTCCGGCGGCCGGTCGGTCCTGCTCTACTCGCATTAGTCCCCTTCAGCCGGCGACGCCCACAAAAGACGCGCCCAGAGGCGAAGACGGTCGCCGTCGCACTTTTGTGGGCTAATTTAGGGCGCAACGTACTGCGATAGCCTTACGTAACAGACGCATACGTACTTACAGGTATACATCCGTTAAGATGGCACAAGTTGATTGTGGCACTCGGGGTTTCTGAAGCCGTTTTGCCTTGCCCTTGCTCGTGTAGATCCCATGAGCTACGGAATCCAGTGGACCGATATCTGCTTTGCACTGGTCAACCACAATTGATACCCCCTTACACTATCTGACCAAAACTATACAATAATCCCCATGTAATGCGATACTGGCCATTAACGCGCCTTTACATCTCTGCGTGTGAAGGCCGCTGTGGCCGAGCGGTTCTAGGCGCTTTAGTCTGGCACCGCTCGACCGCTACGGTCGCAGATTCGAATCCTGCTTCGGGCAGGGATGTGTGTGGTGTCTTTAGGTTAGTTAGGTTTAAGTAGTTCTAAGTTCTAGGGGACTGATGAACTCAGATGTTAAATCCCATAGTGCTCAGAGCCATTTGAACCATTACATCTCTGCGCCTTGCCGCTAATCGTCGTACGGATGTGCTTGCCCCCTACTCAAGTAGAGGCATGAGCATACGTGCATCCCTCTTTCTCAGCTGGTGCACCTGATGATCTCAATCTCACTAGGGATGGGAAAAACCGACCGGTTAAAACCGCTCTGAGACGGTTTGTGGGGGCGCTCAACTGCGCGGTCATCAGGACCCGTACGAAGTCCCAATTTTCTCGTAGTCCAATTTTTTCATAGTCCAATCTAGCCACTCTCATGAATCGATGAAATGATGAGGACAACACTAACACCCAGCTCCCGGGCAGAGAAAATATCGATCCCGACCGGGAATCGAACCCGGGACCCCGTGATCCAGAGTCAGCAAAGCTAGCCACTAGACCACGAGCTTCGGACGGTGTCTTAGTTCTGAATAACCGCTAGTTCTCGGTACTTGTTTAGTCTCGGTTATAACTTGTTTTTATTTTTTACTAATAACTAGGAAAAACAACTAAATGTTAGTTATACCTAGCAGCAGTGCTAAAAAGTTTTGAATATATCTTTTTTGAAGAACGAGTAATTTTCATTCGTAAAATATACATTGTTTTGAAATATTGCGTTATTGTAAAAAGTTGGAAAAGTGATCAGTGCTATTTCAGTAACAATACCGACAGAAATGCACAAAAAACGCATGACACAACAATTGATACAGCATTGCTGAGAAATTAGTGTGCCTGTTCCTAAGTGGCTTGGCCTGTTAGATGGTATGCGTGTGCATCCAGTGTGCAAGACTTCTTCTATTTGGTCTATATGGCAATTCATCAATGTCGTCCCCGGTATCATACATAGTATGGAAGTGTTTTACAAAGAGCGGTATCAATGAAGCACAATGCTCCATTTGTTTTAGAAGATTGAAAACAAGAGGATCTACCACAAACCTGCGTTTTAGTACAAGGAAAAACTTAAACCTTAACACTTCATTCATTGTTTACAATAAGAATAGAAAGTAGTTGGTCTGATGCCTGTATCTACATCAGATTACTATATCTGTCTGTAGCCCTTGAAAACCGATAAAATTAAGCTTAAAATTGAGTTCCTCGTCAATTTTCACCATTTGCAACTGACTGTCCTTAATGTCCAAACAGGCCGGCCGCTGTGGCCGTGCGGTTCTAGGCGCTTTAGTCTGGCACCGCTCGACCGCTACGGTCGCAGGTTCGAATCCTGCCTCGGGCATGGATGTGTGTGGTGTCTTTAGGTTAGTTAGGTTTAAGAAGTTCTAGGGGACTGATGACCTCAGATGTTAAGTCCCATAGTGCTCGGAGCCATTTGAATCTGTCCAAACGGGGGTATGGTCCCCGATTACTAGACGATTTTTGAGCAGAGTGTCAAAAAAATTAGAATCAATAGCAGAACACTGGTGATTTTTTTTTGTAGCGTTCCGTCACCTATCATTTGTTGAGAAATGCAGAGAACGGTGTATGAACTAAGTTTTCCTCTATTTGCCTATTTAATTTGATATTTTGGTTCTATCTTGGAACTAAGGAGTCAAAATTTTGTTTTTCAATCTTCGTTCAATTTCTACGTCTATTGCATGAAATAACAGGAATTAAAAACCGAAAATCAGTTATTTCAGAAACAGGTTATTTTGAGCGATTTCAGCAATTCAGTAAAACTGGTGTTGAAAAAAAAAGCGAGGTAACCGAAAACCGGTTGTTTCAGCGATAAATCACACCTAGAGTCTTCGCCCACTTCATCGTGCTGCTCTGGCAATAAGAAGGCGCCCGCGCTTCGGCTACTCTACAATCTTTTTCAAACGGTATTACGGAAACTACTGGATGAAAAATGTTGATTCGTTGTTTATAGCGTTTTATATCAGCGTCAAGATGAAATCCACATCTTTTCGGTAATGGTCAATGTTCTTAAGATACTTACGGATTACATGGGTCATTATGGGATATTCGAATAGCTTGCAGTGAAAAGTAGGGGTCGCTATGAGTTTGCATTTGATGCACTGGACAACAGATGACTGGAAACCAGTGATTAGGATTAATCTTGTTATATCCCGTGCCAAGCCGACGGAAGGGTCTGCTTATAGAGAATACCTGGAGAACATTATCTGTATCATGTGTAGCGCCAACACTGAAGTACGGAGGAAGTGGTGTGATGGTATAGGTGAGTTTTTCGTGGTTGGGGTGTGCTTCCATCAAGGTATATAAGAGAATACTAAATATCGAATGGTATAAACCCATTTTACAGCGCAGTTGGGAATCTATGCTTCATTATATCATGACAATGCACCCTGTACCAAAGCAGCATCAGTGAGGCAGTGGTTTCAGGCCAGTATCATTGTTGTAATGGTGTATATATGAAGATCGAAGCAACGAATGAAAATTTATACCAATGCTGGGATTCAAACCCTGGCCTCCTGTTCAATTTTTAGACGTGCTAACCGTTATACCATCCTGACACAGTCCGCAGGTCGTCGTCTAGTGCATAGCGTTGCTGCCTCTGGATCACAGGGTCCCAGGTTCGATTCCTGGCCTGGTTGGGGATTTTCTCTGTCCGGGGACTGGCTGTTTGTATTTTCCTTATCATTTCATCATCATCATCACCATCTGTGACAGTAGCTAAATTGGACTGGTAAAAAAAATTAGACTGTGTAAGAAATTGGGACTTTGTTTGGGCGCTGATGACCTCGCAGTTGAGCGCCCACAAACCAGTCATCATCATCCTGACATAGTTGTTTTGCAGAACTGCACACACTACCCTAGTACGGCTGCCTCCTTCATCCAAATGCCTATTAACGCCGCAGCCCACTTGGTTTTCCCCCCTAAATTTGAACAGCACAGCACAGGCTCTCCAACTGTACTGCAGTATCACCTCAGCATCGAACGAAACAGAGCATCGTGCTGAAACCCAGCCATAGGGGCTTTAATCAAATGACATCATATTAGAGACCTTCTCAAATATCAGGCATCTATGATTCTAACCAAGATCTCCTGTTCACTACGCAGTTGCGCTGACTGTTACGCCACCCTGGTACAGTGTCTCTATAAACGACCAAAGTAGTGCAGTGGTTAGCACGCTGGGCTCGCTTCGGGAGGACGGCGGTTCAAACCCACGTCTGGTTTTCCCTCATTTCACTAAATCGGTTAAGGCGAAGACTGGGCTGGTTCCTTCGAAAGGGCGCGGCCCAATTCCTTCTCTACCGCTCCCCAATCTGAGCTTTCTGAACTTGTACTCCGCCCGTAATGACCTCGTTGTCAACGAGACGTTAAGCAATAGTCACCCTCTTCCTCCTCCTCCTCCGTGTCTCTGCACAACCACATGGACTACCCTAGTACCTTATGAAACGTCCCCTTAGAAAAATTTATGAATGATAAACCTCTTGCGTTTAAATGGCTCTGAGCACTATGGGACTTAACAGCTGAGGTCATCAGTCCACTAGGACTTAGAACTACTTAAACCTAACTAACCTAAGGACATCACACACAACCATGCCCAAGGCAGGATTCGAACCAGCGACCGTAGCGGTCGCGCTGTTCCAGACTGCAGCGCCTAGAACCGCTCTGCCACCTCTTGCGTTATTTGCTTTTCAAACAACTGAGCAAAACTGAACGTTCTCAGACATTACGCTCTTTACTTATTCTGAGCAACACTAAACTGACACACAATATTTTTAGCGCAACGCAATCTGACTTTCAATAATCCCTACAAAAGAATGGCCCTGACTAACATTAAACTATACCTTTCACAAATCACTTACCTCACAAAAATCTTCGTTACTCGAACTACTGCAGTACAGCGAGCGCCAATAATGCCAGCTAAATAAAAGTTTCAAACTACGGAAGGCACTAACTACTGATGGGCATAGTTAGCAAATGAAAGACTTTGATAGAGAACAAACAATGTATTTACCTTAATAGTGTTCAAAAGTCATAATATATATAGCAGTTCATGACATCCAGTCTTACAAATGTACTGTTTCTGACGGACACACGTCCAGATAATCCGCTCTCAAAACTCCGCCATCTCACTTCCCTACATTCACCACTGCTGGCGGCTCACCTCCAACTGCGCAACGCTACGCGCTGTTAACAGCCAACTTCCCAATGCTACAATATCGAGTATTACAACAATGCCAACCAGCCACAGACTGCACACAGCACAGCCAGTCGCGCTGTTAACAGCCAACTTCCCAATGCTACAATATCGAGTATTACAACAATGCCAACCAGCCACAGACTGCACACAGCACAGCCAGTCGCGCTGTTAACAGCCAACTTCCCAATGCTACAATATCGAGTATTACAACAATGCCAACCAGCCACAGACTGCACACAGCACAGCCAGTGATTTTCATACAGAGCGCTACGTGGCGGCGGCGTTACCAATGTAAAAACCTAAGCAGCCTACTTACAACCTCTCCGTCGTCGACCCAGTGGAGTAGGGGCAGACCGGTGAGGGTTGGGGTGTCTCCCACTGTAAGCTGTGTTTGGAGATTCCTGACTCCCCTCTCTGGCCAAGGTCCTCTCTTCTTTCCCTTTTACTCTGTTTTTATCACTTTTTAGATTTGGTTAGTCTTCTTTTACAATACGCGCTTTTGCAGTCTAACGGTTTAGGGTCTTCCTGTACTGCATCAGAGGTGGGATATTTCGTGCATGTAGCATAGCCTTGGGGTTGCTCACTTGTGGCCTTCCCTCATTTTGTTTTCACCATTGACAACACGACTGCACTTTTACGTTTTTTAGCCTTTTATCTTTTATCGTTTCGACTTTTCTGAGATGTCAATCCGTCTGAATGGACCACATTTGAAACAAGAGACTGATGAAATTGCTGTCTGGTCCCTTCAACCCCAACCAACCAACAAACCAACCATCGTCGATCCAGATGGCGTCAGTGCGAATTTAGACTGAGGATGGAGGCGTGCTAGGGTCATTTGTGCAGTTGTGCAAATCTATTATGCTGGGGTGGCAAAGTTAGAGCATCAGCCTAGCGAGCAGGAGACATGGGTTCGAATCCCGGCCTTGGTACAAATTTTCCTCCGTCCCTCCAGTCTGCTGCATCATAGATGTTTGAGACTTGAAAAAGTCTCTGGAACCATATAGTTTCCTCTGATTCTTGTAAGGCACTAGCCTGCCCAGAGTCGAGATCTGAACCAATTGAAACACCTTTGGCACTTTCATTTCGCACCAGATGCCAGCGTGCAACATCACTACCTTCTCTGTTTGGGCTCTTGTGGTAGAATGGACTGCCATTCCTCTGCAGGCATTCAAGCACCTATCTGAAAATGTCTCCAGGATGGAATTACACGATATTAATGATCACTAGTAGGTGCCCGGACTGTTTTGATGGGATGGTGGGTACTTCCACTTCTGTGCCTTGTTGGACAGCTGACATGCACAACAGTCAAGATACAGCATGCGCAATAACAGCAGGCACGTCAAGGTAGCCACTGGTTTCATAACCCAAGCTAAGTCAGGATAAGATTGCTTTGTGTTACATAGTTCTCAACCCAGGTACAATATATTACTGATTTACTTTAAGGAAGCAATATTTATACCTTACGACACTTACTTGTACTAAAACGGCGAGGCCACAAAGTAATTGACACACGAAGTCTCACAAATTTTTTGCACCAGTTTACCCAAATCTATCCGCAAGCGCCTGAGTATTGCCGAAGAAGTCCGCTTCTCTTGAGCACGTAGGACAAAGTTAACTTTTTGAGCGGCATCGTCTCCAGAGTGGCTCACATAACGAGTCTTCGTGCAGGATAATCAGGGCTCCGTCCACGTCACTTTAGCTTTTAATGTCGTTTCATGGTAAGTCTATAGTAAATGCGATTATGAAGAGTGGGCTGAACTGTAAAGAGACTAATGAGGGAGGAACAATGTGCAAAGGAATGGTATACGCAACTACTAAGAAAGAATAGATACGCTTGAAGTTCTCCGAGGCTATAGATACGACGCTAAGGAATAGCTCAGTAGGCAGTTAAGTTGAAGAGGAATAGACGTCTCTGAAAAGGGCAATCACAGAACATGGAATCAAAAATATAGTTACAAGCGAGGTAACTGCGAAGAAATGCTTCAGATGATCTACGAAAGCCGGCCGCTGTGGCCGTGCGGTTCTAGGCGCTTCAATCTGGAACCACGCGACCGCTAAGGTCGCAGGTTCGAATCCTGCCTCGGGCATGGATGTGTCTCATGTCTTTAGGTTAGTTAGGTTTAAGTAGTTCTAAGTTCTAGGGGACTGATGACCTCAGAAGTTAAGTCCCATAGTGCTCAGAGCCATTTGAACAATTTTTGGTCGACGAAAGAAGAAAGTAACAAATATATACAGGGATACTGAGATACAAGTCACTTTGGAGTGAAGTAAATAGGTAGTTCCGGTAAGCTAAGGCGAAACGGCGTGTTGAAAAATCGGAAGAAATTGAAGAATAAATGATGGCCGGAACGACTGACTCAGTACAAAGAAATGTCAAAACAACCTACGGTAACATTAACAGCAAGGGCTGTGAATTTAGGAGTTCAATGGGAATTTCATTGTTAAATACAGAGGAGAGAGAGGATAGGTGGAAAGAGTATATTGACGTTATCACTGATGGAGAGGCCTGGTCTAATGACAAGATAGAAGAAGAAACAGGAATCGATAGGGAAGAACTACAGCAAAAATTTAAAAGAGAACCAGAATTTAAAATAGCTTTGGAAGAATTAAGATCAAATAAGACAGAAGGAATGGAAAACATTCCATCGCAGTTTCTAAAATAATTCGGGAAAGTGTAGAATGTATGAGACTTGCGATAAACCATCAGACTTTAGGAAAAAACATCATGTGCACAATACTAAAGACAGCAACAGCCGACGAGAACGAGCATTAGCGTACAATCATCTTAACAGCCCACACATTTGAGTTGCTGACAAGAGTAGTATACAGAAGAATCGAAAAGAAACTTGAGAATCTGTTAGACTACAATTAATTTGGCTTTACGAAAGGTAAAGGCACTAGAGTGGAAGTTCTGACGTCGCGGCTGATAATGGAAATAAGTCTCAAGAAAAATCAAGACACGTTCATAGGATTTGTCGAACTGGACAAATCGTTCGATTATGTAAATTCATGCAAAATGTCTAGCATTTTGAGAAAAGTAGGGGGAAGCTATTGGGAAAGACGGATAATAAACAAAATGGTTCAAATGGCTCAGAGCACTATGGGACTTAACATCTAAGGTTATCAGTCCCCTAGAACTTAGAACTATTTAAATCTAACTAACCTAAGGACATCACAAACATCCATATCCGAGGCAGGATTCGAACTTGCGACCGTAGCGGTCGCTCGGTTCCAGACTGAAGCGCCTAGAACCGCTCTGCCACACCGGCCGGCGGCAATAAACAACACGTACAAGAAACAATAAGGAACAATAAGAGTAGGAAACCCAGAACGAAGTGCACGGATTAAAAAGTGTTTAAGATGCGGATGTAGTCTTTCACCCCTACTCTTCAATCAATTCGTCGAAGAAGCAATGACGGAAGTAAAAGAAAAATGCAAGTGTGGGATCAAATTTCTCGGTGAAGGGATACCAGTGATACGATTCACTGATGACATTGCTATCCTCAGTGAAGACTTACAGGACTTGTTGATAGAATGAACAGGCTAATGGGTGCCGAATATAGATTGAGAGTAAATCGAAGAAAGACTGAACTAATGAGAAGCAGCAGAAATGAGAACAGCGAGGAACCTAGCCTCTGAATTGGGGATGGCGAAGTAGACGAGATTAAAGGATTGAACTGCATAGGCAAGAAAATAATACATGGCAGACAGAGCAATAAGGACACAAACAGCTGACTAGTACAGACAAAAAGGGCATTCATAGCCAAGAGAAGTCTGATAGTATCAAACATAAGCCTTAATTTGAGGAAGAAATTTCTGAGGGTGTACTTTTGGAGAAGAGCACTTTTTGGTAGCGAAACATGGATTGTGGGAGGTCCGGAATAGTAGAGAATCAAAACATTTGAGATGTGGTGCTGCGGAAGAAAGCTGAAAACTAGGTGGATAGATAAGGTGAGGTATGATGAGGTTCTCCATAGAATCGGAGAGAAAAGGAATATGTGGAAAACACTGAAAGGGAGGGGGAACGTCTGTTAAGACATCAGGGAATGACTTCAGTAGTATTAGAAGGAGTTTTAGAGGGCAAAAAACTGTAGAGGAAGACAGAGCTTAGGATACATCAAGCAAACAACTGAGGACATAGGTTGCAAGTGCTACTCTGAGATTAGGTTTGTGTAGGGGAGAAATTCGTGCCGGACCGCGTCAAATGACTCGGAAGTCGGACTATCCAAAAAAAGAGGCGTTGTAAACGCAAGAGAATGTAAATACAGGGCTATGATTCGTTGACTTGTTTTTTGGCAGAATCCAAGAACTACTAGACGACAGACTCCAATGTCCTGCACTGCCCTTTTTTGGTCGGGGGGGGGGGGGAGGAGGAGGTGGAGTGGGGGGGGGGAGGAGGTGGAGTGGAGTGGGGGGGGGGGGGGGGGGGAAGGCGCATCATCGTTCTGCTAACTGGTTTGATGCGGCCCGACACGAGTTCCTCTCCTGTGTCAACCTCTTCATCTCAGCGTAGCACTTGCAACCTACGTCCTCAATTATTTGCTAGATGTATTCCAATCTCTGTCTTCCTCTGCGGTTTTTGCCCTCTACAGCTCCCTCTAGTACCAACGAAGTTATTCCCTGATGTCTTAAGCAGATGTCCTACCATCCTGTCCCTTCTCCTTATCGGTGATTTCCGCATATTCCTTCCCTCTCAGATTCTGCGCAGAACCTCCTCATTCCTTACCTTATCAGTCCACCTAATTTTCAACATTCTTCTATAGCACCACATCTCAAATGCTTCGATTCTCTTCTGTTCCGGTTTTCCCACAGTCCATGTTTCACTACCATACAGTGCTGTGTTCCAGAGTACATTCTCAGAAATTTCTCCCTCAAATCAAGGCCTATGTTTGCTACTAGTAGACTTCTCTTGGCCAGGACTGCTCCTTTTGCCATTGCTAGCCTGCTGTTGATATCCTCCTTGTTCCGTCCGTCGTTGGTTATTTTGCTGCCTAGGTAGCAGAATTCCTTGACTTCATCTACTTCGTGACAATCAACTCTGATGTTAAGTTTTTAGCTGTTCTCGTTTCTACTACATCTCATTACTTTCCCCTTTCTTCGCTTTACTCTCAATCTGTATGCTGTACTCATTAGGTAGTTCATTCTATTCAACAGATTATGTTCTTCACTTTCACTCAGGATAGCAATGTCATCAGGGAATCGTATCACTGATATCCTTTCCCCTTGAATTTTAATTTCACTCCTGAACCTTTCTTTTATTTCCATCATTGCTTCTCCGATTTACATATTGAACAGTTGGGGGGGGAAGACTACATCCCTGTCTTGCACCCTTTTTGATCCGACCACTTCGTTCTTTGTCGTCCATTCTTATTATTGCCCCTTGATTCTTGTACATATTGTATATTACCCGTCTAACCCTATACTGCCGGCCGGAGTGGCCGAGCTCTTCTAGGCGCTACAGTCTGGAACATCACGACCGCTACGGTCGAAGGTTCGAATCCTGCCTCGGGCATGGAGGTGTGTGATGTCCTTGAGTTAGTTAAGTTTAAGTAGTTCTAAGTTCTAGGGGACTGATGACCACTGCAGTTAAGTCCCATAGTGCTCAGAGCCATTTGAACCATTTTAACCCTATACTGTAACTTATCCCTATTTCCTTAGAATTTCGAACATCTTGCACCATTTTGTACGGTCGAAAGATTTTTTTTTCCTATGAACGTGTCTTGATTTTTCTTTAGACTTGCTTCCATTATCAGCCACAACGTCAGAATTGCCTCTCGGGTGACTTTACCTTTTCTAAAGCCAACCTGATCGTCGCCTAACACAACCTCAATTTTCTTTTCCATTCTCCTGTATTTATTCTCGTCAGCACCTTGGGTGCATGAGCTGTTAAGCTGATTGTGTGATAATTCCCGCACTTGGCAGCTCTTGCAGTCTTCGGATTTGTGTGCATGATGCTTTTCCGAAAGTCAGATGGTATGCCGCCTGACTCACACATTCTACACACCAATTTGAATAGTTTTGTTGCCACTTCCCTCAGTGACTTTAGAAATCCTGATGAAATGTTACCTATCTCTCCTGCCTTATTTGAGCTTAGGTCGTCCAAATCTGATTCTAATACTGGAACCCCTATCTCTCGTAAATAGACTCCTCTTTCTTTTTCTGTCACGTAAGAAATCTTTTCCCTCATAGAGGCCTTCAATGTACTGTTTTCACCCATCCGCTCTCTCATCTGCATTTAATAGTGGAATTCCCGGTGCACTCTTAATGTCAGTCCTTCCGACAGTCATTTCTTTTTCGATTTATCTACGTTTTTGATGCACCCATTTCGTCTTACGTTACCTGCACTTCCTATTTATTTCATTCCTCAGCGACCTGTATTTCTATATTCCTGAATTGCCCTAAACATTTGTGTATTTCCTTCTTTCATTGATCAACTGAAGTATTTCTTCTGTTCCCCATGGTTTAGTTACTGTCTAGTCGGCGAAATCAGACGTTTCGCACTCAGCCTGCGCATTCACAAAGGGCTGCAACAAGGGATGGGAATAGCCGATCGGTTAAAGCGAGTACTGGTATTTTAGTTTTGAATACCCGGTATTTTCAGTTACTTGTTTGGACTCGGTTATAAGAGGTATTTTGTATGTTTTTCTAATAACCAAGTAAAAAAACTGAAATAGCATTTACCCATAGCAATAATTCTAAAATTTTTCTTTTGTAAAAATACTTATTTTCAAAGTGGAGTAATTTTTGTGCGTAAAATTTGCATAGGTCTGAAATAGTGCCTAATTATAGGAAATGGGAAATGCGATCAGTGCTATTTTAACACTAATGCTGACGGAAACGAGCAATAAACACAGAGCATAAGAATTGGTACCGCACTGCCTGCTATTGTGTCTCGTGGCTTACTAAGGTGAGTGTGTACGTGCAATATGCAAGACTTGCCCCCACCTGGTCTATGGAGCAGTTTCTCCATGTCGTCACTGGACTTTTCGGAATGGCACCAACACTAGTCTGGAAATATTTTTACGAAGTGACGTGTCGATGAAGTACAATGTACAATGCTTCATTTGCTTTAACAGATTAAAGATTTAAGATTTGTCTGTCATTTTTACGAAATGGTAAAAGAGGAAGGAAATTATGGTAGCAATAATAAATTATAAACTTAACAACAATTCATTTATAGTATATAATAAAAACAGATATTAGCTGACCTGTTGCCTGTGTCTACATAATATGCCTGTATCTGCTTGCAGCCCTTGAAAACGGACAAGTTAACATGAAAAATGAAGTTCTTCAGTATCGGCTTTCACTCTTTAGCACTGACTATTCGTATGGTATGCAACATGATTTTCGACCAGAGTTCCAAAAACTTATAATCAATAGGAGAATAGTGGTGATTTCTTTTGTAGTATTCAATCAGTTAAGACTTTTCCAGAAAATCAGTAACGGCGGACGAGCTAAGTTTTCTTTTCTTTGCTTATTTAACTTAGTATTCTGATTCTATATATCTTGAAACTGAGAGTCAGTAGTCTTTGTTCGATTTTTACATTTATAACCGGAAAAAGTGGAACAGGAAACCTAAAATCTTTTGTTTTCGAAGCCGGTTACTTTGAGCAGTTTCAACAGACAGGTTAAACTGACTTGGAAAGAAACCGATGTAACAGAAAACCGGTTGTTTCGGCGATAACCACCATTCACTACTTCAAACCACCGACAACTCTAGCCGGCTGGTTTCAACTCGACATCTTTCAGCACAGCAACATCACATGACATTAAACTGACTGTCTTATTCATGTGCTCCATTTCATTATACTGTCTACAAGAACAGTAGCATAATCCATGCACAAAATTACTATCCAATATCCTTGATATTAATGATTTGTTGCCGAATATTAGATCACATTCTGAGCCATGTTGAGGTGTTCTATTACATCCTTATTCTGTCCAGCACATGTACGCCTTTTTTTTTGTACAGTTAGAGGAGGATTTTTTTCATTCTGGTCACAAACTTTTACTCTACCATAATTTTGACATAAGACAGTCATAGTTTAGCAACCAACGTAGATTTTCGTTGAGTCGGTCGAAGATTGATCCAGAATTGGTTATTTTATTTCCTTTCGAATTGTGTTGCTTTTATCTTGGTAACGGATAAAGCTTTCACTAAACAATAGGCCGATCATTAATTACATGTCTTTGTCTACCTTCCTATAAAATTTGAATCGACTTACACAAGTTTAAAACACACAAATGGCGCGCGTAACAAAAAACTCATAAAACGAGTTTTATGCACACAAAAACCGAATGATGGTAGAATTTTGAAAGCAAATTTTCAACTTTATCGTAATAAAGCGTGTTTTATTTATTTGAATCACTTTAAACCGTTTCCGCTAGTTCAATTTACGTAAGACTGATTTTTACCTGTTTCATTTACCTCGGCTTTACGCCATCGTATCTCGATAACGACTCAAGATTATTGGTTGAAAAAAATTCCTTTTGGCTTTATCCGTTTATCCACCTTGTTGCAAAGTTTGAACGAATAAATGACGTGCTTCAGAAGCCTCCCAGAAACACGTGTTTTTTTCGTGTATTTGTACATAAAAGCGTTGTACATATAATTGGTGACTTTGTTGAGCACTAATTTTAGCCCAGTTAACACCTTTAGTAAAAAGAATTAATCGATTCATACGATTTGCCCGGCTTGCAGCTCGGGTTCGTCGTTTATACCTTGCTTTATATAGTGTAACATAGCTACAGTACGACAGATGTTCGAATGCCTATACAAATGGGCGAGGGTCCTAGCTAAACCAAAAACTTTTCACCCCATGTTCCTCTTCTGCGACGAATCTTTTAGACTGTATTCTGTACATATTTGGTTTAGTCGATACACTGTCCGATTACTGCTGGATTTTATACGAAGAGACGTTCCTGAGGCAAAGTATCACAGGAAATCGTGAAGAAAATGTTATTAGGTACGTTTATTCACGTTTCTTCACCCTCATGTTGCTCATTTCCCTGATTAATTTGCGTAGTGACATATTTGTCTTGTTCTCCTTTCGCGAGAGACCTGCAATAATACGACTATCATTCGATAATTAAAGAGCCAAATTGGTGTAGGGAAGAAACTGTTAGTTGGGCGGGATTGGTACTTTTATGGCTCTAAGTTGGCATCACTGGCATAAGCAATGACCAGCGGATGTATATAACCTCAAAAATACATTTCAAGATGGCGAGTCCGCTTGAAACGTCCACGTTAGTTGAACAACGTTCTGTAATTCGTTTTTTACTTGCTGAATACGAGAAACCAATGAATATACAGGGTGATTCAAAAAGAATACCACAACTTTAAAAATGTGTATTTAATGAAAGAAACATAATATAACCTTCTGTTATACATAATTACAAAGAGTATTTAAAAAGGTTTTTTTTCACTCAAAAACAAGTTCAGAGATGTTCAATATGGCCCCCTCCAGACACACGAGCAATATCAACCCGATACTCCCACTCGTTCCACACACTCTGTAGCATATCAGACGTAACAGTTTGGATAGCTGCTGTTATTTCTCGTTTCAAATCATCAATGGTGGCTGGGAGAGGTGGCCGAAACACCATATCCTTAACATACCCCCATAAGAAAAAATCGCAGGGGGTAAGATCAGGGCTTTTTGGAGGCCAGTGATGAAGAGCTCTGTCACGGGCTGCCTGGCGGCCGATCCATCGCCTCGGGTAGTTGACGCTCAGGTAGTTACGGACAGATAAGTGCCAATGTGGTGGCGCTCCATCCTGCTGAAATTGCGAAATTTGCAGCTCTCTGCTAGCTCTGCGAGTCGATTTTCCTGGGCTGCGAACAAATGCTTGCTGGTTGCGTGCTACATTTTCATCACTCGTTCTCGGCCGTCCAGAACTTTTCCCTTTGCACAAACACCCATTCTCTGTAAACTGTTTATACCAACGTTTAATACACCACCTATCAGGAGGTTTAACACCATACTTCGTTCGAAATGCACGCTGAACAACTGTCGTCGATTCACTTCTGCCGTACTCAATAACACAAAAAGCTTTCTGTTGAGCGGTCGCCATCTTAGCATCAACTGACGCTGACGCCTAGTCAACAGCGCCTCAAGCGAACAAATGTACAACTAAATGAAACTTTATAGCTCCCTTAATTTGCCGACAGCTCTGCCTTTTGTCGTTGCAGAGTTTTAAATTCCTAAAGTTGTGGTATTCTTTTTGAATCTCCCTGTATACTGTAGAATGTCTGAAGTTTATGGTGAAGATTGTATGAGTCGCGCAAATTTTTACAAGTGGGATAGAGCAGTTCTAAAATTGTCGCGACTCAGCGAATGACGAATACCGTTCTGGCCGACCAGTTGCAGTTTCAACTCCCTCACTTGAAAGTCGAATTGATGACATTACTCGTGCCGACCGCAGAGTGGGTGCGGAAGTGATAGTTAAGGCTCAAGTTCGTAACATTATGTGTAACAAGCTGAAGTACCACAAAACATGTGCAAGATGGGTCACAAAGGAGGTGACGCGGCTACACAAGGAAACAAGGTTGAGAGTGTACACAGAGGTAAAAGAACGTAATGAAAGAGGAGGTGAGGGCTTCTTCAACAATGAAACCTGGGTTCAGATTATGAGCCAGAATCAAAACGACAAAGCATGGAGTGGAAACACACCAACTCACCTGTCAAGGAAAACTTCAAAACCCAAGCATCAGGAGAAAGTCATGTTGACGGTGTTTTGGGATGCTGAAGGTCCAGTTTTTGGTGACTATCTCGAAGAGCAGCGTACAATGAACAGCCAATACTGCTCGGATTTGGTTTTAAAAAAGGTGAAGCCAGCCATGAGAGAGAGATTTCGTGGATCTGAGAGGAGAGGTGTGATTCTCCAGCAAGACACTTTTCTTTTTCTTTTTTTTTTTTTTTCACTTGCCGCTCTGATTTTACGACCCACCACCTAAGTGCTTAAGGTGGGTCTATTTTGACCACTTGGCCGCTACGACCGGTGTGCGGACACTGATGTAGTTGATGAAACTCACACCAGTTCCCGCATCCGGTCGCACCGTTGCCCGTGACCCGCCACGTGGAGGCGGGTCTGTGCTTTTTTTTTTCCTTTACTTTGGCAGCTTTCCCAAAACCGATTTAACAAAATTTTTACAAAAATTAATTTTGAATTGGAAGAAGGAAATACAAGGAATAGTTTAGTCTGAAGAGGAGAAAAGACGATAGGAAAGGAAGAGATGATAGTCCCACCACCGTAGGGGACTGAGGATGAGCGCCTTGGGATTTATCTTCAAGCCTCTGATCCTCAGTACCCTAACCTTAGCCTAGGAAGTTCTATTCTATTCTATTTATGGCGTTTGATATCTCTATTTATGTTCTATCTGGTTACTTGTATACAGGTTTAGAGTGCCGTGGTAGCTGATGGCAATTGCGACGGTGCGCCGACACTGTTTATGTCTAATTTTATACATTAATCTATTGTCAGTTCTAGGTCTACTTATGTAAGTCTATTGCATGTCAGTTGTTTTATATTGAGACTTAGTTTAGTTCTTCCACACTATGGTGTCTGTCGGGGTGCTGCATATAGGTTTATTGTCTGTGTGGTCTTCTGTTCCTGTACTCTTTGTGGCATTTGTCAGAAATTTTGTCTGTTAGTGCGTTCAGTATGTCCCAAAGTTCAGGTGTTCTGATCGCATCGTATATGTGTTCCTCTGTCTGTAGGTGTTGTATCCCAGGTGTGTTCCTGTGCTGTCTGTATTTCCCGCAGAATAGGATTGTGTGTTCGGGGGTTCCCATACCTCCACATGTACACGTTGATGTGTCTCTAAGACTCACGCGATTTAAGTGCGTGGGATAAGGTCCGTGGCCAGTCAAGAAATGCACCATGCCGCGGCTAGGATCAGCATGTTTCATTCTTAATCTTTCCGTTATGTTCGGAAAAAATGTATAGACTCTCCGTCCCTTATCACTTGTGCCCCATTCCTGTTGCCATGTGTCGATTTTCCATTTTTTGAGGTCCCGCTTATTGTTCAGCGGGGAACCAGTCAATATGTTGACCTGGTCTAGTCTACCCATCTTTAACCAGTACAGAGCGGCCCGATATTTGATTGTGATATCTATCGGGAAGATTCCTAGCACGACACACAGTGCTTCAACTGATGTAGTGCCGAAGGCTCCCGATAGTCGCAGAAGGACGCTTCTCTGCCCTCGCCTAACCGCTGTTCTGTTTGTGGCGAGGTTGAGTCTGTGCGCCCATGTACTGGCCGCAAAGCTTAGCACTGATTCGAAGAGTGCGCAGTGGTAGGTTCGTGTGACTGACAGAGGAAGTCTGTATTGTCCTGAATTAATCCTTGCCTGTTTATGTAGTAATTTTTCTGCCTTGTTTGTTGTTATTCTGATATGTTCATGGAAGTTCAGCTTCTCATCTATGTATACGCCCAAGTAGCGGGTTACCGTCATCCTCTTTATGTTGTTGTTCTGTATTTTAATAGAGGGATTGCGTCTGAGTTGCCCTTTGAGCAGTGTGTATGTTGTTTTGTTGCCCGCTATCTTGAGCTTGTTTGTGTTGCACCATTGTGTTATTGTTTGCAGTGTGCCACTCGCCTTCTCCTCTAGCTGGGCTCTTGTATTTGCTGAGATAACCACCAGTAGGTCATCTGCATAGGCGACAGCACCGTCTGTCCTCATATCCTCCTCCAGCAGTTGCAGGAGAGGTTCAAAAATTATGTCCCAGAAGATGGGTCCACAGATCGATCCCTGCGGACATCCCTTGGTAATTTTCCTTATTACCTTCCGGTTGCCCACGCGCCATTCCACTATTCTGTCTCTGCAGTAGTCTAAAAGCAAGACAACGCACGTCCTCATATTGCTCGACTAACCAGTGAAGCCATCGACAAAATGGGCTGGAAAGTACTGCCTCATGCCGGCCGTTGTGGCCAAGCGGTTCTAGACGCTTCAGTTTGGAACCGCGCGACCTCTACGATCGCAGGTTCGAATCCTGCCTAGGGCTTGGATGTGTGTGACGTCCTTAGGTTAGTTAGGTTTAAGTAGTTCCAAGTCTAGGGAACTGATGACCTCAGATGTTAAGTCCCATAGTGCTCAGAGCCATTTGAACCAGTACTGCCTCATCCCCCTTACAGTCCTGATTTAGCACCTAGTGGTTTACGTGAGAAGAGGTTCCAGGACAATGACATGAAAAAGTTTGTGGGAAATTGATTCAAACATCAAAGTAAACAGTTCTTTGCAGCCGGAATAAAAAAGCTTTTAGCCCCGTTGGGACAAGTGCACAAATGTTCAAGGTGATTATGTTGAAAAGTAGAAAAAGTATACTTTGGAAAAATAAACGCTTTGTTCTCCTGAGCAATTTCTCTCTTTAATTATTGAATGACCCTCCTAAATAGGCTGACGCAAGCATTTATAAAACCAGTATTACGTGGAAACTGGGGCTGACAGAGAAATTCTGGAATTAGACCGGGATTCAGAAACTTATTATCTTCCAGAAACAGTATGTTTTGCTTTTTTGACTGAGAAACTTTTTTTTTTTTTACGTATCGCGGCTAGAATTCGACGTATTCCGGCCTCATTGTCGAAACTGTTAGGAGTCAGCACAATTGCTGGTTTCTCTGGCCACGATATTGGCTATAACTGTAATTTCTGCAAGTGGGTGTAGTCAGGACCTCTTGGACAGAAACGGCGTAGTCTTGTGCGGATTATGCGGCGTCCCTCGCGAAGAATAAACGGGCGGATGCCCAAGGACTAGGGGAGTCAGATTGAGAGTGACTTTTGTGGACTGGTTGGCGACATTGTTGTGTGTGGTCTGCGTGAGAAAACGGAGTGAACAGAACCGGCAGTGGGGAGGCGGTCGGACGGACAGACAAATCTGCTTCTTTGGCCGCTCTTCTCTCTCTCTCTCTCTCTCTCTCTCTCTCTCTGTGTGTGTGTGTGTGTGTGTGTGTGTGTGTGTGTGTGTTCGCTGGTCGCTGCCGGCTCCTCCACTGGGCCGGCCGCTCAATGAACGACTTTCAACTTTGTACGCGTCGGCGGCGGACGGTACAAAGGCCGCCTTTGTAGGCCGGGCCTGCGCTTGCGTTCCAACAGCCGCTACTTTGTCCCTCTGTCGGCTGGGAGCCCCCAACCCCCTCCCCCCTCCTCACCCAGCGACCCTGTCAACCTATCAACCGACAAGCCATCTTGCGCGGTCGGCGGTGAAATGGTGCCGGTGGGTACCGATACCACAAGGAGGATACTGCAACCATTTTCTCTAACAAGACCGAACCACCTTCAGTATTGTATTTCCACGTTATTTGGTTAGTTATGTGGTCCATAGATCATATTCACGATAAACGTTTCGATTTACCAGTAAAAAAGGTGTAGCACGTTTCAACAGAGTAAAATAAAATACTAATACATACAGTGTGTTTCAGAAGTGATGGACAGTATTCAAGGGTATGAGAGGAATGATCATTCGAAACAAAAAGTCGAGTAAACATGGGCTGCTAAACGCATATCGTAATAGCTAAGACCAATTCTTGATCTTCGATACTATGAAACAAATCTCTTCTACTCCCACCTCTTTGCTTTCCATATTTTAGGAAGTGGTAGTATGGACGAAAACAAGGAAAAAGTCCAGTAAACATGTTCTCTAAAATTCATACCTTATATACCTTAAGAGCTATGAGCCCATGTTCAGCTCAGCTACTTTGAAACAATTCTTCTAACGTAAAATATATACTCCCTCTACATATGTATAATCTGACGCTACCGTAGCTCGACGCATGTGAACAGCCTATACTGCCTTGCTTTTATGTATTCTGTTTTACAAATTTTGTGACTAAAGCTTTATCGCTTGATTTTTTTTTTTTTTTTTTTTTTTTTTTTGACATGCCAAATTGAGACTTTTATTTCTGATCAAGACACTCATAGCAGTGTCGAAACGTGGGTCAAAAGACTTCTTTCCTTTGCGACTGTGGAGTGCTATTGCTGTTAATTCTTCTTCTTCCGTTGCGTTATGGCTTTGTTGTTGGTAATTATATATATAATATATATTTATTCCTGGTGTGAATATATTGTTAATTAGAACAGTTGTGTTTCAAGCATATGCCGAAACACCAAAGAATATGCGCCAGACGACTTTTAGGACACACACACACACACACACACACACACACACACACACACTGTTAGTTGGAGGAGTTGTGTTTCAAAGTCGCGAAGATGAACTTGTGCGTTCTCTCTCTCTCTCTCTCTCTCTCTCTCTCTCTCTCTCTCTCTATCACCACGCACTCAAGCATACCAGCAATACAAAAATGTCTCCCAAAATGTCCTCCTGCGGACGTTTCGGGCAGAAAATGGAAGTTAGATTTTCTCCCTTTTTCAGTTAATCTAATTACTGTATTGCATTGTATGGAACTGGGGACCTAGAAACGACGGAGAGGCTTCGTCCCCGCCGTAGCCATCAGTGGTTCACAACAGGCCACAGCAGTCCACGCACCCCACCGCCGCCCACACCAAACCCACAGTTATTGTGCGGTTCGGCCCCCCCAGTTGACCCTCCCGGGAACGTCTCACACCAGACGAGTGTAACCCCAATGTTTTGGGGTAGAGTAACTAGCGTGTACCCGTACGTGGAGAAAGGGTTTGCGCAGCAATCGCAGACGTAGTGTAACTGAGGCAGAATAAGAGGAACCAGCCCGTATTCGCCGAGGCAGATGGAAAACCGCCTTAAAAACCATCCACAGACTGGGCTGCACACAGAACCTCGCCACTAATCCGCTGGGCGGATTCGTGCCAGGGACCGGCACGCCTTCCCGCCCGGAAAGCAATGCGTTAAACCGCACAGCTAACGGGGCAGGCTTAAAGTAGTTACATTACTGACCATTGAAATCGCTACACCAAGAAGAAATGCAGTTGATAAACGGGTATTCATTGGACAAATATATTATACTAGAACTGACATGTGATTACATTTTCACGCGATTTGGGTGCGTAGATGGTGAGAGATCAGTACTGAGAACAACCACCTCTGGCCGTAATAACGGCCTTGATAAGCCTGGGCATTGAGTCAAACAGAGCTTGGATGGCGTGTACAGGTACAGCTGCCCATGCAGCTTCAACACGATACCACAGTTCATCAAGAGTAGTGACTGGCGTATTGTGACAAGCCAGTTGCTCGGCCACCATTGACCAGACGTTTTCAGTTGGTTAGAGATCTGGAGAATGTGCTGGCCAGGGCAGCAGTCGAACATTTTCTGCATCCAGAAAGGCCCGTACAGGACCTGCAACATACGATCGGGCATTATCCTGCTGAAATGAGGGGTTCGCAGGGATCGAATGAAGGGTAGAGCTACGGGTCGTACATCACATCTGAAATGTAACGTCCACTGTTCAAAGTGCCGTCAGTGCGAAGAAGAGGTGACGGAGACGTGTAACCAATAGCACCCCATACCATCACGCCGGGTGATACTCCAGTATGGCGATGACGAATACATGCTTCCAATGTGCGTTCACCGCGATGTCGACAAACACAGATGCGTCCATCATGATGCTGTAAACAGAACCTGGATTCATCCGAAAAAATGACGTTACGCCTGTCGTGCACCCAGCTTCGTCCTTGCGTACACCATCGCAGACGCTCGTGTCTGTGGTGTAGCGTCACGGGTAACCGCAGCCATGGTCTCAGAGCTGACGGTTGTTTTGCAAACGTCCCCATCTGTTGACTCAGGGATCGAGACGTGGCTGCACGATCCGTTACAGCCATGCGGATAAGATGCCTGTCATCTCAACTGCTAGTGATACGAGGCCGTTGGGATCCAGCACGGCCTTCCGTATTACCCTCCTAAACCCACCGATTCCATATTCTGCTAACAGTCATTGGATCACGACCAACGCGAGCAGCAGTGTCGCGATACGATAAACTGCAATCGCGATAGGCTACAATCCGACCTTTATCAAAGTCGGAAACGTGATGGTACGCATTCCTCCTCCTTACACGAGGCATCACAACAACGTTTCACCAAGCAACGCCGGTCAACTGCTGTTCGTGTATGAGATATTGGTTGGAAAATTTCCTAATGTCAGCACGTTGTAGGTTTCGCCACCGGCGCCAACCTTGTGTGAATGCTCTGAAAAGCTAATCATTCGCATATCACAGCATCGTCTTCCTGTCGGTTAAATTTCGCGTCTGTAGCACGTCGTCTTTGTTGTGTAGCAATTTTAATGTGTGGTAGTGTATTTCTATGCGATAAAAGATATGTAAAAACACTATCATTTTTCTACGTTCTGTACAAATAGTACGTTCGTTAGTAGCGTATCATATTACTCCGTTATGTTTTCATACGCGTCCCATCATTCAGCTCCTTTTCATAGTCAGTGTTTTCCAGGCGTGCCACACCTCTGCGATTTTGTGGAAGATATCCTCATTTCTTGTGAGTCTAATTAAATTTCAGCATCCCGCTCTTACAACATATCTCAGACTCTTCGATTCTCTTCTTCTCCAGTTTTTCCACGTGTACGTTCTCAGAAATTTTTTTCCCGAATTAAGTCATCATGCGAAAAATGTTGTATTTATTCTACTCTGCTAATTACATCGTCCTTGTTTCGTCCGCCTTGCGTTATTTTGTTTCCATGAGAGGAGAATTTCTTCTGTTCAACGATTATGAGGTTCTCAGTTCTGATGAGTGAATTTATCACTAATATCATTTCTGGTTCTCCTCATTATTTCCGTCTTTGTTCACTCCTGGTGATGATTTTATGATCATTGGAGAGCTGATTCGGTTCAAGAAGTCCTGTAATTCACTTTCACACTCACCGAGGATAGCAATGTCTTAGTTTAAGATTGGGCTGCCTGACCTTGTACATCCATAGCAACGTGCCACAGATTCCTCGAAAATCTGCTTAATAGGGCCTCGAACCACTGGAACAGCACATTAGAACTGGTCACATTTGTGACTTACTAAGCAGTTTCCATTACAGATACATCGGACTTCCGGGCAATACTTCCAACAAATGTATGTTGCGCATTAACCTCCTCTACTACTGACTGAAACCGGCTACAGAACTTTTTAAGGCTTCATTCGTCGTTGGTGGAGTAACAACGGAGTAGAACACTTCTTTCGCTACTTTACACGACGAGAATGAACTAAACACGATGTCTTAAAGGGGCATGTTGATGAAAAACACACACTATTTCAAAAATGCACCCCAATTCCACAGTTTTGGAGATATGGGAATGAAATTTTGTACCACGATTTACATGAAAGTAACACGTTTACATATAAAATCCTTTGATTATATATATTCAACTTTTTTCAATGAAATTTGTAGTTTTAATTTCAAAAAAATAATGTTCCTTTTTCTCAGAAACTATTCAAGAGATTTATACAAAAGTTTATCTGTTTCGTCTCTTTATATGTTGTAAGTTCTCTCATGAGGTTTTTGGAATAGGTGAAATAGTAGAATTTTCATAATAGTTTTAATAATAATTCCACAAGCATAATTTTAAATTCATGCAAAATTTCAAGCACTTTGCACCATATCTCAGCTTACAATGAGAATTTCAATATTTGCTATTGAGACAAAGTCTACAAAATTTAATAATTCTAGCATTCATAGAATCTGAGGAAAAGGTACATTAACATTAAAAATCAAACTTTTTAGGAAACGCAATTTAAAGTTCAACCTAACTTTTTCCTTACGTCACTTCTTCAGAAGGCACCACATTTGTACTTCGGGTCGTCTTTCCCTTCAAGGCTTCTCCTCTGGTTTCTTGTTGTCAGTATTCTTTTATCAGGTCTTCAACTGACTTTTCATCTTCAGAGACGCGCTGTTGTAAATCAATTTTTCTGAGAATGTCTTGGGTAAAATTTCCTATATAGAAGCCCATTCTTTCTAATGAGTTCATCCTCCCGACGTTCCCATCATTAAATACAATTCTGACAACTGCAGCAGACGCAAATGTGTTTTTAGGGCATCGTTTCCATATGAGTGAATTTAGACTCATTTGGATTTTGCCACGAACACACTTTTTGAGAAGTGTAGGATTGGCCGTAAACCTGTAAGTGGGCTTGACAAGATCCAGGATACAGTTTGGAAGCCTCTCCTTGTGGATGTAGGGGTTTTTATCCCTCTGAGCTTGAAGTGCTGCTTCAAAACGTGGCTGTGGCAGGGAGGCCGCGTCACGCCTTGTAATTAATTTTCAGGCACTTCGGATGCGAATTCGACATTGAAACTTTGGGAACTTAATGTCCATGAGTTGTACTAACAAATAAAAAGTAAATCTAAATTAACATTTTTGGCTAATTTCATCAACGTCCCCCCTTAACGAAAGGACAAAATCCGCGCGACGGTTACTTTGTTTTCCACAGCTCGTGTTCAGATCTGTTCGTCGTCATGTGGCTGTCCGATTAAAACACCTCTCGATAGCCGATGTTGTAAAGCGATTAAGTTGGTTGTTGGCTCATTCGCCATGAATGTGCACACGGTCATAAAGAAGCGGATGACATTAAAATCAGTGAATCGAAACTGTAATGTAGCTTGTAACGATTTCTTCTCCGCCTCTATGGAAATGGTTCATACTACACATAACGAACATCCATCCTGCTAACGACCGCTTTGCAGTACACAACAATTGGAAAGCTACTATTCAAGAAGCCTGAGCAAAAACTGAATATTGCTGTCTATATTATAAAAATGATTACCACTGTCACTGTTTTTGAAACGCCAGTACACGGGAGCTATTTCACAGTAGTTTAGAACTAGCAACTCACTTGTATAAAACATCCGTTTCATGTATCTCATGTTTATGGGGCCATTCTTCCTTAACTCTGTAGTACAGTGACATGTTGCAGGTGTATTCTTTGTTTTATGTAGATGATGTCAGCAAAACGTGTTGCAAATACAGTTAGTAGTAAAGAAGTAATAGATTAAAAAAATCATGTCTGATGCTGAAGTTTTACTACAAGAAATGCGAAAATGTAAGAAGCGATAACCTTTTTTCCAGTCATTGTTTTGCTGAGGATGACAGCGAGAAAAAGTTTTGAGAAAGTTTTAAATTATGTGCGAAGTGTGTTAAAAGTCGCTAAGCGCTCTCGTCCTTAAATACTGGATAAATATAGTCTGTGTGATTTGCACGCCCGGAGTCACACTGCGTCCAGACATATACGTAGTTTCTAACTTTAAGGGGATATTTACTATCTTTTGATTCAAAAAATCGATTTTTTTAAATTACAGTTTTGGATCCATAAGTGTTTAGAACCCACCCCTGAAAAGGTTTTTCCAAATACGGAACGGAAATGTTTGTTATTTGCGGTGGAACAAAAAAATGCACCTGCCTGAAATCGGCCTTTTTCACGGACCAGTTTTTATCTTTCGGAGGACAAGTTATTGTACCGGTGCTTGGGAAGAAAAACACAAAATTCAAAAGAAATTTTGAACGCGTGTGTTTGGAAGTTAGCCCCCAAGCATTTTCATTCTGGTGCGAAGACTGTGGAGAATGAGACTTTCCCGGAAGTGAGCAGCTTCAGCGAAGGGTATTCAGCAATTCTGAAGACCATGACAACTGTGGATGTCACCCTGGGACTATATTCGACGCAGTTCGCCAAGCATTTGGGCGACCACCGGATTCAAGCAGCCGAAAACCGCTTGTCACCGTCCATACGAGTGGCTCTGGAGCAGCGCAGGATGGCCCAGATCGAGCAGAACGCCCTCTATGATGAAGAGGAAGGACTAGTTTATGGACCTGAAATAGCAGATTGAACATATGTTGCATAATATTACATTTATCTGTAGTCAAAACTTCACACGCGTTTTTCCCGAAATTAAATTTTTCTATTGCGCGGTATGGTAACTTCAAATCTACTGAACCGATTGGCGTGATTCTTTGTTTCCGACGAAGCTAACTAAATTATCTAGGAGGTGTACCACTTTTATTCTGATACATCAACTATAAATATTTTCACTTGGCCGACGAACTCGAAAAATCGAAGAAAGAACCCTATTTTTTTTTCAAATGGCCGCCATTTTGTTTCCTATGGTCCAAATAACTTAAGCAAGGTACAACTCCTAAGGAATCTTATATACCTCGCTAATGTCAACTCAATTTTGATTTCAGGCTAGCCGGCTGACCTGTGACATACCGCCCGTGGAGGTCTACATCGAAATTTTGTTTCGTTCTGACGGCACTTCCACCTTTGCTCTTCGACATTTCAGGTCGAAAAAATTCCAGTTCGTAGAGGAAATATCAATAAACATTTTGACCAATTTTGACATTGATATCTATAACACATCCCGAGAAAAAAATTCTCAATTCGAGCCAAAGATAGCCAACCTCCCCTTAATACTTGACTTACTGTGTTAAAACTGTAGCGTAAGATTGCACCTCACTATTATTAGACTATGACAGCCTTTTAAATTTTAAAATTCAGCCAATAATGTTATCTGTGTAATTTTTTCAAGACTCTATGGATTATGTGTTAATGCACTCCATGAGCTCGTAAGTTTGGCTTAAACGATCCAACAGAATCTGGGAAAAATGAAACGAATAACAAACATATGTACCATATTGCGCGGAGCTAGACATGAAGACATCATAGTGTTAAGAGTACTCATCACCGTCAATCAGTTGCTGTAAACAGGCGCAACCGTGCTACGTGTAGGACTGTACATCTGGAATGATAGTCTCAGTGGCTCCTGTTCACTGTTCTATGCGCCACTTTTTTGTGTTCCGTGTTTTATTGAGATGGCTCTAAGCGCTATGGGACTTAACATCTGAGGTCATCAGTCCCCTAGACTTAGAACTACTTAAACCTAACTAACCTAAGGACATCACACACATCCATGCCCGAGGCAGGATTCGAACCTGCGACCGAAGCAGCCGCGTGGTTCCGGAGTGAAGCGCCTAGAACCGCTCGGTCACAGTTGCCGGCTCCGTTTTTTTTACTCACTGTTTCTTGGCTAAATTCCACCTCTTATGTTCCTTGTTCTTCGGTCCGTATTAGTTGTTCTGTGTTCGGTCTTTAGTGTTCGTGATTGACGACATTGCTCTGTATTCTTTCTTGTGTGACTCAGTGTTTCTGCTCGCTGATCCATTCTGTGTATTGCTTGTTTAGTGATCTGTGTTCCATGTTGTCGAGTTGTACTGGCGGATCCTATTTGTTGTAGCGAAGGTAAATGCTAGGCCGAGATTTATTGTAAAAATCGCAAGGCCGTGTAATTAACCCACGAAAGAAACAGTTCACAAAACCCTCGACTGACTGTATCCTTCTGTTGATTAGTCTGACAATACAGGCAGTTACAATTAAAAGAGGCGATATTGAAGGTTCAAGATTAGTAGCGCCTATAATCACAGCACTGTTCAGTAGACAAGACAGCGTCGCTGAAATGGTCAGACAGCTGCAGTGGCAGGAGTTAAAAGAGTGGCGTTGTGTCTCACTTCGCGTATTCCGACAGCGCATGTTCTACGGAGAGTGAAATGCTGCATTCGTTGACATTTAGCGGAACGATCATTACGGTAAGCTCGAAGAAAGTCTAACTCACAAGAAAGCTTATCAACAAAACCTTTGCCGGCCGGGGTGGCCGAGTGGTTCTAGGCGCTACAGTCTCGAACCGCGCGACCGATACGGTCGCAGGTTCGAATCCTGCCTTGGGCATGGATGTGTGTGATGACCTTAGGTTAGTTAGGTTTAAGTAGTTCTAAGTTCTAGGGGACTGATGACCTCAGAAGTTAAGTCCCATAGTGCTCAGAGCCAACAAAACCTTTATGTAGATATCCTACAGTTAAATCAGAAAACATCGTCATCTCCCGACAAACAGTCACACGATATCCTGAAGTTCAACTGGATCAAAAGCCTAACTGCATACAACATATTCGAACAATAGCACAGCTGCATGCTGTCACAACCAATAAAAAATAATAAAAAGCATTGGTTGTGACTGATTTTTATCAGATGGTCTGCCTCATGTGTCATGATGTCCATATGGCTTTATAAATTAATCCACGTTTCAGGTATGTGGTTCTGTAATAATTGTAAGGTATATAGTTAACTCAGGTAAGCCGTCCCTCAAACCTGTTATACCTTCACAGATCCGATGATGGCATCATCAGAGTTCTGAAACCGGTCATCTAGTAAACGATATTTAAGCAATCGTGGCTTTTCAATTATTTTAAAAACAGAGTGATCGCCCCACAACACGCCATGTGTTCACTGCAAAACCTACAAAAATGCTGCGAATCTTTGCATCCTTTAAAATCTTGTCTAGATCTGATTGTATTGTTGTGCACCTAGAGGACAGTGTACCCATGAACACATGTTTTACACTGACTGATTTCAGAAGGTATGAGCACTTGGAACCATCATAAGAAGTTTCCAGCATTCTTTGATGTTCTTGTTGTTGAGAGACATGAGGTTGTGTTTCGTACAGCGTTTGTAAGTATTTTGTCTTCCACATGTTTAACTACTGTATAATATTTTAAAGCTATTTGGAGTTCATTGTTGATTATTCAGTTACACTGTTTTTTGAGTTAAGATTCTGTATATTTTTAAAACCAGTTACATAACATGTAGACGGCTGAGCCATATTTTGGCGGCTTTCTGCTCATGTTTTGAAACGGCAGAAAACCTTTACCACTGAGCACGTAATATTTGCAAATGAACTGAGTTCTTTTAATGCCCTAACAGTTTTCCTTGTTACGAAAACAAAATTTGTGGCATTTGCCAACAGCTTTTTTGAAAACTTTATAGCTTGTAACTGCATTTTGATAATACTTCTTAATTTTATATTACTTACTGGTTATTGATGTGTAGTAGAGTAGTAATGTAACACACAGACTGTTAAATATAGGAGTGGCCGAGCGGTTCTAGGCGCTACAGTGTGGAACCGCGCCCCGCTAGGGTCGCAGGTTCGCATCCTGCCTCGGGCATGGGTGTTTGTGATTTCCTTAGGTTAGTTAGGTTAAAGTAGTTATAAGTTCTAGGGGACTGATGACCTCAGAAGTTAAGTCCCATAGTGCTCAGAGCCATGTTTTTGTTAAATATATAACTGACTACATTTTCTCGATCTGAATAGAAAGAACATTTGTTCCTTGGTGCATGACCGTGTCGCACCACGGAACTATTTTCTTATTTCGTAAAACTTTACTTTTCTAGAGTAATTTCTTTAATTTCACAAAAAGATTGCTGGAGAAATAAACTGAATGGCATCGTTTAAAACTGGAATAAGGAAATAAGGAAAACTGGAATAAGAAAAACTTTTGTTACAGTACTGGCTAGACCCCAAAATCCGAACAGCGTTTGAGGGTAAACTACTCTTCCCACTTAATTAGACCCTTAGGTAGCGACATAATCAGCAAAATCCTGAGTTTGCTATTTACATTGTCCACTAGATTATTAGAATGCAATATGAACAATAAGAGTCGCAGTAAATTTCCCACGAGCACGTCTGAACTTGCACTCGTATTTCAGGCGGTGACTCTCCGTCCAAGATGGTACGCTGTGTCCTTGCTACCAATACATCCTCAATGCAGTCACAAGTTTTGTTTGATGTGCTGTACAGTTGTACTTTTCACCGTAGGCGCTAGGCTTGCGTCCTTGGTTACTTTTGTTTAATTAGTTCAGGCAGTGCTCGAAGTCGGATTTCTCTGCTTAACGTTTCGTTTTTCAGTGCTGGAGACATAATCAGAGCTTATAACAACTCAGAAATCAGTTACAATCCGAAACACGTGCTGATGTGGTACGGACTCAAGTGCCTTTCAGAGGCCAAGAAATGGCTTTCAGGATGTCGTACGAGAAAAGCTCAAGTTGGGTTCACATGGTCGATGTTGCCATAATCGATGCTTGTTAGCCTGGAGGTCGTAATTCTGTTCGATTACAGAATAGTTATAATTAAAGTGCAGCTTATCATAGAAGTCCAGTGTGGACTGTAATATTCGTATGGCAGCGGAACTTAGTAAATATTCTAATGCATTAGTGCGTAAAAGTAGTTCCAATTTTGGCCACCAGGTATAAATCTGGCGCTCGTTGACGTCTCTGGTGCTCATGCTGAATAACTTGTGTGAGAGTATTATGCCTTTCTCACTTGTTTGACATTTTCACCCCATGGCCTGTTCCTAATCCATTGCATATGGAAATTTCTATACGTCTCTCTTGCATTCACAGCGCCACACATGCACCTGGTGGCAAAGATCGGAACAAATTTTTTTTTTTTTTTGTCCAGCGTAAATCTGTTCCGCAATGATGCATTAGAATATCCATTGAATTTCGCTGCCATACGATAATTACAGTCCATACTGGACCACTGTGAGTAGCCGAATTCTAATTAAAATTAGCAGTAAATCATTACAGTTGAGGTGAAAATGCGTTGATGCTATTCCCACAATTCCTGTGGAAGGCTTCTAGGAGTATGTTTTTAGTACAAGTGTTTGGTGCAAATTAGCGACATTACTATTTGTGTACATGTAGGTTGAGTGCAGCTTTTTTTCATTCTGGCATTAGGAGGGAGGGGGTGGCTAGTCCAACTCCGGAGCCTCTTTTTTTCCCCCGGAGAAGTTCCCCAATACTTACCTAATAGCAGGCTTAGTGAACCTTGGTTCATCATGGAGGGGAAAGAATGAAGAAAAATCAACTTCCCTATCAACAATTCATCCCAGGACCTCCAATACCCACCACGACATCTGGTAGTAGTGTCAGGAAATCATAAGTGGAAGTATCGGTGACACTAAAAGTTTGAATCAAATGGAGACGTTCTTACATAGCCTAATGGTTAAGACGAATCGCCATGACCGTAAAAGCTCTGTACGAACCGACACTTCAGGCTTACTAAACTCATTCACATTGAAGTGGACGTTTAAATTTGTAACGTACATATATTTTCTATCAAATATCTACCCTACACCCTTGGACGCATGAGCAGCTAGACAAGCAAAGATGCATTCGAGGGTTCTGTAAGACCCTACCTTACAACAAGTACTAAACGTTGGTATTAAAGGAAATATTACGAAGTTTTGAAGGAGTTGGTAACACAGAATGAATACCAAAAAATTTGTAACGATAATATGACTTCCATTTTAGTATAATACAAAATACAATATTACAAATTGTGTTATAATTATCCAATATTGAATAACTGTAAATTTTACTGATACACATCAGAATATTTGCTGATTAAAAGTAATTAATTTCTCTCTAGTCTTCGCGTATGCTTTTAGGGCATTTGAAGAATTATTGATCGTTTTTCTGTCTTATAGATGAGGGCACATGTAGCCTCTTGCTTTTGGCGACCTTCCAGTTGCCGCAATCTTCACTACTTGATTCCGAGCGTGCCATTGCTTGTAGAACTTTATTTTGGAGGAACGGCGTTTTGATTCTCCTTTCTATATGAGTACAGTTCTGTTTGCATCAGATCTGCCTCCCATTTATTTGGGATGTAACTGTGAACATAATCACAAGATATTTATTGCTTTTACTCCAATACGTTTGTCCATAAGGTAAAACACTATTTTCTTGCTTCTCTTCCAAGTGTATGCATTTTCCTTCTGGTCAAGAGAATTAACTCCTGATGTACGTTCATTATAAAATAATGTTGTTTTCACGTCTTTTATCTACAGTGGTTGTGTTTTCCATTGACTTAGAAACCTCACATATATGTTCTTTTTTGGCCACAGTTGTGCGCCCGGGTTCCCGGGTTCGATTCCCGGCAGGGTCAGGGATTTTCTCTGCCTCGTGATGACTGAGTGTTTTGTGATGTCCTTAGGTTAGTCAGGTTTGAGTAGTTCTAAGCTCTATGGGACTGATGACCATAGCTGTTAAGTCCCATAGTGCTCAGAGCCAGAGCCACAGTTGTACAACTGTCAAGTTGTGTTTCAGACGAAAATTATGATTACAAAATTTATTAGATCATGGACGCCTTCATTCCGAATGGATTTTCCTTTTTCTTTAGTTACGCTACTGCGCAAGGTGGAATTTTCAATATACTGTGCAGTCTTATGCTTCTGACAGGTGACAATGATTTACTCCATTGAGTTTCATCATGGCCGGTAAGGAAATCGTCAGTTTTGTAGTCTGGGTCATCTATTTCTTCTTCACTGTTTGTTCCACTTCTGACGCTAGAAGACGTGGGTTATCATGATGGCCATCTGTAACTGAATCTCACCTGTATTCTTTATCAAAGAGAGCTTCATCTTCAAGCCATTCAATAAAAAGTGATTTTAATTTTTGATCACTCGTGCCGACTTCAGACGTTCTTCTGTCTTTTCAGTTAGTACGGCTATAGTTACATTCTAAGAAAGAAATAATAGTATGTTAAATGCTTAGTCTGTCTATGATGCAAAATTTACGTTCATCTGAAAGTGTTTTGGCATTAAGAAACACATTTACCTTCAGTTGAGTACTGGGATGTAGCTTTCACAGTGCTTCTGACCTCTCAATAGAGAATCCACCTACTTTAACACGTTCTGGTAAAAATAAAGTATGGGGAAGCCAGCTCGTTCGGTAAGGGGACTTAAAGACCCTTGTCACGTATTATACACTGAAGCGTCAAAGAAATGGTATGGGCATACGTATTCAAATACAGAGACACATAAACAGCCAGGATACGGCGCCGCGGTCTTCAGTGCCTGTATAAGGCAACAAGTGTCTGGCGCAGTTCTTAGATTGGTTACTGCTGGTACATTGGTAGGTTATCAAGATTTAAGTGAATGAAGTGAAACCCTTCCGCAAATTACGGCGGATTTCAATGGTGAACCAACAACAAAGCGTGCGAACGATTCAACGAAAGATCATCGGTATGATCTTTCGAAGACGAAGGCCCACTCGTGTGCCTTAGATGACTGTGCGACATAAAGCTTTAAGCCTCGCCTGGGCCCCGTAAGCACCGACATTGGATTGTTTGTTACTGGAAAGATGTTGCCTGGTCAGAAGAATCTCGTTTCAGATTGCATCGAGCAGATAAAAGTGTACGGATATGGAAACATCCGTCATGAATCCATGGACCCTCCATGTCAGCAGGAGACTTTTCAAGCTGGTGGAGGTTCTTCAATGGCGTGTGGAGTGTGCAGATGGAGTGGTATGGGCCCCTGATACTTCTAAATATGACTCTGACAGGTGACATATACGTAAGCATCCTGTCTGATCACCTGCATCCATTCATATCTATTGTGCAATTCCAGCAGAACAATGCGACACCCCATACGCCCAGAATTGCTACAGAGTCACTCCAGGAACACTCTTCTGAGTTTGAACACTTCTGCTGGCTGCCAAACTCCCCAGACATGAACATTATTGAGCATATCTGAGATGCCTCGCAATGTGCTGTTCAGAACACCCCTTCGTACTCTTACGGATTTATGGTGAGCCCTGTAGGATTGATGATGTTACTTCCCTCCAGCACTACTTCACACATTTGTCGAGTCCATGCCACGTCGTGTTGGGACACTTTTGCGTGCTCGCAGGCGCCGTACACGATATTAGGCAGGTGTACCAGTTTCTTTGGCTTTTCAATATACACTACTGGCCATAGAAATTGCTACACCTAGAAGAAATACCGATGATAAATGGGTATTCATTGGACAAATATATTACACTAGAACTGACACATGATTACATTTTCACGCAATTTGGGTGCATAGATCATGAGAAATTAGTACCCAGAACAACCACCTCTGGCCGTAATAATGGCCTTTGATACGCCTGGGCATTGAGTCAAACAGGGCTTGGATGGCGTGTACAGGTATACCTGCCCATGCAGCTTCAACACAATACCACAGTGCATCAAGAGTAGTGACTGGCGTATTGTGACGAGCCAGTTGCTCGGCCACCATTGACTAGACGTTTTCAGTTGGTTAGAGATCTGGAGAACTTGCTGGCCAGGGCAGCAGTCGAACATTTTCTGTATCCAGAAAGGCCCGTACAGGACCTGCAACATGCGGTCGTGCATTATCCTGCTGAAATGTAGAGTTTCGCAGGGATCGAATGAAGGGTAGAGCCACGGGTCGTAACACATCTGAAATGTAACGTCCACTGCTCAAAGTGCCGTCAATGCGAACAAGAGGTGACCGAGACGTGTAACCAATGGCACCCCATACCATCACGCCGGGTGATACGCCAGTATGGCGATGGCGAATACACGCCTCCAATGTGCGTTCACCGCGATGTTACCAAACACGGATGCGACCTTCACGATGCTGTAAACAGAACCTGGGTCATCCGAAAAAATGACGTTTTGCCATTCGTGCACCCAGGTTCGCTTTGAGTACACCACCGCAGGCGCTCGTGTCTGTGATGCAGCGTCAAGGGTAACAGTAGCCCTGGTCTCCTAGCTGATAGTCGATGCTGCTGCAGACGTCGTCGAACTGTTCGTGCAGATGGTTGTTGTCTTGCAAAACGTTCCCATCTGATGACGTGGCTGCACGATTCGTTACAGCCATGCGGATGAGATGCCTGTCATCTCGACTGCTAGTGATACTAGGCCGTGGGGATATAGCACGGCGTTCCGTATTACCCTCTTGAATCCACCGATTCCATATCTGCTAACAGTCATTGGATCTCGAGCAACGCGAGCAGCAACGTCGCGATACGATAAACCGCAATCGCGATAGGCCACAATCCGACCTTTATCAAAGTCGGAAACGTGATGGTACGCATTTCTCCTCCTTACACGAGGCATCACAACGTTTCCCCAGGCGACGTCGGTCAACTGCTGTTTGTGTATGAGAAATCGGTTGGAAACTTCCGTCATGTCAGCACGTTGTAGGTGTCACCACCGGCGCCAACCTTGTGTGAATGCTCTGAGAAGCCAATCATTTGCATATCACAGCATCTTCTTCCTGTCGTTTAAATTTCGCGTCTGCGGCACGTCACCTTCGTGGTGTAGTACTTTTAATGGCCAGTAGTGTAAGAGTAGGTCTAGAACAAACAGGGTTCGTTCTGAAGTGAGAATTACACTAGGCATCATTTAAAATAAATTCATTTCAAGACAATAACTTGACAGAATGAAAGGTTTCCGGGTCTAAAACGTCCCTGTTACGCCTCCAAGGGTATGAAGTTTCCAGTTATTTCGCCACGAGGACTGAACAAAGTCCTTATGACCTTGCGCTATTGTGCGGTCCATGAACCGCTTTGTTCAACAAAGGTGGAATTGCAATCAAGGAGGAAGACGTATCGCTAATGGAGCGAGCGGGGTCCCCTCATTGTCAGATTGTTGTTCCAGCAGCGAGACGTGCCTGGGGAACCGGCGCGCCGGTCTCCCTGGAGGCTGGCCGCCACTGTGCGTGCGGGGAGCGGCGCCCCGCAGGGGTCATCTCTGGGACCATCTTTAATTATTCCTCCGGCGCCGTGACTGATGGCCGCGGGCGCAGAGCCGGGGCGCGGCAGCTGTTGTCTGGCGACGGGGAAGCGGGAGCCGACATCTGTCCTGGTACACTGCGGCAGTATGTGGGGAGGGGCGTGCACGCTATCACGACTTGCGGCGGATATTGGTTTCTAATTCGGAGGAGAAACTCTCTACACAGCAAACTGATCACCATATCCCCCCAAAAGATGTAATTCAGTTACGAGAATATCGCTTGAATTCATAAACTTCCTTGTTGTATCGATTTTAGAACACAGTCCGCCTCCGTAGCGTAGCGGTAGTGTTACCGCCTACCACGCAGGGGGCCCGGGTTCGATTCCCGGCAGGGGCTGGGTGTTCTGTGTCCATCATTTTCATTGGTAGAATTTTGGGAAGATGTGGTTCATCTGTAAAGGAGACCGCTAATAAAACATTAATACGGCCTATTCTTGAGTACTGTTCGAGCGTTTGGGATCCCTATCAGATCGGATTGAGGGAGTACATAGAAGCAATTCAGAGGCGGGCTGCAAGGTTTGTTACTGTTAGGTTTGATAATAACGCGAGTGTTACGGAAGTGCTTCAGGGACTCGGGTGGGAGTCTCTAGAGGAAAGGAGGCGTTCTTTTCGTGAATCGCTACTGAGGAAATTTAGAGATCCAGCATTTGAGACTGACTGCAGTACAATATTACTGCCGCCAACTTACATTTCCACAAAAGAGAAGAGAGATTAGGGCTCATACATAGGTATATAGGCAGTCATTTTTCCCTCATTCTTTTTGGGAGTGGAACAGGGAGAGATGATGCTAGTTGTGGTACGAGGTACCCTCCGCCACGCACCGTATGGTGGATTGCGGAGTATGGATGTAGATGTAGATCATCATTTACCCGCCGAAGTGGCGTCAACGAAAAAGGACTTGCAATACGGCGGCCGAATATCCCCGAATGGGGATTCCCGGCCAACAATGCCATACGATCATTTCCATTTATTTTTTTTCTTCTTAGAACACCTTCCGCCAAGGTCCTACCTCCAAATTTGATGAGTCTGTATTGCCATCGATCTTCTCTTAAATCTTGTGACCTCATCGCTTTTACAATTATCTCTTTCCAAATTCATCATGTGCGGCTCGGTGATATGCACAGCATAGTCTTCTTATGGAACCTAGTTTCGAGTCCCAGTCCAGCACACATTTTAGCTCGTCGCTCCTGATGCTGCATAAAGTTCTACATCTACACACATACTCCGCAATCCACCATACGGCGCGTGGCGGATGGTACCTCGTACCACAACTAGTATCTTCTCTCCCTGTTCCACTCCCAAACAGAATGAGGGAAAAATGACTGCCTATATGCCTCTGTGCGAGCCCTAATCTCTCTTATCATATCTTTGTGGTCTTTCAGCGAAATGTAAGTTGGCGGCAGTAAAAGTGTACTGCAGTCAGCATCAAATGCTGGTTCTCTAAATTTCCTCAGTAGCAATTCACGAAAAGAACGCCTCCTTTCCTCTAGAGACTCCCACCCGAGTCCCTGAAGCATTTCCGTAACACTCGCGTGATGATCAAACCTACCAGTAACAAATCTAGCAGCCCGCCTCTGAATTGCTTCGATGTCCTCCCTCAATCCGACCTGATAGGGATCCCAAACGCTCGAGCAGTACTCAAGAATAGGCCGTATTAGTGTTTTTTTAGCGGTCTCCTTTACAGATGAACCACATCTTCCCAAAATTCTCCCAATGAACCGAGAACGACTATCCGCCTTCCCCAAAACTGCCATTACATGCTTGTCCCACTTCATATCGCTCTGCAATGTTACGCCCAAATATTTAATCGACGTGACTGCGTCAAGCGCTACACTACTAATGGCGTATTCGAACATTACAGGATTCTTTTTCCTATTCATCTGCATTAATTTACATTTATCTATATTTAGTGTTAGCTGCCATTCTTTACACCAATCAGAAATCCTGTCCAAGTCATTTGTATCCTCCTACAGGCACTCAACGACGACACCTTCCCGTACACCACAGCATCATCAGCAAACAGCCGCACATTGCTATCCACCCTATCCAATGACATTATCAGTTCCTTCCCCTTCCTTTCTCCCGCCTCCGCTTCAGTTAACATAATTTGTATCACAACCGTGGACACCGCGCATTCATATAAGTGATACGCCTCGACGGGCTACGAATCTCCAACCGTCAGGGCAGACGCACATTTAAGTTCGACTTCCAGCGAGAATCTAAAATTTACGTGTGGAGGACATTTGACGGGGATTGGTGATTGGTGGTGCTAGGGAAGTATGTGCGTTGGCCGAAGATTGTGCCGAAATAGTCCGCGCATTTGCGATAACAGTGTGTCCAGGTGGCGCAGTGGTTAAGGCAGCTGCTACAAAGCAGGAGACCCCGGGTTCGAGTCCCGGTCTGGCACAAAATTACACCAGTCACAGCTGATGCGGCGTAAACTCCCGATGCAGATAATATCAGTTCCTTCCCTCCCTCTCCCCCAACCTTCAGTTTATATTACCTAGCTTCATCCATCTGTTGGACACGACTGTACCATATTAATTGTTTTCATTCGATGTGAATTGTTAATGAGCCTTCTACATCAATTCGTAATGGTACATCTTCAGCATGTATTTTTTCTCTTCCGAATTGGTCACCCACTTCCACATTTTTATTCTTCGTAAGTCTTCATTCTCTGCCGCGTACAAAAAGGAAATTTTAATTAATTGATAAACTGATTAGCTGGTTATCCGGTAATTTCCGGTTATGAGGGCTCACGCACAGAGCGTTTAAAACAAATTTAATTGCGCATACAGACAGGACTCATCCATACTGGGAATTGAGAATTTTTGTCTGTTGTCGACATTCATACTGGCAATATATCGACCCAGGGGATTCCAAGGTTCTCCAGAATATATCAACTTCAATGATATAAAAGTCACATAAGGCCATGTAGGAGGTAGGCGACCGTCATTATAATAATCATTAGTCCTCCATTCAGACTGGGTCGCAATAGAAAACCTCAATCATCACGCAAGGAAAGACTTTATTGCTCATATGACACGTTTCGGATTTTATCCATCGTCGCATATGAAGGAGCGATTGCTGCTCATATGTAAGACTTTAAAGTTGTACGTGAAACTAACATTCGCAGAGTAGTCTGCAGCGTGAATACAATTGTTTTAATTTCAAGTTTGACGTCGGCGTTAGACAAGGATGTGGGCTACCACATACCCTTTTCAGTATCTGCATTGACTTCATTCTTCGCAAATGGAAATGTAAAGTGAACAAAGGAATTAAGACAACGAATGAGGTGTACCTGAATATACTTCTGTTCCCTGATGGCATCGTTATTATTCAAAAGAATGAAGATGACCTCCAAAGAGCAGCACACCAACTGAACGAAATTTGCAAGAAGTACAAATTTAAAATTTCTTGTAGCAAAAGAAAAATGACATTCCGAGAAAAGTATCCAGTCAGAACAAAAATTGCTTTGTGCAATCCAGTTTCGGAATAAGTATCTCAGATCTCTTATTTAGGCAGTGCTATAAGTTTTGATTTGGACCCTGATGTTGAAAATGAAACACACAAATTCCAAGCTGTCTGTGGTACCGTAGCAGAACATTGGGCCATAAAGTACGAAAGGAAACCATCATGAAAATCTATAAAGTAATGGCGGTTCCGGTGTTATCCTACGGATGCGAAAGCTGGGTTAGCGCAAAAAAAATAAAATTCAAACAACAGAGATGAGCTTCCCAAGAAAGACGAAGGATTGTGATTAGAAAGGAAGATACAAGAACAGAAATATTTTCAGCGTAAATGAAAAAATTCTAAAGTATCATGAAAATTCGAAATAACATCTCATGACATCCCCCAGACCACAGAATTTCTCAGAAGGTCCTGAACTACATGCTGAATGGGGAAAGAGAAATATTGGAAAGCCTCGAAAAAGATGAGAATGATTTTGTTTGTCAGTTCGGAGCAGACAACAGCCTATGCCTTGAAAGGATGATGATAATGATGATGATGATGATGATGATGATTGACGTCGGATAAGAAATAACAAAAGAAATATTTTTTCATACGATATTATTACACATTAACATTTCCAGATTTTTCCCCTTACTTGTACTGTGAAACCTTACTTCTTGCCAAATTTCATCATCGTAGATCAAATAAAATTACCCAATATGTTTTGATGAATGAGTTTGTGAGTGTCAAAATATGAAACGTAAATGGCCGTATCTTTTGGGTGCACTGACGTAAAAGCTTACATTTTGTACACCGCAAAAGGGCTGTAGACTGAAGTATGTGACATGAATTTCACCTTGATACGTCCACCTGTTTGTGAGAAAAAGGGTTTTTAACAGTCGGACGGACAATTAAGCGACCGTGTGAGAGTTTTATTTCTGCGGTTGAGGAACGGAATCCTGAGAAGAGTGTCTTGCAAAGCATTGCGATATAACCAAATGCTTCTAAATAGAGCTGTTAACGTAAGGCATTTTTCTTAGCTGAGTAGTACAGCTGATGTAAGCACGATAACTATCTTTTAAAAAAAGCCCATTGAAATATGTAATTTTCATATTGTTATTTCAATGCAGTTGGAGTGTTTCAGACCTCTACGTAATTTACTTATGTCTGTATTAAAAGTGGACTGTTCTAGACTGTTTTGCAAAGGAGTGCAATGTACGCAAACATTTGTATAGAGGGTACTTAATATGTGGCATATGTCTTAACTGAGTTATGCTCCGTAAAGCATTGCACTGACTAATGTAACCTTTATGACTGTCTTAGAAAAGATCATTAAAATAGGTAAGTTTTAAAATGTGATTCCAGTGAAGGTGGATTGCTTACACACTACACAGCTTTTGTGAAACAGAAAAATATCAAAATGTTTATAACGACGCTGCAATATATGACATGTTTCATAGCCTAGTCTGGGTTTATAGAACCGTTGCTGTACAAACTGCTGTAATCTCGGCATGTTTCATTATGTGAAGAAAATTGTATACGCTTCGATGTACTATTTGCCATCAGAATATTACAGTAGCCTAGTCTACATTTTAACATGAACAGTGTAAGACTCAGTGGTCCATGTGACTTATTTTTTTATAGTCTTATTCATGTTCCACAATCGCAGACAAAGATATTGTGGGTTACACAGATGTGATAAAGCTACGATCGATTATCTAACTTCTTAGTAGTATCACGGCACTTGGATCAAAACAAATATCAGCTGATTCAGTCATCAGTTTACGATACGGGCTTCTCTGAGACAATATTTGGAACAGTGTATTGGTCTGCCAGTTTGTGCCTTCGTGACTAATAGAAAAATGTATAAGACATATAACATGTATACATACGTATATTATTATGTTTTAATGTCTTGACGCATATTGTATTTTTAACTATATATTTCATTTCGACACAACAAATGGTAAGAAATATGTACTCGACGCCAAGGCACCTTCCTTTTAAGCTGATGTAATGTGATACGAGAGTATTTGCTACACATAATAATTCGCTTTAATTATTTTGACATGTACTGTTTCCTACACATTTTTGTCTAGTGCGTTTCACTTACCTGCTTTTCACTTACCTGCTCTCAGGCTGTAGCTGCTGACTTACCTGAACAATCTTTCGTGGTCCTTTAGTAATTTGTGATGGAATTAGGCACCAGCCAACTGCTGCTACGTCGACAGCATTTCGACGTGTGCCTGAAAGGAATTTTCAGGTGGAGTAAAATCTGTCTGCCCATTTCTCCTAGACGATGTCTTATTACCTGGAATCAAATTATGGATGAGATGTGTCGTGATGGTATTTCTTTAGGAAGTCAGAGTACTCTAAAGAAATGTGACGACGTGTTGTTTGTATAGCGTCGGGACACAAAAAAATGATTGTGTCAACATCAAATACAGCGCAGAACGTTGGAATACAGATGAAAAAGGTATTTACTGACATTGCAGTCACGTTTCTATAAACGCTGTTTATTTTACGATTAATGTTCGGATGGTAGTGTTCCTTTGCAAATCAATCGAGGAGGACATTATACAGTATTCTTCATATTCCGCTACGGAGCATCGACATATTATATGGGAGACACTTTTTATGTGCCACCAAAAGCTGTAGATAAAATAAGCCTACTGCACCAGTGACGAATTTCTTCGTGGAACCGACTGATGTGTATATACTATTATTAATATCAGATAACGTGGGTGTTATGCAAAATCAGCCTTCTGCACACTTTCAGTGCAGTAATGTGATCGAGGTAAATAAATGCCGTAAACTGATTAGTTTGACGATTGTCGCTACAACAGCCTCAGAATTATCATAAGCACCTTAGTGTATTCTCCAATTCAAATTTTTGTGACGTGCTGGTTCTTATTACCTGTTAAATAAAAACGTTAAATAAAAATGTTTAAAGATTTTATAAACTTATTCCACATCCGTGAGGACCATTTCACGTGGCATTTGTGGAAGGGACATTGGTATATATTTTTCTTTAGTAGACATGTATTATGTATTCTTGTTTTGTGATACATTGTACATAATTTAGGAGTTAGGCAATAGGGATGTATGGAACAAAATGTACGTGTGAGCTGAGCTAATGTCTTGCGTCTAGTTTTCATGACTTTTCACAGGTACTGTCTCCGTACTGTTTTTGTTATTGTTTCATGTTTGTGTGCTATTCAGTGACACAAATATTTATTTATAACATCCCTCAGTGTTTTTTTTTTTTTGTTTTTTTTCTGGAAGCTCTCCTATACAAAGTTTGAGGCAGACAACCACCTTCGTCAAAGAAAGTAAATTGTGTTGTAATCCATTGGTCGAACTGAAGACGAGGGTGCAAAGCCATGTAAATGCACCGTGCACTAAAATAAATATGACTGATACAAGTAAATCTTTCAATGTGTTCTTTATATCATAAACATTCCCATCTCACAAGTCCAACATGGACGACGTAAGATGCTGTCGTCATTTATAAAGGTGTCATTATGTTTGCTAGATTTACTTTGTACGATACATTGAAACTGCATCACCTCTAGTGCTTTAATATGATTTGTTTTACCTTTTACTTTCCCCTTAAGCGTCTTCATTACCTTACTTGTGAATATCTGTATTTTTGCCCTGAAATCTCGTGGATGTAGTGCTACCGGCGAATTTCTGCTGTCGTAATTCACGTACGATAAATTTCACTGTTCATGGGAAACAGGTAAAGATGAATCCTGTTGACTGCTGTTTCACTTGATAGTACTGTGCCCTGTACTAGCCCAGTGGCGATACCTTAAGCTTTCATTTTCTTGTTCAAAACGCGTGTTAAACATTCTGCTGATCATGTAAGGGTGAACGTCTGCCGACGATATACAGGTCAAAAAGAGTAAAATAAAAAGCAGTAGTAATAATAGTTCTCAGCAGCGTCTTTCCTTCTTTTTTGATGGCTCCGGTCTCGGCGCAAGTGTGAGATTTATGACCTCATTGATACAAGCGCGCCCCCTTATCAGCGAGGAGCGTCTGCTCTCTATATTAATCTCCTCCACCCATTCACGAGGAATTTCTTTAAATAGAAGAAGACACGAACAACAAGATTCTGAATGAGCTATCGGGCAGGCACTTGGCGGGTCAATATGCAGGCGCTTAAGGAGCGCGATTTGACTTCAGCACGATCGAAGCACTTCCAAATACGGTCTGTTTAAATCGGCGGTATTTGTGTCTCAGTACGTACTGTTCCGTCCGTATTCTGTGTAGTGAGGTTTCCAAAAGCGTGTAAACACTAAGAGTGCAGACAAGTAATAGTATAACAGCCGTGTAAAATTCGTGTAAACAATGCAGAAATGTATTTTGTCCTAGCGTCTCCTGTTCGTTAATAGTTATACTCAGTAGAGTCTCTTAATGAATGGGTTAAATATAGACTTGGACAACTTGGAGGTTACAAATAGTGTACAGTAAGCCGCCTAGATCCACGCCCAACTCTAATATTTTCATTGTGACCCTTAATCATAGTTACAGTATCGTCTAGCAGTGTTTGGCAAATTTGTAGTATGTGGAAGTTTGGCTTGTTGTTGCACAAGGTAAATGTGAGAACCGTTTGTTAAATCAAAATCCTGAACTTAAATTTCACTTTATTGATCTGTAAACAACATACTCCTCGGTCATGTAGTACATAGGGTGTAACGAGTTTAAGATCAGAAATTTCTGTTTGCCGTACCTTAACACAAACACACATCAAGGCATCGGTTGGTTTTTGCTCTGCAGCCAACAGTCGTCTCTCAAACACGTCACAAACTTAACGACCTGATATTTTCTACACAGTATTACTGCAGCTCTAAATGGATTTTACCTGCAAGTATATACCAGACTCTTCCTCTGACGGAACACTTTGAGAATCATGGTACTTCGATGGAACGCCTCATATATTTTGACTGTTAATAAAGTTTTTAAAAACGAGAAAGTTGTTTTGTTCGTTAATTACTTCAATTTTAAATCATAATTAATGACACAGACTAGTAATGATATTTTAGGAAATAACTAGTATCGTCAAAATGTCGAAGAAAAAATCTGCAATGTTATTAACAGTTTTCCGCAGCACTTGTTCACCAGTGTACTGCGGAAGACAGTTTGGTAAACCCTGTTATAGACTAATCGTTTTGCATAGACTTGTCCACACTTCAACACCTGAGCTCTTGCCCAGGGGAAAATAAGCATTAATGGCTTGCTCTGGTCACATGTACTTGGAGGTATTAACTAACATAAAAACATACTACTTGTAATGGCTATAATTATTAGTCTGAAAATGACGTATGTAGCATGTTATGTTGTCCAGTTTACCGCTCTTGGAGAACAATAGAAATATTTTCAATCATAATCGTTATACCATGTGTACGTATGTAACATCAAAATTAACTTTTTCCTAGGTCAGAGATTAAAGCAAACTCGCCATGCGTGATTGTGGCATATACTTTACACCACGTGATTTCAGTACACTGTTTTTGTATGTGCCTAATAGGAGATAGCACCTGCTTAAAGAAAGATGTTTGTCACAAAGTCAGCATGTCTCTGAAAAATAAAAGTAATTTATTTATTTTATACTGGAATGTGTTTGCAGCATGCCGTAATATAACCTACACTGTAGAATAAATGTTTACTTCATGACATACAGCGATTATTTTTTTATTTTTTTTCGACGCAGCACGACGACAACATTCGGCAACGACCTAAAATTTCACATTCCACTATAACTGTTTTCATAATTTTTAGGACTTTAATATTGACTTTTCTGAGTATTGCACATATTTCAGTTATTTTCCACCGTAAATAGTATTCATTGTAAAACAGTGGTGAAACACATCAATTTTATATATTTAGCATTTTTATCTCATTTTGTCCCAGAACAATGCATAACCATCAATACAAACTTTTCATACACAAAATCTAACCTCAGCACTGCCCCCACCGAATTACTTGCAGAGTATTCTTTTCTGGTAAGCTAACTAAACTGAAGGAGACGTTCTGGAGAAATAAATTAGTAGAGTAGTTGCATAATTTGTCTTTATTTGTATCTTAAATTTACGATCTTCCATTTTTATTAAAAAATAGTTTTATTCTATATATTTTAACTGTCAGAGAAAAATTATGTCCACAGCTGCTGGAGGGTGTCCATTAGGGACAAAGAAATCCATTCTTGTAGATCTGCTGGTTCACTAGATGTCTGCAACAATCAAAATAAAAAATTAAAAATGATAATAACAACGTCAACAATACTGAGGCAGCTGGAAGTTCTTGTTGTTTTGTAATGATCATCCATTCAGATTTTCAGTTTCCGACTTTTCTGAAATCTTTCTCTGTCAGCTAGATATCATAATAATGTCCTACTGGTAATACGTAGGAATTCGAAAAATTACGACTGTTTCATCTTGGGGTGTAGTAGTTGAAGGTAAACACACACATTGAAACAATGACGGTTGTTAGTGTGCTTATTTGAAAGAGATCGCTCCATTACAAGGTGTACAATCGACGCTGAACACTGTGACGGTAGAAAACCAGCCATACATATCAGTATGACGGAAATCACGGGACCGATTTCAACCACACTTGGTACACGTATCCTTTACTCTCAGACAGCAACCGCGGTGGGGGCAAAACCACCTACCTATCATAATTCAGGGGTATGCAGTCATAAACAATGAGATGCGTGAAAAACTACCGAATCATGCATCACGTTTTAATTTACTACTGCTTTCCTACTAATTGTATTCCCAACATGATTTCCCAGACAGTATCTACATATGCCGCTGAATGTACCTAACATACGATCTAACACACAGATCAACAGACATTGCCGCGCGATAGCCCCGCAGTCTAAGCCGCCTTTTCGCGCTCCGTGCGGCTCCCCCCGTCGGAGGTTCGAGTCCTCCCTCAGGCATGAGTGTGTGTGTGTGTGTGTGTGTGTGTGTGTGTGTGTGTTCTCCATAGCGTAGTTTGTTAGATTAAGTAGTATGTAGGCTTAAGGACAGATGACCTCAGCAGTTTGGTCCCATATGACCTTACCACAATCTAGAAACATTACATCATAAACACTGAGATGCATGCATAACTGTCGCATCGTGAATGAAGTTTTAACACTCCTACAGTCGAGTCAACTTACGGGAATCTCTGACGTCTGATAGGGATGGCGGTTGTCATTGAAACAAGGTTTCCGGTTATGTCACTATTATTCAAATGGTTCAAATGGCTCTGAGCACTACGGGACTTAACTACTGTGGTCAGAACTTAGAACTACTTAAACCTAACTAACCTAAGGACATCACACACATCCATGCCCGAGGCAGGATTCGAACCTGCGACCGTAGCAGTCGCGCGGTTCCGGACTGCGCGCCTAGAACCGCTAGACCACCTCGGCCGGCCCACTATTATTCCATGCCAGTTTAAGATGGGTGTTAAAACCGCTCAAAATTTCCGGTTTCTGAAATAAACGATTGTCGTCTTTTTACGCCTCTTTAATTCCTGTAATAAACTTAGAACTCATACAAAGATGGCAAAATTTTGACTGTCTCAGTTTCAAGGTACGTAGAATCAAAATATAAAATAGGCAAATAAAAGAAAACCGTTCGCTGCGTTGCTCGAAAAGAGGTAAGTAGCTGAATACTACAAAGACTCTTCTGTCTCCTACTGATTCTAATTTCTTCGACCTCTGCTCAAAAATCAAGCTGTAATCGGAGATCGTATTGCTGTTATGGCTAACTGATATTTCGGTTTTTTCTCGGTTATTAGCAAAAATAAAAAAAACTGCTGTTACAACCGAGATCAAACAAATACCGAAAAATACAACTTACTCAGAGCTAAAATCGGTTTTGACCGGTAGCTTTTACTATCCCCAATACCTGACAGCGCTATTGACAACATTCGCCGGCTGCTGTGACCGAGCGGTTCTAGGCGCTTCAGTCCGGAACCGCGCAACTGCTACGGTCGCAGGTTCGATGGATGACATTACGCCATGTCACTGGGCCACAATTGTTCGCGACTGGTTTGAGGAACATTGTGAACAATTAGAGAGAATGGTTTAGCCACTCAGATCTCCCTATGTGAGTCCCATCGGACATTTATGGGACATACTTGAGAGGTCAGTTGACGCGCCAGGGTAGCCGGGAGCGCTAACGCGCTGCTTCCTGGACTCGGGTAGGTGCGCCACCCCGGATAGAATCCGCCCGGCGGATTAACGACGAGGGCCGATGTGCCGGCCAGCCTGGATGTGGTTTTTAGGCGGTTTTCCACATCCCGCTAGGTGAATACCGGGCTAGTCCCCATGTTCCGCCTCAGTTACACGGCTCGCAGACATCTGAACACTTTCGCACTATTCCATGGATTACACTCGGGATGTTTGAGAACACTAATTCCGTCCCGGGGGGTACAGGAAGGCGGCAGGAAGGCCATCCGGCCACCTCTTAAACATTAATGTGCCAAATCCGATTAACGATGGCTGACCCTGCGAAACTGTGGGACAAGGCTCAAGTGATAGACTTTGAGAAGTCAGTTCACTTTCGCAGCTATGGGCGGCTATAGAGGCAGCGTGACTCAGTCTTTCTGCAGGGGCTTCCAGCGACTTGTCGAGTCCATGTCATGTGTAGCCGCTGCACTACGTCGGGCAAAAGGGGGTCCGACACGATATCAGGAGTATCCCATGACCTCTGCCACCTCAGAATTAGCAAAAATTAAGTCTATCCAGTCATTTACGACATTCTATATAAAGATTGTGTTACATGACATAAGGCATGCTACAGCACTCGGCTACTACTGAAGCCTTGTACCACAGTACCTGTGGCGTGCAGAGTCCCATTAGGCGAGTGTATTTCATTAGAGACGCCTGGCGCCTAGTAACATCTTCATTACGCGGTCGCGATCTTCGACGCCTGGGATCCGGCTAGAGTTTTTAGGGAGCGGTGGCAAGCTGCCTACAGACGTGGTTATTAGAGCGGGTGCCCTGTAATTGCGGTAATGGTCTCCCCAGCCTCGGGTCTCAAAGCTCGCGGGCCCAACGCACCGACACGTCAGCTGCTCGGCAGCTTCCGCTGTGAGAACCGGCAGAGATTGATGACACCCTTCCGCCCTCCCCCCCCCCCCCTCCCTCCCCCCTCTTGTCCAGAAATACTCTGCCTGCTGCTACCGCTTCCAAATGTTGCCTACATTCACCAGTAACGCATAACATTAGAATTGCTCCAATAGTTTAGCACCCAGAACTGAGAATTTGGGACGAATCAGATAGTTTAGGACCCAGAACTACATCTACATTTATACTCCGCAAGCCACCCAACGGTGTGTGGCAGAGGGCACTTTACGTGCCACTGTCATATCCTCCCTTTCCTGTTCCAGTCGCGTATGGTTCGCGGGAAGAACGACTGCCGGAAAGCCTCCGTGCGCACTCGAATATCTCTAATTTTACATCCGTGATCTCCTCGGGAGGTATAAGTAGGGGGAAGCAATATATTCGATACCTCATCCAGAAACGTACCCTCTCGAAACCTGGACAGCAAGCTACACCGCGATGCAGAGCGCCTCTCTTGCAAAGTCTGCCACTTGAGTTTGCCAAACATCTCCGTAACGCTATTACACTTACCAAATAACCCTATGACGAAACGCGCCGCCCTTCTTTGGATCTTCTCTATCTCCTCTGTCAGCCCGACCTGGTACACATCCCACACTGATGAGCAATAAAGTATAGGCCGAACGAGTGTTTTGTAAGCCACCTCCTTCGTTGATGGACTGCATTTTCTAAGTACTCTCCCAATGAATATCAACCTGGCACCCGCCTTACCAACAATTAATTTTATATGATCATTCCACTTCAAATCGTTCCGTACGCATACTCCCAGATATTTTATAGAAGTAACTGCTAACAGTGTTTATTCCGCTAACATATAATCATACAATAAAGGATTCTTTTTTCTATGTATTCGCAATACATTACATTTGTCTGTCTATGTTAAGGGTCAGTTGCCACTCCCAGCTGCAATTTTCTAATGCTACAACTTTTCTGTATACTACAGCATCATCCGCGAAAAGCCACATGGAACTTCCGACACTATCTACTAGGTCATTTATATACGAGGGCTATCCAAAAAGTACGCTACGTTTTGGAATTAAAAATAAGTAAAGTATTGGAATTTTTTTTATTACATACAGATGAAAGCCACACTTAAATACTACTTTTGTACATAGTTGCCATTTAAATTAAGGCACTTATCGTAGCGATGGACGAGCTTGGAAATTCCTTCGTCGTAAAATTCGGCCGCCTGCGCCTTCAACCACGTGGGTACCTCTCCTTGAAGCTGTGCGTCGTCATCAAAACGCTGCATAGCCAACCACTTCCTCATTGCTGGGAATAAGTGGATGTCGCTCGGTGACAGGTCGAGACTGTACGGCGGATGAGGAAACAACTCCCACTTAAAAGATTCGAGAACTTCACGAGTGGCATTTGCCGTGTGGGCCCTGGCGTTGTCGTGAATCAGCAAGATCTTTGAGCCCAACTTTCCCCTGCGCTTGTTTTGTATTGCTCTTATGAGGTTGTGCAGAGTTTGGCAATACCTTTGAGAGTTTATTGTAGTGCCTCTTTCCAGGAAATCCACAAAAAATCACACCTTTTCTGTCCCAAAAGAGGTAACCACGTGGTTGAAGGCGCAGGCGGCCGAATTTTACGACGAAGGAATTTGCAAGCTCGTCCATCGCTACGATAAGTGCCTTAATTTAAATGGCAACTATGTAGAAAAGTAGTATTTAAGTGTGGCTTTCATCTGTATATAATTTTAAAAATTCCAATTCTTTATTTATTTTTAATTCCAAAACGTAATGTACTTTGTGGATAGCCCTCATATATTGAGAAAAGCAATGGTCCCATAACACGCCTCTGTGGCACGCCAGAGGTTATTTTAACGTCTGTAGACGTCTCTCCATTGAGAACAACATGCTGTGTTCTGTTTGCTAAAAACTCTTCAATCCAGCCACACAACTGGTCTGATATTCCGTATGCTCTTACTTTCTTTATGAGGCGACAGTGCGGAACTGTATCGAACTCCTTCCGGAAGTCAAAGAAAATAGTATCTACCTGGAAGCCTGTATCTAATATTTTCTGGGTCCCATGAACAAATAAACTGACGTTGTGGGACTACTCAAACATCTTGGGAACCAAAAACGAGCCGGCGCGGTGGTGTAGCGGTTCAGGTGCTCAGTCCGGAACCGCGCGACTGCTACGGTCGCAGGATCGAATCCTGCCTCGGGCATGGATGTGTGTGATGTCGTTAGGTTTAAGTAGGTCTAAGTTCTAGGGGACTGATGGCCACAGATGTTAAGTCCCATAGTGCTCAGAGCCATTTGAACCATTTTTTTGAACCAAAAACGAAAGTAACTGACCTACGCCAACAATTTGGGATGTAGAACTGGAAAGGGCAGGATCAGTTGAACAGTTCAGGACGCTGACCAGAAGTTGTGGGACTATTTCAACAGCTTAGGGAACCAGAAATGTACATTACGAACTGTGCTAACAGTTTTGGATGGAGGTCTGAAAACTATAAGATTAGATGAACGTTTTAGGATCCAGGACTGAAAATGTGGAAAGAAACGAACTGTTTAGGAAGGTAACATTCAAAATGGAATAAGACACAGAGCACCTAGCTGCCAGTGGGCGTTGTTTTATATCAGTGGGTGTAGTTGGAAATTTGTGCCGGACTGGGATTCGATCCAGAGTCTTCTGCTTACAAGGCAGATGTGCTGACCACTACACCAGCCAGAAAAAGTGGTCAACACAAACTATCTTAGCATGCCTCCTGTCAGACCCAAACACTCAACTTACCCACACACTACTGATGTAGTGCCCCTTGCCAATTATCTTCATTAATCGCGACTTTTCGCTGGGCCCCGTAAGACTTGGAACTTGGCGTGCATCTGTACGCAAGGGATCATTGGCCATCCTCGCCTTAATTATATGTATGTACTGTCTGTTCTTTCGGACATGTCCAGAACAACGGATACCACATTTGCAATACGGGGCACCCCGAACGCTTTACAACCCTGAATCTGAAAATGTGGAGTGTGGGAACACTCAGAGTTTTGGTTCAAAAATGGTTCAAATGGCTCTGAGCACTATGGGATTTAACTTCTGAGGTCATCAGTCCCCTAGAACTTAGAACTACTTAAACCTAACTAACCTAAGGACATCACTCACATACATGCCCGAGGCAGGATTCGAACCTGCGACCGTAGCGGTCGCGCGGTTCTAGACTGTAGCGCCTAGAACCGCTCAGCCACACCGGCCGGCAGAGAGTTTTGGATCCAGAACGGAAACTGTAGGGCGGCGCAAACAATTTAGGAAGCGGAAATGTAAATTCTGGAGCTACGTCAAAAGTTTAGAAGCAGAATAATTCGAACAGTTTAGCACTTGGGCTAGATAATGTAGAAATAAATGAACTGTTTACGAACCTAGAACTGAACGTGGCACACTTTGAAAGCTATAGGCCTCTGGATGGAAATTTCAAAATTACTCGAAGAAGTGGGAGAGCGTGCCGGCTCTAGGAAACGTAAGAGGCCAACTTGAAGTTCTGGATCCCACACTGGAAAAGTAGGAATTCTCGAACAGTTGAGAATCTACTACAGAAAATGCGAAGCTTCTCGACCGATTTATTTATCTTCGAATTTAACCAAGCACGTGGCTGGCAATAGCTCAAAATACGCTCTTATCGGTTAGCGCGTTCTTCCGACGAACCCTTCAGTTGATGTCCGGACGCTAATAGTTATATCCTACAAAGCACTTCTCAAATAACCAAGATGTCTAGCGTACCAGATTGATGGTGCCAAACGAACTGATCCTAAAGCAACTGTCTACCTGGGTAGAAGTGGGGACTGAGGACGATCGCTTCATATGGCATTTCATTGCACTATGTACACTCTAAAACAAAATGAAACGACGCATCACGAAATTACGCGAATGGGATGGAAATCGGTAGAGGTTATGTACTCGTGCATATGAACAAATTACTACAATTTCTCAGAAACTAAATGATTTATTCAAGGCAAAGAGAGACATTTCCAAAACAACGGATACCGCATTTGCAGTACGGGACACCCTGAATGCTTTACGACCCTGAATTTGAAAATGTGGAGTGTGGGAACACTCAGAGTTTTGGATCCAGAACGGAAATTACAGGGAGACGCTTCCGGAAACGTTCGACTCGGTGCCCCACTGCAGACTCCTAACTAAGGTACGAGCATATGGGACTGGTTCCCAAATATGTGAGTGGCTCGAAGACTTCTTAAGTAATAGAACCCAGTACGTTGTCCTCGATGGTGAGTGTTCATCGGAGGTGAGGGTATCATCTGGAGTGTCCCAGGGAAGTGTGGCAGGTCCGCTGTTGTTTTCTATCTACAAAATGATGTTTTGGATAGGGTGGATAGCAATGTCCGGCTTTTTGCTGATGATGCTGTGGTGTACGGGAAGTGTCGTCGTTAAGTGACTGTAGGCGGATACAAGATGACTTGACAGGATTTCTGATTGGTGTAAAGAATGGCAGCTAACTCTAAATATAGATAAATGTACATTAACGCAGATGAAGAGGAAAAAGAATCCCGTATGTTTGAATATTCCATTAATAGTGTAGCGCTTGACACAGTCACGTCGATTAAATATTTGGGCGTAATATTGCAGAGCGATATGAAGTGGGACAAGCATGTAATGGCAGTTGTGGGGAGGGTGGATAGTCGTCTTCGGTTTATTGGTAGAATTTTGGGAAGATGTGGTTCATCAGTAAAGGAGACCGCTTATAAAACGCTAATACAACCTATTCTTGAGTACTGCTCGAGCGTTTGGGATCCCTATAAGGTCGCATTGAGGGAGGACATAGAACCAGTTCAGAGGCGGACTGCTAGATTTGTTACTGGTAGGTTTGATCATCACGCGAGTGTTACGGAAATGCTTCTGGAACTCGGGTGGGAGTCTCTGGAGGAAAGGAGGCGTTCTTTTCGTGAATCCCTACTGAGGAAATTTAGAGAACCAGCATTTGAGGCTGACTGCAGTACAATTTTACCGCCGCCAACTTATATTTCGCGGAAAGACCACAAAGATAAAAGAGATTAGGGCTCGTACAGAGGCATATAGGTAGCCATTTTTCCCTCGTTTTGTTTGGGAGTGGAATAGGGAGAGAAGATGCTAGTTGTGGTACGAGGTACCCTCCCCCACGCACCGTATGGTGGATTGCGGAGTATGTATGTAGATGTGGATGAAAGAGCTTCACAAATTGAGCAAGTCTATAACTCGTTAGCCTACCCCTGCCACTTGTACAAGCAGGTACTCGTCTTGGCATTGACTGCGTTGTTGGATGTCCTCCAGAGAAATATTATCAAATTCTGCCCAAATGGAAAGTTGGATCATCAGAATGCCTAGCAGGTTGGAGAACCCTGTCCATAATGCTTCAAACTTACTCGTTTGGGGAGAGATCTTGACGACCTTGCTGGCCAACGTAGGGTCTGGCAAGGACAAGCAGTACAAAGTCTCATGTTCAGGCGGGCATTACCTTGCTGATATGTAAGCCCAGCATGGCTTGCTATGAAGCGCAACCAAACGGTATGTAGAACATCGTCGACGTACCTCTGTGCTGCAAACGCGCCACATATGACAACCGGGCGGGCACCCCAAACTATTTTACTCGTGGTTGTTCGGCCGTATGACGGCTGAAAGTAAGGTTGGTGTCCAACTACTATCCTGGACGTCTCCAGACATGTTTACGAGCAGGACTCTCATTGACTGGAGTAGAACTGCCTTCAGTGATGAGCCCCGGTTTGAAGAAGTGAGTCCCGATAACGAGTGAAGACTTGCCTTGAGAGTCCCCAGACAGCAGTGGGATTTCAAGCTGACTGTCGCTCGCCATACGGCCCGACAACCAGGAATGGTTGCCATTTTATTTCATAGCAGGGCCCCTATGGCACCCTTATAGCAACGCGGTACCTCGAAGATATTCTGCTCCCCGATTTATTGCCCTTCATGACAAGACATCATGGGCTTGCATTTCAGCAAGATAATGCCCGCCCGCACACGATGTGTGTTTCTCCAGATTGTGTTCGAGTCTGCCAAACCCCACCTTGTCTAGCAGTTCTCTCTCAACACTTGAAGCATTATGGGTACAGCTCTCCAACCAACTCCATTTTGACGGTCTTACGCCCCCAGTCTGACGGGATTTGGCACGACATCTATCAGGAGGACACCCAACAGCTCTATCAGTCAATGGAACCCCGGATAACAGCTTGCATATGGGCCAGAGGTTAACCAAGGGCCGGCCGGAGTGGCCGTGCGGTTCTAGGCGCTACAGTCTGGAGCCGAGCGACCGCTACGGTCGCAGGTTCGAATCCTGCCTTGGGCATGGATGTGTGTGATGTCCTTAGGTTAGTTAGGTTTAATTAGTTCTAAGTTCTAGGTGACTGATGACCTCAGAAGTTTAGCCGCATAGAGCTCAGAGCCACTTGTTAACCAAGGCGTTATTTACTTCCTGAATTTGTGAAGCTCTTTGTCTTGAATGAATCACTTTTCTGAAGTTGTTGTCATTTGTTTGTCATGTACATCATACCTATTGATTTCCGTCCCATTCGGATCACTCCTTTGTGGTGCGTCTTTTTTATCCCAGTTTATTATGCTACACATAGGAGAAACGGAACAGCAGACGATTCAAGGACGAATAACAGAAGTGGTATAACCAGTCAGGAAATTTGTAACCATTAACAGTTTTCAGTTGGTAGAGGACTCTCCCGCGAAAGGCAAAGGTCCCGAATTAGAATCTCGGCCAGGCACACAGTTTTGATCTGCCAGGAAGTTTCATTAACAGTTTTATTTACGATTCTGTACATCCATCTTCAGGTGATGAAGAGTCACTAATACGTACATTCTACGTAAAGAAATGAGGAATAAAGTGTGACGGAGCAGATGGGGTGTAAGTTGAGAAGGTCGCCCTTCCCGGCGTACGCACGCAGCGGGGCCACGTGGCTTCCCTCCCTCCCTACTTTGCCGCGCGCAAGATTTACGAGCGGCCCGCGCGGGTAAGTATCCGTCCGCCGCGAGACTCGGCCCGCCGGATTGCGCACTTGGAAATAAGCGCCGCGTAATGGCCGGCAAGTGGCCGCCTGTTTAGCGCCCAAGTGGGCCGGCGGCTTCTGCCCAGTCTCGCGACCACCGGCTGCTGCTGTAATCACCGCCATTATCCGCACAGTGGCCGCGATGGACAAGTGGCCACTACAGCCTCCGTCGGTGATTTACAGTTCGCAATCAACGAGCGAGGCAGCACTTGTTAATCGTCTGACGTTGTATTCCTTACCATGTAAGCAAGTGTTTCCGAGACAGTGTAACGTGAATAAACATCCCACTGTCACTGTCTGGTCAAGTCTCCGGACACCTATTAGTGGACATTGAAATGGCCCCTTGTCCATACCTTGGTTTGAACCCCGCTGGGGATACTTTCAGTGAAGTGTGTGAATGTATCTGCCCCACAGCTCTTATACAGAGTGGTCCATTGATCGTGGCCGGGCCAAGTATCTCACGAAATCAACGTCGAACGAAAAAACTACAAAGAACGAAACTTGTCTAGCTTGAAGGGGGAAACCAGATGGCGCTATGGTTGGCCCGCTAGATGGCGCTGCCATAGGTCAAAGGATATCAACTGCGTTTTTAAAACAGGAGCCGCCATTTTTTATTACATACTCGTGTAACACGTAAGGAAATATGAATGTTTTAGTTGGACCACTCTTATCGTTTTGTGATAGATGGCGCTGTAATAGTCACAAACATATGGCTCACGATTTTAGACGAACAGTTGGTAACACGTAGGTTTTTAAAATTAAAATACAGAACGTAGGTACGTTTGAACGTTTTCGTTAGACTCTTCCAATGTGATACTTATCATTTCTGAGAACGCATGCTGTTACAGTGTGATTACCTGTAAGTAGCACATTATGCAATAAATGCTCGAAATGATGTCCGTCAACCTCAGTGCATTTGGCAATGCGTGTAACGACATTCCTCTTAACAGCGAGTAGTTCACCTTCCGAATGTTCACACATGCATTGCCAATGCGCTGACGCATGTTGTTAGGCGTTGTCGGTGGATCACGATAGCAAATATCCTTCAACTTACCCCGCAGAAAGAAATCCGGGGACGTCAGATCCGGTGAACGTGCAGGCCATGGTGCTTCGACGACCAATCCACCTGTCATGAAACATGCTGTTCATTACCGCTTCAACCGCACGCGAGCTATGTGCCCGACATCCATCATGTTGGAAGTGCATTGCCGTTGTCACGCAGTGAAACATCTTGTAGTAACATCTGTTGAACATTACATAGGAAATCAGCATACATTGCACCATTTAGATTGCTATCGATAAAATGGGGGCCAGTTATCCTTCCTCCCATAATGCCGCATCATACATTAACCCGCCAAGGTCGGATGTTCCACTTGTCGCAGCCATCGTGGATTTTCCGTTGCGCAATAGTGCATATTATGCCGGTTTACGTTACCGCTGTTGACGAATGACGCTTCGTCGCTAAATGGAACGCGTGCAATTTCTCTTGTGCTGAGTGGCAGAACTGTACACGACGTTAAAAGTCGTCGCCATGCAATTACTGGTGCATAGAAATATGGTAAGGGTGCAATCGATGTTGATGTAGCATTCTCAACGCCGACGTTTTTGACATTTCCGATTCTCGCGCAATTTGCCTGCTACTGATTTGCGAATTAGTCGTGACAGCAGCTAAAACACCTACTTGGGCATCATCATTTGTTGCAGGTCGTGGTTGACGTTTCACATGTGGCTGAACACTTCCTGTTTCCTTAAATAACGCAACTATCCGGCGAACGGTCCGGACATTTGGATGATGTCGTCCAGGATACCGAGCAACGTACATAACACACGCCAGTTGGGCATTTTGATTACATTAGCCATACATCAACACGATATCGACCTTTTCCGCAATTGGTAAACGATCCATTTTAACACGGGTAATGTATCACGAAGCAAATACCGTCCTCACTGGCGGAATGTTACGCGATACCACGTACTTACACGTTTGAAACTATTATACCGCCATCTATCACAAAGCGAAAAAAGTGGTCCAACTACAACATTCATATTTCTTAACGTACTATACGAATATTTAATAAGAATGGGGGTTCCAAATTAAAAAAAAAAAAAAAATTGATATCCGTTTGACCTACGGCAGCGCCATCTAGCGGGCCAACCATAGCGCCATCTGCTATCCCCCTTCAAGCTACACTAGTTCCGTTTTTTGTAGTTATTTTCGTTTGACGCTTACTTCGTGAGATATTTGTGCCGGTCACTATCAGTGGACCACCCTGCGTATACTGATGGGAGACAAAATCGCAATACCAAGAAGGAGCCGTGTGACATGAACGAAAATAAGGAGTGGTTTTACATGTGAAAGATGATGTCTATTCAGATTCCGCACCAGTCGAGTAAGAGTGGTGCTAGTAGCACCATTATGAGATGCAAATCAGGCCTGCTTAAATACACACTGTAATGGTCGTGAGCGTTAGTTACCTTTGAGTCTAGAGATCGTGAGTTGATGTTAGTCAGGAATGCCTTTACGGCCACAAAGGCTCCATTATCAACACCTCCCTGAGTTTGAACGAGGCTGTGAGCAGGGCTACGATGTTCCTTCTGCGATAGTGCAGAAAGACGTGGTACGACTGTAGGCACTGTACATGATTGGTGGCAGCAGCCTGCTGTGGCCGAGCGGTTCTAGGCGCTTCAGTACGCAACCGTGCTGCTGCTATGGTCGCAGGTTCGAATCCTGCCTCGGGCATGGATGTGTGTGATGTTCTTAGGTTACTTAGGTTTAGTTAGTTCTAAGTCTAGGGGACTGATGACCTCAGATGTTTAGAGCTATTTGAACCATTTTGGTGGCAGAAATGTTCACGAGAATGTGCAGCCGCAAGAAGACCGAGCTGTGAACGGTCACGTGGCACAATCGAGAAGGAAGACCATCATGTTCGGCGTATGGTGCTGGGACATTGTACTGCATCTGCAGCAACAATCTGAGCAGCAATTGACACCACAGTGATTCAGTGAACTGTTATAAATCGGTTCCTTCAAGGACAGTTCGTAGCCAGACGCACTGTAGCGTGCATTCCATCGATTCCAAACCACTGCCATTTGCGACTTCTGTGGTGTCAAGTGGGGGCTCACTGAAGGGCAGGGTGAAGGTCTGCTGTATTTCCTGATGAAAGCTGGTTCTGCCTCGGTGCCAGTGACGGCCGTGTGTTGATTAGAAGAAAGACAATTGAGGGCCTGCAATCAACATACCTGCGTGCTAGACACACTGGATCTACAGGTGGAGTTACGGTCTGGCGTTCGATTTGGTATAACAGCAGCACTGTCGTGGTTGTCTCACGCACTCTACCTGCAGACCTGTATGTCAGCCTGGTGATTCGACCTGTTATGCTGCAATTTATGAGCAGCGTTCCAAGGAGAGTTTTCCAACAGGATAACGCTCGCCCACATACCGCTATTGTAACCAATATGCTCTACGGAGTGTCGATATGTAGTCTTGGCCTGCTCGATCACCAAATCCGTCTCCAATCGAGCACCTATGAGACGTCATCTGACAACTCCAGCGTCATCCACAAACAGCACTAACCGTCCCCGTATTGATCGACCAAGTGCAACAGTCATGGAACTCCATCCCAAAAAATGGTTCAATGGCTCTAAGCACTACGGGACTTAATATCTGAGGTCATCAGTCCCCTAGACTTAGAACTACGTAGACCTAACTAGCCGGCCGGCCGGTGTGACCGTGCGGTTCGAGGCGCTTCAGTCTGGAACCGCGTGACCGCTACGGTCGCAGGTTCGAATCCTGCCTCAGGCATGGATGTGTGTGATGTCCTTAGATTAGTTAGGTTTAAGTAGTTCTAAGTTCTAGGGGACTGATGACCTCAGATGTTAAGTCCCATAGTGCTCAGAGCCATGTGAGCCATTTGAACCAAACCTAACTAGCTTAAGGACGTCACACACATCCATGCCCGAGGCAGGATTCGAACCTGCGACCGTAGCAGCAGCACGGTTCCGGAATGAAGCGCCTAGAACCGCTCGGCCACAGGGGCCGGCAACTCCATCCCACTAATAGACATCCGCTACGTTTACAACACAATGCATGCACGTTTGCATGCTTGCATTCACCAGTCTGGTGTTTAACATCGGTTATTAATGTACCAGAATTTCACATTTGCAATCTCATTTCTCGCTCTTACATTAATCTGTGATCTTGCAATCACTTAAATATCTTACCTTGGCGCATTTATTCCAGAAATTTCATTATTATACATATATTTTTTTTCTGTTGCGATCTTTATCGCTAGTGTATTTAAAGTATGTCTTATTATTCTCTTGAGCTGCTGCTGAACTGAACTCCGTCCCAACAGGCCTTTGAAAGGCCAACGGTACCGACCGGCCGCCGTGTCATCCTCAGCCCACAGGCGTCACCGGATGCGGATATGGAGTGGCATGTGGTCAGCACAACGTTCTCCCGGTATGTCAGTTTACGAGACCGGAGCCGCTACTTCTCAATCAAGTAGCTTCTCAGTTTGCCTCACAAGGGCTGAGTACACCCCGCTTGCCAACAGCGCTCGGCAGACCGGATGGTCACCCATCCAAGAGCTAACCCAGGCCGACAGCTCTTAACTTCGGTGATCTGACGGGAACGTGTGCTACCACTGCTGCTAGAATACTTCATTTTTATAACCATTTTCAGTCGCCTAATCATCACCAGATTCCCAAAACCAAAAAAATACTAAACAATATATTTATTTGGTATATAGGGAACTGATGATGGTCAGTTGTACAAATGAAGGATTTTAGCTGCAACTCATGAGGGTCATACGACATTTTTCGAGGTGTGTGTGAATCTCTGTGGTGGGATGGTGGCGTGTTCTTCCTTGAGATCCCAAACCACAGGAACTGAGTTCTAGCGAAGTCAACATTCTACCCCATCCCAAAATTGTTTCACTTTGATCTGATCGGGGCTCTGGACATACCTGTACATTTCAGGAATGTTATTGTCCACAAACCATTACCTCGCAGATGTTGCTTTATGACAGGGTGCATTGTCATGCTGGTAGACAATCAACGTCTGCAATCTGTTCCTCTACTCTACACAGTACACAGTATTGTTAAGTATGTTCATATCCCTCCACAATGGGCGTGTTATGAAGCTCCATAAGGCGACCACACACTAACCACGAAAAACATGCGCATACCGTTACACAACCTGCCCCGAACATCACTGCTGGCACTACACATGACAGCGGGTTACGTTCTCCAGATATTCACCAAACCCAAACCCTCCCACCGGGCTGACGCAGCGAATTGCGTGAATCGTTACTGCAAATCACTCGTTTCCAGCCATCCACAGTCCAGTGTCTCTATAGATCACCTCAACTGTCGCTTATCTTTGACTAGAGAAATGTATGGCTTATAATAAGTTGCTCGACCACTATATCCCATTCTTTTCATGTCCCTACGCACAGTCATTATGCTAGGTGGACTCCTGGTAGCATTTTGGAACTCACCAGTGATTCCTTCCGCTGAATTCATGCGATTTTGTAGAACGTCCCTCCCCCCGATCGTCCCTCTGCGTCAGTATGTGTGGGTGGTCTCGTGTTACGTTAGCTGCGGTGGTCAATTCGCCTTCGCACTTGGCAGTCACATCACGAACAGTCGACTTTGGCGGTTTTAGAGGGGTTCAAATGCATCTAACGGATCTGTCACAAAGTGACATCCAATGGCTAGGCCAGACCGACCCATTATGCTTCCCTACTGACAACACAGGACTATCTACCTCTTTTTCTACTGGTTGTTCCGCCTAGTGGACAATTCCGTGGTAGACAAGGGTGTTCGGATACTTTTGATCAAATAGTGTGTGTGTGTGTGTGTGTGTGTGTGTGTGTGTGTGTGTGTGTGTGTGTCAGATAATGTGGACCATTCGCAGCAACCTAGTAGGTGCCATGTTCTTCTGACCTCCCGCTGGCCAGTTCAACAAAGTGACTTAATGAACTACTTGCGAACAGTCGAAATATGAGACCAATTTAGTCATTGAAGAGTTCTGACCAAACTGAGCACAGAATGTTCATTTCGGATGGGGACAAAACTAGTGACGTGAAAGCAATATCAGGCATATCCCAAGGAAACGTTGAGGGGCCATTACTGTTAACAGTACATAAAGGTCGTTTGACTATTGTAAATATAAAGAAACAGACGAGTAGAGGATACTGACGTAAGCAAACAATCCTAATAAACGTAAGTCGGCAACCAATGGTTTCCCCAGTATGACGTACGCACAAGTGCAGTCACGCCAATTTTAAAATACTGTTCATGTCGAAGGCTACGTTTGTGATGTTTGTTACGATGAAAGGATACTTATTTCGTACATGCAAGATGTTGTACCGGAACTCTTTCATGTGGCTGTTCTGCAATACATAACACGAAAGTTCGATAAAGTGTATCGGTCGTCGTTTGCCAATACCATGTCCTTCCGGATCCTACTTGATCTCATTGATTGGCGACTCAATGGAGTGCTGTGTACACCACGACCATATATGTTATATTAAAAGGAAGGTCTGCGTTGGTCGTAATATTGATGTTTTATTGATAGCAGACTCGATTTTCGATCACATAGTCATCATCTTCGGTGCTGTACACATTAAACTCAGACACTGGTATCAAGTTATCAATAACCAAACTGAGAAGCGATCACAATAACTCTACTTGATCTCCACTAAATTTTTTCTGTGCACATGTAATTACAGCATTCAGTGTACTCCAGCCCTGTCGATAATGTCGATGAAATCTGGGAACGCATTGTGGATGGTTTACATGCTTCACAATATATCAGAGATTTTTTGAATGTGTAAAGACGTCCATAAGGAGATTTTCTGAGGCCTGCCTTCGCATGAATGGTGGCTGTGTCGAATACTTCTTGTAATGTGTTTGTCCTCTGGTGCATATTTGCGGCTTTGATGTTACGAGGTGTTTATATACCCAGTCATAATACTCAATATTGGGGATAGCATTGGTTTCTGGACCTATGATGATAAGGATTATCTGCTTCTTTCATTGCCGTCTACTCGGCCCTTCCGTTTGTACCTACAACAGTCACACTATACAGGCCCTAATGGATATAAGTGCAGGTATTGCTGTTGGTGGGTTAGGATGGTGTACTGGACAATACATCGTATTTACTTCATTTGCAGAATAATAAATATACCTATTAGAAATAGTTTGTTTTGAGGCGCTTTAGTATGTCCAAGTACACGTGGCAAGAGCAAACCCTTGACGCTTATTTTCCCCTGGGCAGCAGGTCAGATGTTGAAGTGCGGATGCATGCACATATAATAGTCTGCCTATACTGACAAGTGCAGCTGCGACCATTCATAAAACATAAGGTCGTAAGGTTTGTGACATGCTTGAGAGAAGACTGTTCGATGCATAAAAAAGAAAGAAACAACACACTGATGTGTCTACACATTAAGGCACCACACATTAAAATATCAGCATTTATACCTGTTACAGCTCGTTTAAATAACCTAGTGGATAACATCAACAGAAGGCCCACAAGGCTGTTCGTAGATGGTGGTTAGGAAATTGAACCAAAATGAAGGAGGATTGCAAAGAACCGTCGCTTGGCACCGGGGTTGGCGGTTGAGATAATCAATGAAATGTGTTGTGCATAAACAGGTGGAAAGACCTAGTATTGTATGATTACTCAAGTGCTGAAAAATCTCTAGAAGCAGTCACGTCAGTTAAATATCCAGGAGTATGCGCAAGATGCGACTTAAGATGGGACGACAGTGTAAAACTAGTCACAAGAAAGGCACATGCGAGACTGATACAGAAAAATCGTTGGGAAGTGTTAAGTCGACCTACGCTGGTCGCCAGTTACGGACTGTGTCAAACAGACTTGGTAGAGGAAACAGAGATCATCAAAACAAGAGCAGCCCATTTCGTTACATGTCCGTTCAGTGAGTGCGATAGCTCACGGAGATGCTCAGAAAACTTATGTAGCAGACGTTTCAAGTGAAGCTCTGTGCACCATGATGTTGTTCGCTGTTAAAATTCCGAGAGGGAATGTTTCTAGTAGAGTCAACCAACAAACTGTTTCCTCCTACCTATATCTCGCGAAAAGACCTTGAAGCAGATATTCAAGAGATTCGAGCTCATACAGAGGCTTACCAGCAATCGTTCTGGCCTCGAACCATTCGCAAATGGAACACGGAATGAGAGAAGGGACAGTGATGAATGAAGTACACTCCGCCACACACCGTAAGGTGGCTTGCGGACTGTAGATGCAGATGTACCAGGTGGTTATAATTAACGTCCAGCTACACATGGAGGTCCAGTATGGGCTGCACTTATCGTATGGCAGCGAAACTTGGTAGACATGCTAATGCGTTAATGCGAAACAGATTTACGATGGACAAAAATTAGTCCCTATTTTGGCCACCAGGCGTAAATCTGTGCTCATATTGAACAAATAGTGTAAGATACAGTCGATAATAAAGTCTCACTTGTTTCACCTTTTCTGTCCAAGTCCCGTTCCTTACACACCACATATGGAAACATTTCTATTCGTCTTTTTTGCATGCACAGCACCAGATTTGTACCATATGTGCCAAAATGGGAACTAATTTTTTTCCAACGTAAATTGGTTCCGCATTAACGTGTTAGAATATCTGCCACCTTCCGCTACCATACGATTACTGCAGTCCACACTGGAGCTCTGTGAGTAGTTGCACTTTAGTTATAACCACTCAGCGTGTAAGCCAAGTGCCGAAACAGGGCTTTGGGCAGGTGGTAGTACCTACACAGGTGAATATTTTGTTGCACGAGTAACCCTGGTAAATTTTACTGTGTCTGGAGGAAGAAAGAAAGCGACAAGTTACGTCCATGCGTATTTCTAATCAACATCATTATCCTCACTGTGGTTGCCGGCGAGCAAGCGGTCTCTACAAAGAGGTTTCTGCGAAGTTAGCGGATGATTTATAGTTCGCGATAAACTGTCTGAGGCTGTATACATTACCATGAAAGCATTTGTGTCCAATGGAGTCTACATCTACATGGTTACTCTGCAATTCACACTTACGTGCCTGTCAGGGGGTTCATCGAACCATTTTCATACTACTTCTCTACCATTCCACTCTCGAATGGCGCGTGGGAAAAAGGAACACATAAATCTTTCCGTCCGAGCTCTGCTTTCTATTATTTTATTAAGATGATCATTTCTACCTACGTAGGTGGGTGTCAACAAAATATTTTACGCAATCGGAAGAGAAACTTGGTGATTGAAATTTCATAACTAGATCTCGCCGCAAAGAAAGCCGCCTTTGTTTCAGTGACTGCCACCCCAACTCGCATATCATATCGGTGACACTCTCACCCCTATTGCACGACAACACAAAACGGGCTGCACTTCTTTGCACTTTTTCTATGTCCTCCATCAACCCCGCCGCGCAGCAATATTCCAGCAGAGGACGGAAAAACGTAAAGTAGTCTCTTTAGTGGGTTTGTCGCTTCTTCTAAGTGTTCTGCCAACAAAGCGCAGTCTTTGTTTCGCCCTCCCTACAATATTATCTATGTGGTCTTTCCAATTTAAGTTGCTCGTAAATGAAATTCCTAGGTATTTAGTCGAATTGACAGCCGATAGTTTTGTGCGATTTATGTTATACCCAAAATTTATCGGATTTCTTTTAGTACCCATGTGGATGACCTCGCACTTTTCTTTGTTTAGTGCTAATTACCACTTTTTGCACCATACAGAAATTCTCTCTAGATCGTTTTGTAATTGGCATTGATCGTCTGATGATTTTAATAGACAGTAAATGACAGCATCATCTGCAAACAAGCTAAGGGGGCTGCTCAGATTATCACCTAGATCATTTATGTGAATCAGGAACAGAAGAGGGCATATGACACTACCTTGCGGGAAGCCAGATATCACTTTTCTTCTACTAGATGATTTGCCTACCGTCTATCACTACTATCCTCTCTGAGAGGAAATCACGAATCCAGTCACACAACTGAGACGATACTCCATATGCACGATTGCACATGTTTGAGGATGTCCCAAAGGTAACACAGAGCCTGTGTTAAAACCAGCAGATCGAACTGTCGGACACGAACCCCACAATTCACGAACGGTAGATGAAGGATCCACTAATCTGACCAGACGAGTCCTCCACGGTATGTAAAGCACCACTTGGCCAGTGCGAGCGATATTGTTCATCATCGTTTGAGCCCTTTGTTTCAATCGCCTCACTGTAACATTTACGTTTCTGAGAGTACCTTAAATACAGACACCTACAATGGGCTAAAAAGTCGCAGTTTCGGTTTCGTGCCAAAAACCGAGTGGAAATCCATGAACAAAGTTGCGCAGCGTTGAAATGGTCAGATTGTACTTATCGAGGTGTGTATTACACACAGTCTAAATGTTACTTTTAGCTTAAAAACACCTTCTGACTAATAGTACTTCAAAAAATGGCTCTGAGCACTATGGGACTCAACTGCTGAGGTCATTAGTCCCCTAGAACTTAGAACTAGTTAAACCTAACTAACCTAAAGACATCACAAACATCCATGCCCGAGGCAGGATTCGAACCTGCGACCGTAGCGGTCTTGCGGTTCCAGACTGCAGCGCCTTTAACCGCACGGCCACTTCGGCCGGCAATAGTACTTCCAACTGTTGCTCGTTATATATTATTTTCTCCGAACACTTCTTCGCCATCCTTACGTTAGAGCACTAAAGATAGTAATTTACCTTTTTTTAAAAAAAAGTTTTGCCGTGAAAATGCGTTACCACCATTTAGCTTAACGTAGATACAGGATTGAAATACGGTTTACAGATGTGTTGTGGGGAGTGGCCGAGAGCTTTCTTAATATTTTTTAAAGTTCGGATTTGCAAGGAGGTACTCTGTCGAAACTTCGAAGAGAGTCTAGGAGTCTACTTTTGCTGGTAACTGAATAAGAAAATGAGAATACTTTTTTTAACGAATGCATTATGGTCTCACATGCCACACACAGACAATGGATGGTCTGTATTTTATGAATAAAAGTCCGTCGAGCGTCTGTATTTTAGGTTTTTATTACGATACATATATCGAAGCGAAAGTTCTGTCATCATGGACTACCAATGAAATAAATTCTCGCAATATGCGTTGTGTATGCTAGTAACGAACGAATTACATTATACTCCCCTTATCTTACAAATTTTCACGTGCCCTTGCTTTCCCAGGCCGTGACGAAAAGCCTCGAATGAGCCAGTGAATCTGTAACTCTGATCGAAAAAAAAACCTTAAACAATCGAAATGCAAACAGTCGACGTATCTTTGTTCATAACACGTAAAGAGTATATAAAAAATTATTCTGTATTTTGGGAGTTGGTAGTATGGTCGAAAACAAAAAGAAAATGTCCAGCGAAGATGGTCTTTAAATAGCGTATCTTAACAGCTACAAGCAATAAATCTTCGATACTGTGAAAAATGTCTTCTACTGCAAGCTCTTTGCTATCACGAACGGCCTACAGGATTCAGCAAACAAATGAATAAACATTATTCTGTTACTGTGAAGCAGTGAACTTTTAATGTAATGCGCTTGCAATTACATACGGTTGCTTTCATTTGCCAGATCATCATATCTGCCATTTACGGCGAGGAATAATAGCCTCCTATTACGCTGGTAAGTGCAGAGAGATCGGTATAATGAGCCTAAGTGAATTTTAACTGGCCTTCGGTAAGATGTCTTTTATATGTATATAATGACAATCTATAAACATGACGCACTGCTATGTGTGAGTCATAGCACTTAATCGTTAAGCAAAAGTGTCCAACTTGTTACGTTGAAGATTATGAAGCTTTATTTGACAGTTTTATAACGTAAAGACTGCGAATATGTGTTATTACGGTCTTGAATTTATTTGATGGGCTTTCCTTTAACGACATATTCGGCAATGCAGATTAAGAGATTGACCAATACCTTCGTTTATTTTCTTGCGACAACAAATACAAAAGGATTTCAGAATGCAGTTAGAGCTTTTGAATAGCCAGTGGTCATCGTCGGCCTCATTTGACATGTTGCTTTTACTACTTCTTCACTTCACGCAATTTGGCTTACAGCCTGTTGTAACTGATAACTTATTTAACTTACCTGGCTTCCCCTATTGACACGTTGTTCCCATTTTATACATCTTCCCTCTATTCTTTCAGTTTTACAGTCAATATTAAGTTCTTCTCTTATTATAGTGATTTGTGTTTCACCTCTGGAGTACATCATTTAACCTTACTTAAAAATTTCGTCTGAAACGACTTTATGCTTCTTTTGTCTTTCGTAGATGCACTTGCATATGTTAAAACAAAGGTAGCCATTACTTTGTAGAAGTTCAGCTTTGTATTCGTCCTTGTCTTATCATCAAGTGTTCTGTGTGTTGTGCCACGTACCATTTGAAACTTATTTACTTTATTAGTGACGTTGTTCTCATATCCATAGCGAACACCACAGCCATACAACTGGAAATGCTTCACTTGTTTTGTTGATTGTTTCTCTAGTGCTATTTTGGAGCGTACTGGAAATTTCCCCTTGAAGCCACAATTTCTTTCAAAAAAATATTTTAAACGATAATTCTTACATACATGATTCAGGCGATGCATTGCAAACTGTAGGTCGTCATTATTTAGTGACGAGGTCACAATTACTTGGTCACGGGCAAAGAACAGAGTATTTCAGTGTGTGTATCTGTGTGTGTAGGTCATATTACATTACTCTAATGTATGTAACTATTGTAGAAAGTCTGCTGAAGTGTCAGATCCTTTCACGTTTGTAGCGATGTACAAATAGCTGAAGAGAATGCTGTACTCCGACTATGAAGCCTTGACCCTTTTTATTTTTATTACTTTTTTTAATGCCTGCGGTTGCCTGTAATTAAGTTGACAACGCAGCAGAAACATTACGTCATCGCTTGCAGCAGCAGCATTTAGATATAGTTTTGCTCTTGTTTCATAATTACTTTTTTCTTTTTCTTAGACAGATTAACTTGGACAGAATTTCTTATTTGATATGATGATGGAAGCTTGCTCTAAAGTAGAAAAAATGTAGATTAATCCAAATAAGTAGGAAAAACAGCTCTATAAAGTTGGAATACAATATTAGTGGCGTGTTTCTTGACACAGTTACTTCTATTTAATCTTTAGAAGTAACGTGCAAAGCGACATTAAATGGAACAAACACATTAAGACGTTAAGTGATTGTAAGGAAGGCAAATGGTCGATCTCGCCTCATTGAGAGAATTCTTGGAAAGTGCAGGTCATCTGTAAAGGAGACCACGTATAGAACACCCGTTCAACCCGTTCTAAATTACTGCTCAAGTATTTGGGATTCACACTAGGTCTTGTTAAAGGAAGAGGGAACATCAAAGCTGTTTCAGTTACCTCTAGGTTCGGTGAACAAGCGAGTATTACGGAAATGCTCGCGAAATGCAAGTGAAAAAGTTCAGATAACCGGTAATTGCGACAGACCTCAGAACGACCCAACTGCCACCAACATATACTTCGTATATGGACCGCGAAGACAAGACAATAGAAATCAGGGCCCGTGCGGAAGCATATGGACAGAATTCTTCCTTCGCTATATTTGCGAGCGTAACAAAGCATAATATGGTGGCTTGCAGGGTATGTATATAGATGTTGACAATTACCACCGGTTGGCCTATACCGACAACTGTATTTTGAAGTGTTTATACGACTGTTGTCGCAGGAAAATACAAGACTAGCTCTATCTAGTTTACCACAAGCACGAAAGATAAGTTTATTCTTCCGTTCATTTTCTTCTCTGTTCGTTCAGTCGACATCTTAAACGGCCCTGAATTGTTAAACCCATTAACAGGGTTTATAAATTATTTGCTAATTTCGTAGTTTTCTTTCCAGTGCGTTAATTGTACAAGATTTTCGTTTCTATATAACTGATTCAGCCCGGCACTCTCCTATACAGCTCTAAAGAAATCTTGGTGACCCCCATGGAGATTCGAGCCACCGTCCTCCTGAATGGCATACCAGTGTTCAAACCACTGCGATACTGCAATCCAGTTGACTGCCTTTGATGACACCTGCCACAAATAGTTTCTTAAAACTGGGAATATTTTCGTTTCTCTGCTCTTGGGTTTTTTTTAACACTAAACTAGCTTTTTGCCCATGTATGCATATGACACATATATTTCACGTATACTTAACATATTTCAAATATATTAGATATATTTACATGTATTTCACCTGGCAGTTCTATCTTAATCCCGAGGAAATTTGTAATTCTGCCTGGCTAAGAAGTATGTAATAATTCATCGACAATGGTTCAACTTTTTGAAAGTGAAAACGAAACAGTCTATAAATTTGAAGTAGGCTAAATATTTCACCTCATTTCTTCACATTCACACGCTTTCTTTCCTTTTTCCTTAATTCTATTCATTGTAAGAGTAATGTGGAAATTTGTGTGGGGGGGGGGGGTTGAAAGTACCTCTAATTTCAATTTGCAAACAATACAAAAAAAACGAAACCCTCCCAGCTCTGAGTATGGTAGAGATATCTTACACAGACAGTATTTTTGTGCACTTAATGAGCCATTCATCTAACCAAATTGGTCCAGGCGTTCCTAAGTTATTCTTTTATGTTATTCCTTTTCACTCCTATCCTCAGCTATGGTGGTGCAATGGGTGTGTCACAGTCAAAGAACTTCTGCCAAATAGCAAGATGCCAAATCTTGTAGACATTGTTTCAGGTGTTAAGGATATATGTCGCTCTGTGTACACCTACCACGTGGTAACCACGCTTAGGAGTGAAATATCAACGGTGCTTCCACTAATGAACCTAGTGACCACGAAAACTATGGATTCGACACTAGTAAGTCCCACCTCCACCCCTAAGAGTGATAACCGCCACCAGCTGTCGCCCAAAGCACAGAGCTCCATCGCTAACAGCAGTAGCCTCCACTCACATATGCCTAACATAGTACGCAAAAACGAGAACAAATATTTCACCTCATTTCTTCACATTCACTCACATCCTTCCACATTTGTATATGCAGCTTCTCACAGACCAGCCTATCTCTCTGAATAATGCTGTAACCTACATTCCTCTAAATCTGCTCACTGTATACGTCTCTTGGTCTCCCTCTACGACGGTCACCACGCACACTTCCCTCAGACACCAAACTGGTGGTCCCGCGATGTCTCAGTGTGTGTCCTATCAATCGATCCCTTCTTTTAGTCAAGTTGTGTGCATATTACCCTAACAGTATTTTTATTCAGATAACTAGCAAACCCGGCAATGCGTCACAATTGCTAACGATGTGCGGGAATTGCATTTACATCCTAAGTTCCTTGCCCCCCCCCCCCCTCTCTCTCTCTCTCTCTCTCTCTCTCTCTCTCTCTCTCTCTCTCTCTCTCTCTCTCTCTCTCTCTCCCTTTCTCCCCCTCCCTCCCTCCCTCCCTCCCACCTACATAACGTCGTCCTCCTTCCATATGTCTGTTTCCGTGTGGATGTTCAGAAGGGTAATAGTCTACGTCTGTCCGAATATTTGTTAGAGCATCGTGTAAAAATTTCGATATTTTCGGTAACAATTTCCAATTTATATATTGCATGTGCACTTGTATATCATACTGATATTTTTTGTTATGAAAACATGTGACAGCAGAACCGTCAAACTGATCGCAACTTAAAAATCAACTAAATCGGTCGATCCGTTCTCAAGTGATTGATGGTCAACGACTGATTTTAATCCCCAATTTTTCGGTGGCTTTTCCAAAAACTTGGTTTCATAAAAACTTATTCCTTACAGTCACGAACACAACAAAGGCAAGAATCAGCAAAACCTATCATCCGTTCTTAACTGATTATATTTTATTATTTCCGACTTTTGCGCTGTATTTTCCGTTTCACACCATCCGTTTCCTGAAAAAAATCTGTCAACCCCGTTCTTTGATTATGACCTTCCACACATGCGGAGTTGATTTTTATGTATATACCTTATGCAAATAATATAAATAGTGAGTAACGTATACACAAAATTTGTCTGACATTACGATAGAAATTTCTGAGTTGTGCTTCCATGGCACCGCCATTTCAAACCCCCCCCCACCCCCACCCCTTACCCTGTTCTATAGTGCACAGTGTTTCTGTGCTTCTTTCCAAATAGTAAGTGATATACGTGTGCTAAGTTTAGCGTAACTCGAATCAGTATTTTAGCAGGAGATGTGAAACACATAAACGTAAGAGACTATATATATATATATATATATATATATATATATATATATATATATATATATATATATATATATACTGTATAAGACTGATGGAATATACAGATTTCAAGAACTGGAGCTTGATAGCTTATTGAATTGTCACACTGAACCTACAATTAGCTTAGTTCACAAATAACAATAGGGTTGTTCTTTCCCGCCATACCAGAAACGCAAAGGAGAGAAATACACCGATAATTTTTGAATGTAAGGTTAACAAGTGGATATTACTTTATAAGTTACTACTTACATGTTTCATTTCTCTGCATCCAAGTTATCATTTTACGAAAAAATTAGTGAGGGATGGGTGATAGAATGGATAAACAGTGGTCTTGTAATGGCCTGAATGATTCGTGAAGAAACACGGAAAACGAAGTGTGGCCGGGGCTGACATTTTAGTCGCATTCTTTTCACAAATTGCCCTCGTAATATGTTATAGCACATCTAAAGCACGGAGAGAGTAAAATTTCACAAAATAATTAAAAACAAAAACCTTGGTTACTGCGTACTAGTCAACAGAACATTAGATGAGATTGTGTGTTTATTGTAAAATACAGAATTAGCCAACATGTGCACATATTGTTATTTAATAATTAGCGCTTTTACACAGTATGTGATAGTTAACGCCTCCGCGGTCACCTAGTCGCAGCATCAGTGCCCTTGTGGTCAGGCATTAACAGTGCGCCATGTTTTATTGTCGTGTCCCCGTTTTAGTCAATTTCGTGTTGTCCTGTCCCTGCCATCTACTTTACCGGATGTTTTAGCTGATGACGCTCGAGCAGCTGCTCGTATTCTGCGTTTTCTAACTTTGACTGGCTTGTCCAAAGGCATCTAACCTTTTTACTTATTTTATCTGCATCTTTGTCAGGTCCGTCTGGTGTCCCCCCCCCCCCCATCCCCTTGAGCTTTACTAGATTCCATGTGCTCTAACAACAGTGACTGGGCGCTAATGACCTCAGTAGTTGAGCGCCCTTAAACCCCACAAAAAAATAGTCGCAGCATATATATGCATTATTCCTTATTTCCCATCTTATGATATCATCGACATCGGTGACACACACAGTAGAATCTACGTTGTAGCTAACATTATTAGGAAAGGAAAAAAAGAACCGGAACAATATACTATACAGAAACCCTGCTTTTAATTTCTCTGACAACAGGTAGGCCCTATGCAAAACAGTGTAACACTGATACACAGCTTCCCCTAGTCCAAATAAACCGGTCATTCGTCAGTGGGTGGTTCACTATAGTTCCTATTCTTAAAAATATTAAAGGAACGTTACTTTTCGCCGAATTACTATGCTCTACAGAGGTTTGATGCTATATAAATAATATATCCATTGTTTGCAGAGTGAGTAGGATGTGAAAGATCAGCGACTAACTCAAAATTTCTAGGTGTGTCTCTGCGAAGTCGTAATTACATTTGATGCGCTTCAGTTTCACCAGGCATTGCGCTCAGCGTCTGTTATTACCGAGTAGCGAACAGAATGTACATCAGCTGACGTCATTCCAACATTGGATTAAGAGAACGTCACAAAGGGCAGTATTGATGCATTTCGGCCTACGGTCTTCTGTGTAAACGGCTCACTCCACAGTAGGAAGACTGTGCGTGGGATACGCCTAAATGTACAAAGCGATCCGTAGCCAAATACGTTCTTTACAGTTACCGAAAGTGCTATCTATGTTCCCAGAAGCGAATAACAAACCGCCTTATAGCAAGAAGAAAGGGAAATTAAGATTTCGTCTTATCTTCGATGACGAAGGCATCATAGACGATCCAAGGATGTGGGAAAGAAATTGACCGTGCCATTTAAAAAGTAACCGTCCCGGCATTCGCCTAAAGCATTTTGGTGAAATCGCGGAAAACCAGAATCTGGATGGCCGCAATGAAATTTTAAGCTGTATCCTACCGAATCATTCTCGTAACCACAGAGCCATATAGCTCGGTAAAATGGTTTATGGCATTGTGTGACTTTATATAGCTTACGATTAAGTCAAATCTGGTAGTCGAGAAACTATTGGATTCTTCCCTTATGATAGAACTGAATCTAAAGGACACCGGAGAAACATTGTCCGTTATTAGTATCGTGTGCTGACACAAAATAAATTAGGTTGCCACAAAAAAAATGGGTTTTTGTGGTTTTGACACAATCATCAAGAAAAGCAAATGAAACTAAGTAGCAACACCGAAACATTATCCGTTAGCAGTGCCATGTAAGAAAAAGTTGTTCTCGAATGTAAATTACCATCCGTCACAAATGCGACTAAATTAAGACAAATATCACTATTTTTTTCGTATGTGTCCGACGGAGTTCACCAAGGAACTGAAACAGCGTTTTAGAACACGCTTCTTAATGAGACCTGCAGCTAATGCTAGAAATAAAGGGGCTATTAATAATTAATGAATCCGGTAAAAATTATTACCTTTGAGAAAGAAATAAGTAGGAATTCACGTTGGGTGCCAGAAATGGTACGAATTGACATAATAAATGAAAAACATACAAAATAAATTATCCTCTATATCTTTCAGTGTGCGTGTGCGTGTGCGAGAGAGAGAGAGAGAGAGAGAGAGAGAGAAGTAACATACGCTTTACGCAGTGACGTCATACAAGCTGAAAGCTAAGAAAGCGAAATAAATAGAAAACCATGTGAGAAATGTTCTGATTGTCCATATTGTGACCGCGGAGATATTCGAGCGCGGCTATCTTTAGCCGAACCTTAAGTAGCTTTCAAGTAGACAAGCTAATTACTATAAGCAGATAAGAGTGTCGGTATTTTTCTGCGATGTCATGCATCTATTTTTTTTGCAGTTAAATGTGCATTGTTTATGTAGAACCATTGATCATTTCCGGCTTTTTGAATAGTGTGTTGAAATCCGGTGATATCTTTGAACCACAGGATTGACGATTTGCCATATTGTAGTATCCATATGATACACCACGATGATAGCCGTCGCAATTCTGCATTACAATCCTAACTGAACATAACTTTTATTAGAGATGCATTACATGCCGGTCTTTTTCGATTATTTTTCCGGGTATATCCAACAAAACGTGCTGGCCTATAATATTTCAAGATACAGAGAAAAGGTTCTACGTAGGTACATAAGAGAGCACATATTGGCATTTCCTGTCTGCTGAAGATTAGAAGCCACTAAGCATCTAAAAAGAAAAGTACATTTTTAACGGCATTATAAAGCGTATGGAGACTGGCGTGATAATGATACTGTATTAAGTTTTGAAGGAAGTTGCATGTGAAGGCCAAAAATGTAATGAGTTTCTGATCCGTTAGTCGGTGCTTGCATTGTAAGTGGGTACACACCACGCTAAGACAGCGGTAGGAGCGTTCACACATATTATTTCTGCCGGTGGACTATATCTTATGCAATCACCTTTTCTAGATGCCAATTAACCATGTGTAAAACAATGTATCCCTCCACTACCTTCGATAGATAAAAAAAGTTACGAACGTTAACCGCACGTCAAAGCACGCGTCCCATTCCATACGGCCACTTGGGGAAAACCTTCAAGTGTCTTCATCACCCTTTGAAAAGAATGCCATGTGGGTTGGTTGGTTGGTTTGGGGAAGGAGACCAGACAGCGAGGTCATCGGTCTCATCGGATTAGGGAAGGACGGAGAAGGAAGTCGGCCGTGCCCTTTGAAAGGAACCATCCCGGCATTTGCCTGGAGCGATTTAGGGAAATCACGGAAAACCTAAATCAGGACGGCCGGACGCGGGATTGAACCGTCGTCCTCCCGAATGCGAGTCCAGCGTCTAACCACTGCGCCACCTCGCTCGGTGCCATGTGGGAATTCAACACGTAATGAAATTAAAGACAGCGTCACCATTAGTGATAACGATACTTTTCTGCGGCAGGACACCCCAAATTATGTTCAAAGCTACTTTGGGATGTATAAAGTATAATTTTTTGGAGTGCTTAGGAAAGGAAGCTGTAATAGAAAATTGGAAAAATGAAAAGCTGGTAATAAACGCACAAAATAAAGTGACAAAAAGCGAAGCGGAACAATTAAGAACGCAAAAGGAGTTTCACTTATCAGTAAAGTAACACTCCAACAATGCAAAGCAACAATAACTTCTTCAGGATTGGCGAAAGACAGAATTATGCTGCATCATTCGCGGACCGAAGGCCAAAAATAAAAATAGTAGTAATATACATTACTTGAATCGTACTTGATATTTTCTGCTCTGCTGATATAAATTCATTTCTTACTGTTGTTGCATTCTAATAACATCGCGATCTACAGGTTCCTAGCGATGCAGGAAACAATATCTTACGATCGAGCGTAGTCTGGTAAAGCAAACACACTTTGTTCACAATACGAAGTCAGCGAATGATAATACCCCCAGTAATCATTTACGTCGATTCTATTGGGACGAGTAAGCAAATATATTACGGCTGTTCCACGATGTTGCTATCTTTTGCACGTTAATAACTTGGTATATTGAGCACCATGGAAATAGAAAAACGTGGATAAATCATATACGACAATTTTTTTATTTCTTTTTTTAATTTTATGCATGTCAATACAAAGTACAAAATAATCACGACAAAGGTTTCGTGTGCTAGAAAACAAACCTTACATTCAGTGCTCTCTGATTTCGTCACGAAAATTATTATTGTAAACTTTAGCTGACTTCAGTGCGGTTTAGAAGTGAAATTCTGGTATTTGGCGTAACACAAACACAAATCCAAGGACATTCTTATTGATCCTACTCACTATAAAATCAGAGTAATCCACTTTGTGGCCAACGATATCAATCAGATATTTAACTAGAAGGGGCCCAATGTAAATGGCGGTAGCGTAAATTCAAGTATCTGACTCTAAATGGACAACCACATAATCGTATTGTTACGTTCGACAATTGTATTAGCATACAAACATATGAAAACCTCTTATTAAGACGTTAGAATATTTTGCGGATAAAATACTCAAAGTGAATATTTAACACAGCTGCTGTTTAAAATAAATTTCGGCGTTTTCACGTTATGAAAAGTAACATACAACATGACAAATTAATATAAAAATTAATATAATAGCAGGTTTCAAAAGACATGTATTTCCCATTTTCAGGTAAAAGACGCTACATATCAAGTGCGTAGAAACATCTCCGCATCGGAAAACATTGTTCGGAAGATGAAAAAAAATAATAATTAAAAATTTTAAATAGCTTGTTACAACTTATCAATTAAATTTTCCCTCCATGTGAGGAACAGTAGTTGAATAAATTCGTGAACTTGTTTAAGGTAAAAGTACTGGAAGGAGAGAAAGTGGTATGATTTCTAAACGAATATTAGCTGTATTAGGCATAACAGACCACCGAAGTTCGTCGGAAATTCGTTGTCAGGGAATCCGCAGTAAACGTTTAGCGCGTGACTATACGTGTATCAACTGCCTCCTAGACATAATGTAACCTGTTGCGCGCTGATGATTGTTGCAACAGGGGAGGAAGGGCAATTACATGTCCCTCCGGATTTTAAAAAAAGAGCCACGAACTGTGCACGCACCTGATTCCTCAAAAAATTAATAATCTGAACGAGTTTTATTAAAGGCATTCTGTTATAGTTTAGGTACTGCAACGGGAATCATTCGTTATTACGCTGAAACTGTTATCGTTACTTTTCGTTGAGTGAAATACTTTTGAAGGAAACTGACTGGACTGTGCAATTCCCTAATAAAATTAGTAATCTTGTGGGTGAACGTGTAGACGGGTAAATTACTCAAGTAACTTACTTAATTTCACATTATCGCGTAATACCTGCATTGTCACAATGATTACACCGTTATAAATGTTCACTACCCTTTTACCGTTTGGTTCTGAAGTTCGAGGTGAATTATAAAACTGAGCGCAAAAAAGTAGTACGCAGTATTTCATAAACAGTACATCATGGTAAAAGTGTATGACAGTTTATTCGTTATGAAGTATTACTCAATTTACGAACTGAGTTTCCCCTGTCGGACTTATTCGACACTGTAATGAAAAGCACTTAACGTCGTTGTGTCATCAGGAAACATAACTGAGTGAGAATGAGTTTAATGTGAGAGTTTGGAGCTGGCCGTTGTGTAACAATAAATGTTTATTCAAAGTGCTCAGCAATGTTCATCAGCCTACGCATTAGTATAACACCATGTACTTAAATAAAGTAGTATAAAATACTAAAAGTTCAGCCATTTGAAGTTCAAGATCGATGTACCTGAAGCTAATTATAGTGTACAAATAAAAAACATCCGCGAAACAAATGATAAACGAGCAGCGATCCTTTCGGAACCAATTTTATTTAATGACGACCTTTAAAAATGATTCTGATTTAGTTCATGACGTTACCGTAATTGTTACACCAAAAACAATTAATGTTTGCGCTTCCTTCCATTGAGAACGGCATATTTTAACCACAAGAAATTAAAATAATGTAGTAAGACGTGAAACAGAATGCGAATGCAGACATGAAATTTTATCGCAGGAGTGGAAACACGAAATTACTAACATTTTAATACAGCTAGATTTTTGGTTTGTAACAGAGCTCTCAAGAAATAAAAGTTGTTATAATATTCGTAATGATATGCTCTTCTTGGTCTGAAAGCAAATTATACTACCTAGAAGCTTAGGCTTAAAGGAAATTTAGATACTTCTGCAACAGTTAGCGCCGAATCGTTTCCAGCGCACTATATCACACCTTTTAAACCCTATATTCTATCTTTACTTGCTGGACAAGAAAGATCATATTCATGTTTTCTCTTATTAAAACTTCCGTGATTTGTTCATTTTTATTTTCCGTGTAATAACAGAAAATTTTCTTCTGTTGCATTTAGTTCTATTCAGTTCCAGCGCTTTTAGAATAGTTTTGTGTGTATAAAAGCCGACAGGAATACGAATAATTCCAAAGGAGATGTTTTTAGTATTTCGCTTCAAGAATATGTAATATGGGACAGGCAGTGTTCACGGAAATGTTGTCCATGTGTTAACTGAACTTCTGTGAAACAATTTTAAACGTAATTAATTTATTTCACATGTTTTCGGGTGTAGTTTTGCACTTAGTGAAATGATTGTATGTAAAAAAAAATCGTACGACTTATATTTCTATGAAAAATAAGGTTTGTTGGGAGTAGATAAATAAATAAAGTAATAAAACAGCTGCCAGTCTCTAGAAAATGATGGGAATAAATGTGACAATCAGTTAATTTTGGTTTGTGTATCCTCGAATTGGATTTCCGGAGCCTAAATTGGTATATACAAACACTACTGGGAAAATGCAATGTTACTGAGCACTCACGTATTTCAGTTAATTTATTCGAATGAAGTAGCACAATATTTGCATTTTACCTATATTCCTTACGCAAGTATGTTGTAACATTACGTATTCTATTTTTGATGTTATCTTTGTCCTGCATTTTTGGCAGACAGGAACGCAGTAGGTGGTAAATTTATCACTTAAAAATTGGAAGGAAGACGAAAAACATCGTATTATTTTGTTGGAATGCATGTGTGGCAAAAACTTCCTACTAACCTTTCTCGGTTACAAAATTAAGAAATAATGTGACAATGCCGCTTAGGAAATATGTTCACTTGTCTGTGTACGTAAAATTACGGCGGGTGGATATAGACAGATTTATGAGCGTTGTGTTTCAGATAAAACAGAAATTTTTCATGCACAGCTCCAGAGGCGAAATTTTTTGAATAAAAGCTATACAAAATACACATAATTTTAACTGTGCAGACTTTTAAATTTCAAGCGTAGCAGCTGCTGGAAATGGATTAATAAGCTACGCCGTAGAATCCCGTCTGATTCATTCATTGTGTTTGAAGAATAATTTTTCTTTTCATTTCAAAAACTGCGAAATTAAAGAATTTAATGAAATGTGTAAAGATTGGGACATCAGAGGGAAGTGGAAAAAGGGTACTGAAAGAGTAACTAATTCGTCATCATACCTTTGCTTCAGCACTTTTCAAGTCACTTAAACATATCCCAGTATTTTCCTGACAGCTATATGCTTTCGTTAATCTGAACACTTAAATAGGTAATGCTAAAATAATTTATTTTTAGTTAGTCACATCGCAATGTTTTGTGATAAGTAAAGTGGATGATTACAGTCGTTGCGCCTGGCGGAATTAACGATCAGCTGATATAAAATATTCACTCGCTCGCACAATGTAAGACTTTTTTCGGCTAATCTGTTAGATACCGGCATAGATTTGGGTTCTCTATATTCTTACCTGAGTTATTCGATTGAATCTGTACCAGCCAAATTTATATTTTCATTTGCATAGAGCTGGAGAAAAATTTTGTGGTTCGTTAGTATTATATTATATTCACTACATTTATTTATAATTGCTATTGTGGATGAGAAATTGTAGCACACTTAGTTACCTCTTCGGTATTCGGATATGCAGTAGATCGAACGAAACTCAAATATTGTATTAATAGTTAAATTTGACTTGGCCACTGCGGAAGATACAGCATGTTCCGGGTATTCATCATATGAGAGGTTGTAGGTTAATTTTATATACGTCAGATTCCGCGAGTTTATAGTAGTAAATAGGTGGAGCACGATGTCTGATTTGTCGTTCCGTTACTATCCCACTATAATATTTTTAGCTGTCTATGGCCATTTAGAACTAAACAGCTGTCTATTGAAATCTACTTTCGTGTTAGTTTTTCCCGGTTGTGTCTCATTTTACGTTCAATTAAGATCATAATATTATATTTCTAGCTATCTATGGCCATACAAATTTAAAATTAACAGCATATCTTTATAACAATTCCTCGTTATCTCTTACTTCTAAAAACATTTTACATTTTTGTAGCACCGAAACTCGATGTCACTGTGAAAACTAGTCTGAAATTATATTTTTTTCCACTTCTTAACCCGCAAGAGTCCTACTGTAAGCATTCGCTAGCTGTAATTGGTTACCGTTGCCGTTACGACCACAACTTGATGGTGAGTATGGTCGGTGAAGGCATCGTAGGTGCACCAGTTGGAAGGCTAAAGTCTGAAATGTATTTGTTACGCAATGTGCATTTAATTTATTAGCATGGGGGCTCGTGGAACATGAAATAGACTAGATTTAGCGCCACAACCGCAATAAAATTCTCAAGTAATTGAAAATGCATGGTGAAAGACGTTTGACATTGCTATTTCATTTGAGAGAGGAACGAGGAAAAAGCTACTATACGTACCCTAATCTTCCTTTATTCTCGAGTTCCTGCGTGAGATGAAAAAGGGAAGATTTATATTTGTTGCAAAATCTTCTCCGAATACCCATTCTCTAAATTTACCAACCGCGTTTCACGAGGGCAGCATACGCACTTTTCCATTTAAGCTCCCGGTGCATCTCCGTTAAAATTTAGTACGTGCATATCAATCACGTACCGATCCTACCATGGCGTCTGTAAATTAGTTCGATGTTCGCAATAGTACCTCCTCGATACACACTTGAGCACTGCCCGGTAATTGATAGTTTCAATGGGTCCAAACTAAAGTCCGAATATGTAAGGAAGTATATGTTCAATAATACTGTTACGGTTAGAAAAATATGGCCTCAGCAACATAGAGACGCTCCGTGCTTCAATTTTTGCATATTTAGCTGAGACAAAGCATCTACAATTAGATTTTTGATTGTAGACGAACGTGGACTCAACAACAAAAATATTAGAACTCGAAGTAGAGCATATTTGTCGCAATCTAGAATTCCTAGTAGATCCTGGTTATAAAAAAATTCGTTGATAGCGAATAAAAGAGTGAACTGTTCATATAAGCGAGTTAAAAGTCGTTTAAAAAGTTTACAGTGGTCAGCTGTCGGATTTGCAAACTTTCACACTTCGATATAGACTCTCAGTATTAATGAAATACGCATATACCGCAGCTGTTAATAGAAGTAAGAAAATTGGAAATGAAGCGACTGCAGGTATGTGAGGGTGTTACAGTTATGTAGAAAGGGTAAAAAGTTTTTAAATGAAAGGTGAGGCGGGTGTATACAGTAACAAATACAAGCTTAAGTGGTTGAAAAATAGAATAGTAAAGCAGTAGAGAGCGACAAATGTTCTAGTACAGAACAAACACAAATGAAGTTGTTTTCGTTCATGTGGAACCTTCGGTTACATTAGTAATTTATTGACACATAAGTAGACTGCTTCCCTGTAGTGAATCAAGAATAAGCTCAAGAAAAATTATTTTCAAAATCCGTAATTCCTTTATCTAGTCTATGGATTACAGTAGTTTCAAGTTGTGAACAAACTCTTCTTGAGAACTCTAATGTAAAACTAAATAATCACTTCCGACTGTACCGAAGTGAAGAATTTCATTGATGAATATTCTGAAAATATGTCCATGATTTATTCCTCTAAAACAGGATCTAACAGCGTGAGTAGTCCCTGGTACCGGGAAAACTCTGTCCTCAACACTGCCGATTTTTCTCGAATATAATTTCTGTAACTTACACATTAGTCAACGCCTGAAAGAATATTTTCTAGTCTGCACGCTTATGTGTTGATTAGCTCTACGAACATGAATGAAATAATTCGCAAACACAGGATGATTAGTAGGAGACGTAACTAAATATAATTACTCGAATGAATGTACGGAATTAAATATAAATATGTTAAGATCCTTCAAGTATTAAAAATCCACGTTTTACGTAATTCCTATAAATGTCGTGGGAATCCATTGTTCCACATCATAACATTTACTGCAAATATGATCCAGGCAGTATTCTTCGCGTATTACATGACGTGATAACAAAGACTGGAAGAAGTAAACTGAAATCGCAATGACGCAAAACTAATTTGCATTAAATACGAGGGGAAGGCGCATAGAAAGCCTTCTGCTACGGAGGATAAGTTAGAGTTGCGCGGTAACTTTTCGAGGTCCACTTGGCAGTCCGTCTGCGAACACACATCCGAACAAGTCACCGTTGACCTCGCTAAACCGAACAAAGGGAATTTAAAAAATTGACACGAAGCTTACCATAGCAGTTCATTGGCACAACATCTGAAAATACTCTGATACACTGAGCAAACAAATTTCAAATTACTACAGGAGTTTGTTCCACCTCTTCCCGGAAAACAGATTTTTCATTATTTTCTTTGCACTGGCAGGTTCCAACACATGGGCGCTGTTGTCAGAGTGTAGTAATTTTTGTTAGGTGTGTGTAAGTATTAAACTATTTAGATGCGAACTAACGTTGTACTATGCTGGAAAAAATATATTAGGCCTAATGTTCCACTCAGCACTGTTGTTATCAAACATTTAATATCTTCGTATGTGTAATAAAAATAAAGACATACTAATGAGATGACAGATTTGGCGAGACACGTTTGGACACGGAAAAGGAAAATTTCCTTCTTACAAAAATGGGTGGAAGTATTAAGGCTTTGCAGTCTAGCACGAAGTAAAAGATGACAACGTAACTTACTTCGAAAACAGGAGATAAATTAAAAATTTGGGATGAAAATAGCGTCTGTTACCATCTTTAACACTGAGTCTAAAGTTACTAGGAGTTCTTTGAATTACTCCGTGATACATGCAACTCTTAATTTTTATTCTATTTTTGTACTATTGCGCAATTTCGACCTTGTCCTAGGCCATTTTCAAGTACCTAGATACATTTCTTAACTGTTTGTTCATAAACATCTGCGATGGCAAATATAAGCAATTCAGTGGAAGGCGTTATATCGAAGAAAATGCGCCACCTCATATATTTTATGATCAGTGAGATATCACATGTATCTACGCAACTGAAAATGGCGTAAGCCATAATAGTACAACATTACCAAAATAAAACAAGAAAGCAACACTGGCAGGCATTATGAGGTGATTAGAAAAGATTATGTTGTATATGGGTCAGATGGGAGGAAACGTGTACAACAAGAGTACCATTTGTGTGCATATTCCATTAGGCAGAAATTATTCCTACTCGGAACACGATTGATTAGCACCAAAGCAACAGTTTCTATTGCGTTGCGAATGAAGAAACATACGACACTGGTGTAATATTCTACATTATTTATTGTTTTACGAAGCTTTTTACGACTGTTACGCCACGTTAGTTACAAAGCTATGTATGCGTGGCTATGAAATTGTTGTCGAATCAAAAGATTCTAAACCTGGTGTCTCTACAATCACAGTTGGTTATCAAAACTGACAAATGTTATTGTTTGCTTTTCTACTAAAATGAGAGGAATTAGTTCAGTAGTCCTAAATCAAACATTAACAATTGTCGTCTTAGAAATCCAACTGAAATTATCTGTTGACGTATCACGTTTAAAATCTGTGACCCCACAACGTTTCAGTCACACCTGTTTATTGTACCTGACGATGGTGTAACAACCGAAAACCATTTTGTAAAATAATAACCAGTCTCGCAGTTTTTTTTTTTTTCTTTCATTCACATCGTATAAAGTATTCGACAAGGATCCAACCCCGTCAGATGGTATGCAAACATGAGGGTACTGGAAAGTAAACCTGTAGCATTCGCTGTTGTGTGGCTAGATACGAGCCCACGGAATTACGAGATTTCGGGCTGATTTAAAATTTCTGGTGTGTTATCAGTTGGAAGATAATCGTGCGAGTTTCCTCGTGTTCGAACCTAGATGTCAGCACGGTATTGCCGCAGTAATGAGCGCAGATAAACAAAACACTCTCCACAATTCCATCCTCTTTTTTTTTCATCTTTTCACGTGACGCCGCGGTCCCCCACTACCGCAACTGCTGCGTCCTCTCCCTCCCCCCATCCCCCCTTTTTCCCGTTACCTCAGAGCTGGTCCACGTCCGTGCTTCTGTCGCCGTCACTCCAGCTGACCGGCCCTCGCGCCTTCTTCGTCACGCCGTGCGAAACACTCACTTGGCACCCCATAAAAATCGCTGCCGCCGTTGCCGCTGGCCTGAACACCCCCTCCACTCCCCACCCCACCACCGACACCCGTTGACCCGCGACCCCCACTCCGCGGCCACACGCGCCTCCCCTCCCCTCTTCCGCTAACTGGAGCGACGGAGGAACTGCAGCGGCTGGCGTTACCCCCACCACCTGCTGCCCGCGAGTGACCACGTGGTTGCTGACGCTTCGAGGCGTTGGAGTGGGGAGGAGGTGGAAGGGGTGGGGGACGGGCCGGGCCGGCAATCTGGCGTCAGTGCAATAACCGCTCAACAACCGGCTCAGTAGGCCTAAGGTCGTCGAGATGGTAACGTCTACGACCAGAGCCTGTGAACCTACAATACCAATACGTTTTTACCAAATATGTCTAAATAAATGGCCTCCGCGATGTGTACTCAGTGCTGAGAAATAGCGTCCAATATTTTTAGTCTATTATTTATTGGCGTGCAGCATTACATTACAAATCACATTAATGAAGATAAACTAAGATTAATATTCAGTAACAAACTAATAGGTCACGAATATAATTAATTAGACTATCGATCGTATTCAGAACGTCTTCAGGTGTTGCGTGTAGGCTCTTTGTGAACATGTCTGCTTAGCTGTAGTCGGACTAACCCTGTAGTATTCACGCCGCGATCCGTACCATTAGTAGTGCTCTTTATTCGCACGAAGTAATGGCCGCTATCGACAGGGGATCTCAAGTTGATTCCGTATTTCTAGATTTCCGGAAAGCTTTTGACACCGTTCCTCACGACCGACTTCTAATCAAGCTGCGGGCCTATGGGGTATCGCCTCAGTTCTGCGACTGGATTCGTGATTTCCTGTCAGGAAGGTCGCAGTTCGTAGTAATAGACGGCAAATCATCGAGTAAAACTGAAGTGATATCAGGTGTTCCCCAGGGAAGCGTCCTGGGACATCTGCTGTTCCTGATCTATATAAATGACCTGGTTGACAATCTGAGCAGTTCTCTTAGGTTGTTCGCAGATGATGCTGTAATTTACCGTCTAGTAAGGTCATCCGAAGACCAGTATGAGTTGCAAAGCGATTTAGAAAAGATTGCTGTATGGTGTGGCAGGTAGCAGTTGACGCTAAATAACGAAAAGTGTGAGGTGATCCACATGAGTTCCAAAAGAAATCCGTTTGAATTCGATTATTCGATAAATAGTACAATTCTCAAGGCTGTAAATTCAACTAAGTACCTGGGTATTAAAATTACGAACAACTTCAGTTGGAAAGACCACATAGATAATATTGTGGGGAAGGCGAGCCAAAGGTTGCGTTTCATTGGCAGGACACTTAGAAGATGCAACAAGTCCACTAAAGAGACAGCTTACACTACACTCGTTCGTCATCTGTTAGAATATTGCTGCGCGGTGTGGGATCCTTACCAGGTGGGATTGACGGAGGACATCGAAAGGGTGCAAAAAAGAGCAGCTCGTTTTGTATTGTCACGTAATAGGGGAGAGTGTGTGGCAGATATGATACGCGAGCTGGGATGGAAGTCATTAAAGCAAAGACGTTTTTCGTCGCGGCGAGATCTATTTACAAAATTTCAGTCACCAACTTTCTCTTCCGAATGCGAAAATATTTTGTTGATCGCAACCTACATAGGTAGGAATGATCATCAAAATAAAATAAGAGAAATCAGAGCTCGAACAGAAAGGTTTAGATGTTCGTTTTCACCGCGCGCTGTTCGGGAGTGGAATGGTAGAGAGGTTGTATGATTGTGGTTCGATGCCAAGCACTTAAATGTGAGTTGCAGAGTAATCATGTAGATGTAGATATAGATGTAGATCTATTCACTGCAGGTGGTCAGTCTGCACGGAGAAAAAAGTAGATTTATAAGTAAAATTGTGAATATATAATTTACTGTGTTCGAATTTTAATAGCAGCTCGGACGTCCATGAGTTCTGAAACAAGCTGGTAATACAACAGGCGTAGAATATCTCTTCGTCCGGTGCAGCTGTTTGGGTTGTCAGCAGCATGAGTTAGTGAAGCAGTGATACCTACAGCATTCAGTAGGGAACAAAATATGATCAAAGGCAACCAGTGTGTGTTGCGCAGTTTCAGACAGCATACAACTGCCACACGTGTCTATATCTCCTTTCGTCTTCTTGGACATAACTGTCATTTTTACTTTGTCCGTCTCTTCATAAACACTGTCAACATGGTAATGATTGAATACAACACATTTTTGCCTTTCGTAAGAAAATATGGTGAAACAGTACAAGGCTTTCTGAGGGCAATTTCAAACGCTTTCGACGTTTACTCGGCTTCGTGAATTCTATTGGCAGTTCCATTCCGCAAAAACATATAAATGTAACAATTAAATGACGTGACGCTAACAAAACAATGTAACTTGGTTCAAATGGCTCTGAGCACTATGGGACTTACCATTTGTGGTCATCAGCCCCCTAGAACTTAGTACTACTTAAACCTAACTAACCTAAGGACATTACACACATCCATGCCCGAGGCAGGATTCGAACCTGCGACCGCAGCGGTCACGCGGTTCCAGACTGAAGCGCCTAGAACCGCACGGCCACACTGGCCGGCAAACAATGTAACTAACCGAAAGTAAACACCGCACTAATAACATACCCCTTAATAAGAATAAATATGGCTGTAATGGCTTCCCTTTTGCTGTTTCTCTAAAAGACAATAATGCAAATTATATTGAACGCCGCTACTCGCGCGAATCTCTCAATCAGCAATTCTTGACTATTTTACATCCATTGCTCTTGCCAAAATGAAATATAGGTGTAATGTAACGCTGCTGATATTAGGAAGGTGCTCGAGTCATGTGATTCCCAGTACCAAAGGGATGAGAAGCAAGGGAAAACATACATTCTTCCGGACTATCAATCCACGTGCGACTGCTGCAGGGTACTTCATGGTTGACGCCTGTCACTCGTCGCTACAGCGTTGCCACACTCGCTGCCGGCTGTCGCTGGGTTGGTTGTAGGCGACACACAAACACAACGAGACACTACACAAATGCTGTTAACGTGTAATTCTGAGCAATGTTGGAAGCGGCCGCAGCGAGGTACGACAGAAATGCAAAATGCTCTGTCGATTTTAAAAGTTACCAGTGACTCAACTGCTGCAAATGACGGGTTTTGTAGTCCTGAATTTGTCATCTCCTAACCTAACCACAACGTCGTGACGTGCGATGTATCCGAGGCAACGGCGATCAACAATCTGCGGCAGAACTAAAATCACGGTGTTTAAGGGTAACCTCTATCAGCAAACTCAAGACAGAAGAATTTCATAGGATGTTTGTTTGCCTAGTCATCTTCCACAGCAAAATTTCAGTCTCGGCGGTAAAAGTAAATTGTAATTTTTAGCTTTCATTGGTTACTTGAAACTATCCTCACAACAGCTACACGGGATGCCGCGTTAACAACCGAAGAGCATTGCTGGTTGACACTGGATTGCTTATTATTGGTGACAGAAGCAGATTCCGAACAAAAAAGAATGATAAGAAGAGAAATAGGTAAAAATAAAAAAAAACAGAAAAATTTTGTACATGGCTGCACGTTCAGAGACCGCGAATAGTTACAATTGAAAGAAAAACAGTACGAGGATGAAAATGACGCTGCAAAGTATCAGAAATAAAACAAAGTTTCTTTCAAACCATTCAACTGAATAAAAATGATAATCAAAATCTTTTCATTAGTTTTGTAAATATAAAACGTTTCACTGTGTTTGACAAGATTCGAACCTCTGACTTTCTATACGTCACGCTGGTACACTAGCCACTATGCTACACCATTACACTACAAAAAGTTATTGTATTTACGACTTTGGTGTCCCAGCCGCAACGATTAACTGACAGCATTGAAAAATCGGCTTCACGCAATGTCATACGAAGCGTCTGTAATGTAAGCCTATATCTCTGACTGTATAAATGACGCTGAATTGCATCTTGTGTGGAAGGATCCAGCAGTGGTTAGTTAGTGCTGTGTAAGAAACGAGTGTATTACGTTAGTATCGTTGTGTGTGTGTGTGTGTGTGTGTGTGTGTGTGTGTGTGGGGGGGGGGGGGGTTGTTTTCGGTGTGGTATTATGCGTGTCGAAATACTAAATAAAAGGCCACAACTAAGATGATTCCAGACCCAAACACATCGACAAAGAAAGCCGGACAACGAACTGGAAGTGAATTGGCCAACTGTTACGGCAGTTCGGCAACGACGAAAGGTTCGGGCGTGACGCTGAGCGCTCTGACTGGAGAAAACCAGCTATGGAGTAATTTCAGTCGGACTACAGATGCTGGTTTGTGTGCGTTTCTGCTCCGCAGTCGGACTTCGGAGATGTGTTTAGTGTCCATTTATGAAAGCAGCCCACATCTTTGCCACGGTTGTTTCTAATTCGGCTGAGAATTATCCAGGATTTTCTTGGCGGGGGGAGTGGTGGGTGGGGGTGGGTGGGGTGAGAAGGGGGGGCAGTCGGTCAGAGATGCTTCGGAATTTTGAGATATCGGCCGTTACAGTACCTTTCCACGGTTTCTTCTAGTATTGCACAATATCTAAGTCGAAATTTTTTAAGCATATTGTTTCCGCAAATGATGATTTTTTGGAGCGGAGTCGTTTAGTATTTATATAACCAGAGGATGATTGGAAAGGAAGCTGTTGCCGGCCGCGGTGGTCTCGCGGTTAAGGCGCTCAGTCCGGAACCGTGCGACTGCTACGGTCGCAGGTTCGAATCCTGCCTCGGGCATGGCTGTGTGTGATGTTCTTAGGTTAGTTAGGTTTAAGTAGTTGTAAGTTCTAGGAGACTGATGACCACAGATGTTAAATCCCATAGTGTTCAGAGCCAGGAAGCTGTTGAATTTTACTGTATTCAAACATCTTCAACATATCGCGGCCCTGTCAGCAACTGTATAAATGTTAATTTTAATAATCAACAGCCTCATCTGCACAGTTTACCTAGAATTTACCTAGGTTTCAGTTGGGATAACCCAACCTTCTTCAGAATAACAGTAAGTACCGTTTGTCCATAGTCCCGACTAAAACCTAGGTAAATTGTAGGTAAACGGTGCAACTGAGGCTGTTGGTTATTAGAACTAAAATTTACTGTATTCTCCAAGAAGTGCTTGGTGTCCTTGCAGTTGTGGTGGAGGTACATGACTTAGATCTGGTAGCCAGAAGGAGGGAGTACTCTTAAATCGTGCCCAAAATCATTCGCGTTTTGTGATTTAGTTCGAGATCTGATTTCTTAATGTGAGGGCTGTTTAGTCATATGGAGAAGCACTATTCTGTTGGTGAATAAACGAGAGCTGAAACTGTTGCTTATAACGTAGATGTAGCAGGGTCCCGTGTAACCACACGTGGCTTCTGTATGATATTACTATTAGTACGGAATTTTGCTACTGTCGTTGTCGGGTTTCATTATAGCTTAACATTGTAACTAATTTAAGTCCTGGGTAATTAGGACTTTCATTGTGATAGAATTCCTTTCCATAATATCATCTTCTACGTTTCATGTTTTCAAGTTTATTGTTCTCGTGAAAGCGTGAAACCTCCGACGAAGTTGAAATAGCCTGGAGCTTTCATTTACGGAAAAGTTAGCCGTTGCAACCAGATCATTTGTTACAACATTCCTTAATTTCCTTGCGTCGTGTAGCTAGTGCCCGGTCACCAGCAAACCCAGATTTCCGAGGTGTTGTTTTAAGCATATCAGTAATGTACATCCTAAAGGGCAGAGGAACTAAGAGATGGCCTTGAGGATGACCATAATTCAGTTTCACCTGCTTGTTCCATGTATTGCCAATAATCACTTGGAATGTTCTGTCGCTGTCATACTACACGTCATAAAACAAAAGAATTTACGTATCAGTCATTATTTCCACACGATGTCAGGTGCTGCGGTTAAATCTAGAAAAACCACATCGAGAGCTGAAGCAAAATCTTTTGTAGTACACTTCAAAATGACTCAATCGCCGAAATTACAATAGTGAAATAAATAATTTCTGCAGCCAACTGCGAATATTCTTTTCTTTAAAAAAAATTACACTTATTTTCGAACTGTAACCGAAGGAGGAGTAGGTAGATATTTTGCTTCACTTCGTGGGTTAGACTTAATCCAGTTACATCTTCACTGAAGCCATGTGTTTCTAAATCGACCAATATCTCTCTTACCAGTTGGTTTAAAATTGATCCCTTGTTTAATTATTCTGTCTTTCCCTCACTCAGATTATGCGTATTCTTCACTCCGTCTGTCTTTTGCCGCTTCTTATCTCACAGAATTGTAGTGTATTTGTCCTCTGAGGGTAGTATATCTGTGTAGTTGTATGTATTAGCGTTTTCATAACAGGAATACCTTCGCTGTTTACAAATCGGATAGTTTGATGTCTCTGAATTTCGGTCACGTCTGACAGCTGAACTTGTGAAACATCGGCCTACGCAATTCTTTTGAAATTGGGGAGGCAGAGACGAACAGTTAGCTCTGCCAAATAAATCCGACGTATTTGTTGCCGGGAGGTATATATTTACAGGCGATTTCCCGTGCCTGCTTCAGTGAATGTGAGATTTATAGCCAAACGTCATCTGTTAAAGCAACGTTCGTATTGAAATGTTTGAACAGTTACTGGTGTATACAATGTATTCGTGCTCTTCACTCAACACCGTACATCGGTCAATCACTTCCAACAGCCGTTTCGCTGATGTGCTGAAAACACGTCAAACTTGCTATTAATAAATACTGAGTTTAAAAGCTTAAAGCCCTTTTGTGTGGTTTATTATACTGGACAAAAATGATAGTTCCTTTATAAAAATATGTTAACTCCGACGTAAGCAACCGTTCCATAAATAGTGGATGGCTTCACGTATAACTTAGTTGGCCGATTTGATAGAGTATATGTGTATCTTCTAATAAGATATCCCGAAAAACCTAATGCAATGTGAAATCCGACGGTAGTTTAGCGCGAAAAATTGAGGCTGTGTAATAAGTACGTAATTTATTTTCATTCTTAACATATTTTCGTTTTATAAAATCACCGCTAGGGAAGTCTCCATTAGTTAGAACTAATGTTGATACTTCAGGTGATCGACAGCACCTAATGAAAATATACTTTCGTTTTCCGATAGGAAAAGCACATGAGTCTGGATGGTATCAAGACTGAAAATTACTTAGAAGTGAGATTGTTGTAATCCTGCTAGAAGAATGACAAGTGAACAAAAGCTGAGTTGTAGTACGGAATTCAGCTGTTGTTATCGTGTTTATATGCGCGGGAAATAGCAAGGAACATGTGCATTTTATACCTTCGAGGAGCGTATTGCACAAGAAAATGCAGTGAGGTATTTAAGAAATGGTTAATATCCGTTAACGTAAATATCCGGCCGATGTGGCCCAACGGTTCTAGGCGCTTCAGTCCGGAGCCGCGCTGCTGCTGCGGTCGCAAGTTCGAATCCTGCTTCGGGCATGGATGTGTGTGATGTCCTTAGGTTACTTAGGTTTAAGTAGCTCTAGCCTAGCGGACTGATGACCTCAGATGTTAATTCCCATAGCGCTTAGAGCCATTTGAACCATTTTAGACGTAAATATGGTTTCTCAATATGGGTGCAGTGCTTGAACATTCTCTGCGACACATACTTTACTGAATGGACACAGAATACTTCATAATCGTGGGAGACCGTGTTCTAACAAGCGCGACTGAAAGGAGGCTGGAATTCTGTGTTGTCAGCAGAACTCAGCAGCTTCGAAGGTGAGCTAGTCACACTGGCTGTCGCGCGAGTAACAAATCCATCAGGGAAGTTTCAGTCCTTCTAACGCAGCTCGTCCAATGTTAGTGATGTGATCGATATGAGCAAACGCGCATCACAGTAAAAAGGAAACCAGAGCTCATGTGCAGCAAATAGGCGCCGTCGAGCGTTCCAGAGGGTGGCTGTAAAAAGAATAGTTGGGTTCGGCAAATACATTATCAGCCACCATCTGTAGCGCCAGTAGTGAAGTAGGGAGCAGCTTATACAGGGTGGTCCATTGATAGTGACCGGGCCAAATATCACACGAAATAAGCCTCAAACGAAAAAACTACAAAGAACGAAACTCGTCTAGCTTGAGGGGGCCGGCCGGAGTGGCCGAGCGGTTCTAGGCGCTACAGTCTGGTAGCAGGTTCGAATCCTGCCTCGGGCATGGATGTGTGTGATGTCCTTAGGTTAGTTAGGTTTAAATAGTTCTAAGTTCTAGGGGACTGATGACCTCAGCAGTTAAGTCCCATAGTGCTCAGAGCCATTTGAACCATTTTTTAGCTTGAAGGAGGAAACCAGATGGTGCTATGGTTAGCCCGTTAGATGGCGCTGCCATACGTCAGACGGATATCAACTGCGTTTTTTTTTAAATAGGAACCCCCATTTTTATTACATATTTGTGTAGTACGTAACCGATCGATATTTGCGTTTAAAATAAAAGCAGCTGATGACCAAACATGCATTTTATACATTAATTGTAAACTGTCTTGTCTAAAGGTGGTTGGTCCACAGAAGATGTATTACTGTAGAGCTTAGCCTTCACTTTCACCGTACGCAAACTGCTGCTCCAGTTTCTGAGCTGCCAGTGTTTGTTCGTACCCAAGAAAGGAAAAGCTTCTGGAAGCCTCCCTCAGAGAACTTCAGTTTTGATTCCGGAGAAATACAGGTACACGCCAGGCAATACTGACTGTACGACCCGTCTTAAAAGAGACCCAAGAAAAGCTAACCTACGTTTAGAGGACGTGCAGGTAAAAGGAAAACTTCTGACAGTATCGCCTGGAACAGATTTTTATAAATTCTGAAAGTACAATGATAAGTGTACAGAAAGCGAAAGGCAATTTACTGCTTGCACAGGAAGCAAATCGCAATGATGAGAGTCGAAGCATATGAAAGGGGAGCAGTGATTGAGAAAGAAGTGAGAAAAGGTTGTACCCTACCCCAATGTTTTTCAATCTGCAAAGTGAGCAAGCAGTTAAGGAAACCAAAGAGAATACTAGAAAGGGGACTGAAATTCAGGGAAACGAAATGAAGGTTTGGCGTCAGGAATTTGTAAGATTCGCAACCTGCAATCTGTGTGTGAATTTGTGAGTTACCGTATTTCAACTGTCTGTGTATCGCACTCTCGTCCGTTTCCGTAGCTGATTGTACAACGCTGCTGACTGCCATCCGGAGGAACCGTATTCGATTCCAGATACTGCCAAGGAATTTTCCTTCGTGGTAGGACCGGGACGGCCCGCATTCAGCGTTGTGATGCAAACTAGGGGCTACTTGGGCGAAAAGTAGCGTCTCCCGGTCACAAAAACTGACAACGGCCTGGAGAGTACTGTGCTGAGCTGAACTGAGCTGAGCGTCATCTTGTGACGTAATTGGTGAAGGATGACTTGGCGGTTGGTCGGTACCGATGGGCCCGCCAGGGTCTGTGTACAGAATAGGTCCTTTGATAAAATATCGATATGTCGATATATTCTACAAAATAAAATGTCGATATGTATTGGCGATATCTTTTGCACTGAAACACCGATATCGAAATTCCAATATCGAGAGCCGATATTTTTATTTAACAGTTTTTCGCAGTTTTCGGTAAATATTTCGAACTGTTCTTTTGACATTGCAGTAGATCATTATTTTACTTTCACTATGTGAAGGAGTTTTACTACTTTTTGAGCTTCTGCCAAGTCCACACGTCCAGTCTTTCTCTTTGACTGCGTGAAGGCACTACAGATGGCGCAAAGAAATAGTCCGACTGCAATTGGGGGGGGGGGGGGAGGGGAGGCGATGTGAATGGAATAACAAGATACCCGATGTGAAGAAATAGCACACCAGTTTCGTTAAAAAACCATTTTTAACGTAACAAGTGTGCTATTTCTGCACACGGACATTCTTCAGAAACAGTTGTTGAAACTGATGAACGAAAATCTAAATGACATGATTGGTCTTTGTGGTGGGCAAAGACATGTGAGGGGAAATGATGACGTAATCGGCGCTCGGCTCTAGCAACAATAATTTCGATTAGCTTCTAGCCGGCCGGAGTGGCCGAGCGGTTCTAGGCGCTACAGTCTCGAACCGCGCGACCGCTACGGTCACAGGTTCGAATCCTGCCTCGGGCATGGATGCGTGTGATGCCCTTAGGTTAGTTAGGTTTAAGTAGTTCTAAGTTCTAGAGGACTGATGACCTCAGAAATTAAGTCCCATAGTTCTCAGAGCCATTTTAACCGTATTTTCATAGCAAGCACAGACATAACAACTACTTCACCACAAGATCATTATCCTGACCATCTGCTTACTAGTGTGTTCATCCAGTTTTAGAACACAATGGCTCAGGGCCAATTGAACCATTTTTTAATTACCTTCACCACGTAATTTTGACACTACAGCTGCTAGGTCGCTGGCGTTGACAGAAATGGGAAAAACCGGAGAAGTCGACATGAAGTATTCCGGACAAATGCGATATATGACTAAACGGATCGACGGACCCATCGGGAACCGTTTATTGTGGGCCACTTACATGCAGCTACCATCTTTAGCGAAGTGGTTATCACCAAGCATGAACGTGCACAGTTTTCTTTTCAATTCTTGCTGTAAGGGAGCGAGTCAGGCCACTAGCCTGTTGATGCACCCGAATATCTAATAATAAATCAATGCTTAAATATACAGCTCTAAAACCGGCAGTTCATTTACGATGTGCAGCAGTTATTTTTATTGACAGGTATGTCGATATTTCTTCCGTCGATATATCGTTACTTCCTCACGGTATATCGAGACATGATAATGATATGCCACCTAAATTCGATACTTAGGATTTCTGATATTTTTTAAAATATCAACAGGCCTGCCCTTCATACCATGTCCAGTGACGCCATTGGCGGAGAATTACACGGCGGCTGGCCGGTACCGATGTGGCTGCCAGGCTCTGTGTATAGTATTATCATATTTCCTGACGCGACATTTGAGGACTAGTCCAGCATCTGCCCGATCGAGGGAGAGGAAACTCCCAAAAACCGTCTTAGGTCGAAATACAGGGTGATTCAAAAAGAATACCGCAACTTTAGGAATTTAAAACTCTGCAACGACAAAAGGCAGAGCTAAGCACTATCTGTCGGCGAATTAAGGGAGCTATAAAGTTTCATTTAGTTGTACATTTGTTCGCTTGAGGCGCTGTTGACTAGGCGTCAGCGTCAGTTGATGCTAAGATGGCGACCGCTCAACAGAAAGCTTTTTGTGTTATTGAGTACGGCAGAAGTGAATCGACGAAAGTTGTTCAGCGTGCATTTCGAACGAAGTATGGTGTTAAACCTCCTGATAGTGGTGTATTAAACGTTGGTATAAACAGTTTACAGAGAATGGGTGTTTGTGCAAAGGGAAAAGTTCTGGACGGCCGAGAACGAGTGATGAAAATGTAGCACGCATCCAGCAAGCATTTGTTCGCAGCCCAGGAAAATCGACTCGCAGAGCTAGCAGAGAGCTGCAAATTCCACAATCAACTGTATGGAGAGTCCTACGAAAAAGGTTAGTTATGAAACCTTATCGTCTGAAATTGGTTCAAGCACTGTCTGCAGCTGATAAGATTAAAAGAATCGATTTCTGTGATTTTATCCTTGCTCAAATGGAAACAGATGAATCTCTCGTTTCAAAGATTGTGTTTAGTGATGAAGCAACTTTCCACACTAACGGGAAAGTCAACCGTCACAATGTCTGTATATGGGGCACTGAGAATCCGCGGGAAACAACTCAGTATGAACGTGACTCGTCTAAGGTGAACGTTTTCTGTGCCATTTCAGCCAATAAAGTTTTTGGTCCCTTTTTCGTCGAAGGTGCTACTGTAACTGGACTACAGTATCTGGAGATGTTAGAGAATTGGCTGTTCCCTCAGCTCGAACAAGAAGCACAACAATTCATATTTCAGCAGGATGGAGCGCCACCACATTGGCACTTATCTGTTCGTAACTACCTGAACGTCAACTACCCGAGGCGATGGATCGGCCGCCAGGCAGCCCGTGACAGAGCACTTCATCACTGGCCTCCAAGAAGCCCTGATCTTACCCCCTGCGAATTTTTCTTATGGGGGGTATGTTAAGAATATGGTGTTTCGGCCACCTCTCCCAGCCACCATTGATGATTTGAAACGAGAAATAACAGCAGCTATCCAAACTGTTACGCCTGATATGCTATAGAGAGTGTGGAACGAGTTGGAGTATCGGGTTGATATTGCTCGTGTGTCTGGAGGGGGCCATATTGAACATCTCTGACCTTGTTTTTGAGTGAAAAAAAAACCTTTTTAAATACTCTTTGTAATGATGTATAACAGAAGGTTATATTATGTTTCTTTCATTAAATACACATTTTTAAAGTTGTGGTATTCTTTTTGAATCACCCTGTATTATCCTTAACAACGACGATACGATGGTTCAATGATCTGTATCGATATTGAAACATCGATGTTACAGCTCGCAACAGCGATATTTTGAAAGTAATGATGACTATCGAACATCCCTAGGGGAGGCACCAGATATTAACACACAAGTAGCTGGTGGCGTTTCGCCGGGAAGGCCCACCTCCTCTTCAGGAAGAAGACGTCACGGCGACCGCCAGCTGATAGGCTGCGCTTTGCGCGATCTGTTGGCCCGCCAGCTCTCTATTTACCGCGCTGAGTAATGGCGCGACCGCAGAAATTGTTTATTACCGGACGGTAGATGCCGCTGCCGCCGGTGCAGCACGCCGCTGCCTGAGTAATCGCACAGCGCGAAACTTAACCCCCCACCCCGGGTGCGCTCTTTTCACTCGCCCACCGTGCTACGCACCACCAAATAACGTATTTGTCGGTGCCACGCACGCTACTGTGTTCGGAGGCCAGACCGTGGAGAGACAGGTACCACAGTCTAACATAACAGTCGCGACACTCACTGCTGTAAAAGTTGTTGCCGTTTGACAGATGGAGCGACACTATCGCTCCAAGCGGCAGGTAAGGTGAACGTCAGACGCGTTGTAAGCATAATGTTTGTTTACATCCATTTCCTACGTAATTTCCGAATTATTCGAGTTATTTTCTTGCCTCCAAGAGTTTGTTTAGTATCGGAAGGCATATATGTTTCTATTAATGATTCTAAAGTAAGCGCAAGTATGGAGAAAAACCATGAATAGAGTGGCAAGCTACAACACATTCGTGAAGAAACATTTGTGACATTGGACAGGATTGCAGCTTACCACGTTGATATCAAAAGAATATAAATACACAGATTCACATGTAAGAAGCACAGACATGTACCTCTACATGCAAAAGCGATTGACAGCTCGTTTATCGTTCTGTAGGTCTACTGTGTGTCATTGTTACCTGTTGCCACAAGTACGACCTTAATCTTTATATTATTCAAAGTGGGTAAAGCAACTGCCAAATAGTGGCAGAAATATGCTGAAAACATTATAATGAGCTGATTACACATTACATTTCACGAAAAACCAAACATTTGAATAATTTTCAAACAATCTGTCTGTAGGCACTTTGCTTGTCCCGTAATAGTTTCGCTCGATCTGAACATTCTGACGCTTCACACGCTTTTGTAAGACATGAACAGCTGCACTTAATCTAACCACTTTATCGTCAAAGCACGTCTGTGGTGACGATTCGCACGAATTTGGCACTGATACATGGAGAGCTGAACTGGCTGCTTCTGTGTCATATGACTGTTTTACAGTTTTAGATTGACTGTCGAATCTTTGTGGCAGTTTCCTCTTCATCGTCAGTTGAGGTGGCTTATTTAGTATGTCAAACAGTGTGGGTACTGCATTCCACACGAGTTTGTTATTGTCTGCGTTCATGAACTGGTTTTATTCGAAATGTAGCGGACAAAACCTAATATTATTATACAGGTAAACTGGGTCTTTCTTCATAAGGTCTTCTCGTCTGCTATTAACAAGCCATTTTCTGCTCCTAGCACGATACATTCATCATTTATACACATATAGTTTGCAATTGAATCCTGACGATACAGTTTAGTAACATGATGGTATATACCTCTCATGATCCTTAGGAAACCTAAAAAGAGACAGCTGTGGTGTCTTCTTCCTGTTGTTGCTGCAATTCATTGCGCTACAAACGCTCCCGATGGTAAAAACCATTGTATAAATCAAAATAATCAATCACTATTCGCTTTCACGATCGCGCCGAACTCACAGTTCAACCTACCAGCCGCTTGGGGCGCTGCTGGCGCTGTAGGCAACAAAATCGAGGCGAAGTGTCGCGACTGTTATGTTACACTGTGCAGGTACTGCTTCACCTGTGAAACCGCCAGCGGCAGGCGTGCAATAACGGCTTGTGTCAGTGTGATACCGGATAACGTGGGAGGCGAGCAACGGGCTATTTAATACGTATCGTGCGTTCCTGACGTCTACATCTGTTGGAAGTGAACACGAAATCTCAGACGTGTAGAGGAAGCGCAGAGGATTCCTGGACAAGATAATGCTTGTAACACAGAAAGACAACCCAAGGGGATCTACATCATTCGGAAGTGAACATGAGATCTCAGGCGCCTAGAGCAAATTCAGTGGCGTCAGGGACAAGATAATCCCTGCAACATAGAGACCAGGGAAAAAATGCTCCTATCCGAGTAAAAAAAAAAAATTGAATTTATCTCTGTTTTATTTAAAAAAACTCTGGGTGAAAAGTCGGGTACCAGCTGCCTCATTCTACCTTTCTCAGCACTTTTAAAAATTTCCCAAGCATTTTTGACATGCCAGTATATTCGTGCTTTTTTTAACATCCGACTTACCCCTATCTCCCACAAGCTTCCGTAACTGCGACTCACACCCACTAGTCACCGTTATAGCTCTCTCATACCCATCTACTAATTTCTAAAATCATTGGGGGAAGTGGCAACAAAACGACTATTCACGTTGGTGTGTAGAATATATGAGTCTGGCGACATACCATCTGACTTTCGGAAAAGCATCATCCACACAATTCCGAAGACGGCAAGAGCTGACAAGTGCGAGAATTATCGCACAATCTGCTTAACAGCTCATGCATCGAAGCTGCTTACAAGAATAATATACAGAAGAATGGAAAAGAAAATTGAGAATGCGCTAGGTGACGATCAGTTTGGCTTTAGGAAAAATAAAGGGACGAGAGAGGCAATTCTGACGTTACGGCTAATAATGGAAGCAAGGCTAAAGAAAAATCAAGACACTTTCATAGGATTTGACGACCTGGAAAAAGCGTTCGACAATATAAAATGGTGCAAGCTGTTCGAGATTCTGAAAAAAGTAGGGGTAAGCTATAGGGAGAGACGGGTCATGTACAATATGTACAACAACCAAGACGGAATAATAAGAGTGGACGATCAAGAACGAAGTGCTCGTATTAAGAAGGGTGTAAGACAAGGCTGTAGCCTTTCGCCCCTACTCTTCAATCTGTACATCGAGGAAGCAATGATGGAAATAAAAGAAAGGTTCAGGAGTGGAATTAAAATACAAGGTGAAAGGGTATCAATGATCCGATTCACTGATGACATTGCTATCCTGAGTGAAAGTGAAGAAGAATTAAATGATCTGCTGAACGGAATGAACAGTCTAATGAGTACACAGTATGGTTTGAGAGTAAATCGGAGAAAGTCGAAGGTAATGAGAAGTAGTAGAAATGAGAACAGCGAGAAACTTAACATCAGGATTGATGGTCACGAAGTCAATGAAGTTAAGGAATTCTGCTACCTAGGCAGTAAAATAACCAATGACGGACGGAGCAAGGAGGACATCAAAAGCAGATTCGCTATGGCAAAAAAGGCTTTTCTGGCCAAGAGAAGTCTACTAATATCAAATACTGGCCTTAATTTGAGGAAGAAATTTCTGAGGATGTACGTCTAGAGTACAGCATTGTATGGTAGTGAAACATGGACTGTGGGAAAACCGGAACAGAAGAGAATCGAAGCATTTGAGATGTGGTGCTATAGACGAATGTTGAAAATTAGGTTCTACGCAGAATCGGAGAGGAAAGGAATATGTGGAAAACACTGACAAGGAGAAGGGACAGGATGATAGGACATCTGCTAAGATATGAGGGAATGACTTCCATGGTACTAGAGGGAGCTGTAGAGAGCAAGAACTATAGAGGAAGACAGAGATTGGAATACGTCAAGCAAATAATTGAGGACGTAGGTTGCAAGTGCTACTCTGAGATGAAGAGGTTGGCACAGGAGAGGAATTCGTGGCGGGCCGCATCAAACCAGTAGTAGACTGATGACCAAAAAAAAAAAAAACGCATCTACTCCCAAGTACCCATTCTCACTTACTCATTCAGGCCAACTCATTATTATTATCTCTTTTTTAGTCTGTGTCACAACTACAGCCTCTTTCGTTCTGTCCTACTACTACAGTCTTCACTTGCACTCTCTTACTCCTAATCTTATTCCTTTCTTACTACTACTACTACTGCTGCTGCTGCCTCTCCTAACTCTCATTATCTCTCTCTTCCTCGTTGTCATTGTCATATACTCTGTCTCTCATCATCACTGGCTCTCACCTACTTCCACTCTCTCTCCCTCTTTATTCCTGCACCCCCTCTCCCCTCCTCCCGTCCTCTGCCGTTGTCTCCTTCACTATTTCCCTACCATTTTCTGTCACTGCCACTTTCACTGTCATCTACGATGTCTCCTTTGCTCTTTCTATAACACAGCCACTGTCTACTATCTTCCAGTATTTATTACTTTTCAGTCTCTCTCCCACTGTCATCGTCTTCTGTCTCAGCATAACACAGTGTTTGTTCGCATCCCAAAGTTTTTGCGAAAATTTTTAAACGTGCTTAGGAAGGTAGAATGAAGCAGCTGGTACTTCACTTTTAAGTCAGGGTCTTTTATATAAATAAGAACATATTCGCATTTTTTTGTGCTCCTATAGAAACATTTTTCCGGTGGTTACCTTCTTTTCTCAGCTGCTTGTCCTGGGAGCATACCAGCGCTACGGAGAGCCAGGAAGGGAAACTGACAGCGATCTATGCCGCTGGCCTCCCGCGCTTGCGTCATAAGACTCTGCCATCCCTCGCCCGCGATCGCCAAGGTCGCTAGCTCGTTTTTATCGCGACCGCCTATCTCGCTACGCTCGCGAGAACTTTGTTACCTTGACTTTTCAATTTGCGCCTCGCTCAGATCCCGATAAAACGCGCCGACCCTTCCTGCATTTACTTTCACTACGCTGCACTCTATTTTTATTTATTTTTCCCGAGCTTTTGACGTTTGTTTAATCTCCTGCGTCCAGTCACTCAGATGCGACTCTTCAAAGGAGAAGTCCCGCCGGCGAAGGAAAAAAAAAGGAGAGATTGTTTTCATGCGTTTACAAGCAAAGCTCCGACTCACGTTCGGAGGCGGCTGTCCGTCCATCCGTTACTGTGTTAAGACTCGCTGCTACACAACTCCGGCACACAGTTTACCGACGGAAGTACGTAATCAGTCAAATAACGTCGGCCAGACTGATTTATTGCTGTATCGAAAAACTTCGTCGTTGCTGGGGAATCCAAATAAAGTGATCTACGCAAATACAGTTCACTATTACTGCTGTCATAGTGGTAAACGCACGTCAGCATCAAAGTCACTAGGAACGCAAGCAGGTGGACTGGGGTAAGATGAAAAAGTTAGTGGTTAACACTTTTTTAACATCTATATCTACATTCCGCAGAAATGTTGGAACATGTGAGGCAATACTGACCCTACGACTTATCTTAGAAACTAGATTAAGGAAAGTCAAACCTACATTTCTAGCATTTGTAGACTTATAGAAAGCGTTTGACAATGTTGACTGGAATACTCTCTTTCAAATTCTAAAGGTGGCAGGGGTAAAATACAGAGAGCGAAAGGCTATTTACAATTTGTACAGAAACCAGATGGCAGTCATAAGAGTCGAGGGACATGAAAGGGAAGCAATGGTTGGGAAGGGAGTGAGACAGAGTTGTAGCCTGTCCCCGATGTTATTCAATCTGTATATTGAGCAAGCGGTAAAGGAAACAAAACAAAACTTCGGAGTAAGTATTAAGGTCCATGGAGGAGAAATAAAAACGTTGAGGTTCGCCGATGACATTGTAATTCTGTCACAGGTAGCAAAGGACTTGGAAGAGCTGTTGAACGGAATGGACAGTGTCTTGAGAGGAGGATATAAGATGAACATCAACAAAAGCAAAACGAGGATAATGGAATGTACTCGAATTAAGTCGGGGGATGCTGAGGGAATTAGATTAGGAAATCCAGTAAAGGAGTTGTGCTATTTGGGGAGCAAAATAACTGATGATGGTCGAAGTAGAGAGGATATAAAATGTAGACTGGTAATGGCAAGGAAGAAGAGAAATATGTTGACATCGAGTATAGATTTAAGTGTCAGAAAGTCGTTTCTGAAAGTATTTATATGGAGTGTAGCCATGTATGGAAGTGAAAAATGGTTCAAATGGCTCTGAGCACTACGGGACTTAACTTCTGAGGTCAACAGTCCCCTAGAACTTAGAACTACTTAAACCTAACCAACCTAAGGACATCACATACATCCATGCCCGAGGCAGGATTCGAACCTGCGACCGTAGCAGTCGCGCGTTCCAGACCGTAGCGCCTAGAACCGCTCGGCTACTCCAGCCGGCATGGAAGTGAAACATGGACGATAAATAGTTTAGACAAGAAGAGAATAGAAGCTTTCGAAATGTGGTGCTACAGAAGAATGCTCAAGATTAGATGGATGGATCACATAACTAATGAGGAGGTATTGAACAGAATTGGGGAGAAGAGGAGTTTGTGGCACAACTGGACAAGAAGAAGGGACAGGTTGGTAGGACATGTTCTGAGGCATCAAGGGATCACAAATTTAGCTTTGGAGATCAGCGTGGAGGGTAAAAATTGTAGAGGGAGACCAAGAGATGAATACACTAAGCAGATTCAGAAGGATGTAGGTTGCAGTAAGTACTGGGAGATGAAGAAGCTTGCACAGGATAGAGTAGCATGGAGAGCTGCACCAAACCAGTCTCAGGACTGAAGACCACAACAACAACATATCTACATACACTATTCTTTTAAAAAAAGGACGAACCTCAAAAGAATTATCCGAATGGTACGGAATCGGTAAATATGATTTATTGAAGAGAAAGAGTTTCACAAATTAAGCGAATCAGTAATGCGTAGGTTGACCGCTGGCCCTTATCCAGCTTGGCATTGATTTATAATGAATGTTAGGTTTCCATCTGTATTGTTTGCACAGTGGTGTGCCAACAAACCGTGTCCAACAAGAACGTCAATTCAGCGTACGTGCAAGAAATTGTTGTTGGAAAGGCGCTTCAATACTGCGCAGGGGTAAGAACCAAGACTGCTGTGAGCGCAATGAACGAAGTACATATTGTGGCAGCTGTTCTTCGTAATTGACGCGACAGCTCCAGAGAAATTACGTCTTTGGAAAAAACCATGTCAGCGTTGATCGTATTTTGCTCGAAAATAGCTTCCATGCACATCATGTGCGACTTTGCAAGCAGATTAACAAGCGAGTTTGTAGACAGCGCTTGGAAATCTATTGCTAGGGTCTGACGCGATATCAGGACAATAAGTTCTTTGTTCAAAGAATACCTTTTGGTGGCGAAGCTACTGTTACAAACCGCGGAATGCCGAATGCAGCAAATATACATTATTCGGTAGATGAGAAATCGCACTAGCTGATGAAGTGTGAACCCCTGATATCATATTACGTAGGGGCTTCAGAAAGTAAGTTACACATGTCAACATCTACATCACTACTCATCAGTTGACATTTGAGTGCGTGGCAGAGGGTTCATCGAACAAATTTCACACCATTTCTCTACCCTTCCACACACTAACGGCGCACAGGAAAGAAAGCACTCTTACATCTTTCCGTCAGAGCACTGGTTTATTTTATTACAATGATAATTTCTCACAATGTTCGTGGGTGTCGCTAAAATATTTTCGCGATCGGAGGAGAATGTTAGACATCGAAATTTCGTGAAAAGATATCGCGCAACAGAAAACACCTATGTTTTAATGACTGGCACTCCAACTCGCGTATCACATTTCTCTCTCTCTCTCTCTCTCTCTCTCTCTCTCTCTCTCTCTCCCCCCCCTCTCCCCCTCCCTCCGCCCCTGTCTGTCTACCTGTCTGCCAGTATGCCGGTCCGACAGTTAAAAACCGATTTTTTCAGGGAAGGGTTGACACATGAAGTTGAAATTTATGCCACATACTAAGATTTGTGGTGCCTTCGCCGTCTATAAACTTGGAACTTTCTACGTTCATGCAATGAAAGGACACCGTCATTTCTGCCACATATTTTGATATTCGCATACTCACCAAAACCTGTAAGGTACTTCCCCTTGACTTCGAATAATGAACTTTGGCAAGAAGCAAAGTTTCACAGTAGAACTAGAGAAAAAAGTCAGAAAACCGTTAATTTGTAATTATATCACACTTTTTTTAAATTCAGACTATCTGTTTGTCCGTACCTCAAACGTTGAAAACGGAACCCATATAGGATCACATTGTTGTCTGTGTCTGTCTATCCGACAGTTAAGAGCCCTTTTTCTCAGGATTGGGTACACGTATCAAGTTGAAATTCATGTCACGTACTGGGTCAACGATCCCTTGGCAGTATAAAATACGGACGTTTTTGCGTTAGAGCAATCAAATGATACGGCCATTTATGTCATATGTTTTAATACTCGCAAACTCACTCAGCAAACGAACTTCCAACATGCTGAGGGTAGTCACCGAAAATACTTTTTATGCAAGGACTCCGTCGCTAAAGACTTCGTAGTCACATTCGTAGTCATGCAGGAAGTTAGTCTGTATGCGTTGTTAACTGTTCATTGCACATTTCTGACATGATTTCCACATCTTCTGAAATACCATTATTGACTATGTTACGATGATTTGAGAATGGGTCTCGGCCCGAATTTAGTTATCGAGTGAATAAAAAAAGCAGAATCTACAACTCTGGGCTGGTTTTCCGTTGTTCTGATCACCTCGTCAGAGTCTATGGTACTTTCCATTGGACTATAATCATGAAATTTGCCAAGAAGCAGGGTTTCGTAGTACAACCAAAGAAAAAAATCCGAAAACTGTAAACCCGTAATTATATAACACGGGAAAAAAATTGTTTGTCATCTGTCTCTTCGTCCGTCCATTTGTTAAGATCCCCCTTTTTTTTTTTTAAGAAACGGACAGACGTATCATGCTGAAATTAATGTCACATACAAAGGTCCATGATGTCTTGTCTGTATAATAAACGTTAGCTTCTTAGCCAATGCAGTCGAAACGTACGGCCACTCACACTCGTTCATCAAAAGCTATTGGGTACTTCCCGTTGATATAGAATCATGAAATTTGGCTAGAAGCAAGGTTACACAGTACAAGTAAAGGAAAAAAAATCCGATTAATTTGTAGTTATATATCACGAAAAAAAATATTTCTTTTGCCTTTTACTAACCGAGGTAAAAATTGAAACTGAAACACTCAGCGGTACTGCATTCAAGCTGGGTTGGCTGCAATGGTAAAACCAAACATCAGGCAAGGAATGACATTACTGCTTATGATGACGTGTTTCGAAATTTATCCATCATCAGATAACCACTAGCTCCTGGGCTAGTGGCTAGGGTTGCTGCCTCTCGGTCACGGGGTCCTGGGTTGGATTCCCGGCCGGGTCGGGGATTTTCTCAACTCGGGGACTGGGTGTTTGTGTTGTCCTCACCGGGTAGTGGCGAGACTGGAAATGGAAAAATTGCCACTTGTACGGACGCTGATGACCACGATGTTGAGCGCCGCACAAACCAACTTCATCATCGGATAACCACGAGCGATTACTGCACGTAGGTATGGCGTTTCAAATTTTATCTGAAACAAACATTCGCAGACGTTATGAGCAACAAAGTCATTCACTGCCTGATGTTAACGACTGCAACTCAGGGAGCCCGAATACAGAACTACTAATTATTATGATAATGGTTGCCTGCCTCCTGGATGACTTTACGTCACATGTGTAGTATTGAAAACGTTCTTGCAAATCTTTGATCTCTCTGACCGATATCTTACCAGTATCAGTGTCCATAACAGGGAAAAATGGTCGCGATTCTCGATTCCTAGGGTGGATGAACTGTTTCTATACATAAATAAGTTTGCACGAAACCCTCAGTGCGTGAGTCCTAATAACGCCTGACCATTTTTGTTGTTTGTTCGTACATTGTTGGTATTTGAATTTTAACAATGACTTGCTCACGATTTTCAGTATGACCCTCATAGTAGTAATATCAGCAACAGAGCAACTGGGCACAAAACTCTGTCTTTTGTCTGAAATAACCCGACGTCTTTCTGCAATCTGGCTTACAGTTTTGTCGTAATCAGTTCTGTTCCTCCTAGCAACTGGTGTGCAGGGAGAACTCAATAGCCGTTTGTTCAGTGTAACTTTCCTTGTACAGTAGCTATCCGTTCTGTGAGCGTTGAGGATGAAATATTGACAACAGAGTTTCGAAGACCAGAAGCACCAAACAAGCACCTTGCACCCGGATTTGCTTCCACCTGCGCATGAAAAATTTACCTCTTCATTGTAACTTTTTTTCACGTTCAACTGCCCGCACGAGTCTTAATACATGGGTAAGTAATAGCCCGCGGTCCACCAGATGCCCCTCTCGTTCCGACGGAAAGAATTACGCAACGCTCTTATTAAACAAAGTCTGCCGGCAACAGCTCTATCATATCGCGGCGGCGGGGCGTGTGTAGAAGGTCTCGTGTTCGCCGGTCCGCGACGGAAGACAAAAATGCAGACAGGACAGTAGCGGAGGAATTGGAGGACGGGGAAGAGAGGAACGGGCTGAGAAGATAAAAAGAGGAAGGCAGAACGTTTCCCGCTCAAAAATTTTCGGTGTGCCGTCTTTAATGTGTATGATTAGTATAGTAACCAGATAGGCTTGAAAGCGTCCAGATGTCGGTAGGCTCTGTTCTGCTTTGGCGAGTGATTACTATATCAATTATTGAACTGCCACTTAGAGTAATCATCGAAGCGATTTGGAATTACAACAGCGACGTCTTCGGAGGCAGATAGGAGACGGGTGTGGTACAGGGGAGGGGAGGGGGGTGGAGGAAAAGGGGGGGGAGAGAGAGAGAGGGAGGGGGGAAGCGGGGCTGACGGCAGATGTAGCGTGTGTGAAAAACGAGAGCATGGATTTTTGTTTTTGATGAAGAGGTCTGTTCTCCAGGCAGAGTAAAGTCCTGCTTTATCACGGACGCGTTGACCACCTGCCTTATTGGGCGTTATTCTGTACTCACGCTACTGGTCGTCTTGAAGACATCGGACTCCGTTCAAAGACGACTGGTAGCTATTCAGTCGACGCACAATCATTCGTCATGTGCGGAGATCTCTCCCATAAAAGTAGTACCTGTCTGAAATCAAAAGTGCCGGTCATAATCTGCTGCTCATTGCGTTATTTTCCACATGTTGTAGCAAGGAAGACTGTGCGTTAGCGAAATCAAGACGATCAATGCTTTTGTGGCGTCTCTGAAGCGGACGGGAGACGAAATTCACCCTAAAAAAAAATCCGTTTTAAGAGTGCATTGCACGATAAAGTTCCTGTGCTTGTAAGCCTCTAACCTTTACCCCTTGGATGAGATGATAGCAGTCCTATGCGACAACGTGCGCACGTAATATGTTTCAAAACGCTTCGCATAAACACGGGACTTTCCGATTCCCATACCTCGGGTTCTATTGGTGTTAAAACGATAGCGACCAGTGTTTTGGATAGGCCTTGGGCTAGGTGCCATTTGAAGGATACTCTTGTTGTTAGTATCCTTCAGTGTGAGTACTACTCACTTTCTCCTGTTTAGACAAATGGAGCAGATCGGTTGGTCCTTTTTGCATTTGATGTCGCGTATATTGGGCTTTATGGGACTTACGGAGACGCCATTTGTTCATGGGCGATTCCTCGGAAACTCCCCCCCCCCCCCTCCTTCCCCAAAAAACTTTTTTACTATATATTCGCTGTCGTCAGCTGACCAAATCCCATCCGACGATTCCAAGATTAGTATGCACAGCAAATGGCTGAAATTTTTACGAAGTATTCCAAAGATCCCGAACTCGTACAACGTAAAAAATTTTCTTGACATTTTCAATCGCTTGTAAGCCATAAAGCTGCCCTACTTCTACACGCATATCCAGTATGAGGCGAAATGTAAAGGTAGAGTCTGGCAGCTCGTACCTAACTTTTCAGTCAGAGTCTCTTAAATGAACAGGAACATACTCGCATTTTTTTTTTGTTCTCCTACAGAGGTATTTTTCCAATGATTACTTTAGTTTCCACTTCTGGTAGCTTAGAAGATAGAGCGTTAGCGATATCAAGACGACCAGTGCTTTCATGGTTTCTCTGAAGGGGACGGGACACGAAATACAACCTGAGAAAAAGGCTGGATTGTAAGGTAAAGTTCCTGTGTTTATAAGCCTCCACTCCTTTCCTCTTCACCAGTACATATGGAATCTCATCGAGCGATATTGTGCTAGCCTTAGGTCAGATCCAGGCAATCCCTAGATCTACATCTACACTGAAGCACCAAGGAAACTGGGATAGGCATGCGTATCCAAATACAGAGAGATGTAAACAGGCAGAATACGGCGCTGCGGTTGCCAATCAATATATAAGACAACAAGTGTTTGGCAAAGTTGTTAGATCAGTTACTGCTGCTACAATGGCAGGTTATCAAAATTTAAGTGAGTTTGAACGTGGTGTTATAGTTGGCGCACGAGCGATAGAACACAGCATCTCTGAGGTAGCGATGAAGTGGGGATTTTCCCGTATGACCGTTAACGATTGTGACGTGAATATCAGGAATCCGCTAAAACATCAAATCTGCGACATCGCTGCTGCCGGAAAAAGTTCCTGCAAGAACGGGACCAACGACGACTGAAGAGAATCGTTCAACGTGACAGAAGCGCAACCCCTCCGCAAATTGCTGCAGATTTCAATGCTGTGCCAACAACAAGTGTCAGTGTGTGATCCATTCTACGAAACGTCGTCGATATGGGTTTTCGAAGCCGAAGTCCCACTCCTGTATCCTTGATGACTGCACGACACAAAGGTTTACGCCTCGCCCAGGCCCGTCAACACCGACATTGGACTGTTCATGATTCTAAACATGTTGCCTTGTCCGACGAGTCTCATTTCAAATTGTATCGAGCGGATGGACATGTACGAATATGGAGACAACCTCATGAATCAATGGACCCTGCGTGTCAGCAGGGGTCTGTTAAGCTGGTGGAAGTTCTATAATGGTGTGAAGCGTGCGCAGTTGGAGTGATATGGGACCCCTGACACGTCTAGATACGACTCTGACAGGTGACACCAACGTAATCATCCTGTCTGGTCACCTGCAGCCATTCATGTCCACTGTGTATTCCGACAGACTTGGGCAATTCAAACAGGACAATACGACACCCCACAAGTCCAGAATTGCTACAGAGTGGCTCCAGGAACACTCTTCTCGAGTTTAAACACTTCTCCTGGCCCCCAAACTCCTGAGACATAAACATTGTTGAGCTTATCTGGGATGCCTTGAAACGTGCTGTTCAGAAGACATACTCTTACAGATTTATGGATAGCCCTGGAGGATTCATGGTGTCAATTCCCTCCAGCACTACTTCAGATACTAATCGAGTCCATGACACGTCTTGCTCCACAGTTTTGCATGCTCGCGGGAGCCCTACACGATATTAAGCTGGTGTACCAGTTTCTTTGTCTCTTTAGTGTAATTCCGACTTTTACTGATTTATCTAACCAGAGCGGGAAACATAGCGATGTAAAACAGTCGGAAAATCTGTTGCCGCTAATATGAAACCGTAAGGACAGGTATGTTGAATCATTCGTCCGCGTGAATCTTTCGCGCCACTCCTGGTGTCTTGAAGGTCTCCCTGGCACAGTGTTAACTTCCCGTGCGCGGGTCTGCGTATCAGATCGCTCTCCTCCGCGCTACAGCTCCAGATAAACGCACCGGGCGAAACCCAGCGCTAATTGAAATTATTGCGACACCTGTTGCGTTGTTTAATTACAACTGCGTGCTCGTCGCATCACTCCTCCGCATCCGCCGTGATAAGCATCGGTGTTGCTTTTGTCTTTCGGAATAATTATTTCTTCTCGGAAATCGTCGAGGCGCTGGTATATCTAACTACCTACACACTCCCATCTCGCCGTAGGGAACGGGGCAAGAAAGTACTTCAAGCTCTGAATAGTTATCGGGAAACGTGGACTACGCCCACTTTGATACCGCGTTTCTTGGCTTCCTGATAGCGTTGATGCAGTTACGCATGGTTGCTCAGTGAACAAAATAGACGCTTACAGAATATCATACCGGAATTGTGATGCAAGTGAAGACTTCAAAGCCGGCGGTAATCAGCATAACGTTCGTAATGAAGGTATGTCGTAAGTGTGAAACGCCGTTACTGCTCACAGTAAGAGATTGGCCTGTTAAATCTCGGCCGGCCGGAGTGGCCGAGCGGTTCTAGGCTGTCTGGAACCGCGCGACCGCTACGATCGCAGCTTTGAATCCTGCCTCGGGCATGGATGTGTATGATGTCCTTAGGTTAGTTAGGTTTAAGTAGTTCTAAGTTCTAGAGGACTGATGACCTCAGATGTGCTCAGAGCCATTTGAACCGTTTTTTTTGTTAAATCTCGTAAATTACGATGAAAGAACGAAACACTTTTGTTGCGCCTTCGTGGTTGGTAAGCTAGATTATTCCACGGATCGTATAAAGAATTTCAAATATATACAGCCTACAGTTCGTTGTTAACAGCGTCTGAATTAGTGAGTATGTCGACCGCGATTGAAAATGGAGGAAACAGAGATTCGTGTTGTTGTTAAACATTTTCATTTGTAGGCTGGACTGCCACAGTGTTTACAAAAGATTTGGATGAAGTTCGCGCGGACTCTGCACCATCAATGAAGACCAATTACTTTTGGATTAATGAATTTCAACGTGGTCGGATAAGCACCGATGTGAAACGCGCTCCGGCCGACCAGTTGAGGTCACTACAAAGGAAACCATTGACAAAATCTATGATGTAGTGACTGACCGATAAAAATTCGTGAGATTTCTGAGACTGCAGGCATCACAACTGAACCACTACATCATATCGCCGCCCGGGGTGGCCGAGCGGTTCTAGGTGCTACAGTCTGGAACCGCGCGACCGCTACGATCGCAGGTTCGAATCCTGCCTCGGGCATGGGTGTCTGTGGTGTCCTTAGGTTAGTTAGGTTTAAGTAGTTCTAAGTTCTAGGGCACTGATGACCTCAGAAGTTGAGTCCTATAGTGCTCAGAGCCATTTGAACATAATATCCTGCACGGAGGATTGGCTATGAAGAAGTTGTGTGCGAGTTGGATGCCGCGATTTCTCACAGTCGACCGAAAGCGCATCCGGCACTACATTTCTACACAATGTCAGCCGATTTTTGACCGCAGTCCGGAAGACTTTCAGCGGCAATTAGTGACTTGATGAAACCTGGATCCATCATTACACATCAGAGTCAAAACAGCAGTGACAACAATAAACAAAAGCTGGTTAAAGCGCACTGAAAAAGGCAAAGAGCATTTTGTCAATTAACCTTTTATACCTGGGATTCACAGTCATATAGAACTTTGTAAAAGACACCATATTTACGCCAGTCACTGTGACACTTTCTTTATTTCACGATTGCAATTTCGGCCTTAGGCGATTATCAAGTGTAGATGTTATGGCTATTAGGCCATGTCAACCCAAAAAGAGCTGACACATTTATATGTCGTTGTCATTTCTATTAAATACATTGGTGACGCTGTGACACAGTGCGATCACACATATCCATATGTTATACAACCACATAGTCTGTAGACACTCATGTTCATTGGCCCATCACTAGTCGTATGTGCACTAAAATGCGGCGGCAGACTACTGTTTACCCTACTGTGTCCTCGCATTATGTAACAGCGTCACCAAACTACACTCCTGGAAATGGAAAAAAGATCACATTGACACCGGTGTGTCAGACCCACCATACTTGCTCCGGACACTGCGAGAGGGCTGTACAAGCAATGATCACACGCACGGCACAGCGGACACACCGGGAACCGCGGTGTTGGCCGTCGAATGGCGCTAGCTGCGCAGCATTTGTGCACCGCCGCCGTCAGTGTCAGCCAGTTTGCCGTGGCATACGGAGCTCCATCGCAGTCTTTAACACTGGTAGCATGCCGCGACAGCGTGGACGTGAACCGTATGTGCTGTTGACAGACTTTGAGCGAGGGCGTATAGTGGGCATGCGGGAGGCCGGGTGGACGTACCGCCGAATTGCTCAACACGTGGGGCGTGAGGTCTCCACAGTACATCGATGTTGTCGCCAGTGGTCGGCGGAAGGTGCACGTGCCCGTCGACCTGGGACCGGACCGCAGCGACGCACGGATGCACGCCAAGACCGTAGGATCCTACGCAGTGCCGTAGGGGACCGCACCGCCACTTCCCAGCAAATTAGGGACACTGTTGCTCCTGGGGTATCGGCGAGGACCATTCGCAACCGTCTCCATGAAGCTGGGCTACGGTCCCGCACACCGTTAGGCCGTCTTCCGCTCACGCCCCAACATCGTGCAGCCCGCCTCCAGTGGTGTCGCGACAGGCGTGAATGGAGGGACGAATGGAGACGTGTCGTCTTCAGCGATGAGAGTCGCTTCTGCCTTGGTGCCAATGATGGTCGTATGCGTGTTTGGCGCCGTGCAGGTGAGCGCCACAATCAGGACTGCATACGACCGAGGCACACAGGGCCAACACCCTGCATCATGGTGTGGGGAGCGATCTCCTACACTGGCCGTACACCATGGTGATCGTCGAGGGGACACTGAATAGTGCACGGTACATCCAAACCGTCATCGAACCCATCGTTCTACCATTCCTAGACCGGCAAGGGAACTTGCTGTTCCAACAGGACAATACACGTCCGCATGTATCCCGTGCCACCCAACGTGCTCTAGAAGGTGTAAGTCAACTACCCTGGCCATCAAGATCTCCGGATCTGTCCCCCATTGAGCATGTTTGGGACTGGATGAAGCGTCGTCTCACGCGGTCTGCACGTCCAGCACGAACGCTGGTCCAACTGAGGCGCCAGGTGGAAATATCATGGCAAGCCGTTCCACAGGACTACATCCAGCATCTCTACGATCGTCTCCATGGGAGAATAGCAGCCTGCATTGCTGCGAAAGGTGGATGTACACTGTACTAGTGCCGACATTGTGCATGCTCTGTTGCCTGTGTCTATGTGCCTGTGGTTCTGTCAGTGTGATCATGTGATGTATCTGACCCCAGGAATGTGTCAATAAAGTTTCCCCTTCCTGGGACAATGAATTCACGGTGTTCTTATTTCAATTTCCAGGAGTGTATTTAATAGTAATGACAACGACACACAAATGTTTCAGCTCATTTTAGGTTGACATGGCCTAATAGCCGTAACATCTTCACTTTGATAATGGCCTAAGGCCGAAATTGCAATCGTGAAATAAAGAAACCGTTACAGTCACTGGCGTAAATGTGATGTCTTTTATAAAGCATTTTGTCAGCTGGTAAGGTGATGGCCACCGGTTTTTAGAACTCCCTCATAGATTACTTGGGAAGAGGCAGAACCATAACTGTACTCTATTATCCTTAATTTTTGTATCGTTTGAAACTTGCGTTGGCTGAAGAAACATAGGCCAAGGTAGGAACGCAGTAAGGTGATCTTCCACTAGGATAACGCATCATCCCAAACAACGGCGATAACAAAGCCGAAAGTGCATGTAAATGGCCTGTAATTGGTTTCTCATCTACCCTATTCGCCAGACTTAGCCCCAGGTGACTTCTTCCTATTTCTTAACTTAAAACTTTCGGCATGCTGGGAAGAAATTTTCGTCAAATGAGGAAGTGGTAGTTGCATTCAACGAGTATTTTGCAGAGTCTGACAGAATCTACTTTTCCGATGGAATGAAACAGCTGGAGGATCGCTGGACCAACTGTATAGCCCTCAAAGGACACTGTCGGGACGTAAGGCGAGGTGTTTACGAAAGAAATATGATTCATTGCTTTTTTACCACACTTACCAAACCACCCTCGTACATACAGGGCAGTCAACGGGAAATAGTGTATTTTGGGTTGGACACGCTGCTAAGATGGAATTGTATTGACGCCGTATGGTGCACCTAATCGGGCCCTCATAGTATTCCATTGAATTCAGCGTGAAACGCTGGCCAGTACAGCTGCGTAGCCGGCCGCGGTGACCGTGCGGTTCTAGGCGCTCCAGTCCGGAGCCGCGCTGTTGCTACGGTCGCAGGTTCGAATCCTGCCTCGGGCATGGGTGTATGTGATGTCCGTAGGTTAGTCAGGTTTAAGTACTAAGTTCTAGGGGACTGATGACCACAGCAGTTGAGTCCCATAGTGCTCAGAGCCATTTTGAACAGCTGCGTAGTGACGCAGTGGGGGAGTTCTGTTGCGGCCCTCCAACGTGCAATGCTCTGCGGAAGTAATCGCCATTTCCCTGTTCCAGGCGGAAGGACAATACCCAGGTGAATGAAACAACAGCGTGAGACTGGTTCTATAGAGAATGGTAAGGGACCTGAAACGACAGTTCGAACTCCGAAAAACATCCGATGAGTTGCAGCAAGTTTGCAGCGAAGCCCATAGCGATCTGTCCGTCACCCTTTCAGAATGTCACAGAACATTCGAACGCTTTCGCAGAGCATTGTGGAACAGTTTCCAAGTTTTCAGCCTAATAAACTGCAAATGAGTCAAGAAAAAACTGGCTCTAAGCACTATGGGACTTAAAATCTGAGGTCGTCAGTCCCATAGACTTACAACTACTTAAACCTAACTAACCTAAGGACATGACACACATCCATGCCCGAGGCAGGATTTGAACCTGCGACCGTAGCAGGAGCGCGGTTCCGGACTGAAGCGCCTAGAACCGCTCGGTCATACCGGCCGGCAAAGGGTCAATATTTACAGTGAAATTGCTGCCCAACATTACTTGGGAGAATTGATCAGGGTGAAACATTTCTAACAAATCTTGTGATGTCACATAAGGCAAACTTTGGTCTGAACGGGTTTTTCAATAAACATAACTTGCGATATTATTCGAACAATAACCCGGATCTCATCCATGAAAAGGTCCAGGGTAGACCGAAGACTGCCTGGTGTGCTGTTGGACAGTCCTTTGAAATGATTCGGCAATACCTTTTGAAGAAAACAACCGACGGCAAGTGAGCGTCAATTCCGAGCGTTATGAGGTCATGACTTAAAATTTCTCCATCCCATAGGTACAGTGGCATTACCACCTAAACGTGATACGGTTTCAGCAAGGTGGGTTTAGAGCCCGTATAGCCCGCAGTTCAGTGACTACCCTAAGGAGCTACTTTCCACGTCGATTACTATCACGATTCGGCGAGATCATCACATGGAGCGGTGCGTTTCGTCACAAGGTTATTTGGTAACCGTGATAGCGTTACGGAGATGTTTAACGAACTCAAGTGGCAGACTCTGCAAGAGAGGCGCTCTGCATCGCGGTGTAGCTTGCTCGCCAGGTTTCGAGAGGGTGCGTTTCTGGATGAGGTATCGAATATATTGCTTCCCCCTACTTACACCTCCCGAGAAGATTACGAATGTAAAATTAGAGAGATTAGAGGGCGCACTGAGGCTTTCAGACAGTCGTTCCTCCCGCGAACCATACGCGACTGGAACAGGAAAGGAAGGTAATGACAGTGGCACGTAAAGTGCCCTCCGCCACACACCGTTGGGTGGCTTGCGGAGTATAAAAGTAGATGTAGATGTAGATCAGCCCCTGATTTTTTTCTGTGGGGTCATCTCAAAGACAAATTTTTTTTCATGGCGACTCCACAATTCTGATGAGCCGAAAGGCACAACCCTAGAAGAGACAAAGTCCATTCCTCACGAAATGACGTTGAACGAAATGACATGTTTCGCTGGCCGGAGTTGCCGAGCGGTTCTAGGCGCTACAGTCTGGAACTGCGCGACCGCTGCGAACGCAGGTTCGAATCCTGCCTCGGGCATGGATGTGTGCGATGTCCTTAGGTTAGTTAGAGTTAAGTAGTTCTAAGTTCTAGGGGACTGATGACCTCAGAAGTTAAGTCCTATAGTGCTCAGAGCCATTTTGACATGTTGTCGGTAACGTCTTCAGCAGTGCGTAGCCAATGACGGAAGCGTTTGTCTTATTCAGATTTTAAGAAATGAATATATGTTTGGCCTTTCATTAATGGTGTGGAAGAGTTATTTATAACTTGCATTGGTGTATATATACACTAAGCCTCATAACCAGATGAAAATGTCCTACTTCCAGTGGGACACCCTGCAAAAATCGCGTGATTTACCTCATCGTATGCTCCACACCAATGTTTGGAGATGATGCTGTCGCAGAACCTTTCGTCACAGGTTTAGTAAGCGCGGAAACGTCAATGAAACTCTTATCCAACTCCATTAGAAGGGAATGCATTAGAGGCGGTGTGCTTTGCGGTGAGGTTTACTGATAAAATAACAGAGCGTTCATTCCAAGAGGAATCAAGCAGTATATTGCTCCTTCCTACGTGTATCTCGCGAGAAGACGATGAATATAAAATTAGAGAGATTCGGTTCGGGTGGTGCCTTACCAAAAATCGTGTAATATGGTGCATCGTATCAAGTAAAGTAACACGATACACGATGTCGTATTGTGTACATGACAAATGTCACCACGCTATGTTTACTATGGATGGCGAATCTTCTGGATTTTGGGTACAGCCTCAGGGATATAAGCCTGTAAATTGAAAGACGCAGGTGTTATGATAGAATTTTTCAATCTGGTTCCCGACTTTTACTCTACCACAATTTTGACGTTAGAACGTCATAGCTTGGCAACCGATGTAGATTGTTGTTGACTCAAGCGACGACTCATCCGTATTGGATTTTTTTTATTGTCTTTCGGAATATGTTGCTTATATCGTCGCAACACACAAAGTTTTTGGAAAATAACAGGGCAATCATAATTGCATGTATTTGTTAGGTTCTTTCAAAATTTTAACCGATTCGCACAAGTTTGAAACAGAGAAGTGGCGCGCATAAAAAACACACAGAAAATGTGAAGCTAGATTTCTCAAAGCGACTTTTCACTTTTGTCGTGACAATGCATTTTTATTCATTCGATTCACTTTGGACCATATGTGCGCATTCAGTTCACGCAAGAACGATTTTTAAGTGCTACGTTCAGGTTGGCTTTAAAGGGTCAAATCTCAACAAAGGAAAAAGATTATTGAATAAAAAAAAAATTCGGTTTGACTTTATCCATTTTTCTGACGTCGTACAAGTCTATAATATAGAAGTGGCGCGCTTAATAAACCTCCCGGAAAACGAGATATTTGCCCGTGTTTGCAAATAAAATCCGAACGGTGCGCACACAAGTGATGCCATTAGCCAAGCATTAATTTCAGCCGAATTAAAATCTTTTGCAAAAGGAATTAATCACTGGTCACAATCTGCCTGGGCGCCAGCTCTGTTTCGTCGTTCAAACCTTGCTTGATAAACTGTAACACAGCTACAGTAAGGTAGATGTTCGAATGGCTATAAAAATGGTCGCTGGTCCGGGCTTAACCAAAAACTTTTTACCCCATGTTCCTAGTTCAAATAAGAACGTAACACCAAGACCCTCACCCCCAAACTGCGAGTGTGCGTGAGGCTTTTTCAGATGTACACTACTGGCCATTAAAATTGCTACACCAAGAAGAAATGCAGATGATAAACGGATATTCATTGGACAAATATATTATACAAGAACTGACATGTGATTACATTTTCGAGCAATTTCGGTGCATAGATCCTGAGAAATCACTACCCAGAACAACCACCTCTCGCTGTAATAACGGCCTTGATACCCCTGGGCATTGAGTCAAACAGAGCTTGGATGGTGTGTGCAGGTACAGCTGCCCATGCAGCTTCAACACGATACCACAGTTCATCAAGAGTAGTGACTGGCGTATTGTGACGAGCCAGTTGCTCGGCCACCATTGACCAGACGTTTTCAATTGGTGAGAGATCTGGAGAATGTGCTGGCCAGGGCAGTATCCAGAAAGGCCCGTACAGGACCTGCAGCATGTGGTCGTGCATTATCTTGCTGAAATGTAGGGTTTCGCAGGGATCGAATGAAGAGTAGAGCCACAGGTCGTAACACACCTGAAATATAACGTCCACTCTTCAAAGTGCCGTCAATGCGAGCAAGAGGAAACCGAGACGTGTAACCAATGGCCCCCCATACGATCACGCCGGGTGATACGCCAGTATGCCGATGAGGAATACGCGTCTCCAATTTGCGTTCACCGCGATTTCGCCAAACATGGATGCGACCATCATGATGCTGTAAACAGAACCTGGATTCATCCGAAAAAATGACGTTTTGCCATTCGTGCACCCAGGTTCGTCGTCGAGTACACCATCGCAGGCGCTCCTGTCTGTGATGCAGCGTCAAGTGTAACCGCAGCCACGGTCTCAGAGCTGCGAGCTGATAGTCCATGGTGCTGCAAACGTCGTCGAACTGTTCGTGCAGATGGTTGTTGTCTTGCAAACGTCCCCATCTGTTGACTCAGGGATCGTGACATGGCTGCACGATCTGTTACAGCCATGCGGATAAGATGCCTGTCATCTCGACTGCTAGTGATACGAGGCCGTTGGGATCCAGCACGGCGTTCCGTATTATCCCCCTGAACCCACCGATTCCATATTCTTCTAACAGTCACTGGATCTCGACCAGCAATGTCGCGATACGATAAACCGCAGTCGCGATAGGATACAATCCGACCTTTATCAAAGTCGGAAACGTGATTGTACGCATTTCTCTTTCTTACACGAGGCATCACATCAACGTTTCACCAGGCAACGCCGGTTAACTGCTGTTTGTGTTCGAGAAATCGGTTGGACACTTTCCTCATGTCAGCACGTTGTCGGTGTAGCCACAGGCACCAACTTTGTGTGAATGCTCTGAAAAGCTTATCATTTTCCTATCACAGCATCTTTTTCCTGTCGGTTAAATTTCGCGTCTGTAGCACGTCATCTTCGTGGTGTAGTAATTGTAACGGCCAGTAGTGTATGTCTTACATTGCTTCCGCGTCGTAACGATCACAATTTATTTTTCCCATCCCCCAGTTGGGAGCAACATTTTTCGGGAAGTTTCTTTTGCTCGTAACGCAAATGTTGTAACTAGGTATCACCTCCCAGACATACTCAATAAAGGTTCCTCCTGCCCCACTACTAGCTGAAAATTACCGACTCGTCTCCGATATGGGTGTAGGGTTGACAGCCGAAATGCCCCAAGAGTAAGTGTCTTTTTTCGGGATGCATTCCACAAAAAAAAGGTGATGGTTTATGCCAGGCTTCCCAACCTTTTCAGCTGATGGACCCCTTCTTCAGTCTAAATTCCATGGCGGACCCCTAGTCAGTCAAGAGCGCGGTAACTAAATTTCAGAGCGAAACCCATGGGAACTGAAAGCTTCTTAATGCAAGTTCCATGTTCCCAATGCCCCCCCCCCCCTCCGACGAAGTATCAATAGTCTTTGGTTTAGAGATGAATGAAAACAACTTGAAGTTCAAAAATCGACTTATGAAATAGGTAGTGCTCTGACAAAGCAAGTCTAACATTTAATGATGTCTGGGGCCGCATACGTGCCAGCGAGCGCTGTGATTGGTCGACAAAGCTCGCTCCGCGCATGCGTAAAAGGTTTCAGCGCATCTAGCGTCGTGAGCCGGCGCAAAAACGACGCCCGTATTGCTGCGAAACAGTCGATCAGAGAAGCCGCATTCTCCGGCACTAAGCTGTGTATGCGTTCTCACTTAGGAACCGCAAAGGCTGCTTGGGAATACGATCTGAAGTAAAAGTACATATGTTTTTCACACGAAAAAAAGTGATGAATTTAATTTCCACATTTTATTTAATAATTTTACTCATTATTTTACACGATTTGGTGAAGGGTGGCCGTGGACCCCCTAGAAAGAGCTGGTGGACCCCTAAGGGGTCCGCGGACCACACGTTGGGAAGCCCTGGTTTACGCTATCCGCTTCAAAAACGTCTAGAATGACAGCTTTACCTGATGAGTTGCAGTCGCGCAATACTTCTAAAGTGGTGGTCAGGCGATGTGTAGTAAATAATTGGTTCAAGTTTGCTTTATGAGAGTTCAATGACAGGTGGCCGCGACCGAGTGAAGGGACTTGCTAGAGCTGCGACAGAAGCCTGGAAGCGAAGGAATTGGTCGCGGGTCGTGTGTAGCTACCACCGAGGGGAAGTCCGTGGCTCGTGCAGCTGTCGACCGCTTTGTGCTCCTCCCCCCAAGTTCCTCACACCTCCCTGCCCTCTGCACGTCCCTCTCTCTACGTCTCGTCACCTCACACCCTCTTCTCTGCCTTGCCTCATGGAAGGCGCCCGTTAGATTGCGCTGGATCGGTTAGCAGTAAAACATCCCACGGTCATCGCCCGTCGCTTGCCTCACAGACCAATGCCACAACTATACTCGCTCGTTCACACAGCACTCCCTTTCCCACAGACTGCCGTCTATAAGCGAAAAACCTGAAGCTCCTACCCGCACCACTTTTTTTCCACTTCGAGAGAACTTCCAACGGAATTTTATTTTCAGAATGGGTCTCTATCCGATACAAAATCTTTGCACCTGTTGCTGTCCTTCAAAGTAGTCACCAGCGTATTGTAGAACCCGTTCCCAGCGATGTGGAAGGTGTAGTATACCGTTAGAAGAGCCTGTTCTGCTGATGGTGCGAATGGAGCGGTCTACTGCCTGTCGACTCTCTGGAACAGTTCTGAAGCGAATGTCAAGAAGTGGTTCCTTCATCTTAAGACTCAAATCAAAGTCACAAGGACTCAAGTCCGGGGAGTATGGTGGATGGTACAGTACTTCCCAGTCCCATCGACCCAACAGAGCAGCCACAGCTTGCGCTGTGTGCGCCCGCGCATTGTCGAGCAAAATGATGGGTGCGTTGCGCAGTAAGTGTCGCCGCTTCTTTCGCAAAGCTGGTGGTAGGTGATGCTCCAAAAACGAACAGTAATACTGTCCACTGACGGTCTGCAGTGGAGGAACGTAATTATGATGATGATGATGATGATGATGATGATAGGTTTCTGGGGGCTCTCAACTGCGCGGTTATCAGCGCCCGTGCAAATTCCCAACCTTTGCTCAGTCCAGTCTCACCACTTTCAGCAATGTGATGAAATCATGAGGACAACATAAACACCCAGTCATCTCGAGGCTGGTGAAAATCCCTGACCCCACCGGGAATCGAACCCGGGATCTCGTGCGAGGAACGTAATGCGTTAGGATAACATCATCACAGTCGTACACGAGAATCACCATAACTTTCACCATACTGGTGCTCTGGCGCACTTTTTGACTTTCGCGGCGACCCATTAACGACGCCATTCGTTTCAGTTTTGGCTCGTACAACGTGGCCCATGTCTCATCCAGTGTTACGATACGGCGTCAGAAAGCCTCTCCTTCGCGCCCATAGCGCTCCAAATGCGTCTGAGCAGCGTCGTAACGCATCCCTTTCTCCATTTCCATCAAGTCTTGCGGAACCCACCGTGATGCCATTTTTAGCATGCCCAGGCGTTCCTTCAGGATGCGAAGCACAATCGTATGCGCTAATCCGGTTCCGTGGGCGAGCTCACGAATCGCATTGCGTCGATCACTGTCCACAGACGCGGTAAGAGCATGCACTTCTTCTTCAGACACGCTAGGAAGATCTGCCCAGTGCATGTCTGCCACAATTTGCCGACCTTCGTTGAAGGCTTTTACCCAACGTGCCACTGTTCTGTACGGCAATGCAGATTCCCCGCACGCCTCTTGAAGACCTTGATGACACTGTCGAGCTGTACGACCTCTGGCACATTGTCTTGATCCAACTCCGTTGTTCCTGATTCGAAAACATAGTGACACCGTTATGTTAGACCTCTAGCTCACAAGTGACTGTGTTGACTTGGGACGGGCGATTCCGTTTGCTCGGAGGCACGGTAGGTATGTCAACAACGTGTGCTATCAGCGACAAGAGTAGATTCCATTGCATAGTGTCTCCACAGCAGTGTTGCAATTATTTAAGTTCCAACCTACGTATATATATATATATATATATATATATATATATATATATATATATACAGTCCGGAACCCCGCGGCTGCTACGGTCGCAGGTTCGAATCCTGCCTCGGGCATGGATGTGTGTGATGTCCTTAGGTTAGTTACGTTTAAGTAGTTCTAAGTTCTAGGGGACTGATGACCGCAGCAGTAAAGTCCCATAGTGCTCAGAGCCATTTGAACCATTTCTATATATATATATATATATATATATATATATATATATATATATAGGGTGGGTGTATATACAGGGTGGTCTATTGATCTTGACCCGGCCAAATATTTCACGAAATAAGCGTCAAACGAAAAAACTACAAAGAACGAAACATGTCCAGCTTGAAGGGAGAAACCAGAGGGCGCTGCCGTAAGTCAAACAGGTATCAACTGCATTTTTAAAAAATAGGAACCCCCGTTTTTTATTACATATTCGAGTAGTACGTAAAGAAATATGAATGTTTTACTTGGACACTTTTTTCACTTTGTGATAGATGGCACTGTAATAGTCACAAACACATGGCTCACAATTTTAAACGAACAGTTGGTAAACGGTAGGTTTTTTAAAATTAAAATACAGAACATAGGTACGTTTGAACATTTTATTTCGGTTGTTCCAATTTGATACATGTACCTTTGTGACCTTATCATTTCTGAGAACGCATGCTGTTACAGCGTGATTACCTGTAAATACCACATTAATGCAATAATTGCTCAAATTGATGTCCGTCAACGTCAATGCATTTGACAATACGTGTAACGACATTTCTCTCAACAGCGAGTAGTTCGCCTTCCGTAATGTTCGCACATGCATTGACAATGCGCTGACGCATGTTGTCAGGTGTTGTCGGTGGATCACGATGGCAAATATCCTTCAACTTTCCCCACAGAAAGAAATCCGGGGACGTTAGGTCCGGTGAAGGTGCGTGCCATGGTATGGTGCTTCGACGACCAATCCACCTGTCATGAAATATGCTATTCAATACCGCTTCAACCGCATGTGAGCCATGTGCCGGACATCCATCATGTTGGAAGTACATCGCCATTCTGTCATGCAGTGAAACATCTTGTAGTAACATCGATAGAACATTACTTAGGATATCAGCTTACATTGCACCATTTAGATTGCTATCGATAAAATGGCGACCAATTATCCTTCCTCCCATAATGCCGCAACATACATTAACCCGTCAAAGTCGCTGATGTACGACTTGTCGCAGCCATCGTGGATTTGCCGTTACCCAATAGTGCATATTACGCCGGTTTACGTTACCGCTGTTGGTGAATGATGCTTCCTCAATAAATAGAATGCGTGGAAAAAATCTGTCATCGTTCGGTAATTTCTCTTTTGCCCAGTGGCAGAACTGTACACGGCGTTCAAAGCCGTCGACATGCACTTCCTGGTGCATAGAAATATGGTACGGGTGCAATCGATGTTGATGTAGCATTCTCAACACCGACGTTTTTGAGATTCCCGATTTTCGCGCAATTTGTCTGCTACTGATGTGCGGATTAACCGCGACAGCAGCTAAAACACCTTCTTGGGCATCATCATTTGTTGCAGGTCGTGGTTGACGTTGCACATGTGGCTGAACACTTCCTGTTTCCTTAAATAACGTAACAATCCGGCGAACGGTCCGGACACTTGGATGACGTTGTCCAGGATACCGAGCAGCATACTTAGCACACGCCCGTTGGGCATTTTGATCACAATAGCCGTACATCAACATGATATGGACCTTTCCCGCAATTGGTAAACGATCCATTTTAACACGGGTAATGTATCACGAAGCAAATACCGTCCGCACTGGCGGAATGCTACATGATACCAAGTACTTATACGTTTGTGACTATTACAGCGCCATCTACCACAAAGCGAAAATGTGGTCCAAATAAAACATTTATATTTCTTTACGTACTGCACGAATATGTAATAAGAATGGGGGCTCCTATTTAAAAAACCGCCCGCATCTCGTGGCCGTGCGGTAGCGTTCTCGCTTCCCACGCCCGGGTTCCCGTGTTCGATTCCCGGCGGGGTCAGGGATTTTCTCGGCCTCGTGATGGCTGGGTGTTGTGTGATGTCCTTAGGTTAGCTAGGATTAAGTAATTCTAAGTTCTAGGGGACTGATGATCATAGATGTTAAGTCCCATAGTGCTCAGAGCCATTTGAACCATTTAAAAAACCACAGTTGATATCCGTTTGCCCTATGGCAGCGCCATCTAGCGGGGCAACCATAGCGCCATCTAGTTTCGCCCTTCAAGCTACACGAGTTTCGTTCTTTGTAGTTTTATCGTTTGATGCTTATTCCGTGAGATATTTGGCCCGGTCACTATCAGTGGTCCACCCTGCAATACACACACTCAAATCTTGATCGCCTGCCATTGTAGTAGAAGTAACCGATCTAACAACTCTACCAGACACTTGTTGTTTTATGTAGACGTTGCCGAACGCAGTGCCATAGTCTGCCTTCTTACATATCTCTGTACTCTGGTGCTCCTTGCATGGATTTGACAACAATGACGAATCATTGAATTTGTATTATGTGGTACCACTGATTTTGCATCATCTTGTAAATTGCTGTAAAATATTTATTATGCTTGATGATGGTCTGTGGACTGGAATTGGTTGTATAATAAAGAAAATCTTACTAGCAGGACCTGGCCTTGGCTAGAGCTTAGATCTGAACCCTGTCGAGCGTATATGGGATGTCCTGGAACGCAGGCTCCGTGTCATGGATCCCGAACCCACGAGCAGACCAAAACTGGCTGCCGCTCTGCAAACGATCTGGTGTCGGCTGCTTCCAGAGGAGTACCAGGGAGTTGGAGACTCACTTCCACGACGTCTGCAGGGCCATAGGAGGCTCCGCGAGATCTTAAGCGCCTATCCTGTGGTATTTGCTAAGACAGGGAGAGGCAGATGTGGAGGGAAAAAAAAACTCTACTGGAAGAATGAGGTAAGATTGGAATACATGCAACAAATGATTGAGAGTGTAGTGTGCAAGTGTTACGCCGAGATGGAGAGTTTGGCGCAGGAGAGGATTTCGTGGCGGATAGCATCAAACCAGTCAGGAAACTGACGACAAAAAAAAAACTGCCACCGACTGGGGGCAGTGTCCTTGCCCTGTTAGTGTGCGTACAGCAGACGCCTGGCAGAGCCACGCGCCTGGACGCTGCTGGTCTGTGGAGTACACGGGAGTCGGCCCGCCACGAGGAAAGAGCCAGACCGCTGCCTGGGCTGTAATTAAGTCGAGTTTTTGCCCCGGTCGGCCGCAAATTGCGCGGCCATTACAAGCGCTTTCGGGACTGGCGCACGCAGGTACAAATGGCGCCAGCAGAGCTGCCGACAAGGTGCTCCGCCAGTCGGAAGAGGTGCGAAAGGACGGCGTGTACGACCGCGCAGGTGGCTTCGCAGTGAAGCGACTCCCCGAAAGTCTTCTGGCGTTTCTATCGAAAGGCGACAGTGTAGCCATTCATTTATTTATTTTACTACAGTTATAAGAATCGAGGGGCACGAAAGGGAAGCAGTGGTTGGGAAGGGAGTGAGACAGGGTTGTAGCCTATCGCCGATGTTATTCAATCTGTATATTGAGCAAGCAGTAAAGGAAACAAAAGAAAAATTCGGAGTTGGAATTAAAATGCATGGAGAAGAAATAAAAACTTTGAGGTTCGCCGATGACATTGTAATTGTGTCAGAGACAGCAAAGGACCTGGAAGAGCAGCTGAACGGAATGGACAGTGTCTTGAAGGGAGGATATAAGATGAACATCAACAAAAGCATAACGAGAATAATGGAATGTAGTCGAATTAAGTCGGGTGATGCTGCGGGAATTAGATTAGGAAATGAGACGCTTAATGTAGTAAAGAAGTTTTGCTATTTGGGGAGCAAAATAACTGATGATGGTCGAAGTAGAGAGGATATAAAATGTAAACTGGCAATGGCAAAGAAAGCGTTTCTGAAGAAGAGAAATTTGTTAACATCGATTATATATTTAAGAGCCAGGAAGTCGTTTCTGAAAGTATTTGTATGGAGTGTAGCCATGTATGGAAGTGAAACATGGACAATAAATAGTTTAGACAAGAAAGGAATAGAAGCTTTCGAAATATGGTGCTACAGAAGAATGCTGAAGATTAGATGGGTAGATCACATAACTAATGAGGAGGTATTGAATAGAATTGGGGAGAAGAGGAGTTTGTGGCACAACTTGACAAGAAGAAGGGATCGGTTGGTAGGACATGTTCCGAGGCATCAAAGGATCTCAAACTTAGCATTGGAGGGCAGTGTGGAGGGTAAAAATCGTAGAGGGAGACCAAGAGATGAATACACTAAGCAGATTCAGAAGGATGTAGGTTGCAGTAGGTACTGGGAGATGAATAACCTTGCACAGGTTAGATGAGCATGGAGAGCTGCATCATACCAGTTTCTGGACTGAAGACCACAACTACTTCTGAGTAGATCCTCCAGACACCCTCTTACATCATACCACGGTTGCACCTATACGAGGTCTGATCAAAGACTAACGGGAATTTCCTTAATATCACGAGTTTTATACATCTGATTTTAAATTTTTTATCTTGTTGGTACAGATATTCCTACTGAATGTTTACATTTTCAGCTTTTTTGGATAGGCAGTTCATTGTTGACAATAGAAAAGATTATAAGTATTTTCGAGTGCTCGCCGAATTTTTACTTTCGAAAATGACCGATCATAGAATTTGCGTAACATTTTGCTTGAAAAATGGGATAAAGCGCAGCACCGCATCCGAAATGTTGACTGTGGCTTTTGGTGAATCCACGATGAGCAAATCAAAAGTTTACGAGTGGCAACGATGTTTCAAAGAGGGTCGAGAAGACGTCGAAGACGACGACCGCGCTGGACACCCTAGCACATCAATTACTGACGACCGTTTGGAAGAAGTAAAGAAAGTGGTTGTGGAAACTTGCCGAATCACCATCAGAGAAATTGCTGACGATGTCGGCATATCTTTTTCCGCATGCCAAGCAGTTTTCTCGGATGTTTCGGGCATGAAACGTGTATCACCGTAGTTTGTTCGAAATTGCCGAATTTCGACCAAAAACGACGTCTCATAGACATCGCTCGGGAATTGCTGACTGAAGTCGGCAACAACGCAGAACTTCTAAATAAGCTTGTAACAGGTGACAATACATGCATATACGGGTATGACGTCGAAATCGAGGCCCAATCCTCCCAGTGGAAACTCCCTGCAGAACCAAGACAGAAAAAAATTCAATACGTTCGACCACGTGTGAAGGTTCTTCTCACAGTTTTCTACTACTACAGTACGATACTGCATCATGAGCTCCTGCCTTTTGGTCTTACGGTCAGTGCGGAGTACTACGTTCAAGTTCTGCGCTGTCTGCGTGAAGCCATCGCGAGAAAACGACCAGAATTGTGGCAAAACCGCTCGCGGAACCTGTATCACGATAATGCTCCCGCTTACACCAGTTGCTTATTCATGATTTTTTTGTCAGGAAACGGAACCGTCATGTTGCCTCAGCCATCGTATTACGTCGAAAATGGCCCTCTGCGACTTCTTTCTATTCCTGACGCTGAAGAGAACCGAGAAGGAACGTCGTTTTGTCGCCACTGCTGAGAGAACAAACTGTATCACTGAAGAAGCGGAAGAACATGACGAAAAATGAGTTCCAGAAGTGCTACCAGTATCTAAAAAAAGTGTATTGTATCCGAGTACGATTACTTTGAGGGTCACAAAGTTGATGTTGATGAATAAATGAAGATTATTTGAGAAAAACAATAATTCCCTTTACTTTTTGACCATACCTTATACAGTACCATTTTTATATCGTAGATTCCTAAGAAATAACGATTTCAGTACGAGAAATACTACTAAAGTGAACTGAGCGTCTGAAGTGGCAATGTGAGCAGTTAATACTGACTATGAACTATAAAGTTGATGCTGAAAATACCTGTACTATTGCAGCTGCCGCAACTAATAATAATAATAATAATAAGAGACGGAAGGATTCATGATTGCAATACAGGATCAAACAATAAACACCAGATATTACGGCAAGCATATTATTAAAGGTCCCACTACCACAACAGATAAATGCAGACTTTGCAAACAACAAATAGAAACAGTAGAACACATCACAAGCGGATGTACAATACTAGCAAATACAGAATACCCCAGAAGACATGACAATGTAGCAAAAATAATACATCAACAGCTTGCCTTACAACATAAACTAATAAAACAACACGTTCCCACATACAAGTAAGCACCACAAAATGTACTGGAGAATGACGAATACAAATTATACTGGAACAGAACCATTATAACAGATAAAACAATACCACATAACAAACCTGACATCATACTCACCAATAAAAAGAAGAAATTAACACAACTAATCGAAATATCCATACCCAATACAACAAATACACAAAAGAAAACAGGAGAAAAAATTGAAAAATACATCCAACTGGCTGAGGAAGTCAAGGGCATGTGGCATCAGGATAAAGTTGACATACCAATTATACTATCAACTACAGGAGTCATACCACACAATATCCACCAGTCCATCAATGCAATACAGCTACATCCAAACTTATATATACAACTACAGAAATCTGTAATTATTGATACATGTTCAATTACCCGAAAGTTTCTAAATGCAATATAACATATACCGTACAGTTAAAAGGAAGTGACGCTTAATCAAGGTCCGCGTCACTTTCTAGTTTTAACCATACTTAACGTCTGAGAAAGTAAAGAAATAATAATAATAATAATAATAATGACTCCAGAGAACACAAGAACAGACAGAACACAAAATCTGAGAATATCAGGCAGATTTGGCTCTAAGCACTATGGGACTTAACATCTGAGGTCATCAGTCCCCTAGACTTAGAACTACTTACACCTAACTGATCTAAGGACATCACACACATCCATGCCCGAGGCAGGATTCGAACCTGCGACCGTAGCAGCAGCGTGGTTCCAGACTTAAGCGCCTACAACCGCTCGGCTACAACGACCGGCTCCAGAGAGGTTTCCACACCGGTCGTCCATGCACAAAACAAATCTTCGGTCTGAAAACAACTCTAAAATATAAGGTCAATAGGAATGCTCCAATCATTTTCACTTCCACAGATTTGAAAAAAGCGTAAGGTTCTGTTGCCGACAGTACTTGTTCAATGACTTGAAATAACAGGGACTCGACCCCAAAAACGCTGCGACTAATCAGACAGACAGTGGCTGGCACAACATTGAAAGTTAAATTCATCGGTGAAATCTCCATCCCGTTCAGAATCGCAGTGGTTAGCACACTGGACTCGCATTCGGGAGGACGACGGTTCAATCCCGTCTCCGGCCATCCTGATTTAGGTTTTCCGTGATTTCCCTAAATCCTTTTAGGCAAATGCCGGGATGGTTCCTTTGAAAGGGCACGGCCGATTTCCTTCCCCGTCCTTCCCTAACCCGAGCTTGCGCTCCGTCTCTAATGACCTCGTTGTCGACGGGACGTTAAACACTAATCTCCTCCTCCTCCTCCTCCTCCGTTCAGAATCAAACGTGAAGTACGCCAAGGCGACAGATTATCCCTATTATACTTCAACCTAGTCCTGGACAAAGTAAGGGGGGAATGGGAAAAGGAACTTAAAATCGAAGGACCCTGGAAACCAACACACTAGGATGATCCCAGGACAGGATAAAAATCTCAAACCTTTCTTTCGCAGACGATATGGTCTATTATGCTGAAAAAATCCCTTTCCAGAAATCTGAATTCTTCTGTTCAAAATGAAACATACAAAAATTAGACGCAAGAAACGCCAAGGTACACGCAGTTACACATTTCTGATATCTAAGTGAGCTCCTCGAACCTACAGGAGGAGAAAAGATTTCTCAGAAGACTCGAGTACAGATAATGAAGAGTGCTTACGGCAAAACACAAGACGTGTTTAATACGAGGGTGAGTCAAGTGAAAACCTTAAATATTTTTTTAAATATTATTTATTTTGCAGAAGGGGTACAAAACTGTATCACTTTTCAACATAATCTCCCCCACGCTCAGTGCAAGTCCTCCAGAGCTTACAAAGTGCATAAATTCCTTTAGAAAAATATTCTTTTGGTAGTCCGCGCAACTAGTCGTGCACCGCGTGGCGTACCTCTTCATCAGAACGGAACTTCTTTCCTTCCACTGCGTCTTTGAGTGGTCCAAACATATGGAAATCACTTAGGGCAATGTCTGGCGAGTATGGTGGATGAGGAAGACACTCAAAATGCAGGTCTGTGATTGTTGCAACTGTTGTACGGGCAGTGTGGGGCCTTGCATTGTCATGTTGCAAAAGGACACTTGCTGACAGCAATCCACGTCGCTTTGATTTGATTGCAGGCCGCAGATGATTTTTTAGGAGATCTGTGTTTGATGCATTGGTGAAAGAGGTCCCTCTAGGCATGCAATGCTCCAAAATGACGCCTTTTTCGTCCCAAAAAGAGAGTCAGCATAACCTTCCCTGCTGATGGTTCTGTTCGAAACTTCTTTAGTTTTGGTGATAAGGAATGGCGCCATTCCTTTCTCGCTCGCTTCGTTTCCGGTTGGTGGACGTGAACCCAGGTTTCGTTCCCCAATAACGATTCTTGCAAGGAAGCCATCACCTTCTCGTTCAAAGCGCCGAAGAAGTCCTTCACAAGCATCAACACGTCGTTCTCTCATTTCAGGAGTCAGCTGCCGTGGCATCCAACTTGCAGACACTATGTGAAACTGGAGCACATTATGCACAATGTGGTGTGCCGATCCATGACTAATCTGTAAACGTGCTGCAGTGTCATTCAGTGTCACTCGGCTGTTTTCCTTCACTATGGCTTCAACTGCTGCAATGTTCTGTGGAGTCACAACTCGTTGTGCCTGACCTGGACGAGGAGCATCTTCCACTGAAGTCACACCATTTGCGAACTTCCTACTCCATTCGTAGACTTGCTGCTGTGACAAACATGCATCACCGTACTGAACCTTCTTTCGTCGATGAATTTCAATAGATTTCACACCTTCACTACAAAAAAAAAGAAAAACGAATAACAGAACCCTGTTCTTCCCTAGTGCAAGTCGCAAGTGGGCGGCCATCTTTATACTGGTACTGCGACGGTATGTGTGCATCTGTGCTATGCTGCCAGCTACAGGCCATTCTGCACGCTGTTTGTAGCACGCTTACCAACGTACAGGATAACGGCGCAAAATTTCGATTTGTTATTAAAAATTTAAGGTTTTCATTTGACTCATCCTCGTAATAAATGCATGCACATTCAAACAAAGATTTTACAGTACAACACAGTAATCTAATCAGAAATACTGTATACAAATGAGACACTAACACTCCATTCGAAAAGCTACATGGTAAACGTACTGAGGGAAGAATTCCATAAGTCGAACACGATGGTCTTCCCTCTCGATGGTGCTACGTGGTCGTCCGGAGCCCGTTTGTCTTGCGACTTCTGACCACCACTGCCTGCGACTACATTCCTGCCTAGTCTTTCTGCAGTATAGCGGAAGGAACATCCAGCTTCTTGTAGCCCTGTTACACGAGCTCGGTCGAATTCAGTGAGGTTTTAATAATGGCATGTCAGTCGCCTTAAAGGCATTCTTTTCTAAAATAAGTAGACCGCGTCGACTCTCAAAGGTAACTAAGCCTCACGAGCGTTACAGCGTGCATTTAAGTCTAACCTGAGTTACAGCCTTATAGCGGAGCTACTAGCGCCACTCTTCAGTATGCAGAAACACGCCTATCCAATTTCGTTTAAGTCGCCCACCTCATTCTTGATGTTGCGATTTCCTTCTGTCACTGTCCTCATCTACGTCTACATGGATACTCTGCAAATCACATTTAAAAGCCTAGCAGAGGGTTCATCGAACCATCTTCACAATTCTCCATTGTTCCAATCTCGTGTAGCGCGCGGAAAGAACGAACACCTATGTCTTTCCGTACGAGCTCCGATGTCCCTTATTTTATCACGGTGATCGTTTCTCCCTATGTAGGTCGGTTTCAACAAAATATTTTCGCATTCGGAGCAGAAAGTTGGTGATTGGTAACGTCTTTCTTTTAATGATGTCCAACCCAAATCCTGTATCATTTCTGTGACACTCTCTCCCATATTTCGCGATAGTACAAAACGTGCTGCCCTTCTTTGAACTTTTTCGATATACTCCGTCAGTCCTATCTGGTAAGGATCCCACACGCCGAAGCAGTATTCTAATAGAGGACGGACAAGCGTAATGTAGGTAGTCTCGTTAGTAGATCTGTTACATTTTCTAAGTGTCCTGCCAATAAAACGCAGTCTTAAGTTAGCCTTCCCCACAACATTTTTTGTGTGTTCCTTCCAATTTAAGTTGTTCGTACTTTTAATGGTTCAAATGGCTCTGAGCACCATGGGCCTTAACTTCTGAGGTCATCAGTCCCCTAGATCTTAGAACTACTTAAACCTAACTAACCTAAGGACATCACACACATCCATGCCCGAGGCAGGATTCGAACATGCGACCGTAGCGGTCGCGCGGTACCAGACTGTAACGCCTAGAACCGCTCGGTCACCCCGGCCGGCCGTAATTTTAATACCTAGGTATTTAGTTAGAGTGCTGGATGTAGATTGTGATGCCTTTACACCAGAGATTTATAATAATAGATTCAGATATTGGTAATTGTACAAGTAGTGCACTTCAATATTATACGTATTACAACTACACACATCAGCATAGCTAGGCTATAACACTTACTATGAATAAAGTAGCATTTGAATTTTAATGGTGAAGAGTCGTCAGTGACTCGACAAAACGTTCCAAGGAGCTCACTTCCAGAAGCCAAGGTGGCAGACTAACATAATTTATCCTGTCTTCTGTTTTTTACTCCTCTTAAAATACTTATTACAATTTCCCATCTCCCAAATCATAAATACGGGCTGGCCCACACAAAACCGACAAAACCGGTATGCCTCACGCCCGACATTCAAGTAACAGTGAACTAACTAAATAGGAATAGACAATAGTAACTTTAAAAAACATGTAGTTACCTGAAACTTCCTGGCAGATTAAAACTGTGTGCCGGACCGAAATTCGAACTCGGTACCTTTGCCTTTCGCGGGCAAGTGCTCTACCATCTCAGCTACCCAAGCACGACTCACGACCCGTCCTCACGCCTTCAGCTCTACCAGTACCTCTTCTCCTACCTTCCAAACTTCGCAGAATCTCTCCTGCGTACGTATCAGAACTAGCACTCCTGGATGAAGGGATATTGTGGAGACACGGCTTAGCCACAGCCTGGGGGATGTTACCAGAATGATATTTTCACCCTGTAATAGTGTGTGGGCTCATACGACACTTCCCGCCAGGTAAGGACGGGTCGTGAGTCGTGCTTGGATTGCTTAGATGGTGGATCACTTCCCCGCGAAAGACAAAGGTCCTCGAATCTCGGTCCTGCACACGGTTTTAACCTGCCAGGAAGTTTCATATCAGCGCGCCCTCCGCTGCAGAGTGAAAATAACATTCTGTATATAGTTACCTGTGTATAAGAAATGCTGGAAGTGATGGCCATGGGTCTCCAGGCGTCACCGACGTTACCAGCAACACGCTGTAATTCTACAGGCGTGATGTTGTTAATTTCTCTGGTAATGTTCCGTTTAAGATCATCTGTGGTACGAGGGTTGACAGCGCACCCTTTGATTTTTAGTACGCTTCTGTATATAAACAACACGCGATGTTACGTCTGTCTTCAGGGAGCACGTTGGTGGTGCGAGTCATTCTTAAGCGGTTGCTCCATCTGTTGGAATACTGTGTACAGCTTCTCTTCACCGTTAATTGCGCATAGAAAGAGTCAAAGACCTCTAGATATCTGGCAGTGTTCAAGAAAAATATGGGGCCAATAATCAGCATGCTGAACAAGGCACACCAAACGCCTATCTTTTCTGAGTGAAGAGGTTCTTCATGCAGAATATGTGGACTGTTCTGCGACCGGTTTACGTAACCTGATGAGTGAAACAGGGCCTCATGTGACATGAAGCAAAGCGAGGGGTCCAAGTAACCTTTAGCAATTTATGTTAACAGCCAGTTACAATAATAAACTATTTTTTTTTTCCTGAGCCTCAAGTTTCAACTCTTGCAGCACACACTCGCGATAGGCTTTTAAATTCATACCTTTTAGTACACGATGACAAGACGTACGAGATGCACCAACGTGCTGTGATAACTTCTGTTTGGGAGTGGAACAGGGAGAGAAGATGCTAGTTGTGATACGAGGTACCCTCCGCCACGCACCGTATGGTCGATTGCGGAGTATATATGTAGATGTAGACTTGCGGGAACTCCACGTAATGTCCATGCGAATTCTGTCTGTAGTTTCATTTGTCCTTACAGTCTATCGCCTATTCCTCTGCACTTTCTGAACGGACCCTACAGGCCTCGATTTCTTGTACAGATCTTCAATAGTGCTGGTCGTAGGAAATTTCCTACCTGGATACCTTGCTTGAAACATTACTTTGCATTCCATGGTGGAGCCTGTCTTTATGTAACTGCACAATATCAATTTTTTGTTGTAATGCAAACTGCTCCATCTCTGTAACAATTCAACAATACGACGTTCTCGCAACAACTAATGCACAAACACACAGCTGCACTCAACTTTTCAATGAAACGTGGTATAGCCAGCTTTCGAGATAGTGTTACCACGTCACAAGAAGTTCGTCTAGAAGTGTTTGAGGGTTATGCGAGGGGTACCGGTTTTATATGGGACACTGTATGTTTTTATTAATCAAAGTATAAATGCTGCATTAAAAAAAAAAAAAAAAAAAAAAAAACTAGGGAAAAATAATTGTCTGCCTCCATATGGAACGGTGGGTAAAGGTCGATGTGGCAGTTTAGGATGACGATGATGACTTGGTAACCTGAATCTGCAGTATGAAGTACAGTGCCTAAGAGATCTAAATAGCCGGCAATTAGAAATTAGGCAGCGAACCATAAAAATACGGCAGCAATGAAAAAGAAGTCAGGCAGCAGCGTGCGAAGAAAACATGCGCGTAACGAAACATTTCAAGCAGTGATGAAACCGGGTTCTCACTCTCGTGTAACGCCTGTTACTCATTAACGATTAAATATGACAGGTAACAACCGTGATGTGGGGTATTATGCAAAATGAAGGTGGAGGGCGGAGAAAGGAAAGGAACAGTTGTCAGCTGCATTGGGACTTCATGCGGACTCAGCAGCGACGAGTGAAAACGTGTACCGAACCGGGAGTCGAACCCGTGATCTTCTGCTTATTAGACAGTTGAGTTAACCACTTTTTTTAAAAATCTCATTTTGTTCACTTCTGTTCGTTGCATCTGCTCGAGGCAGACGTCGTAAGACATCCGTTCAAGTTCTTTGTTGATCGATTAACTCCGTTTTTTTTATTACAGAGTGCAGCTAACCCTCTGACTGAACACTCTGAGCTACCGTGCCGGCTTCACTTGCTCCACCTGGACACAGCGTTTGACCTCATTGCGCGGACTATCTCGCCACGTTACCCGGCAAACTCACAGTCCCATCTAACTCCACCTATCTGCAGTCCCTGTCGGTGTCCTCTGTGCTCGCTACTTTGATATTCCCATTGGAGGTCTAACGTAATTGTGAACTTTACATCAGCGCTTTAGGTGGAGGATTCATTGCTCATTGAGGCGAGTCGATAATATAAATGTGTGATGTCTGTTCTTTCGGATCAGGCGAGACATCTTGGATTCAAATCCCGGGCCAGCACACATTTTCACCCATCCCAGTTGAGACCGCAAAGAGTCCCAATGCGGCTGAAATCAATAATTCCTTCCTTTTCCAGTCCCTTCCTTTCGACCGCCCCCCCCCCCCTCCTTCACCATCTGTTTACATAATATGTATCACAGCTGTGGACTTCTCGTGGTTTCTGTTTTTCTGGACATGTTGTGCAACAACAGACATCACACATTCATGTAACTAATGTGAAATGATGGAAACTGTGACCAGGAGTGACTATCTTACTTGTTTGGAATCCTGACAGGGTCGCCAAGTTTCATCGACTCATGTTTACAGATGCAACATCAGTATAGAACGTCATCTCTCGAGTAAATGTTATCAGATCACACCCCAGGCAGCCTGGAGAACAACAGAAATTCAGTTTCTGATTACAGGGGTGCGTTAAGCGATAGAGTACCTATGGTCTATTCCTCGCCAACCCCACTCCAGACACTCTCTCCAGAGAGGCAGACGAGGCTGTGCCCTCTGGAAGGAAGCTATTGATTTTACTCTCTTAATATTGAAACCCCGCAAAAGGAGCGCCGACCTCGCGAGAGATGACGTCAAAGGCTCTGCGGGTGCGATGTATGTGCGTCGCGCGCCACACGGAAGGGTGGAATCGAGGAGGGGGCGGTGGTAGCCGAGGAAATACGGACGGAGAGACGGACAGAGGACGGAAGCAGGGTGCGGGGGCGGGTGGGTGTCGGCGCTCCGGGGCGAGGAAAAATGCAGGGAGGAGGAGGAGGTGGAAAGAAAAGCGAGAGAAAAATTCAGTGGCCGTAGCGCGACGCCAGGGGTTGTGGTGGGAGGGAGGGTAGGGTTTGAGGCGGCAGAACAATAGAGACGCGGGGGCGCGCGACACCTGTGATGGATCGCGGAATCATAACTCACGCCGCGCGCGCCCGTAATCAGAATAAATTATTTTCACATTGTTACGTGCAAACGGGAGCCCGGACGGGAACTGGTCAGGAAGATGGAGGTAGGGGAGTGGGTTGGAAGGGTGAGGACTGGGGGTGAGGTGCTGGCGGGCTGAACTGAAGGGACACGGGACAACAGTCCTGCTTCTGTACGTGGCGGTCCCAACGATAGAACCAAAGCGTCATATTCTGTTCTGCACATAAAAGGGTACAGCAATAATGATATGTTTAAGGGTATGGCTGAAGAAAGTACCAGCTGTCAGTTTAGTAGGTATTAGTATCCTGTCGCATTTTGTTGTGTTTTCAGACGCACCACATGCTACTAATAAATAATTCGGAAGTTATAGATCTTGAAGCGTTGACGCACGGAGGCAAAACGGTTAGTGTATATGACACTTGTAGACCACTTAGTGGTGCAGTTACGACTGTGCAGTAAATATCAGATTAGCAGATAATGAGACGTGTCTGCAGGAAGACTGTTTGATGCCAAGAAAGAACAACCAAGGCATCGATGTGTTTACGCATCATAAAAATATCTGAACTTCCATGCATTACACCCTGATCAGGGTCAACTGCTGGTCCCTGCATAACTCATCAATCCCTTGCATGCCTCCCTGCTAACTTCTTATAGACAACAGCATCGTCTGCGAACATCATCATGCAGCTTCCCTCCTTATTCCAGTAGTTCATTTATACACTAAAGAGCCAAAGGAACTGGTTCACGTGCCTACTATCGTGTAGGGCTGCCCCGATCACGCAGGAGTGTGGCAACACGACGTGGGATGGACTCGACTAATCTCTGAAGTGCTGAAGGGAAGTGACATCATGAATCCTGCAGAGCTGTCCATAAATCCGTTAGAGGACGAGGGTTGGAGATCTCTTTTGAACAGCACGTTCTAAGACATCCCAGATACGCTCAATAATGTTCATGTCTGGGGAGTTTGGTGGACAGCGGAAGTGTTTCTAAACTCAGAAGGGCGTTCTTGGAGGCAGTCTGTAGCAATTCTGAGGTGTCTGGGGGTGTCGCTTTGTCCTGCTGGAATTTACCAATGCGCAATGGACATAAATGGATGCAGGTGATCAGACAGTATGTTTACGCACGTGTCACCTGTCAGTGTCGTATCTAGGATTATCAGGGGTCCCATATAAGACCAACTGCACACTCCCCTCACCATTACAGAGCCTCCACTAGCTTGAACAGTGGCCTGCTGACATGCATGGTCCACGGATTCATGAATTCATTAGTTTGTTTCCATACCCGTAGACGTCCATCCGCTCGATACAACTTGAAACGAGACTCGTCCGACCAGACAACGTGTTTCCAGTCGTCAACAGTGCAGTATCTGTGTTGATGGGCCCAGGCGAGGCGTAAAGTTTTGTGTGGTGCAGTCATCAAGGGTACACGAGTGGGCTTTCGCCTCCGAAAGCCCATACCGGTGATGTTTCTTTGCATGTTTCGTACGCTGACACTTGCTGATAGCCTAGCATTGAAATCTGAGGCAATTTTTGCAAAGGTTGCACTTCTGTCACGTCGAACGATTCCCTTCAGTCGTCTTTGGCCCTGTTCTTGCAGCATCTCTTTCCGACCGCAGCGACGGTGATTTGATGTTTTGCCGGATTTCTGATATTCACTGTACACTCGTCAACTGGTCGTACGGGAAAATCCCCTCTACATCGCTACCCCCGAAGATGCTGTGTCCCATCGCTCGTGCGCCACTATGACACCACGTTCAAACTCACATAAATCTTGATAACCTGCCAGTGTAACAACTGCGTCAGACACTTGTTACCTTATATAGGCGTCGCCGACCGCAGCGCCGTATTCTGCCAGTTCACATATCTCTGTATTAGAATACGCATGTCTATACCAGATTCTTTGGCACTTCACTGCATATGGTGTAAACAGTAACAGTCCTGTCACATTTCCTCGAAATTACCTTTACGCAACTCCATTTTGTCGCTTGATCGTTTGGATTCCGGGCTCTTCTTGACAATTTGAAACCGGTTGCCTCCGGACACGAGTGCAAAGTCTCAATCACCCCGCTCGTTTCCTAGGTAACTCAAGTAGCGGCGTAAGTCGGGAATTCATGATGGATGGATGGATGGATGGATGGATGGATAGAGAGGGTTCTATGGCCGCACGACGTCAAGGGGAATTCATGGTAACATTTCTTCCTGAGGACCAACGGCCTTGCCGCAGGGGCAGCACCGGTTCTCGTCAGTTCATCGAAACTAAGCGCTTTCGGACTTAGCTGGCTCTTGGATGGGTGACCGTCCGGGTCTCCCTGCACTATTGGCAAGAGGAGTGCAATCAGTCCTTGTGAGGCCATTTTAGGAGCTACTTGATCGCCTCCATGTGCCCATCCTTTGACGCCTATCGGCTCAGGATGACACGGTAGTCGGTCGGTGACAATGGGCTTCCCGAAGCTTGTTCGGACGGAGCTTCTTTTTTTTTTTTTTATTTCTTCTTCAGTGTTCCCAGAGGTGCATGAGGATCATACGCTTCCCGTCTGAAGAGGAGGTGTGTGTGGGAGTATTTTGTGTTTCACCTTGTGGCAGCTCGCCAGTGGACATGTCTTCTTAAGGCTTCCTTCACGCCGCGCGGGAGTCCCGCAGTATTAAGTACTCGTTTGCGTAAATTACGGTCACGGCAGCCCCCTGCTCTCCCTTCCACCACTCCCTCCCCCCCCCACCTCCCCCATCCACCCACGTCCGCCGCCTGCCGGAGAATTATTATCGATTCGCCGCGAGGCTCGGACGTGCTACACTGGCCGGCAGCGCCGGCGTGCGGACGCGAGCGCCAGCGGCCTGGCGTGGCGGTAATGATCGCGGCGTAGACGACGCGTGACGCGCGGCCCACAGACGGAAAATCTCGCGTTCACCACAGCTGTCTGGCCGATGGAGCTGGCAGTTGCCCGTCTCGGAGCGTGGATACGAGTTGAATCAAAATTTCTCGTCCAGTTGTTCAGTATGATTCTACATCTACATACATACTTCGCAATCCACCATACGGTGTGTGGCGGAGGGTACCTCGTACCACAACTAGCATCTTCTCTCCCTGTCCCACTCCCAAACAGAACGGGGGAAAAATGACTGCCTATATGCCTCTGTACGAGCCCTAATCTCCCTTATCTTTGTGGTCTTTCCGCGAAATGTAAGTTGGCGGCAGTAAAATTGTACTGCAGTCAGCCTCAAATGATGGTTCTCTAAATTTCCTCAGTAGCGATTCACGAAAAGAACGCCTCCTTTCCTCTAGAGACTCCCGCCCGAGCTCCTGAAGCATTTCCGTAACGCTCGCGTAATGATCAAACCTACCAGCAACAAACCTAGCAGCCCGCCTCTGAATTGCTTCTATGTCCTCCCTCAATACGACCTGATAGGGATCCCAAACGCTCGAGCAGTATTCAAGAATAGCTCGTATTAGTGTTTTATAAGCGGTCTCCTTTACAGATGAACCACATCTTCCCAAAATTCACCCGCATGTCGCCACCCGCTCGGTTATCACTATGTTAAAGACAGCCAACAGAATTTATTCTTGTCATCCTTTATTTTGCTGGCTTTCATCCGATACTTACATGTGGTCAGGAAGTTAATTTTAGTGTTTGTCAGTGTTAGTGGTGGGCAGAACCTACCCGTCGCTCCATCTTCATCTACGCCTACATCTACATCGACACACCACAGTCCACCTTACGGAGTGTGGTAGAGGGTACCCCCTACCACTATTAGTCATTTCCTTTCCTGTTGCACTCGCAACTAGTACGAGAGAAAAGCGACTATCTATAAGCCTCAGCATGAACCCTAAATTCTCGTATTTTATCTTCGTCGCCTTTACACGCAATGTATGTTAGACGTAACAGAATCGTTCTGCACTGAGCTTCAAATGTCGGTTCTCTAAATTTTCTCAATAGTGTTCCTCGAAAAGAATGTCGTCTTCCATCCAGAGATTCCCATTTGAGTTCCCAGTGCAAATGGTTCAAATGGCTCTGAGCACTATGGGACTTGACAGCTGAAGTCATCAGTCCCCTAGAACTTAGAACTACTTAAACCTGTAACTATCCTTAGGACATCACACACATCCATGCCCGAGGCAGGATTCTACCAGTACACTAGTAGGAAAAAATATCAGGACCTTGTGTAACTTTTCACTGTGTCACGACACAAACCAAACAAAGCAATAAATATTAAAGACACACGAGAGCACGAAATCCATTTCTACAACAGGAATGAGTTCGGCCATAGTAGGTGTTAACTGTCGTAAGCAGATGCCACCATAGCCCGAGGTTTCTGCGCAGCCGGCCGCAGTGGCCGTGAGGTTCTAGGCGCTACAGTCTGGAACCGAGCGACCAGTACGGTCGCAGGTTCGAATCCTGCCTCGGGCATGGATGTGTGTGATATCCTTAGGTAGGTTAGGTTTAATTAGTTCTAAGTTCTAGGCGACTAATGACCTCAGAAGTTAAGTCGCATAGTGCTCAGGACCATTTGAACCATTTGTTTCTGCGCATGTGCAGTATGCAGGATACTCCAAAGTTCAACTCCACACACGGCAGTCTATAGATCAGTGGTTCGCAATCTTTCCTAGGCCATTACTCATGAGTGCAATCAGACATTAGCTAATACCCTTTCTCCTCCCCCCTCCCCCCGTCACCTGTTGCCCCCCTCTACCACGTTATCACTAACTTCAAGTGCTACCCACAACTCCTTTCCTGGTAAGAGAGCTAACTATCCACAGTGAGGATAGACACTTGTTATGCTTGACCTGCACATAGCAATCCCATTTCAAATCGACCAAGTTCAGATACGTGCATATACTTACTATTCGTAAATCACTTCATTGCTGCACTTTTTATTTCTTAACTGGCAGATATTGGACAAGTTCAGGTTGTTAATGCTTTGTGTCCAACCACTCTACCTAGCGAGCTGGCGCAGTGGTTGGCACAATGGGCTCGCATCCGGCTCAAACCCGCGTCCGGCCATCCTGATCTAGGTTTTCCGTAATTTCCCTAAATCGCTTCAGGCAAATGCCGGGATGGTTCCTTTGAAAGGGCACGGCCGATTTCCTTCTCCATGGGACCGATGACATTATTTGGCCCCCTCCCCAAAACCAACCACACTAATAATAATAATAAAAAAACTGTGTACGGCACTATAGTTGGCCTTACGCAGTTAGTGCTATGTCTTGCTGTCAATTAATTCATTTTTCTACAGGGTGAAAAGCAATTAAACCGACAAATTCTGGGAGGTTGTAGGGGACATCAAAACAAATATTTTTTCCTAATGTCAATTTTTCCTGTGAGGAGTATTCAAACCGGTAGAGGAAGATTTCTCTGACGGACAATTAATTGAACCAACAAACACTTTTCCATTTTTTTATGACCAAGAGACAACACATTAACACAACTCAATTTCAATTACAGTAGATTTTCAAAAATGCCTCCATTGACGATTAAACAATGGTTACACCGCCGGATGATGTTCTGTCTGACAAGGGCAAAAACCGCAGGAGTATGCTGAATTGTTCCTGCTGCTGCTACTATCCGGGCAACCAGACCCTCATCTGGTGCAACAGGAGTTGCGTAAACAAGGTTGCGCATTTCTCCCCACACAAAAACGTCCAGAGGGGACATATCTGGGGATCGAGCAGGCCACGGTACAGGACCACCTCTGCCGGTCCACGTTTCTGGGAACCGTCGGTCGAGGAATCGACACACACACGACGACTGAAATGTGCCGGCGCACCGTCATGTTGGAACCACATGTGTTTTGTAGGGAGCGGGACGTCTTCCAGCAGTTCTGGCAAAGCTCTCGCGAGAAAATTGTAGTAGTGCTTGCCATTTAGTGGTCAAGGTAGCAGATACGGCCCAATTAAACAGGCCTCAACAACACCGACCCACACTTTAACGAAGAACCGTACTTGGTGAGCGCTAGTAACTGTGGCTTGTGGGTTATCCTCACTCCAAACATGCGAATTGTGCATGTTGAAGACTCCATCACGCCTGAACGTTGCTTCATCGGTAAACAACACAGAGGATGGAAATGTAGGATGCATTTCACACTGTTCCAGGTACCACTGCGAAAACTGTGCTCTGGGTGGATAATCAACTGGTTCCAGATTGTGGACACTCTGTAAGTGAAATGGACGTAACAGTTGCTCTCGAAGGACTGTTCTTATATTCGTCTGATTCGTCCCCATGTTACATGCACTTACACGAATGCTGATTGAAGGATCCCGCTCCACATGCTGCAAGACAGCTTCCTCAAATTGCAGCGTGTCCCTGTCCAAGGAATCTGCTAAATGACCCGGTCTCACGCAGACGTTGGTACACAGCAGCGAAGGTCGTATGATGCGGGATGCGGCGATTAGGATAATGCTGTTGGTAAACCGGCTGTGCAGCTCGTCCGTTGTGGTGCGCTACGTAGTACGCACCAACCATACCAGTGTACTCACTCCAGGTGTATCGCTCCATTAGTAAACAGAGACAATGCGTTACTACACTGGCGAACAGTAGTTGCTTACAGCTGAAGAGCGTAATACGGCCTCTAACATTTGAAGAGCGGAATCCTGCCACCACCGGTTTAAATAATCCTCATAGGAAAAATATTTTGTTTTGATGTCCCTTACAACCTCCCAGAGTTTGTCGATTTAAATACTTTTCACCCTGTATATCGAAGCGAGTAATGAAGTAATTTCTGGACTACTCCAGGTACAATCTACAACTTGGAGAAGACATTGTCTTCAGAGATTTAGCATTTGTTACGTATGTGTCTCACTTTTATCATCAGCGATGTACGAGACAAACCAAACCATGGGTGTGTAGTGGGTGGTATAATAAGGAACCTGTAACCTCCACCGCATTAATAATGCTACTAATTGAAAAAAGTAATTATTGATAACTTATGTAATCAGTATTAGAGTCTTGCAAAAGTGTGATTGAGCCGTGGTAAAAAATTGCGGTTTTGAAGAGCGCGCCTTAGCGCGTAGTGCGAAGCAGTAGCCCTCCGTTTCTGGCGGTGGCGCCGCTGTGGCAATCGCAGCTTTGGTGTCTCCCTCTGGTGGGAAAGGGGAAAGGTTGCCTGTTCACGTGCGTTTGAGGGGCGCTATGAGCTCGCAGGGTGAGTCTGGCTTCAGTCTCTCGTGCCCAGCTTGCTAGTCCGTCTCCCGTCCGCATTTGTTAGGCAGTTAGTGTCTGTCTGTCGTTCGGATCAACCTTTAAAGCCGGCAAAACGAGTGCCTTTCCACTCCGCCAGAAAGAGAACTCAGCGAGTGGTCGCCCGGTCGGGGCTTAGTTCCTGCATCTAAGTCTGCACGTTAGGCCGCCAGACTGCTCGAGTTTGCTCAGGCAATGGTCATTGGCGGTTGGATCGATCGGTTGGTCGGTCGCGCACTGAGGCACAGGATGACTTGTCCGTCTTGAGCATCGGCGCATGTGAGGTCGCCACGTGAGTCCAGTGGGCCGTGGCGTATAGCGAGGGATAGTGACTTTGCGGTCGACACGAGAGCAATAGGAGTCAACCCACGACATCAGTCTGGCCGGTGCGAGCTGCGACGCCGTGAGACGGGAGATGGGCGTGCCTTCCTGTGTCCCTTGAAGCGGCTGGCAGAGGACGGGAGAGCGATTTTGGGGTGCTGCGCCAGGTCTTCTCGAGAAATCGCAGTTTATTAGAAGTTAAGTGATTGGTGATATGTTGTTTGATTTATTCTTGTTAAATTCTACTTGTTTTCTTGTCGAGGTCACCAGTCGTTTTGCTTTGGAGTCGTCCCACCATTCTTCTCCGTTTGCACACCCGCGAGAAGGTGGTTGTTTATAAATTGGGTGGTCCGTTTTTCCCTTGTGGAGTAGGGACAGATTAGAGCAACCTGCGGTTCGGGTCGGTCGGTAATCTCCCTATCAATCTACCGTACGTTAGTAGGTGCCTCTGTCATGTTTGTCGGATTTGGTGTGTTAACGAATTTATTGCCTGGAGTGTAACGGCCTAATACCTGAAATATGTTTTGATCTTTGGAAACTTTGACATTATTGCCTATGATCTTGAGAGGCGGTATCTGCGTACTGTAGAGCATCTTAACTATTGTTTGTAGAATTTTATATAAGATTGCATTTCATGGGCTTTTATTTAAATGATGATTTTAGTATGTGAAGTTGCCACCCTTTCACCGTAAGACTTTCTTAGAAGTGAAAATGAAGTTGCACCTTCTGTGGCAAGGTTAATATTTTAATTGTTGGTATTTTGTACCGTTTCCATCCCTCCTACGGGGATGCATAGTTCGCGTGCTTGTGTAAATTGTTAAAACTCTTAGTTTAAAGTAATTTGGTGTGTTGCAGATTTGCACCAGTGTAGTTTTTCAGAGGCTGTTGTGAGCGGTCGTAACTCTGCCCGAAAGCCCATACAGTCAATACTTGTTTCTTTCTGTCTCTAAATAAATTGTAACTTTGATATTTAGAGGGTGTTTTCTGATTATAATTTTAAATCTGTTTCTTTAAAAAATGCTTTTAGTCACTATTAAAGTGAATAAAATTCCCATTTGTCAAAAGGAATTTGGTTATGATTTCATCAGTTACTCCCTGGCAACTGCTTCCATGCTTACATAGTGTGATTAAACGTGTTAATGTTCTTCATGGATCGCTAGTAAATAAAATAAATTGTTAAGAATATTCTTTGAAAATAAATCACGGTTCAGTGATAATAGTAATCTATTGAAAATAATATAGTGTTGTGACAGAATCGAATCGTTTAGTTTTTACCCCTCAGAAAATCTCGTTTTACCCCTCCGGGATAATTATCCCCAGGTTGGGAACCACAGCTGTAGATCAGTGACGTCATACACTCGTATCGTGGTTGGTTGCCGATTAACACGCAGGAACAAAAGCTGCACGCAACTTGAGTAGTCGATTTTGACCAGAGAGTCACTCGTGTTAAACGGGCTTAAGAGCCGGCGCAATCGGCGCTGGTAAACGCCGGCTGCCGAAACCGCCCGCACGCTGGGCAGAAGTTTTTAAATGCCGCGACGCACCCGCATGTAAGACGGCCGATCGACAGGCTACATCTGACATGCGGACCTGTCAGAGATACTGACGGCTGCCCGTTTGGGCATTCCGCTCGCCGCTCAGGTGTTCATGAATTATTGACGACCTGGCTGCGAGATGTCTGTCCGATTGATTCTTGTCGCGGCCGCGTACCGTTTGCGACAATTATTCCGTCGCTCGTGCGCGTCACGAAGAAAAAGTAGCGACGATCGGAGAGGACTGAAGAGAAAAAAGCGCCGAGACGCCAACCGCTTGGGCACGCTGCATACCTAACAGGTTCAAGTTTCGACATCGCGACCGCTTCATCTCAGGTTATGGAGGACAACGTTCGTGGTACTTTAGTCAATAGGACTGACGGTATTCAATGTTGTAGAAAGGTTCGTCCACATGAGACCACCAGTGGATGTCGTATTTGACATTTTTACGTATGCCTGGAAACGAGGACCGAATAGATAACTATCAGTTTTGCTTTAGGAAGAGTAAACGTACTAGGTAGTTGGTTCTGATGTACCTTTGATAATGGAAGCAGGATTTAGAGAAAATCAAGACGCCCTTGCAGGATTTGTCAAGATATAAAAACCGTTCGACAATGTAATACGCAATAAGATGTTAGAAATTCTCTGAAAAATGGGTGTAGCCTGCAGGGGAAGACGCCAACGGCGTTGCTGCAGTGGTAAACCGGTCCCCGTCAAATAACTGAAGTTAAGCACAGTTGGGCTGCTCTAGCACTTGGATGGGTGACCGTCCGAGTCTGCCGAACGCTATTCGCAAGCAGGGTGGACTCAGCCCTTGTGAGGCAAGATTAGGAGCTACTTGACTAAGAAGTAGTGGCTCTGGTCACGAAAACTGACAACGGCCGGGAGAGCGGCCGTATACACATCCATTGATACCTAACAGCTGAGGATGACACGGCGGTCAGTGGGTACCGTTGGGCCTTTCAAGGTCTGTTTGAACGGAGGGAACGTTTATAGGGGAAGACGTGTAATATACAGGATGTTACAAAAAGGTACGGCAAAACTTTCAGGAAACATTCCTCACACACAAAGAAAGAAAATATGTTATGTGGACGTGTGTCCGGAAACGCTTACTTTGCATGTTAGAGCTCATTTTATTACTTCTCTTCAAATCACATTAATAATGGAATGGAAACATACAACAACAGAACGTACCAGCGTGACTTCAAACACTTTGTTACAGGAAATGTTCAAAATGTCCTCCGTTAGCGAGGATACATGCATCCTCCCTCCGTCGCATGGAATCCCTGATGCGCTGATGCAGCCCTGGAGAATGACGTATTGTATCACAGCCGACCACAATACGAACACGGAGAGTCTCTACATTTGGTACCGAGGTTGCGTAGACAAGAGCTTTCAAACGCCCTCATAAATGAAAGTCAAGAGGGTTGAGGGCAGGAGAGCGTGGAGGCCATGGAATTGGTCCGCCTCTACCAATCCATCGGTAACTGAATCTGTTGTTGAGAAGCGTACGAACACTTCGACTGAAATGTGCAGGAGCTCCATCGTGCATGAACCACATGTTGTGTCGTATTTACAAAGGCACATGTTCTAGCAGCACAGGTCGAGTATCCCGTATGAAATCGTGATAAAGTGCTCCATTGAGCGTAGGTGGAAGAACATGGGGCCCAATGAAGACATCAGCAACAATGCCTGCCCAAACGTTCACAGAAAATCTGTGTTGATGACGTGATTGCACAATTGCGTGCGGATTCTCGTCAGTCCACACATGTTGATTGTGAAAATTTACAATTTGATCACGTTGAAATGAAGTCTCATCCGTAAAGAGAACATTTGCAATGAAATGCGGATTGACACATTGTTGGATGAACCATTCGCAGAAGTGTACCCGTGGAGGCCAACTGCTGATAGTGCCTGCACACGCTGTACATGGTACGGAAACAACTGGTTCTCCCGTAGCACTCCCCATACAGTGACGTGGTCAACGTTACATTGTACAGCAGCAACTTCTCTGGCGCTGACATTAGGGTTATCTTCAACTGCACGACGAATTGCCTCGTCCATTGCAGGTGTCCTCGTCGTTCTAGGTCTTCCCCAGTCGCGAGTCATAGGCTGGAATGTTCCATGCTCCCTAAGACGGCGATCAATTGCTTCGAACGTCTTCCTGTCGGGACACCTTCGTTCTGGAAATCTGTCTCGATACAAACGTACCGCTCCACAGCTATTGCCCCGTGCTAATTCACACATCAAATGGGCATCTGCCAACTCCGCATTTGTAAACATTGCACTGACTGCAAAACCATGTTCGTGATGAACACTAACCTGTTAATGCTACGTACTGATGTGCTTGATGCTAGTACTGTAGAGCAATAAGTCGCATGTCAACACAAGCACCGAAGTCAACATTACCTTCCTTCAATTGGGCCAACTGGTGGTGAATCGAGGAAGTACAGTACATACTGACGAAACTAAAATGAGCTCTAACATGGAAACTAAGCGTTTCCGGGCACATGTCCACATAACATCTTTTATTTATTTGTGTGTGAGGAATGTTTCCAGATAGTTTGGCCGTACCTTTTTGTAACACCCTGTATAATACGTTTAAGAATGGAAGATTTGGAACGAAGTGCTTGGATTAAAAAGGTTGTAAGACAAGAAGCAGTCTCTCTCCAGCATTCCCGCATTGTTAAATCTGTACATCAAAGTGGCAATGACGGAAACGAATTGCAGATTCAGCAGTGGAATGGGAGTAACTCGAACGAAGACGGAAGTGATGAGGGCTAGCAGAAATGAGAAAACTGAGGAAACGGACGTCAAAATTGCGGACCATGAAGTATACAAATGGAAGGAATTCTGATACCTTGGAATTAAAATAACACGTGACAGATAAAGCAAGCAGGACATAAAAAGCAGACTAGCACAGACAAAGAGGGCATTCCTGGCCAAAAAGAGTCTATTGCTGACAAATATTGGCCTTAATGTGACGAATAAATTTCTGAGAATCAACATATGGAACACAGTATCTCATGGGTGGGAGTCAGCCATCAACGACGGTGGAAGCTAAGAACAAAGAGAATCGAAGCATTTGAAATACCTTATAAAAGTTGATTGTAAATTAGTTTCTCTGCAAAATCAGTGAGAATGGAATTAATCGTATATAGATAATGTCTCTGAGACGTGTTCACTCTCACCTTTATCACTGCAGCAGTGAAGAGGTAAATTGGAATTTCCATTAAGGAGGAGATGTACTATGGCAGCTGTGATAGCTTGATTGGCATAATAGCACATCTATTTAACAAGTAGGAGATCTGGGTTCGAATTCAGACGCTGGTACAAATTTTAATTCATTTCTTCATTCTACATCACTACCGTTGAGGGTAGAATTACACTCCTGGAAATGGAAAAAAGAACACATTGACACCGGTGTGTCAGACCCACCATACTTGCTCCGGACACTGCGAGAGGGCTGTACAAGCAATGATCACACGCACGGCACAGCGGACACACCAGGAACCGCGGTGTTGGCCGTCGAATGGCGCTAGCTGCGCAGCATTTGTGCACCGCCGCCGTCAGTGTCAGCCAGTTTGCCGTGGCATACGGAGCTCCATCGCAGTCTTTAACACAGGTAGCATGCCGCGACAGCGTGGACGTGAACCGTATGTGCAGTTGACGGACTTTGAGCGAGGGCGTATAGTGGGCATGCGGGAGGCCGGGTGGACGTACCGCCGAATTGCTCAACACGTGGGGCGTGAGGTATCCACAGTACATCGATGTTGTCGCCAGTGGTCGGCGGAAGGTGCACGTGCCCGTCGACCTGGGACCGGACCGCAGCGACGCACGGATGCACGCCAAGACCGTAGGATCCTACGCAGTGCCGTAGGAGACCGCACCGCCACTTCCCAGCAAATTAGGGACACTGTTGCTCCTGGGGTATCGGCGAGGACCATTCGCAACCGTCTCCATGAAGCTGGGCTACGGTCCCGCACACCGTTAGGCCGTCTTCCGCTCACGCTCCAACATCGTGCAGCCCGCCTCCAGTGGTGTCGCGACAGGCGTGAATGGAGGGACGAATGGAGACGTGTCGTCTTCAGCGATGAGAGTCGCTTCTGCCTTGGTGCCAATGATGGTCGTATGCGTGTTTGGCGCCGTGCAGGTGAGCGCCACAATCAGGACTGCATACGACCGAGGCACACAGGGCCAACACCCGGCATCATGGTGTGGGGAGCGATCTCCTACACTGGCCGTACACCACTGGTGATCGTCGAGGGGACACTGAATAGTGCACGGTACATCCAAACCGTCATCGAACTCATCGTTCTACCATTCCTAGACCGGCAAGGGAACTTGCTGTTCCAACAGGACAATGCACGTCCGCATGTATCCCGTGCCACCCAACGTGCTCTAGAAGGTGTAAGTCAACTACCCTGGCCAGCAAGATCTCCGGATCTGTCCCCCATTGAGCATGTTTGGGACTGGATGAAGCGTCGTCTCACGCGGTCTGCACGTCCAGCACGAACGCTGGTCCAATTGAGGCGCCAGGTGGAAATGGCATGGCAAGCCGTTCCACAGGACTACATCCAGCATCTCTACGATCGTCTCCATGGGAGAATAGCAGCCTGCATTGCTGCGAAAGGTGGATATACACTGTACTAGTGCCGACATTGTGCATGCTCTGTTGCCTGTGTCTATGTGCCTGTGGTTCTGTCAGTGTGATCATGTGATGTATCTGACCCCAGGAATGTGTCAATAAAGTTTCCCCTTCCTGGGACAATGAATTCACGGTGTTCTTATTTCAATTTGCGGGAGTGTATATGGAAAACAATGGCAACAAGCAGGGTCAGGATGGTAAGACATGTTTTATAACGCTAGGAAGCAACTATAGGGGAGGATAGAGACTGCAATATATCCAGAAATAAATGTGTGTGTTTGTTGAAAATACTGCTGTGAGATGAAGGGGTTCGTACACGAGAGGAAGTTGTGCATCACACCACTCAAATGAGTGGAGACCTCCCCCCATCCCTCGCGAAAAAAAGTATGAAACTGTAACTCGTTGAAATTTTATGCTATTGTTTTAATAAGCAGACCTCTTCATCTTTGCGTAAGTTTTTTAACCTACGTCAAGTTGAAGTTACTTAGGGAAGTGTCTTGAACCTTTGTACCTAGCGCAGTCTTCCTGGTCGTTGTTCTTGGATTTCGTCTGTAAGACGTCTCAGCTGTTGACAACAAATGTCAGCAGTGATGGTAACATCTCAGGGAAGCAATCCGTAGTACACCACACCGACACTATTCTACAACGAGGATAACATTATCCTTTGTGGATGTGTGCAGGTCTTTTTTACAAAGAGTTATTGCTCCGTTTGGGCTCAGCCAAGCCTTTCTTTTCCTTACATTAACAAAAAGATTTCTTGTCACCAGTAACGATACACTAAAGGAATGGTCGGCGTTCCTTACGAGGCAATTGATGACAGGCTAGTAGAGATGAACATACGGCAACCTGCTGATTTGTGTGATTTTGGCTTAGGGCATGCGGTACCCATGCACCTGATTTCTGAACCTTCCCCATTGCATTCAGATTCCGCACGGTGGTACAATGATCACAATTCACCACATGTGCCAGTTCTCGAGTATACTGACGTGGCTTCTGGATTAATGCGTTTCAACGATCTTCATCAAACCCTGAAAATCTTCCTGAACGGGGACAGATACCGATGTCAAAAGGATCGTTCTTAAAACGAGAGAACCATTTTCTTGCTGTGTTCTGTCCGATGGCATTATCCTCAATTTTTCTGGTTGCCTCTGCTGCTTTCGCCCCTCTACTGAATTCAAATAGAAGAATATTTCGGAAATGCTCCAATTTCTTCACTTAGCATTCCATTTCCTAGCGCCCACAGCTCCACTCACTATCGCCAAATGACAAAATGACAGCATGTAAAGTCAAATAGCAACAGTGAACTACAAATAATAAACGACAATCGGTAAATAAACCCATAGCACCAGGAATACCAACACGCAAAACAAAAACGCTACGACCTTTTGTACCAAATGCGAAGGTCGTTCGATAAGTAAAGCCCCACATATTTTTTTTTAAAAAAGCCATTAAAATACATAGACAAACGTCATTATTGGTGCTTCATATTTGATGTTTGTTCTGTGCGCCGGTGAAGTTTCGAACTGTTCTGGCAGATGGCGGAGCCGTAGTACAGCGTCAAAATGGCGTCTATATACGACTCACGTTACAAGCAGCGTGCTGTTATTGAATTCTTGTGTGCAGAAAAAGAAACCGTGGTGAACATCCATACGTGTCTGTGTGCAGTGTATGGCGATGCTGCAGTTGATAGGAGTATAGTTGGGCGATGGGTAAATAAAGTTACAGTTTCAGGAAATGCAGAAACAGAGCTCTATGATCAGCCAGCTCGGGACGTCCTGTCACTGCCACTGCCACTGCTCCAGACATTCTGAATCGTACGGATGGCATTATTCGTAACGACTGGCTCTACAGTTGTCGGTCAGCATTGGAATTGCATCTGCAGTAATCGAGACTCTCCCATATCCGAAGAGGTGCTCACGATGGGTTCCACGAACGCTCGCAGCGGACCACAAGATTCAAATAAAGGCAATTTCATGTGAATTGGAGCGTTTTGGGACCGACGGAGATGTAGATGTACTGGGGACGAAAGCTGGGTGCACCACTTTGCGCCGGAAACCAAATGGCTCAAATGGCTCTGAGCACTATGGGACTTAACATCTTAGATCATCAGTCCCCTAGAACTTAGAATTACTTAAACCTAACTAACCTAAGGACATCACTCACATCCATGCCCGAGGAAGGATTCGAACCTGCGACCGTAGCAGTCCCGCATTTCCGGACTGCAGCGCCTAGAACCGCCCGGCCAACGCGGCCGGCTCGGAAACAAAAAGGCAGTCCTTGGAGTGGCATCATCCTCATTCACCACAAAAGTAGAAATTCAAGACAACCCTCTCTGCCAGAAAAGTCAGTCTCTGGGGGTTGTGATGGCGTCATTCTGGTGGATGTGATGCCAAGAGGGTCGACCATCAATTCAGGGGCATACGTGAAGAGTCCGAATAAACTCAAGAACCGTTTCCGACAAGAATCCAGCAGAAATCTTGCTCCAACACGATAATGCACACACAAGTGTGGGAAACCGGGAAAAAATCGCCAAATTGGGACGGACATCATTGCCTCATCCACCCCCAGTCCAGATCTGGCACCCTCGCTCGGACTTCCATCTCTTTGGGCCGCTTAAAGAATCTCTACGGGGAACACTTTGAAGATGACAAGTGTGTCAGTGATGCAGTGAAAAGATGGCTACGCCTACAGGACAAGAGATTTTATCAGCAGGGAATACATACTCTTTCACAACGTTGGCGTACGGCCATAGAATGTAATTAAGACTATGTAGAGAAATACATGGACAAGACATGTTGATGTATATTGTCACCTCATTCTAAGAAAAAAATGTGGGGCATTACTTATTGAACGACTCTAGTATTATCTTTTTCTAGGTGTCCAACGCTGATGGATCTAAGACGTCGGACAGAGCTTAGCATTCACTGTTTCGACCTCCGGTCCAGGCCAAACGAGGCTTCCGAAGCGCGTGCGTTCATTGTTGGCACGTCTTCAGCAACGTGCGCCTCCCTGCGCTGACGTCACCATCAAGAGGCTGGCGGCTTGACGGACCACCTACGCGCTCACGCATCGCGCGGCACGCGCCTCTTCCGCCAGTACGCACCGGCCGCGTCTGTTTACGCATGCGAGTGCCACACGCGGGATATATTTCGCGCAGGGAGTGGGGGACAACGAGAGGTCACGTAGCCGGCTGCGGAACGCGGCTGCGAGATTTACAACGGCTGGGGCGCCTCCTGCTGCCAACGGCGGCACGCCCGCTGCGTGGCTGAGAGGCCACCATTGTGGCACTGCGGACTTCCCGTCTGGCGTCCCGGATTCGATTGCTGAACAGCTTGCAGGACCCGCCTTTCCACATGTACACTGCCCATCCGAAACATTGTAACCCTCTGAAAAGGTGTCCTGCATAAGACGGAATTCCTCGTCCTATTTTCAGAGCGCCGGCCGGTGTGGCCGAGCGGTTCTAGATGCTTCAGTCTGGAACCGCGCGACCGCTACGGTCGCAGGTTCGAATCCTGCCTCGGGCGTGGGTGTGTGTGATGTCCTTAGGTTAGTTAGGTTTAAGTAGTTCTAAGTTCTAGGGAACTGATGACCTCAGATGTTAAGTCCTATAGTTCTCAGAGCCATTTGAACCATGTTTTCATAGCAAGCACGGACATAAGAACAACTTCACCACAAGATCATTACTGTGACCACTTGCTTACTAGTGTGTTGGTCCAGCTTTGGAACACACTTATTGCAGTGATTCTGCGTAGCATGGATTCCACAAGCTCTTCTTAGGTTTCCGGAGGTGTGTGACATGAGACATCTACCCAAATAAAAAGCAACCAACGGAAAACTCCTATCGGGGCACAAAAAATGCTATGCTAGTACGTCCCTGTTCACTTAAAATACAGGGTGTATAAAAAGAACCATCCAATTTTTAAAAAGTCATAACTACTATACTACTGGCCATTAAAATTGATACACCAAGAAGAAATGTAGATGATTAACGGGTATTCATTGGACAAATATATTATACAAGGACTGACATTTGATTACATTTTCGCGCAATTTGGGTGCATAGATACTGAGAAATCAGTACCCAGAACAACCACCTCTGGCCGTAATTACGGCCTTCATACGCCTCGGTATTGACTCAAACAGACTTTGGATGGCGTGTACAGGTACAGCTGTCAATGCAGCTTCAACACGATACCACTGGTCATCAAGAGTAGTGACTGGCGTATTGTGACGAGCCAGTTGCTCCACCACCATTGATCAGACGCTTTCAGTTTGTGAGAGATATGGAGAATGTGCTGGCCAGGGCAGCAGTCGAACATTTTCTGTATCCGTACAGGACCTGTAACATTCGTTCGTGCATTATCCTGCTGAAATGTAGGGTTTCGCAGGGATCGAATGAAGGGTAGAGCCACTGGTCGTAACACATATGAAATGTAACACCCACTGTTCAAAGTGCCGTCAATGAGAACAAGAGGTGACCGAGACGTGTAACCAATGACAGCCCATACCATCACGCAGGGTCATACGCCAGTATGGCGATGACGAATATACGCTTCCATTGTGCATTCACCGCGATTTCGCCAAACACGGATGCGACCATCATGGTGCTGTAAACAGAACCTGGATTCATCCGAATAAATGACGTTTTGCCATTCGTGCACCCAGGTTCGTCGTTGAGTACGCAATCGCAGGCACTCCTGTCTGTGATGCAGCGTCAAGGGTAACCGCAGCCATGGTCTCCGAGCTGATAGTCCCTGCTACTGCAAACGTCGTCGAACTGTTCGTGCAGATGGTTGCTGTCTTGCAAACGTCCCCATCTGTTGACTCGGGGATCGAGACGTGGCTGCACGATCCTTTACAGTCATGCGGATAAGATGCCTGCCATCTCGACTGCTAGCGATACGAGGCCGTTGGGATCCAGCACGGTGTGCCGTATTACACTACTTAACCTACCGATTCCAAATACTTCTAACAGTCATTGGATATCGACCAACGCGAGCAGCAATGTCGCTATATGATAAACAGCAATCGCGATAGGCTACAATCCGACCTTTATCAAAGTCGGAAACGTGATGGTACGCATTTCTCCTCCTTACACGAGGCAACACAACAACGTTTCACCAGGCAACGCCGGTCAACTGCTGTTTTTGTATGAGAAATCGGTTGGAAACTTTCCTCATGTCAGCACGCTGTAGGTGTCGCCACCGCCGCCAACCGTGAGTGAATGCTCTGAAAAGCTAATCACTTGCATATCACAGCATGTTCTTCCTGATGGTTGAATTTCGCGTCTGTAGCACGTCATCTTTGTTGTGTAGCAATTATAATGGCCAGTAGTGTAAAATACCGGGTATATCAAACAGAATCATCCAATTTAAAAAAAATCATAAGTACTATGTTATTTGAGCTATGTGCGTGCACAATGTACTGTTGGAAAGGGCAAACTCTCGACTTTTGCGTGGTTCCCGCTTGGTAACAGCAGTGTACGCCCATTTAAGTTCTAGTAAAAATGGTGTCGTGGTTCACGCTTGGTAACAGCAGTGTACGCCCATTTAAGTTCTAGTAAAAATGGTGTCGGGACAACGGAAAGCGTTTTATGGTCTACGTTTTGCGAAATGCGGGTCAGTAATAACTGTTCAGTGTGACTTTCGTACTAGGTATGGTATGGGTGATTTCTTTCACGCTTAGTGTTTAGTGACGAGACAACATTCCATTTAAATGGAAAGGTGAACCATCATTATGTGAGAATACGGGGCACGGAACAACCACAAGAAATTGTACAACATGAGTAGGATTCTCCAAAATTTAAATTGTTTTGTGTAGTTTCACAAGAAAAGGTGTATGGCCCATTTTTCTTCGCAGAGAAAACTGTTACAGGAAGCACATACCTCGATACGCTTGAAAATTTTCTTTTCCCTCAGCTGGAGACTGATTCGAACGACTTCATTTACCAACAGGATGGCGCACCGCCACAGTGGCATCTGGGAGTGCAAGAATTTTTATATCAAAGATTTAGAGAACGATGGGTCGGTCGAACTGGACCAAATGATTCACCCTTACATCACTGGCCTCCTAGGTCATTGAACCTGACTGTATATTTCTTGTAGGGGGTTGTAAAAGACTCCGATTATGTGCATCCGCTACCAGCAACAACGAATGAACTGAGACATCGCATAACATCTGCTGTGGACACTGTAATTCAAGACATGCTCGCTGCTGTGTGAGGAAAACTTTAATACCGTATTGACATACGCCGTGCATCTCGTGGGGGACTTACTGAACACCTATGAGAAGTTATGAAAACAAACTTTGAATTTCCCGTTCATCGCCGGCCGTGGTGGCCGAGCGGTTCTAGGCGCTTCAGTCCGGAACCGCGCGACTGATACGGTCGCAGGTTAGAATCCTGCCTCGGACATGGGTGTGTGTGATGTCCTTAGGTTAGTTAGGTTTAAGTAATTCTAAGTTCTAGGGGACTGATGACCACAGATGTTAAGTCCCATAGTGCTCAGAGCCATTTGAACCATTGTATATTTTTATTAGTTTCAGAAATATAGACCTGCCATATCAGACGATTCTTTTTGATACACCCTATACTCTGCCTGAAAAGTGGAGTACAACCACCCAAATTCGACTTTCATCAGTACCTTTAAAAATTTTCCTCGTGATTTTTTAAATCTGCAACTCACCTCAAACTCCCATAAGTTCCCATAAAAGTAGTTCACTCACACTCACTAGTGTACCACATTAAGTTGCTCATACCCGTCCTCTCCCAGTTGCGCTTTCTCACTCACTCGTTCGCCCAACTCATTGACATTATCTCTTTGCGTCGCTCTGACGTTGTGTCCTTGTGACAGCCACAATACCCTCTGTTCTGTTTTAGTATTACAGTCCTTTCTCACTATTACTGTCTCCTTCTTCCTCTCTCTTGCTGCTAACATCTCATTCCTTGTTTCCTACTGCTGCTGTCTCTTCTCACTGACAGACTCTCTGGTTGTCATTGACTCTCAGCAGGTGATAGGGATAGTAGCGGCTGTCACGCAGGACACGCATAATCGTACTTTGGCTTACACCATGTTGGCGGACCACTTGCCTGGAGCGTGTATTAAGGTTCGTCTCAGCATCCTGTAGAACTCGGTCTTTGAAATCTGGTATTCCCTGAACTTACATCTGTCTCAAGGGACCAATGGTCGCACAAACGCCCAAAAAGTGCTTGAAATGTTGCGTGGTTGGTTAGCGTCTGTGAGGGTACTTGTTTCGGTATAACTGTGCTGGCTCTCGACACATCTGCTTGCCCGTACACAAACACCGTCTCGGCTAGCATACAATGCGCCGCGTCAGTCATACATCCTGCAACGCAAAAGTAACACACGACACGTTGTCAGAGGAAATTTCAATCGTCAGCACCTTACCGTGGCAGCGATGCGTTTCCGGACACATGCCCACAATACCGTTTTTCCTCCATTTCCAGTCAGAAATCCGTCCCTGCCTTTTGTCGACTTCATTGACGTTCACCCTACATATACTCTGACGATCCAAAACATCATGACCTTCTGCTTAATAGGTATGCATGCGAAAGATGAATAGCCCTTGGACTGGTGACCATTTCTATACACAACAGAAGGATCCTCTTAGTGTCGCTATCCCACAGTACAGGGTCAAAGTATGAATATTACACACATCCTCCGGCGTACGCCAATGCAGCAAATCGGTTAGTTCTCTTTGCATTTGATGTAGTGTACGCTGGGCTTAGTGGGACTTATGGAAGCACCATTAATTGATGGTCCCCGAAAAACCCAAACGAAAAAGGTTGTTTTACTACATTTTCGCCCTCACCAGTGGACCAAAATCCAGCCGAGAATTGCAAGACGACTATGAGCAGTATACTGCTGTAATTTTTACACTGCATTCCTATGAGCCAGGTCTCGGACAGCCCTGACAAGTTTCTCCACATCCGTATCCGTTTATAAGATACAGAGGTTCAAAGCTACCTTACTTGTACACGTAAAATACGTGCTTAGCCGGTGCGACTTGGAAACGTGGTTTATAAAGTGACATAGCAAGGAGAAGTGTGCTATAAAGTGCCTCCATTATCACAGGAAAGGTTCTGGGAACCCTATGTTGTAGTAATGAAGCACGTGCAAAATTTTTTGCACATAAAACCCCCTCTGAGGTGTTAAATTAGTTCTGCGTTATTTCAGTTACACATAAGCAAACTATCAAAATTATACTGACCAATACATTACTTTCATATGTTACATTTCCTGCTGACGCAGGGAAAAGATGGGAACATGAGGAAAAATGCTCCTACCGGACCACAAAAAATACGAATGTGTTCCTGTTTATTTAAAACACTCACTGGGAATTGGAGTATTTCTGCCCCATTCTGCCTTCCTCAGTACCTTTAAAAATTTCCGCTGTGGCCGACCGGCTCTGGGCGCTTCAGTCTGGAACCGCCCGCGCTGTTGCTACCGTCGCAGGTTCGACTCCTGCCTCGGGCATGGATGTGCGTAATGTCCTTCGGTTCGTTAGGTTTAAGTAGTTTTAAGTCTAGGGGACTGATGACTCCAGATGTTAAGTCCCATAGTGCTTACATCCATTTGAACCATTTTTGAAAACGTACTTTTTTAAATACAAGTGGTTAAAATGGCTCTGAGCACTATGGGACTTACCATCTGAGGTCATCAGTCCCCTAGAACCTAGAACTATTTAAACCTAACTAACCTAAGGACATCACACACATCCATGCCCGAGACAGGATTCGAACCTGCGACCGTAGCGGTCGTCCAGTTCCAGACTGAAGCGCTTAGAACCGCTGGGCCACTCCGGCCGGCTTTTAAATACACATTATTTATAACATTGCCTTTTGTAAAAGAGCCTATGTTCTTCTGTGTCATCCAGGTATGTTTCGGCTCATATGTACAGTCCTCAATGGGTCTTGCACGTAAGTGCAAAACAATTGTGAGCAACAAAACCAAAGGAAAATATTAGGTATCCTGCAGAAGGTGGTGTTATAAAAGGACATTTATTTCACAAATAGGGATAGAATCCGCTACGAGAGTTTCACAATTCAACAAGATATTTACATACTCTCGAACATGACTACGTATAATTTAGACACTATCATGCAACTTACTTTTGTCTCTAGCTAATTTCACGGATTTTATTAATCCCTTCGAATTTTATGCGCTCTTCATACTCCGAAAATAACTTACAAAGGCCACTTACCTTTCCTGTATGTGAGCTGTTCTGCGTCTGGGAGAAAAGGCAGAGCGAGGCCAGAAGGGCAGCGCTTTCTCCCGTTTCGTCTCATCGACCAGGCCGGCACTTTTGAGAGCTTCCCTTTGATGTTTGCACTTACACTCTGAGAGCATGCGTCGAAGCACGGTCATTCTTCACTGTCCGTGACCGCATCTGCAGCTTCAGTGCTTCGAGGTGATAAGACGGACATCTGCTGCAGGTGAAAATAAATTACACATACATTTCAACATTATGGGGAACAGTATTCACCATCGCTTCCCCAGCTCGCGTCCTACAACAATTCATCCACTTCTAACTCCTACTTCTCTTCTTGGAGAACCTTCGAACCCAATACATTTTTCGCATCTACATACACTACTGGCCATTAAAATTGCTACACCAAGAAGAAATGCAGATAATGAACGAGTATTCATTGGACAAATATATTATACTAGAACTGACATGTGGTTACATTTTCACGCAATTTGGATGCATACATCCTGAGAATTCAGTACCCAGAACAACCACCTCTGGTCGTATTAACGGCCTTGATAAGCCTGGGCATTGAGTCAGAGCTTGGATGACGTGTACAGGTACAGCTGCCCATGCTGCTTCAACACGATACCACAGTTCAACAGTAGTGACTGGCGTATTGTGACGAGCCAGTTGCTCGGCCGCCATTGACGAGGCGTTTTCAATTAGTGAGAGATCTGGAGAATGTGCTGCCCAGGGCAACAGTCGAACATTTTCTGTAGCCAGAAAGGCCCGTACAGGACCTGCAACATGCGGTCGTGCATTATCCTGCTGAAATGTAGGGTTTCGCAGGGATCGAATGAAGGGTAGAGCCACGTGTCGTAACACATCTGAAATGTAACATTCACTGTTCGAAGTGCCGTCAGTGCGAACAAGAGGTGACCGAGACGTGTAACCAATGGCACCCCATACCAACACGCCGGGTGATATGAAAGTATGGCGATGACAAATACACGCTCCAATGTGCGTTCACCGCGATGTCGACCATGATGATGCTGTACAGAGAACCTGGATTTATCCGAAAAATGACGTTGTGCCATTCGTGCACCCAGGTTCGTCGTCGAGTATACCATTTCAGACGCTCTTGTCTGTGATGCAGCGTCAGGGGTAACCGTAGCCACGGTCTCCGAGCTGATAGTCCATGCTGCTGCAAACGTCGTCGAACTGTTCGTGCAGATGGTTGTTGTCTTGCAAACGTCCCCATCTGTTGACTCAGGGATCGAGACGTGGCTGCACGATCCGTTATAGCCATGCGGATAAGATTCCTGTCATCTCGACTGCTAACGATACGAGGCCGTTGGGATCCAGCACGGCGTTCCGTATTACCCTCCCGAACCCACCGATTCCATATTCTGCTAACAGTCATTGGATCTCGACCAACGCGAACAGCATTGTCGCGATACGATAAACCGCAATCGCGATAGGCTACAATCCGACATTTTTCAAAGTCGGAAACGTGATGGTACGCATTTCTCCTCCATACACGAGGCATCACAACAACGTTTCACCAGGCAACGTCGGTCAACTGCTGCTTGTGTATGAGAAATCGGTTGGAAACTTTCGTCATGTCAGCTCGTTGTAGGTGTCGCCACCGGCGTCAACCTTGTGTGAATGCTCTGAAAAGCTACTGATTTGCATATCACAGCATCTTCTTCCTGTCGGTTATTTTTCGCGTCTGTAGCACGTCATCTTCGTGCGGTACCCTGTACCACTACCAGTCATTTCCTTTCCTGTTCGATTCGGAGACAGAGCGACGGAAAAACGACTGTCTAATGCCTCCGTTTGAGCCCTAACTTCTCGTATCTTATCTTCACTGTCCTTGCGCTCAATGTATGTTTGCGGCAGTAGAATCGTTCAACAGTCAGATTCAAATGCCGGTTACCTACATTTTCTCGGGAAGAACGTCGCTTTCCCTCCAGGGATTCCCATTTGAGTTCCCGAATCATCACCGTAACACTTACGTGTTGTTCGAACCCACTGGCAACAAATCTAGTAGCCCTCCCCTGAATTGCTTCGATGTCTTGCTTCAACCCGAACTGATACGGATCCCGGACACTCGAGCAATACTCATGAATACGTGCCACTAGCGTCGTATATACGATCTTCCTTTACAGGTAAAATGTAAATGTCTTGTGACTTGGGCCTCCCGTCGGGTAGACCGCCGGTTGCAAGTCTTTCGATTTGACGCCACTTCGGCGACTTGCGCGTCGATGGGGATGAAATGATGATGATTAAGACAACACACCGCCCAGTCCCCGAGCGGAGAAAAACTCCGACCCAACCAGGAATCGAACTGCGGCCGTTACGATTAACATTCTGTCGCGCTGACCACTCAGCTACCGGGGGCGGACTCTTTTGCAGGTGAACCACTCTTTCCTAAACTTCTCCCAATAAAGTGAAGTCGACCATTCGCCATACTTACCATACTTCTCACATGGTCGTTCAATTTCGTAGCGCTTTGCAACGTCACGCCCAGATATTTAAGCAACTCGACTGTGTCAAGCAGGACTCTAGTAATACCGTATCCGAAAGTTAAAGGTTTGGTCTTCCTACGAATTCCCATTAAATTCCATTTTTCCACGTTTGGAGCTAGCTGCCGTTCTTCATAACAACTAGAAATTTGCATCAAATGAATTCGCAATTGCGAATAAGGACTACCATCAAGTGCAGAATGGAATGACGACAGTGGTAATTTGTGCCGTGCCAGGACTCTAACCCGGATCTCCCGCTTATCGCTAAAGGACGCCTTACCATTTGGCAATCCGTGCACGACTCAGATCTAAACTTCCATTTGTCGTCATATTTCCCGATAAGGGGGAAATCCGAGTTCCAGCCCCGGTCCGGCACAAATTTTCACTGTCGTCATTCCATTCTGCACTTGATGATAATCCTTATTCGCAATTACGAATTCATACGACGCGTTTCGTATCGGCTGTGGTCGCCGCAGTTCCTGTTCCCCTGGACATGCATACATATCCAAAGGAAGTTTGGATCGTAATCATAATAACGCAGGCACTACAATATCGTAAGGAAATTTTGTCTAAGTCGGCTTGTATCTTCCTGCGGTCACTCGGCTTCGACACCTTACCGTACACAGCAGCAGCATCAGAAAACAACCGCAGGTTGCTGTCCACACTGTCCGCCAAATCATTTAGTTTATAGAGAGCAAGAGCGGTCCTGTCACACTCCTGACCATACCCTTGTTTCTGATGAACACTCGCCGTCGAGGACAATATACTCAGTTCTATTACTTAGGAAGTCTTCGAGCCACTCACGTATCTGTGGACTTATTCCTTAAGCCCGTAACTTCAACAGCCAGCAATGACGCACCGTGTCAAATGCTTTCCGCAAACCCAAAAATATGGAACCTGCCTGTTGCCTTTCATGTTACCCCTTAACTACCAATCCAGATACACTCCTGGAAATGGAAAAAAGAACACATTGACACCGGTGTGTCAGACCCACCATACTTGCTCCGGACACTGCGAGAGGGCTGTACAAGCAATGATCACACGCACGGCACAGCGGACACACCAGGAACCGCGGTGTTGGCCGTCGAATGGCGCTAGCTGCGCAGCATTTGTGCACCGCCGCCGTCAGTGTCAGCCAGTTTGCCGTGGCATACGGAGCTCCATCGCAGTCTTTAACACTGGTAGCATGCCGCGACAGCGTGGACGTGAACCGTATGTGCAGTTGACGGACTTTGAGCGAGGGCGTATAGTGGGCATGCGGGAGGCCGGGTGGACGTACCGCCGAATTGCTCAACACGTGGGGCGTGAGGTGTCCACAGTACATCGATGTTGTCGCCAGTGGTCGGCGGAAGGTGCACGTGCCCGTCGACCTGGGACCGGACCGCAGCGACGCACGGATGCACGCCAAGACCGTAGGATCCTACGCAGTGCCGTAGGGGACCGCACCGCCACTTCCCAGCAAATTAGGGACACTGTTGCTCCTGGGGTATCGGCGAGGACCATTCGCAACCGTCTCCATGAAGCTGGGCTACGGTCCCGCACACCGTTAGGCCATCTTCCGCTCACGCAGCCCGCCTCCAGTGGTGTCGCGACAGGCGTGAATGGAGGGACGAATGGAGACGTGTCGTCTTCAGCGATGAGAGTCGCTTCTGCCTTGGTGCCAACGATGGTCGTATGCGTGTTTGGCGCCGTGCAGGTGAGCGCCACAATCAGGACTGCATACGACCGAGGCACACAGGGCCAACACACGGCATCATGGTGTGGGGGGCGATCTCCTGCACTGGCCGTACACCACTGGTGATCGTCGAGGGGACACTGAATAGTGCACGATACATCCAAATCGTCATCGAACCCATCGTTCTACCATTCCTAGACCGGCAAGGGAACTTGCTGTTCCAACAAGACAATGCACGTCAGCATGTATCCCGTGCCACCCAACGTGCTCTAGAAGGTGTACGTCAACTACCCTGGCCAGCAAGATCTCCGGATCTGTCCCCCATTGAGCATGCTTGGGACTGTATGAAGCGTCGTCTCACGCGGTCTGCACGTCCAGCACGAACGCTGGTCCAACTGAGGCGCCAGGTGGAAATGGCATGGCAAGCCGTTCCACAGGACTACATCCAGCATCTCTACGATCGTCTCCATGGGAGAATAGCAGCCTGCATTGCTGCGAAAGGTGGATATACACTGTACTAGTGCCGACATTGTGCATGCTCTGTTGCCTGTGTCTATGTGCCTGTGGTTCTGTCAGTGTGATCATGTGATGTATCTGACCCCAGGAATGTGTCAACAAAGTTTCCCCTTCCTGGAACAATGAATTCACGGTGTTCTTATTTCAATTTCCAGGAGTGTATCTACTATGCCACTACGCCACTACATGTCCATCCTTTCCCACTGGAACTTCTACCAGCGCACACTATCCAACTGTGAAATACGTCCCGAGATGTACGGTACTCTTCTTTCCAGCCCTAGACACAATGATCCACCTCACATTACCCTCCCGCTTCCCTCCCTCTCCCTCAACTACAGTTAGTCGCCAACTGCAGTTCCACAAGGCCTCGTAGTTGTACTCATAATTCCACCTTCGCCATGGGCAAAATCATTTTCATGACTCGCTACCGCCACCATTATACCACAGCAACATTAGCGTTAACTTAAGTGAGTATCTTAAATTATATTTTTCCTGGACATTTAAGTTGGAAGCTGAAGAAGTGAATCAAAATTTGTGCTGCGGCCGGGACTCGAACCCGGATCTTCTTACTTCCTACTTAGATATGCTACATGATCACATGTAGTACAGCATTTCCCCATTACTTCCAATTCTGGGGTGTTATTCTAATGCCGGAGAGCCCTGGTAATAGTGACAATTTATGAGGGGAGATGTGAATTGGAGTTTGTGTTCGGGAGGGTGTTTGACTTGTGTAGTACGTGCAGCACTGTTGTTCGTAATGCTGTGGTGGTCAGCATATCTGCTTAGCAAGCAAGAAGCCCCGGTTTCGAGTCTTGCCGGTACGGTAGCTCAGCGTGTTCGGTCAGAGAGCTGGATGGTCTCTGTAATAATAATAAGAAATTAATAAAAAAAAACTGAGTGGAAGGATCAACAAACGAACTTGGACGGATGTCATATGACGTCCCCAACGACCAAACAAAACGATCAACAACGAATAAAATGAAAAAAAGTCCCGTCCGCAGTACAAATTGTAATTCACTTTTTCAGCTTCCAACGTTATCATAAGTGATTATGTTTCATCTGTCACATAAAATCATCCAAAGAGGTTCAAAAATAAAACAAAAAAGTGTTTGTTAGCTGCTTTCTATATATTTTAAATCGTCTGTTAAGTGTGTAATATCTTTGGCTAAAGAGCTGCTTTATACGCTACTAGCCCGTCCCTTCGTGGGAAAATGAAGAACAGTAAAGAATCAAAATGAGTCCACCTAACAGGAAACTTCTCTACTACGCCGGCCAGGGTGGCCGAGCGGTTCTAGCCGCTACAGTCTGGAACCGCGCGACCACTGCGGTCGCAGGTTCGAATCCTGCCTCGGGCATGGATGTGTGTGATGTCCTTAGGTTGGTTAGGTTTAAGTAGTTCTAAGTTCTAGGGGACTGATGACCTCAAATGTTAAGTCCCATAGTGCTTAGAGCCATGTGAACCATTTAGATAATCTTCTACATTCTCAGCCATTAGAATTGCGACAGTGCGCCACTAGACTACGTTAGGATCCCAGTAACAAAAGTGTTGCCATTAATGGACTCGATTCCTGTAGTGGAAACACTGAAATGTTGCAGACGACCCTCGCGAGGACGATTGGACCATAGGCGCGCAGTGCCTCACCAGCTTAAGCTAAGACGGTTCGCAGTGAGCAGCTGACGACGCGAGAACGTTGGCTTTGAAAAGGCGCCCAGCTACCTGCGACCTGTACAAGAAGTCCCTCGCCGCACTGCTGTCAGTTCGTTGTAGAGGTGAAATCCTACGTTGCCGTATGTGGCCCCTGTCACCGCATTACCCAGACGCGGTGGCAAGAAGGATGAATGGGGGTCAAGGACTCAACGCAAAAATCAGGAACATTGTACTAACCACTGACGTAAACAAATTACATATATATAGGGTGTTACAAAAAGGTACGGCCGAACTTTCAGGAAACATTCCTCACACACAAAGAAAGAAAATATGTTATGTGGACATGTGTTCGGAAACGCTTACTTTCCATGTTAATTACTTCTCTTCAAATCACATTAATCATGGAATGGAAACACACAGCAACAGAACGTACCAGCGTGACTTCAAACACTTTGTTACAGGAAATGTTCAAAATGTCCTAAGTTAGCGAGGATACATGTATCCACCCTCCGTCGCATGGAATCCCTGATGCGCTGATGCAGTCCTGGAGAATGCCGTATTGTGTCACAGCCGTCCACAATACGAGCACGAAGAGTCTCTACATCTGGAACCGGGGTTGCGTAGACAAGAGCTTTCAAATGCCCCCATAAATGAAAGTCAAGAGCGTGGAGGTCATGAGAGCGTGGAGGCCATGGAATTGGTCCGCCTCTACCAGTCCATCGGTAACCGAATCTGTTGTTGAGAAGCGTACGAACACTTCGACTGAAATGTGCAGGAGCTCCATCGTGCATGAACCACATCTTGTGTCGTACTTGTAAAGACACATGTTCTAGCAGCACAGGTAGAGTATCCCGTATGAAATCATGATAACGTGCTCCATTGAGCGTAGGTGGAAGAACATACTGACGAAACTAAAATGAGCTCTAACATGGAAATTAAGCGTTTTCTTTATTTGCGTGTGAGGAATGTTTCCTGAAAGTTGGGCCGTACCTTTTTGTAACACCCTGTATACACAGTATGGTCCATTGATCGTGACCGGGCCAAATATCTCACGAAATAAGCGTCAAACGAAAAAGACTACAAAGAACGAAACTTCTCCAGCTTGAAGGGGAAACCAGATGGCTCTATGGTTGGGCCGCAAGATGGCGCTGCCATAGGTTACACGGATATCAACTGCGTTTTTTTTAAAAATAGGAACCCCCATTTTTATTACATATTCGTGTACTACATAAAGAAATATGAATGTCTAGTTGGACCACTTTTTCCACTTTGTGATGAATGGCGCTGTCATTGTCACAAACATATGGCTCACAATTGTAGACGACCAGTTGGTAACAGGTAGGTTTTTTAAATTAAAATACAGAACGTAAGTACGGTTGAACATTTTATTTCGGTTGTTCCAGTCAGATACATGTACCTTTGTGAACTTATCATTTCTGAGAACGCATGCTGTTATAGCGTGATTACCTGTAAATACCACATTAATGCAATAAATGCTCAAAATGATGTCCGTCAACCTCAATTCATTTGGCAATACGTGTAACAATATTCCTCTCAACAGCAAGTAGTTTGCCTTCCGCAATGTTCGCACATGCATTGACAATGAGCTGACGCGTGTTGTCAGGCATTATCCGTGGATCACGATGGCAAATATCCTCCAGCTTTCCCCACAGAAAGAAATCCGGGAACGTCAGATCCACCTGTCATGAAATATGCTATTCAATACCGCTTTAACAGCACGCGAGCTATGTGACGGACATCCGTCATGTTGAAAGTACATCGCCATTCTGTCATCTTCTAGTAACATCGGTAGAACATTACGTAGGAAATCAGCATACATTGCACCACTTAGATTGCCATCGATAAAAAGGGGGCCAATTATCCTTCCTCCCTTAATGCGCACCATACATTAACGCGCCAAGGTCGCTCATGTTCCACTTGTCGCAGCCATCGTGGATTTTCTGTTGCCCAGTAGTGCATATTATCCCGGTTTACATTACCGCTGTTGCTGAAGGACGCTTCGTCGGTAAATAGAACGCGTGCAAAAAATCTGTCATCGTCCCGTAATTTTTCTTGTGCCCAGTGGCAGAACTGTACACGACGTTCAAAGCCGTCGCCACGCAATTCCTGATGCATAGAAATATGGTACGGGTGCAATCGATGTTGATGTAGCATTCTCAACACCGACGTTTTTGAGATTCCCTATTCACACGCAATTTGTCTGCTACTGTTGTGCGAATTAGCCGCGACAGCAGCTAAAACACCTACTTGGGCATCATCATTTGTTGCAGGTCGTGGATGACGTTTCACACGTGGCTGAACACTTCCTGTTTCCTTAAATAACGTAATTATCCGGCGAACGGTCGTCCAGGATAGCGAGCAGCATACATAGCATACCCCCGTTGGGCATTTTGATCACAACAGCCATACATCAACACGATATCGACCTTTTTTGCAATTGGTAATCGGTCCATTTTAACACGGGTAATGTATCACGAAGGAAATAGCGTCCGCACTGGCGGAATGTTACGTGATACCACAGACTTATACGTTTGTGACTATTACAGCGCCATATATCATAAATGATGATGCCCAAGTAGGTGTTTTAGCAGCTGTCGCGGCTAATCGGCACATCAGTAGCAGACAAATTGCCCGATAATCGGGAATCGCAAAAACGTCGGTGTTGAGGATGCTACATCAACATCGATTGCACCCGTACCATATTTCTATGCACCAGGAATTGCATGGCGACAACTTTGAACGTCGTGTACAGTTCTGCCACTGGGCGCAAGAGAAATTGCTGGAGGATGACAGATTTTTTGCACGCGTTCTATTTAGTGACGAAGCTTCATTCACCAACAGCGCCGGCCGCGATGGTCTAGCGGTTCTGGCGCTGCAGTCCGGAACCGCGGGCCTGCTGCGGTCGCAGGTTCGAATCCTGCCTTGGGTATGGGTGTGTATGATGTCCTTGGGTTAGTTCGGTTTAAGTAGTTCTAAGTTCTAGGGGACTTATGACCTAAGATGTTGAGTCCCATAGTGCTCAGAGCCATCACCAACAGCGGTAACGTAAACCGGAGTAATATGCACTATTGGGCAACGGAAAATCCACGATGGCTGCGAGAAGTGGAACATCAGCGACCTTGGCGGGTTAATGTATGGTGCGGAATTATGGGAGGAAGGATAATTGGCCCCCATTTTATCGATGGCAATCTAAATGGTGCAGTGTATGCTGATTTCCTACGTAACGTTCTACCGATGTTACTACAAGATGTTTCACTTGTTTCTCTGGATGACAGAACGGCGATGTACTTCCAACATGATGGATGTCCATCGCATAGCACGTTCACCGGATCTGACGACCCCGGATTTCTTTCTGTGGGGAAAGCTGGAGGATATTTGCCATCGTGATCCACCAACAACTCCTGACAACATGCGTCAGCGCATTGTCAATGCATGTGCGAACATTACGGAAGGCGAACTACTTGCTGTTGAGAGGAATGTCGTTACACGTATTGCCAAATGCATAGAGGTTGACGGACATCATTTTGAGCATTTATTGCATTAATGTGGTGTTTACAGGTTATCACGCTGTAACAGTATGCGCTCTCAGAAATAAGTTCACAAAGGTACATATTATCACATTGGAACAACCGAAATAAAATATTCAAACGTACCTACGTTCTGTATTTTAATTTATAAAACCTACCTGTTACCAACTGTTCGTCTCAATTTGTGAGCCATATGTTTGTGACTATTAAAGCCCCATCTATCACAAAGCGATAAAAGTGGACCAACTAAAACATTCATATTTCTTTACGTACTACACGAATATGTAATAAAAACGGAGGTTCCTATTTAAAAAAACGCAGTTGATATCCATTTGACCTATGGCAGCGCCGTCTAGCAGGCCAACCATAGCGCCATCTGGTTTCCCCCTTCAAGCTAGACGAGTTTAGTTCCTTGCAGTTTTTTCGTTTGATGCTTATTGCGTGAGATATTTGGCCCGGTCACTACCAATGCACCACCCCGTATATTTTTTTGGCAAACTGCAAATAAGGACAGGGTCAGAGAGGAACGGTAGCGTACACACAAGGGATATGAAAGCTGGGCCCCTGGAATGATACCGGCAGAAAGTGCAGCTGAGGTGTTGAAGAGCGGCAAGGCCGGGAGGTGTCGGTGGTGTATTGTCTCCCACAGTGAGCGCACCGCCGCCTGCCATTAACCGGAGGCAGAGACGCTGGCCCCCGCCGACGCCACCGGCCGCTGGCGTATTTGCATATGAATGGGTCGGCCGGCGAGCTAATGGCCCGCTATTAGAAGGCGATAAATCTCGCCGCGATAGCGACGCTTCGCGGCGACGAACGCCTCACCTCGCCACGCAGTCGACCGGCTCCACCCAGACCGCGGCTGACACCCGTCTCCGGAACTACCGTAGCCCACAGTGCGACGGCAGAGCCTCACCAACAACTGACCAGACGTTTCCTTCGTCAGTCCTGAAGGTAGCTCTAAATATCTACGCAAACGCACTTCATTTTGTGCAACCCATTTTGCTCATGAGGATTCGGATGTTGACCGACAGGTCGTTCAGTAGTACGTACTGGTTGATGAAGGAACTTCCACCATTAGCATACATATATTTTATGACGCTGAGGGAATTAGATTAGGAAATGATACACTTAAAGAAGTAAAGGAGTTTTGCTATTTGGGGAGAAAAATAACTGATGATGGTCGAAGTAGAAAGGATATAAAATGTAGACTGGCAATGGCAAGGAAAGCGTTTCTGAAGAAGAGAAATTTGTTAACATCCAGTATAGATTTAAGTCTCAGGAAGTCGTTTCTGAAAGTGTTTGTATGTAGTGTAGCCATGTGTGGATGTGAAACGTGGACGATAAATAGTTTAGACAAGAAGAGAATAGCAGCTTTCGAAATGTAGTGCTACAGAAGGTTGCTGAAGATTAGATGGGTAGATCCCATAACCAATGAGGAGGTATCGAATAGAATTGGGGAGAAGAGGAGTTTGTGGCAAAACTTGACCAGAAGAAGGGATCGGTTGCTAGGACATGTTCTGAGGCATAAAGGGATCACCAATTTAGTACTGGAGGGCAGCGTGGAGGGTAAAAATCGTAGAGGGAGACTAAGAGATGAATACACTAAGCAGATTCAGAAAGATGTAGGCTGCAATACGTACTGGGAGATGAAGCAGCTTGCACAGGATAGAGTGGCATGGAGAGCTGCATCAAACCAGTCTCAGGACTGAAGACCACAACAACAACATATTTTATGATACTGCACCACAGTTTCACCGAACTGCTACAGCCCCACACCATCACTGTCACATGGTACAATACAGGAATACGATTGGAGATGTAGACATTCGCACGGATACACCATACTTGCAACACAAGACACCCTAGGACAAAACGCTTCCCGAGCTCGTGAACCCAGGTTCGATTCCCGGTGGGGTTAGGGATTTTCGCCTGCGTCGAGATAACTTGGTGTTTGTGTTGTCTTCACCATTCCATCGTCATTCATGAATGTGGTGAGATTGGGCTGTGCAAAGATTGGGAATTTGTACAGGCGCTGATAATCGCGCAGTTCAGCGCCCCAAAAACCAAATATCATCATCTAAGACAAAAATCCGACCCACCACGAAGATATTACCCGAATGGGGCAGAAATTGGTAGGTGGGACGTACATGTGCAGACAAGCAAATGAATACAATTTCAGAAAAAAATTGATAATTCTTTGAAGAGATATAGCGCCTCAAATTGAGCAAGCTAGTAACATTGGTCCACCTCTGGCGCTTATGCAGGCAGTTGTTCGGTTTTCCACTGATTGACATATGTGTTGGATGTCTTCCTGGGGGCATCGTGCCAAATTCTGTTCAACTTGAGACTATCACAATCCCCAACTGGTTGGAGGGCTCTGCCGATAGTGGTCCAGACGTTCTTAATTGTGGAGAGATCCAGCGACCTTGCTGGCCAAGATAAAGTTTGACAAGCAATACAAACTGTCGCCGTGTGCGGGTGGGCATTATGTTGCTGAAACGTGAGCCCATAATGGCTTGCCATGAAGGACAACGAAACGGGGCGTACTGTATCGTGGACGGAAATCGGTAGGTGAGACGTACATGTGTACACAAGCATATGATCACAGTTTCAGAAAAATTGGATGAATATTTGAAGAGATAGAGCTCCACAAATTGAGCAAGCCAGTAACGTTGGTCCACCTCTGCCCCTTATGCAGGCAGTTATTCGGTTTGCCACTGATTGACAGATGTGTTGCATGTCTTCCTGAGGACATCGTGCCAAATTCTGTCCAACTGGAGAGCATCAGAACCTCAGCTGGTTGGAGGGCTCTGCCGGTAGTGCTCCAAAGGTTCTTAGATGGGGAGAGATCCAGGGACCTTGCTGGCCAAAATAAAGTTTGACAAGCACGTAGGCAAGCCGTATGCGGGTGGGCATTATCTTGCTGAAATGTAAGCCCATAATGGCTTGCCATGAAGGACAACAAACGGGACGTAGTATATCGTCTACGTATCGCTGCGAATGGCACCCCAGACCATCACTCATGGTTTCTTGGTTGTTGGGCTCTGTGACGGGCAACAGGCAGGTTGATATTCCATCTCGGCCCGCGTTGTCTCCAGAAACGTCTTCGCTGGACATCGGGGCTCCATTCTAAGCGTTGCTCATCACTGAAAACAATTCTCCACTCAGTAACGCACCAAGCCCAATAACTAGCAATGACAGCGGCAGATGTGGTATACCAATCTGTCATCCGCTATACCATCTGACAACCGAGAACCATGGTCTGGGCTGTCATTTAACTTCACAGCAGGACCCGTTTGGTCATCTGCGGAACCGTTCCAGCACACCGATAGGTCGGTGATGTGCTACGGCCCGTTTTGTTGTCCTTCATGGCAAGCCTCCTAGGCTTACATATCAGCAATACAATGCCCGCCAGCAACGGCGAGGGTTTCTACTGTGTTTGCCAACCCCTGTCTTGGCCAGCCAAGGTCGGCGGATCTCTCCGCAACTCAAAACGTTTGGAATTTTATGGGTAGGCAGCCACCATCTCGTTACCTTGACGATCTAACGCGCTAATTGGACAGAATTTATCACGATATCCCTCAAGGCACTCAACAATTCTGTCAATCAATTTCAAGCGGAATAGCTGCTTGCACTAGGCCCACTGGTGGACTACGCGTTATTTTTTTCATTTCCACAATGAGATTTTCACTCTGCAGCGGAGTGTGCGCTGATACGAAACTTCCTGTCAGATTGGTAGAGCACTTGCCCGCAAAGGGCAAAGGCCCCGAGTTCGACTCTCGGTCTGGCACACAGTTTTAATCTGCCAGGAAGTTTAATATCAGCGCACATTCCGCTGCAGAGTGAAAATCTCATTCTGGAAACATCGTCAATGCTGTGGCTAAGCCATGTCTCCGCAATATTCTTTCTTTCAGGAGTGCTAGTTCTGCAAGGTTCGCAGGAGAGCTTCTGTAAAGTTTGGAAGGTAGGAGACGAGGTACTGGCAGAAGTAAAGCTGTGAGGACGGGGCGTGAGTAGTTCTTGGGTAGCTCAGTTGTTGGAGTACTTGGCCGCGAAAGGCAAAGGTCCCGGGTTCGAGTCTCGGTCCGGCACAAAGTTTTAATCTGCCAGGAAGATTTATAATAGTTTTTTATACTGTACATGTAAATCACATACATCGATTTCCGTCCCGTTCGGATCATTCCTTAATGGTCCGTCGGCTCATTGTATTTTCTGTTTTGTTTTTTTCCTTTCTTTTTAGTGTATTTTATCTATCAGACGTTCCATTTCGGTAATCACCCCGTTGTCGTTCTAGAAATGCTTAAGCAATGCTTTCTTCATCGGACGTAACAGGAAGAAGTACCCGGTAATGGATTTCTTATGTTAATGGGAAGGATTGTCTCTACACAGCTGGATCACGAACTTCAGATGGCGTCGGCAATGCGTATTGTGAGGGACAGGCACGCCATAGGACAAATTCCAACTCCCTGCTGAAGCCATGCAACTTAATAATGGAGCTTACTGCCATGCTACAAGGTCTTAAATATGCTGACAGACAAAGATCCTGTCATTATTCTGACAGGCTAAGGATCAGCATTTCAATCAATGATACGAACTTCTTGGTGTACCAGAATATGTTAAACTACTACGCCGTGCCAATAAAATCACTATGCTGTTGCTAAAGGGGCACCATGGTGTCAGCGGCCAGTCCCTGTATTGTTGAGAAGAACGATGCGATGGTCATTTGGACATGGACGCATGTCCGAACTGGAACTGCGGCGACTACAAAAATGGTTCAAATGGCTCTAAGCACTATGGGACTTAACTGTTGAGGTCATCAGTCCCCTAGACTTAGAACTACTTAAACCTAACTAACCTTAGGACATCACACACATCCATGCCCGAGCAGGATTCGAACCTGCGACTGTAGCAGCAGCGCGGTTCCAGATTGAAGCGCCTAGAACCACGGGCCGGTGTGGTGACTGCAGACGTTATGAAATACGTCACATGTATTCGCAGTTACGAAAGCGAACAACCATCAGTTGTACACCGCAATGACGACAATGAAAGTTTTGGTCGGACCGGGTTCCGAACCCAGATTTCCCGCTTTACGGGAGCGATCGGCTTAACCCCTTTGGCTAACTGTGTACGACCCCGTGCCAGACACAGACATCCTTGGCGTCGTTCTGGTATCGCAATCTTTACTGGTACACACATTTTGTAATTCCCGTGTAGGAGAGGACACTAATTGAAAGTCGCTTCCATGTATGTACGTCCAAAGAAACATTACATCGTTCTTCTGAAAAACACAAGCACTGCAGTATCGTATTTATCTACCGATACCGGGCAGCGACTTTTAGATTTTTGACTTTTCACGTAGCAACTGTGAAGAGTTAAGAGATGAACAGTGTTTGCAACATTCAGTCTAGGGCACAGTCATACCCCACGGACGAGTACGACACTCCTGCTGAACAGTTTCACCCAGAGAAAAACTTTTTTTTCGAAAGTCGCCACTTTCTATACATCAAACGATGCGTCGTTTCGTACTCTGTCGCGCCTGCAGGAAGCTGGAGAGACTTATCGACGGATTGCTGTACATATTGGGCACAAAGTGTAGCAGGTGTGTTGCTGGTTTCAGCAGTGGTCTGTGAAACATTCCCACAAATGGTTCAAATGGCTCTGAGCACTATGGGACTTAACTTCTGAGGTCATCAGTCCTCTAGAACTTAGAACTACTTAAACCTAACTAACCTAAGGACAGCACACACATCTATGCCCGAGGCAGCATTCGAACATGTGACCGTAGTGGTCGCGCGGTTCCAGACTGTAGCGCCTAGAGCCGCTCGGCCACTCCGGCCGGCAAACATTCCCTCACCAGTAGACCAGGTTCTGGACGTCCGCGTGGTAGAGGTGCACGTTAAGATCGACACATTATGCGAGCAGCAGCAGCCGACCACACATAATCCAAAGACGAAATCTGGGAATGTGTTGAACCAGGTGTATCGCCAGATACGATTGGGAAGCGTCTGCTTGCAGCAGGACTAACTCACCTGTGCTTCTGGCGAGGCTACTGCTGACACCATGAACCGCTAAGCATGGCTCCTGCAGTGTCGTGAAGCGGCTGTCTGGAAAGTGGAATGGCGCTGTGTTCTGGTGAGGAGAGTAGGTTCTGTCTGTATGCGAGTGGTGGACGCACACTTGAGCTGCCTATTCCAGAGTGGATTCGCCTACGACACACAGGATCATCACAGTCTGCACGGTGTGAGGAGGGGGTGGTGCGTTAGTTACTATTCCCAGTCACATTCAGTGTTTCTGCACAGTAAAGTTACCAGTGTCCGATACATTGCACAGGCTGTTATCTACGTGCTACTGTCATTTCTTTGACAGGAAGGTGGTGTGTACCCTCATCCTCACATACACTGTCCATTGACGCGACTATTTATACACCTACTGCTTTGACATTTGTCTTTTATTTCGTGTGAACCTATTATTATACACTCCTGGAAATTGAAATAAGAACACCGTGAATTCATTGTCCCAGGAAGGGGAAACTTTATTGACACATTCCTGGGGTCAGATACATCACATGATCACACTGACAGAACCACAGGCACATAGACACAGGCAACAGAGCATGCACAATGTCGGCACTAGTACAGTGTATATCCACCTTTCACAGCAATGCAGGCTGCTATTCTCCCATGGAGACGATCGTAGAGATGCTGGATGTAGTCCTGTGGAACGGCTTGCCATGCCATTTCCACCTGGCGCCTCAGTTGGACCAGCGTTCGTGCTGGACGTGCAGACCGCGTGAGACGACGCTTCATCCAGTCCCAAACATGCTCAATGGGGGACAGATCCGGAGATCTTGCTGGCCAGGGTAGTTGACTTACACCTTCTAGAGCACGTTGGGTGGCACGGGATACATGCGGACGTGCATTGTCCTGTTGGAACAGCAAGTTCCCTTGCCGGTCTAGGAATGGTAGAACGATGGGTTCGATGACGGTTTGGATGTACCGTGCACTATTCAGTGTCCCCTCGACGATCACCAGTGGTGTACGGCCAGTGTAGGAGATCGCTCCCCACACCATGATGCCGGGTGTTGGCCCTGTGTGCCTCGGTCGTATGCAGTCCTGATTGTGGCGCTAACCTGCACGGCGCCAAACACGCATACGACCATCATTGGCACCAAGGCAGAAGCGACTCTCATCGCTGAAGACGACACGTCTCCATTCGTCCCTCCATTCACGCCTGTCGCGACACCACTGGAGGCGGGCTGCACGATGTTGGGGCGTGAGCGGAAGACGGCCTAACGGTGTGCGGGACCGTAGCCCAGCTTCATGGAGACGGTTGCGAATGGTCCTCGCCGATACCCCAGGAGCAACAGTGTCCCTAATTTGCTGGGAAGTGGCGGTGCGGTCCCCTACGGCACTGCGTAGGATCCTACGGTCTTGGCGTGCATCCGTGCGTCGCTGCGGTCTGGTCCCAGGTCGACGGGCACGTGCACCTTCCGCCGACCACTGGCGACAACATCGATGTACTGTGGAGACCTCACGCCCCACGTGTTGAGCAATTCGGCTGTACGTCCACCCGGCCTCCCGCATGCCCACTATACGCCCTCGCTCAAAGTCCGTCAACTGCACATACGGTTCACGTCCACGCTGTCGCGGCATGCTACCAGTGTTAAAGACTGCGATGGAGCTCCGTATGCCACGGCAAACTGGCTGACACTGACGGCGGCGGTGCACAAATGCTGCGCAGCTAGCGCCATTCGACGGCCAACACCGCGGTTCCTGGTGTGTCCGCTGTGCCGTGCGTGTGATCATTGCTTGTACAGCCCTCTCGCAGTGTCCGGAGCAAGTATGGTGGGTCTGACACACCGGTGTCAATGTGTCCTTTTTTCCATTTCCAGGAGTGTATAATTCTACAATGATGAATTACCTGTCACATCATTTTTTTCCGGGAGTGTGGACATATCTACAGACGCAAAGATCAGGAACTACACACAGTTCAAGACAATGGTGAGGAATGCGGTACGATATGCTTTAGGGGTGATAACGCTGGGAAGAAATGGTGCAGAACAACTAGAGAAAGAAGGCAGAAAATTACTGAGAAAAATACTGAGCCCTCAAAAGATTAGTAAGAGATTCGAAGAACTATACCAGAGCAGGAGAACAGTATCAGGAGAAATCAGACTGGAAATAATAAGGATTCCCGGACATGTAATCAGGATGAATAAGGCTATAATGACAGAGTGTGGGACACAACTGGGAGAACAAGAGGAAGGTCAGGAACCAAGAAGGTTCTTGAAGACTGGAAGGATCGTTCGGAATTTGGAATCGAGATAGAAGGAAAGGAAAATTGGAGAAGGAAGTACGCACCGGCAAATACGGCAGAGATCGACGACAGAGAAGGATAAAGAAAAAGGACAGAGTGCCTCAGTAGAGCAGAAGAGAGTATTCTGAACATCTGAGGAGGAGAAACTACGAAGCTGTTCTGGGGAGAGAAGAGGAAAACGCTTTCGCCTGGCCACTTTTATACCCATTTCTTTTTACTTCTGAAGCGAAATGTGTCTATTGCATGTGAGACTAATGGAGACACCAGTTCACCTCCTAGTCGTTTCATTTATAGTCCGGCACAGAAACTGGTCAGTACAGCAAGTTTTCATATCCTTGGAAAGTAGGCTTACAACCTGTAATGGTACTGAGGCTAGTAAAGTTCAAAATGGTTCATATGGCTCTGAGAACTATGGGACTTAACATCTGAGGTCATCAGTCCCCTAGAACTTAGAACCACTTAAACCTAACTAACCTAAGGACATCACACACGTCCATGCCCGAGGCAGGATTCGAACCTGCGACCGTAGCAGCAGCGCGGTTCCGGACTGAAGCGCCTAGAACCGCTCGGCCACAACGGCCGGCAATGACCCATACAAACAGCTAAAACAGTATTACGTTTGTTTGTGTGGACATCAACAGAAGCTAAAACAGTATCCACGACTTTGCAGTTACATAAAGTAAACGAAATACCTCCGGTCAAATTAGAATAACGTAGTGGCAGGAAGAGCATTACCTGTTCACTGAGAAAACAGTCACGTACAGTGTGACTGAAGTCACTCATGCATGTTGGGTTACAACAGCGGTATGAGGGCGACCGTTATCCTGTTGGAAAACACTCCATGGAATGCTGTTCACGAAAGGCAGCACAACAGGTCGTATCACGAGATCGACATACAAATTTGCAGTCAGAGTGCGTAGTGTAACCAAGAGAATGTTCTGCTAGCATACGAAGTCACCCCAGAATAATCAGATATAGGTCCAATTGTCTAGCACACAGAGAGGTCGACTGCAGCCTCTCAGTTGGCCGTCTCCTGACCACACGGGCATTTCTGGCACCGAGGCAGAACCAGCTTTTATCAGAAAACACAACACACCTCCAATGAGCTCTCGACTGACACCACTGAAATCGTAATCTGGCGGAGGCCGGTGGTCAGTGGAAAGCACCCTCCAGGGCGTCTGACTCGGAGCTATCCTTGGAGTAATCGATTTCTAACAGTTCGTTGTGTCACTGTGGTGGCAACAGCTGCCCAAACTGCTGCTGCAGAAGCAGTGAGTTGTGCCACCACCATACACTCAACACTATGGTCTACCATGTCAGAGCGCGGTGTTCTCCCGAACGTACATTCTCTTGACCTCCGCTGCCGGCAATCATGTACAGTGGCAACATTCCTACCAAGTCTTTCTGCAATATCTCAGAAGGAACAACCAGTTTCTCGTATCCTTGTAACACGACCTCCTTCAAACTCAGTATGGTGTTGGTCTCATCTACATCTACGTGGTTACTCTGCTATTCACAATAAAGTGCCTGGCAGAGGGTTCAATGAACCACCTTCAAGCTCTCTCTCTCTACCGTTCCACTCTCGAACGGCACGCGGGAAAAACGAGCACTTGAATTGTTCGGTGCGAGCCCTGATTTCTCTTATTTTATCGTGATGATCATTTCTCCCTATGTAGGTGGGTGCCAACAGAATGCTTTCGCAATCGGAGGAGAAAATGAGAAGATCCCGTCGCAACGAAAAGCGCTCCGTCTTCAGGCCACAAGTGGCCCACCGGAACCATCCGACCGCCGTGTCATCCTCAGCTGAGGATGCGGATAGGAGGGGTGTGTAGTCAGCACACCGCTCTTCCGCTCGTTATGATGGTTTTCTTTCACCGGAGCCGCTACTATTCGGTCGAGTAGCTCCTCAATTGACATCACGAGGCTGAGTGCACCCCGAAAAATGGTAACAGCGCATTGCGGCCCGGATGGTCACCCATCCAAGTGCCGGCCACGCCCGGCAGCGCTTAACTTCGGTGATCTGACGGGAACCGGTGTATCCACTGCAGCAAGGCCGTTGTTTTAACGATTGCCACTCCATTTCACGTATCATGTCTGTGACACTATCTTCCCTATTTCGCGATAATACAAAACGAGCTGCCCTTCTTTGTACTTTTTCGATGTCATTCGTCAATCCCTCCTGATGCGGATCCCACACTGCACAGCAGTACTCCAGAATAGGGCGGACAAGCGTGGTGTAAGCAGTCTCTTTAGTAGACCTGTTGCAGCTTCTAAGTGTTCTGCCAGTGAATCGCAGTCTTTGGTTTGCTCTACCCACAATATTATCTATATGATCGTTTCAATTTAGGTTATTTGTAATTGTAATCCCAAAGTGTTTATTTGGATTTGCAGCCTTCACATATGTGTGACTTATCGCGTAATCGAGATTTAGCTGATTGGTAATGGCGTCTTTGTCGCCTTAAAGGCATTCTTGACTAACATCAACTCAATTTGTCCTATCGTGAAAGTAACAAACGTTCACGACCGTTACAGAGTGTATTTAAAACAAACCTGACTTCTATCCTCACAGTAGCTCTCCTTGAACCAGTCTAATGCCACTGCCGCGAAATTTCAGCAGACTTCATATTTCAGATGTACAAACATGCCTACCAACTTTCGTTTACTGTATGTCGCACAACGCCTTCTTGGTGTTGCGAATTTTTTTTCCGTCAGTGTATATTCACTAACTGCTCATTTGGTGAAATTAAGTGGTGTATTACACCAAAGCCTCGTGAAAATTTCCACATTGTACTAGCTGACGGTGACTTTCATTCATATTAGTAAAAGCCATTTAGCTCCCCTTTTAACCTACCTTGCGGTTTTTCTCACTTGTGCACAAACCACAAGATGTGAACAGCGATTGGATTATGCGCGACAGGAACTTGCCGTCTTGAACGCGAGTGGTTTATTTAATATATGCAAGTCTCACAAAAGGATCTGTAGTAACCGGCAGTGCGTCATGCGAACCTGAGTATACAAAGTGATTAAAAAAAAATGGCTCTGAGCACTATGGGACTTAACATCTGTGGTCATCAGTCCCCTAGAACTTAGAACTACTTAAACTTAACTAACCTAAGGACATCATACACATCCATGCCCGAGGCAGGATTCGAACTTGCGACCGTAGCAGTCCCGCGGTTCCGGACTGAGCGCCTAGAATCGCTAGACCACCGCGGCGGGCACAAAGTTATTCGTATTAACGTTTAAAAACATACGAAGGGACGCAGATGACGTCGAGACAAGTAATTTAGTATAGCCCACATAGGAAATATCGCAGAAGTGGATAACAAATGTTGAACTAGATACCACACCTCGTCGCATTTGCAGCGGTGGGGCATATATGTCAATCGCGCATGATCATCCCAACCCAAGTCAAGTATTCACTTTGGTGGGGCCTGAGTATACGTGCACGCCTTTAGCACATGGTGCTCATGGTTCGACTCTTGCGTCTGGCCGTTTGCATATTTTTTATTGCGTTAGACAGTTATGTGTTTACATTCAGGTCATACTTTTTGTTTTATTTGTCTGTCTCGCGGTCTCCGCTGCTTAACTGAAAAATACAGTACTACAAAAACCTACCATACTGCCGCACAAGTAAACAGGCGTAAGTTTCGGAAATTACATCGCTACCAGTAAATGACATACGTTTACTCTACCAAATAATGCTTGTAAACAAACAAAAAAAAAGGGATAAAAGGAAAGAAATAGAAAATAAGAACAGTTTTTGCTTGGTTACAGGCTAGGGCAATACTTTCTACGTTCACAACAGATCACGTTTACAAAAAGTGATCGAAATTTGCGCGGTTTGCTTAAATGCGTGTACTGCATCGCTCAATCATCCATTGACGTACCCACGTGCAAGTGCGAGGAGGTACGTCATCTGGTGACGTCACAGGTTCAACATTTGTCAGCCGGCCGCTGTGGCCGAGCGGTTCTAGGTGCTTCAGTCCCGAACCGCGCTGCTGCTACGGTCGCAGGTTCGAATCCTGCCTCGGGCAAGGATGTGTGTGATATCCTTAGGTTAGTTAGGTTTAAGTAGTTCTACGTCTGGGGGACTGGTGACCGCAGATGTTAAGTCCCATAGTGCTTGTAGCCATTTTTTCAACATTTGTCATCCACTTTAGAGGTACATCCCGACGCTGGCGGCTGCATGTGTCTTACATGAAATTACCTGCCTCAGTGTTATCTATGTCGCTTTAGGGAGTTTTTAAACGTTAATAAGAATCTCCCTACATTTGTGTGCTGACCGCACTCCGGCCGGCCCTTATTAGTGCTACCAGTGCGTGGCCAGGGCAGACCGCTAGTGAATTACATACACGATTTGCTTGCGAATGTCTATTACTAAAAAAAACTTATTCATATCCCTGCAGTTGTTACTGAGGTTAGGCTTCACATACACACAGGAAGACTTTATGTTTCACTTTCCTACGAATTATTTAACATGTCCCAGTGACAAATATAGAATAAAGCGAGAGCAGCAGGCACGTTTTTGTGTTCAGTTCCGAAAGGATTCATTTAATTACAAGACATTTTAGATAAATGCCGAAAGTAATTGTAAAATCGCGTGTTTTACCTCTGACGTCAGATCTCGGTTGATGTGGGCCTAGTTCTTTCTTCAGTTATCCTGCTAGCTTTTTTTTTTAGTCCATTTCGCTTCTCCACCTACTATACTTTGTAGCATGAGAAACTTGCTTAATGACAGCTACCTCACGAACTCAAGACTATTCGTGTCTGACTGTGAGTGTGGTTGGGTGTGTGTGTGGGTGGATGGCTCTGTGTGTGTGTGTGTGTGTGTGTGTGTGTGTGTAAAGCATTATCTAGGTATGCGTGTAAAAGTTTGTGTGTAAACATGGACACTTACGTACTGTTTTTCTTTTCCTTGTTGACTTTTCTTTCTGAATCTACTGCCTCAAGTGCAGTCTCTCTCTCTCTCTCTCTCTCTCTCTCTCTCTCTCTCTCTCTCCCTCTCCCTCCCCTACCGCCCCTCCCCTCCCTCCCTTCGTATATCTTTTCCTAAGAAATAATGCGTGACATGAAATCAACAGTCTTACGTGTTAATCGGGGAAGTAAAATTACGCGATATTTTTTCAGGACGAACAGTAAAAATAGCGATAAAGTGAAAGTAATTTCAAGTACATCTTCTGTACCACGGCCGACCTAATGAATCTATGAAACACTTATAAATCCAGATGTCAGTACTAAGCCACACTTACTACACACGTTTGCTTCCACCGCGGTGCTTTGCGCTCTTAGCTAGCATGAGTTTTTCCCTAGACGAAATATTTAATAGTGGCACTCTACTTCAGCTATTACTGCAACATCTTGCTGCGCATACGTTTGTGTACACACGCTCTCGACATGACGGAGGACACGAATTTCCTGGCCGTAATTTGACTTGTAGACTAAATCCCGTATTTGGATAAAGACTGATCAGTCGCCACTCTCGCTTTTAACGGTAGGTCAAGATCCGCTGTCATTTGGAATTTCTGGATGGACAGGTGTGAAAATCGATTGTGCAGCACAGGTAAATTAAACACGCAGTTTGGTCGCCCGCTGCAGCTGCTGGCAAATGAGAGATCTAAAAGGTTTATGCTCGCAAGAAGATATATCAAACAGAAATTATAGTCAGCTCCTGGATTACAACTAATTAAGGGGGTGGGGGGGGGGGGGCGTTCATGAAATTGACCGAAAACATGAACTTTCAATTTATTTTTTATTTATTAGTATAACTCATGGACCAAAAGTTCCCAAGCTTTCAATGATGAAATCGCATCCGAAGTGCCTGAAAAATAGATAAATATGTGGCGTGAGCTTCGCGCCACGCCCACTTTTTGAAGCAATACTTCAGTACTAGCCAGCTGAGCAACGATTCCGCGGATTCCTTTCAAGCAAACTTGCACAGGGTTCATCTAGAAAGCTGTGATACATACTCTTTCGTTTTATAGCTTATCTGTGACTGTGCTCCGCTATCTTAGAAACAATGACAGACCAGATGCTTTGTTTATGAAGAACCAGTTCTTGTTTTGCCTTCTCTACTGACGGAGATTTACGCAAGTGTAATATGGCCAGGCTATCAACAGAACCTATCCAGTGAAACTGACGTGAAAGGTGAAGTACGGGCTACATACTTCCACATGGTGTCAACAGATGAACATCCCATTCATCATCTGTGCCACATTGATTGGTGCAAATATCTATAGGCTCAGAGGGATAACAACCCCTACATTCACAAGGCGAGGCTTTCAAATCGTATCCTGGATGTTGTCAAGCCCACTTCCAGGATTCTGGGCGATCATTAACTTCTAAAAAAATGTGTTCATGGAAAAATCCTAAATTCGAATGAGTCTTTAAATTGACTCATATGGAAACGACACCCTAAAACCACATTTTCCTCTGATAAAGTTGTCAAAATTGCAACTTATGATGCAGTTCTTGTATTTAATGTTGGGAACATAGGGAATATGAAGGCATAGCATGACTGAACTTTTAAGACAGGAAATTTTGCTCAAGACGCCTTCAGAAAGATTTACATCGTCTCCGTGCAGCTGAAAAGGCAGTTGAAGATCTGGTAAAGGAAAGAAGGCAAAAAACAAGAAAACAGAGGAGAAGCTTTGAAGGGAAACAGTACGTTAAATATAAATGTGGAGCCTTCTTAAGAAGTTGGGTTGAACTTTAAACTGCATTTCCTGCAAATTATGTTTCTTAAAGTTTGCGTACATTTTTCTCAGAATCTATGGAGCTATAACGACGAAATTTTGTACACTTATTTCTATCAACGTAATATATGTTGTCTCAAAAGTACATTTTGAAATTCAGAGTGTAAGTTGAGATATAGGGCAAATTGCTTGGAATTTTGCATGAATTTTATATTATTCTTACACAATTATAGTTTAAAAATTATTAAACTACTCCTATGGTATATTCAGAAAACCTCATGAGAGAAACTTACTACACGCCAAGAGATTAATCAGAGAAAATTTTGTAGAAATCTCTTGAATAGTTTCTGAGAAAAAGGTACATACCCGTATATTATTTTTTGAAAACAGAATTTTTAAATTTCATAAAAAATTAAATATGTATAATCTGAGGAACTTAATAGTAGGCGTGTTAATTTCATGTAAGGCATGGTACAAAATTTCTTTGTCGTATCTTCAAATAGTGTGTGTTTCTCGAGATCGCCGCCTCCCCCCCCCTCCCCCCCAAAGACAACTTCTAAAAAGTTTTTCAGTGTGTCACAACATTAACAATTTTTAACAGTCATCTCTCTCTGCAAATGATCACTTGAAACACTAATTGTTTCACTCGAAACTGTCAGTTCTAGCTTCACACACGATATCTTGTTTTCACCTACAAGCAAATCCCTTAAGTTCAACTTGGCGTGCATGTAAGCCAAACATGCTCACGCTCCCTCTACGAGCGTATTTTCAATTACGGCGGGTGAGCAGTTGATTTTAAGTGAGCCGGTCGGCGTTAAATGCCGACTTGATACGTTGCTTTCACCAGATACAAAGTATATTTTTATTATTTCTCTTTATTTTGCACTTTTTAAGATATTTTTGTAGCTTTTTGTATACAGTAGTGATAATGCATTTTTGTCTTTTCTGGATTTTTTTTAGTTCCGATGATGGCTCATTAGAGTCGAAATCGGTTTACTTTCATAAATTCACCAAACTGGATCAAGATAACTGTGAATAAAACAAGCATTTCTCTTTTCAAAACGCTTCGCGTGCTCCAGTTTGACAATGTCAAATTTCTGTAAGTCTGTGTATTTTCTTGGTGGGCTGTAGGAGTGTTAAAAAGTGATTCGAAAAGCGAGTTTTTATCCATTCGTCTGCGTATCTTGACGTATCGCTGCACGATAATTTTCGCGACAGCTGAAGAGAACGTAGGCTTTCGTTTTCTGCACGCAGCAGTTGCAGCGAGCGTCTGGCATACTTTCAATCGCCATTTAAAGGTAAAGTAAGGACGCGGGTCTTTAATATTTCATCAGTCAGTGTCATTCGACATACTGTGTCCGCATTGTCAAGTTGGCAGAATTTAAGTATGCGAGGGGGCCTTCCAGCTACGATTTAACGAGACGGTAAATGGACATTAGCACACGGCATGGAGGTAGCGTAATGAATATTCTCGCCGTCTCCACTACAGGTGCGACGTGTGTGTGTGTGTGTGTGTGTGTGTGTGTGTGTGTGTGTGAGAGAGAGAGAGAGAGAGAGAGAGAGAGAGAGAGAGAGAGACAGAGAGTCAAATGTCAAACCGCTTGCGGAAGATGTCATTTCAATCCTTAACGCATGAAACATAGTGTTTTCGGAACACAAAAGTGTTTTGTAAAATGGTTATTATAATGATGAAAAGACGTAAGTATCTGACATTAGTGAGCCTAAGGAGTTGTTATGACTAAATTAAGTGAGCATTTGACGTAGCGATCAATCAAACGCTGGCCAGCGTGAAGTAATTAATAACCAACGGTAATTCTTCCGGGATGTACAACCACGAAGCACCTGAAATTTCGATGTTTACGAACTCTTATATGAAACTGACGAGTGAACGTACCGACGGATTTCAAATATAATTACGCAATCATTTCTCACTACCGCGGATAAGAAATTCGGGCAGATATTTTCTAATTATTCGACTAAGGGGTTTTCTCCACATTTACCCGAAAAAAAAAAGAAGGAAAGCGGACGCTTCAATGGGTTCGTCGTCAAATGACAATGGACCAATGTTTGCCGTGCACTCAGTGACGGTAAGGTATTTCGCTAAGAGTCACACCGTGTCATTCGGATAATATCTAAGTCTTAGTTACGACTTCTTGAGCCGGCTACTTTTTGAAGGACAGCTATTTTACCTCGAACTGTCTGTTTACTTTCAGCCACTACTGCGTAATTTGTTTATGTATGGAGAAATATTTTTAAATTTATGATATATGCGTAGGCGCGAAATTTTACACTTAAAACTGAAGTTCAAAATTGCAATTTTAGTGCCAAAATTTCGACGCACATTCGACAGTTTTGTCCTTCGAAAAGTTAAGAGCTTAATTTCAGTCGACCTCTTCTATCAGTAAATTAAGTCGAAGTGATTTGTTGATTTCATTCTCCTGTTAGCTGTAACACTTTACGTAAATATATTTTCACACAAAAGTTGATTATTTGTTTTACTAGTTTCCCAATTTTGAGTTATTCGCTTACAGAATTGCTAAATTCGCTCTGGTTTATTATTATTACGCCCGAGATACGAATACGAGCAGGTGAACTACCAGTTAAATCTATTGCTATAGTGGTGCTGTGTAGCTGAGTGTGTGTTTCTGTGTGTGTGTGTGTGTGTGTGTGTGTGTGTGTGTGTGTGTGTTGTGTGTGTGTGTGTGTGTGTGAGAGAGAGAGAGAGAGAGAGAGAGAGAGAGAGTTCGTGCAGCTAATGCTCTCAACATTCTGCTGCCATTTTAGAACATTAGGAGCGAACTTTTTGTGACAGGGACTATTTCTTAGATTGAGGTGTATTATAAACACTAGCAACGCCATTTACAAACAACTTAAGCCCCTACAAAAACTGATTGCCCGTACATTTTACTTTCACTAGAACACCTTCAAGAATGCATAACGAACTTTTTAGTATCTGTCTAATGGCAGTATCAAACCATTATTTAATACACGATACTTGTTTCTACGACCATCTTTCACTCTACGGTAAGATTTTAGTTCAGTTATTTCATTTAAAATGGATTAGCAGCTCTCGAGCACTACACAGTACATGGGAGAGTCGCAGTCACGAGAGTATACACTTTAAAAGAACAAGATTGTCGGAATTTATTGCTCATGTAATGCTTCAGGATGAATGCGACATGCCCGAAATATGTTATAAATAAAGGAACGTAGTAAAGCCACCCTGATGTTGTGACCCGTCGCAGCACTTGTAAGTATTGAAGTATTGGGTATTGTCCTGCACAGCAACGTCAAAAACTGAAGGTGCTGTGGGCAAAATTAATGCATTTGCAGTAATTTGCCGTGCAGGTATAAATTCTTCACAATCAAGTACGAGGAGGTACTAATGAAATGCATGACAACAAAATTGCTATCAGTAAGGTGATTTTTGATCCTTATTCTTGACTGAAACTGGATATCCTTTCCAGACATGGTTAATGCGAAGCGTCTTATCAGGAATTTACACTATAGTTCGGGACTCGCTATTATTATTCATGTTTTGGCACTACTGGACCACGCGGACTTCCAACAAAGAACATTTTTCAGGGTTTTGTTTAAGGTTTTCTCTGGTCACTTGTTACTTTCACTCGCTCAAAATGGGCCCTTTTACGCTCGTTAGTCCAAGTTATTCTGGTTTTGTTGGCTTTCTTCTGCCAGGCCGACCATGCAGTCACGAATTTTCTGCCTAAAATTTTTCAATCTGGTACGTAAGTTTGGTCATTCCTGAATTTTTCTGGCCTTCTTTGACTACACCAATCCATTTTATAGTTTCTTGTTTCAGCTTTACTACAACTTTCGTAGGGTCCCACATTCTGTCTACATAATCTGGTTGGTTTCATTCTTTTGATTTGCTTATAAATCTTTAACCTGATTTTTCCTTCGTATTGTATAACTGTTGTTGCATACTTTTCAATTTCTTTACCTGTTCTTAATGTCTGCATTCCTTCTTCAGTATAATTTGGACCTATGCTTTTCTTGATTGCTTTGCCTTCTCTCTTCTGGATTTGTTCAGTGTCTCTTTTTATGTTTAAAACGAGTCTTTCAGCCCTATAAAGACACTTTCGTTTCATGAGCGTGTTGTAATGTCTAAGTTTTCTGTATTCTGGGTCGAATTTTTGCTATGCGTATCTGTTATGTAGAAATGCGTGTCGTTTGTGCTCCTGTCTACGGAAATGATGTCGAATACGACTACGCAGAGTTTCTCGGAGACGTATAGCAATACAATGGTACCTTAGAACTTCATGAAATTAACTCACATCGAATATATAAAGTATGACGAGGACTGAGGACCGTGAAGAGGGAAAGCTGTCACGACAAAGGAAACCCGAGTTGACCAATAAGCATTTTTTTGTGTGATGAAATAATACGCAGTGCAGGGTTAACCGAATACCTGATTTGAAGATAATTGTTCAGTACAGGGCGTGGTCTCGCTGCAGTCATCCGTTGTAAGGAGTTGTAACGGCAGCTACAGCTCAGTAAGAAATCCCATCCACAAGCAAGAATTCCACAATTTCCACTTGCACAGAGTGCTGACTGAGACGAAAGACGTATTAAATGAACAAGAAGGCTGTCACTGAATAAACATTAGCTTAGGTTTCAGTTGTTTAGAGGCCAGACGTCACTATTATGAAATACTAAAAATGTAGTTGATGATGTTTGTTTTCTTCGAAAAATGAACAACACGACAGGAAGAATGTGAAATAATTGTCGTCTAAGTTCAAAATGAAAAAAAAAAGTGGGACGTACCGACACGAGGACAAAGATGGGGTGAATCATAAAATATAATTCTAAATAACTGAACTGGTCAACACTTGTGATCGTTTCTGTAAATCTATGTTAAATGCATTCAGTAAGGTTGTGGTCCAGTGTGCCGACCGTACTCCAATTCCGAGACTTCCATCGGAATTAATGAAATAAATTCCTCATAGCGTGTTTTTAAAGCTTCTGCTGAGGTGACAAAAACAATTATGTAATAAGCTGTGTGTTAGTCCTCTGTGGACGCTAAAAGTGTACGTAAGACATGAAAAGCTAGTGTTCCTCTCTCGGAACTGTACTGAATATGTGGTAACTGCGCGATGAAATTAAATACGAGTTTTCCCTGTGTTGAGGAATGGCATCGTTAAGGCAACAAGTCTAAGATTTTTAAATGTTGTCTGGTTTTATTGAGTCAGTTCATATAGACGAAATACACATTTTTCACTGTCGGACTTTTCCGTCTATATCATTGCCATTGCCCAGTTAGTTAATTACATATTCCATTTCTCAAATTCATCTGCGGTTCAAAATGGCTCTGAGCACCATGGGACTCAACTGCTGAGGTCATAAGTCCCCTAGAACTTAGAACTACTTAAACCTAACTAACCTAAGAACAACACACACATCCATGCCCGAGGCAGGATTCGAACCTGCGACCGTAGCGGTCGCGCGGTTCCAGACTGTCGTCCGCTCGGCCACCAGCGGCCGGCCCATCTGCGGTGTAGATAAAGTTATCAGTACTGAAATTGTAGCCTGACTTTAAACGCATCTGTGATTTCTGCTGAACGTCTCATTACCCTGTATACATTTGCTATCTGTTTTAATTTGTGAACTTTGTTTTTTCCTGACCATAATGTAAAAAACATTGTTCTTAAGATCTTATAATTAAATATCACTATTAGTCTGGAACCAAAATTGAATACCGACACCAGATTTCCGACGAGAGTGAACATACTGATGGAAATGTTAATATCTAGCTTACAGTCAATTGCAGTTCTACGCTTTACCGTAACGTTAATAATGGTTTTTCGTAATGTGTCTGATATTGTAGCAATCTTTCGATATCCCCGAGTAGCCTACCTGTTATGGAAATAACAGTGTTTGAAACCGCAAATATGAGTCACGAAATTTTTATGACAGCTGTACCTGCTTTCTGATTATGTAATTAGTTATATATGATGCAGTATCATGAAGAGACAGTTTCAAGCCGCATTAAGTTAAGCAGAAACATTAATTGTAGTATAGATTCAGAAAAGAACGCATACCTGAAATAACAGACCAGTAGGGACAACACCTAGTGTAGTTGCAAGGATCATTACGGAAATGCAAGGCTCCGAAAAAGTTTCCGCAGACAACCGGAACATATCCCGAACTGTGTACGATGTGAAGCGAAGAACATGGTTTGCCTCACGCGCTGTTACCGAGTACACTTTACTCTCAACTTTACCTTTATCGAAGATATTTTTATTAGAAGTTCTGGTACATAGGCAGACGTCCCAAGTGGACAAAGGAAACATTAAAGCTGATCCGTTCTCAGTGATGGACAATAAATTTGATTAACAGTGTGATAGGGCCATCGCTGTCAATTTTGTACATTAACGGGTTGCATCGAGTGAAATCTCGGAATTTTCGCAAATGATGCATTTTCTTCTTATAATATCTAGTGTAAAATTCACTCATATCAGAACATGATGTCAGTCTTGTTCAAAGGTTGCGGATTATCTCTTCAGTCGGTAAATTGTGAGATGCGGTGGTCGAATACTGAGAAAATGCCGTTCTCACACGAAAGTGGTTCCTCATATAACGCAGTTAAGGTCAAACTGATCAAGTGTTTGGAATTTTGCATCAGGTTAGACTAACGGGAGAAATCTATACTGTGCAAAGGTCAACGGCGTGAATCATCACATGCGCTGTAAGATTTTCAAATAGTAAACGCTCGTGCGAAGATATCCAGCAAATGCCTACTTTGAAGGTTCAACATCAGGATTTCACAGTCGAATTAATTCGTAGAGACAATTAACATAAATTAGAACTGATTAGTACCCCGTCTACGATCAGATCATTGGACAGGAAGCGCAATGTTGTTTTCGGGAAAGAAATAGGCCGTGTCTTTTCCAAAGGGAGCACCCAGGCATTTACCTTCAAACTTTTGGAGAAAACCTGGGCGGGGAATCGAACCCCAGCCCTTTCACATGCAAGTCCAGTGCCTTAACCACGTCCCCCTCTCGCCGTGCCATAATAAATGGTCTAATGACAGTCCTACAGTGGCATATAAGCAGCCAATCTTGTCACTCTACATCCCTGAATGGAAACGAAGGTAAAAAATGCTGTTTGCTACGTATTTTGTAATTTTCTTGTTTGCAGAGTGTAGATATACAGGTATTGTACAAAATGAAGAAATCTGGATTGTAGGATTGGAATGCTCCTATAAAACGCAATTTATCCTTTCTTGTCGCACAGATATGTTTTAGGTCATATGTACTATCACAACTTTTTTTATTTTAATTTTTTTATTTTTCGTCTTTTTACTGATATCTTAATTGTTGTTTTGTTAAGCTTTTTACGGCCTTCATTGTGACTTTGTTCAGGTTGCCATAATTTGTTTCGTATTCTCGTTGTCATGCAAATATTCACCCCGTGAATATAGAGCAGCAATTATTGTAATTCTGAGTAACATCACTTATATGTTTTTAACCGCTAACTTTAAATGGACTAACTTCACTGTTTGTACTCGTACAGTATGTATCCAGCCAGTTAATGAAAACCTCACTAAAATCCTGAAGAAATACTGAAGAAAATTTATGGACAGGTGGGGACAAATTGAGAATGGAAATTAAATTTCACGTATAATCTGGAAAATGTAAATGCGCTTTAAAATCAGGAACAACAATTAAAATCCTTCTTTATGTAAGTTAAGGTAAGTGTTATATTTTACTCTGGAAACACAACTGCTGACAGAGAATCTAAGCAAAAGGACCATCAGTTGTGCGCTAAGGAAGTCTAACAGAACCTCAGGTGCAGACAATCGATTTATCAGATATTAATCAGCAACGCTAAAATATTTTTCGCTGAACGATGCTGGTGCGTGCAGCAAATTATCGCAGTTGGAAGTTCGTACAGAAACGTAGAAAGACTTGCACAATACTTCCATTTGGTTGCGTAATTAGGGGCTGACTTTAAACGTGGGCAAATATAAGTCAGCGCCAATAAGGCAAAGAAAGAGCTGCAGTATCCGATTACATGATTAGTGGTGAATTATACCATTTCCGTTCAAGGCCGTACTGGTATCCTATCTTTGACTCGATGTAGCAGACACTATCGACTTTGGCATATTCAGCTGTTTTGTATTATAAGTTCCGGTATGTCGTTTCTAGGCAATAGCGGATTGAAGAGTTACCACAAACACGTCACTCTCATCATTAAATGTGAGATGACGCAGTGACGATAAAAGCCTTCGACCGAAAGAATGATGACTGAGGTTTTAACACCTAACCTCACATCCCTGTTGTAGCATAATGGATAAGGCCGTCGATGGGAAATTGAGGAATTTAGGTTCACGTGCAGCTCTGTAGTGATAATTCTTTTTTTTTATTTTTCCATCTTAGCGTTGTTAACGCATTCTCGAACTCTCTTGTGAATGTGATACAAGTATGTTCTGCAATTTTCGATGTTATTTACATTTCCGGCTGACTAAATAAATATTTGGCGTTCTACTTCAGATTATGTGGCGATTTCCGATTGTGTGGCCAGGCAGAAATCTAAGAGGCTAGCTTAAATTGGTGCGAGTGAAAGGGGGAGCACTAACATTCTTATTTTTCACTGTCACAAATATTTCGCTGTTGACAAAGAGGTTTTTAATGTAGTCAAATAGCACATAGGTCGTTGCCTATTTATTTCCTAGCGTACGCGAAGGTCATGATGAGACAGATAGTTCGCATGTTAAGCCAATGTCACTTCCGGTTGATATATGTCTGCCACTAACGTCATGTTTCCACTGGTACCATTGTACATCCGACGCACGTATCATGAGAAAAAGATAGGACAGATTAGTGTATGTGTAAAGGCATATAGACAGTTACCATCCCGTCGTTCAAACCGCGAAACCGAGTGAGGTGGCGCAGTAGTTAGCATATTAGACTCGCATTCGGGAGGACAACGGTTCAAACCTGCGTCCACCCATCCTGATTTAGATTTTCCGTGATTTCCCAAAATCGCTCAAGGCAAATGCCCGGACAGTTCGTTCGAAAGGGCTCGGCCGCTTACCTTCTCCATCCTTTCCTAAACCGAGCTTTTGCTCCGTCAGTAGTAACCTCGTTGTCGACGGGAAGTTGAACACTAACCTCATCGTTCTCCTTCTCCTCAAAATGCGAATAGTATAGCACAGAAAATAGCTATTATTGTACAAAGTACCCTCCGACATGTACCACAAAGTTGCATGCGGTGTATAGACGCAGACGTAGTTGTATATTTAAGACCGAGAACAAAGGATGAGAAAACATCTAGGTTTATGGGACGTGTAAAACACTGAAGCGTAGCGATAGCCTTGTAAAAGGTCGTGCAGTTCGTCTTGTGACTGCTTGCTGAGTTTCTCTTCAACCTGTGGCGTATAGCTTCAGTGGACAGCTGTCAGTGGTCGCTTCTTCCGATTTACCGATCACTACTGAGGTGGCAAATTCACACTGTCTATTGCACTAGTGTTGTGTCCTGCATGCATTTGCAAACTAATTAATGATTGAAAACATTGGGGAAGTGATTAGATTAGATTAATACTTGTTCCATAGATCATGAATACGACACTTCGTAATGATATGGAACGTGTCAAGTTAATAAAAGATGTCTGTGCAAGATATTGCATTACACAAAATATTGCATGACACTAATGTTTAAGTTGTTATTGTTTTTTCCCCTTAATTTATATCTAAAAATTCAGCCAATGAGTGGAAGGAGTTGTCATCTAGAAATTCTTTTAATTTATTTTTAAATGTTAGTTGGCTATCTGTCAGGCTTCTGATGCTGTTTGGTAGGTGACCAAAGACTTTTGTGGCAGCATGATTTACCCCTTTCTGTGCCAAAGTCAGATTTAACCCTGCATAGTGAAGATCATCCTTTCTCCTGGTGTTACAGCTATGCACACTTGTATTACTTTTGAACTGGGTTGGATTATTAACAACAAATTTCGTAAGTGAATATATACACTGTGAGGTTACTGTGAGGATCCCTAGATCCTTAAACAGATGTCTGCAGGATGACCGTGGGTGGGCTCCAGCAATTATTCTGATTACACGTTTTTGAGCAATGAATACTTTTCTACTCAACGATGAATTACCCCAGAATATGATGCCATACGAAAGCAGTGAATGAAAGTAGGCATAGTAAGCTAATTTACTGAGATTCTTATCACCAAAATTTGCAATAACCCTAATAGCATACGTAGCTGAACTCAGACGTTTCGGCAGACCATCAATGTGTTGCTTCCAGTTTAACCTCTCATCAATGGACACACCTAAAAGTTTTGAAAATTTTACCTTAGCTACAGACTTCTGTTCAAAGTCTATATTTGTTACTGGAATTGTGCCATTTACTGTACGGAACTGTATATACTGTGTTTTATCAAAATTTAAAGAGAGTCCATTTGCTGAGAACCACTTAATAATTTTGTGAAAAATATCATTTACAATTACATCACTTGGTTCTTGGTTTTTGGATGTTATTACTATACTTGTATCATCAGCAAAAAGAACTAACTTTGCATCTTCATCAATGTGGAATGGTAAGTCATTAATGTATATCATGAACAGTAAAGGGCCTAAGACCGAACCCTGTGGGACCCCGTACTTGATAGCCCCCCAGTTTGAGGAGTCAGCTGTTGTTGTAACATTACATGAACCACTTATTTCAACTTTCTGTGTTCTTCCAGTTAAGTATGAATTAAACCATTTGTGCACTGCCCCCTCAAACAATAATGATTTAGCTTATCTAAAAGAATTCCATGATTTACACAATCAAAGGCCTTTGAGAGATCACAAAAAATACCAATGGGTGATGTCCGGTTATTCAGAGTATTTAATATTTGATCAGTGAAAGCGTATATAGCATTTTCTGTTGAAAAGCCTTTCTGAAAACCAAACTGACATTTTGTTAGTACTTTATTTTTACAAATATGGGAGGCTACTCTCGAATACACTACTTTCTCAAAAATTTTTGATTGAGCTGTCAGAAGAGAGATTGGGCTGTAGTCCAAGTAGTGACCATTAAAAGCTGTCCACGGCAATGAAAATCACGCACCTCACGGTGAAGAGTGACCACGGCAGGACCCTTACCGACTCGGCTTCGGAGCAAAGTTTGTTGACGTCCGGATCGAGAGGCGACTCGCGACTGACTGTCAGGTCTTAGTTCGTGCCCCGGCCACCAGACGTCAGCACCGTCAACAGCGTCGCCGCCACCCCCGCTGGAGAGGATTCCCACCCCCATGCGGGGCGAGGGGCTCCCCCCTGTCCCCCCTAGCGCCCCTCACCCATCTTCGGGCCTTTCGCAAACGTCACGCCCCGTGTCTTCCCGATTTTCCCCCGTTTTTATTTTTCCTATTTTCCGGAGGCCCTCCCCGTTTCCTCCCCGCTGGCGGCCGCGTTTTGGGCGCGGCGCGCGCACGGCGCCGGCCAATGGCGTGGACCCGCCGCTGACGCTGACAGAGCGCTGGGAGGAGTCGGCCGCCATGGCCGCCGGAGGGCCCGTGGCGCCAAATTGGAAAAGCCCCGGCGCCGGAGACCGCGACGTAGACGCCGCTCGGCGGCGCGGGGTCGCTCCCAGTCTTCTCCGATCCCTCCGCAGGGGAACACCTAGACCCGAAGTGCACGTGAACGCTAAAAATCTGCCGTAATTCCCAAATAACGCCGATAAAGCATCAGATTTATGTGAATAAATAACCAAATAAATAATTAATTGCTCCATGGCTTCAAAGACCAGGACGTAGACAGCGCTACGTCGCTTCGCGTCGACCGCGAACCCTCCACTGAGGTATACCTGCGTCCATAGTACACAAAAACGCTAAAAAGTTTCCATAATTCCCAAATAAACACCTACAAAACAAGTGTCACTATACAACCAACTGAATAAATAATTAATGTGCCCTCGGCACTATAAACCACGACGTAGACGGCGTGGTGGTGTTCACAGTAGACCGCAAGCCCACCACTGAGGAACACTAGCACCCGAAGTCTACACAGGCACTAAACCGTCGCTATAATTCCAGCAGAAGCATCGAAAAACACCAACTGCTACTGAATAAACAACGAAATAATTGAAACTTCCTGGCAAATTAAAACTGTGTGCCGGACTGGTAGATATAAAGCTGTGAGGACTGGGCGTGAGTCGTGCTCGGGTAGCTTAGTTGGTAGAGCACTTGCCCGCGAAAGGGAAAGGTCCCGAGTTCGAGTCTCGGTCCGGCACACAGTTTTAATCTGCCAGCAAGTTTCATATCAGCGCACACTCCGCTGCAGAGTGAAACTCTCATTCTGGAACGGAATAATTACTTAATTCCTCCCCCCCCCCCTCCCCTCTCTGGAGATCAAGACGCAGACGGCACGGTGTCGCTCACAGTAGACCGCGAGTCCTGAACCGAGAAACACCAACAGCCAAAATCCACATAAACACTAAAAAAAAGTCTGCCAAATTGCGACATAAACATCGACAAAACCTCAGTGTAACTGAATAAGACCACGACGCAAGGCGGCACTACACCCCGATTTACTGAACCGAGGACCACCAGTACCCGAAGACCACATAAACACTCGAGCCTACTCGTAATTCTCACTTAGAACATCAAAAAACTTGTACTGTCACTGAATAAAGAACGAAATAAATTCTTAATTTTCCCATGCCTCCGGAGACCACGACGTGGACGGCGCGATGTCGTTCGGAGAAAATCTGGAGTCCTGAATCGAGGACCACCACCACGCAAAGTCCACATAAACACTAAAAACTCACCATAATTCTCACACAAACACCCAGAGACCTCAACTGTCACTGAATAAACAACTAAATAAATTAATATTAAAGGAAGGCCAGCGTTTGCCTAATATTGATGTTTTATTGATAGCAGAACCGATTTTCGATCACATAGTGATCATCTTCAGTGCTGTACAAATTGATAACTTGATACCAGTGTCTGAGTGTAATTTGTACAGCACTGAAGACGATCACTATGTGATCGAAAATCGATTCTGCTATCAATAAAACATCAATATTACGACCAACGCTGACCTTCCTTGTAATTTAACATATATGATCGTTGTGAAAACAGCACTCTATGGAGTTGCAATCAAATAAATTAATAGTTTGGTCCTGGCTCCATAGATCACGATCTAGACGGAGGAGCGTAGCTCATAGTAGACAGTAAGCCTTAAAATGACGATCACGAACATCTAAAGTCCACACAAACACTAACAAGTTCTCATAATTCAACCACAAACACCAAAAGTGCATCAGCTATCAGTAAATAAATAATTTGTCCCTAACTCCAGAGCCAACGTCGTAGACGAAGAGGCATCGCTCACAGTTGACCATAAGGGCTCAATTGAGGACACACCCTAAATCGCCATAACCACCCCAAAGTCTCTTCTATCACTAAGTAAACAACCAAATTATTTTGTGCTGGCTCTACAGATCACGACCTCGATGACGCTTTGTCGCTGACTGCAAACCGTGAATCGTCAACTGAGGCAACACCAACAACAAAACTCCCCGTAAACAACCAAGAACCTCCATTAAATAAATATTTAATACGGCCCTTGCTCCGCAGACAACAACGTAGACGACGCTCTGCGGTGCAGCGGTGCATTGTTGTTCTAAATAGGAAGTGGGATTCAACTGAGGAACACCAACTTGCTAAAGTCCACACGACCATAAGAAGACACCATTATTCCCAAGTAAACTGGCAAAAACAACCACATTCGCTTGATACACAACTGAACACACACTTAATTTGGTCTTTAATTAGTCACCTATCGATTAAGACAGTAGATGTTTCTACTCATCTCATAAGCTGCTGTCATGATAGGCCGCAATCACTATCATATTTCCAGCAGTCGAATTTATCAGCTTCCCTGAGGTCTTCTACATTACGCTTCGCTGGGGCAAATCCATAGCGTCATGAGCGCAATTATAGAAATGTCCACTTTCCGCTCTGATACGTGTGTCGAATCAGGTGATACCTAGCCAAAATTCAAGGCAATTTGGTAAGGGGTTTATCTTCTTCTGGCTAGTGAGTGAGTGCCAGCAAAGAAGGCTATAGAGGGCAAGGTATTAGAAACTTGTTGTTTTGGAGCGCAAAGTCTGTTTTCACAATAACATCCCTGTCAGCTGCGTTTGCTGTTTACTTTATTTGCAGTCGATTTCGAAGTTTTTTCCGACCTCTTTTTAGGCTGTTAAACACAGTTATCGAACTGAAGTACACCCACAATTACCTATTTAAATTGACTTGTTAAATTCTATAATTTTAGACTGGTTTGACAGTCGTATATTTACTACATGGGATGATGCTGTAGAACTGTATCAAAATATATTTGAGGGTGTATTTTACTCCGATAACCGTGCACAAGTGCCTGAAATGAAGCTACAAAACGTTTCGAAATAGTCTGAAAATTAAGTGGTGGTGGTGGTTTTTGGGGGAAGGAGACCAGACAGCGAGGTCATCGGTCTCATCGGATTAGGGAAGGACGGGGAAGGAAGTCGGCCGTGCCCTTTGAAAGGAACCATCCCGGCATTTGCCTGGAGCGATTTAGGGAAATCACGGAAAACCTAAATCAGGATGGCCGGACGCGGGATTGAACCGTCGTCCTCCCGAATGCGGAAAATTAAGTAACAACAGTTCAGTGGAAAGTTGGTATGAAAATAATCCGCGCGCTCCAAATCAAAATAATTTGTAGCTGAAGTCACCATTATTATGTTCGTGGGAGCAACAGTATTAGCACAAAATTCGCTTAAAACTGTTTCATTAAGATATGGGGAACCTGAATTTTGAAAATGAGATGGAGATACGAACCTTGTTTGTGTAGTGCAGGAATACCCCATCTTAAGCCCTGCGCCACACTGCTACATTAGAACAGAAATGTGGTTGGAGGTCAAAAACACCTTATTCTTGGCCTCATTGAGCGCTGAAATTTGAAAAAAAGGATTTTGGGTCTATTTAGCAAACGTAAAAGGCATGATCTCTCTTTAGCGACGTAGCATTCGCTTTGCCATATTAGAAAAATTGTCACGAACCATATCACAGACAGTGCTTAAGAAATTCAGGCTGGCATCGTGAAAGCAATATTATTCTGTGCGCTAAGGGATGTCTCCGTTTCGTATCGCAATTATAAGGCTGGATGCTGAAACTAGACCTGAGGAACGACACTTCCCGGGGCTGATAAACATGAAGGAAACTTCCACCGATACTTTGTTGTGTCAAATACTAAACAGTGTCATATACCTAAACAGTGAAGTATTCTTTTTATTACTGTTTACTTCATGGCAGCATCTGAATGAGGATGTGGGCGCATGTGTGAACATTCTGTTTGGTCCTCAGTAAGTAAATATAATTGTAATCCTATACCCATTATCGTCTAGTAAACATGTGTGTACCATACTGTAAGCTGGAAATGCGACGTCTTTCTATAACTAGATACAAACTAATATCGGCCACTTTAATTTGCTTCTTTGACGACACAAACGTCGACGTCGTAGCTATGATGCAATAACGCCCCAAAATATGATTTTGCCATTGTCGATATAGATATCTTTGCAGTTTTATAGTTCCCTACATTGGTAGGTAAGCACGATGCAGGCTTTTAAAGAGTGTCGTGCATTATCTTGCTGGAAGCTGTAATTTATCGCGAACAGTCTCGGAGAATAAAGTGATCTTTACGATCAGAGGAGACTGTATACATTACGAAAAATATCCAGGTACGCCACTGGGCCGTAATCACCATACCATCAAACCACCAGTCACATTCATCATATTACGTCCAGCAAACGGAGGTAAGTTTCGTTGAAATACGGGAACAAAATAAGTAGCGGTCGACGTATTCTCTGTTGGCTTTTATACTCTTTCTCCCTCCTCCATCTGTAGCTCCTCGCTATCCTCCCCCCCACCCCACATCTTCACTCCCCTCTCCCTTCAATTAGCTCTACATCCCTTCTTCTCAGTCCTTACAAGAACAACGAGATAACATGTGCCTCCATTTCTATAAAGTACGTTGTGTTACAATACTACCATTTTATGCCTTTACTATTCTGCTTACGGAAATACCAAACTACGTAAACACTACTTTCCCAAATCCAACTTCTGTCCACACAGTTTGCTAAGTTAAAAAAAATAGGACCACTGATATAGACCTCTGTTCACTGCACCACCGATAATAACGACGCGCTGACCTAAACACTTCAGTCATGACAGCTGTCAGTGAGCGATGGTTTCCGTTACAAGAAATCAGTCACAAATTGTCCAAGGCCTCTCAGCAAGAGAACTTACGGGCTGCCAAAAAAGGTCGGGCCATTTTCTTGCCTTCGCGATGTCAAACTGCCCTTAAAAGGCGAAAGTATCAGCATTTTATCAGCGGCACGCGGATGCAGGAAGCAACTGAGAAAACTACGACATTGAGGACAAGAAAACTGCCTCTCTTTCAGAGCACTGATTTATGATTTAGAAAATTTATTTTAACTTTGTGGACATGATGCTCTTCGTGTGTCTACATTCTCTACACTCGAGAAAACACAACAAGTGTATCCACGACTAATGTAGTAGGCCGCGTAACGAATATTGAAAAAATTATAAATGAAAGTAACCTACATCTCTTATTCCAAACCACTCCTCTGCATCTGCGACGAACAAAAATTTCGACTGTAAACGTAAAAATCGTAGAGTTACGTCTGCCAAAACTGCGAAACTGGCAGCCCTTATCGATTAGATCAGGGGTGTCCAACCTTGTAGTTCACCTGGGCACATAGGGAAGAATACGACTGTTCTTTTTTTTTCTTTTAATCATTGCTTTATTTATTTTACCTATCGTATGAAAGATGTTCACTCCTTGCGGCAGATTGATACTTCCTTCAGGCCACATGCGGCCTGCGGGGTGGGTTGTACACACTAAGATTAGATGGTCTCTCGTTATTGTATATGCATCACTATTATTAAAATCGTTGACGTCGAAATTGAAATACAGTCTTCCGGTCCAGCAAGAATCTACCGCAATATGATGGAAATATCGTCGTCCTGAACAACAAAAAAGACGATGGTTGCAAAAAAAGACATTAAGCTTGTAAGGCAATGTTTGAGTAACTTCTTCAACAGCATGTAGGAAAGATGATAAAATATACTTTTTCAAACAGTCCAGGTGAACAATATTCCCCATTTTGAAAAATTTGGTTAATATTCATCATTCAACATATATGTGCTGCAGCGCGCGGTCATTTGCAAGACAGAGATTCTGGTAATAAATGCAGTGGAGCGATGTAATTTGGGTCCGTCCAGCACATACAGAAAAAAAAAATTAGAAAATGAAAGTTTAGCCGTCTGTGTCCTTCTCAAGGGAACCATCCCACCACTCACATTAAGTTGTTTGGGATCCCGAGGAAAACACAAAATTGTATGGCCGGATCAGGATATGAACCCAACCCCTCCGGAATGCGAATCCAGAAGTCTTAACCACGGCATCAATTCTTCTAGATGCACACTGGAACAATGACATTTTGAAGGGCCTTTAAATCCGTCAAAGGTATTGACTGAGACCAGATTCTCGGTCGAGCACATATTTTAAAGTGCCGGAGAGTTCCGCGCAGATTCAGATGCCGGATGAGACACTTTTGCTGCAGGACGAAAAAAAAGAACAGCTTCGCCGTCGGCTATTCGTCACCGTCCGCGCTCGAGTACGGAACGAGTCACTGCAACGAGAATTGTTTCTAAGACACGCCGTGGCCGATTCTTGGAGAAGAAAGCAAACAGCAGTGACAGAAACAAAGGAGGTAAACTCTCTGGAGGGAAAAGGATTACCGCAAAATCCGCGCTCTCACGACCAATTAAAATAAAGCGGATTAAGCCCAGCGGGGTCGTGACACGACAAGAATTATAGCGGTCCCTCTGAGTGGCGGGTCGTGCGATGTATATCTCGCTCTGCTCGAAATCAGTTCCGCGTGCAAAAAGGTCTCGAGCAGAATACTATTGAGGCAGACTCCGGCAGTAGTCTCAGAACTGTAATGGAAAGTTTTGCCGTGGATTAAAATTGCTTTGTTATTAAATCACGTGAGGTAGCGCTGGAAGACAAGGCGCTAGATTCGTATTTAAAATATCCGCCCCTCCCGTAAAGAACACTGGGACGAATGCTGGAGTGTTTCCTCCTGTTTTCTTCCAGACCAACTTGTGTTCCGTCCTTGTGACTGCGGTTCTGTGGAAATTGTTGGACAACTTAACGAAATACTCGACTGAGACGGGTGTTTCAATTTCTGATAATTTTGAGATGATTCGTGACTCTGACATCTACAATCTCTCTTACGGGTCAGCGCTGCGAGATGAGCGTATCATGTGTTTATCTTGGTTCCTCACTCTGCTGAAGCACGAAAGTAAAGACCTACGGCTCACAGTGAACATGCTGGCGGGCGTTCAGATCGTAGTTAGACATCTAGAGGTTTTCCTTTCAGGATCAAACGCGTTCCAAAGCAAAAACAGACGCTTTAAGTAACGAGGAAACGAGGTACACTGCATTTATATTTTCATTTGTATCTCCGATACCCAATAATACCCATCAGTAAATGGCATTTCAGGATACTGTACAACTAAGACAGTTCTTCAATGCAGAATATTCGCATTAAGTATTAAAAACATAGAAGAATGGAGAGCTGTGCTACATCTCCATGCACACGGTTTCGGTAACTGATCTATGGTATAAAAAAAAACTCGTGCATAACGTGAGGAATTGCAAAAAAAGTGGTTCAAATGGCTCTGAGCACTATGGGACTGAACATCTGAGGTCACCAGTTCCCTAGAGCTTAGAACTACTTAAACCTAACTAACCTAAGGACATCACACACTTCCATGCCCGAGGCAGGATTCGAACTTGCGACCGTAGCGGTCGCGCGGTTCCGGACTGAAGCGCCTAGAACCGCGCGGCCACACTGGCCGGCGAGGAATTTCATTTAAAAATATCACTGTTTACATTTTGTTAGGTAGCAGCGTAATCTTAGGCGTTTTTGGGTAGTGATAAACATCGGATCTCAGGTTTTGTTTTTCTCCTGTATTTCGTACAGTTCTGTTACGAACTACGAAATCAGCAAAAGACATGAAGATCTTGAAACTGAGGAAATATTTGACCCATCATTAAAACCTCCAAAAACGGATTTTTTTAAGTACTGAGTGTTCACTGTACGAAAAAAAGTTGGTGACACATTCTTTCGTAATATAAGGATTCAGCACACGTAAAACCACAAGACTGCAACACATTCAAATGGTTCAAATGGCTCTAAGCACTATGGGACTTAACATCTGAGGTCATCAGTCCCCTAGAACTTAGGTTAGTTAGGTTTAAGTAGTTCTAAGGACATCATACATCCATGCCCGAGACAGGATTCGAACCTACGACTGTAGCAGCCACGTGGTTCCTGAACGAAGCGCCTAGAACCGCTTGGCCACAGCGGCCGGAGCAACTCATTCATTAAACAAGCTTTTTCATCGTTGAATTGTGTAATTAATCCGAATATTTAAGCCATTTTACTGTACTTCAAAAGTCATAGTCATTGGACTACAGTGTATTATTTCTTGCGACGTGGTAACAGAGAGAACACATGATAGACAGAGAACTGCTAGGTTTAGAAACTTTCGGTTCCCTTTAATGACAGCTTTCTCTAACAAACATTTGTATGGGATTTTACAGTCGATCTACAAGTTTAGAATAAATATTGTATTCGATATCATTCTGCATCCCCTCCTAAACCACAGCATCGATTTTAACCAAACTTCTTACACAGATTACCAGCTGTCTAGAAAGATTCACCTACCTCGCATAGGGGTGGGAGTGAGGGTGTGAAAATCCAGCTGACGTATAAGCACAACTCAGGAACGTCTGAAGCATTTTCAACGAACTTTTGTACATAAATGACGCATTATCTGTAAAAGTTTTGTAATTATTTGTCTAAAAACACTGGGAGTAATCAGTCCTTACCACATTCAGAGAAGGGTGTGAGAAGCTGTCTAGCCGAGCGGTCTAAGGCGCTGCAGTCATGGACAGTGCGGCTGGTCCCGGCGGAGGTTCGAGTCTTCCCTCGGGCATGGGTGTGTGTGTTTGTCCTTAGAATGATTTAGATTAAGTAGTGTGTAAGCTTAGGGACTGATGACCTTAGCAGTTAAGTCCCATAAGATTTCACACATATTTGCACATTTGAGAAGCTGTCACATGTATGAACATTCAATAAAGTATTATATTGGTATGGAATGCATAGTTTCCAGAGTCACTAGGCTCTTTGGTGCAGTCACGATGACGTTTCACCGCTAGGGGCGGTTGGGGGCGGGGGTGGCTGTGAGGGGCTTTCATAGACAGAGGCATACCACTATCCCTCTGCAACGTCTTAAACAATTTCTACCAGGTTTGTCACAAGTATCGTTTGCCATCTGGAAATAATAATTATTGTGAAAGAGACACCCCCCTAGCGCCCCTATGGCTGAGAGTGGGCATGAAAAGATGCTACAAACAATAACATAATTCAAGAAGTTCTAGAAAAATTTCAAGCAAATTTGATAAATACAAGATTTAAATTTTGTATAACTTATAGGTACTGTGAGAGTAAGATACCCCTACAACCATTACTACCTCTGTACAAAATTTGTGTGTAATTCATGTTATATATGCGAAATCGGGCGAAGCCAAGGGCAAAAATCTAATGAGATTATATTTGTGTTGGCACATAAACTCTGAAACTATTGCCACAGGGCATAACATACTTATTCGTCTATAAATAAGCGTTGCAGCTAAGAATTCTTTATTGAAAGCTCTTAGTTTTATGTATTGTGGAAGGAGGTAGCTAGAACCAAACCAAGAAAAGATTACGAAGTAATCAAGGACTCTAAAATGCAGACTTTTAGAGCTATAAGCACTTGTTCAGTAGATGACATTCATTATGTGATCAAAATTAACAGGACACCCCCAAAAACATACGTTTTTTATTTTAGGTGCCTACTGCCAGGTACTCCATACCAGCGACAACAGCAGTCATTAGAGGACGTGAGAGAGCAGAATGGGGCGCTCCGCGGAACTCACGGACTTCGAACGTGGTCAGGTGACTGGGTGTCATTTGTGTCACACGTCTGTACGCGAGATTTCCACACTCCTAAACATCCCTAGGTCCCCTGTTTCCGATGTGAAAGTGAGATGGAAACGTGAAGGGACACGTACAGCACAAAAGAATACAGGCCGACTTCGCCTGTTGACTGACAGAGACCGCCGACGGTTGAAGAGGCTCGTAATGTGTAATAGGCAGGCATGTATCCAGACCATCACACAGGAATTCCAAACTGCGTCAGGATCCACTGCAAGTACTATGACAGTTAGGCGGGAGGTGAGAAATCTGGGATTTCATGATCGAGCGGCTTCTCATAAGCCACACATCACGCCGGTAAATGCCAAACGACGGTTCACTTGGTGTAAGTAGCGGAAACATTGGACGACTGAACAGTTGAAAAACGTTGTGTGGAGTGACGAATCATGGTACACAATGACGCGATCCGAAGACGGGATGTGGGTATGGCGAATGCCCGGTGAACGTCATTTACCAGCGCGTGTGGTGCCAACAGTAAAATTCGAAGGCGGTGGTGTTACGGTGTGGTGGTGTTTTTCATGAAGGTGGCTTGCACCCCTTGTTGTTTTGCGTGGCACTACCACAGCACAGGCCTACATTGATGTTTAAGCACCTTCTTGCTTCCCACTGTTTGCAGAGCAATTCGGGGATGGCGATTGCATCTTTCAACACGGTCGAGCATCTGTTCATAATGCACGGCCTGTGGCGGAGTGGTTATGCGACAATAACATCCCCGTAATGAACTGGCTTGCACAGAGTCCTGACCTGAATCCTATAGACCACCTTTGGGATGTTTTGGAACGCCGACTTCGTGCCAGGCCTCACCGACCGACATCGATACCTCTCCTCAGTGCAGCACTCCGTGAAGAGTGGGCGCTGCCATTCCCCAAGAAACCTTCCAGGACCTGATTGAATGTATGGCTGCGAAGGTGGAAGCTGTCATAAAGGCTTATGGTGGGGGAACACCATGTTGAATTCCAGCATTACCGATGTTGGGCGCCACGAAGTTGTATGTCATTTTCATCCTGGTGTCCGGATCACATAGTGCATATGTTTCATAGTAGCGAAGATCAACTTCTCATAGCCTATAAGGTATGCACTTTAGAGCTCGTAATTCCTCGACATTTTTTTCTTGTATTGGTCCATACTCTTGTATTGGTCCATACTACCTCCCCCCCCCCCCCCAAAGTAAGCAATGTTTTGAGTGGACCTCTGGGGACTCTTTTCAATTCTTATGTGTCAAATACCGTTCTTGTCATGTGGTCATGTGGTCATGGTGGTCTAGCGGAAAGACAACTAGACCTCGGGAATGGAGGTTCCAGATTCAATCACGGATAAGGGCGAAGATTTTTCCCCGTTTCAGCCCCTCCAGGACGGACACAGGTCCAGTCAGCCGCCTATTACATGAGTGCTGCGTCTCTCTCTCACATAATTTAGTACCTGATGTTTTCTGCACAGCCGTAAATGCACAACAAAGTGGACAACGCCTATCAGTATAGACTAACCTGTTTGAGTTCATGTGTCCACTTTTCAACATCTTACGTACCGCCCAGGGAAAAATACGCATTAATAGCTTGTCCTTGTGACATTTACTTGGAAGGACTAATCAACATAAAGACATACACCACGTAATACCTATAATTATTAACCTTCAAATGACATAAATTCTGATGTAATGTTTTTCAATACATCGTTGTGAGTTACCAGCAGAAATATCTGCACTTATATGCGTTACACCCTGTGTGTGTGTGTGTGTGTGTGTGTGTGTGTGTGTGTGGTCCACAACCACAATGGGCAACGTCGATTGTAGGTTCCAATTGTAGGTCGTGATGTGTGATGATGTCCGCAAATCACTCAACCATACTGTTCGCTCGTTACTGAGGGAACCAGCAATTGTATATCGTTATCTTATACATCTACATCCAAATATATACTCCACAAGCCACTGTACAGTGTCTGGCATACACTGTACCACTCTACTACTACTGGTCATTTCCTTTCCTGTTCCAATCGCAAACAGGTCGAGGAAAAGACTGTCTATATGCTTCCTTATCAACCATAATTTATCGCATCGTATCTTCGCGTTCCTTACGCGAAATGTACAGGGTGTCCCAAAAAGAATGACCTGATTTGAAATAGCATTATTTATTAGGAAGAAGGTCTTGACACCAATAAATTTCATAGTAAACTACTCAGAAAAGACGGAAGTTTCTAAAAATCCATCATAAATGTTCAGTATGTCCTCCATTGGCTGCACGGGCGACATCCAGCCGATAGCCGAATTCATCCCAAACTGAGCGTAAGGTGTCTTCTGTCACTGAAGCTACAGCTGCTGATATTCTGGTTTTTAGTTCATCAATGTCGCGAGGTAACATATCCCCACAGGAATAAATCACATGGTGTTAAGTCAGGGGACGTAGGAGGCGAAGAGCGTAAAGCCTGGTCTCGCGGTCCTGTACGCCCTATCCGAAGTTGAGGCACTTTGGCATTGAGGAAACTGCGCTCGTAGCGACATCTAGCGGATTTTTTTCTGAAACTCTAGACCATGCCGATTACATCTAGCGCTGTTTCAGTTACCTACTGACATTTGTCTTTGTATTATTACAAGTTAAAATCGGGTCATTCTTTTTGGAACACCCTGTATAGTGGCGGTTATAGAATCGTTCTTCAGTCAGCTTCAAATGCCGATTCTCTAAGTTTTCTCGCTAATGTTCCACAAAAAGAACGTCACCTTCCCTCCAGGGACTTCCAGTTGAGAATGCGAAAGATCTCCATGATAGCTGTGTGTTGTTCACTGTTACTGTTAACAAATGTAGCAGTCAACCTCTCAATTGCTTCGATGTCATCTCTTAATCCGACATGGTGTGGATCCCAAACACTCGAGCAGTACGCAAGAACAGGTCGGACTAACATCCTATAGGTGGTCTCGTTCACGGATAACCACATTTTCCTAAAATTCTCCCAAATCGACCATTCGTCTTCTCTACCACAAGCTCGTACCATTTCGTATCGATTTGCAGCGTTACACGCAGATATTTAAACGACGTGACTGTATCAGACAGGACACTAATGCTGTACCCGAACATTATGGGTTTGTTTTTCTTACATGCTGTTGAAACTACAGATGTGACATACTTGCTCCTTCCTACCTGCTGTGTACACATGTGTATGCCCGACATTGTGGCATTAATATGCTCTGAAGACACAGAGGTCCGGAGATGCTACTAAGACAGTTGAGCCCGAGGCAATAACAGAAACCCGGCCTTCACACCCAGAAGAAGCGGCCTGCCGTATTTACACTACGGTACTCCAGCAAGCGAGAGGGAGTCGCGTCTCTAGCGAGGCCTGGCGCCGGAGCCAAAATATTTATTGACAAGCGACACGTAACGAGCGAGTGACGGATGGCCCTGTTTTGGACGCGTCGTCAGTTTCCCCAGACACGGTACACTATTTACCCGCCCACCGGCGTTGCTTTGACAGCGAATCCAAACTAGGGAGATCTTTAGCGCACCCTTGACGTTTCTTTTAAAGTTTTTCTCCCGTACCCACGCGACAGGGGTCAGACGTGGGAACGGAATCAGTCAGCGACCTGTTGCTCGGGATGACGAGCGTGGGCGACGGAAACGAGGAAAAAATTTCTGGTCTGTACTTATGTACTGACATTTAGAAAAATAAATAAACATGGCAACTTTACGGTCACCAATCGAACTTGCACCCCACGATTCCAGCAGGCTAAACCAGGTTGTCGTCAAAATCAATGAAACTCTCAAAAAAAATTTAAAAAAAGATGGTTCAAATGGCTCTGAGCACTACGCGACTTAACTTCTCAGGTCATCAGTCGCCTAGAACTTAGAACTAATTAAACCTAACTAACCTAAGCACATCACACACATACATGCCCAACGCAGGATTCGAACCTGCGACCGTAGCGGTTCGCTCGGTTCCAGACTGTAGCGTCCAGAACCGCACGGTCACTCCGGCCGGCGAAACTCTCCAACGGCCGTCTAACTAAGATGTTATTTTATTTTTACGACAGCCAGGTTTGGCATTCCACTATGCCACCTTCAGGCCCCCTATCCATCTCCCAAAATAAACAATAATGCAATGCAGTACATCAACAAAAGCAAAACGAGGATAATGGAATGTAGTAAAATTAAGTCGGGTGATGCTGAGGGAATTAGATTAGGATATGACACACTTAAAGTAGTAAAGGAGTTTTACTATTTGGGGAGCAAAATAACTGATGATGGTCGAAGTAGAGAGGATATAAAATGTAGACTGGCGATGGCAAGGAAAGCGTTTCTAAAGAAGAGAAATTTGTTAACATCGAGTATTGATTTAAGTGTCAGGAAGTCGTTTTTGAAAGTATTTGTATGGAATGTAGCCATGTATGAAAGTGAAACATGGACGATAAATAGGTTAGACAAGAAGAGAATAGAAGCTTACGAATTATGGTGCTACAGAAGAATGCCGAAGGTTAGATGGATAGATCACATAACTAATGAGGAGGTATTGAATAAAATTGGGGAGAAGAGTAGTTTGTGGCACAACTTGACTAGAAGAAGGGATCGGTTGGTAGGACATGTTCTGAGGCATCAAGGGATCACCAATTTGGTACAGGAGGGCTGCGTGGAGGGTAAAAATAGTAGGGGGAGACCAAGAGATGAATACACTAAGTAGATTCAGAAGGATGTAGGCTGCAGTAGGTACTGGGAGATGAAGAAGCTTGCACAGGATAGAGTAGCATGGAGAGCTGCATCAAACCAGTCTCAGGACTGAAGACCACAACAACAACAACAACAACAACAACAACAACACACCACATATCCCTGGATATCGTGAATTCAAACCAAGTGCTTCATTCGGAGACTTGGTAGCAACTGAGCACACCTGTAGTCCAAGAACGTGGTCTAAACGTTCTTAAACTTCAGGTGTGCTCAGTTGCTATCAAGTCTTTCACGAATGAAGTACTTGTGAAACGGTTTGAGTTCACGAAATCCAGGACTATGTGGCACTGTGTGTCGTTATCATTTATTTCGGGAGATGCATATGGGTCCTGAAGAAGGCATAATGGAATGCCGAAACTGGCTGTCGTCAAAATAAAATAAAATAGTATCTTAATTAGACGGCTGTTGGAGAATTTCATTGACATTGAAAATTACTTAACCAGCTGATGTCCCCTGTCCATGATGGATCAACAGAGATTAAATCAAGTTATGTCACTATAAACTCAGTTACGAGTGCCTCTTTCGACCTGTTACCTATGTTGCCAAAAATAATTTGGCACGACATGTTTCGACAACATATTGCTATCTCCACGCACCCACATGTCGTTATTAGGGTCGACAGTGTTCCACCGCGTAATCTAAATCGGCACACAGAGTGGTAGCCCTGTGTCTCAGTGCAGACTACAGCACTCAGAATGATGTCCTAAAAACAATTCTCGTACGTACCCGACATTGTGGAGTTAGTATGCTTTCCTGTGCTCCCAACACAGAAAGGGACCGAAATTATCCTAAGACAGCTGTCAGACTGCTGCCGAACGAGTGGCAAAAAACTAGTTTTGGTAATAATAGTAGTCTAAGCAGAAAACGTGTTCAATTAACAAATTTTGTAAAAATTAAACAGACCCCTCCTCGAATTACGTACTGGGATGAGACATACACGCCGTGATGTAGACTCCTGTCAGAGAAAACATACTGAATTCATCAACTGACTTAATTTTAAAAAGCCTCTATATTGTAGTATGCACATACAAGTTGCAATGGATGCGCAATTAGAGCTCTCTGATTTGATTCTACAGCACAGGGCAATTAATAGCCGTATCTTTTGACGTCGAGAAAGGAGGCATACTGTGAAATACACAGTAAGCTATTTATAGACTTCGGCACGATATACACTTTCAGTCTCATTTTAGGTGGTTTTCCACGCTCGTATAGGGGACACGACTCTTGTTCCGATTTTCACCTCAGGTGCACAAGTGTTTAATCCCGGTGGAAACCGTTCAGCACTTTAATATTACTGACGTAGCAAACAATCTATGTAAGATTTCCAAAAGATTTTCCAACCTCGTTAACGGATTGTTTCTCGAATTTCACGTTAGGTACACAGCGCGCAAGTACTTAACCCTTATAGAAATAATACCTTACTTCAAGAATTAGTAGCATAATATGCAATTTAGACCAGTTTTACGATATTTCGTACCCTCGCATAGACGAATCCTAGGTTGTTTCGCCAATTTCCCGTCACAGACACACAGTATAAACAGTACAAAGAAACATCAACTATTAAACGATAATGAGGCTCACTACGTGAATGGCATGGAAGAAAATACTTCAACCCGCCATTAGTCACTACTTTTCCTATTCCATTGGCAAATCGCACGAAGAAGAAAAGGTACGCAGGTCTGTCGCAAATCTGCTTCATGATAGTTAAGCGAAATACACGACATAAGAACAATCAAACGGCTCTGAGCACTATGGGACTCAACTGCTGAGGTCATCAGTCGCCTCGAACTTAGAACTAGTTAAACCTAACTAACCTAAGGACATCACAAACATCCATGCCCGAGGCAGGATTCGAACCTGCGACCGTAGCGGTCTTGCGGTTCCGGACTGCCGCGTCTTTAACCGCACGGCCACTTCGGCCGGCGACATAAGAACAATATACATATTTTATTCAATTACCAAAACATACAATTTCTAAGTATCACTTGTTTCAACGATTCTCTTGCAAGAACCTTGAATTTTCCGCTTGTTGCCCCAGAACAGTATAAGCCGGAATATTAAAATTAGGAAATACGTAGATTTTGTCTTGCAGGGCTGCCTGGTATCGTTCTCAAGCTATTTAGCAATACTCAAGAATAAAAACTGTAGTCTTTCTGTTTGCAATGTCCTTTTCAGGTTCAGTATCATTTCACAGAACCGTCTCCATAAATGGAGCTGGATTTGTTCCACCTGTAACTGACTTTGTATGTCCATTTTATTCCAAACTAAAGGACAACTGCACCACTAAAGATGTTGTTCGAGTTACCATGGTCATGGGAATTTCTAAAAGACTTATTATATAAGTATCCTAAACCTCTACAAGTTGGTAGACCGTGTCAGTAAAGCAGGTAAAGATATTTCTAGAGAGGCCTTCAGAATAACTCAAGGACTGAAAGAAGGATGCTGTCTCACCCACACTCTTTAAGATGTATGAGCGGAAGGCACTGGATTTGTTGAGTAGAAAGTGCACCGCCTTGGGGATTGAGTACGTACACACTTTTCTGTACTAATGATCCGGTAGTTGGAGCGAACGATGAAGTGGATGTACCTCACATGCTAGGAAGTTGCTGGAAGAATATACAGTAAAAAGTAGAGTTTGGGAATTAATTTTTGGGAAAGCGGAATATCTATGTTGCGAAGGGGTGGGAAGTAAGTTGGACAATGAGGGACACCAAATTAAAAGTGTATGAGCAAAATGGCTCTGAGCACTATGGGATTCAACTGCTGTGGTCATAAGTCCCCTAGAACTTACAACTACTTAAACCTAACTAACCTAAGGACAGCACACAACACCCAGCCATCACGAGGCAGAGAAAATCCCTGACCCCGCCGGGAATCGAACCCGGGAACCCGGGCGTGGGAAGCGAGAACGCTACCGCACGACCACGAGATGCGGGCAGTGTATGAGCAGTTTAAGTATCTGGGTAGTATCGTACCACGAAATGGAAGGCGTGAGAGACGTATCCAATAACAGATCAGGTAGGGAAGCGTGGCTATTCAGAAATTAAATGCTGTTCTTTGGTCATAAAAAAATAGCTCTGAGCACTATGGGACTTAACTTCAGAAGTCATCAGTCCCCTAGAACTAAGAACTACTTAAACCTAACTAACCTAAGGACATCACACACATCCACGCCCGACGCAGGATTCGAACCTGCGACCGTAGCGGTCGCACGGTTCCAGACTGTAGCGCCTAGAACCGCTCGGCCACTCCGGCCGGCTCTTTGGTCATAAAAATGAGTTTAAAGGTCTGAATGCCATTGTACAAATCCATAGCGGAACCAATAGCAAGTTATGGGAGTGAGTGTTGCGAACAAACAGAAAGAAATAAAAAGAGACTTTAAGCTGTACAAAAGGGCCACTTGAAAAGAGAGGGTAGAATTTCCCCCACGTGATCGCGTAAGAAATGAGGAGATAGGAGAAAGAACGCAGATACATTAAAGTATTAGGGATAGAATAGAAGAAAGTCAGCTAGAATGGTTAGGGCACGCCAGAAGAATGGAAGAAGACGGATGGCCAAAAGATAGCATTTTCATGGCAGCCTCCTGGACAGAGATGCGGAGGAATACGGATAAAAAGGTGGCTGAGGGGTATTCAAGAAGCGATGGAGCGAAGTGGAATAAGTTACAGCCGCGCGGGATTAGCCGAGCGGTCTGCGGCGCTGCAGTCATGAACTGTGCGGCTGGTCCCGGCGGAGGTTCGAGTCCTCCCTCGGGCATGGGTGTGTGTGTGTTTGTCCTTAGGATAATTTAGCTTAAGTAGTGTGTAAGCTTAGGGACTGATGACCTTAGCAGTTAAGTCCCATAAGATTTCACTCAAATTTGAACACTTTTTGAATAAGAAACTTCCTGGCAGATTAAAACTGTGTGCCCGACCGAGACTCGAACTCGGGACCTTTTCCTTTCGCGGGCAAGTGCTCTACCAACTGAGCTACCGAAGCACGACTCACGCCCGGTACTCACAGCTTTACTTCTGCCAGTATCTCGTCTCCTACCTTCCAAAGTTTACCTTGCAAACTTCCAAACAGTTTCAATCTGCCAGGAAGTTTCATATCAGCGCACACTCCGCTGCAGAGTGAAATTCTCATTCTGGAAACTTTTTGAATAAGTTACAATTATCGCCACACTCCGCCTACCTCCAAACGCCTCGGTTTTCCCGTTCTTCCTCATTCTTTTCTATTCCTCTTCTATCCACCGCTTATCGGGTACTCCTTAGTCACGTTTTTCTTGGTCTTCATCTCCTCGCAGAAGGTTGCCATGAAAATGCTCTCTTTGGCCCTCTGTCTTCATTCTTCTGACATGCCCTAACCATCCTAGCTGTCTTTCTTCTATTCTAGTCATTGTGCGTCTGCGTTCTTTCTCTTATTTCCTCATTTCTTACACGGTCAAGTTGGGAAATTCTACACTCTTTTCGCATGTGGTCGATTTATATAGCTCAACGGCTTCTGCTATTTCTTTCCATGAGTCCGCAGGAGCCACTCTCATAACTCGTTATTGGTTCCACGATGGACCCTCGCGACGCATGATGTCTTTGATGGACAGTTAGGTATCTGGTTAAAGTTCTTGTGCTTAGCTGTTTACCTTTGAGAAATACAAACTTCGCTACTGGCTCGAAGTTATCAACTACTATCACATCGAACCTTAGTTGGCTCTTAATGTAATTTCACCACTCGTCCATTTACGGTATCTGAACCAATCTCCTTCCAAGTGGGAATCCAGTGTCCTTAACTGCTTCGCCACGTCGCTGGTCCGTTGTGCGTGACCGATACCTCGGACGCGCTGTCCTCCGACGGAAATCGAATCGGCGGTCTGTCGCGCCTCGAGTGATTTAAGACTGCGCCGAAGTGGAGGTTTCGTTCTGTTATGATTGGCGTCCGAGAGAAGATCAGAGGCCTCGGGTTACAAATCACTTGCGCGCCGTCTCAAGTTGTATGCGCAGAGCTGGAGGTGTTATTGTTTTCACAGCAATCCTTTTCTGACGCTCCTGCGGGAGGAGACGGTCGGACAAAAGCAAATGGATAGAGAGAGAGAGAGAGAGAGAGAGAGAGAGAGAGAGAGAGAGAGAGGGGGGGGGGTGAGGGAGTGAGACGGGGAAATGATGGAGGGTGGAAGGTGGTATTCACTCAGGAGTCATGGCGCTTCAAGGACGATAGGGGCGATCTCGCGTCCGCTGCGCCGAGGGGAGGATTTTAAAGGGGATGTAGCGCTTGCTACCCCCGGCGCAGCGGCCACAAATTTCTCACGTGTGCTCCCTGCAAATTCCTCTTCACCACGTCAAGGGGCGCTCTGTTATTGATTCAAGTGCTTCATCGATAAAAGCTCTTTCCGTTGCTCAATTTTTGAGCAAACTCGGAAGTTATACTCTCGGCTGATGCGAAATGCGCGATGATTCTAACACAGCTGACTGACTTACAGAATTTTAGCCGATGATTACGTTTGCTTTACTGCTAGATCGTATCTGCTTATCAGAAACTAATCTAGCGTTCTCAGAGGACACATGTTAGGACCGTTTATGTTTACGGCACTTACAGGTGTGAATCCAAAAGCAAAAGCACTGTACTTACCACTGATGTAAACACATCATTGCGACTATATCAAAACATCTTATATTTCCAGAATGAGATTTTCACTCAGATGGTAGAGCACTTGCCCTCGGAAGGGAAAGGTCCCGAGTTCGAGTCTCGGTCTGCCATACAGTTTTAATCTGCCAGGAAGTTTCATCTTATATTTATTCATTACTGATAAAGTTCTATGCATCTGGTCACGTTAAACGTGGGTGCCCCTCCTAAGAGTAGTCGGGCTCATTTTCTCTGGTGTTTTAGCAGGTCTGGGCAATTTCTTGTTTTGTAAATAAAACTGCCTTTTCCTGCTGATAGTTACTTTATTTATCCCATACGGGTTTCACCTTTTCCTGTTCTAAGGCATTTGATGATTTGCGTTCCCTCACATCTGGTCTCGAGGTTGCACTACCACTTTTATCACTGCCATATAATCACAACTTTGTGTTCTGGCCTTCCTTACACTGTTTCCCCTATTTCTCAGCCTTTTCTGTGGTGTACTATTGTTCTTTTGTCACTCTATACAACTATTTCGTCGTACACTGTTTTTCACAACGTAAATATTGCGACTCCATTACGTGTTTCATCCTCTTTGGTATGTTTACCTATTTGTTGCCAACCTAACGAAGTATATGTTCGAGACTAACTTCTATTTACGAGGAACACCGTGCGCGCGCGCGCGCGCGCGCGTGTGTGTGTGTGTGTGTGTGTGTGTGTGTGTGTGTGTGTGTGTGAGAGAGAGAGAGAGAGAGAGAGAGAGAGAGAGAGAGAGAGAGAGAGAGGGGGGGGGGGGAATAGAGCCGACGACTTTTTTTTTGCGGGTGGGGGGAGGGGGTGGGGGTGTGTGCTAGCTGTTAGCGAGTGGTTGAAATCTTTGGTGACAGCTGATTTGACTTTTCGTTTCTGTATTCTGTGGATGGGTTCCTGGATGAGTGAGTGTAGAGATGTTGCGTTCTGTTATTATTGTATTGGGCAGTATTATTATATTAATCCTTTTTGCGAACATTATTCTGTTATTTTATCTATTAGTGTAAATAACGAATTGCTTGGCATGTGTAGTTGGTCATTCAGCAGAATTTTCACTTCTGCTTTAGTTTTCTGTATGCGGTAATTTTCTTGCATGGTTAGGAGGTGTTTTTTTATTGTTGATTATAATTTTTTTCATGTCATCTTCTCTAGTGGTATGTTTGTGGTGATTTTCTCTTAGGTTTTCTGCAAATGGCCACACAAACAAACTTGTTATGGGCAATTTCGTTTTTCCATAGTGTAGCAGTACTCAGGCCACACAAATAGTGCTCTCCACGTCTTTCATCTGACTCCATTGTCTCCGAAACGAGTCGGTTTGTTTCCTGCTGCAATACAAATGATTTTTAAAGCGATATTTTACGTGGCCTTTCAGTAGAGCAGTCCCGTATTAGTCTAGTGCGATATCTATTTTACCGATACGTATTAACAGCGGCAGAAAGACACGAAGAATACCCGGTACTGGAGCAGCGGCAGAACAGCCCTGACCCGCGCTGACCGCCATCGTGATGCAGCAGCACTACCGAGTCGCAGCTGGAGTACTAATTGACCATTGTGTTTTACTGTTTCTGTTAGTACACATCAGTGAAACGAATAACGCACTAAACTAATTTGGGATCACTCTATCGAATATTTTACATCACGACTTAAAAATAATTTTATTTGTAATGGGAAACAGGCCAATGCTCCCAGAATGAGATTTTCACTCTGCAGCAGAGTGTGCGCTGATATGAAACTTCCTGGCAGATTAAAACTGTGTCCCGGAACGAGACTCGAACCCGGGACATTTGCCTTTCGCGCTCAAGTGCTCTACCAACTGAGCTACCCAAGCACGACTCACGCCCCGTCCTCACAGCTTTACTTCTGCCAGTACCTCGTCTCCTACCTTCCAAACTTTACAGAAGCCCTCCTGCGAACCTAGCAGAACTAGCACTCCTGGAAGAAAGGATATTGCGGAGACATGGCTAAGCCACAGAGTGGGGGATATTTCCAGAATGAGATTTTCACTCTGCAGCGCAGTGGTCGCTCATATGCCAATGTTTTACATGCTACACTCTGTGTCAACAGAAGACGTGGCAAGCAGTAATTGTTTCGGGTCACTGCAGCTACCCAGTGCAAAATGTGCAAATATACCCTACACTGTTAAATAAGTGGTAGCTGATTTCATCACAATACATTTTTTCGCCGGCCGCGGTGGACGAGCGGTTCTAGGCGCTACAGTCCGGAACCGCGCTACTGCTACGGTCGCAGGTTCGAATCCTGCTTCAGGCATGGATGTGTGTGATGTCCTTAGCCTAGTTAGGTTTAAGTAGTTCAAGTTATAGGGGACTGATGACCTCAGAAGTTAAGTCCCGTAGTGCTCATTTTCTTCGCTATAGCACCGAGATAAACCGAGATTGCATTGGCCAGCGAACTATACTTTCACATCCCGGTGGATTGGTTTTCATAATTTTTACGGGTTTAATACTGACTTTTTTTGGACATTAGACATATTTCTGTTATTTCCTACATAATCGGTAGTCACTATGAACATGTTCTACAATTTTGGTGAACTACACCATTTTTAAAAAATTTAGTACTTTCATCTAATTTTGTCCCAGACCAATGCACTGACCAACAGCATAAACGTTTCATTTATAAACTCTAAGCACAGGATGAAGATGTTATGGAGGCAATGTTTATTGACTACTGACAAGTGCCTTAGCAAGGGGAAAGGCGAAGAGAGAGGAATAGATACTGTTTATAGATAAGATGAAAATGCAAAACAGTTTTGCAGTTACGTAAACAGCAGAGAAAGGTGGAGAGCTGATATTAGACAACGACCTGCCTCTAAAAAAAAAAAAAAAAAAAAAACAACAACTCGATGTTTTGAACATGGCTGTGGTCAGCAACCGTAATTAATTACTGTGTCACAAATTTCCAGCCAACCGCTTGCAAGTAGAATTTAAAATTCTTTAACTAGTTTTCGACGCCAACTAGGACGCCTTCTTCAGAAGAAACTGTTACCTCACGTGTGAAGAAGGCGCACCTATTTGGCGTTGAAAACTAGTTAAAGAATTTTAAATTCTATTTGTAACCGGTTGGTTGGAAATTTGTGACATTGGAAAAATAACTCGTTACGTCCTGTTTGTCTTGGTGCATCAGTGGGTGAACCGTGTCCTTACGATGTGAAAAGTTTCATCAAGGGCCAAGAGCGTACACACCTGCCGGCCGCAGTGGCCGAGCGGTTCTAGGCGCTACAGTAAGGAACCGCGCGACCGCTACGGACGCAGGTTCGAATCCTTCCTCGGGCATGGATGTGTGTGATGTCCTTAGGTTAGTTAGGGTTAAGTAGTTCTAAGTTCTAGGGGACTGATGACCTCAGAAGTTGAGACCCATAGTGCTCAGAGCCATTTGAACCAATTTCGTACACACCTTCGAGCAGGGAAAAATATAAGCTTCCCGGAACCAGGGCTCGTATTCCGCCCCGACAGCCAGGAAGAAGTCTGGGCGTAACACTGCAAAGTGACATGAAATGGAACGAGCGCGTAAGGTCGGTTTATTGGAAACTCTCTAGGAAAATGTAGCACAGCTGCAGGGTGATTCCGTGATGATATTACAAATTCTCAGGAATTAGAAGTGTAAATGTATCAGTTCGATTTAAGAGACAGTGGAAAGTTATAAGCGAAAAACGTTGTGGTATCTCTGGTAGTGAAATAAATATTCAGGGTGCTTCCGTAAGAGCGTGCAAAAATGTAACGGGACATAGAGAATGCTCCACTGAACAGTTTGAGGTAAGGAACCTGGGATCGGAGGCTATGTCCTGTCAAATTTTTGCACGCTCTTATGGAAACACCCTGAAGAGGCACTGTTGTTGCTAAGATCATAGGCCACGCAACATTCAGAGGTTGTAGGCAGATGGACACTTTCGCGGAGACTGGTCCTAAAATGCGTAGCTTAAGAGCTTGTTCATCTTGGTTACCGTGGAACACGTCTCTTGTACTAAAGATGTGCGTTTTAGAGCCCATATAAACTGGGCTTTTATTGTTATTCTGATCCATACCACCTCCTCCAAAAATGTGGAAACGGAAGAAGTTTCGGTAGAAGATAGGTGTTTCGCAACATCGAAGACGAACAAATACTCATAGCTCTGAAGGTATGCATGTTAAAGCCGTTATTATTAGACTTTTTTCCTGTTTTGGTCTATACTACCACATTTGAAAGTTGCCTACCTTACAATCCTTGAAACAACAGAACAGGTGCTTGCATAACACTGTTAGAGGAATCCGGTTTTCGCTTACAACTTCCGGCTCGGTCATTTCCGGACCACGGTCCCTTAACTGAAATTGATACATTGACTCTTCTCCATCATCGCTGTAAGTTTGTACCATAATTAAGGTGTCACATTGTATAAAGGAGGCGGCCTACGGAACACTTGGGCGGCCGATTCTTGAGTACTGCTCGAGTGTTCGGGACCCTCGTCAAGTCTGATTAAAGGATCGAAGCAATTCAGAGAAGCGTTGCCATGTTTGTTATCGATCAGTTCGATCATCACGCAAATATTGCGGAAATCCTTCCTGAGCTCAAATGGGAATCCCCGGAGCGAAGGCGACGTTCTTGCCGCGAGATACTATTGAGGAACTTCAGAGAACCGGAATTTGAGACAGACTGCAGAACGATCCTTCTCCTGCCGACGTACATCTTGCACAAGGACCGCGAAGACAAGGTAAGAAAAGCACAATACAGTACTTTTTCCCCACTGCATGTAGAAGTGGAACAGGAAAGGAAGTGCGTAGCAATGGTACAAAGTACCCTCTGGTATGCAACGTATGGTGGCTTGTGGAATATATCGGTAGATTTATCAGTTCATTATCACCGACGAAAGTGAACTGAGTTGCCCTCGTCACCTCCCCCTCCAACCTCCCCTACACTACAAACCATCTCGCACACTCCCGTTTCTGGCTCAGATCGTTGGTCCACTTTCGTCAAAATCGATTAATAAGTGGTAATGGATGATCAGTTCATACAGAGATATACTTACACTCCGCAAAGCTTTTGATACAAAGAAAGGAAACTCTGCAAATATGCGTACTTACCAGAAGTGGCAGTCGGCTGCAGTATAGGCTCCCATTGAGCCGGCACCCGTCTTCATTCGTTGCTTCCACCGCTCAAAATATTTCCGCGTCTCGTCGTCCGTGAAGCTGTTCGGCAGAGCCGTAGTAAACTGCACGTTCGCTGCAATGGTTCATTATGTTGTTGTTGTTGTTGTTGTTGTTGTGTCCGCAGCTCGTGGTCGTGCGGTAGCGTTCTCGCTTCCCGCGCCCGGGTTCCGGGGTTCGATTCCCGGCGGGGTCAGGGATTTTCTCTGCCTCGTGATGACTGGGTGTTGTGTGATGTCCTTAGGTTAGTTAGATTTAAGTAGTTCTAAGTTCTAGGGGACTGATGACCATAGTCCCATAGTGCTTAGAGCCATTTGAACCAATTTGTTGTTGTTGCTGTTGTTTTCAGTCGATGCACTGCTCTAGTGCAGCTCTGCGCGGTACTACGTCCTGTGCAAGTCCTTCCGCCTCTCCGTAACTACTGTAGTATATATTATCTTACAACAGACTGAGGATCTGTTTGGATGACAGTCAACTTGGATGTCGGGAAGATAGAGGCACCAAAGAGATTCATAGGATATGTCGAAATGGAAACAGTGTTCGGCGCTGTAAAAAAAGTGCAAGGTGTTCGTAATTCTCAGCAAAGTAGGAGTAAGCTATAGAGAAATACAGGTAACATACAACTTTTACAGGAGCCTCACGGGTACAATAAGAAGTGAAGACGAAGAACTAAGTGCTGATATCAAAAAGGGATGCAGTCTCCCGCCTCTATTTTCAAGCTATAGATCGAAGAGGCAATGACGGAAATAGAAGAAAAATTCAAAAGCGGTATTAAAATACACGGTAAAAGAATATCAGTGACAGTGAAACTGTCAATGAGCATAGGCTCTGCTTTGAGAGTAAATCGAGGATAGACGAAAGTAATAAGCAGTAGCAGAAATGAAAAGAGTGAGAAAGTGTTACAGAAGGACGTTGAAATTAGGTTGGCCTGATAAGGTAAGAAATGATGTGGTTGACCACAAAAAATGGTTCAAATGGCTCTGAGCACTATGGGACTCAACTTCTGAGGTCATTAGTCCCCTAGAACTTAGAACTAGTTAAACCTAACTAACCTAAGGACATCACAAACATCCATGCCCGAGGCAGGATTCGAACCTGTGACCGTAGCGGTCTTGCGGTTCCAGACTGCAGCGCCTTTAACCGCACGGCCACTTCGGCCGGCTGTGGTTGACCACAAAATCGGATAGAAGAAAAGGAATAGTTTGACAGGATATATGCTAAGACGTGAGAGAATATTTTCCATGGTACTAGAAGAGTGCAAGACTTTCAAGAGAAGACAGAGATCGGAATATATATACAATACAATACAGAACGTTCGGTGCAAGTTCTACACTCTGAGATGAAGAGATTGTCACAGGTGTGCGGGTATCAAACCAGTCAGAAGTCTGATGAAAACAGAGAGATAAGTAGATACATAAATAGAGAAAGAAAGAGAGAGAGAGAGAGAGAGAGAGAGAGAGAGAGAGAGCGATATGCGAGATTAGGTCACCAAGCTAAAATACTGTACAAATTTCTTATAACTTTTTCACGTGAAGTGTTGCAAATGTACTTTGGTCCAAAACATGCTCAGTGTGAAAAATAAATGGTTTATCGCAGATCAGCAGGTGTGTAACAGTGCTGTGAGTAAACAATTTGTATTGGGCGCAAGGCAAGGAATCGTACTGTAAAGTATATGGAAAAAAATTACTGCAGTGTTCACACCAACGACATGTTTATGAACAGTTCAGTGGAAATCTTCTCTTACAGGCGCCTGTTTATTGCGACATTTAATGATTTCAAAGCAAGTATTTTAGGTACTCCTACGGTTCTCAAATTTAGTATAATCAGAACAGAAACTTCTAGAGGACTTCGCCTGTAAAAATATGTAAAGAAAAAGCATGAAGTATTACCCCTGGTACAACTGAGTGAGTTATTTAAACATCACCGATGTCTCGACAGTAACAACTCCATCATCGGCGTGGTGGAAGCAGAGTATTAGTTATCCGAATCAGAGGCAATCAGACGGCAGCTGTAGATAACATCGGTACATGCCCTCGCCGCTGCCTGCAGGAGCAAGAGACTCGTAATTTTATTATAAGGAATAAAAACAATGAGGCCAAAGGAAATACGACGTACGGAACATTAGTTTACGTCAGGTATGTAGGGAACGAGACGGAGCCGTTTAGGAATAGGCTGGTAGCTTATATCTCCGTCCAGTGAGCGGGGAATCAAGATGGGTTAATTAACTCGTAATCTCACAAGGAAACGGACCTCACTAAGGTGTATCACATTTATTGTTCAAATCGTTAAGTAAAGTGGCACAGTGATTGTATTCCAGTTTACACTGATTGGCTTAAGAAGGGGGACAATCTTTCCTTCTTGGCTGATGACTTGTTTCTTCTAATTGTGTCCTCAAGATACGCCCACCTAGAAAATCTCCGTTCCTGGTGGACAGGTGAGTTGCATTTGGCTTCGAAGGTGATACAGAAGACATAGTATACGGGGAAGCAGTCTTTCTCGGCAAACTCTGTTAATGATATCTTCTCGGGCTATCAGTTGTGCTGCCGCGACGTTTCGACGAGTTTTCGACCCATCATCTTCAGGTGAATTCTTCTCGTGAAGATAACGAATACGAAGCGCGTCGAAACGTTGTAATATCACGATGCCACGACTCAGATGATAACTCGCGAGGATTTGATCGACGATGTAGGAAACATCCTAGCTTCAAAATTCCTCATCCACTCTTACTACCAGCGTGCGCTGCAACGCATAAAAATTAGTCTAGTACATTCAGGAACCCCATCCCTTCCGCAGCCGTTCCCATCATCCACCCCTGTTTCCTCTTTCCCTGAAACGTCCCTAGGCGAGTTATTCAACGATGGCAGCAGAATGGTCGACTTCCTCTCTCGGACACAGGGTTTCTAAATTTATCGAAAGGATTTCCCGTGAACTAGGCTACGTCATCTTTCTTCCAAGGAGTCATATTTGAGTTTGTCCAGCATCTTTGTCACACTTTCACATTGGCTATACCCTCTTGTCAGCATAGTAGCAGCGCGTCTCTGAAACAGTTTGGTGTCTGTTGTCACTCCTGCTTTACAAAGACTCCAAACGCTGGTACAGTACGCTACGCTTGTCACCTCTGGAAACCCAGAATCTACTCTGTAGGAATGAACATGGATTCCGGAAAAAGCGATCGTGTGAGACCCAACTCGCTTTATTTGTTCATGAGACCCAGAAAATATTAGATATAGGCTCCCAGGTAGATGCCATTTTCCTTGACTTCCGGAAGGCGTTCGATACAGTTCCGCACTGTCGCCTGATAAACAAAGTAAGAGCCTACGGAATATCAGACCAGCTGTGTGGCTAGATTGAAGAGTTTTTAACAAACAGAACACAGCGTGTTGTTCTCAATCGAGAGACGTCTACAGACGTTGAAGTAACCTCTGTCGTGCCACAGGGGAGTGTTATGGGACCATTGCTTTTCACAATATATATAAATGAACTAGTAGATAGTGTCGGAAGTTCCTTGCGGCTTTTCGTGGATGATGCTGTTGTATACAGAAAAGATGCAGCATTAGAAAATTGCAGCGAAATGCAGGAAGATCTGCAGCGGATAGGTACTCGGTGCAGGGAGTGGCAACTGACCCTTAACATAGACAAACGTAATGTATTGCGAATACATAGAAAGAAGGATCCTTTATTGTATGATTATATGATAGCGGAACAAACACTGGTAGCAGTTACTTCTGTAAAATATCTGGGAGTATGCATACGGAACGATTTGAAGTTGGAATGATCATATAAAATTAATTGTTGGTAAGGGAGAGTCCTTAGAAAATGTAATCCATCAACAAAGGAGGGGGGTGGCCGAGCGGTTCTAGGCGCTACAGTCTGGAACCGCGCGAGCGCTACGGTCGCAGGTTCGAATCCTGCCTCGGGCATGGATGTGTGTGATGTCCTTAGGTTGCTTAGGTTTAAGTAGTTCTCAGTTCTAGGGGACTGATGACCTCAGAAGTTAAGTCCCATAGTGCTCAGAGCCATTTGAACCATTTTAGCCAACAAAGGAGGTGGCTTACAAAACACTGGATCGACCTATACTTGAGTATTCCTCATCAGTGTGGGATCCGTACGAGGTCGGGTTGACAGAAGAGATAGAGAAGATCCAAAGAAGAGCGGCGCGTTTCGTCAGAGGGTTATTTGGTAAGCGTGATAGCGTTACGGAGATGTTTAGCAAACTCAAGTGGCAGACTTTGCAAGAGAGGCGCTCTGCATCGCCGTGTAGCTTGCTGTCCAGGTATCGAGAGCGTGCGTTTCTGGATGAGGTATCGAATATATTGCTTCTCCCTACTTATACCTGCCGGGGAGATCACGAACGTAAAATTAGAGAGATTCGAGCGCGCACGGAGGCTTTCCGGCAGTCGTTCTTCCCGCGAACCATACGCGAGTGGAACAGGAAACGGAGGTAATGACAGTGGCACGTAAAGTGCCCTCCGCCACACACCGTTGGGTGGCTTGTGGAGTATAAATGTAGATGTAGATGTAGAACTGCCCCCAGTAGCGTCTTGTGTGCGAATTGTGGCAGAGAACTCTTTCAACAAACCTAAGATTTCCATTTGTCTTCCGTAATATTATTCGAGATTATCCCACATCATATCACTTCTTAGTATCACCCCTAAATACACAACCTGGCAGAAAAAATGAAACACCCAGAAGAGGAGCAGGAAATGAAATGAAGCTTCAGAGTGAGAGGGTTTCTGTTGTTTTTTTATTGCTTGCCAAATCGAGTAAAATTTACAAAGAACTTATCAGCGTGAGCCTATTTATTAGTATAATGTTGCGTCCCGACCACGCTGTCCAGTATAGCCTGGATGATTGCAATAGTCCGGTGTCACAAGCTGAGATGACGAAAGTCACAGGATAGCTTCTAATATCGTGTCGGACCTGCTTTTGCTCGGCTTAGTGCAGCGACACGACGTGGCATAGCCTCCACAAGTCGCTGGAACTCCACAGCAGAAATGTTGAGCCTTCCTGCCTGTGTAGTCGGCCATAGTTGAAGTGTTGCCGGTGCAGGATGTGGTGCACAAACTGACCTCTCGATTATGCCCCACAAATGTTCGATGGGATTCATGTTGGGTGATGTGGGTGGCCAAGTTCAAAAATTGTTCAAATGGCTCTAAGCACTATGGGACGTAACATCTGAGGTCATCAGTCACCTAGCCTTAGAAGTACTTAACCCTAACTAACCTAAGGACATCACATACATATGCCCGAGGTAGGAATCGAACCTGGGACCGTAGCAGCAGCGCGTTTCCAGACTGAAGAGCCTAGAACCGCTCGGGCACAGTGTCCGGCTGGAAGCCAAGTCATTTAACCGACAGGAAGAAGATGCTACGATATGCAAATGATTAACTTTTCAGAGCATTCACACAAGGCTGACGCCGCTGGCGACACCTACAACGTGCTGACATGAGGAAAGTTTCCAACCGAATTCTCATACACAAACAGCAATTGACCGGCGTTGCCTGGTGAGGTTGTGATGCCTCGTGTAAGGAGGAGAAATGCGTACAATCACGTTTCCGACTTTGATAAAGGTCGGATTGTTGCCAATCGCGATTGTGGTTAATCGTAGCGCGACATTGCTGCTCGCGTTGGTCTAGATCCAATGGGTGTTAGCAGAATATGGAATCGGTGGGTTCAAGAGGGTAATACGGAACGCCGTGCTGGATCCCAACGGCCTCGTATGACTAGCAGTCGAGATGACAAGCATCTTATACGCACGGCTGTAACGGATCTTGCAGCCACGTTTCGATCCCTGAGTCAACAGATGGGGACGTTTGCAAGACAACAACCATGTGCACGAACCGTTCGACGACGTTTGCAGCTGCTTGGACCATCAGCTCGGAGACTACGGCTGCGGTTACCCTTAACACTGCATCACAGACAGGAGCGCCTGCGATGGTGTCCTCAACGACGAACCTGCGTGCACGAATGTCAGAACGTAATTTTTTCGTATGATTCCAGGTTCTGTTTACAGCATTATGATGATCACATCCGTGTTTGGCGACATCGCTGGCTCTTCACAATACGCCAGTCACTCACTACTCCTGATGAACTGTGGTGTCGTGTTGAAGCTGCATGGGCAGCTGTACCTGTACACGCCGTCCAAGCTCTGTTTGACTCAATGCCCAGGCGTGTTAAGGCCGTTATTACGGCCAGAGGTGGTTGCTCTGGGTACTGATGTCTCAGGATATATGCACCCAAATTGCGTGAAAATGTAATCAAATTGGTTCAAATGGCTGTGAGCACTATGGGACTCAACTGCTGAGGTCATAAGTCCCCTAGAACATAGAACTACTTAAACCTAACCAACCTAAGGACATCACAAACATCCATGCCCGAGGCAGGATTCGAACCTGCGACCGTAGCAGCAACGCGGTTCCGGACTGTAGCGCCTAGAACCGCTCGGCCACACCAGCCGGCACATGTCAGTTCTAGTATAATATATTTGTCCAATGAATACCCGTTTATCATCTGCATATCTTCTTGGTGTAGCCAGTAGTGTAGGTAACCTGCAAGTGGGGCAGTGTACCCTTTATTACTAGGTGGGGTAGTCTTTCAGTAATACAGGGTGAAACGGGTGTAAGTGCACATATTTTTGTCGGTGAACTGAGGATGGTGTACTGAACGACATTACGTAAGTATTTATGTCATTTGCACACTAATAATTACAGTTGCTACAAGTTGAATGTTTGTAAGTTGGGTAGTACTTCTAAGTATATGCGGCAAGAGCAAGCTGTTAGTACTTATTTACCCCTGAGCAGCAAGTTAGGTGTTTATGTGTGAACGTGTGGACGCAAAATGGTTAATCTCTACTGAGAGACGTAGTCGATTTTGTGTTGCAGTTACGACTGTGCAGAAAACATCAGATTGTAGGGTTTGTGGGGTGTTTGCGGGAAGACTGCTCGAAGCATAGAAAGAACAACCCACACCCTGAATTGTTCAAATGGTTCAAATGGTTCTGAGCACTATGGAACTTAACATCTGAGGTCATCAGTCCCCTAGAACATAGAACTACTTAAACCTAACTAACCTAAGGACACCAAACACACCCATGCCCGCTGCAGGATTCGAACCTGCGACCGTAGCGGTCGAGCGGTTCCAGACTGAAGCGCCTAGAACCGCTCGGTCACAACGGCCGGCACCTAAAATGTGTACATCTTCACTTACAGCTGTTAAAGCCTATATAGATACTTAGTCCCTTACAATGTCATTTACAAGTGCAAAACTGCACAACAGGAAGCTCTCATAACACACACAGTATTGCCGCCGATATGTAAACAAAAACGACTACTTGTGAACTGACGAGATTCCCTACAGGAATACAACGCCAGTGGTGCTGCAGTAGACTCACTTGTCACCATAGTAATCGACTGAAACAAGACTGACGAGTGTGTAGAAAGAGCTCTAGGCCGCGCGTAAGGTGTACAGGCATTCGCAGGGGGCTGGAGCGGGGTGAATCTACCCAGTCTGGAGCCGAGTGCGGCGCGGTGCTCGCAGTACATAAAACAAGTGGAGCCCGAGACCATTACGAGTGCCTGCGGCCTGCGACCCGACCAACGGGGCTCCGCCGGCGGTTATATCGAGTGCGGAAAACACTTATTCGGCGATATATTTTATCAGCTGGCTGGTGGTGGCTGCCCTAGCTGCGGCTGGGAGAACATCCCGCGGCCCGGCGCCCAATGGAGGCTGCTGCTGCGGAGGGCGGAGAGGAGAAGCCGGGGAGAGGGAGAGGGAGAGAGCCGGGCCAGTGGGAGGCTCATAAATCAATAGCGAGCGACTGCTGGAGCTGGAACTGGAGAGAGGCAGGGGGGGGGGGGTTTCCAGGCGCAGCTGGCTCCAGCGCCGCGCTGGAGAACACTCCAGCCAGCGTCCAGTCACTGTGTTTTCTCCTCTCTCTCTCTCTCCTACCGCCCAGTTAATAATTATTTAAATTAGGCGTACACCACCAAAACTCGTCCCCTTCATTCCCTCCTCCGTCAAGCTCGTCCACCATTATTTTTGTCCTGTATGTATCAAACTGTGCTGGCGGTGGTAATTACTCAGTCTTTTTGAACAGAGCTGTTGCCGAGTTCGACTTGTAAAAATTGCGTCTATATGAAAAGTCTCTATAGCAAAAGTAATTTCTCAGGTAGACGCTACACACAAAATTCCTGACACTACGCGGCCTTCCACAACTGCACCAGATCGTTAACATTAATGGCTTACAGCTGCCTCAACAGAATCATCCCTAACTCTGCTGATGTGCCGCTTGTCCTTAGGATAATTTAGGTTTAGTAGTGTGTAAGCTCAGGGACTGATGACCTCAGCAGTTAAGTCCCATAAGATTTCACACACATTTGAACTTTTTTTTTCTGCTGATGTGATTTGAGACGTTGCTTGTACTTTAGGGTGACGTAAGGTATAAGATCCTGAAATGCGCCTCTATACATCTGAAGGTGTATAGACATTCGCAGGGGACTGGAACGGGGTGAATCTATGCAGTCTGGAGTCTACACAGATTACAAAACGACACTGCACTGGTGTAGCTGTCATTTGTACTCAAGTTACTCGTATGAAAAGGTTTCCGACGTGATTACGGCCGCATGAGGAGAATTGACGCGGCATGGTCGACGGAGTTACACGCATGGGACATTCCATTTCGGAAATCTTTAGGAAATTAAATATTCTGAGATCGGCAGTGTCAATAGCGCGCCGAGAATACCTGTCATTATCCCTCACCGTGGACAACGCAGTGGGCGATGCCCCTCACCTAAAGACCGGGAGCAGTGGCGTTTGTGTAGAGTTGTCAGTGCTAACAGACAAGCAACACTGCGCGAAGTACCTGCGGAAATCAGTGTGGGACGTACGAAGAATGAATCCCTTAAAACAAATGCGGCGAAATTTGCATTACGGGCTACAGCAGTAGACAACCGACGCGAGTGCCTTTGCTAACAGCACGACATCGGCTGCATGACCATATCGGTGCGACCATAGACGATTGGAAAACCGTAGCCTGGTGTGATGAGCCTCGATTTCGCTTCGTAAGAGCTGATGGCAGTGTTCGAGTGTGATGCAGACCGTAGAAAGGCATAGCCCGTAGCTATTTTAAGGCACTGTGCAATCTGGTAGTGGCTCCATTATGATGTGGGATGTGTTTACATGGAATGGACTATGTCTTTTAGATGTTCGGCTACTTGGACACCATTTGCAGCCATTCATGTACGACATGTTCCCCAGTCAACGATGTAATATTTATGGATGACAGTGCGCCATGTCACCAGTCCACAAACGTGCGGGATTGGTTTTGAGAACATTCTGAACAGTTCAGGAAAATGGTGTGGCCGCCCTGAACGCCCAGCATGAATGGGACAAAATCGAGAGGTCAGTTCGTCCACAAAATCCTGGAGCGGCAACACTTTTGCAATTATAGCTGGCTATAGAGGCAATATGGCTCAGTAGTTCCGCAGGAGACTTCCAACGACGCTTTGAGTCCATGCCACATCGAATCGCTGCACCACGCCGGAAAAAAGGAAGTGAAACACGATATTTGGAGGTATCCTATGACTTTTGTCACAGTGTATCATCCGCGTTAGTTAGCCTGTTGTAAGAGAAGCTACGTTTTTATCGTGAACTATAAACCTCGGTAAAACTTCGTTCGTTGCGTCGTGCTAAATGGCTCGGAGACGCTGGCGTTTGGGTAGCCATACCGGAAAAGACTACAGGATTCTGAGGCATCGTACTGGAGAAGGGCCCCAAAGATTTCGCGGGCAGAGAGAATGCCAAGTGAAGAAGTCTGTAACAAGATAGGGGAGAAATTATCGTCGTTGTGGACGACTATCAAGAAACTGACGGGCCGACAGTTTGGACACCTGTACACACACTGTGAAGTTAATGGAAGGAAAAGAGCCTTTAAGAATAAACGTGGAAGACTCCAGTAGATCTGAATCTGACAACCTGGTCCGAACTGAAGAGACGTGTGAAGGACAGAGAAAAAAAAGTTCTAACCAGAATTGCTTCCGATGGATCCACGAATTCAGAACAAAAGAAGAAGAAACCTATTTGGGTAAGAGAATATTATTTTACGCAAAAAACTTTTCACGATGATGAGGGTAAGGGATAACGCAATTCTGGAGTAAAAAAAAAGATGAGAGTGATGGAGATCTAACAGTCCGTTCACGTCGATGTCATTAGGGACTGAAGGACTGGAGATGCAGACAGTGTGATGCTTCACACTGTATATATCAGCTCATTTTTTCCGCGGAATGCAGTCAAGGAAGGAATTCGTAACACCAGGGAGGAGTTGCGCGACATAAACGAAAGCTCGTTGGCATGTTTCTACATCTGAAGAATGATCTCTATTTATATTCCGCGCAAGTCACTTAAGAGTGGCACGACATTCTAAGGATACAAATCAGATCTGCTTTAAATACATCCTGTAACGTTCGTGAACGTTAGTTACCTTTGAAATTGGACGTGGTGAGTTGACTCCTCCCAAACAGGCCATGAAGGCCCAAAGGTACCGACTGGCCGCCGTGTCATCCTCAGACCACAGGCGTCACTGGATACGGATATGGAGGGGCTCGTGGTCAGCACACCGCTCTCCCGGGGGTATGTCAGTTCCCGAGACCGGAGCCGCTACTTCTCAGTCAAGCAGCTCCTCAGTTGGCCTCACAAGGGCTGAGTGCATCCCGCTTGCCAACAGCGCTCGGCAGACCGGATGGTCACCCATCCAAGTGCTAGCCCAGCCCGACAGCGCTTCGGTGATCTGACGGGAACCGGTGTTACCTCTGCGGCTAGGCCGTTGGCGTGGTGAGTTGAGGTTAGTCAATAATGCCTTTAAGGCGACAAAGACGCCGTTATCAGCACCTCAGTAAGTTTGAACTAGGTCGTCTAATAGGGCTACGATAATCTGGTTGTTCCTTCTGCGGTACTGCAGAAAGACGTGACAGGAATGTAGCCACTGAAAGTGACTGCAAGCAGCGGAGGTAACGAGAATGCTCGGTCGAAAGAAGACGGCGCTGTGGACGGCCACGTGGCACTACCGAAAGGGAAGACCGTCGTGTTCAGCGTATGGCTTTGGCGCATCCTACTGCACCTGGAGCAGCAATTTGAGCAGTAGCTGACACCATAGTGACGCAGCGAACTGTTACAAATCGGTTACTAAAAGGACATTTCCGAGCCAGACACCCCGTATCGTCCATTCCACTGGCCCCAAACCACTGCCATTTGCTACTTCAGTAGTGTCAAGTGAGAGTTCACTGAACGGCAGGGTGGAGGTTTGCTGAGTTTACTGATGAAACCTGGTTCTACTTCGATGCCAGTGATTGCCGTGTGTTGGTTAGAAGGATGTTAGTTGAGGGCGATTTTTCCGTCAATGTGTGAACCTCTTCAGAAAGAATCACATTGGCATAAAACGACACAGGATTTTCGATGGCACCACAACCCAAATGAGATTTGACTACAATCAAAAACTGCTTACATCTCACGTTTAATGGTTCAAATGGCTCTGAGCACTATGAGACTTACCATCTGAGGTCATGAGTCCCCTAGAACTTAGAACTACTTAAACCTAACTAACCTAAGGACATTACACACATCCATACCCGAGGCAGGATTCGAACCTGCGACCGTAGTGGTCGCGTGGTTCCAGACTCTAGCTCCTAGAACCGCTCGGCCACCGCGGCCGGCTCATCTCACGTTTAGAATGAAATCTTAATTGTACGACATATTGGGGTTTGTTCGGTCACCTGCCTAAGTCTTTCTATTAGACTCCACCTTGGCGACTAGCACGTATTTGTGATGTGAATGAGATGAAATGCTTAGGACAGCTCAAACACCCAGTCCCCGAGCGAGGAAAATCTCAGACCCGGCGTGGAATCGAACCTGGAACTCTTCGATTTAGAGGCAGCGACTATAAACACTATACCAGAATCTGCAGACTACATGAAATTACAAAACTAGATAGTTCACTGAAGATGAACCTTTAGGTTAGAAATGGCGCAACACCAAAAAAATTAATGCAGAGTAATGAGATTTCTGGAATACATTTGTCTAGATAACATAATCAAGTGATTAGCATTGAAGGTTCACAGTTTAATGTAAGCGCAAGGTAAGTCCCTGCAGATATGAAATATTGGCTCATTAATAACCGGTCTAAGCGCCAGAATGTTGAATGCATGCATGCAAATGTGCATGCATTGTACTGTGCAGGTGCCTGATGTCAGTTTGTGAGATGGAGTTCGATACGTGTTGCACTTGGTCGACCAATACAGAGACAGTTAATGCTGTTTGTAGATGACGCTGCAGGTGTCGTCCCTTATGTACTCGATTGGAAACTGCGCTGGTGATCGAGCAGGCTAAGGCAACATGTAGACGTTCTGCATAGCATGTTGGGTCACAACAGCGGAACGTGGGCGAGCGTTGTCCTGTTGGAAAACAGCCCCTAAAAGGTCTTCATGAAAGGCAGCACAACAGGTTGAATCACCAGATTGACGTACAAATTTGCAGTCAGTGTGCATGGGATAACCAAGAGAGTGCTGACATACGAAATCGCACTCCAGACCATACCTCATGGTGTAGGTCCAGTGTGTATACCACGCAGACAAGTTGGTTGGGGTAACTCAACTGGTCTCCTTCTAACCACCACACGGCACTCACTGGCAGCGAGGTGGAACCTGTCCTCCAATGAACTATCGCTTGACGCTAGAGATGGGTCGTTCGCGAACTAACGGGTCAAAAGGAACGGTTCATCCAGATGAATGAAACGAGCGAGGAACTAATTCTAAGGAACGGTCTTTCATAGTTCACTTCGGTCGTGGCTTTCTGCTTATAGTTCCCGGGAACGGGAAACGGTCGGTCTCGTTCCCGAACGGCACGTCGACCGGTCTCGTTCCAGCCTCGGTCCCGTTCCCGTCGGTCTCGGTCTCGCTCGGCCGGACTCGTCCTTCTTCGCGTGGCCACTCGTCGTAGTTCCACTGCCGACTGCTCATAGTTCAGTATCGAGTCGTTGATGTTTGTTTAGTTCGCTTCGCACGCCCATTCTATATCTGTTTCTAACCTGTTTTGAACGCTGAACTTCTGGTTCTTTTCGTGTTCTATTCCGGTAATTTTAATGCATTTCATAATGATGTCAATTACATAAAAATTACGTGGTATGTAAAACGTACACCTTTTCAGGTAACAAAACGGCATATCGGATGTTTCTACATCTACATCTATACTCCGCGAGCCACCTTACGGTGTGTGGCGGAGGGTACTTATTGTACCACTATCTGATCCCCCCTTCCCTGTTCCATTCACGAATTGTGCGTGGGAAGAACGACTGCTTGTAAGTCTCCGTATTTGCTCTAATTTCTCGGATCTTTTCGTTGTGATCATTACGCGAGATATATGTGGGCGGTAGTAATATGTTGCCCATCTCTTCCCGGAATGTGCTCTCTCGTAATTTCGATAATAAACCTCTCCGTATTGCGTAACGCCTTTCTTGAAGTGTCCGCCACTGGAGCTTGTTCAGCATCTCCGTAACGCTCTCGCGCTGACTAAATGTCCCCATGACGAATCGCGCTGCTTTTCGCTGGATCATGTCTACCTCTTCTATTAATCCAACCTGGTAAAGGTCCCATACTGATGAGCAATACTCAAGAATCGGACGAACAAGCGTTTTGTAAGCTACTTCTTTCGTCGATGAGTCACATTTTCTTAGAATTCTTCCTATGAATCTCAACCTGGCGCCTGCTTTTCCCACTATTTGTTTTATGTGATCATTCCACTTCAGATCGCTCCGGATAGTAACTCCTAAGTATTTTACTGTCGTTACCGCTTCCAATGATTTACCACCTATGGCATAATCGTACTGGAATGGATTTCTGCCCCTATGTATGCGCATTATATTACATTTATCTACGTTTAGGGAAAGCTGCCAGCTGTCGCACCATGCATTAATCCTCTGCAGGTCCTCCTGGAGTACGTACGAGTCTTCTGATGTTGCTATTTCGATAAACAGCAGAAGAAATACTTGTAAAAAGGCAACATTTTTTATTTACGCATGCAAAGGACGTCGGCACGGCACACACGAGTGGCCATTTTACGACCTTTTTTTTTTTTTCAAAAAATGTTCAAATGTGTGTGAAATCTTATGGGACTTAACTGTTGAGGTCATCTGTCCCTAAGCTTACACACTACTTAACCTAAATTATGCTAAGGACAAACACACACACCCATGCCCGAGGGAGCACTCGAACCTCCGCCGGGACCACGTTTTATTTTTTTGATCCAAGGTAAAATCGCTCTGAGCACTATGGGACTTAACTGCTGTGGTCATCAGTCCCCTAGAACTTAGAAATATTTAAACCTAACTAACCTAAGAACATCACACACATCCATGCCCGAGGCAGGATTCGAACCTGCGACCGTAGCAGTCGCGCGGTTCCGGACTGAGCGCCTAGAACCGCCAGACCACCGCGGCCGGCTCCAAGGTAAAAGAGCATGTTCATTGTTATGGAAGGCAGAGCGACTTACAACCGAATGAAGCCCGCGCTTCGTAATCGAGTGTATGGTGTCACATTTTGTAAAGAGAATATGATAACTCCTACAACATCATTTCAGTGGTACAGGGTGGCACACGAAACATCGGCCCCGAGTAGTAGACTGCTCATTGTCGCCCACCAATCGTCATCTATTGTTTCGAAGTTGTTGACTGCATTAGCTTATCTGTTATTTCTTCACTGCGTAATTATTACATTTTTATCTACGCTGAAACTTCCTGGCATATTAAAACCGTGTGCCGGGCCAAGACTCGAACTCGGGACCCCTGCCTTTCACGGGCAAGTGCTCTACCATCTGAGGTATCCAAGCTCGACTCACGCCCCGTCCTCACAGCTTTACTTGTGCCAGTACCTCGTCTCCTACCTTCCAAACTCTACTCGTAGCGATCAACAAATCGTGTGTTAATCGGCAAGCAGTCTGTACTCGGGGCCACCTTGCATTATTTCACTGCGATCAGCCACATAACGCTACTGTTGGCTAAACGAGAGGCTTTGCACAATCACGAAAATTCCAAGTGTTCGAGAATTCTGTTACGAATATAAACTGTGTACTCCAGGGGGGAGGCAAGTGCCCCTCTTGGTGCCTTCCATCTTCAGTCACCTATGCTGCTAATTTTCAAATTTTCATAAGGACCATATACCAAGCACAATTAACGGTGAACGAGTAAAAATGAACGGTTCCCAAAAAAGAACGATCACCAGTGAACTAGTTCCCAAGGATGAACGACTTTGCCCATCTCTACTTGACACCGCTGAAGTCGAAATGGCGGTGGTTTGGAGGGTCAATGGAATGCATGCTACAGGGCGCCTGGCTCAGAAAGTAAGGGATCTGTAACTGTTCGTTGTGCCAACTGCTTGCTACCTCTGATTGCTACTACAGATGCAGCACGATGACCCAAAGCCATACGCCGAACACGATGGTCTTCCTGCTCGGTGTTGTCACGTAGTCGGTCTTCTTGCGACCGTACATTCTCGTGACCAATGCTGCCTGCACTAATGTACAGTGGCTACATTCCCGCCAAGCATTTGTAATATCGCACGAGAAACATCCAACACCTAGTAGCCCTATTACACGATCTCGTTCAAACTCAAGAGTGGAGTTCATAGCTGCGTCTTTGTCGCCTTGTAGGCTTACTTTGCTACCATCAACGCACCACGTCCAATCGCTAACGTAACTAATTCAAAATGGTTCAAATGGCTCTGAGCACTATGGGACTCAACTGCTGAGGTCATTAGTCCCCTAGAACTTAGAACTAGTTAAACCTAACTAACCTAAGGACATCACAAACATCCATGCCCGAGGCAGGATTCGAACCTGCGACCGTAGCGGTCTTGCGGTTCCAGACTGCAGCGCCTTTAACCGCACGGCCACTTCGGCCGGCAACTAATTCTCAAGACCGATGCAGCGTGTATTTAAAGCAAATCTGATCTGCATACCATACTGGCGCTACTAGCGCCTCATATGTGATTGGCGCTGAGTTTGAAATCTGAATAGACATCATCATTCAGATGTAGAAACACGTCTGCCAACTTTCGTTTATGTTGGACAACTCCTTGTTGGTGCTGCGAGCTTTTTCCGTTAGTGTATAAACGTAAACAATTTTCTGAGAACCTCTGGATGAAAAACGGCACTATCTGTTCTTAATAAATGATACTACACTACTGGCCATTAAAACTGCTACACCAAGAAGAAATGCAGATGATAAACTGGTATTCATTGGACAAATATATTATACTACAACTGACATGTGATTACATCTTCACGCAGTTTAGGTGCATATATCCTGAGAAATCGGTACCCAGAACAACCACCTCTGGCCCTAATAACGGCCTTGATACGCCAGGACATTGAGTCAAACAGAGCTTGGATGGCGTGTACAGGTACAGCTTCCCATGCAGCTTCAACACGATACCACAGTTTATCAACAGTAGTGACTGGCGTATTGTGACTAGCCAGTTGCTCGGCCACCATTGACCAGACGTTTTCAATTGGTGAGAGATCTGGTGAACGTACTGGTCAGGGCAGCAGTCGAATAGTTTCTGTATCCAGAAAGGCCCGTACAGGACCTGCAACATGCGGTTGTGCATTATCCTGCTGAAATGTAGGGTTTTGCAGGGATCCACGAAGGGTAGAGCAATGGGTCGTAACACATCTGAAATGCAACGTCCATTGTTCAAAGTGCCGTTGATGCGAACAAGAGGTGACCGAGACGTGTAACCAATGGCACCCCATACCATCACGCCGGGTGATACGCCAGTATGGCGATGACGAATACATGCTTCCAATGTGCGTTCACTGCGATGTTGCCAAACACGGATGCGACCGTCACGATGCTGTAAACAGGACCTGGATTCATCCGAAAAAATGACGTTTTGCCATTCGTGCACTCAGGTTCGTCGTTAAGTGCATCATCGCAGACGCTCCTGTCTGTGATGCAGCGTCAAGGGTAACCGCAGCCATGGTCTCCGAGCTGATAGTCCATGCTGCTGCAAACGTCATCGAACTGTTCGTGCAGATGGTTGTTGTTTTGCAAACGTCTCCATCTGTTGACTCAGGGATCGAGACGTGGCTGCACGATCCGTTACAGCCATGCGGATAAGATGCCTGTCATCTCGACTGCTAGTGATACGAGGTCGTTGGGATCCAGCACGGCGTTCGGTATTACCCTCCGGAACCACCGATTCCATATTCCGCTAACAGTCATTGGATCTCGACCAATGCGTGCAGCAATGTCGCGATACGATAAACCGCAATCGCTATAGGCTACAATCCGACCTTTATCAAATTCGGAAACGTGATGGTACGCGTTTCTCCTCCTTACACGAGGCATCACAACAACGTTTCACCAGGCAACGCCGGTCAACTGCTGTTTGTGTATGAGAAATCGGTCGGAAACTTTCCTCATGTCAGCACGTTGTATGTGTCGCCACCGGCGCCAACCTTCTGTGAATTCCCTGAAAAGCTAATCATTTGCTTATCACAGCATCTTCTTCCTGTCGGTTAAATTTCGCGTCTGTAGCACATGATCTTCGTGGTGTAGCAATTTTAATGGCCAGTATTGTATTAACAGTGGTACTTCTTATATTTACTATACCTAATAATTAACCTGCAAAATGTACGCTAGTTTTGACTGTAATAAACTTACTTGCTAAAATGTCTGCCCAGTGCTACTCCTTGAATAACGTGAAATAAGAAAACTTCAAGGAAGACAAAAATAAAAAAAATCTGCTTCCAGGAAGGAATTTCTTTTTTTCCCTCGCTTATCACGAATGAAATCTTACGCAGAACTTTCCTGTCACAAAGGGAAGCAGATTCTTTTTTTCTGCCCGCAACACGCCAGCTTCGGCCACGTTGCGGAGTCTGACATCCGGAGCACATTGTCTCCAGGCGCCCTGGAGCTGGAGGCCCAGCGGCGCGGCGCGGCCCTGCCCCGCGCGGCGCCCGTAGTTTCCAGGCGCCTCCTCCAGCCGCGCGGCAGAGGGCAGCCTAGCGGAAGAGAAGTTTTATCACTTCCACATGGCCGCGTGCTCTGATGAGGCGACTCGGCCCGGCCGACTCTGGGTCCATTCCGCCCTTTCGTGCCCTTCCCAGCTCCCTCCTGGCCCTTTCCCCGGGTCCTGGCGACGACGCCCCCAGTCGCTGCAGTATATATATACCACACACACATATATATACCGTATATAAATCAATCCTGAGGCCATCTATCAGCGTCGTTGCTCGCGATCTGGTGAGGAACGCTTCGGCGCCATATTTCAAAGGAGCTCTGAAAAGGAGCCCAGGAGGGAAAGCTGGAGAAAGGAAGAGAGGAAAAAAAAAATGCCGCGGAGCTGAGGCGGTGGTACTGGGGAGTGGGGTTAGAGGGAAATACGTAAGGTCGGATAAGGTGGAGAGTAATGCTGGTTTCTGTTGTTGTCATCCCTGATGACGAATCCCGACGATTTCTGTCGATCTAGCTGCGCTGCCAATCTTGTGACATATGTGTTCCTTCTCGTATTCTGTGTTCCACACCGTTCTAGGTGAAAAACGGACCTATTTGTGTACTTCCATCGTCGTGGTGTGGACGATGTGTACACAGGCACTTGCCGAGGGCTGGGAAGAAACACTGTCGAATATAGAATACAGCGTAATGTCGAGATGAAACAGCAGTCTTGATGTCCTAAACACAAATCACATACGTACTGTGTTTAACTGTTGTCGGTGCAAACTACACTACCGCCATTAAAATTGCTGTACCACTAAGATGGCGTGCTACAGATGCGAATTGTAACCGAAAGGAAGAAGATGCTGTGATATGCAAACGATTAGCTTCTCAGAGCATTCACACAAGGTTGGTGCCGGTGGCAACACCTACAACGTGCTGACATGAGGAAAGCTTCCAACCGATATCTCATACACAAACAGCAGTTGACCGGCGTTGCCTGGTGAAACGTTGTTGTGTTGCTTCGTGTAAGGAGGAGAAGTGCGTACCATCACGTCTCCGACTTTGATAAGGGTCGGATTGTAGCCTATCGCGATTGCGGTTTACCGTATAGCGACATTGCTGCTCGCGTTGGTCGAGACCCAATGACTGTTAGCAGAATATAGAATCGGTGGGTTCAGGAGGGTAATACGGAACGCCGTGCTGGATCCCAACGACCTCGTATCACTAGCAGTCGAGATGACAGGAATCTTATCCGCGTGGCTGTAACGGATCGTGCAGCCACGTCTCGATCCCTGATTCAACAGATGGGGACGTTTGCAAGACAACAACCATCTGCATGAACAGTTCGACGACGTTTGCAGCAGCATGGACTATCAGCTCGGAGACCGTGGCTGCGGTTACCCTTGACGCTGTATCACAGACAGGAGCGCCTGCGATGGTGTACTCAATGACGCACCAGGGTGCACGAATGGCCAAGCGTCATTTTTTTCGGATGAATCCAGGTTCTGTTTACAGCATCATGATGGTCACATCCGTGTTTGGCGACGTCGCGGTGAACGCACATTGGAAGCGTGTGTTCGTCATCGCCATACTGGCGTATCACCCGGCGTGATGGTACGGGGTGTCATTGATTACACACGTCTCGGTCACCTCTTGTTCGCATTGACGGCACTTTGAACAGTGGACGTTACATTTCAGATGTGTTAGGACCCGTGGCTCTACCCTTCATTCGATCCCTGCGAAACCCTACATTTCAGCAGGCTAATGCACGACCGCATGTTGCGGGTCTGTACGGGCCTTTCTGGATACAGAAAATGTTCGACTGCTGCCCTGCCCAGCACATTCTCCAAATCTCTCACCAATTAAAAACGTCTGGTCAATGGTGGCCGAGCAACTGGCCCGCCACAATATGCCAGTCACTACTCTTGATGAACTGTACCTGTACACGCTATCCAAGCTCTGTGTGATTCAATGCCCAGGCGTATCAAGGCCGTTATTACGGCCAGAGGTGGTTGTTCTGGTACTGATTTCTCGGGATCTATGCACCAAATTTGCTTGAAGATGTAATCACATGTCAGTTCTAGTATATTTGTCCAATGAATACCCTTTTATCATCTGCATTTCTTCTTGGTGTAGCAATTTTAATGGTGAGAAGAGGACAATCAAACAAGCATTAAAAACACCTCAGCCGTTTAAATTTTTAATGTAATTTATTCATATGAGCAGTTTCGGCGTTTTACTACAGCATCTGCTGGGTCCCTGATCAACGAGTCCAATGGGGCCTGAAGATGGCGTGGTGGAATGTCGAAACTGACCGCATCAATAAAGTACATTCAAAATGTAGACGGCTGAAGTTGTTTCTAACAGCCGAAGTTCTTTAGCCATTTTGTAAGAGGATGGACTTAGATAAAAGTAGATCCGGAGACCAATGGTATTCCCAATACGAAGTATTACAATTGAGTACGTTAACACCTTACGCTGATGAGCCAAAACATCACCACCACCTGCGTAATAGCTCGTTTGTCCGTTCAAATGGCTCTAAGCACCAAGAGACTTGACATCTGAGATCATCAGTCCCCTAGACTTAGAACTACTTAAACCTAACTAACCCAAGGACATCACACACATCCATGCGCGGGGCAGGATCGTAGCAGCAGCGCGGCTCCGGACTGAAACACCTAGAACCGCTCGGCCATAGCGGCCGGCTCATATGTCCGTCTTTCGGACGATATACGTCACTGATTTAGCGTATCAGGAATCCGACATTTTGCTGGTAGGTTTTTGAAAGTATGTGGCATTAGATGTCTAAAAACAGGTCATGTAATTCGCGTAAATAAGGGGCTGCTGATTTGCGTACTCGATGATGGTGCCCGACAGCGACCCAGATGGGTTCCATACCATTTACATCAGGCGAGTTAGTTCGCCGAAACATCAACCTGAGTTAATTATAATACTCCAGAAATCACTGTGGCACGGTGCTGGCGCCGAGACATGGAAACTTATACAGCTGAAAGATGACATCGCTGCCGGGGAAGACGTCTAGAATGAAAGGATGCAAGTGGTTCGCAGTTGTCAGTGGGTCTTCAATTACTACCACAGGTCCCACGGAACCTCATGAGATGTCTGCCATAGCATATTACTGCTCCCACCAGCCCGCGTCTTTGGCGCGCTGCACATTTCGATCTGCCTTTCACCTCGATGACGGCGTTCGTGTAGGCGTCCAGCGATCTAATGTAGCAAAAATGTGTTTCACCCGAAGAACCGATACGTTCTCATTGATCAACGGTAAAATCCCGATGATCCCGTGCCCACTGCGATCTTAGTTGACGATATGTTGGGTCAGCGTGTGGTCTGTTATGGAGTTCCATGTTCAACAATGTACGATGATTGGTGCACTCCGAAACACTTGTGCATACACCAGCATTGTGCTCTTTCGCAAGAGATACCACAGATCACCTCTGTCCTACTTTACAGAGGAAAGTGGAGAGTCGTGGACGACCAACCATTTAGCGCCGTAGATGCTCACGACAGTAGCACGTGACCATTCGACCAGCCTCGCCATTTTCGAGACATTCGCTCACATGCTCTGCGTAATAATAATCTGCTCTTTGTCAAACTCTCTTATCTCAGCGGATTTCCCCATTTGCTGCCGGAATCTTCGCTAGGGTGATCCCCTGTCCGTGTCTGATCCTCTTCTATACTTCTGTTACAGCGTCAGCCGGCCGGAGTGGCCGAGCCGTTCTAGGCGCTACAGTCTGGAACCGCGCGACCACTATGGTCGCAGGTTCGAATCCTGCCTCGGGCATGGATGTGTGTGATGTCCTTAGGTTAGTTAGGTTGAAGTAGTTCTAATTTCTAGGGGACTGATAACCTTAGAAGTTAAGTCCTAAAGGGCTCAAAGCCATTTGAACCATTTTGTTACCGCGTCACGTGGCCGCAACGCCACCAGGCGGGATCCAACGTCACGTTGGCCACGGGTTGGGTTGGATAGGTTGTTTGGGGGAAGAGACCAAACAGCAAGGTCACCGGTGTCATCAGATTGGGGAAGGATGGTGAGGGAAGTCGGCTGTGCCCTTTCAAAGGAACCATCTCCGCATTTGCGTGGAGCGATTTTGGCACAGTATTTCAGTTCAGGTATCTGCATAATCTGCTGAAAATTACTGTTAATACTATGCAAGTTCAGTTGCTATTACTTAAGTTACTTTTACACTTATCAGACAGAACATTATGACCACCTACTTAATACCCTATATATCGACCTCTGGCATGGATGACAGCGGCGACGCGTCGTGGTATGGAACCAATGAGGCCCTGGTAGGTCGCTGAAGGGAGTTGCCACCACATCTGTACACACACGAGTCACCTAGTTCCCGTAAATTCCGGGAAGGGGGTCGACCAGCTCTTACGCCAGGTTCAATCTCGTCCCAGATGTGTTCGACTGGTATCAGATCTGGCGAGTTGGGGGGTCCAGCACATCAACTACAACTCGCCACTGTGTTCCTCGAACCACCCCATCACACTGTTAGCCTTACGACATGGAGTATTGTCTTGCTGAAAAATGCCACAGCCGTCGGGAAAAATGATCGCCATGGAGAGGTGTCCATGGTCTGCAAACAGTGTACGAGACTCCTTGGCCGTCATGGTGCGTTGACGTGCTCCACTGGACCCTTGGATGCCCAAGTGAATGTTCCCCAAAGCATAATGGAGCAGCCGCCAACTTGTCTCAGTCCTGCAATACAGGTGTCAAGGAGCTGTTCTCCTCGAAGAAAACGGATTCGCACCCTCCCAGTGATGCGATGAAGACCGTATCGGGATTCATCAGATTGGCAACGCTCTGCCACTCTACCAACGTCCAGTGGCGATGGTCACGTGCCAGTCGTAGTCGCAGACGTCGTGGCCTTAACAGTGGCATACTCGTGGGTCGTCGGCTGCGGAGGCCCAGTGTTAGGAGTGTTCGGTGCACTGTGTGTCCAGGCACACTTGTACTCTGCCCAACATTAAAGTCTGATGTTAGTTCCTCCACAATTCGCTGCCTGTCGTCTTACCAGTCTGCCCAGCCTTCGACGTTTGACATCTGTAATGAGTGGTGGTTGCCGAATCTCACGTCGTCTCGACGTTGTTTCAACTTGAGTTGAAGACAATGAACACAGCACTCCTCGAACACCCGACAAATGTCTCAAATGGCTCTAAGCAATATGGGACTTAACTTCTGAGGACATCAGTCCCCTAGAACTTAGAACTACTTAAACCTAACTAACCTAAGGACATCACACACATCCATGCCCGAGGCAGGATTCGAACCTGCGACCGTAGCGGTCGCGCGGTTCCGGACTGAAGCGCCTAGAACCGCTCGGCCACCGCGGCCGGCCTGAGGCAGGTCTTCATAAGACTTTAAATTGATGCAGAGAATCTCAGCTTACTTTAAATTTTCAGAAAAGTACAATAATGCCCTTCACAGATCAGAAAGAAAACATCCTACTATAGTATGACTATATCAGTGAGGCTCAACTAGAATCAATCGACTCGTACAAATACTTGGATGTTACGATCTATGTGGATACGTAATGAAAGGATCAGATAGGCAAAGTCTCAGGAAAGGCTGCTGGCAGACTTCGGTTCGTTGGTAGACTAGTAGGGAAATGCAGTTAGTCACCGGAAGGTATTACATGCAAAATACTCGTGCGGCCCGTTCTAGTAGATTTGCGCAACTGTGCACACCAAATGGAACCTACAGGAGACACTGAAAGTATGAATTGTCCGATTAGTCACAGGTTTATATGATCCTTCAGAGACCGACAAGGGTATGCTAAAGAACCTGATCTGGTAGATGCTTGAAGAAAAGCGCAAACTGCTTCGCAAAAGTCTACTTACAAAGTCTCATGAGCCAGATTTAAGAGAGTAATGTAACCTACTATTTATCACTCCCCTAGAGCCGTGAAGAGTATATCAGACTTATGACAGTTCGCACAGAGGCGATTAATCAGTCATTGTTTCCGCGCTTCGCACTCGAATGGAACACGAAGAAGCCCTTGTAAGTGGTACAAGGGGAGTACCCTCCACCATGGATTCTCAGTGTCTTGTAGGCTGCAGTAGCAGATGTTCAGGAAGGTACGAGCATATGGAAGAAGCTCACAGTTATGTGAGTGGCTCGAAAACTTCCTAAGTAATAGAACTCAATGTGTTATCCTCGACGGCGAATGTTGGTCACAGACAAAGGTATAATCAGGAGTTCAAAAATGGTGCAAATGGCTCTGAGCACTACGGGACTTAATATCTGAGGTCATCAGTCCCCTAGAACTTAGAACTACTTACACCTAACTAACCTAAGGACATCACACACATCCATGCCCGGGGCAGGATTCTAACCTGCGACCGTAGCGGTCGCACGGTTCCAGAACCGCTCCGCCACACCGGCCGGCTTCGTCAGGAGTGCCCTAGGAGAGTATGATAGGACCGCTGTTGTAAATGATTTTATGGACAGTGTGGGCAGCAATCTGCGGTTGTTTACTGATGATGGTGTCGAAGCTGACTTACTGCAGGAAGATAAAAGGCGATTTAGACAAAGGTTCTAGTTAGCTGGACGACTGGCAGTTAGCTCCAAAAAAAAGGTTCAAATGGCTCTGAGCACTATGGGGCTTAACATCTGAGGTCATCAGTCCCCTTGAACTTAGAACCACTTAAACCTAACTAACCTAAGGACATCACACACATCCATGCCCGAGGCAGGTTTCGAACCTGCGACCGTAGCGGTCGTACGGTTCCAGACTGAAGCGCCTAGAACCGTTCGCAACTTCAGCCGGCGCAGCTAGCTCTGAGTGTGGAAAAATGTAAGTAATACCTATGAGTAGGAAGAAAAAACCTTCAATGTTCAGTTACTGTATTACTAGTGTCCTGCCTGACACAGCCAAGTCGTTTAATTATCTGGGTGTAACATTGCGAAACGAGATGAAATGGAACGATCATATGAGAACTGTGATAGGCAAGGCGAATGGTCGACTTCGGTTTCGTGGGAGAATTTTAGGAAAGAGTCAGTGGTTCGCCTGTAAAGGAGACCGAATATAGGGCACTGGTGCGACGCATTCTTGATTACTGCTCGAGTGTTTGGCGTCCTTACCATGTCGGACTGAAAGAAGACGTCGAAGTAATTCAGAGGCGGGCTGCTAGATTTGTTACCGGTAGGTTCGAACAACACGCACATATTACAGAGCTGTTTCGGGCACTCAAATGGAACTTCAAGCGCTGATAGAAAGCACCGAAGCTGAAATCGTTATAGGTACAGAAAGCTGGCTTAAGCCAGAGATAAATTCTGCCGAAATTTTTACAAAGGTACAGACGGTGTTTAGAAAGGATAGATTGCATGCAACCGGTGGTGGAGTGTTCATCGCTGTTAGTAGTAGTTTATCCTGTAGTGAAGTAGAAATGGATAGTTCCTGTGAATTATTATGGGTGGAGGTTACACTAAACAACCGAACTAGGTTAATAATTGGCTCCTTTTACCGACCTCCCGACTCAGCAGCATTAGTGGCAGAACAACTGAGAGAAAATTTGGAATACATTTCACATAAATTTTCTCAGCATGTTATAGTCTTAGGTGGAGATTTCAATTTACCAGATATAGACTGGGACACTCAGATGTTTAGGACGGGTGGTAGGGACAGAGCATCGAGTGACATTATACTGAGTGCACTATCCGAAAATTACCTCGAGCAATTAAACAGAGAACCGACTCGTGGAGATAACATATTGGACCTACTGATAACAAACAGACCCGAACTTTTCGAATCTGTATGTACAGAGCAGGGAATCAGTGATCATAAGGCCGTTGCAGCATCCCTGAATATGGAAGTTAATAGGAATATAAAAAAAGGGAGGAAGGTTTATCTGTTTAGCAAGAGTAATAGAAGGCAGATTTCAGACTACCTAACAGATCAAAACGAAAATTTCTGTTCCGACACTGACAATGTTGAGTGTTTATGGAAAAAGTTCAAGGCAATCGTAAAATGCGTTTTAGACAGGTACGTGCCGAGTAAAACTGTGAGGGACGGGAAAAACCCACCGTGGTACAACAACAAAGTTAGGAAACTACTGCGAAAGCAAAGAGAGCTCCAATCCAAGTTTAAACGCAGCCAAAACCTCTCAGACAAACAGAAGCTAAACGATGTCAAAGTTAGCGTAAGGAGGGCTATGCGTGAAGCGTTCATTGAATTCGAAAGTAAAATTCTATGTACCGACTTGACAGAAAATCCTAGGAAGTTCTGGTCTTACGTTAAATCAGTAAGTGGCTCGAAACAGCATATCCAGACACTACGGGATGATGATGGCATTGAAACAGAGGATGACTCGCGTAAAGCTGAAATACTAAACACCTTTTTCCAAAGCTGTTTCACAGAGGAAGACCGCACTGCAGTTCCTTCTCTAAATCCTCGCACAAACGAAAAAATGGCTGACATCGAAATAAGTGTCCAAGGAATAGAAAAGCAACTGGAATCACTCAATAGAGGAAAGTCCACTGGACCTGACGGGATACCAATTCGATTCTACACAGAGTACGCGAAAGAACTAGCCCCCCTTCTAACAGCCGTGTACCGCAAGTCTCTAGAGGAACGGAGGGTTCCAAATGATTGGAAAAGAGCACAGATAGTCCCAGTCTTCAAGAAGGGTCGTCGAGCAGATGCGCAAAACTATAGACCTATATCTCTTACGTCGATCTCTTGTAGAATTTTAGAACATGTTTTTTGCTCGCGTATCATGTCATTTCTGGAAACCCAGAATCTACTATGTAGGAATCAACATGGATTCCGGAAACAGCGATCGTGTGAGACCCAACTCGCCTTATTTGTTCATGAGACCCAGAAAATGTTAGATACAGGCTCCCAGGTAGATGCTATTTTTCTTGACTTCCGGAAGGCGTTCGATACAGTTCCGCACTGTCGCCTGATAAACAAAGTAAGAGCCTACGGAATATCAGACCAGCTGTGTGGCTGGATTGAAGAGTTTTTAGCAAACAGAACACAGCATGTTGTTATCAATGGAGAGACGTCTACAGACGTTAAAGTAACCTCTGGCGTGCCACAGGGGAGTGTTATGGGACCATTGCTTTTCACAATATATATAAATGACTTAGTAGATAGTGTCGGAAGTTCCATGCGGCTTTTCGCGGATGATGCTGTAGTATACAGAGAAGTTGCTGCATTAGAAAATTGTAGCGAAATACAGGAAGATCTGCAGCGGATAGGCACTTGGTGCAGGGAGTGGCAACTGACCCTTAACATAGACAAATGTAATGTATTGCGAATACATAGAAAGAAGGATCCTTTATTGTATGATTATATGATAGCGGAACAAACACTGGTAGCAGTTACTTCTGTAAAATATCTGGGAGTATGCGTACGGAACGATTTGAAGTGGAATGATCATATAAAACTAATTGTTGGTAAGGCGGGTACCAGGTTGAGATTCATTGGGAGAGTGCTTAGGAAATGTAGTCCATCAACAAAGGAGGTGGCTTACAAAACACTCGTCCGACCTATACTTGAGTATTGCTCATCAGTGTGGGATCCGTACCAGGTCGGGTTGACGGAGGAGATAGAGAAGATCCAAAGACGAGCGGCGCGTTTCGTCACAGGATTATTTGGTAAGCGTGATAGCGTTACGGAGATGTTTAATAAACTCAAGTGGCAGACTCTGCAAGAGAGGCGCTCTGCATCGCGGTGTAGCTTGCTCGCCAGGTTTCGAGAGGGTGCGTTTCTGGATGAGGTATCGAATATATTGCTTCCCCCTACTTATACTTCCCGAGGATATCACGAATGTAAAATTAGAGAGATTAGAGCGCGCACGGAGGCTTTCAGACAGTCGTTCTTCCCGCGAACCATACGCGACTGGAACAGGAAAGGGAGGTAATGACAGTGGCACGTAAAGTGCCCTCCGCCACACACTGTTGGGTGGCTTGCGGAGTATCAATGTAGATGTAGATGTAGATGTAGAATCCCTGGAGGAAAGCCGGCGTTCTTTTCGAGAAACACTATTGAGAAAAGTTTTAAAAATTATGTTTAAATGTGTGTGAAATCTGCCGGCCGCGGTGGCCGAGCGGTTCTAGGCGCTTCAGTCCGGAACCGCACTGCTGCTACGGTCGCAGGTTCGAATCCTGCCTCGGGCATGGATGTGTGTGATGTCCTTAGGTTAGTTAGGTTTAAGTAGTTGTAAGTCCAAGGGACTGATGATCTCATAATTTAAGTCCCATAGTGCTTAGAGCCATTTGAACCATTTTGTGTGAAATCATGTGGGAATTAATGCCATGGTCATCAGTCCCTAAGCTTACACACTACTTAACCTAAATTATCCTAAGGCCAAACACACACACCCATGCCCGAGGGAGGACTCCCTCCGCCGGGACCAGCCGCTCAGTGCATGACCGCAACGCCTAAGACCGCTCGACTAATCCAGCGCGGCGAGAAAAATTAGAGAACCGGTATCTGAAGCTGACTGCAGAACGATTCTGTTCCCACTAACATACACTGCGTGCAAGAAACGAACATAAGATTCGAGCAATTACGGCTCATATGGAGGCATACAGACAGCAGTTTTTCCCTCGCTCCATCTGTGAGTCGAACAGGAAAGGAAATGGCTAGTATTGGTACTGGGTATCCTCCGTATGGTGGATTGTGGAGTATCTATTTAGGTGTAGATGTAGATGCAGATGTAGTGAGATCAGTGACTGATGTCTGTTCCTATTACATGCGCCGAGGCTACAAAAACTTAATGAGTCATGGGGAGATCAGCTGCTAAAGCATATTTGCTTTTCTCTATACTGCATCGTTATTGATGATGACTTATCACGCTTGTACGGAACTGCGTATTCTAAGTAAAGAACTATTTATGGATAACCGATCAATAATACATTTGAACCTTCCATATACTGCTCCCTCTGATGCTGCAGTACTGTTGGGCTTGCTTATAGTGCTTACATCAAAGGCAAAGAGCACTTGGCACTTTTTCTGCGCTGTCATTGTAATATGGAAGGTCGTATATACTGGCTGACTAATTTTGTTGCGTGTTTAATGTTATTAATTCTTGTGTCAATCGAGATATCGAAGTAATAATGTTTCACTCTTCTTTAGCGTAACGATATACTATTAATGATATTCGAAAGTTCTTACAAATACTAGCACGGTAATATACCTCTTGTTACTGTTGGTGGCGAAATTTTCTCAAAACTTTTCGAGAAATTTGCTAAAACTAAAAAGCAGCGCGTCCGAAATTGGCATCTGGGGTATAAACATTGCCAAGTGGGGTCCTAGCTTTTCTACTGTTTACTTTCTAAGGCCTTCACAAAAGTTGTTCATTTAAATAGGAATACGCACACATGTTTGGAGCAGATTTTCCAAGCCGCTCCGATCTGATTTGAAGCTAGCATATAGTTCCATTTTGCGCAGTCGTAACAGATACTTTATCGAAATGGTTCAAATGGCTCTGAGCACTATGGGACTTTACAGCTATGGTCATCAGTCGATACTTTATCAATGTCGATGAAGTAGAGGCGATATGTAAAACACGTTTCATCTTTCATAGTGTAGACATGTTGTTGGTGCACATAGGGACCTAGACTGGCATTAGAAACCAATTTGGCGAAGTTTACACGCCATTAGCCGATTCCTGTCGCGTTGGCTATCAATATTAGCACACTACTCGGGTGTCTTTGAGAAAAAAAATTCAGTGCCAACATTAACTAGTGTTTTATCATTAAAGACGTCTTATCAACACATTTCGCACCTAATCAAAAAAGTGTGTAGTCTCATTCAAGAAAACATGGGAAAATTTCAGTGGTAACATTAACGAGCGCTATGTCACTATACGTCTTCTCAACACATTCCGTATGTTGTTAATGTATATCGTCTCAATTAAAAAACCCATACTTGCTTCTGTATCTCGACTGATAAAACATGCAATGAAATTATGTGCCCTCTGCATATTTGTCTTTCGTCGACAATCGCGTTTAATTATCTCAAGCCGTTCACGAAATAAAGGCAGTGGTCCGTCTTATGTGACACCTTCTGCGCAGGGTGTGTCCAAATAATAGTTTGTTCAGCAGAAAAGTAAGAAATGTATCATGCAAATGCAGTTTGCCCACCAGGTGACATTTACCAGCATGGTTACTTTTCTGCGGGAAAGGAAACCATGTTTGTTATGTTTTTATTAAGTAGTACCCTGTACTTTTATTATTCGTTAATCCATTCACTCTCTTCAAAGTCGATGAATTAATGTATCATAGTTTGCTATTCAAGTAAATACAACATTATTAAAAACGTAACATAAAACTGACTTTGACCCTTCTACACTAGCACAAACCTGTGCCCACTAGCTGGAAATGGCAACAAAACAAATGTAGACACAAAGAGACACGGGTCGAAAAACAGTAAACTTACTTTCTCCACACACGAGTAGAATTTGTATTTTCGCTGACGAACGAACAATTGGAGACAGTTTACTGAATGACCGTTGTGCATTTCCTTGTGCTGCCAATTGTTTATTGTCAACTCCCTCAAGTCGATGAGTTGCGTTATCCCGAATATCTCCACTGATTCTTAATACCAGAGAGTCGAAGTCAGTTCTGTGTTATGTTTTTGATAATCTCATATTTACGTCAATGTGATACGTTTTTAACCGGCCTCGAGGGGAGAAAGTGGATAACCGAATAATAAGATATTGGGTGCCGTTTAAAAAGACGTACTGCTGTTTCTATCTTCGGTACGTGGAAGGGAATCGTGCTGTTTAATGCCCCCCTGGTAGCTATGCCAAATTTTGATTTTTAATTTTACTACTTGGGGTGGTCAAGGTTAATGGGACATACTGTATATCAAGAATAGTAGTGGTCCCAGAACTAAACCTTGCGGAGCTCTAGTAGTACAAAGTAATATCTGGCACACTATACAAGGTGATTCATGAAGTTATGCAAATATTTTGATACGTTATTCTACAAGTAAAACTAAAGAAAAAGTTCATATGAATATAGGTCCGCATAGTTACGGAGTTACAGCTAATAAAAGATTTTACCTGAAATTTAGCAACTTCGCTAATACGAAGCCCTCGCGAAACAGTAAAAGGTAAATGTAAAGCACGATTTCCATTTATTTTGTTGTTATTGATCTGATGAATCTAATAAAACAGTCCCAGACTTGTATCTGCAGTAATTTTCCAGAACAAGTAATTTCGTAAAATTTTTAGTTTGTTAATTACTTGGCCAATTTGGTTTTTAAATTCCAGACGATTTCACAGAGTTTCCAACAGAAGTTGTAGAGAATTTAATTTTGGAAAAATGAAGCTAATAACGTAACTGAAAATGTATGAATATGTCGGAATATCTGCTTAATATGAATTCACGTGTGCTATGGTATCAATAAAAGCAGATTATCTGACACATTCTTACACTTTCAGTTACGTTATTACCATCACTTTTCCAAAATTAAATTCTCTACAACTTCTGTTGAAAACTTCGTGCAATTGTATGGAATTTAAAAAACAAATTGGACTAAGTAGTTAATAAATTAAAAATTTTACGAAATTACTTCTTTGTCCCTCTGGATGTTTTGAAAACTAATGCAGATACACGTCTGGGACATGCTTTATTAGATTCAGCAGATCGATAACAACAAAATAAATAGAAATCGTGCTTTACTTTAACCTCGTACAGTTTTGCGGTGGCTTCATATTAGCGACGTTGCTACGTTTCAGGCAAAATCTTTTATTAGCAGTAACTCCGTAAATAAACATTTGCGGACCGATGTTTATAAGAACTATTTTCCTTAGTTTTACTTGTAGAATAACATATTAAAATATTTGCATATCTTCGTGAAACTAGCAACATATATACCGGGTGGTCAAAAAGTCAGTATAACTTTGAAAACCGAATAAATCACGGAATAATGTAGATAGAGAGGTACAAATTGACACACATGCTTGGAATGACATGGGGTTTTATTATAACCAAAAAAATACAGACGTTCAAGAAATGTCCGACAGATGGCGCTTCATCTGATCAGAATAGCAATGATTAGCATAACAAAGTAAGACAAAGCAAAGACGATGTTCTTTACAGTAAATGCTCAATATGTCCACCATCATTCCTCAGCAATAGCTGTAGTCGAGGAATAATGTTGTGAACAGCACTGTAAAGCATGTCCGGAGTTATAGTGAGACATTGGCGCCGGATGTTGTCTTTCAGCATCCCTAGAGATGTCGGTCGATCACGATACACTTGCGACTTCAGGTAACCCCAAAGACAATAATCGCACGGACTGAGGTCTGGGGACCTGGGAGGCCAAGCATGACGAAAGTGGCGGCTGAGCACACGATCATCACCAAACGACGCGCGCAAGAGATCTTTCACGCGTCTAGCTGTATGAGGTGGACCGCCATCCAGCCTAAACATCGTACGTTCCAGCAGGTGTTTATCAGCCAGGCTGGGGATGATGCGATTCTGTAACATATCGGCGTACTATCACCCTTCACGGTAGCAGTTACAAAACCAGAACCATGCATTTCCGCGGAACAAAAAGGCCCGATAACTGTAGATGTGGTAAATCCAACCCATACCGTTACTTTCTCGTCGTGCAATGGAGTTTCCACGACAGTTCTAGGATTTTCGGTAGCCCAAATTCTGCAGTTGTGGGCGTTGACAGACCCTCGGAGCGTGAAATGAGCTTCGTCGGTTCACAACACGTTACTCAACCAATCGTCATCTTCCGCCATCTTTTGAAACGCCCACACCGCAAATGCCCTCTGATTCACTAAATCGCCAGGTAACAGTTTATGATGCCGATGGATTTTGTACGGATAGCATCGGAGGGTACGCCTAAGTGCCAACCAAACAGTAGTGTATGGAATGCCGGTGTGACGTGCGACTGCACGAGCGCTGACTTCCCCGTGCATAGACGAACCCGCTACAGTCTCCATTTCTTCCTAAACTGTCTCAGCAGCATTACGCCTTGTGCTCGGTCGGCCACTGCGGGGTCTATCGCCTAAATAACCTGTTGATTCGAACTTCGAAATCATTCTCGCCACAGCTGCATTTGTCAACGGACCTTTACCCGTTCGAATCCCCTTCCTATGGCGATAGGACCGTAACGCTGAACTAGCACATTCCCATTCTGATAGTACAGCTTCACTAAAAGCGCCTTTTCAGGTAACGTCAACATGCTGCGACTGCTGGCGCATCTGATTCACTGTCTCATTACAGTTCCTACAGGGTGTCCAGAAAAGGACTCCCTGATTTCAAAATTAAATATCTCGGAAACAAAGATCGATAGAGGAATGCAGTACACGGTATGTTTATTGTGAAAGCTGTAAGAAGTTTATACAGCAGTTTGAAATAATAGTTACAAAAGGACCTGATGCGAAAACCATTCGTACGGTCTTCGCAAAATTTCAACGGACAGGCAGCGTAACTGATTATCTAGTGGGGCACGTTGGCCGCAAGCAAACCGCAGTTACGCCTGAAAATATCGCCACAGTTTCTGGAATTATTCAGCGAAACCCAATGTCATCCGTCCGTAGAATTGCATCTGAGACTGGTTTGAAGCGTTCCAGCACACAGAAAATACTGAGAAAGAGCCTACACATGTTTCCATTCAAAATTCAAACGAACCAGGCCATACCCGTACGAGCTGTGCAACGAAGGGTTGCCTTTGCTAATCAGATGCTCACAATGATTGTTAGTGAAGGTGTTAATGTTGGCTGCATCTGGTTTACAGATGAAGCACACTTCCACCTGAATGGATACGTGAATAAGCAGAACTGGCGATTTTGGGGTTCCGAAAAGCCATACTGGTGTGAAGCGAAACCCCTGTATTCTCCTAAAGTTACTGTGTGGGCTGCAGTATGCAGCAGAGGCATTATTGGCCCTTTTTTCATTCGAGAAACGGTCACTGGTGCACGGTACGTTGCAATTTTGGAACAATTTGTCGCCACACAGCAAGCGTTAGAGGACAGACCAGGTACTGAATGGTTTATGCAAGATGGAGCCCGACCACATCGGACCGAACAAGTGTTTCGCTTTCTTGAGGAATACTTCGGGAATCGAGTCATTGCTTTGGAATATCCCAAATTTTCTAGTGCAGGCATAGATTGGCCTCCATATTCGCCGGATTTGGCTCCCTGTGACTTTTTTTTTGTGGGGCACAGTGAAAGACATGGTCTGCCCGAAGCATCCCGCCACGCTGGACGAGGTTGAATCCTCGATCTCTGTGGCATGTGAATCCATTTCGGTTGAGACACTACGAAATGTGATGACGAATTTCATTCCTCGTTTGCGCCACCTCTGTAGTGCCAATGGTGAACATTTTGAAAACATTGTGATGTGATTGTTTGCAAAGATTGTTTTCATACGATTATTTCACTTACGTATGCTGATATGAGCTGTACAGCGTACTGCGCCATCTGTTAGCAGCTTTTGTAACTATTATTTCAAACTGCTGTATAAACTTCTTACAACTTTCACAATAAACATACCGTTTACTGCATTCCTTTACCGATTTTTGTTTTCGAGATATTTAATTTAGAAATCAGGGAGCCCTTTTCTGGACACCCTGTATTATACACGATTGTCATGCGCAGTCACTGACGTTTTGCTGTCCAGTGCCATCTGTCGAACATTTTTGTGAACTTTTTTTTTTTTTTTTTTTTTTTTGGTTCTAATAAAACCCCGAGTCATTCCAAGCATGTGTTTCAATTTTGACCTCTCAATCTACATTATTCCGTGGTTTATTAAGTTTTCAAATTTGTACTGACTTTTTGAGCACCCGGTACGTGGAATCTGGAGGTAGAAAATACAATGAAGGGGCTAAATAGCGCATTGAATGGGACTTGTGGGTATTCCTGGTGTCGGTGAGTTGGTTTAGGAGTTAGGTGGAGTCGCTGGCAGCCATCTCTCGGCGGGCAGCGCCAGAAACCGAACACCAGGCAGGGCCGGGGGTCCCGTCTGGGCGAGCACGCGGCCGCGTTGCCAAGCCGGCTCGCGTTCCAGCCGGCTCCAGGCCGGAAGCTGTAATCTGGACCTGCCGCTGTAGGCGCCGCTGCGAGTTCTCCCGACCGGCTGGCTAGCTCTGTGTGTGCTGGCCGCTCCAGAACAAACCGCTCAGCAACATTCACACTCTACAGAACCTCACAATGTCTCTTAGAGAGTTCAGCTCCCTTTACAATGGCATACGCTCAGTCAGGTCATGATGCTACCTACGCTCGTCCGTCATGTAGACACCTATACTCCGCAACTCACAGTACAGTGCGTGGCGGAGGGTACATGCAAAGGCAAGCCAAAAGTTACAAGTACCGTGAACCGGGTACACTATGACCGATTTTCTGATTCAGATGTGATTATCACGAATGCTTTTTAACTTGTGTGCCGGCTGCGGTGGCCGAACGGTTCTAGGCACTTCAGTCCGGAACCGCGCGACTGCTACGGTCGCAAGTTCGAATCCTGCCTCGGGCATGGATGTGTGTGATTTCCTTAGGTTGGTTAGGTTTAAGTTGTTCTAAGTTCTAGGGGACTGATGACCTCAGATGTTAAGTCCCATAGTGCTCAGAGCCATTTAAACCATTTAACCGAAGAAACAGCCAGAGAAATGCAGTGCAGAAAGGAATTCATATTTATGTCCTACAAAACTAACATTCGTTGGGTAGCCATAATTTTTTAACTGTCATCCCGAAAATATAAAGTTGTTGTTAGATTTTTGTTTGTTCAAAAATGGTTCAAATGGCTCTGAGCACTATGGGACTTAATTTCTGAGGTCATCAGTCCCCTAGAACTTAAAACTACTTAAACCTAACTAACCTAAGGACATCACACGCATCCATGCCTGAGGCAGGATTCGAACCTGCGACCGTAGTGGTCTCGCGGTTCCAGACTGTAGCGCCTATAACCGCTCGGCCATTCTGGCCGTGTTGTTTGTTACGGGTACATGTCTGCAGTGCTGGTACACCACCATAGCACGCCACATGAGGGTGAAAACAAAATGGCGTATCCAGTTTCCCATTTATCAATGGTGTGATAAGCAGAGGACTGAGCGAGGTGGTGCAGGCGCTAGCACACTGGACTCGCATTCGGGAGGACGACGGTTCGATCCTGATTTAGGTTTTCGTGATTTCTCAAAATCGCTCCAGGCAAATGCCGGGATAGTTCCTTTGAAACGGCACGGCCGACTTCCTTCCCCATCCTTCCCTAATCCGATGAGACCGATGACCTCGCTGTCTGGTCTCCTCCCACAAACAACTGAACCCTACACGCGGAGGGTCTGACATATGGGTCACGGTTTTCGATCAAGTTTTGCAGCGAAGTTCTATGTTTAAAATAAAGAGACACGTCATTCGGTTGTTTGCTAGACGCTCACTAATTTAAAAAAGAAATCGAGCTAAAAGTTTATGACGGAAAATCGTATTTTCAACGCTATACATCGAAAGATCGCCTCAAAATAAACATTTGCTATCAATATTATATGTAGTCCAAAGTTAATAATGTTTGAGATATCAACAGTTTTGTATTTTCACGCCTGTGCTTGGATACACGTCATTCAGTGCGTCTAAGAGTGTGATGCCGGCGGATAAGCGGCAGAGGCATTCAACTACCAAATCGCGGATTCTGTGTTCGATTCTTCGTCCTGGTGTTTCTGTATTCGACATGTTTCAGCATATCTGACAATATTGTGATTGGGAGAATACCTTTGTTTCCTCTTTTTTTTTTTTTAAGTATAATGTAGGGAGATGTGATTGATAGTCAAAAAAGGATATACAATGTACTGACAGTGATTTTCATTTTGATACATGACGTGCTAGATAGGTCTTACGTAGACGATGATTCTCAACCGACCTGCATGGTGACATGATATCACCGAAATGTACCTCTCTTTGTTAGACGTGTGTCGTTTACACTTTTCGACAGGGAAAGAATTTCATCGCACGACTTCAAAATCACGCGACATCAGAGCAGATAATTACGAAACAGGGCGGATGCTATTACAAGTCATGCGTTGGTCCATAGCAAGTTGTGCATTCTCGACTTTCAAGATTTGCTTTTGTACGCTTGGTACGCATCCGGACTGTTATCTGATAGGTCTGTTCTTAGCAACGTGAATCGGATATGTTTTCTACGAACAACGTACGGGAAAACGTCTCGGTGTGGCGAGATATCGTTCGAGTGTTTCGCGTGATGCGAGAAATAGTTGTTTCGCCTGTTTCTAAGACAAGTTTCACTCCACCGGTTGCGTCCACGAATAGACAATCTGTTAGGATTACGCAATAATATGTTTCAAGTGTATTTTTGCGTCGCCCAGTGTGGCCGAGCGGTTCTAGGCGCTTCAGTCTGGAACCGCGCGACCGCTACGGTCGCAGGTTCGAATCCTGCCTCGGGCATGGATGTGTGTGATGTCCTTAGGTTAGTTAGGTTTAAGTAGTTCTAAGTTCTAGGGGACTGATGACCTTAGATGTTAAATCCCATAGTGCTCAGAGCCATTTTTTGTATTTTTGCACTTTGTCTGACGCGGAAAATGGCTGTTAATACATTACGATATATATTTGATTATTAATCTACTTCAACAAAAAGGAATAATAAAATATTCTGATAATCAAAATTGTATCCGATACATCGGAAAACCTATCTAATGAAAAAAATGACGCTACCAACAATAAAAAACGGACCAGTTTTGGTAGTTTAACACTTCTTGACCTCTGGCCATTCGACTTCGCTCTTGTAGACACATAGAATGACAGGTGCCCTGGCTAAGATATGAAAACACAGACATATTAACTTCGTACCCTGTATTATATTAATAAGAAATGTTTGTTTTTAGACGGTCCTTCGATGCATGGCATTGTAAATACAATTTTCCGTCATCAACTTTGACTTATACTTTTTCAAAAAGTAGAGATTTTGTAAAAAAATCCGAAACATGTATCTCTTTTCAGTGCAGAATGTCCTAACAAAACTGAAACAAAATCGGTAATCCACATGTCAACCCTACCCTTACAAGCCATTTTCTTCTGGATCTTTCTGCAGCGTCCTACGATACTACAGCGCGGAAATTTCATTGTGTATAAGGAGTGCAACGTGTACTTGTTTCCGGAACCAAACAAAAAATTTCCGAGGTGTGCAAAGATGCATTTCTTAATTAATATAATATAAATATAGTTACAAAGTACAGTTAGCTGCAAGATAGAGCCAGATGGATCTAATCGTGACAAAATAAGTAAATATGGTAAATAAATGAAAAGATAAAGTTTATGTCTGATACTTTTCAAATTTTGACTTCCGCGTGTCGCAGTTTGAAAAGATCTAAAAGCAGAAATTGTAATACGGCACTGTGTTTAACACACAAAACGTTGTTAAAATTATCGAAGGCGACCATGACTTGTTTTGATTTTTTTTTAAAGCATTCGTAATGCTTCGTCCACACCTCGAACATGCCGGTGCTTGGCAATGTGGAAGACAAGCATATTGCAACTGAGTTGCTTGCCTTGCAATACACCAACAGGTATTACGCAGGACGGGCGAAACAATTCCTCTTTGCTGTATGTGAACATTTTCAGTACACCAGGGGCTCTTTAATGGGCAGAACAGATTTGTAAACCATAATTATAAATTAAACAAAATATTAAAAATTAAACAATTGAACCGTACAACTTTTGTGTACCTGTGCTGCTTTCTATGTATTTCTCTATTGCACTTACCGTTGCAATCAAAATGCAACAATTATTGTGACTGAAAGCTTACGTGGTCTTTCGTGTGCCCTGTGACAAGTTTCAAGAAAATTGAACGTGTCTGCTTACTGATATTATTAGTCAATTCTGAGAACTGTAAAAAGTAAACTTAAAATTTCGGCTTACTGTCAGGGCATCACGACACTTACTTTCCTCTGCTATTGTAGACATTGAAGTATCTGGCGTTTTCTGAGCAATCAAGAATTTCATTTCTTCTGAGTACCCCATTGTGCTTCCATATACTCGTAAATCTTTCAGCCCACTTACTAATTTCTGCCATTTACTTGTTTCAGTTCTGCGCGACAATTTCCTTTCGGGGCGAACTGTATTTCTCTCGTTCCCAGCGGGAACACAATATATAACACAATATATTGAAAGAGAATCAGTTTCTTAAGACTTTCTTGTCTTCTACGGTATATTGTGCAAACTGTCAGTATTAATCTCGGACTAACAATATTTTTGCACTGTTCAATAAATACTGACAATACGGATAAAAACAAACAGAATACTCGCGTAATATTCTATAATATTTGTCACTTATTTTACAAACCGATTTTCGGCTGTTACGCCATCGCCACGAACAGAGATAAACATGTGTTGTTGTCCCTGATGTTGACGTAAGAACCGAAATCCGGTCTATGACATAAATAACAAATATTGTAGAAAATTACACCAGCGTCATTCATAATGTATAAAATACTCTGCTAAGAACCGAAACAACAGTCAACCACCGCATTAGGGGCCCTTTACCCATAATCGTTCACGTTCTTTCCCGTTGTTTTGACATCCAACCAAACATTTGATTCCTTTACTTTGCTTTTTAGAGGTGATAAATAAAACTTTATGATTATCCTCTTATTATAAACTAATTAATATTTTTCTAAAATTAAGAAGAAAACTCGTCTGGCATTCAGCCATTCATTTAGTTGCAAGGACTGAACTTATTGATGGAGGCATGTTCCGTGTTTGGAAGTAAATGAAAGGCAGTTCATTTCATTTACTACCAACGAGGGAACATGACACACAGACACACACACCAAACAAAAGACGAACGATAAACACATAGTGACAGTTGACAAAACTACACACTGTAAACAAACATGTTGAATCCACTATGAAAAGTGCGAGTGAAACCAGCCGTCTAGAGTACAGGGACCGAATGAACACATCTTCAGAACCTTATACATCGGTAGCCACATGGGGAGTCGTAACACCAAATGATATTTTAACCTCACTAGGGTTGTGCTAGAAGAGTTATTTCTAATCAGAAAAAAGAGAACAACATGAGAAAACATAACGTAGGAGCATATTTGTAACTACTACATAACGGTTTCATTATATACACTGGTGAGCCAAAGCATTATGGCCGCTGCCCGCTGCGTCGTTCGATGCCGCCTGGTTGTGTTGCGGCTACATGACGGGGTAGTAAAAGAATGTAAGCGGATCAGACAAGGATGGGGCACATGGCCTGCTGATGGGGAAGTTCTTTGAGAGAAGCGACTTTCACAAAGGGCATGTCATTATTAAGCAGAGCCTGTGAACGAGTGCCTCGAAAACCGCGATGCTGATCGAATGTTCACGTGCTACTGTCGTGAGCATCTGCAGAATGAGGTAGGAGGACAATGAAACTGCTCCTAGCCGTTAAATAGTAGGACATCCACAACTCTTCACAGAAGACGGTGTTTGGAGACTTGTCTGCTCTGTAAAGTAGGATAGATAGTGATCTGCCGAAAGAGAACTATGCTGGCTGACGCACAAGTGTTTCTGAGCACGCCGTTCATCATACATTATTGAACACGGAACTCCGTAGAAGACTACCTCTACGTGTTCACATGTTGACTCAACGACATCGTCCATTACGATGATAGTGGGCACGGGACCATCGGGATCCGACTGTCGATCAGTGGAAACGTGTCGGCTTTTCAGGTGAATCACATTTTTGCCACACTCGGTCGATGATCGCCTCCACAAACGCCGTCATCGAGGTGAACGGAGGCTCGAAACGTGCAGTGCGCCACGGACGCAGGCTAATGGGAGCAATATTACTCCATGGGAGACATTCTTTTACGTGTGGTAGTAATCGATGACACCCTAACAGCTGCGAACCACTATGCTTGTTGTCTTCCCCAGTGGCGATGTCATCTTTCAGTGGTATAACTGTCCGTGTCTCGGAGCCAGAACCGTGCTGCAGTGGTTTGAGGAGCGTTACAGCGGATTCACGTTGATGTCTCGGCAACAAAATTCACCCGAAGTATATCCTATGGATCCCATCTGGGTCGCCATGGGGGGCCATCACTGTGTACGCAAACAAACGGACCATTGTTCGTGCGTATTACATGACCTGCGCGTAGACAGCTCGTGCCACATGCCTCCAGAAACCTACCAACAAACTGTGCGATCCATGATACGCAGCATCAGTGATTTGGCCGGCCACGGTGGTCGAGAGGTTCTAGGCGCTTCGGTCCGGAACCGCAACACTACTACGGTCACAGGTTCTAATTCTGTCTCGGCCATGGATGTGTTTGATGTTCTTAGGTTAGTTAGGTTTAGGGGGGGGGGGGGGGGGGTAGGACGTCAAACGGAAAGACTTGGAGCAGGAGAGACACCATAGGAATTTTTAACTTCCACTGTCTATAGTTTTAAAAATAAACTCATAAAACTTTGTCAGAATGACCAGCAGAAAGGATTCAGGATTTATACTTATAGTGGTGGAAGTTAAAAAATTTAAGAAAATATTTTATTTTTTTACATTTGTCTTTCACCCTTTTTTCACTAACCATTGGCTGCATTTGTTGCTATAGGTACACTTTTCTTCATAAGTAAGGGACATTCTTCGATTAATTTTGCACAGCATACAAACCATACTTACAGGTGTATGAAACTCTAGAATTTTCCAAATATATTAAAAACTGTGGTAAAAATTGAGATAATTAACTGTAATATTTGAGTTTTTTCTAAACATAAGGTTTGAGGTTTGCCAATGACATAGTAATTCTGTCAGAGACAGCAAAGCACTTGGAAGAGCAGTTGAATGGAATGGACAGTGTCTTGAAAGGAGGGTATAAGATGAACATCAACAAAAGCAAAACCAGGATAATGGAATGTATTGAATGAGGTCGGATGATGCTGAGGGAATTACATTAGGAAATGAGACACTTAAAATAGTAAAGGAGTTTTGCTATTTGGGGAGCAAAATAACTGATGATGGTCGAAGCAGAGAGGATGTAAAATGTAGACAGGCAATGGCAAGGAAAGCTTTTCTGAAGAAGAGAAATTTGTTAACATCGAGTATTGATTTAAGTGTCAGGAAGTCGTTTCTGAAAGTATTTGTATGGAGTGTAGCCATGTATGGAAGTGAAACGTGGACGATAAATAGCTTAGGCAAGAAGAGAATAGAAGCTTTCGAAATGTGGTGCTACAGAAGAATGCTGAAGATTAGATGGGTTGATCACATAACTAATGAGGAGGTATTGAATAGAACTGGGGAGAAGAGGAGTTTGTGGCACAACTTGACTAGAGGAAGGGATCGGTTGGTAGGACATGTTCTGAGGCATCAAGGGATCACCAATTTGATACTGGAGGGCAGCGTGGAGGGTAAAAATCGTAGAGGCAGACCAAGAGATGAATACACTAAGCAGATTCAGAAGGATGTAGGCTGCAGTAGGTACAGGGAGATGAAGAAGCTTGCACAGGATAGAGAAGCATGGAGAGCTGCATCAAATCAGTCTCAGGACTGAAGACCACAACAACAACTACAACAACAACGTTTAAAATGTAACATCACATTAATTTTTTCATAAATTAAATAATTTCTAGAGTTTTATACACCTGTAAGTATGGTTTGTATGCTGTGCAAAATTCATCGAAGAACCTCTCTTACTTCTGAAGAAACTTGTACCTATAGCAACAAACGCAGCCAATAGAAGTGAAAAAATGAACTTTCACATGTAAAAAAAATATATTTTGTTATTTTTTTGAACTTCCACTGCTATGATTGTGGATCCTGAAACCTTGCTGGTCGTGCTGATAAAGTTTTATGAATTTATTCGTAAAAGTATAGACAGTGGAAATTAAAATGTTCTGTGGTGTCTCTCCCGGTCCAAGACGGCCCGTTTGACGTCCTACGCCCCTTAAGTAGTTCTAAGTTTAAGGGACTGATGACCTCCGCTGTTAAGTCCCACAGTACTCAGAGCCATTTGAACCAGTGATGTATTATTTCGTTCCAAAACCGGAAAAACAAGCCATTAAGCAGGTATATACCAGAGGAGTGTATATAACAAAAAATATATAGCCTATTTGGCAGCCGGCCGGTGTGGCCGTGCGGTTCTAGGCGCGTCAGTCTGGAACCGCGTGACCGCTACGGCCGCAGGTTCGAATCTTGCCTCGGGCATGTATGTGTGTGATGTCCTTAGGTTAGTTAGGTTTAAGTAGCTCTAAGTTCTAGGGGACTGATGACCTTAGAAGTTAAGTCCCATAGTGCTCAGAGCCATTTGAACCATTTGAATCTATTTGGCATATGTATGCTAAAAAGACCCGTGGTCTAGGGGTAGCGTCTTTGGTTCATAATCAAAACGTCTTCAGTCCCGGGTTCGATCCCTGCCACTGCCTAAATTTTGATAAATAATCAGCATTGGCGGCCGAAGACTTCCGGCATAAGAAGTCAGCCTCATTCTGCCAACGGCCTTGTCAAAGAGGGCGGAGGAGAGGATGGAGGTTCAGGGCACTCTCTTGTCCTAGGGGTGGGAAATTGCCCCTAAAGGCGGAAGAATCAGCAATGATCAACGACATGAGGATGCAGAAGGCAATGGAAACCACTGCATTAAAGACCCATAACGTGTATCCACAGGACATGTGGCCTGTAATTGAAGAAGTGTCATGATGATGTCTCCTATGACAAAAAATTCCGGAATAGCCCCCCATTCGGATCTCCGGGAGGGGACTGCAAAGGTGGAGGTTACCATGAGAAAAAGATTGAATAATCAACGAAAGGATCACGTTCTACGAGTCGGGGCATAGAATGTCAGAAGCTTCAATGTGGTAGGGAAACTAGAAAATCTGAAAAGGGAAATGCAAAAGGCTCAAGCTAGATGTAGTAGGGGTCAGTGAAGTGAAGTGGAAGGAAGACAAGGATTTCTGATCAGATGAGTATCGGGTAATATCAACAGCAGCAGAAAGTGGTATAACAGGTGTAGGATTCGTTATGAATAGGAAGGTAGGGCAGAGGGTGTGTTACTGTGAACAGTTCAGTGACCGGGTTGTTCTAATCAGAATCGACAGCAGGCCAACACCGACAACGATAGTTCAGGTATACATGCCGACGTCGCAAGCTGAAGACGAACAGATACAGAAAGTATATGAGGATATTGAAAGGATAATGCAGTGTGTAAAGGGGGACGAAAATCTAATAGTCATGGGCGACTGGAATGCAGTTGTAGGGGAAGGAGAAGAAGAAAAGGTTACAGGAGAATATGGGCTTGGGACAAGGAATGAAAGAGGAGAAAGACCAAATGAGTTGTGTAACAAGTTTCAGCTAGTAATAGCGAATACCCTGTTCAAGAATCACAAGAGGAGGAGGTGGTATACTTGGAAAAGGGCGGGAGATACGGGAAGATTTCAATTAGATTACATCACGGTCAGACAGAGATTCCGAAATCAGATACTGGACTGTAAGGCGTACCCAGGAGCAGATATAGACTCAGATCACAATATAGTAGTGATGAAGAGTAGGCTGAAGTTCAAGACATTAGTCAGGAAGAATCAGTACGCAAAGAAGTGGGATACGGAAGTACTAAGGAATGAAGAGATACGTTTGAAGTTCTCTAACGCTATAGATACAGCAATAAGGAATAGCGCAGTAGGCAGTACAGTTGAAGACGAAATGACATCTCTAAAAAGGGCCATCACAGAAGTTGGGAAGGGAAACATAGGTACAAAGAAGGTAGCTGCGAAGAAACCATGGGTAACAGAAGTAGTACTTCAGTTGATTGAAGAAAGGAGGAAGTACAAACATGTTCCGGGAAAATCAGGAATACAGAAATACAAGTCGCTGAGGAATGAAATAAATAGGAAGTGCAGGCAAGCTAAGACGAAATGGCTGCAGGAAAAATGTGAAGACATCGAAAAAGATATGATTGTCGGAAGGACAGACTCAGCATACAGGAAAGTCAAAACAACCTTTGGTGACATTAAAAGCAACGGTGGTAACATTAAGAGTGCAACGGGAATTCCACTGTTAAATGCAGAGGAGAGAGCAGATAGGTGGAAAGATTACACTGAAAGCCTCTATGAGGGTGAATATTTGTCTGATGTGATAGAAGAAGAAACAGGAGTCGATTTAGAAGAGATAGGGGATCCAGTATTAGAATCGGAATTTAAAAGAGCTTTGGAGGACTTACGGTCAAATAAGGCAGAAGGGATAGATAACATTCCATCAGAATTTCTAAAATCATTGGGGGAAGTGGCAACAAAACGACTATTCACGTTGGTGTGTAGAATATATGAGTCTGGCGATATACCATCTGACTTTCGGAAAAGCATCATCCACACAATTCCGAAGACGGCAAGAGCTGACAAGTGCGAGAATTATCGCACAATCAGCATAACAGCTCATGCATCGAAGCTGCTTACAGGAATAATATACAGAAGAATGGAAAAGAAAATTGAGAATACGCTAGGTGACGATCAGTTTGGCTTTAGGAAAAGTAAAGGGACGAGAGAGGCAATTCTGACGTTACGGCTAATAATGGAAGCAAGGCTAAAGAAAAATCAAGACACTTTCATAGGATTTGTCGACCTGGAAAAAGCGTTCGACAATATAAAATGGTGCAAGCTGTTCGAGATTCTGAAAAAGTATGGGTAAGCTATAGGGAGAGACGGGTCATATACAATATGTACAACAACCAAGAGGGAATAATAAGAGTGGACGATCAAGAAGGAAGAGCTCGTATTAAGAAGGGTGTATGACAAGGCTGTAGCCTTTCGCCCCTACTCTTTAATCTGTACATCGAGGAAGCAATGATGGAAATAAAAGAAAGGTTCAGGAGTGGAATTAAAATATAAGGTGAAGGGATATCAATGGTACGATTCGCTGATGACATTGCTATCCTGAGTGAAAGTGAAGAAGAATTAAATGATCTGCTGAACGGAGTGAACAGTCTAAAGAGTACACAGTATGGTTTGAGAGTAAATCGGAGAAGGACGAAGGTAATGAGTAGTAGAAATGAGAACAGTGAGGAACTTAACATCAGGATTGATGGTCACGAAGTCAATGAAGTTGAAGAATTCTGCTACCTAGGAAGTAAAATAACCAATGACGGACGGAGCAAGGAGGACATCAAAAGTAGACTCGCTATGGCAAAAAAGGCATTTCTGGCCAAGAGAAGTGTACTAATATCAAATGCCGGCCTTAATTTGAGGAAGAAATTTCTGAGTATGTATGTCTGGAGTACAGCATTGTACGTTAGTGAAACATGGACTGTGGGAAAACCGGAACAGAGGAGAATCGAAGCATTTGAGATGTGGTGCTATAGACGAATGTTGAAAATTAGGTGGACTGATAAGGTAAGGAATGAGGAGGTTCTACGCAGAATCGGAGAGGAAAGGAATATGTGGAAAACACTGATAAGGAGAAGGGACAGGATGATAGGACATCTGCTAAGACATGAGGGAATGACGTCCATGGTACTAGAGGGAGCTGTAGAGCGCAAAAACTGTAGAGGAAGACAGAGATTGGAATACGTCAAGCAAATAATTGAGGACGTAGGTTGCAAGTGCTACTCTGAGATGAAGAGGTTAGCACAGGAAAAGAATTCGTGGCGGGCCGCATCAAACCAGTCAGTAGAGTGATGACCAAAAAAAAAATGTTAAAAATCCTCTAGATGATAAAAAGTGCAGAGTTGATTCAGCAGACTAGGTCGCGCCACGCGTGGCGGCGCGGCGCAGCGCGCCTTGGACAGCCCTACTACGCGGCCAGCTGTGTGGAGTACAGTAGTGGCGGCGGCCGCTACACAGCGCCAGGGCGGCTATTAAAGAGCCGTAACTGTCCGCCGCCAACTTTATGGGGTGTTTTGCCCTATCTGGCCGCCCGCGCGTCGCGTGGGCTGTTCTTTAAGCGGCCGTGGGGCGAGGGGGCAGGGAAGGGAAGCCTTGCTTACACTTTTATGACCGCCATAAACATTCTGATCCCGGCAGACGCCGGGAGAAGCGCCGCAGCGGGCCGCGCCGCTAGAGAGCGACGGAGGAGGAGGAAAAGGAGCAGGTTGGTGAGGGGGGGGAGGGAGAGAGGGAGAGAGCGGTGGTCGAGGCGGTGGGAGAGAGACGGAGGAGGGAGGAGGCATTTAAAACGGCCTCGGCAAATGTCCCGCGTAAATGCGCCAAGGCCGGTCGTAGCTCAGGCGTTATTGCTCCACCTGCTGTTGGGGCCAGACGCAACACTGGGGCACTTGTCGCTCGGTGTCAACACCACCAACACTACTTTTTTTATGTACTGTTCTCCACGATGCACTTTACACCTATGTATACAACACCTACGGGATGCTTCTCAATACAGAGGGCAACCACGTGGACGTTTATGGGAAAGACAGTATGTTGGACCACCTGTACCGCGGGGATCGACAATCGGGAAACAGAAGCATACAAGGGGTGTACAAAGTAATGCAAATGCTTGTTTACTTCCTTTTTCTCCGACTACAGTATGGGTATTTCCGATGCAGAGATGGCGATAATCGCTGAAATAGCCGGTTTTCAGTTGTATCCGATTGTTTTTCGGCGCCAGTTGTTGAAACACCTGAAAATAACCGGTTTCTGAAATAACTGATTTTCGGTCTTTCTCCGTATTATTTTCTGCAATAAACGTAGAAATCGAACAAAGATATTTATTGACTCTCTCAGCTTCAAGACACGCAGAAATAAACTATTAAATTAAGTGGGTTAATAAAAGGAAACATGCACTTTCGCCGGCCGATGTGGCCGAGCGGTTCTAGACGCTACACTCTGGAACCGCGCGACCGCTACGGTCGCAGGTTCGAATCCTGCCTCGGGCATGGATGTGTGTGATGTCCTTAGGTTAGTTAGGTTTAAGTAGTTCTACGTTCCAGGGGACTGATGACCGAAGATGTTAAGTCCCATAGTGCTCAGAGCCATTTGAACCATTGTAGACATACACTGTCCACCTATCGCTGCTTCTCTCGGAAAGTGGTAACGGGTTTGAATACTACAAAAAATTCGCCAGTATTCTGCTATTGATATTATGACACTTCGCTCAAAAATTATGTTGTCGTCGGGGATCATACCTCTATTTGGTCACTGCGAATAGGCCTAAAGGGTGGAAACTGAGATTGAAGAACTCGGATCATCCAGATGATCTGACCATTTTCACAGGGAACAAGCACATATAAGCGTATTATATAGACACAGGCAACAGATTCACTACTTTCTATTGTTATTATGTACTAATAATAAGTCGTTAAGATTTTAATGTATTGCTGTCACCATAATTTGCTTCGTCTTTTACAGAAATGGTTCAAATGGCTCTGAGCACTATGGGATTTAACATCTTTGATCATCAGTCCCCTAGAACTTAGAACTACTTAAATCTAACTAACCTAAGGACACCACAAACATCCATGCCTGAGGCAGGATTCGAACCTGCGACCACAGCAGTCGCGCGGTTCCGCACTGAAGGTCCTAGAACAGCTCGGCCACCGCGGCCGGCTCCTCTTTTACATTTCACAGAAACAGTAGAGAAATATTTAATCTTTTAAAGCAAATGAAGCACTGTCCTTCATTGCTACGCCACTTCGTAAAAATATTTCCAGACTAGCGTTGATGCCATTCTGCAATACAACGGATGTCTGGCGACGAAAGCGAGAAACTACCGTACAGTCCACGTGGGGGGGAAAACCTTAAACCGTGACACACGTCAATACGGACGTTAGTTTGTTGCTAATTTCTGTCGACGTTGTTATTTAAACAGCACTAATCACTTTCCCAATTTTCTATAATGACGCAATACTTCAAGCCAAAGCAAGTTTTACGAATAAAAAATTACTAGCTTTTTTTTTGTTTTTTTTTAGAAAAGGTTTTAAAACCGAAAAATTTTAGCACTGCTGCTAATAGGCTAATTGATATTTCGTTTCTGTTCTTTACTCGGTATTAGTAAAAAATAAAAAAGCACCTGTTTTAAGCAAAACCGAATAAATACAGAAAAATACCAGCATCGCTTTTAACTATGATAGCCAGGGGAGATACTACAATTTATCCTCGTGTTCACAAAACCAGTCCCAGACGGTGCGAGCTGTGTGAAAATGGGACTTGAGGTCTTGGATTACGGCACCATCACTGGGGGAACAAATACTGTACCACAGGATGGACCTGACCAGCCAAAATGGTCACATAATACTCTGCGACCTTGCAGCGTAACCACGGGGCATGTGGAATACCACGATATGGTTGCCCCTATCGTGACCAAACCCCTGCCCACGCTTCACACTTGGGACGTAAACTCGACCAGAAGGTGTAAACAGTGTCTAACAAGACTCATCCGACCAAATGACTTTCTTCCATTGCTCCATAGTCCATGTTTTATGGCTTCAGCACCACCATTTGCACCAATGATGAATGGTTTTGGGGAATTCCAGCTTGTCATGCAGTTCCCAGCTCATGGAGTTCCCTTCGCATTGTTTTGGTGCTGGTAGGGTTCGCGAGAGTGACATTCAGTTCTGCAGTGACTTTTGCAACTGTTGTGCTCATATTTTTCAGTCCTCTTCAACGACCGTCTGTTACAATCACTCAACATACTTTCGTCCGCGTTGTGTCTTAGTAGATGATGTTTTTCTGCGTCCCCTGTTTGTGGTATAAATTTTCGATACGGTTTTTCTTGAAACATTAAACACTTCAGCTACCTCGCATACGCACTTGTTCACCATACGAGCACCAACAATGTGCATTTCATTTAGGTCGGATATAACTTATATATTTTACTCTTTTCATTCTCCACTCCCAGGAGTGGAGCTTGCTATTACAGACCCAGGCTATGATAGAGTCGCGTTTCTGTACAGCCAAATATCAGACAATGTGATACATCTACATCTACATACATACTCCGCAATCCACCATACGGTGCGTGGCGGAGGGTACCTCGTACCACAACCAGCATCTTCACTTCCTGTTCCACTCCCAAACAGAACGAGGGAAAAATGACTGCCTATATGCCTCTGTACGAGCCATAACCTCTCTTATCTTACCTTGGTGGTCTTTCCACGAAGTGTAAGTTGGCGGCTGTAAAATTGTACTGCAGTCAGCCTCAAATGTTGGTTCTCTAAATTTCCTCAGTAGCGACTCACGAAAAGAACGCCTTCTTTCCTCCAGAGACTCCCACCCGAACCCCTGAAGCATTTTCGTAACACTCGCGTGATGATCAAACCTACCAGTAACAAATCTAGCAGCCCGCCTCTGAATTGCTTCTATGTCCTCCCTCAATCCGACCTGATAGGGATCCCAAACGCTCGAGCAGTACTCAAGAATAGGTCGTATTAGTGTTTTATAAGCGGTCTCCTTTACAGATGAACCACATCTTCCCAAAATTCTACCAATGAACCGAAGACGACTATCCGCCTTCCCCACAACTGCCATTACATGCTTGTACCACTTCATATCGCTCTGCAATGTTACGCCCAAATATTTAATCGACGTGACTGTGTCAAGCGCTACACTACTAATGGAGTATTCAAACATTACGGGATTCTTTTTCCTATTCATCTGCATTAATTTACATTTATCTATATTTAGAGTCAGCTGCCATTCTTTACACCAATCACAAATCCTGTGATAATCGGTCAAATGAGGGATCGCAATCGTGAATAACTGGTAGGGGCTTACCAGTTCCGGCATACGCCCTATAACCAAGGGAAACCTCCCGGAAACCGCGGTTGGAACCGGGGGTTGGAAACATACCAATTTATTTCTAGGGGGAATGCTGTCCCTGCCAAAAATTTAAATGTTGTGTATATGTGTCTATGTTGTATGAGTGCATATGTGTTACTGAATAGAGTGAAACGTTCAGGGCATCCAGCGTACTAGATTGACAACTACACAAAATACTATTTTGACCACGACTGACACACTGTACTGAGGAAATTCGCACAGGTGTCGTTTCTGGCGAAATGCAGTAGCGCAATCTGCAGACTTGGCTAACATCTGCATTTGCATTGCCCACTTCGTTTCCACATTTTTGTCCAACCCCAGAAAGATTCATATTCAGCTTTAACATATATCTCTTCATCAGTGTTACTTAGCTGTCTGTAACAGCCTGCACTGTAGACACGGTATCGAAAAATAAAATAGTTCAACTTTTTGAATGATGCTACTGCCTTTTGACTGTAATAATTTGTCAAAAGATATCAAACTGTTATGAAGTACAAGTCCCTGTCGCAAAAGCATATCTATTCATGTAGGCAACCGCAAAGTGCCAAGCGACTGAAGACAAACGCAGGCCGCTCGGGCTAGCAGCGTGGTCTTAGACGCCTTGCCACGGTTCGCACGGCTCCTCCCGTATGAGGTTCGAGTCCTCCCGCGGGCAAGTGTGTGTGCGTTGTCCTTAGCGCAAGTTAGTTTAAGTTGGATTAAGTAAAGTGTAAGCCTAGGGACTGATAACCTCAGCAGTTTGGTCCCATAGGAACATACCACAAGTTTCCGAAAAACGCAGGTGACTCCTGCATACAAGAAGCGTAAAAGGACGGACCCGCAAAGTTACAGACCAGTATCCTTAACATCGGTTTGCTGCAGAATTTTAGAGCATATTCTGAGTTCGAATATAGTAAATTTCTAGTGGTTGAAAAGGACATGTCCGCGAATCAGCACGGTTGTAAAAAGCATAGCTCGTGCGAACCTCAACTTGCCCTATACTCACATGATATACTGCGTACTACAGAAGAAGAACAACAGGCAGATTCCATAATTTTAGATTTCCGAAAAGCAGACTGTTATAGAAGGTAGGAGCGTACGGAACAGGCCCCAGATGTGTGACTGGTTCGAAGACTCTTTATGTAATAGAAGCCAGTATGTTGTACTCAACGGCGAATGTTCATCGGAGACAGAGGTAACATCAGGGGTGCCCAGGCAAGTGCGATAGGACCGTTGCTATTCTCTCTCTCTCTCTCTCTCTCTCTCTCTCTCTCTCTCTCTCTCTCTCTCCGACTTTCTTGGACACCCCTGATGTTACCCCTGTCTCCGATGAACACTCGCCGTCGAGGACAACATACTGGCTTCTATTACTTAAAAGTCTTCGAACCAGTCACACATCTGGAGGCCTATTCCGTACGCTCGTACCTTCTATAACAGCTGCAGTGGAATCATTACAACAAGAAGTCTATCTCACAAAAAGCCAAATTACGCCAGTACTACACGGTGGTGCTCCCCGAGGCGCTATATGCAGCAGAGACCACACTAATCCTAGGGCATACACGTATCCACTAATCCTAGGGCATACACGTATCAGGCAACTAGAAAAAGTAGAACGGAAAATACTTAGAAAAATATTTGGCGCAACTAACAACAATGAAATATGGATCAAGAAACCTACAGATAAACTATACAAACATACGGAGACGGTCCCAGAAAAGATTAGAAAACGCAGACTACAATTCTATGGACACCTATACAGAATGCCATCACACAGATCGACCAAACAGATCTTTGACTGGGTAACCACTAGAAACAACAAATGGGTGGCAGAGGTAAAATACGACCTGGACCAATTCAACATTACAGCAGACACAATAAACGACAGAATAAAATTCAGAAACATCATTAAGAAAAGTAAACTACATGAGATACACTGTGACAAACGAACAGGCGTAAAATGGACCGAAGAACGCAAGCAAGATCACAGTCGGAAGATGAGAGAAATATGGGCAACCAAAAAGGCAATCAAGATGGAGCCGAAGGCACAAAGCCGACAAGAAGCATGGACAGAGGGCCGGAAACAGAAACACAGTGAGCGAATGAGGGAAGTTTGGGCAGCAAGGAAGGCTGCAAAAGGAAGGATTTGAGGATTGTGGTAGGGTAGGCGAATTGTCGACTTCGATTTATACAAGATACAAAAAATTAGGACTCATACGGAGGCAGTACTTTTCCCTCGATCTATCTGCGAGTGGTAGAGGAACTAAATGGTTCAAATGGCTCTGAGCACTATGGGACTTAACATCTATGGTCATCAGTCCCCTAGAACTTAGAACTACTTAAACCTAACTAACCTAAGGACATCACACACATCCATGCCCGAGGCAGGATTCGAACCTGCGACAGTAGCGGTCACGCGGTTCCAGACTGAAGCGCCTAGAACCGCACGGCCACACCGGCCGGCAAGAGGAACTAGTAGTGGTACAATGTACCCTCCGCCACGCATCGTAAGATACTTGTGGAGAATGCAAATGTTTATTGGTTAGCAGTTCCATACAACAGCTGTGCTATAGGGTCGAGAAATTAAGGTCTACAATATATTTTGGCGTTTTAGAGAAGTTTTCACATTTACTAATGACAGATCTGTCCTATATGACGAGATATGCTTTTTCGACAAGGACTTGCATTTCCTACCAGTCTGATGTCTTTTCACATAAGTAAGTTTTTGTACTTGAAAATGGGTTAAGGCCGAATCTGGATCGCAGACCAATAAAATAAAAGTTGTTACAGTCAAATGGCGGCAGCACCATCCAAAAAATTTTACCGTGACTGGCTCCAGCCAAAATAAAAATTATCAAAAGAGTCTAAGACTCGGTAAACTTGATGGTCGTAGTCTTCATCTGACAGCGTAGAACTAATTGTGTGCGAGCGCTAATTTAGCATCGCTTTGCTTACCGAAGGTACTCGCTGGAAATTTTTTTTCTCTTTTGCACCCGTCCTTTCTTTTTTTCCCTCTCATCCTCTACGCCACAATGGTTTGATTACGCAAATGGAATACCGCCCTATCAACGCAGCGGCGAGCGGTTTACAGCAATTATCGCCCAATGATTTGCTCGAAGCAGTACATAGCCTTCCCAGCCAGATCGGGCACACACACACACACACACACACACACACACACACACACACACACACTCACACACACACAAGTGAGAGAGAGAGAGAGAGAGAGAGAGAGAGTGAGAGAGAGAGAGAGAGCGCTAGCTTTGGATAGCACGGCAAGCTATATTGTTGGCCCCTGTTTCCACAGCTGACTGATTAAGCGTTTGCGACGGCTTCCCAAATGATACGATTTCGATTTGAACGTACGTGGCGGGCGATTAATCGTTTTATTGGTGCCGATCCCCAAGTGTGGCATTGCCCATTATGGCGAATTGCCTGACTGACCTCTGCAAACCGAATGGGCTCCGGGCGATGTACTCGTGTTGATGGAAAATCAGAAAACAAACAAGGAAAAAAAAAGTCCACTGTACTCGCAGATCGTGTGTAGGTGGAGGTGTGTGTGTGTGTGTGTGTGTGTGTGTGTGAGTGTGTGTGTGAGCAGCGGCAAGTGTTGTGGGATTTAGGGGCCTTGTGTAAAAACGCAACTATGTCGGCTTCAGATCGAATACAGCAGCTTACAATAGCCGCTTAGGGATCTCCCCAAACAGGGTGTCTGTGGCCGGCGCGATTTGCGAATAAACAACCAGAGTGCTGTAGTAGAGTCCGCAGGGAATCGTGCGCCGGTTCTGGCTTAATTAGAAGCGTCGACGAACATCAGAAATGAGCCGACACGAGGTTATGAAATGTGTTCGTGTCAGTCTGGCTCCAAAAGCATTTACAATCTGCATTTACATGCGTACTCGACAGCCCACCGTATCCTATTTCGTGGTTGGGAACTCATGTCGTAATGATTCCACTCTCACGGTTGCCGAATTTTGTAACAGTTCTCGCGAGAGAACAGCCCACTTGGTATGGTAGTGTCGTTTACGGAGAATGCCTGACAGCGACTGCAATTTTCTGATGTCTTTTTACTAACAAAAGTACGACTTAACGGGTATCAAACCAAATCTGTGACTCGATTCAGAAATTCTTGCTGGGCAGGTCGCACCATGTTATCTTTCACGGAGAGACACTGACAGAAGTAGAAATAACTTCAGGCCTTCTCCAGGGAAGAGTGTTGGGAAACTTGTCGTTCATGTTGTATGTTGATGACGTGGAAGACAATATTAACAAAAAATGATTCAAATGGCTCTGAGCACTATGGGAATTATCTTCTGGGGTCATCAGTCCCCTAGAACTTAGAACTACTTAAGCCTAACTAACCTAAGGACATCACACACATCCATGCCCGAGGCAGGATTCGAACCTGCGACCGTAGCAATCGGGCGGTGCCAGACTGAAGCGCCTAGAACCACTCGGTCACATCGGCCGGCCAGTATCAACAGCTACCCAAGAAGGTGAAGCAGTTATCTAAAGGGTGTTACCGTAAGAGAGTGCAAAAGTTTAACGGGGCATAGAGGATGCTCCGCTAACCGTTTTGTGGTAGGGAACCTGGGATCGGAGAAGCCAGCTTAAGAAGAAAAAAATGTGTGAGAAATCTTATGGGTCTTAACTGCTAAGGTCATCAGTCACTAAGCGGACACACTACTTAACCTACATTATTCCAAGGACAAACACACACACCCATGCCCGAGGAAGGACTCGAACCTCCGCCGGGACCAGCCGCACAGACCATGACTGCAGCGCCTTAGACCGCTCGGCTAATCCCGCGCGGCACTTAAGAAGACAACAGGAATAAAATCACATTACTCTGTACCTTTTTATTTACATCGAATACCACCATTGACACAATGAACGTACCATTAGCAGTGTATCTTATAAAATGTGCTGAAACTGACATCCATCAGCCTCAAAGCCAGCATGACATATGCGAACAATATTCTGATACACCTTGACAAATATCTCTGGTGTGTTTCGAATCACAGCTACAGTTCTGGCAGCTAACTCCATCTCCGTATCCATTGGAGTCTCACACGCGAGTGACTTTGAATATGCCTATAGGAAATAATCAAGAGGATCCACGCCATGGAACAGGAACTCCCCTTTCAACGCAATGACGAGGAAATATTGTACCGGTATTGCCTCATCGTATTGTACTGTACGTCTCTGAATATCACTGAGTACTGAATGGGTCTGTCGTTCTGACATGGTTCAATGTAAATACTATACAACAGAGCCACATTATGGACCAGTAAAGTAAACAATACCTGCATCATGACTTCCTAGTAATCAGGCTCGTCCTTCCTGTTTCCTTGCAGGGAATAAATAATGCACATGTAAGTAAACAGTATAGTATGTGTAAACCTGTGCGCACGTTGGTCGTAAAGAAGCTGTTAAAACAATAACGCTAGACAAAGCGATATACAAGTTTACTTCCACAACTCGCTAATCTGGCTCCTCCGACTCGAGGTTCCCATTGTCTATGTCCTGTTGCATTTTTCCACTCTCTTACGGAAACACCCTTTATAATGATGTGCTGTCGCAAATAGTCGTGGAAGTACTAGATGTCACGTACGGCGGATCCAACAATATATAAGGAGATGGGGCATACTGTGTTCTCAGTAGAGAAAGAGAAGATTCAACCGGTTAGGAGGGGTCATTCACATCGAACGTGGACTAGTCACTGGATGTCAGCTGAGCAACAAATCCATCGTACGCTGCTTTCCTGGCGTGTCAAATATTACCAATGATACTCTAATAAAAAGAGTTCCTTGTTGTGCGTGGCAGAAGCATGGAGAGTTACAGAGATCAAGAAGAGGGAGTTGAAGGCTACCAACACGGATGTGTTGATACGGTTATTGGGAAAATCTAGAAGAGAAAAAATAAGCGACAAAGAATTTCGGCTATGAATTGGTGTAGGAGGGTCAGTAGCAGCAACATAGAACGGAAACAATATATGTTGGCCATGTCAAACGGATAGATGAATCCAAATTCCGCGAGAAGAAGGTGCTGTGGATACCACCGCACCACAGAAAAAGTGCAACTCCGAGGAAAACACGGAAGAGTGAATTGTAAATACACTACTGGCCATTAAAATTGCTACACCACGAAGATGACGTCTACAGACGCGAAATATAACCGACAGGAAGAAGATGGTGTGATATGCAAATTATTAGCTTTTCAGAGCATTCACACAAGGTTGGCGCCGGTGGCGACACCTACAACGTGCTGACATGAGGAATGTTTCCAACCGATTTCTCGTACACAAACAGCAGTTGACCGGCGTTGCCTTGTGAAACGTTGTTCTGATGCCTCGTGTAAGGAGGAGAAATGAGTATTATCACGTTTCCGAATTTGATAAAAGTCGGTTTGTAGCCTATCGCGATGGCGGTTCATCGTATCGCGACATTGCTGCTCGCGTTGGTCGAGATGCAATGACTGTTAGCAGAATCCCAACGGCCTCGTTTCACTAGCAGTCGAGATGACAGTCATCTTATCCGTATGGCCGTAACTGAATGTGCAGCAACGTCTCGATCCCTGAGTCAACAGATGGGGACGTTTGCAAGGCAACAACCATCTGCACGAACAGTTCGACGACGTTTGCAGCAACATGGAATATCAGCTCGGAGACCATGGCTGTGGTTACCCTTGACGCTGTATCACAGACAGGAGCTCCTGCGATGGTGTACTCAACGACGAACCTGGGTGCACGAATGGCTAAACGCCTTTTTTTTCGGATGAATCCAGGTCCTATTTACAGCATCATGATGGTAGTATCCGTGTTTGGCGACATCGCGGTGAACGCACATTGGAAGTGTTTATTCTTCATCGCCATTCTGGCGTATCACCCGGCGTGATGGTATGAGATGCCATTGGTTACACGTCTCGGTCACCTCTTGTTCGCATTGACGGCACTTTGAACAGTGGACGTTACATTTCAGATATGTTACGACCCGTGGCTCTACCCTTCATTCGATCCCTGCGGAACCCTACATTTCAGCAGGATAATGCACGACCGCATGTTGCAGGCCCTGTACGGGCCTTTCTGGATACAGAAAATGTTCGACTGCTGCCCTGGCCAGCACATTCTCCAGATCTCTCACCAATTGAAAACGTCTGGTCAATGGTGGCCGAGCAACTGGCTCGTCACAATACACCAGTCACTACTCTTGATGAACTGTGGTATCGTATTGAAGCTGTATGGGCAGCTGTACCTGTACACGCCATCCAAGCTCTGTTTGACTCAATGCCCAGGCGTATCAAGGTCGTCATTACGGCCAGAGGTGGTTGTTCTGGGTACTGATTTCTCAGGATCTATGCAGCCAAATTGCGTGAAAATATAATCACATGTCAGTTCTAGTATAATATATTTGTCCAATGAATACCCGTTCATCATCTGCATTTCTTCTTGGTGTAGCAATTTTATTGGCTAGCAGGTGTATGATGTCAAAGGTGTTAAAAGAATATCAATGGTACGATACAAGATCATGGAATTGGGGATCTGACAAAGCAGGTAGGTGTTATAAAACTGATGTAATAATAATAGTCGTCAACCATAATATGGTATCAAATGGAAAAATACCGTTTGCCTTGCACTTCAAAGTACTTTGCAGGTCATGGATGTAGAATGAAGAAATAGCGGGCGAATTAGTGTCGACTGCGCGATAGTGCGCACCCCACATCCGGATAGACCAGACGAAGAGAGAGCGGGCGTAATGCGTGCGTAAGGAGCAGAGGCCCGGTGGAGGGCGAACATCGGGGCGCGACCGAGAGGTCGACCTCGGGCGGCGGCGAGAATCGATACATCAGCGCCGTCAGCGCGGGGCGAGGCGGGGCCCAACCCCCGGTATTAGCCAATAATAATACGCGCAGAGAGGAGAGGCCATCTTGGAAGGCCCGGCTTCTCCCCTCTGGCGGAAGCGCGGACGGGGAGGAACGCGAAAAACGAAAGAGAGGAAGTCGAGGAGGAGGGCGCAGGTCGGACGGACGGATGGCTGCGAGGGAAGACGGGGGTTGGAAAGCGGGGCGGCAAAGCCGTCAGGCAGTGGCCGGCATGCTGGACACCCCTGACTGGGAGAGGGCCGCGCTGGACCCACGGCGTGGAGGCGGCCGGATGTCGCCTATGGCGCAGGCCTAGAGGGCTGGCAATGCTCCCCGCACCTCAGCACTACTTCTACAATCCCTACGTTTCGCGTGGAGTTTAGTGCAATCACTGGCAGATATCTGAACTCGACAGCCTGAACGTGCCTACCCGGAAAATATTGCGAATCTCACCAGGTACAATCTCCCATCTACGGGGGTCACTCCAAAAGAAATGCACACTATTTTAGAAAAAGTACAGTTTTCATTCTGCATGTGTGAAAATTTTACAGTGCGTAGATAGATCCTTCCCGCTTGTTTTCAAACATAGTTCAACCAGTTCCCGTGAGTGGCGCCGTCGCAGCATGTCTTCAAGATGGCTGCTACACCTGACGTTCGTCAGAAGCAACGTGCTGTCATAGAATTCCTGTGCTGTGAAAACGAGACAGTGGGAAACACCCACAAGAGGTTGAAAAAGGTGTATGGAGATGCTGCTGTCGATCGCAGTACAGTTAGTCGGTGGGCAAGCAGGCTACGTGATGAAAGCGGGCACGGCAATATTGAGGCAGGTCTCGTACTGCACACACTCCAGACCATCTACATCCACATCCATACTCCGCAAGCCACCTGACGGTGTGTGGCGGAAGGTACCTTGAGTACCTCTATCGGTTCTCCCTTCTATTCCAGTCTCGTGTTGTTCGTGGAAAGAAGGATTGTCGGTATGCCTCTGTGTGGGCTCTAATCTCTCTGATTTTATCCTCATTGTCTCTTCGCGAGATATACGTAGGAGGGAGCAATATACTGCTTGACTCTTCGGTGAAGGTATGTTCTCGAAACTTTAACAAAAGCCCGTACCGAGCTACTGAGCGTCTCTCCTGCAGAGTCTTCCACTGGAGTTTATCTATCATCTCCGTAACGCTTTCGCGATTACTGAATGATCCTGTAACGAAGCGTGCTGCTCTCCGTTGGATCTTCTCTATCTCTTCCATCAACCGTATCTGGTACGGATCCCACACTGCTGAGCAGTAGTCAAGCAGTGGGCGAACAAGCGCACTGCAACCTACTTCCGTTGTTTTCGGATTGCAATGTGCAGAGAGTTACCGAATTGGTGACTGCTGACAGACGCATCACAGTGAACGAATTGTCACTCTACTTTGGGACAGGGGAAGGAAGTGTTTGCAGAATACTGAAAGTGTTGGCGTTAAAAAATGTTTGTGCCAGGTGGGTTCCCAGGATGTTGGCAGTGGCTTACAAAGAAACAATAAAAACGGTACGCAGCGAACTTTGGGAACAGTACGAGAATGGTGGAGATGAATTTCTTGGAAGAATTGTGACAGGTGATGACAAATGGCTCCACCATTTATCACCAGAGACTAAGAGGCAGTCAATGGAATGGCATCATGCAAATTCACCAAGGAAAAAAATTCAAAACCACACCTTCTGCTGAAAACGTTATGGCTACCGTGTTTTGCGATTCCGATGGACCCTTGCTTGTGGACATCATGCCAAGTGGAACCACCATAAATTCTGATGCATTTGTGACGACATTGAAGAAACTTCGAGCTCGATTGAGTCGTGTTCGACCACATCGGCAAAAGCAGGATGTTTTGCTGTTGCACGACAATGCACGGCGACATGTCAGTCGAAAAACCATGGAAGCGATCAGAAAACTCAGATGGACAACACTGATACACCCACCTTACAGTCCTGACCTGGCTCCATGTGACTATCATCTCTTTGGGAAACTGAGTCTCTCCTCGTGAAAAAAGGTTTGAAGATGGTGACTCCCTTGTGCACGCTGCCAAACAGTGGCTCCAAGAGGTGGGTCCAGAATTTTACCGTGCGGCTATACAGGCGCTGGTTCCAAGATGGCGTAAGGCAGTTGAGAGGGGTGGAAATTATGTGGAGAAATGAAAATACTGTTCCTAAACGATGAATCTGCACACTGTAAAACTTTCAAACATGTAGAATAAAATATATATTTTTTAAAAATACAGTGTGCATTTCTTTGGAAAGACCCTCGTATCTTCATCACCCCAAGCAGCTTTTTCCCAGAAGAAAAGTAAAGAAGTTATCAAGAAAATTGTACAGCTTAATGGTGTTGGACCGCAGTATGAGGTAACCAGGAACTGCCTCCTGACCAGTCCCCACCCACGATCCTTTAAAGCAATATTCCACATTGTGCCCCGCAGGCAGCATCTTGTCCAAATGAAATATCAATGCAGAACGCGATTATCAGCCTAATTTATATTGATATACATGTGGCAACTAACAGCCGAATCCAAAAACTTCAACTGACGTTAAGAGCTTCTTAAGAGCGTAGCTTTCCTGCTCAGTAACAAACAAGCATACTTACAGAGACGGTAATACACTACTGGACATTAAAATTGCTACACCAAGAAGAAATGCAGACGATAAACGGGTATTCATTGGACACATATAATATACTAGAACTGACGCGTGATTAAATTTTCACGCAGTTTGGGTGCATAGATCCTGTGAAATCAGTACCCAGAACAACCACCTCTGGCTGTAATAACGGCCTTCATACGCCTGGGCATTGAGTCAAACAGAGCTTGGATGGCGTGTACAGGTACAGCTGCCCATGCAACTTCAACACCATACCACAGTTCATCAAGAGTAGTGACTGGCGTATTGTGACTAGCCAGTTGCTCGGCCACCATTGACCAGACGATTTCAGTTGGTGAGAGATCTGGAGATTGTGCTGGCCAGGGCGGCAATGGAACATTTTCTGTATCCAGATAGGCCCGTACAGGACGTGCAACATGAGGTCGTGCATTATCCTGCTGAAATGTAGGGTTTCGCAGTGATCGAATGAAGCGTAGAGCCACGGGTCGTAACACATCTGAAGTGTAAAATCCACTTTTCAAAGTGCCGTCAATGCGAAAAAAGACGTGTAACCAATGGTACCCCATACCATCACGCCGGGTAATACGCCAGTATAGCGATGACGAATTCACGTTTCCAATGTGCATTCACCGCGATGTCACCAAACACGGATGCGACCATCGTGATGCTGTAAACAGAACCTGGATTGATCCGAAAAAATGACGTTTTGCCATTCGTGCATCCAGGTTCGTCGTTGAGTACACCATCGCAGGCGCTCCTATATGTGATGCAGCGTCAAGGGTAACCGCAGCCTTGGTCTCCGAGCTGATAGTCCATGCTGCTGCAAACGTCGTCGAACTGTTCGTGCAGATGGTTGTTGTCTTGCAAACGTCCACAAATGTTGACTCAGGGATCGAGACGTGGCTGCACGATCCGTTACAGCCATGCGGATAAGATGCCTGTCATCTCGACTGCTAGTGATACTAGGCCGTTGGGATACAGCACGGCGTTCCGTATTACCCTCCTGAACGCACCGATTCCATATTCTGCTGACAGTCATTGGATCTCGACCAACGCGATCAGCAATGTCGCGATACCATAAACCGCAATCGCGATAGGCTACAATCCGACCTTTATCAAAGTCGGAAACGTGATGGTACGCATTTCTCCTCCTTACACGAGGCAACACAACAACGTTTCACCAGGCAACGCCCGTCAACTGCTGTTTGTGTACGAGAAATCGGTTGGAAACTTTCCTCATGTCAGCACGGGTTACGTGTCACTACCGGCGCCAACCTTGTGTGAATGCTCTGAAAAGCTAATCATTTGCATATCACGGCATCTTCTTCCTGTCGGTTAAATTTCGCGTCTGTAGCACGTCATCTTCGTGGTGTAGCAATTTTAGCAGCCAGTAGTGTACATTGACGGGAAAAAAATTGTACCACCAAGGAGGAGATGTGCGACATAACCGAGAATTGGTAGGCGTGTTTCTGCGTCTGAAAGATGAAGTCTATTCTGTTTCGCGGCGGTCGCATGGGAGTGGCGCTAGTAGTACGACAACGAGAACACAAATCAGGTTTGCTTGAAATACACGCTGAAACAGTCACGAGCGTTAGCTAGCTTTGTGATTGGACGTGGCGAGTTGATGTTAGTCAAGAATGCCTTCAAGGTGACAAAGACGCCATTGTCGACACCTCACTGAGTTCGAGTGAGTTCGTTTAGTAGTTGCTGGATGTTCCTTCTGCGATACTGCAGAAAGACTTGGCAAGAATGTAGCCACTGTTCGTTACTTCTGTCGGCGGTGGTCGCGAGAATGTACGGTCGAAATAATACCGGGTTCCGGCCGACCACGTGACACTACCGAGATTGAAGACCATCGTGCTCGGCGTATGGCTCTGACTGCGTCTGCAGCAGCAATTTGAGCAGCAGTTGGCACTACAGTGACACAGCGAACTGTCAGACATCATGTACTGCAAGGGCAGCTCCGAGACATGCGCCCTGTGGCGCGCATTCCACTGAACCCAAACCATCGCCATGTGCGACTTCAGTGGCGTCAAGCGGGAGCTCATTGGAGAGTGGAGTGAAGGTCTGTTCTGTTATCTTATGAAAGCTGTTTCTGCCTCGATGCCAGTGATAGCCATGTGTTGTTTAGGGCCAATAATTCAAAAACAGTCTTAATATCATTTATTATTATTATACCGCCAACCGGTTTGAACCCGACGTAGGGGTCATCCTCTGGGCGTTTACACCATTGGTCGACAGCTGGTGTTGTCACTCCTGTCTACATAACGGCAGGAAACTATCACAGTCGACCAGTCACCAGCAGTCGACCAATGGTGAAACACCCAGATGACGACCCCTACGTCGGGTTGAAACTGGTTGGCGGTATAATAATAATAAATGCGTTTGAGACTGTTTTTCAATTATTGTTTAATCATACTAATTGCTGCTTCTCCCCACAACCATGTTGTCCAAAAATCTGTTGTTTAGGATGCCTGTTGAGGGTCTGCAACCAACTTGTCTACGTCTACACTTGACCTACACCTGGAGTTACGGTCTGGGGCGCGATTTCGTATGTGAGCTTGGAGCACTCTTGTGGTTATCCTAAGTTTCCTGACTGCCAATTTGTGCCTCAATCTGGTGATTCGCGCTGTTGTGCTACCATTTATGAACAGAATTGCAATGGGTGTTTTCCAGTAGGATAACGCTCACCCCCATACTCTTGTTGTAACCCAACACCCTCTCTAGAGTGTCGATATGATCACCTCGCCTGCTCAATCACCAGATCTCTCTCCAGTCGAGCACATATGAGACAACTCCAGCGTCACCCACAAACAGCATTAGACGTCCTTGTACTGACCGATCAAGTGCGACAGACATGGGGCTCTACCTCTCAATCTGATACCCGGCACCTCTACAACACAATGAATGTATGTTTTCATAGTTGCATTCAACATTCTGGCGGTTAGACCGGCTATTAATGTACCAGCGAATCACATTTGCAATGACTTATGTCTCAATTACATTAACCTATGATCTTGCAATGTCAATCACTTAAATATGTTAACTGGACAAACGTATTCCCAAAATTTCATTACTCTACATGAATTATTTTTGTTACGATTTTTCCGTTAGTATATTGGCTAACGGCTCCGAGCACTATGGGACTTAACATCTGAGGTCATCAGTCCCCTAGAATTTAGAACTACTTAAACCTAACTAACCTAAGTTGAACGCACACGTCCATGCCCGAGGCAGGATTCGAACCTGCGACCGTAGCAGTCACGCGGTGCCGAACTGAAGTGCCTAGAACCTCTCGGACACCGCGGACGGTTCAGTATATTATGTGTACCCTAAAAGCGCTTGTTTACATCTCAAAATCAGAGTTAAGCTAAACATCGTGCGATAATTTATTCGGTTCTTTGTTTGATTTGGGGGGAGGGGACCAAACAACGAGGTCATCGGCCTCATCGGAGTGGGAAAGAATGGGGAAGCAAGCCGGCCGTGCCCTTCCACAGAAACCATCCCGGCATTTGCCTGAAGCTGTACAGGGAAATCACGTGAAACCTAATTCAGAGTGGCACGACGCGGGTTTGAATCGCTCCCGAATGCGATTCCAGTGCGGTAAACACTGCGTCACCTCGCTCGGTGATAATTTTTTTTGCACAGTCCATACTTCTGTAGCTGGTACTATACTTGACAGTATGAAAACCTATTGCTGAGGAACCTGACACATTCTTGATTTCCTTGCGAAATATCAATCGCAATTCAAGGGGCTACTGTTCGTATCAGTGATCACTGACGAAATATACGGGAGACACAGGCGGTCAGTAAGGGAGCCCGGAGGATAAAGAAAAATTCTGTAACACGGGAGATCCCGGAAAACACGGCAGAGTTGGTCACCCTCCTAGAACCCCTAATCCTTTAAACAGTTTCAGCACCTGATTACGAATGAGTTAATGTGTTAAATATTTGACTTTAAGCATATAAAATCTGTGTAGTTCAAGACACAAAACCCTAATTATCTTGTATATACACTGCTGGCCACCGTAAATGCAACACCAAGAAAGACAAGAGGTAGCACAACAAGAATTATTTTGTAGATAACATGTTGACCAAGTATCAAATGATTACGTTTACAGACGTCTGTGACATGTGGTTCCTGCCAGAATCAGTAGCCAGAGTAGCCGCCATTGTTGGAGATCACCGCTGCCACACGTCTCGGCATTGAGTCAAAGAGACGTTGGATGTGTTCCTGGGGCACAGCAGCCCAAGCAGCTTCCACACGTTGCCAAAGATCATCTGGTGTGGCAGCTGGGGATGTAATCTGGGTCACTCGTTGAGCAACCATGGACCACATGTTTTCTATCGGCGAAAGATCCGGAGAGCGAGCCGGCCAGGGAAGCACTTCAATCTGGTTATTGACGAAGAACCTTTGGACAATGCGTGCCACGTGTGGTCGCGCATTATCCTGTTGAAATATGGCTGTGGCCGAGCCCTGAAGGTAAGGAAGGACAACTGGCTCCAGCACCTCGGATATGTAGCACCGGCTATTTAAAGTACCGGCAATGCGTACTAGAGGCGTGCGAGAGTAATATCCAATACCGCCCCATACCATAATACCCCGTGCAAGACCAGTGTGGCGGTGCATAATGCAGCTGTCCAGCATCCTCTCTCCACGGTGTCTCCACACTCGAATCCGACCATCGTGGTGCTGCAGACAGAAGCGTGCCTCGTCAGTAAAGACAACGTCATTCCATTCTGCCGTCCACATCCGTCTGTCATCACACCATTGGCGACGGAGACGTCTGTGGTTCTGCGTCAATGGTAGACGAAGCAATGGACGTCCTGCGGACAGACCACTCTGCTGTAAACGGCGTCGAATGGTACGCGCAGACACTGGATGATGCGTTACAGACGCAATGTGCTGTGCTGTGCTGTGCTCGGATACTTCATCAAACGATGTTCGCTGTTGTCTACGAGGCATAACTGATCGTCTTGTGAAACAACCACAAGGTAAACACACGTGCCGAACGTACACTCGTCGAAATGGCCAAGCCTTAAATGGCGCTATGAGGTGGCGCCACAGGCGCGCGTGATGTGCGTCTGCGCTGAAATTCTAATCAGTTGCATATCTCATCGCTGCAAACCCATGGTGTAAATTTCACTTGATTCGGATGCTTCATTCAGGGTGTTGCATTTACGGTGGCCAGCAGTGTATGTTGTGTCCCTCGGAAATGTCCCAAAGACCCGACTCTTTGTTTACCTCACAGCCAGTATGAATCAACACACAAAGCAATTAAAGACCTCAGCAGTAAGTGGTCACTGATTTATACCAATGGGGAAAGCTGAAAATTTGTGCCAGAATAATATTCGATTCTGGTTTCTCCTGCTCGCTAGGCAGCTGCTGTGACTCCTACGCCAGCCGGACACAGCAGTCAACACAACTGCGAGGACTAATCTTGCAGGCCCCCCGTCACACCCACATTCTCAGCTTATCCACACACACTACTGATGTAATGGGTCTGTTTAGAACGGCGGGTGTAACATAGCAACAATTTTCTCGAAACTTGGCAGCTGTACTGGATCTGATAACGAATTAGTGGCCAAGGATATGGCATACCTCAAGAAATTTTGTCAAGCTGTTGCCACCGAGCGAGGTGGCGCAGTGGACTCGCATCCGGAAGTATGACGGTTCAAACCCACGTCCGCCCATCCTGATTAAGGTTCTCTTTGATTTCCCTGAATCGCTTCAGGTAAATGCCCGGATGGTTCCATTGAAAGGACATGGCCGACTGCCTTCCCCATCGTTCCCTAATCCGATGGAACCGAACCGATGACCTCGCTGTTTGGTCCCCTTCCCCAAATCAACCTACCAACCAATCAATCAACCAACCAACCAAGTTATTGTCAAGAGCCGGCCTGTGTGGCCGAGCGGTTCTAGGCGCTTCAGTTCGGAACCGCGCGAGTGCTACGGTCACAGGTTCGAATCCTGCCTCGGGCATGGATGTGTGTGATGTCCTTAGGTTAGTTAGGTTTAAGTAGTTCTAAGTTCTAGGGGACTGATGACCACAGATGTTAAGTCCCATAGTGCTTAGAGCCATTTGAACCATTTGAATGTACTGTGAACTATCGGTCAAGGGCAACAGGAATATTCTGTCTTTCTTGATTTCCGGAAAGGATTTGAGACGGCGCCGCACTGTAGACTGTTAGCGAAGGTACTAGAATGTAGAATACATCCCCAGATACGTGAGTGGTTCGAAGGCTTAGTAAGTAATAGAACCCAATATATTGTTCTCGACGGCAAGTGTTCGTCAGAGACAATGGCATTGTCAGGAGTGCCACAGAGAAGAGTGACAGAACTACTGTCGTTCGCTGCACACGTAAATGATTTCGCGATCAGGGTGGGAAGCAATCTGCGGTTGTTTGGTAATGATGTTGCGCTGAACAGTAAAGAGTCGAAGTACAGTGACTCTAGGAAGATACAAAACGACCTAGACAAAATTTCCAGTTGGTGTGACGAATGGCAGCTAGCTCCAAATGTGGACAAATGTAAGTTAATGCGGATGAGTAGCAAGAACGAACCTGAAACTTCCTGGCAGATTAAAACTGTGTGCCGGACCGAGACTCGAAATCGGGACCTTTGCCTTTCGCGGGCAAGTGCTCTACCAACTGAGCTACCCAAGCACGACTCACGCAGAGTGAAAATCTCATTCTGGAAACATCCCCCAGGCTGTGGCTATGCCATGTCTCCGCAAAATCCTTTCTTTCAGGAGCGCTCGTTCTGCAAGGTTTGCAGGAGAGCTTCTGTAAAGTTTGGAACGTAGGTGACGAGGTATTGAGGTACTGGCGGAAGTAAAGCTGTGAGGACGGGACGTGAGTCGTGCTGAGGTAACTCAGTTGCTAGAGCACTTGCCCGCGAAAGGCTAAGGTCCCGATTTCGAGTCTCGGTCCGGTACACAGTTTTAATCTGCCAGGAAGTTTCATGTCAGAGCACACTCCGCTGCAAAGTGAAAATCTCATTCTGAAGAACAAACCTGTAATGTCCTGGTCGACACAGTCAAGTCGCTTCAATAGCTGGGCGTAACGTCACAAAGCGATATGAAATGCAACGAGCTTATGCTGATTTTTCTACGGAAGGGGAATGGTCGATGTCGGTTTATTGGGAGAATTTTGGAAAAGCGTGGTTTATCTGCAAAGGGGACCGCTAATAGGACGCTAACTCAATCTGTTCTTCAGTACTGCTCGAGTGTTCGGGATCCGTAGCAGGTCGGATTAAAGAAAGACATCGAAGCAGTTCGAAGGCGGGTTATTAGATTTGTTACCGGTAGGTTCAAACAACACGCAAGTATTCCGGAGATTCTTTGGGAACTCAAATGCTAATCGCTGGACGGCAGACGACGTTCTCTTCGAGGAACACTATTGAGAAAATACAGAGAACCGGTATTTGTAGCTGTATGCAGAACGATCCTACTGCCTCCATCGTAGACTGCGTATGAGCACGAAGGTAAGATAAAATAAACTGGGTTTCATACGGCGGCATATAGACATTTTTCCCTCGCTCTATTTATGGAAGTGAGTAGTAGTGGTACAGGATACCCTCCGCCACGCACCATACGGTTGCTTGTGGTGTATGTATGTATCTGAAGAAGAACTGTGACTGCTCGCTTTTCTAAAGAGCTATTTCTAGTGGTGAATTCATTCTTTGTCGGTCATGCTCAGTGTCCTTACGCTGTGCCAAGTTCAGATCTGCTTGATTTCCCCAGTGGCAGTGAACGAGCAGTTGACCACAGGCGTGGTTTTGCGTCCTGCTAGAAAATTTCGAGCGCAGTTTTGACAGAAGAGAAAACTGTAGCTATATAGCCTTTGAGATGTACATGTCTTCAGGCGCTGTGAATTTCTTGAAAGAACTTATTTTCCAGGCGTAACCCTTCACTTTATTCTGAAATAAACACTTTATTTCACAAATCAACAGTTGGAAAATTCGCTCCCTTCGGCATTACCTAGCTACCTGACAGTGAAACGTTAGCACAGGTTGTAACAGTTTCAACAAGAAACTATTTTATTGTTTAATTTTCTTCTTGCTTTTGTTGAAGCTGCTATGTATTTTGGTACTGTTTTCGCCGCCAGGTTTTGTAACCTCCCCAGCAACTGCAAAGCCTTTACACTCTGTTCTCTGCCATGATGTCTGAGTGGGGTAATGGCGACAGAAGAACGGGTGGCAACGTCGATAGGGTGCCGATATTTCCCCATGCTCTAGACTACAGAAAAAAAGTTCTTTACACTGAAGTAAGACCTTAGATATAATTTCGAATGGCGACGACAAGAAAAAGCAAATAAGAAGCTTCAATGGACTGAAAGAACTCTACAGAAACGCATTAAGTTTAGTGAAGCCAGGGAGATAAGTGACAAGCGTCCCAAAAGGAGCTGAACATACTAAATATTATACTTTATTACTGATTAAAATCATATTCAGATAAGAAACCTTCCTCTGGTACAAGGACAAGAACAAGAATTAGTCAACCATGTGACTAATCTGACGCATTTATTCTATGCCATTTGCCTGGTTGAATTGCGGCGAATTGCCTATGATCTTACGGTAAAGCTGGTCCTCCAGCACAATTTCGATAAAATTACCAAAATGACGGGAGTAGACTGGGTTTCTGGTTTTAAAAAGAATAGCCCTAAAATACGCTTAAGAAAATCATCAGCAACAGGGTTCTAGGTTTCAATAAAGCTGGTGTTGATTTATATTTTTTCTTCCACCCTGAACATCATTTTCGAAAACCATGATACCTATGTGTTTTGATACAAGTACAGGTAATAACCCCTCTTGGAACAGGAATTTAATCCTGTCTTTATTTCATGCATTTAGTGTAAAGCTGTAAGAGTGTCGATATTGCCCAGACATCCGGGGCAAATGTTTATAAAATGTTTAAATACCTTCAAAGATATTAATATTTTCCAAATTGTCTGGAGCAGCTATGCGCCTAACATTACAGGGTCACACAGGATGCCATCAATTTTTCCATGGAAGTGACAGGTTTCAAAACAGAACGAAAAAATTTCGTGAGATATCTCGGTACTCCCCCAGTCTCTCCTACCAAAAAAAAAAAAAAAAAAAAATTATTTCCCGATGCTGGAAATATACATAAAATTCAGGACTGTCTCTAATTCTTGAATTGTGTATCACTGATATGAATTTAGTCAAAGTTATCAATACATTTTATTTTCAACTTTGTGTTTGTTCTTAAAATGTTATTTGGTATATTTTTGATAAAAAATGTGTAGATTTATCTATTTCTTGTAATGGTAAGATGTTCATGCAGTTTTCTTTTTCAACTCAATGAAGTATGGAAAGACTAGTACTTAGTCTACTGTAGAGTGTAGATTCTCTTGAAGGTATATACTAAATATGGAGATGTTTCCACATTTATTTATATGTTCTTTGTACCTTTAGTTAATAATCGTTGTGTTTGTCGGATGTAGAACATGTCACATTCGCTACATTTAATGGTACGTATTCCCCACCGGTCATATTTTTAAGCTGTGTCTGTTCTTTGTATCCTGTAAATTCCTGCTTTATTCTTTGTCCAAATATAATTTCAGTTTTAGTATTACGAAATGTGTTACTTGTTTTTTGGTAAATATGTCCCGTATCTATATTGTATTGTAACGAATTTGTCATTCTTCTTCTTTCTGCATTCCCTAACGTCATTGCAGTTTCGTTAGCAAATTTGGCCGTAATTTTCTTTCTGTATATCATATCATATTATAAGCGCTGCTGTTTTAATTGTTTCTAATTCTGTTCTTGCGTTTCCTTTAGTAAGATGAACTCTAATGAGTGCACGCACGTCTGCCTTCATTCCTGCCACTGCTCACAACATTTCTGCTCGTCGCTCCCCAAAGCTGCGAAAGAGTTCCGACATGTTTGCCTTCTGACAGAAAAGAAGTAGTTTGCGATAACTCAAATGTTTGTCAACAGCGACTGAGCTGACTGATTACGGTTCAACCCGTCAGATAGGAAAGATCAATTGCAAAGTAAAAACCTCTCAAGCAGTGGTTGTTCACTACAGGTACACTACAGGGTGTTCCACAAAGGCCTTTGGGTTTTAGTAACTGAGGAAGTATTAATGATAATCTGATCCAGTTGTAATTATAGAGGTCACAAAGTAAAGGGATTGCGATACGCACATATTACAGATGGCTGTAATATCGGGTACACGAGGTATAAAAGGGCCATGCACTGGCGGAGATGTTTGTGCTCAAGTGATTCGTATGAAAAGATTTCTGACGTCATCATGACCGCCCGACGGTAATTAACAGACTCTGAATGCGGAATGGTAGTTGGAGCTGGACGCATGGGGCATTCTATTTCGGAAATCGTTATGGCATTCAGTATTCCGAGATCCACAGTGTAAAGAGTGTGCCGAAAATACGAAATTTCAGGCATTACCTCTCACCACGGACAATGCAGAGACCGATGGCGTTCACTTAACGACCCACCGATGGCCTTCACTTAACGACCCACCGATGGCCTTCACTTAACGACCGAGAGCAACGGCGTTTACGTACAGTTGTCAGTTCTAACAGACAAGCAACACTGCATGAAATACCTGCAGAAATCAATATCGGACCTACGATGGATGTATCCGTTGGGACGGTCCCTCGAAATGTGGCGTTAATGGGCTATGGCAGCAGACAAGTTGCTTTGCTAATAGCACGACATCACCCACTGAGCCTCTCCCGTGCTCGTGACCATATCGGTTGGATCCTAGACGACTGGTAAATCGTGGCCAGGCCATACGATTCCCGATTTAAGCTGGTAAGAGCTGATGGTAGATTTCGAGTGTGGCGCAGACTCCTCGAGGCCATGGACCCAAGTTGTCAACAAGACATTATGCAAGCCGGTGGTGGCTCGTAATGGTGCGGACTGTGTTTACAACGAATCGACGAGGTCCTTTGCTCAAACTGAACCCATCATTGACTGGAAATAGTTATGTTTGGCTCCATGGAGAGCATTTGCAGACATTCATGATCTTCATGTTCCCAAACAACGATGTCATGTCAACAGGCCACAGTTGTTTGCAACTGGTCGGAAGAACATTCAGGACAATTTGAGCGAATGATTTGGTCAGCCAGATCGCCCGACATGGATCCCATCGAACATTTAAGGGACATAATCGAGGGGCGAGGTTGTGCACTAAACACTGCACCGGTAACACCTTCGCAATTATGGAAAGCTACAGAGGCAGCATGAAGTGGCCTCAAACCCAAAAGAATTTTAGTATAATGGCTTTCATCTTCCAAGAGCTATGCCTTTACATTGTTTAAATTGTGGGATGCTTCCCATTTAAATAATGCACTGATGAGCAATTGAATTAGAAGCTGTGTTGGACGAGAACATTGATACCGCCTAAGAGAATGAAATGGGTTATTGAAGTGTCGTCTGAATGACACTTGCGCCAAGGCTGGACAAGATAAGAGATGTGAGAGAATCTTAACACAGCCAGACACATGGGACACCCCACTTCCGAAACCTAACGGTCATTAGGGTTTGTGGTCTCTGTGTCACTGGTCCAACACCAGGACATCGAATCAAGTAAAATCAGTGACGTTATGCTCAATGGTTATGGCAGATTACAATGATTCGCATTGGCTATCTTGGTTATTGAATGAGTAGGCTAATGGAGTAAAGTACAGGACACTTGCTAATTCACTGATTGTCAACAACAACTTTGTCACCCAGGGAACTCCGGTGACTATCATACTGGTGTTTCCCATCCAATAAGTAGAGAGGATATCTAATGTAGACTGGCAATGACAAGGAAATCGTTTCTGAAGAAGAGAAATTTGTTAACATCGAGTATAGATTTAAGTGTCAGGAAGTCGTTTCTGAAAGTATTTGTATGGAGTGTAGCCATGTATGGAAGTGAAACATGGACGATAAATAGTTTGGACAAGAAGAGAATAGAAGCTTTCGAAATGTGATGCTATAGAAGAATGCTGAAGATTAGATGGGTAGATCACATAACTAATGAGGAGGTATTGAATAGAAATTTGGGAGGAGATGGGGAGATCACATAACTAATGTGGAGGTATTGAATAGAAATTGGGGAGGAGTTTGTGGCACAACTTGACAAGAAGAAGGGACTGGTAGGTAGGACACGTTCTGAGGCATCAAGGGATCACCAATTTAGTACTGGAGGGCAGCGTGGAGGGTAAAAATCGTAGAAGGAGACCAAGAGATGAATACACTAAACAGATTCAGAAGGATGTAGGTTGCAGTAGGTACTGGGAGATGATGAAGCTTGCACAGGATAGAGTAGCATGGAGAGCTGCATCAAATCAGTCTCAGGACTGAAGACCACAACAACAACAAGTGGATGAATAAATGGAAAGACCACATATGTTTGCATGCCTGCCCTGTAAATTGATCAGTAAGAACAGAGATTATAAGGAGGGCATGCAGGGCTCTGGGTCATTTCTTAAATCAATTACAGTCCCAGCTAATAAAAATGATAGTTCACTAGTTCATCCACCATGGATACAGGCCTTCAGCAAAGAAGCAGCCTTCTACCTAGGGAACCTTCTCTGACTGCGCTTTAGATGCCCCAATGGCAAGAATTAATGCTTGAGCAGGGACCTTGCGACCTAGGAAGGTGACCCCCCAAAAACGCTGCGACTCACTGATGGTAGGGTACACGTATGTCTAAATGAATGTGAAGTAATGGATTGATCTTTCGAACGGAATAATTTCATATCTATGGCAATGGACCGGTGGGTGAATAGTTTCCGTTGAATAATTTGGGACCTCTGGCTCATGACCCGTTGAGCCCCCAGTTTTGAGCAGTTGTAAGAACTATCAAATTACATCACCCATTCATTCACTTGCATTGTCCTCTCAAATTATATGTGTTTTTCTCCCATATCACATCAGAATTATTTTTAGAATTCTCTGTGCATATGATGACATACAGTTGACCCTATAGTTCTCCTGGCGTAAAAGGTATGGAACATTACTGTGGTGACCTTCGATGGTTGGGCATACCTTCGATCTCCTGCATCAATGCCTAAAGAGTTGTGAACGGCCAGTGAGTGGCCATAGATCAGTATGATGACAAATGCACCTCAGCTTTTAGGAATTCCTTGATACAATGAGCCTTTCAAAATGGACAGTGGTTTAGCACCCTTCTAGGGAAGTATACCTACTTCGATTGCCCGTAAGTCTATTCAAAACTATGGATAAAAAATGTAACTCCTGTCACTCCACCCATCTTCTTCTCATTCAAATGTGCCATTAAGAATACGATGCAAAATTTTTATTCAAGCTGATGTCGATTTCTAGTACTCCAGTGAGTTTGTGTCAGTTCTAACTTCTATATCTTTTTTTTCTTGTTGTACATGTGTATCATTCAGAAACTGAGAGAAAATACGTTTGTAAAATTAGTTCAAGTTTCTGCTGGACTCAGAAATAAGAAATTGAACCATTTCTTAAGTGGACTGACAGCTTACATTAACTAAGTATTTTCGTCAGTAATGCAGACTGCATAAGTATATTCTGTGTCTGAGGGCATTCAGATAAATTGTTCAGTGATGTAAGGTTGCTAATAAAATGTTCAGTTACAGCATTGTGCTAGTATATTTTCCTTAACACACAGTCCTTCACCATACCTGAAAACCTGTAATGTGTTGACACAAAAGCAATTTCTTAGTACTACACTCAAGCTACAGTTCAATTGATTTGAACCTGATTGAGTAAAATATGAAAAGTTTCCTTGTAGTTGTTTCGACGCCTTCTATTATAAGCAGTCTGTGTTTTTTTTTTTTTTTTTTTTTTTTTTTTGTTTCCAACAAATACTGTGTTACTGTGTAACAAGACTGTTTTCAGTTTGTTTTGTTGCACTTCCTGAGACCTCTGTCATTCAGTGAGTGTGTAAGTACTAAATTGGTGTTTTATGTTATCAATAAATTGGAGCTTTTTGTAGTTTCTCTGGAAACGTATTGTAATTTCAGTGCAGCATTTTATGTTTTTGCACTCAATATTATATCATTAATTGTGGCTTGCACCTGTTTGGAAGATGTTTGTAAAGACATGGTCCTTAAGAGATTTGTGGAAGGAAACTGGAACCTGATTACTGTATTATGTGTGAAGTATAAAAAACATATCTGACACTGTTTATTATATTAATTTATTATTATTACTTTTGTACAGTTAACTACAAAAAATTAACTCACACACGCACAAGACTTTTAAATATATCTTTACACTACGAAAAGTTACAAGGACCCATTTCTGAATTGTTTTATGTAATTTTCACAAACTACAGTCAACGTTTAATACTTACTTATAATGTCTGAGAAATGAATAGTAGTACTGTTTTCTTCTGGTGAAATTGAACCGCAAGACTCAAGTGTTCGAACTTCTGTGAATATTTATGTTTAGTTACTTCAATTTAATATACTATATAATAATATTGAACGCGATGTGACTGTTTATATATGTATGTATACTTATATAGGATATTCTCATTCTTTCGAAACAATACTTATCATACAAAAATTACGATGAATTACAATAATGAATTCAAGTAAAATAAATCGACAAACAACACTCATTTGATGACTACCGATGCTGTGGTGTTTTCAGCAGAATTGATACAATAATCTCTGAATCGGTTGTCCCAAATTTTAGTGTGTAGACTTTAACAAATACACATCAATGGTTAATAGTAAAGACAAATACTTTCCATTACTTTCTATGGAATATGAAATATGTTCTGAGAATACCTTCCTCTTAAAAAAGTGTTCTTTTTTGTTAATATCAGTAGTACGTATTTTAGCACAGCACATATTTCTTGCTATAAATTAGTTTAAACCTATCGAAACACTCAAAACTTCTGTACGAAACATATGTATGCTATTCCATTGGTGTATAAAGACGTATTCTACAGTTTCATATAGGACCAGAAATAGTTTACGTCATTTTATATTACGTATACCAGTTTCAATCTTACACAAAAAAGTGTGTGCAAGTTTTGTTACAGACTCCTTCTTACGTATATCGTTTCCTTGTTCATCTGAAAAAAGAAATTATACAATTCATCACAAACAATTTCATATGGAGGGGTCCCAGCATTCCTCCTATTATAACAAATACCGATTTTTATTCCTTTTGAAATATAATGTATATACTTTAATAAGCTTTTATACCTTAATTATGTAAGTCCCTAGTTTCATTATATTGATGTAATGTTGCCTTTTTGCCTTTGTATACAAAATAGCGATTTGGTTTCTTTAAAATTGAATGTCCACAAATTATTCCTTTTGTCAATTCATTGTGATAATTTTGCATGAAATGTATATATTTAATGTAAAAAAAAAAATCTATTGAAGTGTTAACGAATAGCGAAACTGAAATTTTTGATGTAAGATTCATTGAAACTCTATGAGAGATATAAACACACAGGAAGTTATTATATCTTTTAATTAGAAAATATGTTCATGGTTTATATATTACGAGGCCTCTGGTAACTGAGCCAAGGAATTTTACAATAATGGAAAATTATATATTTTTCCTAGTTAACAATGAACGAAAATAAAAATAATTTATCTCAGCTTTGGTATAAACGCGTTTAGTCACAAAATCAATAACATAACATAGTGCAAAATGGTATTCTATATCGATACCTATATTATCTTTGTTCTCTTGCTTTCTACGTGACGCATTCTACAGGTGTTATTGTTGGAAAATCAAGAATACCTTTCGAATTTCCCCCTTTTTCTTGTCTGTAAGCTCAACCATCATAGCTGGTATTCACATACAGTAGTGTAAAACTTACGAGTTAATAGCTAGTCGTTCTATGCATTCACATGTAATGAACTATACGATAAATCTTTCCTTGTATATAGTTATATATATTTCATAGTTTATATTGCACATTTAATAATATGTATGGGGATAAAGGTGCCCCCCTCTACTGACAAACTGACCTCTAGAAAATTCAAAAACAGAGCTGAGGTACTGTTCAACTACAATACGCGAAGCCCTCACAAGTGAGGTGATATCACCTTCTTACTCTACACGTGTCATCTAACCATAATATTCCAAGTTAGGCTCGGAACCAACATTTCTATAATCTCTGCATGTAAGTCTCTCCACTATTTTGGTAGCTTTAAGGTTGTCACACCAGCAGACATCAAATGAAATGGTCAACTGGTGGGTTGGGGACAGCAAGGGACATTGACACAGAGCCATCTCATGGGGCATAGAGATAGATAGACTACAAAATAAAATTTTGCTCAACACGAACTATCCATTCCAACAGATGTTAACCAGCCTGCACCATGGAGGGCATTGTGGACCTACTCTGTACAGCTGTACAGGCGATTAGGAACGTATATTTTTTCCATTTACTGGAGCAAAATAAAATTTATTAATAAAACTGGTAGCCACAAAAGTTCCTCCACGTGTGGTATCAGACTGAATAATATCTCTTGGAACACTACATTCTAGAACTCTAACATGTATTTTTTTAGCATTTTTAGAAATGTCCTTACTAACTAGTTAAAAGCGTCTTTATCACATATTGAAAAAGAAAAATTAAAAATGAACGATCCAGCCAGCAATGTTCATAGTCTTTCACTGACCTTTCCGACGAAAGTCTGCAGAGCTTGTCTGTTCTTACACGGTACGGCGTACGCCTGTGAACCTCAATGTCTTCTGATCTGCCACTTCTTAGACTGGTGTCGTGTAGACGTTTCATGGCCCAGAGGTTTCCTGCACGTACGTGGGATGGGGGGTGGGGGGGAAGGGAGGGCAATGTAGATGGACCTCTCTCCCGCTGAAGATGGGCAGGACGTTTTGGGGTTGCAGACTGGCGATGGCAGCGACCCTTCAGGGAACGATGGTGTTGACTCTCATAACTGGGCGAAACATTACTACTGTCACACGACCAAGGAAACAATTAGCAACATCACTTTTGGCAACTTTCACTCGAATAACTCACTTCCTGATCACCAGTAATACGATGCTCGCAATTTTCCTTTACCTCCTACATTAATACGATAACACTGCAGAGCTTCGATACACACGCATACACACACACACACAGCTAAGCACTTTCAAAGCTTGAAAATACTGGACCATCGGCGGCGCATCTGCACACATTCATCGCTCGTTGCGACTAGTCATGAAATTGTCGGAGATCTGCGCAGACCAACCACGCAGCCTTCGTTCAATTATCCACATAGAGGACTCTCTCGTAGGTCTTCCTCTCTTCGAAAAATCTCATTTCTGAGGTTTTTAACGGAGACCGCATTATAGTCAGAGCGCTAAACGTGTGTTTCGTAGGTCGCTGCAACACATGGTTACCCTTCTTCTTTCGTCACATTTTGGCAGATCAAAAACAGTCAGTCGCTCCACTGAAGAAGTCACTTTCATTTTTTCTCTCTTTTTTTTTAAAAAAAAGGGGGCAATGCAAAACGTATTCTCAGCGTTCAGTTGTAAAAGGGATAGGTTCTTCTAGCTGCATCACATTGGCATGATGGCAAAAAGGTTGTGACAACATTTACTGTAGCGTTTCATCTACTGTTAACACAAGCACATCTGTCGTTTGTTTTTCCTAGAATAAAGTTAGCTCGTGATACTAAGCTTGTTATTATACTTGCTTTTCTACTTGGATGCTGAAATCGTGTGTTCTTTTGATTTTTTCCTCTCTTTTTACACGGATTTTATGAAATGTACGACAGTGAGCTTAGATGCGATGCATTAAAAGAAATTGGGATGTGCCTCCCATATGCCCAGGTTGTTAATTGAAGAGGTTGGATCTGCTAGCATCCTTTGAGCTACAGTGTCGACGTTCCTCTTCGTCTGAGCTTGCGTCTGAAAACAAATTGTTCCATAAACGCCACATCCCATTTACAGCCAAGTTCCTAATTTAAAAGCGCTTACACGCACACGTCTAGAAACGCACAGAAAACAGTTTGAATATATGCTTAGTGACTATTTACATTGGACTTGTCAAAATTTTAGCACATTTATAATATATATATATATTTTCAAATTTTGTTCACTGTCTCCTCTTGCTACACTTCAAGCGCTGCTTTCTTAAATATAGTGACTATACGCGTATATGTATATATATATAATTTAGCACACACTCGCACGCACAGCTGTGTAATTGCAAAAAAAAGGCTGCCGCTCTGAGTAAAAAGGTTCCTTTCTCTAACGATGTATGGGGGTTATGGGGGAGGGACAGCCACAAAATTTCTTGGGGGCACATGAGGGTGGACGTCATAATACTTTTCTGCGGGAACAGCTTCTGAGAGGGGTCGGGGCGGGGCGGGGGGAGGGAGGGAGTCCTTCCGGCGAATTCCTCTGTGCGGAGGCCGGAGGTGCGTGGCGGAGGGTGGTGGGCGCGCGGCCCGCTCACTGCGGCGACGTCTGCGGGGTGATGTCGGAGCCGGCGTTGCCGTCCCCGTTCTGGCCGGCGTCGGGCTTGGACTTGTTCTCCTTCTTCCACTTCATGCGGCGGTTCTGGAACCAGATCTTGATCTGGCGCTCGGTGAGGCAGAGCGCGTGCGCGATCTCGATGCGCCGGCGGCGCGTCAGGTAGCGGTTGAAGTGGAACTCCTTCTCCAGCTCGAGCGTCTGGTAGCGCGTGTACGTCTGCCGGCCGCGCTTGCGCTCTGCAACACAGGAACAGGTGGCGTGTCATGAGGCTCCGCCGCTTACCGGTATCTCGGACAGTGTTAAAAAGCAGCTGTAAAGATAGCCTGTGACAACACAGTCTCCGCAAATGACGCATATAACCTTCCTGGCAGATTAAAACTGTGTGCCAGACTCCTTTCGCGGGCAAGTGCTCTACCAACTGAGCTACCCACGCACGACTCACGCCCCGTCCTCACAGCTTTAATTCCGCCAGTACCTCGTCTCCTACCTTCCAAACTTCACAGAAGTTCTCCTGCAAACCTTGCAAAACTAGCACTCCTGGAAGAAAGGATACTGCAGGGGCCATGGCTTAGCCACAGCCTGGGGGATGTTTCTAGAATGAAATTTTCACTCTACAGCGGAGTGTGCGCTGATATGAAACTTCCTGGCAGATTAAAACTGTGTGCCGGACCGACTCTCGAACTCGGGACCTTTGCCTTTCGCGGGCAAGTGCTCTACCAGGTATGTAGGAGAGCTTCTGCGAAGTATGGAAGGTAGGAGACGAGGTACTGGCGGAATTAAGGCTATGAGGACGGGGCATGAGTCGTGTTTGGGTAGCTCAGTTGGTAGAGCACTTGCCCGCGAGAGGCAAAGGTCCCGAGTTCGAGACTCGGTTTGGCACACAGTTTTAATCTGCCAGGAAGTTTCATATCAGCGCACACTCCGCTGTAGAGTGAACATTTCGTTCTAGACGCATATAAACGGTTATTTTTCTTATGAGCGACCACAAGCTTCAAAACACGGTTCAACGGCTTCTTTTGACTCCAAAAACTGAAAAAAGTAGCTATCTTATCCATCAGAGCAATATAAAGTGAAAAGTGTTAAAAACAGCTACAAGGTGGTCTGCCATATTCTGACGGATCAGGAATATAAAACGTAACTCTAGCTACGAACTACCACATGCTTCAATACTCGATAAAAAAAAAAAAAAAAGTAAACGGATCATTTTACGCAGCGTACCCATTCGCAATCTGTAAGTTACACTGCCGGAAAAAAACTGATACACCTGGAAAAATGACGCCGATTTTGATCCGATGATGGCATATGCCACATGGCGGATATAGATTGAAAAGTGTTATTTGAGTATTAATCGATTGTACAATAGTGCCATATCTTTCTCTCGAGCTGTTATATGTGAGCGGGCGCCAATGTTTTAAGCTCTATCGCAGGCTTAGGTTATCATCTTTGGTGTGCGCGTAGGCGCAGGAGCAGATACTGGTTACTTTGTTAAACTGAAGCAGGTGTAATGTTATGTTTCAAATGTAAAGTTTCAATTTATCGCTGTATTTAATTAAGATGATTTTGTAATGGTAACTGATCTGAGCCGGCCGCGGTGGCCGAGCGGTTCTACGTGCTTCAGTCTGGAACCGCGCTGGTGCTACGGTCGCAGGTTCGAATCCTGCCCCGGGCAAGGATGTGTGTGATGTCCTTAGGTTAGTTAGGTTTAAGTAGTTCTAAGTCTAGAGGACTGATGACCTCAGATGTTAAGCCCCATAGTGCTTAGAGCCATTTGAACCACTTTTGATTAACGGGAGAAGAATCCCGGTATGGCACGTACAGTTTTAACCCGTCTGGAACTGTGTTATTATGAACTGTCTGATTCTAATCACACTGACGTTCTTCATTCATTTCATGTAACACAATCTGATGATGGATTGAGCCCTAACAGGTAATGCTGTAGACCGACTGCGACAATATACGAACGTGATTGAAGCCTACAAATGAAGCTTTTATTCCTACCATAAATGTTTTCTGTAACTTATAAAAATGACTGTGCTGTTTCGATCTTCCAAAAATTTCAGTCTCCTGGAAGTGTTCTGTCACCTTTCGTCTGCAACAGTCCTTCTACATCTACATGACTACTCTGCAATTCACATTTAAGTGCCTGGCAGAGGGTTCATCGAACCACAATCATACTATCTCTCTACCATTCCACTCCCGAACAGCGCGCGGGAAAAACAAACACCTAAACCTTTCTGTTCGAGCTCTGATTTCTCTTATTTTATTTTGATGATCATTCCTACCTATGTAGGTTGGGGTCAACAAAATATTTTCGCATTGGAAGAGAAAGTTGGTGAGTGAAATTTCGTAAATAGATCTCACCGCGACGAAAAACGTCTTTGCTTTAATGACTTCCATCCCAACTTGCGTATGACATCTGCCACACTCTCTCCCCTATTACGTGATAATACAAAACGAGCTGCCCTTTTTTGCACCCTTTCGATGTCCTCCGTCAATCCCACCTGGTAAGGATCCCACACCGCGCAGCAATATTCTAACAGAGGACGAACGAGTATAGTGTAAGCTCTCTCTTTAGTGGACTTGTTGCATCTTCTAAGTGTCCTGCCAATGAAACGCAACCTTTGGCTCGCCTTCCCCATAATATTATCTATGTGGTCTTTCCAACTGAAGTTGTTCGTAATTTTAACACCCAGGTACTTAGTTGAATTGAAAGCCTTGAGAATTTGTACTATTTATCGAGTAATCGAATTCCAAGGGATTTCTTTTGGAACTCATGTGGGTCTCCTCACACTTCCCGTTATTTAGCGTCAACTGCCACCTGCCACACCATACAGCAATCTTTTCTAAATCGCTTTGCAACTGATACTGGTCTTCGGGTGACCTTACTAGACGGTAAATTACAGCATCATGTGCGAACAACCTAAGAGAACTGCTCAGATTGTCACCCAGGTCATTTATATAGATCAGGAACAGCAGAGGTCCCAGGACGCTTCCCTGGGGAACACCTGATATCACTTCAGTTTCACTAGATGATTTGCCGTCTATTACTACGAACTGCGACCTTCCTGACAGGAAATCACGAATCCAGTCGCACAACTGAGTAGATGCCCCATAGGCCCGCAGCTTGATTAGAAGTCGCTTGTCTTTTTATACCGGGCTCGCTTTTCGTAGCAGTGGGTGTCGGTAATCAGTGAGGCCAGACACCGCACGCTGCACAGGAACCAGCCAGCCATTTCGGAGTTCCCTCCTTTCCATTAGGCCGCCCGGCCGCCCGGCCGCCCCTGCTGGTCCTTTTGCGTTGCCGCCTCGGACGTCCGTCTTCGTCCATCTGTCGGCCGCGTCTCACCCAGGTGGCTGACACGCAATTACTGCCCACTCCCCGATTGGTCGCCAATTAGACACACAGCAACTGCGCAGCGCGGGGGGCGACGGGATTAACAAAGCCGCCCATCCGGCCACTCGTAATTGCAGTCCACTCCCTTAACAACCTCCCCACCTCTTACATTCCCCTTTCACATTTCCACGGTGCACCATCATTGTCTCAGTTTTCAGCTACTCCAACTTGCTCGTTAGTATGTTTACTGAACGGCAGAAATGGTGATATAGCGTCCCTACAGTTTCGTTTAGTGGTAGAGGAAAAATCTGGACGCAGTACTGAATCTTGCGGTAGGTAGTTTCTCCCTTAACAACCCTACAACTTTTCAATTCTTTCTTCATATTTCCGCTATGTATCATGATTGTGTCAGTCTTCGACTACCGATCGTTCTAACTGGATAGCAAGAATGCAGTTCTAGCAAACATACACGTTCTTGCATCTAATGTTAGACGAACAACAGTGGAACTGATATTGAAGCTTATGGTAGCTCAAACCAAAATAAGCTGCTACACACCGTATGTTTAAAAATTTGTTACTGCTGATTTTAATACTTTTACTAGTTTATAATGTGTTACAGGATGCACTGAATTAAATCAGATGATGTGGTAAAAAGAAAGTATGATTTAATGTACGTAGACTGAAACGGAGAGTAAAAATTAGTACCAAGGCCGTGAATCGAACTCGGGTCTTCTCCTTACTAGGCAGGTGCATTAGCCACTTTGCCACCTTGACATAGCGGTTCATATAACGGCACCGTTTATCCTGGCATGCCTCCCTCCTCGAACAAGATTCTCAGTGCCTCCCCAGTCTTCTTGAAATTCAATTTTGTCACATGATGACATGGACACCGTGGCTGTTGTTTGAAGACAAATGTTGATGGTGCTAGGACAGCAACCAGCCACAAACTTACTTTCAGTTCCTTTATTCAAAGGGTACCGTTACCGGTTTGTAATCGTTTTGATTCATCCTCAGACGGCTTACACGCTTTCTTTATTCTTTATAGATTAATTGTCGTGAAACATCGGTTTGGAGTGTTTGTTTCCATACCATTCGTCAAACAGATGTAAATGCATTCCCACTGCATTCTTATTGTTGCACACGTAAATTGTTCTCACTGAACACTTTAGATTTGTCAACGAGAAGATTTCTACCACGCACCACATGTTTTGATACATGTATGTGTCAGTGACAAATCTAAAGTGTTCAGTGAGAACAATTTACGTGTGCAACAATAAGAATGCAGTGGGAATGCATTTACATCTGTTTGACGAATGTTATGGAAACAAACACTCCAAACCGACGTTTCACGACAATTAATCTACAAAAAACACACCACATGTCATAAAGAAAGCGTGTAAACCGTCTGAGGATGAATCACAACGATTCGAAACCGGTAACGGTACCCTTTGAATAAAGGAACTGAAAGTAAATTTGTGGCTGGTTGCTGTCCTAACACCATAAACATTTGTCTTCTTTCAATTTCTCCTTACACACGAACAGAATTGCTGAGGCTCTCCATGTTCTGGAGTAGCACCTCAGCATGGAGAAGCCAGCCTGAAACCCAGGCGCAGGTACTTATACAAATGAAATGACGCACTGTCAGAGACTTCACTGGTCCCATAAAGACACGTTTTCTTGTATATAGACTGAAGTGGCGAGTGAAAACTTGTACCAAGATTGGGAATCAAACCAACGCCTCACTCAGTTTGAAAGAGGTCGTTGAGCCATGTGTACTTCCATCTTTCCACAGCTCGCTTCCTGAGCGTCGTGTGGAGCCAATATTTTTGGTAATCGATAGTGTTTGGGTGCGATCGGGCTATAGCATCTCGTTGCTGTCTTTTATTGCTTCGCTTCTATTTCGTTTTTCCGCGGTTGTTCAGGGTTGGTCTTTTATGAAGCACTTTCGTTTGAACTCCCGCCCGTAGTGTACCCACTATCGATTGCGAGTTCTGTCTTTGGTGTACTTAGAAACCGTAGGTTGGTAACACGTCCAACTCACGTGTTTACTGCAGCAGACTCTTTGGCCTGTACTATTTATAGGCGAGCGCGGTCACACTGGAGGAGGTTGTCGCGCAGTGGCCTTCGTGTCTGCTCTGGTGACATCGACATCCTGCCTTCCGCGTACAGGTGTTGTTATTGAACCCACACATCTATACGTGGAGGAATGTCAGCCTGGTTGAGGCCCCTCTGTCCGCTCTTCACTTTCTGAATAGCATGGCGGCGAGCTGGTATGACATGGGCATACAGAAACTGCCACAGCGTTTACAAAAATGAATCGATAGAAATGGTGACCATGTCGGAAAATAGCTAAACGTTCAAGCTGTAAACTGATGCAAACCATTGTCGAAATAGACACGTCTATGTACTTATAAAAAATAGGAGACCTTACTTTTGGGATTACCCTCGTACGTAAGCATCCTGCCCGATCATCTGCATCTTCATGTCCATTCCGTATTCCGGCGGACTTAGGCAATTCCAGCAGGACAATGCGACACCCAATACGTCCAGAATTGTTACAGAGTGGCTCCAGGACCAGTCTCCTGAGTTTAGACACTTCCGCTGCCACCAGACTCCCCAGACATGAACATTACTGACAAGGGAACCTCCCCATCGCACCCCCCTCAGATTTAGTTATAAGTTGGCACAGTGGATAGGCCTTGAAAAACTGTTCAGTTTCTCAAGCCCTATCCACTGTGCCAACTTATAACTAAATCTGAAGGGGGTGCGATGGGGAGGTTCCCTTGTGAGCATATCTGGGATGCCTTGCAACGTGCTGTTCAGAAGAGATCTCCACCCTCTCGTACTCTTACAGATTTATGGCCAGCCCTATAGGATTCATGGAGTCAATTCCCTCTAGCACCACTGCAGACGTCAGTGAAGTCCACACCACGTCGTGTTGCGGGGGCCCTACACAATATCAGGCAGGTGTACCAGTTTCTTTGGCTCTTCAGTGAATAATGATTTTATTTCAAATAGTTCAATAATTGTCACGCTGTAGCTGTCCTGCAAACAACCAGCCGTCAATCCGTTTGTTATCGTGATCCAGGTATATGGGGCTGCAACCGTCTGCTGGAGCAGCGTGCGTCCGCGGCTGTCACGCGAATCCGTTGCGAGATGCGGACACAGGGGTGGGGCCAGCCGTATAGGATCACAGTAACTTCGTTATCTAGCGCGCGCAGCGCACCCGCCACAGTCGCTGCAAACTCGCAGGGGCTGGCCAGGTGCCACCGAGCGACGCCGCACCGCGCTGCAGATGACCGCGGACACGTAACGAGATTATGCCGTCGCGTCGCGGGCACCAGTGTGACAGTTTACGCGGCCGGACCGCGAGTGTGACGTCACGGCGGGTGGCCGCGTCTTGCCGTATCTGCGCCGGCCACTCGCTGCCGGTAGAGCGGTGGTAGCGAGGGGGGGGGGGGGGGGGGGGACGGCCGCAGTGGGCCCGGCTTACGTCACGCCGTGATGAAGACAAACGGCGCTTTTCAAACACATTCCAGCGGCAGGCAGGCTCTGTCCGTTTGTGAGTCGCCTCTGCCAGTCCCTCCCCCTATCCCCTCCCCCGTGGCAGCATCACCAGCTCTCTCGCCCCATTCCGGCTCAGGCAGTACAGCCACGTCCGCCCACACCAGTCCAACCCTCAGCTTTCAATATACACTACTGGCCATTAAAATTGCTACACGACGAAGATGACGTGCTACAGACGCGAAACTTAACCGACAGGAAGAAGATGCCGTGATATGCAAACGATTAGCTTTTCAGAGCATTCTTATAAAAACAATTAAAACATTTGTACTTTCGACACCACGAAAATTGTACGAATGCACATTCATTTTCGTCGCAGTCGCATCTGTATTTTCTCAAGTCCGCAGGAAACGCCACTGCGTTGACGTCATGGAATATAACTTTTTGCGATGGATCTAGCGTCGCGAAAACAAAAGTAGCATAGACGGGTCTCGAACCAGGGTCGCCTGGACGGGAGTCTCGCTCGCTTGCCACCTTTCTTTTTTTTTTGTTCTTGTTGATCGTTGGGTTTGGTCGTTGCGGACGTCACATGACATCCGTTAAAGTTCATTTGCTGATCCTTCCACTCAGTTTTTTATTACAGAGGCCAAACAGCTCTCTGACCGAACACGCTACTCGCTCACTGGCCACAATAGTGAAACTTTTCTGTATGTAAAGAGCTGCCCAAACTTTAACACTCAATATTTCAAAAACGAGGCCGCATTGGCACCTACAATTTTAGGGTGTCATAGGTGCCCACCCACACTATAAGCAGGCGAAGTGGGAGCTCATAACTCGATGCACCTCCCAGAATATCCCCTCGTGAGTATCACTGATATGACAAGCAAGTTAGGATACTGTTACGGTAATATGATATTCTGTGAGACTTCCATCTGATGATGGGCCTGCGGCGGCTCGAGTGGTAGTCAATGATACAGAAAATCGCACCAACTCAAAGAACGACTGGTTCAAAATGGTTCAAATGGCTCTAAGCACTATGGGACTTAACATCTGAGGTCATCAGTCTCTAGACGTAGAACTACTTAAACCAAACTAACCTAAGGACATCACACACATCCATGCCCGAGGCAGGATTCGAACCTGCGACCGTAGCAGCCGCGTAGTTTCGGGCTGAAGCGCCTAGAACCGCTCGGCCACAGCGGCCGGTGAACGACTGGTTGTATATTGTAGCCACATATATTGATCAGCCACAACATTAAGACCACCGACCTGCTATCAGTATAAACCCATCCAGGCGATAGCAGCCTCACCTGGCGAATGGGGAAGGCGCGCGATCTATATTTTACCGAGGGCAGACTGTGATGGCTCGGAGGCTGGGCACAGGCATTTCGGAAACTGCGCGACTTGTCGGATGTTCGATGAGTGACGTAGTGACTGACTATCTCCAACACGTGGCGAAACCAAGGGGAAACCACGTCCAGAAGTCGTGGAGTTGGGCGACTACCTCTCTTCACAGATGTCCGACTTCATAGGCTGTGCAGACTCGCAAAACAGGAGAGGTTGTGAATTGTGGCGGCGCTACCATCAAGACTTTAATACAGGGCAGAGTACAAGTGTTTCTGAACACACACAGCACCCTACACTCCTAGCGATGGATTTTCACAGCCGATGACACGTGAATGTCCAACTGCTAACACAACGACATCGGCAACTAACGACTGAAATGGACAAGTGATCGTCGGCACTGGACATTGGCACAGAGGCATAGCGCTGCAAGGTCTGATGAATCCCGATACCTTCTTCATCATGCCAATGGGAGGGCGCGAATCCGTTGTCTGCCAGGGGAACAGCTCCTTCACACCTGTACTGTGGGACGGAGACAAACTGACAGCGGCTCCATTATGCTTTGGAGAACATTCACGTCGGCATCCATGTGTCCAGTCGAGCTCGTCCAAGGAGTATCGTACCCTGGTTGCACACCGCGTACACCCCTTCTTGACGATCATGTTTCCGAGGGCAGTGGCATTTTCCAACTAGATAATGCGACATGTCACAAGGCCAGGAGTGTGATGGAGTGGTTCGAGGTACACTGTGGCGAGTTCCGTTTGATGTGCTCGCCCCCCCCCCCCCCAACCTGCCAGATCTGGACCCCCAACGAAACCATCTTGGATGTGATTGAACATGGTGGCTTCCCGGAATTTACGGGAATTAGGTAACTTGTGTGTGCAGATGTGGTGCCAACACCGTCCAGCGACCTACAAAGGCCTTAATGCTTCCATGCGTTGCCGCTGTTATCCGTGCCAAAGGTGGACATACCGGCTACTAGGTAGGTAGTCGTAATGTTATGGCTTATCACTGTACATCGGCAACGGAACTATAAAACACGTGAATAGCTTTAAATACCTGAGCGAATGGATGGGTTAGATGGAGTCTTTAAAGCGAGAGCCATATAGATGGAAATAGCATTCCAAACTACACGAGACATTTAGAACAGAAAGCGCTCCATAGATACCAAATTTCATCATCAACCTTGTCGCAAAACCAGTGTCCCTTATACATCTGAGTCTCTTAGCCTCTCTGAGACGTGTTTACGAGCAGAATTAGAAAGAAAAGAGGAAAATATCTCACGCAATACACAGGCCAAATTATATAAAAAGGGGTTACTATAGCCGGCCGTTGTGACCGAGCGATTCCAGGCACTTCAGTCTGGAACCGAGCGACCGCTACGGTTGCAGGTTAGAATCCTGCCTCGAGCATGGATGTGTGTGATGTACTTAGGTTAGTTAGATTTAAGTAGTTCTAAGTCTAGGGGACTGATGACCTCAGATGTTAAGTCCCATAGTGCTCAGAGCCATTTGAACCATTTGGATCACCATAAAAAATCAAAATAACAAATACAGGCACAATGCGCAAATGCAGAGTCTGATCCTAGGGCCACGTAAAAGAATGAAACATTCCAAATGTACGAAAGATATATCCAAAAATTCTAACACCAGTGAACAAGAATAACGTGGCACATGAACGCCAGGAAAGATCTAGAGGAACTGAATACAAGCCGGATCGTACGAAAAACCTTCACGTTCTTTTGGTGTGGCAGTATTCTGTATATTTAAACATTGTTTCTATAAATTGACCCGCCAGGGTAGCCGAGAGCGCTAACGCGCTGCTTCCTGGACTCAGGTAGGCGCGCCTGCCCCGTATCGAATCCGCCCGGCGGATTAACGACGAGAGCCAGTGTGCCGGCCAGCCTGGATGTAGTTTTTAGGCAGTTTTCCACATCCCACTAGGTGAATATCGGGCTGGTCCCCACGTTCCGCCTCAGTTAAACGACTCGCCGACATCTGAACACGTTCGCGCTATTCCATGAATTACACTAGACGCAGACAGCTGGGGTACACTGATTCCATCCCATGGGGGTATGGGGTGGCGGTAGGAAGGGCATCCGGCCACCCCTTCATCCTAACCTTGCCAAATCCGTTTCTAACAATGTCGACCCTGCGTCAGTGCGGGACATGGCACCAGTGAAAGAAAGAAAGAAGAACTGTTTCTATAAATTCAGGCATCTTAACGTATAACCAAATGAGACGAAAAGCAGACTTTGATTGGACAGCTTCAACAAGTAATTAGAAATCGTCAGAAAATGCCTTTAACGCAATAGGATACAATTGTCTACAAATTAAATATGTCCATGGGACTTTTGAATGTATAAAACGAATACCTAATCATTTAATTTTTTCTTCCTCTCCTTTACTTTCTAACTTTATTGGGTTCATGGTCAGTGTACAGACTGAGGAACAATGCGGTTTTTTTTCTTCTCTCTCCCTCCTTCAGAAACGACTCTCGAATTAGAAGCTGGCGGAACATTTTAAAGTATTGCTGCCTGCTTAGCAAGAAGTGCTAGGATCCTAAAACAATGTGACTCCGATGTACGGAGATTCGCTCATGTGTCGAGCGGCGTGAGCTTTTACAGTCGTTTGTTTGTTTGTGGGGCGATGCCGTTCGTGCGGAATAGCGGCTAATTAGAAGCGTCCGAAGGCTACGCGCGGCTATCAGATAATTACCCGTCGTAATTGTTTCGGGGCACGTATCGCACTTAATTGGCGTTAATTAAAAAGTTTTGCACAGGCGCCGCTGAGGGTGAAGCATGGTCTCTTTCGGCAGAGTTGACATAGGGTTCAAACGACACTAACTCCCAACGTAGTTTTGTCGAAACACGAGTGGGATTTCTCCAGCATAATATTTGCATGGCGACACCGATCTACAGCAAGTCGCACGTTGCAATTTATTGACGAACGGTTTTCGATGAAAGGCATCTGTCATCTAAGTTTTAGTGATGAAGCTATCACTTTCTCAAAAAGTTATCGTTTGTTGACGACGTGTTTCGGAGAGTGAGTATTCATTATCAAACTCGCAACAGTGATGAAGCAATCAGTCTGTCACATAGTGATAGCTTCATCGCTGTTTCAGATTTGAAACGGATGGCTGCCAACTGAAACCGATCGTAAATAATTCATTACCTCCAACTGAGATTGTATACTACGTACCATACTATCTATCCTGAAATGATCATGGCAAACTCTTTCGCTAAATATGGTATTACTTTCTGGCCTCGACATATATTTATTGACGTCCAATCCCTCCAGATAATGGTTTAAACGTAGTATGGTCGAAAGCAACCTTCCAGGAGCAATATACCACGAATTTGCATGGTATGTGTGTAAATGAAGACAGATTTCAGCAGAAGAACTGCCAGGGTAAACATTTTTCGACCTTCCTTCTTGTTACCCAGTCGCTATCTACAATTTTTAGAGCAACCAGGCTGCAGTTATAAGAGTCAGTGGATATGAAATAGTGGAACTAATTGAGGAAGATGAGAAACAGGGTTGTAGACTATGCTCGGCTTATTAAAATTTTACGTTGAGTAAGCAGTGATTGAAAAGAGATATATCAACAAAGGTGAAACAACGATAACGGCAATGATGGAGGAATTAGATTAGGAAATGAGGAGTCGGAAGTAATTGGCGAAGTGTGCTAACGGAAAGTAATAAAACTGGCGAAAGCAAAATTTAAGACTACCTGTATACCGTCCTAAGTGCAGACAGACAATTAGTAACATGAGATTTTCTGAAAACTAAGAAATACGTCAACAAAAAAATACAAAGCTAGGTGTTGTGAAGTCTGTCCAGTATTGTAGCGAAACGAGGATGAACAGAACAGAAGCTACTGAAATGATGTATTACAAAAGGTTACCGAGGTCGGCTAGGTAGGTGAAGATGTACTGAGTGAAACAGGGTGGGGGGATAAGCTTTATGGTATAACTTGACTGAAGGAAGGAGCAATTTGAGATGACACATTACGAGGTATCAAAATACAGTTGATCTGGAACTCTAGGGAAGAGTGGTGGCGTGGGAAGATGAAGATGGTAGAGGAAGACCGAGAGACTGTCATGACCTTTTGATAAGGACTCCAAACGATGGAGCAGTAATTTAGAACTGTTTCCAACAATAGCGTCTAGAGAGCGGTTTCCGTTGTAGAAGTACTACATCTTGTCAACTCTCCCACTTGATTTTCCTCACTACTGGTTTCAAGCATTTTATATCGCATATACTTAACGATGTGACATGATCCACGAACTTACCACTGATCTTGTAATTGGACAGCATTATGTTCCATCGCATTGTTATGGGGCTGCCAGTTAGTACACTGATGTTGTGTCGGGTCTGCTTTTGTCCAATGTAATGCAGCAACTTGAAGTTACATGGTCTCAAAAAGTCTTTGGAAGCCCCTGCTGTAATATGAGCCATGTTGCCTCTATAGCCGTCCATAACTGCGAAACTGTTGCTGGTGCAGGATTTTGAGCACGAAATGATCTCTCGATTTTGACCCATAAACGTCCCATGGCAATCATATCGGGCGATCTGGGTGGCCAAATTATACGCTCGAATTGTCCAGAATGTTCTAGAAACCAGTCGCGAACAACTGTGGCCCAGTGACATGGCCCACTGACATCCATAAAAATAAGATAGTCGTTTCGGGACATGAAGTCCATTAATGGCTGGAGGTGGTCTCCAGTTAATGATCGGTTAAGTTGGACCACAGGACACAGTCCAGTCCATGTAAACACAGCCCTTGCCATTATGGAACCACCATCGGATTGCACAGTGCCTTGTTGACTACTCGGGACCATGGCTTCGTGGGGTCTGCGCGACACTCGAATATACCATCAGCTCTTATGGATCGAGGAAGGATGAGCTAAGAAACCTGCCTTTCCGTTTGAAAAGAGCCATCCCGACAATCGCCTTAAGGGGAGCCGGAGGTGGTCAAATCCAAAAAATTACGATTTTTATTGCTACCGAAAACTTTGAATTATTGTTCTACTCGCCCTGGAAGTGGAGTTATTACCATTTTCCCCCACGCCTGCAGAGGAAATGGGCGGGCGCTGAATGCATCTAACACTCTCTCGTGACTTCCTGGCGAACTGCTTGGGATTTTCTCGGCCTGTTCCGCATACAGCGCCTTATGTTACGCATACAGCGAGTGTGCAAGGGTTGGCTGCATTGTTTTCTGTGACAAATGAAGCGCTAAGAGCGCGGAACATCGTCTCTTTGCTGTTTACCGTTTCGAATTAGTTCAGTGTTGCGTCTGTTGTTGGTAGTGTTATACTACTTGTGTAAAGCGTTGTTCTGGTTACGATGCCACGTTTTAGTAACCGTGTATACAAGAAGAGGAAGAACGTAGGTAAAAGAAAATTAATACTGATACCAAGTTGGGATACTACAATTACTGAAACAGTGCGTTCTTCTGCTAAGCAACACATGGCCGGCCATAGCCCTGTGACATCTTCTAGCAAGAAGCTGACTGGTGGCAGTGACTGGTTTCGTGAATATGTTATTGACAGTGATGATATTTTTCATGACTTAGCACAGCCAGAATTGTTACACAAACGTCTACACGGAAAGACGCAGAATTCTAATGAGAGCGTAAACAATTTGATTTGGAAAGTGATTCCTAAAAGGGTGTTTGTAAGCATAAAAACACTGCACTTTGGTATTTATGATGCAATAGCGACCTACAACCAAGGGAACAGTGTGAAGTGTGAAGTTCTGAAGGCATTAGGATTTACAGCTGGGGTGAACACTGTACGAGCACTAAGAAATATTGACACAGAAAGGATAAGAGGAGCAGAAAGAAGAGAAAGGCATATGAAGTATGATGGAACAACAGGCCAGAAAAGAAAGAAGAGGAAGCTTTAGGAGGATGAAGAAGAAGACCCTGATAATCCATCCTATAGTGCAGGAATGTATTGAGAAACTTTCATAGCCATTTCCCGTAAATTAGAATTTTTCGAATATAAGGAACATTTTCTCAAAATCCACTCAAGCTACAGAGATGAAATTTTTATACAGCACTCCTAGTGGTCAAACTTACATTGTAACAAAGCTATTTGGCAATATGTTCAGTAGTTTCATTTCAGTTTAATTATAAAGCAATTATTTGTAAAAAATTTGGGTCATTAATAAAAAAATAATAATTGGAAGGAAACTAGAAAAGATACTCCAAAATCCCTCTGTCATAACTGCAATACTAAACCACTCTATATGTAAACACTATTTGGTAGTTTATTCACAAATGTTCCTCAAACTTAGTGATTTTAACATGGGCAGCATAGGCACCTCCGGCTCCCCTTAAGCGATTTAAGGAATCGCGGAAGACCTAAATCTCGATGTCCAAACGGGGATTTGAAACGTCGTCCTCCGAAAAGCGAGTGGATTGTCTGAACAACTGTCACCCACCAGGTCTGGCAAACAAAAAGGACTCGAGTTACCTCGGCTGAAGATACAGCAAGTCTGTCAACTTTCACTAAATTACTTCAGCACAGGCTGTTAGCGTCGAAGATGGGTTCATCGAGATGGACGCCAAATTTAGAGTACCCTGTGCCCTTTGATCGACACCGCCGGAACAATTAGCCGCCTCTGCAGATAGCTCTAAATCAGGATAGTTCCCTTTCTGATCGCTTTTGCCTATTAAAATCTCCTTAGAACTAACAGCTGTGCCTTTTGCCCTTGAGCATTACTTCAAGCCCGCGGAGTGACGAGGAGTTGCAAAGAACGAGACGGAGAGAAAACAAGATAGAGAGAGGGGGGGCGGAGAGGGAGGGAGGAAGGAAGGAAGGAAGGAGGGAGGGAGGGAGACAGAGAGAGAGAGAGAGAGAGAGAGAGAGAGATCTTGGCAGGTACTCGGGCACATATTAAATTACCGCCGCCCGCCGCTCTTCCTGGGTTTCCAGTTGTGCCCCGTCCGTCAGACAGACGTATGTTTCAGGGGTTAATTAAGAAACCATCAAACGCACAGTCCTGAGCGCCCCGGTGGGATGAGAAACAAAAAGAAGCGCACGAGTACAGACGGCAAAGGAAGCGAACACGCCGCAGGCAGAGGGGTTCTGGCGCCAGCGGTAGGGGGCGATGGAGGGGAGGGCGTGTTGGGGGCCGAAGAGGAAAAGGGAAGGAGGTTCCGTAGGCGAGAGCAAGGAGTTTGGCTCAGTAGCCAAAGCACCAATTTAACATTTATAACTAGCTTACTGAAGACATTGCTGCATCATCTACAAAGGATAACTCAGGGCTTTATGTTGGGACCAATACTATTTCTATAGGCGAGAATAAGTAGCCAAAGTGCTGATACAACTTTTATATCTACTGAAGACACTGTTGCCTCATCTACAGAGAATACCTCAGTGCACTATGTTGGGGCCAGTAACGTTTCTGTAGGCGAGATCAAAAAGTTCCCTTCAGTAACCAAACACCAACTCAACTTTCATATCTACTGAAGAAGATATTTAGGAGTACCTCAGGGCACTATTTTAGTACCAGTATTGTTTCAGTGTAGGATTCGTAATGAATAGGAAAGTAGAGCAGAGGGTGTGTTACTGTGAACAGTTCAGTGACCGGGTTGTTCTAATCAGAATCGACAGCAGACCAACACCGACAACGATAGTTCAGGTATACATGCCGACGTCGCAAGCTGAAGATGAACAGATAGAGAAAGTGTATGAGGATATTGAAAGGATAATGCAGTATGTAAAGGGAGACGAAAATCTAATAGTCATGGGCGACTGGAATGCAGTTGTAGGGAAAGGAGTAGAAGAAAAGGTTACGGGAGAATATCGGCTTGGGACGAGGAATGAAAGAGGAGAAAGACTAATTGAGTTCTGTAACAAGTTTCAGCTAGAAATAGCGAATACCCTGTTCAAGAATCACAAGAGGAGGAGGTATACCTGGAAAAGGCCGGGAGATACGGGAAGATTTCAATTAGATTACACCATGGTCAGACAGAGATTCCGAAATCAGATACTGGATTGTAAGGCGTACCCAGGAGCAGATATAGACTCAGATCACAATATAGTAGCGATGAAGAGTAGGCTGAAGTTCAAGACATTAGTCAGGAAGAATCAATACGCAAAGAAGTGGGATACGGAAGTACTAAGGAATGACGAGATACGTTTGAAGTTCTCTAACGCTATAGATACAGCAATAAGGAATAGCGCAGTAGGCAGTACAGTTGAAGAGGAATGGACATCTCTAAAAAGGGCCATCACAGAAGTTGGGAAGGAAAACATAGGTACAAAGAAGGTAGCTGCGAAGAAACCATGGGTAACAGAAGAAATACTTCAGTTGATTGATGAAAGGAGGAAGTACAAACATGTTCCGGGAAAATCAGGAATACAGAAATACAAGTCGCTGAGGAATGAAATAAATAGGGAGTGCAGGGAAGCTAAGACGAAATGGCTGCAGGAAAAATGTGAAGACGTCGAAAAAGAAATGATTGTCGGAAGGGCAGACTCAGCATACAGGAAAGTCGAAACAACCTTTGGTGACATTAAAAGCAACGGTGGTAACATTAAGAGTGCAACGGAAATTGCACTGTTAAATGCAGAGGAGAGAGCAGATAGGTGGAAAGAATACATTGAAAGCCTCTATGAGAGTAAAGATTTGTCTGATGTGATAGAAGAAGAAACAGGAGTCGATTTAGAAGAGATAGGGGATCCAGTATTAGAATAGGAATTTAAAAGAGCTTTGGAGGACTTACGGTCAAATAAGGCAGAAGGGATAGATAACATTCCATCAGAATTTCTAAAATCATTGGGGGAAGTGGCAACAAAACGACTACTCACGTTGGTGTGTAGAATACATGAGTCTGGCGATATACCATCTGACTTTCGGAAAAGCATCATCCACACAATTCCGAGGACGGCAAGAGCTGACAAGTGCGAGAATTATCGCACAATCAGCTTATCAGCTCATGCATCGAAGCTGCTTACAAGAATAATATACAGAAGAATGGAAAAGAAAATTGAGAATGCGCTAGATGACGATCAGTTTGGCTGTAGGAAAACTAAAGGGACGAGAGAGGCAATTCTGACGTTACGGCTAATAATGGAAGCAATGCTAAAGAAAAATCAAGACACTTTCATAGGATTTGTCGACCTGGAAAAAGCGTTCGACAATATAAAATGGTGCAAGCTGGTCGAGATTCTTAAAAAAGTAGGGGTAAGCTATAGGGAGAGACGGGTCATATACAATATGTACAACAACCAAGAGGGAATAATACGAGTGGACGATCAAGAACGAAGTGCTCGTATTAAGAAGCGTGTAAGACAAGGCTGTAGCCTTTCACCCCTACTCATCAATCTGTACATCGAGGAAGCAATGATGGAAATAAAACAAAGGTTCAGGAGTGGAATTAAAATACAAAGTGAAAGGATATCAATGATAAGATTCGCTGATGACATTGCTATCCTGAGTGAAAGTGAAAAACAATTAAATGATCTGCTGAACGGAATGAACAGTCTAATGAGTACACAGTATGGTTTGAGAGTAAATCGGAGAAAGACGAAGGTAATGAGAAGTAGTAGAAATGAGAACAGCGAGAAACTTAACATCAGGATTGATGGTCACGAAGTCAATGAAGTTAAGGAATTCTGCTACCTAGGCAGTAAAATAACCAATGACGGACGGAGCAAGGAGGACATCAGAAGCAGACTCGCTACGGCAAAAAAGGCGTTTCTGGCCAAGAGAAGTCTACTAATATCAAATACCGGCCTTAATTTGAGGAAGAAATTTCTGAGTATGTACGTCTGGAGTACTGCATTGTATGGTAGTGAAACCTGGACTGTGGGAAAACCGGAACAGAAGAGAATCGAAGCATTTGAGATGTGGTGCTATAGACGAATGTTGAAAATTAGGTGGACTGATAAGGTAAGGAATGAGGAGGTTCTACGCAGAATCGGAGAGGAAAGGAATAAGTGGAAAACTCTGATAAGGAGAAGGGACAGGATGATAGGACACCTGCTAAGATATGAGGGAATGACTTCCATGGTACTAGAGGGAGCTGTAGAGGGTAAAAACTGTAGAGGAAGACAGAGATCGGAATACGTCAAGCAAATAATTGAGGACGTAGGTTGCAAGTGCTACTCTGAGATGAAGAGTTTAGCACAGGAAAGGAATTCGTGGCGGGCCGCATCACACCAGTCAGTAGACTGATGACCAAAAAAACAAAACAAAAAAAATTGTTTCAGCTTTGCGTTAATAATGATACAGGTATCATCAAGGGGTCCAGCACCTTCAGTGCACATCCAACAGCAATTATAAGCTACTGTTTCATCCTGAAGAGTGAACATACATTGTTGTATACGCTGAGATGACAATGATATCTAATATCTTGTCGGGTCTCCTCTTTCGCTACGTGGTGCAACAAGTCGACGTGAAATGGATTCAACATGTCGTTAGATGTCACCTGTAGAAATATCGAGTCACGCCACCTCTGCAGCTCGTTCATAATTGCAGTAGTTGTGCTGTTGCAGGATTTTGTGAACGAACTGAAATGTCGATTACGTCCAATAAATGTTCGATGGGAATCATGTCGGGCTACCAGAGTGGCCAAATCATTCATTCACTCGAATTGTTTAAAATGTTATTCAAGCCAGTCACCAATAACTGTGAGCCAGTGACACCGCTTATTACCATCCACTAAATCGTTGTTTGGGAACATGTAGTCCACGAATGGCTACAAATGGTCTCCAGGTCACCGAACCATTTCCAGTCAATGATCAGTTCAGTTGGACTAGAGGACACTGTACATTCCATGTAAACACAGACCTCCCAATTATTGAGCCACTACCAATTTGGACTGTACCTTGTGAACAACTTAGGCTCACGGCTTCGTGGTGTCCTCGCGACGAACCCTACCATCAGTTCTTGCAAACTGAAACACAGACTTCCCAATTCTTGAGCCACCACCAATCTGGACTGTACCTTGTTGACAACCTTGGCTCACGGCTTCGTGGTGTCCCCGCGACGAACCCTACCATCAGTTCTTACCAACTGGGTTCGGAACTCATCTGAGCAGGCCACTATTTTCCAGTTTCTAGGGTGAAACCGATACGGTCACAAGCCCAGGAGAGGCGCTGCAGGCGATGTCGAGCTGTTAGCAAAGGCACCCGCGTCTGACGTCTGCCGCCTTCACCCACTAATGAGAAAATTTCGCAGCACTTTCCTATCGGATAGGTTCTTCGAACGTCCCACATCAATTTCTGCGGTTATTTAAATCAGTTTTGTTTGTCTGTTAGCACTGACAATTGTGCTCAAACGCTGCTGTTCTCGGTACTTGAATGTAGGCCGTCTGCCCCTGCGTTGTCAGTGGTGAGATGTATTGCTTCTGGTTTGGTATTCTCGGCACATTCTTGAAATTGTGGCAGGCCGGAGTGGCCGAGCGATTCTAGGCGCTACAGTCTGGAACCGCGCGGTCGTTACGGTCGCAGGTTCGAATCCTGCCTCGAGCATGGGTGTGTGATGTCCTTAGGTTAGTTAGGTTTAAGTAGTTCTAAATTCTAGGGGACTGATGAGCTCAGAAGTTGAGTCCCATAGTGCTGAGAGCCATTTGAACCATTTTTTTCTTGTTTTGGTCCAAACCACCACACTTGAAAGTTGCTAACCCTACAGTCTTAGCAATAACAGTAGCAGTACATGTAATCCACTGTCAGAGGTATTAGAACGGTTTTCACTTGTACCTTTCGACTCATTCGTTTCCGGTGCAGGGAACCTTGCCTCAGATTGATCCATTTATCCTTCTCCATCATTCTTGACACTTTGTAACATCATCACGGTAGGTATATATATATATATATATATATAGACAGGCCCTGACGCCTATAACTTCAACGCTCTGTAGCGTATTGGTTAAAAACAGTCTTGGTTCCAATTTTAGTTTTTTATTTTTCAACGAGGCGTTTCGCCTTACTTAGGCATCTTCAGGTTATCTTTTCTAGATGGACGCGAGAGGCACCACGATCTGCATAACGCGTTCTCGTTCACAGGAGCGAGTAACAGTAAGATGGGGGCTCAGATTGTCGTTGGATGACGTTTACGGACATGGGGTTATATTCAAAATATTATGTACTCATTCCCCTGTACAAATTCCAGAATCTTGTAACGGGTATTCCCGAACTCACTGTATATGGACAGTATTTCAGTGGAAATAGGACTAGTGACAAAGCAGAAAATGCCAGATGGAACTGCTGCAAAATAAGACCGAGTGTCAAAACTTGAGAGGGAAGAATGGAAGGAGGCAATGATCGCGTCGTGAGGGACGCAGACATCTGCGTGAAGCGAACGAACGCGCTGTACTCAGAGGCTGGGCGGGCACGCGATGAGAAAATAGTATTAACAAAAAACGGCACCTGCTTTGACCGCTGCCTGGGATGACCAAGATGGATGGGCTCTCCGGCCAGGGACCCACAGTCCGCTTATTACTGCCGCCGGCTGTTTTCTTCGTCTACATGGACCTCTCACTTTCCTTCCGTCCATGTTTTGCTCGCCTCTGCTTTTCGCCGACGTCCGTTGTGTACACTGCGCAAAGGGGTCCCCTCTAGGCTGCACTTTTACTCAGTATAAACCGCTCGCAAATGGTATCGCATTACGTTTGCTAATAATTTTGTCACTACAAAAGCATAGTAGATAAAAAGCTCATCACCCTCACCAGACATCACGGCAGTATCCTGCAGTACTGTCTCTAGCCTTGATAATGATTTCATTTCTGCGAGGAACAGAATCTATATGTTTCCTCAGCCCGCCCGGTTAGCCGTGCGGTCTGACGCACGGCTTTCCTGGCGGGAAGGGGCGCCTGGTCCCCGGCACGAATCCGCCCGGCGGATTTGTGTCGAGGCCCGGTAAACCGACCAGTCTGTGGATGGTTTTTAGGTGGTTTTCCATCCGCCTCGGCGAATGCGGGCTGGTTCCCCTTATTCCGCCTCAGTTACACTATGTCGGCGATTGCTGCGCACACAAGTTCTCCAAGTACGCGTACACCACCATTACTCTACCACGCAAACATAGGGGTTACACTCGTCTGGAGTGAGACGTTCCCTGAGGGGGTCCACCGGGGCCGAACCGCACAATAACCCTGGGTTCGGTGTGGGAGACGGCGGAGGGGTGGAGTGGACTGCGGTAGTCGTCGCAGGGTTGTGGACCACTGCGGCTGCGGCGGGGACGGAGCCTCTCCGTCGTTTCTAGGTCCCCGTTTAACGTACAATACAATACAATATGTTTCCTCGGGTGTGTTACACTGCTTAAAATAACAAAAAAAAAATCATCCAGATAGAGAGGAGGAAATGAAATGAAACTTCACAGGTTGAGAGGGTATGTGATGTCAGTGATTTCAACAACACCGAGTAAAGTCTGGAAAGAACTTTGCAATTTAAGTCCACTTAATCAATATCACGCTGGCCCCCTCTAGCCTGGATGCGTCCACTGATTCGGTTGGGAAGGCTGTCATAACGCCGTTTTAACCTCTTCGAATAGCAAACTGGTGCAGAACTATTGGAACTGGTCTTTGATATCTCAGACAGTGGGACAGAAGTGACACCCGAGCTGGTCTCACACCTCTGTCGTGGTGGCCATGAGAGCATGTCAACATGAAGCAGAGTGTTCACTTTTCATGTGTGCACGAGCCTTGTCCCGTTGGAAAATGGAATAAGGATACTGTCACCTTGAGAGGTAACACTTGAGAACACAGGATGTCCGTAGCCTTCCACTGTGCCATCAGATTTCCCTCAGTCACTATCAGCCATGACCATGAGATAGACCCGATGGCTCCTTACACCATAACGCCAAGAGTAACACCACTGGGCCTCTACAAAACATTGGAAGAATGTGACCTCCCCAATGCTTAACAACATACACGTCAGTCATGGAAATTGGAGGGTTACTCAGAATCGCGATTCGTCGCTGAATGCAATGCAGTGCTATTCAACAGCAGTCCATGTTTCCCCGTCACGGCCTCACTCCAAACGCAGCCGTTTGCTGATCTGATGGGATTAAAACTTCCTGGAGGCATATTGAGTCTCAGCATTATCTTCAACTTGGATAGAAGCTGAAGTAGTGAGTTAAAATTTGTGCCAAAGCGAGGACTTGAACCCAGGTGTCCTGATTACTAAGCAGATGTGTTATCCATTACAGTACCTTGGTATTGTCGCTAACACAGCCCTAGTCTGACGCCCTCCCTAATACAAACTTCCCTCCTCAACCTATCTTGCTTTTCCCATTCTTAAGTCGTTATTTTTGACGATGCTCTCCGATATTGGAATAGCACCCAAGGTTTGTACGTAATGGGGAAATCCTGCCTGTATCTCAGGCACAGCCTATCTGCTGACCTGACGGGATTAAATTTTCATTGAGTGATACTGAATCCCAACTTTATCTTTGGTAAAGCTAGCAGCAAAAGTAATTAATTAAAATTCGTGCCATGACCAGGACTTGAGCCTAGGTGTACTGCTTATTAGGCAGATGTGTTACCTGTTACGTCACCAGGGTATTGTGGCTGACACATCTCCGAAGTAACAAGGAGACCCGGGTTCGAGTCCCAGCCTTGCCATACATTTCAATACATTACGTCAGCTTCTATCCTTACCGAAGATGAGGAAGCCATTTTTGTTGACACCAGTCTCTGTATCGGATGTTTATTCTCTACTCCAGCTACCACTAGGCTCTGACCAATGGGGTGGCTCTGAGCACTATGGGACTTAACATCTATGGTCATCAGTCCCCTAGAACTTAGAACTACTTAAACCTAACTAACCTAAGGACAGCACACAACACCAAGACATCAAGAGGCAGAGAAAATCCCTGATCCCGCCGGGAATCGAACCCGGGAACCCAGGCGTGGGAAGCGAGAACGCTACCGCACGACCACGAGATGCGGGCCCAATGGGGTGGCATGACACAGAATGTTATAGGGAGTTCATTAGGTGTTTTTGGATGCCAGGCACCCATGTGAACAGGTTAGTATGTGCTAGATGCACACACTTGCAGTAGCCAGATGTGGTCCACCAGAACCTTGATGATGACTGTTGCCTGCTCCACGTTCATATGTAGTCCTACATTAGATCACAGTCCGACCCGATATCCCCACAAATATGGATATCGCGAAATTCGACCAGCTGGCCAAATGGAGAACCACCATGAGGCCCCATTCCAGGTGTGTCAGTTGCTGATAACGCTGTCTCGTACAAGTACGCAGCATGTCCGTGTCCTCCACAGTGATCACTGAAGCTGCTCACGCCCCTTATTTACGCTAACAGGCATGCTAACAACACTAAACCCGAACAACACTGTTACACTCTTGTGACATTTCTACCTGTCACAGGCAACTGCAACTCTTAATCATTTACGTACCTACCGATGCTGCATAGATATACAAAGTTTCGTTGACATCAGACTAAAAAAAGTGCACCCGTATACGATGCGCCACTAGGTTTGCGACTGGAACGGAAAGTTTATTGCCAAACAGAACGTTGCTCCTTGTCCTGGGTGGGGAGTCACGCACAGACACAGAAGTGATCTCCGATGTACCTCACAGAAAGAGAGCGGTCGTCTTAGGATGACCGATCTCCTGATAGCTAGCTGCAGCGACCGCGGGAGTCCATGTAACCGTAAGTGATACTCTGGCAAGTGGCCGCTAGCTCACAACCGGTAATCAGAAATCTCGAGGGGCGTCAAGAGTCGTGCTTACGCGGTCAGCGCACAGCATCTGATGCGGTGTGTCTGGAGCTCTTGCGCCTCGCCACCCACCGCGCACGCACAGTGTCGTGGTCGATCGCAAATGCCTCCCTCGTAACGCTTTCGGCAGCTGGAAAATTAAACGGGACCAGTGAAAGGGCAGAATTCGAGAAACGCGATTGTGATTAGGTGGGACTGTCATCTCCCCAAAACGGGTGTGGGAGGGGGACGGGGGGGAGGGGGCGGGATGGTAGATAAAAGTTTAAGGTCACGTCATTGTAGATGTAGCAGTACACCGGATGGCGAAAGTTAGCCGCGCGGGATTAGCCGTGCGGTCTTAGGCGCTGCAATCATGGACTGTGCGGCTGGTCCCGGCGGAGGTTTGAGTCCTTCCTCGGGCATTGGTGTGTGTGTTTCTTCTTAGGATAAATTAGGTTAAGTAGTGTGTAAGCTTAGGGACTGATGACCTCAGCAGTTAAGTCCCAGAAAACTTGAAACACATTTGAACACATTTTTTAGGCAAGAGTCATGGGATATCTCCTAATATCGTTTAGAACAGCCAGTCGGTGTGACCGAGCAGTTCTAGGCGCTTCAGTCTGCAACCGCGCGACCGCTACGGTCGCTGGTTCGAATCCTGCCTCGGGCATGGATGTGTGTGATGTCCTTAGGTTAGTTAGGTTTAAGTAGTTCTAAGTTGTAGGGGACTGATGACCTCAGATGTTAAGTAACATGGTGCTCAGAGCCATTTGAACCATTTTTTCGTTTCGAACCTCCTGTTCCCCAGCGTAGTGCCGCAGCTTGATGTAGCATGGACTTTTACAAGTCGTTGGTACTCCACAGCGTAAATATTGAGCCGTGCTAACTCTAAAGCCATCCATAATTGTGAAAGTGTTGCTGGTGGAGGGATTTCTACACAGACTGACCTCTAGATTATGTCCCATATATGTTCGATGAGTGACCAAATCAGTCCCTCAAATTGCCCAGAATGTTCTTAAAACTAATTGCGGACATTTGTGGTCCTGTGGCATGGCGCATTGCTGTCCATAAAAATTCCGTCGTTGTTTGGCAGCATGAAATCCATGAATAGCTGCAAATGGTCTCCAAGCAGAGATCATAACCACTTCCGGTCAATGACCGGTTCAATTGTGCCAGAGGACCCTGTCCATTCAATGTAAACACAGGCCACCCTAGCTTCTACAGTGCCTTGACAAAACTTGGGTCCTCGGTTTTGTTGGGTGCCGCGCGGTCTCAAGCGTCCTGTCACGGTTCGCGCGGCTGCCCCCGTCGGAGGTTCGAGTCCTTCGGGCATCTGTGTGTGTGTGTGTGTGTGTGTGTGTGTGTGTGTGTGTGTGTGTGTGTGTGTGTGTGTGTTTGTGTGTGTGTGTGTGTGTGTTGTCCCTAGCGTAAGATAGTTTCAGTTAGAATAAGTAGTAGTGTGTAAGCCCAGGGACCAATGACCTCAGCAGTTTGGTCCCATGGGTCCTTATTGCCAATTTCCAATTTTGTTGGGTCTACGCCATATTCGAACCCCACGGCCAGCTCCTACCGACTGAAATCAGGACTCATCTGACCAGTGAGAGTATTTACGTAGTACGTAGGCTTTATGAATTGTGAAGGCACTATAGAGGCAACTCTAACGTTGCGTTTCATAATGGAGGCGAGAAAGAGGTAAGAAAATTCAAGACACTGTTGAGGGATTTGTCGAACTACAAAAAGTGTTAATCCACGTGACTGGTGCGAGATGTTTGAAATAATAAGAAAAGTATGTACAGGCTGTATGGAAAGATGGGTAATACAAAATATGTCAAGAACAAAGAAGGAACAATGAGGATCGTGAAAAGCGTTCTTGGATGAAAAACGGCATGCGACAGGAATGCAGTCGTTCTCCCATATTGTCCAGTCCATATGCAACGAAGTTAATAAAAAAAAGTTTTTGAGAAGTGAAAAATGTGAATCCACTGTGAAACAATATCTATGATGAGACACGGTGATGACACTGCTATTATGACTGTGAGGAAGAGCTACAATACTTGAGTAGAATGGGCAGTCAAATGACCAAGAGAGGCGGAAGTAATAAGTGATAAGAAGCAACAAAAATGCTTATTAAATTAACGTCAAAATTGCAGTTCACGAAGTAGAACAGACCGTGCGGTTCTAAGTGCGTCAGTTTGGAACCGCGTGACCGCTAAGGTCGCAGGTTCGAATCCTGCCTCGGGCATGGATGTGTGTGATGTCCTTAGGTTAGTTAGGTTTAAGTAGTTCTAAGTCTAGGGGACTGATGACCTCAGCAGTTAAGTCCCATAGTGCTCAGAGCCATTTGAAGTAGAACAAGTGAAGGAATTCTGTTATCTTGCAAAATAATACATACCAGTCGGAGGATGGAGGACATTAGAAGCAGGCTAGAACCAGTAAAATTGACTTTTATGCTAAAACAAGACTTTTAATACGCAAACTCCACCCGCAGGGCGTGGCAGGCCCAAGGTCACCGACCGACCGCCGTGTCTTCCTCTGACAGTGGTGTCATTTCATGCAGTATGCAGGTGTGCAGGCCGTTTTCAGATTTCGTGGCCTAGAGCCGCTACTATTCGGTTCAACTACCTCACGAGATTGAGTGTAGCCCCTTCCAATCATCCTGCCGAGGACAATTCCCTGGCAGTACCCGGTCCACCCGCACGGCAGTTCCACGTTGACTTCCTTTGCTCACTAGCGTCAAAAATCGGCCTGAGTTTTGGGGAAAAAATTGTCTGAGAAAGTACTTCTGGGGAAGAGCATTGTATGGCAACAAGTCATCGACTGTGGAAAAACTGAAACAGAAGAGAATTGAATCGTTTGATATGTCGTGCAATAAAAGGATGTTGAAAGTAAAGTGGACTGATGGTAAATGATGAGGCGAGAAAGCAATAATTCGAGAACGGAGACAAGAAGAAAATAGAACGTATGTTGAGACGGGACAGAAAACCGTCCTTGGAACTAAAGGGAGCCGTAGCTATCAAAACCTTTTGGGGAAGACAGTAACTGGGATACAGCCAAAAAATAATTAAGGAAATTCTGTGTAAGTGCTACTCTGAAAAAATGGCTCTGAGCACTATGGGACTTAACATCTATGGTCATCAGTCCCCTAGAACTTAGAACTACTTAAACCTAACTAACCGAAGGACATCACACAACATCCAGTCATCACGAGGCAGAGAAAATCCCTGACCCCGCCGGGAATCGAACGTTATGGATTACCTCGAAGGTAACGGTGTATTGACTCACTGTCTGAACGGATTCAGAAGACAGCTCTCTTGCGAAACACAAGTAGCTCTTTATTCACTTATTCATCGGCAGATGATATCAGATTGATTCCGCATTTCTAGATTTCCCGAAGGCTTTTGACACTGCCCCTCACAATACACTTCTAATCAAACTCCGTGCCTATGGAGTACCGCTTCAGTTGTGCGGCTGGATATGGTACGTTTCAGGACATGGGTTCCTATTCAGAATATTATATACTCAGTCCTCTCTACAAGTGCTAGAAGTTTGTAACGGGAATTTCCGAACATTCTGTAGGTCCTCTGTTGTCGCTAATCTATATAAACGATTTAGGAGACAATCTGAGCAGCCCTCTTAGATTGTTACCAGATGATACTGTCATTTACCGTCTAGTAAAGTCATCACAACACCAAAGCAAATAGCAAAATGACTTAGTTACTATATATGAATGGTGGCAATTCTCTCACAGTACGGAAAAGTGCGATGCCACCCACACAACGTCTGTCATAAATTCTTTAAATTTCGATTACACGATAGATCACACGAATATAAAGGCTGTCAGTTCGAATAAGTGATTGAGAATCACAATTACGAACAATGTAGGTTGGAAAGATCACAAGGCAAACCAAAGACTGTGTTTTATTGGTAGAACACTGAGAAATGTAACAGATCTAATAAAGAGACTGCCTATACTACGCTTGTTCGTCCGCTGCTAGAGTACCGATGTGCGGTATAGGATCCTTAACAGATAGGATTGACGGAGGACATCGAAAAATTTCATTGAAGGGCAGCTCATTTTGTACTATTGCGAAATCTGGGAGAGAGTCTCATAGATATGGTGGGATGGAAATCATTAAAACAAAGGAGTTATTCGTTGCGGCGAGATCTTTCCGCGAAATTTCAGTCACCAATTTCTCCTCCGAATGTGAAAATATTTTATTGTCGCCAACTTAGGTATAGAAAAATGGTCATTGTAAAAAAAAATAAGAGAAAGCAGATCTCGTACAGAAAGATTTAAGCGTTCATTTTTCTCACGTGCCGTTAGAGAGTGAAGGTAGAGAAATAATCTGAAGGAGGTTCGAAGAACACTCTGCCATACACTTATTTGTGAACTGCAGAGTAATAATGTAGATTCACATGTAGATGAATTCGTGATAGACTGCTTAAACTATTCAGAGGACTTACGACCTGGATTGACTTACGACCTGGCTTGATAACAGTCCCGTTATGGGAACAAAACCACGGCATTCTTCGTAAGTGAATAAAATGAAAAAATTCTAAATCTAGAAAGACACATGGGAGTTCGAACTATAATCCTCTCAGACATCAGTCCTCTTCTCATAAACTGGCTCGCAGATACTGTGCAAGTCATCCAGAAGAACTGGAAGAAAAAAGACTGTGTATTAAAGGACTCGGTTTTAAAGAGAGAAAAAAAGAAGACTGTTAATCATGGCAATACACCTGTCAACAAAGGTATTTCGGACAAATAGGGATTTGAAGTACATAAAATTTAAACACCGCTTTTTTCTCAGCACGTTTGGCACCGTCTGACTTATTGCCACATCTAGCGATACTGGTATCTGGAACACGTGTTGATTCGAATGTATAAGTTCTGGCTGACGTACATGGATCTTTGTGAAACCTTCCTTAACAATGGTTCAGGGATGGAATGAACTCACTAGAAAAGTGTTACACGAATATGCCTTACCGTGTCATAAAAGATGGATACTTAGAGAAAGGAGTGCATTGTAACCTATGTAAACGACCTTCAACTTAAGATCTTATCTTTGTACAACGTTGTCGAGTTTTCCAACCGAATGTCCCTGAAACACTTTGGTTCAGTCTCGAAATGACCTGTACGTGTCTATTGAGAACGGACCTGATAAGATTTTCTTCCTATCATCACACCCTCATTCCAATCGCATAGCTGATCCTTTATTCCGCATGGATATATTTTCTGCAGTAGGCGTCGATACGACAGTCAACTGAAAACTTTTCGTCGTTGGAGAACGCCTACTCCTAAACTGGTATCGGAAATAACTTGTGAAGGGAGCATGTTGTTTTTTCACACGCTCGGTATGTTGTAAATCTATGCGCACTTCGAATAAAACAGTGAATACGGCAAGTGAAAGACGCTCTCAGTTCTCAGCCGGTTGTTTAATTTCTCTGTTCATGAAATCATTTTGCTGGACACGTCTCTATCACAGCACGGTTCAAGGGCAGGTTCGGTAACACACTTCAGTACTTTTCTTTCCGCACGCGTCAGATCATATCTGTCCGCAATATGCACATATTCAACAACGTGGGCTTGCCGTCCAGTGGCTTGGCTGGTTTCGTTCACAGCGTACCGCGTGAGAAATATCACTATACATTACCGACTATTATCACGGCTATACACCGTTCGCTTCCATAAAGCAAGCTTTTCGCGATGAAACGTTGCCGGAAACATACTTCTGATGCTGCAAGTGATGTTTATGGTTCGTAGCGACAGTTTAAATCGAACATAGACTGCCTAACCTCTCAGCGAGATTTAATGCGAGGCTGCACAGCGAAAGAAAACGGTTACATTTGTATACAACGCATACGACGAGTAAGAAAGGAGTAAAGAAGTTCAGGCTTTAACATCCTGGTGACGAGTAGTTCTCTATAGATATGCGAGTACCGGACTGGGGGAATAAATTGACTGTGTGCTTTTCATAGAAACAATTCCGGTATTCAGTCAAAATTTGGATGACCGGAAGGAGATTTGAAACACGCTTCTGCGGAATGCGAAGGTGTGACAACAAAATTATTGCATTTTGAAGTAAATTTCTGGATTTTCGAACACTAACAACTGTCTCCTAGGTTAACTGTCTAAGTCCGTGTAATCTAACAGCAGATTTATCATTAAGCTAGTTTAATACATACATCAAAAAATGGTTCAAATGGCTCTGAGCACTATGGGACTTAACATCAGAGGTCATCAGTCCCCTAGACTTAGAACTACTTAAACCTAACTAACATAAGGACATCACACACATCCATGCCAAGGCAGGATTCGAACCTGCGACCGTAGCAGCAGCATGGTTCCCGACTGAAGCGCCTAGAACCGCTCGGCCACAACGGCCGGCAATACATACATCAGATGCTAAATACCTGTGTCTCTTCGTTCATTAATATGTAGTAACTAATCATTTAATTAAGTAACACATGTTTAATCAACCTTCATTTTCACAGATTCTGTCATAATGTGTAAGTCAGAATCACTTGAACGCGAAAGTAATCGCTACATATGTACTTCCAGGAATGCTGACTCGGTTCGAAACCCAAGATATTAGTACTCGTATGTACATATAAATATTACACTGCACATAATTTCTCCACACTATTACTTGGAATTCCTGTACAAGATAAACGAAAAGTGCCACATGAAAACTTTTAAACTCATATCTTGAAAATCTTAAGATTATTAGTCACGTTTTTCAATTCTATTAGAAGCCTATTAAGAATGAGAACCTGTAGAATAGTTCACAGCTTATTTGTCGAATCCTATCGAGATTTAAATCATGTTCTGACCAATGACTACTCACTGAATTCTGCAGTTCCATTTCAAAGGATTAATATTGGTAGCTACAAATCAAATGAGGCAGTCTATATACTGGGGCAGCAGTGTGTATGTAATATTTGCCTGCGAATTAATAGAAAGCTCTGGTCGAATTTTCAATGTAGTTATTTATTTTATCACTGCTCTACTAAACTTAATTTCACACAGCAGTGCGTATTAGGTCTACTATTTGCCAATATCCGAGGAACATTGCTTGTAGAGGCTAGACCGATTTGCAGATGTACGTGAGTGGCTTTTCCTATAAGAATGTTTCTAGCTACTTACAGTGAATGTTATACTTTTCTGTTAGGTACTCGTCATGAAGACATCAGCAGCATGCCGTTTTAATATATTTCGCTGTAGAGCATCCAAAATGTTCACGTAGTCACAACTACACATATAACAAGTAATTTTTTGTAACAGCTGTTACTAGCGTTCGAGCTTGTGCCATTTAATAAATTTTCTTGCTTTTTTTCTTAAAGTCTTCGTTTTGAAAAATTTTGTGTCCCTCATTGCTGATCAACCGATGGGCCTTTCACAACGTCTACGTATAACGCTTGCCAACATCGACAAGCAAAGTGCACATGAAAAGTGAAGCCACGTGGCCAACCCATTCTGCTGTTCATTTGGGCAGAATTTTTCAGAAATGTCCGTATTCCCTCTCTTCTAAAACACTCAATTCTACAGCACTGTAATATCAACGTTTCAACGTGCACCCAGAATTTCGTACATAATATTTTCGAAAATAATATCTGTCACGGATAATGCTGTAATTTCAGAAATAAAGAAATCGTTTATCTCAACTGTGTTTCTGCTCTAATTTTCAGTTTTATCCTTCTTCACCCCACTGTTCTCACTCTAGAATCCTTGCAATACAATGTACATGCCACTTTGCTGTAGCTCCAGTGTATGATGATGTGAGAAACTTACCTATATTACTGAGGATCCCAGGTAAGTTTAAAGTAGAGAAACATAGACTTTGCACTGTTTGCTAGTGCCGTATGCATCACAAAGCGTTTCCAACAAATTTTTTATTACTCAGGTAACTCAGGTATAGCAGGTAACTGCTATAAGCCATTCAACACCAAAGATCACATTTTTTTATATATATGTAAGACAAACAGTTTCAACAGACTATGCTGTTATCTTCAGGTCTTAAAATCTTTTTTTGTGAAATAGGTTCATTTTACGGTGACCTCATGCAAAAGATGTCAGGTGGGCAAAATTATCATATTATAAAAGGTCTGTCATTGCTAAATGTGCTATTTTTATCTACTTGACATCTTGTGCGAGAGGTGAGCGTAAAATGAACAAGTTTCACAACAAAAGGTCTTAAGACCCGAAGATGGCAGCATAGTTTGTTGAAACCGTATGGCTTAAACAAATAAAATATTTTATGCGACCTTTGCTGCTGAACTGTTTTTAACTATTAAATATATCGTCCTCCAGTTCTCCTCTCTCAAAATGAGAAAAATTAACATAATGAAACACTTCCTACGTCACTTAAATGAAAATTCTGAATGCACCAACTCATCCCCCATAGGTTTCTTTCTTACTCAAGTCTACACAGTACGAAGAATAATTCGATAAATAGCTGCGATTATGGAAACCTATTTCCCGTTGGAAGTACATATGAGTATTACTAAATTTCTTTCCGTTGTAAAGAGTTAGGGACGCGTTCATTTATTATGCGCTTGGGATGTGGCATAGAGTCAAATATTCAAATGAAATGTGTTTCATAGCCAGAGACTAAAGATATAATTTCGAAATGCGACTTACTAAGAAAAGTATCGACCAATATGACTGTTTACGGTGAATTCTTTTGTGTCTATAGTACTGTTAACTTGGGTTTTAAATGTAACTTGCAAATCGGACTTGAGGTTATACCTTATATAAGGCGGCGCTAATAATTTATGTGGTTGTTATTGTTTATAAAATATAATTTGTTTGTCTTTTCTTATTTCGTCTGGCAAGCGTCCCGTTCGTAGCGCCAATATCATAACAGTTGAAATTTATTTAACTTATTTCTCTGTTCTTCAACGATATCCTAGCAAATCAAATTTTATAACAGTTTTATGATGTGGGGGTTGGGCTGTGAAGACCAGAAGAAGAGAATCAACGAAACGGCGAAAGTGAAATTCCTAAGACGTCTAGAAATACCCTTAGGGACCCTCACATACGATATGAGAAACTCGTGTCAGCCAGGAATTAAAGAAATTTAATATTAATGAAAAAAATAAAATTACTGATACGAGCACTTCTTACGAATGGAAGACAGAAAACTGTGAAAATAGTTATATTATACCAAACCGATTTGTCGGAAATACGTCGGGCACCCTTGGAAGAGGGAAAAAGATGATTTCGAATTCCTATATTGACTGAAAGCTTGTATGGTCAACCATGAAGATGATGTGTTTCATGACTTATCATTCTTCACCATTTTTTTAGTCTTAGAGGTTGGAATTTTACTAGTACTTTTGCTGTTTATTATATATATTGGGAAAATTATTAAAATATTACATTTACGGCTATATTGTTATGAATAATACTGAATACTTCCATTTATGCAAAGATGTGGCTGTTTCATTAGGATGTCCCACCATATAATCTACACCCATGATTCAGGTTTAACAGAGACTGAAGTTCTTCATAATAACTGTTGATCTTGAAAATTTCGTCTCATCAAACAAACTCTGCTTTCGTAGGAACAAATTGCCGTTATCGTGATGGAACGATTCCGTCTCTTAATGAGAAATGATACGACGCATTACGTCATCTGTGAGAGAATTTGTTTATAAGATGGTTGACCTATGGTAAGTTGTTACGAATTTTCTTACTACATCCAAATATGTTATCTCAGAGCTGAGGACAGTTGGCAACTGACGTTTCCTAACTTGATTTTACTGGATCGCATTTTTGAAGAAGTATCTTCTTCTCTTTCTTGACAGAGTCATTAGGGAACACTGCTAATTTTCACCCTCACAAAATTTGTCATACGAACTGTTACCGTGATTGGTCATTTTATTGTATGTGAACACTTGATTTCCTTATTTTCGGCAACTTTATTATTCGTCTATGGGAAAATCTGTGGCCTTTGAAGACAGGCAGTTTAGCAGAGTGAGGTAGTAATCCAAAGGAGGGACAATTTTGTCGTGAGAGATGTTTATTTTTTTATCATGCTAAACAGAACGTGGAACAAGGTGAGTAAATACTCATAAAGTGCAGATACACGAAAGTTCTGTGCTACACAAGGGTGAATTTATAATTATATTCAGAAAAGCGAGTGGTAAATGGTTACTTCACATTTTTCGCCATAAACAAACAGTTGTGAGCAGAGAGATCCGGGGTCATAAATGATTCAGTGATTTCATATTTCCGGGAATGACATTATGAATACCTCCAGCTAATGAATTAAATAACTTTCACCTACCTTAAAATACTCATGTAGCCTGAAATCGACAATCAGTAAATCTGTTTACTTCAGCAGCTGAAACTGTTAGTCATAATGCCATTCCTGCATTAGATCACAGTTTTGGAGCACTGCCTTTCAAAAATGTCCATTTCTTTTTTTTTTCTTTTTTTAGTTTCATCACTCTTTCTGTTACCTTTTATGCCATGCTAGCCGATTTGTAGCTTTCCCCTCAGCTTCCCCTATCACTCACAAAACAAGGTACTCTGTGACTCTATAATACAGATCTCATCAACATATGTCAGTTTCTGAAATTAATGTACAATACATTTCTTTCTCCACAAGTCTAACATCTCTCCATTACGCACCTTATCTACTCACTTTATCTCTAGCTTCCTCCTTCCACAGAGCACATTTGAAATGACTCCAATTTCTTTTGCTTCGGTTTCCCCTCTAGTTGAGCTTCATTTCTATATGGTGCTACTCCCCTGAACTTTTTCCACAGACTTCTTCCCCAGTAGTAGGCTTTTTATTGGCCGAGTAAGTTAGACAACTGAACGCCTTTTGTTGACATGTTTATAAGTTCTCTCCAATCTACCCTTTTACACTACAATAATACCCCATTCATTTTGTTCCAACCTTCCACCTATGTCATCGAAACCTGTCGCTTTTAAAATGGTGATGACGGAAGACGAAATAATGAAAGACAACTAACACGATACTTTGAGAGCAGCAAATTAGTGTCGAAACGAAGCTCATACGACGTTCTTCACACAAAATGAGCGTTTTTCGTCGCATGACAAACGGTGGACGTCTACTCACGCAGTAAATGCTATTGCGGATACTAGACAGCATAGTGAACGATGGGGGCTCACGAAGATGACGAATGGTTACAAGCGACATAACCAACAAGATTTGCTGCTTATAGAATTCGAGAAATTACGTTTTGTGTATACTGCCTCTGACAAGAAAGTGAGACCACTTCCATTACTAAGTGGCTTTTAACGGCACATCAGTTCTCTACTTTTTTCGGATCTTGAACTCTGTTCTTACCCTGTGACAAATTTCATCAAAATTGATGAACTCAGTAACAATGGGAGAGCAGTTTACTACGGACGTGTTCTCGAACCCAGGCTGGAAAGCACAGGCGCACGGAAAGCGTGATTTAGACATGTTTTGAGTAGTAGAACGAACGGATTTGTAATCACAGTCTCGGCTCGTTTCTGTCGAACACTGTATACGACGTAACCTGAACACAAGGACACCTCTGAAATGAAGAAATTTTTCACTGCCGCTGAGCTAATACGAGTTTGAGTAAGTATGTCGCCGTGCAAGAATACGGCGCAAGCCTCGCAAAACAGTCTCGTAGTAGTACACCGGAACAAAAAGTTAACTGACAATGCGAGCAGCCTCGTATCTACCGTATCAGATGTAGTACGTAGCATTTTTCAGTCTCCCACTTAGATTTACTTCTCGTATGCCGATCGCGAATGAGGAATGACGTGGGAACTGCGGAATGTGGCTGATAATACAAGTAGTCTCAGCTTGGGGTTGGTTTCGTCTATGCAAGGAAAGGCCATTCACTAGTCCGATTTCAATTAAAAAAATATTGCTTAACATGAATTTCTGAATGATGATTTTAATTCTCTTTAGTCCCAGTGCTTGACTGCAAACGTATATCACTTAGTTACCGATTTCCCTCTGTGATGACTATCTTCAAATCTGAATGTCAACATGTGAAAAAGGTCATTTGATAAACACTATTATGCCAACAAGGTGATGTCAATTAAAATCAAATGCGGAATACATTCAGTACGTCCAGAAACACGGCAGTATGACATTTAGACTGTTGATACTTCAAACACAAACTGCCGGCTGATGGGGTTGGTGACCTGGTACTGCACTGAGATTAAAGAGAATTAAAATCAACATTAAATGGCTCCCTGTTACTGCTAATTGCGATGGTATTGCAAATTTCTGAATAACTTCTCAAAACTGAGAGACCCTTATCTGTATATAGGACGTCAAAGAATTCAGGGATATGACAGGAACGATCATCCGAAGTGAAAAAGTCGAGTAAACATGGTCTCTACAGTGCTATGAGCACTTCTTTGCCTCCAGTATTGTGAAACAAATATCTTCTACTGCAGGCTCTTTGCTTTCCAAATTTTGGGAGGCAGTAGTACGGACCAAAACAAGAAAACAAATTTTAAATGCGAACATTTTTAGGTTAGGCTTTACCGTGACTGTTACTGACATTAAATGAAACAACAAGTTCACTCTTACCAGTTACCGTTTTATTTATTTCCACGACGCGTTTCGAAGGTTTAAACCTCCATCAGCGGGTGGATTTTCCAACATAACTGAAGTTTTATAGTATTGATGTGTAACGATCTAATGGATAATAGCATATTTAACCAAAAGAATGCGGTAAGTTCTACTTAGCAATTCAACAAATATAGTCCGAAGACATAATTCTAACTGGGAAGAGATCACTTATGGGGTTCCCCATGGCTCAATCTTAGGTCCACTATTGTTCCTCATATATTTAAATGATCTTCCACCAGATAGACAACAAGCAGCATTAATTCTTCTTGTAGATGACACCAGTATTATGATCAATCCAAGCACACACACAGAAACAGAAGAAATGGTAAACAAAATTCTTAAAAGTATCATTGATTCGTTATCTGGGAATGGTCTCACCTTCAATTTTCAGAAGACACAACACACACAGTTCTGTACATTTTGGGGTACTAACCGATGATAAGTGAAACGCATGCTGAGGAAATAATAGATAGGGCAGAAACTTCAAAATTCTTAGGTGTCCGTACTGATGAGAATTTAAATTTGGAAAAAGCACAAATCGGACATCCTACAAGAACTTAGTTCGGCCACATTTGTTCCTAGGATCATTGCAAATCTTGAGAAGAGACAAATAAGTAAGTTGACATAGTTTGCATACTTTCATTCAATAATGTCATGTGGAATAATGTTCGGGTAACTCATATTTAAGAAAGAAAGTCTTAATTGCGCAAATACGTGATGTAAAAATAATATATGGTGCTCACACACTATTATATTATAGACATTTTGTTTAAAATGTTGGACGTTCTGACTACCGATTCACAGTATATATATATTCCGTCATGCAGTTTGTTGTAAATAATCGCCGGCCGAAGTGGCCGAGTGGTTCTAGGCGCTTCAGTCTGGAACTACGAGACCGCTACGGTCGCAGGTTCGAATCCTGCCTCGGGCATGGATATGTGTGTTGTCCCTAGGTTAGTTAGGTTTAGGTAGTTCTAAGTTCTAGGGGACTGATGACCTCAGATGTTAAGTCCCATAGTGCTCAGAGCCACGTGAGCCATTTTTTTTGTAAATAATCAACTGCAGTTCAAAAGGAACAATGACATAAATAATAACAATACCAGAAGGAATAATGAAATTCATTTCTCCACATTATAATTGTCTATAGCACAAGGAGGAGTACACAACGCTGCAAAACATTTTTGATCACTTACCCTGAGAAATAAAATGTGTGACAGACAGCAAAGTAAAATTTGAAAACAGCCTGAAACAGTTTGTCCTTGACAAGTCCTTCTGCATTGTAGAAGAATCTATGTTACAGTAATGTGTAAAAGGAGTGGGTAGGAATTTCTAACCCCCGTCTGTATACCTTTTTTCCTTTATAGAAAAACAAAGAAAAAGAAAAGCTTAGAAAAGTTCAGAATGAAACCACATGTTCAGATTAATTTGTAATTTGCGATGTGAATGTAAACTGACTCATTCCGCATTGTTACCATCTATCGTACAAAATCATCCGTGGAACCTATAACTAACTAACCTCTGTATACATGGAAAGCACAGAGCTTGCAGCAGAAAGTATTTGTTTAATGGTGTCGAAGATGATGAAGTGCTCATAGCTCTTAGAGTATGCACTTTAGAAGCCACGTTTACTGGACTTGTTTGCTTCGAACGATCATTCCTACCATATCCCTAAGTATTGACCACTTCTTCTTGAAACCTTGTACGCTGTAAAAGCGAACGTGGTTGTTGGTTGCTTCCGATCGTAGCTGATACGTAGGGCTACTCGGTAGCAAATGCGGGAAATGATAAAAATCGTTGCTCAGCAGCATTGCCCGCCTTTCTGTCCATTGCAACCTAGCCGTAGGTTGAGGAGGGCGTAACTGCGTGAGTTGAGCTAAGGGAAAAATTTCGGTGCACCCGTGACCAACCTCTTCATTGCTGACATTAACACGAAGGAGTATCACATCACGCCTTCTACCCAATAACATGAATTATAAATCCTTTTCTCACGACTGAGCTCGCTGTGTGTTTCTTCAATTCCACCAGCACGCTTTCTCCTTTTTTTCTGAAAACTTGTAAGACAGAGGAAATAAAAATACGAAAAAACAAAGCTGGCGATATGCTAGGAAAGGGAAGGAAGCAGTTTCGAAGTACTGTGCACTGTGATGGATATAAGCGACGAGAAAAGCGACGTCTGAAAAATGACCACATCTCTCCCTCCCACTTTTTCCATCACCCCCTCCCCCGCACTCCCGAAAATCCCATGGGTCCCCAGCGCGGCCAGTTCTTCCTCCACCCCGACCCCCTGCTAGCGCCCCCGCCACAGGGGAATTTTGTGTTTTTTCTCCCTATTTTTGATCTCTTCGGCTCTCTCCTTCTCTCTCACACAAACCTCGTGCTGTCTCTCTCCTAACGTCTGTTTCTCTGTCTCTGTCCCACGGTTCTCTCTCTCTCTCTCTCTCTGACTCTTCCCCCTCCCCCCTTCCACCTCCCCGCCCTCCCCCCTTCAACTCCCTCCACACTGCTCTCTCCGGTGCTCCTACCCCCCTTTCTCTACGAACTCAGTAGACCAATCAAAAGTGAGAGTCGTCGTAAACATAGTTCACACGAACGGTCGCGAGAGGGCAGAAGTGAACGGGCGGCTAAGTCTACAGTAGTGTTGGAAAGTTGCGTGAAATCTTAGAAAATTACCAAAAAAACTTCGTTTGTGGTTCTCCTGCTTTTCTGTAATGGTGTATGGTGATTGTCACGTTATAACGCGGAAAAAAAAGTGGTGACGTCTCGGAATTTTCATAGTTGTCTCCTGTCAGCGCCGTAGTGTCCAAATAAAAAAATATATAAATATGAACAGTGTGCTTAAAATGTTCGTAAGCAACCTATAGCAAACTGGTTACCAAATGTAAATAGGGATAGTGGAATGAAGAATTAAACAGCAGATCTGTTGCTTCGTGTGAAAAGCTGTCCCATAATTTGCAGACACCTAACCCAGTTGCTATAGCGTGTGAAAATGAGGAAAAGTGTTTCATCTACACCATCAGTTCATTTCCTGGACGATTTAAACACTCTCTGGTCAGTTAGCAGGAGAACATTTACTTCAATTACTAGGCTTTTGGTATTGCTTTGCGCATTGCCCGAGGAAAGAGGGCTTAATGAATTTACATAGTCTGTTTTCCAGTTGTGTGTTAGGGTTTTAACAGCTGTCATTTTGGATCATAACGTCACAATGTTTTCGTAAAATAAGCGATGTCAGTGGATATTCTTAGCCATTTTACCAGTTTTTTTCGCGTATTTGCTCACTACTTAACTGTATGTAGTATCTGTTAATGTACCAGTGAAACTGCATGTACAAAATGTGATTCAACATGGGACGTTAGTCGAGAAAGTTCTGAGCAAATGCAGTTTAAAAATGCATTGTTTTACGTGACGACATTAATGGAATGTACTTGAACTTTTGAGTATTAATTTTTCAGTAACGTAGTTATAAAGAGACAGGGGATTTAGCGTATATTAGTAAAATCTGTATCACAAAGAGACCACTCACAAAGTCGAATTTAAATGAAGCGACCACTTGTAAAAACCTGTTTGTACTACCATCTCTAATAGTATATGTAGTAACTTTAAAAGAATTTGTTACAATTACGTTTATAGCTAATATATCGCCTGTCATAATAATGAATCCCATTACAGCAACTAATAATGGTGCTTTAAGGTCAAGAGAGTAGAACCTTCTGTGAATGGAATGTCAAATTTGTTTCTGTTTTACCGTCACACCCACTAGAATCAGCCAACAGTACTTTATATTGTTTTATCGGATCAGGGCTAATTATTTTGCATTCTGAATATCAATTGTGCGTGCCTGCTTAGGACTGAACGAAGTATGTTGTAATTTATTTCCTCCTCCAACCATTTAATGCAATAAACAACGCCACAACAAGGAAACCAATTTAAATTCACTGCACTGATTGTCTGTTTACATGTAGCTCTTGGCTCCAGAGTATTAAAGTACACAAAACGTTGCTTACGTGTTTTCAATGAGGACGGATATTTTTGCCTCAAAGGAAAACCAAATTTGCTGTACAAGCGATTTCAAGTAGAAAGACATCACTGCATGAAAAAGGTTTTAATCAAAATAATAGATTCAACGTAACAGAAATGTGTATTTATTCGCAAACCTGAGTTTAAACCCAGCGTGTCTTTCTTTCATGCAACGCTCTCTGTGTGAGTATTGATTAAACCTTACTTTCATATTGCTTTTTTGTACCTTGCCCATTTAGGATTAAATACTTAACAGTTCTTCTACTAGCATATTTTTGTTACAGGTTATAATCATAAAGTTTTTGTGTGTATCCATTGAACACAAGGAGGAGGAGTTACCGAATAATAAAACTCCATTTATTTGTAAGCAAAATATTTTAGCACGAAGAAACGTCACCATAGTTACAGAAGCGTTGGTTGTCATGTTATTTAACCACAAAGAAATAGCGAGACATTATTAAAGAAACGAATGTCACTCGATGTTTGATTATTATCTATATGTGATACCCCATGTGCACTGCAATTCTTTTCCAGTAACCTTTATAACTATAAAATATTTTCCCCGTACACTCACATAACACATTTTATTCAGCAGTTTTTCCTTCTGATGTGAGTAGTGCCTAAATATTTATCATTAACAGCACGTCAGGAGAAATCTAACTAAACAATGTGATTGGTGCTCAGTATTTATTACACAGTGTGTGTATTGCTGCAATCATCTCCGCACAATCCGATGTCACGCACTTCTGCACCTTAGGAAGTTATGCGTCGTGAAAAATTCACGGAATACCGATAAATGAGGTGCTGAATAAACATTTTCTACCGTATATAGCAGCACTAGTGAGTGCAAGTCCGCTTATATCCATCAACACTTTTTTCAGCTTATAGTAACATTTATACCTCTACTTCATGTTTCCGTGCCGTTTTGCGCATTACTGTCGTAAAATGAGAGTGGTCAGTATTCGCTTCATTACGGCGCTGTAAGCTGGAAACCACCTCACAGTGCAGATAAACTAATTTAATTCTTAAATAGAAATCCAAGTGGAGTATTTAACACTTGTTTCCTTTAAATTACTTGAAATGGCAGTTCTGCTGGAGTGTTATGGATTAGTATTTCTTGTCGAAGCACTGTGGGTGATAAAGCAAACACTTTTTCTTTATTTTCGCTATTTCTTTCTGTTTAAATAATGTGTATTAGTAAAGCAACTACACGCTTCTTATCATTATCACAGTCCCGTATTATAATAAAATATTTCCTATTCAAAATGCTGATGTATCTTCGTTACATTTTGTAGAGCCTATCTTTCCCGGATAACAGAAACACACCCCCACTCCTCACCCCCCCCCCCCCCCCCCAAAAAAAAAGCAGTCCGTTATTGCACCTTTATCATATTCGACTATTCAACAGAGTAAATTTTTACAATGAAATTTCCGTCAAAATTTCAGTTATAAATGTGTGCAGCCATCAACTACAGCTTCGTAAGAACCTTTACGATTTTGGACCGTAGTTGCGTATCGCCACAGATAATCCAGTTTTGCAGCACGAGCTGTTGCAAAATCTGGCCAAGCATGGAACTGCACCACACATCACATAGACTGTTATTCACGTGAAATGAAATATGAGTTGTCAGTTACACATTACACATAGGCGGTCTGGTCATCAACTCTTGGGCAGGTATAAAAAAGAGTGGCTTTTACACCTCCGATATTCTAGTGCTGGAGCGTTCTGGACTGGTTAATTTGGGAACGGGTCGACGGGGAATAAAAGCGAGAATATTTGGCACAAATCATTCCGCAGAGATGTGAGTGGACAGCTTAGCGCCGAAGAGGGAAACGGCAACGAAAAACAGAAAGCGAAAACGCCTTTTGTAGAGTTGTGCAAGTAAATTGTTGTTCAACGAGAAGACAGAACCATAATTACAGTAAGCTAGGAGAAAATTACTTGGAAAGTTAAATGTAGTTTATAAACGAGATATACTAACATCTGCTCTATTGAAGAACGTCTGCGGCAATAACACCTGTGCGGCCTGCTTCTCAAGTAAATGAATATACGAAGTTGCAGTTAGACAGATTCTTACTGACGCAAAAACTGGCAGAAAAATGATAATCCGGTGCAGTTTTTCTATAGAAGTAGCAGTGAAGAGACTTGATCATTTGTAAAAGCTCTGAGCATTTCAAACTACCAATAACCCATATCTTTTATATTATATTAATACCACGTAACAAAAAAATATGAGGTTAAACTCGTAGTTAGTGTTTACCATTCAATAATTTTTTCTCAGTTTACATTACACAAATCATCAATAATTTTTTCTCAGTTTACATTACACAAATCATCAAATAACTAGTCACAGCACGCCGTATAAAAGTTACTGCTAACAGCAAATGTTGCAGAAATTGCCAAAAAGATGTATCAAATTTTTCTTAAAGTGTAGAAAATCGTCAACAACCTGACATAGTGTACATAAAGTAGGTTTTCTTTTTCGAAGAAAGCGAGTGATATTTCGCGACCAAATGTAATCCCAAAGAGCGCCATAAGCCCAACGAGTGAAATAACTACTAAAACAGTTGTGAGAATACAAAAGTATGTTCCATGTTATTTATTAGCCTCTACCGAGTTCCAAGAGAAACTCTGTTGTATTTTAGTTTGTTTCACGTGTATTTTAAAACTAAGTCTCTCCTTGTGCGTCCGAGGCTGAGGTACTTATACAAGTAAACTAACACCTGGAACAGCTTCTAAAACGGTTACCGGTTTTTAACCGAATCATGTTACGCACCTGTCATGGTGAAACACGGGCTGTAAGGAAGCTATCATTACATCCGTAATAATATAAAGAACAATGTTAAATTATTTGCCTTATTTTTGACCTCAGTTATTTTATAACGAAATAATTGCTAATGTGAGCGAATGAAAGTCCTGTAAACTATTAACAATTTTTTTGGAGAGGAGAAATTAAACGAACTGTTTTTAGGTTGCAAAAAATTCGAAACTGCAGACAGAATAAATGTAAGAAACCAAAAAAAAGTTGGTACGGAAACATTTACTTTTAAGCTAAATATTGATTTGTTTTGATAAAGATATGACAGAATGCACAGGGAACGGGAATGCTATTAAATTACAGCTGCACGACAGACTAGATTAATAAATGCAGAAAAACCTACGACTCCGTCGAAGGTATGCACGTTTTTGTAATGCATCGTAATGCCGTCCTACAAAGGAAAAACAAGCGCATAGCAAATTAAGTATGCGGCAAAGGATAACAACACATTTTTCTGCACGAAAGAAACGAAAACGTACTCTCCCCACAAAATCAATAAAAAACTATTTGTTTACTGTGTCAGATATATTCTGCAGTCTGCAGTACTGGTCGTGATGGAGAACACTTCCTACTGATTCATTCGAGTAGGCGGGGATCAAAACCATTACTATCCGTGAGTTAGTGCACGTGTTATAATCTCTGCCATCTTTCCCTCACAGTCCTTACGTGGAAAACGCTGAGCTACATTGGAATCAGTCTACATCACCAAAGGTGTTACTCCAGAAAAAAAAAACCATTGTCTCTCTTCCAGTGATCAACATTTAAATTCCCAGAGTGTTTCTGTACTTCGTAATACGAGTAGTTCTTGTATTAATCTTTTGTTCCCTCTGCAGCTTTCACGCGTGACCACTGATGGGAAGCTCTAATCCAAAATAACGCAGCGTTGCAGAATGATTCGAAACATCCAATGTCTAGTTTTAATCCCATGTTTACATTAACTTTAGAGTAACGTTCAAGGTTACAGATAAAGCCCACTGTAAGAAGCGTACGGATCCATCATCATTTTAGAAAGTCGCCACCTATATCCCATCATCTTCGTGACATGGGGCGCCTATTTCTTCCAACAAGGATTCCTTGTCTTTAGGGAACACTTTACTTGCTACGTTTAAAATTTCAAAAGAAAACAGGGTGGATCGAGTAGATGGAACAGAAGTTCGCCTGTAGAAACCTCTACAGTAGTTTGATTTAAATCGTTTGTGTCTTCGTCCATACTTTTGTTCACCTGCTGAAAAATATACGCCTTATTTTCCTTCAAACTTCCTCCTTTTCTTTTCATAGTCAAATCATCAAGTGCTAATTGTGTTGACTATTTTCTTTTTATTTTTCTTTTTTTGTTGTTGCCAAAGTTCATGAAAACATGTTTCGCTCTAAGGGCAGGATTTGATCACGCAGGCGTTTCAACACAGCATCCCTTTCATGCATCTTCAAAAATCAGCCTCGCATCAGATCTTTCCGCTACAACCCTGACGGCAACTTTATCAGATACTTCGGCCTCATTCTTCAAGTTTGCAGGTAGGACCCGATAAAATAAATCAGTGCTTATGAATAGGTCGAGAGTATTACTTAAGTTATTCTTCACAAATACGTCGCATTTCCCCAGAACCTTCCAGATACATTTAATTCATCTTCTCAGCCTCTTTACAACTGATTTTACGTCTTCTTTCAATTTCATGTTACTTCGGTAATTTATTTCTGTATGTCTAGTGAATTTAACGCAATCTGTACTTTTACGACTGGCGCTGAATTGAATATCACTGAACTTTTCCTCTTGTTTACACAAATTATGATTTATTCCAAATTACATCACGATATGAACCACCTGCAGTATATTTGCCAATACGTATTAATTACTGTTGCGGCAGCTCGCAATAGGCAGCTAAAAATTTTGCAGAAATAAGAGGAATTGCTTTTGGTAGGTATGTTGGTCTTGTATTATCGAAGCCACGTACGCATTTCGTCGTCTTCGCGCTGTAACATTTTTGTATGCCAGAAAAACTGATAGTTTACAGCAAACATATTAAGTTTAATAGTTTAAGTAATAAGCAGTGGGTACACACACACACACACACACACACACACACACACACACACACACACACACACACACACACACACGCAAGAACACGGATGTACGAATGTAGTAACTTATATCATCTACAGTTCAAAAGACACGCTCCCTGTACCCGTCCCCCACATCCACTCATACACGCACAGAACACGAATGCTTCCTCCATAGTTCAATGCCCCGTAATTGAACGCCTTTAGCGACAGATATTAAAAAAAAAAAAACGTGTAGTTTCAAACAACACTGTATATTCTGTCAGCAGTAAAAAAATTTTGAGGAAATAATTTCGCTTGCGACTGCAAGATAACAACATCGTCCGATAGGCCAATGAAGAGTGAATTCCCAGTGACCATCTATTATAAGCAGACGTCATCAAAAACCAAGCTCAGATCACGTGCTAATCTGAAGATTTGCTATCAGTTACGCATTCCGTCAAAACACTTATTCACTCGCGAATGTAGAATCATGTCTATGTCGTCTATTCTAGATGACAGTGGAAAACTGTGTACTAGACATTTCTGGTTTCAGCTACATGCGAGATAAAATGACGCGCTATTCCCGTAACAGCGTTCTGTTAGTGTCCTCTGAATACACTGATCGATACCTGTCATCTGTCTTGTCCAGATTTTACTACAAGAGATATGCAAAAGAAAGTTACGCAAAAAAAGAAAGAAATGTCCAAGTGCGAGTAGAACTTGCGCACCGAGGGTTCAGTACAAACTTAATTATGCGTATTTCGTCGACCCTATAAATCGAAAGTGACAACGATTTTTGCCTGTTATCGATATCGATACTAGAAAGACAATGATACGGGGAATTCTAAGCCCGTATCAAAATGTCTTGAGTAGTTCCTGAGACTAGCCCACACATACCAAAAGACAAGAGCAGGGGCTTCAGTTTATATATGTAGGGGGGGAATATTTAATAAAACATTGTTTTCTTTTCTTACTGAAAGATGACTACAGCCTACAGTTTATGTTCGCATCCAGCAATGTTCGCCTGTTATGCTTTTGACGGATGGTGAATGCAATGACTGTTCAAATGGCTAAAAGATATTTTTTATGAGATATGATTACAGCTGAACAAATTTCAGATATTTTACTTTACTTTTACTGTGGAACCTTGCTTCTTGCCAAATATCGCGATTATAGGTCAACGGGAAGCACACTGTAGCTCTTGATAGTGAGTTTGCCAGTTCCAAAATATGCGACATAAAAGATTGAATCTTCTGATCGCACTGATTTGGAACTTTAAAAATTTTACACCTCCAAGGGACTTTAGACTCTAGTATGTGACACCAATCTGAACTTGATACGCCAACCTATTCCAGAGAAGAACGGTCTTAAGGGACGGACGGACAGACAAAGGGATAAAAACTATAATAATATGTTTTTTCTTGTTATATAATTACAAATTAATAATTTTCGGATTTTTTCCCTTTACCTTTACTTGGAAACCTTGCTTCTTGCAGAATTTCATGATTCTAGGTCAATGGGAAGTACCCTACAAATGTTTATGAGTGAGTTTGCAAGTATCAGAATATGTGACATAAATGACTGAATCTTTTGATCGCATATACTTAGAAGCTTAAATTTCTTACACCGCCAACAGACCATAGGGTTTGCTGTGTGACGTCAATTTGAATTTGATACGCCTACTTGTTCCAGAGGAGAATGGTCTTAAGGAACGGACAGACAGGCGAATAAAAAATGACAAAAATATATTTTTCGTATTATATAATTAACAAATTAATAATTTACGCATTTTACCTTTACTGTGAAACCTGGCCTCTTGGCGAATTTCACGATTCTAGGCCAATGGGAAGTACCCTACAGAAAAATGGCTCTGAGCACTATGGGACTTCTGAGGTCATCAGTCCCCTACTTAAACGTAACTAACCGAAGGACATCACACACACCCATGCCCGAGACAGGATTCGAACCTTTCTTTGAGAACGACTGTGTCAAAACAGTGCTCAGTTATGCCATATACGCTTACGCAAGAGTAATAATGCGTTGAGATGTGAAATCATTACAGAGTTTCAGTTGCAAATAATATTACTCCGGAACAACACTGAGCGACTGCGGGGTATCTACGAAATGCTTTGTGCTGAGATGATTCTGTATGAAGAGCGTTTCCATAACTCTCTCAGAAATTTATAAATAAGAGAAAAAGGTGAAAAAAGCGTGAAAATAATAATAGGAAAAAAATAAGACATAATTAACACGTACAAAAGAAAATAGCATGAGTTAATAGTCAAGTCAAAGAGCGAATTGATGGGTTTGAGTACACAGAAAACTTCGAACCCTGCAATGCTTCGCAATTGTTAAATATGTATGGGAATTAGCCCTCGCCCCCCCCCCCCCTCCCTCCCACACTTCTCCTGCGCATCACCATCATCTCCTCTTTTTGTCCGTCTACTCCTCCTCCCTCCTCACTCTGTAAGTCAATTTTTTCCTCGCCTCGCCTCTCCTCTGTCCTCTTATCCTTTTTCCTGACCTTGAGCCTTGTTTATTGTTACTGCAAACGAAATCTTAACAGGGAATTGCAGTCGCTTAAAATGAATAAATCGATCGGGATCATTGGTATACAGGATATGAGGGTACGAGAGACAGCTCTCCAGCTGAGGACAGTAGCTTCAATGACACTCGTTCGCTTAGTTTTAACTTGCGGATGGATAGGATTAGAGACTTTCGGACGATTCCCACTCCACAGTACTACTATAATCATACACCGACAAGCTATAAATACAACGTTGTGGTTAAAAAAAAATATAGTCTATTTCCATCCAAATATTGATTTGAATATCATGTGAAAATATCAAGTAAATCGGTCCAAAACTTTTAGAAATTTTTGATAACTACATGTCCTCTTTATACATTACATATATATTTATGTATTATATATATTAAAATATATATAATCTATGTGAACGAATGTTCATTTAAGTATCGTGTAAAAACTTCAAGTGAGTCAGTCAGGAACAACATTCCCTTTTACATATTACATATATATTTATATATTTCGTGAGACACTGATGGAAGTAAACCTGTGATAGCTGGTCTTGTGTCGTAATTGGGTAGCTTAGTCGATAGAGTACTTGCCCGGGAAAAGCAAAGGTACAAGGTTCGGTGCCGGTCCAACACGAAGTTTTAATTTTGCCAGCAAGATTCAGTATCAAAGTTAATGAAAATCCTTCCGGGTACTAGGTCGCGTGATTAAGAAATACTAAACGAACTACAGCACCGACGTTTCGACCGTTTTGCAGTGATCCCCTTCAGGTCGACTAAGTTGCTCAGTCACCCTGAAGAAGAGTCGGCCAAAGTTTGTTCATATAATAAGGCGGCCCAACAACAGGAATGAATGAAATAAACTGTTTATTTCGAAACAAAAGGACAGCCGTGGAAGAAAATGACTTCCATTTAGAAATAGAGAGAGTAGGTGACCATTCTAGATCGCGCCTCCAGGGAAGTATTTCATTTACTTGGTTGATCCTGGGTGTGTGTCGGTTCTGTTATTTTACCTACGGTGGAGTAGCCAACACTATACTCGTATGTTCCTGTATTTGAAGGCTAAGGCCGGCCGGTGTGGCCGAGCGGGTCTAGGCGCTTCAGTCTGGAACTGCGCTGCTGCTACGGTCGCAGGTTCGAATCCTGCCTCGGGCATGGATGTGTGTGATGTCCTTAGGTTGGTTAGGTTTAGGTAGTTCTAAGTTCTAGGAAACTGATGACCTCAGATGCTGAGTCCCATAGTGCTCAGAGCCATTTGAACCATTTTTTGAAGGCTAAGGAGCGACAGTGAGTTGTTACGAAAAGACAGGATCCGAACTCTACAGGAGATGTGAAGTGATAAAATCTAGTCCCCCATTCCGTTTGAGCACTACAATTTTTAATCAGACTGCACCAACAGTTTTTTTTTTTTTCGTTGTTAGCCGTTCGACAGGGAAGCACACGGACACGTCAACGATTTGGCAGGTCAGATATAACAATAAAACAAAACAAAAAAGTTGCGAGTGGCAAGGTCGAAATAAGGCAGCTCTGTGCCGGAGGAAATAGCGCGCACACTACGTAACACGCACACACATATACATACAGGCACTGACATGGAGTAAAATGGGGAAGCGGACAGTCAGCTCCCACACAGACAAATGAGACACAGGACTACCAACACTGTCACTCGAAAGGGGGGCGCGGGGGGAAAAAATAAGTATAAAGCAAAAGGGGCTTCGCAGAGGGGCTTAAATCGAATTCCGTGTTGTATCTATCTGCCTGTCCCCCCCTCTCTGTATTTTTTTTATTATTTTTAGTTTTTGTTCGTGCCGGAGCGCCGGCTCGGAAAACGAAGACAATCCCGTGGTGGATTCCTGACGCGGAGTCCGCTCGCCGGCCGCCGTCGACCCAGCAAGGCGTTTTAATTAGAGGAATTTCATCCCTGCCAATTCCCGGCGGGGGTTCCCCGCAGCGCGAGCGCAGGAAAAAGTCGTTGGGCGGCGCGGCGGTGGTGCGGTGTGTGGCGGAGGAGGGTTGCAGCAGCAGGTATATAGGGAGCCCGCCAAGTGGGACGGGGCGGTTGCAAGAGACGGAACGCGGCTGGGAATAAAAAAAAAATAGTAAAAAAATGTATATATGGAATTACGTTGCTAGGCCCCCGGGGGCCCGAGGCTGGCGCAGATTGGATGCGGGTCTGACAGGGGCGGCCAATCAAACTTGGAAACAGTCGGCGGTGTGGCGGCTGGGTGCGCGTCTGTATATGGAGTAACCGTTCCCTTGTGTGTGTGTGTGTGTGTGTGTGTGTGTGTGTGTGTGTGTGGAAGCAGGGTACAGTACAGCGTCCGTTAAAAGCCAGAAAGTAGTCGCACGGCAACCTCTGTTGCTCTCTACAATCATCAGTATTCAGCTTTTGTTGTACACGTATTGTGAACGCAACGCAGAGGGGATTAGCGTCTGAAACACAGTACCGGTCCATTTCTAAGAAGTAACGGATGCTGTGCTATAATGCCGGGTGATCAAAAAGTCAGTATAAATTTGAAATCTTAATAAACCACGGATTAATGTAGATAGGTAAAAATTGACACACATGCTTGGAATGACATGGGGTTTTATTAGAACAAAAAGAAAATAAAGGCCACAAAATGTCCGACAGATGGCGTCGTTTGGTGACGATCGTGCGCTCAGCCGCCACATTAGTCATGCTTGGCCTCCCAGGTCCTCAGACCTCAGTCCGTGCGATTATTGCCTTTGGGGTTACCTGAAGTCGCACGTGTATCGTAATCGACCGACATCTCTATGGATGCTGAAAGACAACATCCGACGCCAAAGCCCCACCGTAACTCCAGACATGCTTTACAGTGCTGTTCACAACATTGTTCCTCGACTACAGCTATTGTTGAGGAATGATGGTGGCCATATTGAGCATTTCCTGTAAAGAACATCATCTTTGCTTTGTCTTACTTTGTTATGCTAATTATTGCTATTCTGGTCAGATGAAGCTCCATCTGTCGGACATTTTTTGAACTTTTGTATTCTTTTGGTTCTAATAAAACCCTATGTCATTCCAAGCATGTGTGTCAATATGTACCTCTCTATCTACATTATTCCGGGATTTATTCAGTTTTCAAATTTACACTGACTTTTTGATTACCCGGTACATAATTTTAGTAGAATCCTGTGATGATGCCGACTTGGTATTTTTTTCCGAGATAATCATAGCTATGGCTAGTGTGCGCTTCCGAGAATAATCTTACCTGGCTATACAATAGGAGTTCAAGGCAGATTAAAACTGTGTGCCGGACCGAGACTCGAACTCGGGACCTTTGCCTTTCGCGGGCAAGTGCTCTACCAACTGAGCTACCAAAGCACGACTCACGCCACGTCCTCACAACCTTCCTTCTGCCAGTACTTCGTCTACTACCATCCAAACTTTACGGAAGCTCTCCTGCTTGGGTAGCTCAGTTGGTAGTGCACTTGTCCGCGAAGGCAAAGGTCCGGAGTTCGAGTCTAGGTTCGGCACGCAGTTTTAATCTGCCAGGAAGTTTCATATCATCGCACACTCCGCTGCAGACTGAAAATCTTATTCTGGAAATAGGAGTTCAGTAGAAAATTTCATAAAACCATCGCTAACGACAGCAAATTCTCTGTTGCTCGTCAAAAATGCCGTAAGAAAATCCAACGTTTCCGATCACTCTCGCACAGGGAGACCTCTTGTACCATATAACACCGCTCACTGAAGCAGAGAGGCAATCGAAATAAGTCGGAATGCATCAACTTTTCGTTTAAGCAATGAATTAGTCGTGGGAAAATCAACGCTTTTGAAAGTTTCACAGTTTATGCTAAAGAAGAAAGAAGCGTATCCCATCAAGTGCTTGACAAGTTAGATTGGATTTGGACACAACGCACATCTCTTGCATTATATTTTGTTTATTAATGAGGACAGCCGAGAAGGTTCTAGGCGCTTCAGTCCGGGACCACCCGACCGCTGCGGTCGCGGTTCGAATGATTCCTCGGGCATGGATGTCTGTGATGAGGGAATTAGATTAGGTGCTGAGGGAATTAGATTAGGAAGTAGGGCACTAAAAACAGTAGATAGCTATTTGGGCAGCAAAATAATTGACGATGGATCGAACAGAGGCGGTATAACACTGACAACAGCGATTAAGGCAATTTCGAGAAAGAGAAATTTGTTAACATCCAGTACAAATTTAAGTCTTTAAGTGTTCGTCTGGCGTGCACACTTATTCGATGGTGAAACACAGACGATAAACTGGTCAGACGAGGTGCTGAAGAAGGAAACTGAAGACTAGGTGGGTAGAGATCGTATAACTAATGGAAACGTTCTGAGTCGAATTAGGAAGGAAAAAAATGAAGCAAGTTGACTAAAAGAAGATGGAGAACAATGTGACCGAGATAGAAATTGTGGAGGTGGACCCTTGACTACTATAAAGTAATTTCGTACGGCATGATAAGCTGTAAGTACCTCAAGAGCAACGTTCAGCAGTCTGTTTTAAGTTATGAAAAATCGGACTTCACCGACTTGCTCACTCGTAACCGATCCCAACAATGCTACGGTGGAAAGGAGAACTACACTTTTACATGCAATCAGATCCACGTGTCATCCCCGACATATCTCCACGTCACTGAGATGTGAGGTCTAGAGTAAAGGCAAAGTTACGGTGTCGGACATGCTTTCGACCCCGCGACGTTACGGCGTTTACGCTCGTACTTTATAACTGGACCATCAAGCTCACCTTTACTACAGTAAGCGCATTCAAATGGATGCAGAGATGAAAGCGCTTGCCCAGGATAGAGTAGTGAGGAATGCTATGTCAAACCAGTCTCCGGAACTGACACAACAATGACAATACTGGTCGGAAGTTTAAATGGCTGGTACACGGTCCAGCCGATGTCTACATCTACATCCATACTCCGCAAGCCCCCTGACGGTGTGTGGCGGAGGGTACCTTGAGTACCTCTATCGGTTCTCCCTTCTATTCCAGTCTCGTATTGTTCGTGGAAAGAAAGATTGTCGGTATGCCTCTGTGTGTGCTCTAATCTCTCTGATTTTATCCTCATGGTCTCTTCGCGAGATATACGTAGGAGGGAGCAATATACTGCTTGACTCCTCAGTGAAGGTGTGTTCTCGAAACTTTAACAAAAGCCCGCACCGAGCTACTGAGCGTCTCTCCTGCAGAGTCTTCCACTGGAGTTTATTTATCATCTCTGTAAAGCTTTCGCGATTACTAAATGATCCTGTAACGAAGCGCACTGCTCTCCGTTGGATCTTCTCTATCCCTTCTATCAACCCTATCTGGTACGGATCCCACACTGCTGAGCAGTATTCAAGCAGTGGGCGAAAACGTGTACTGTAACCTACTTCCTTAGTTTTCGGATTGCATTCCTTAGGATTCTTCCAGTGAATCTCAGTCTGGCATCTGCTTTACCGACGATCAACTTTATATGATCATTCCATTTTAAATCACTCCTAATGCCTGCTCCCAGATAATTTATGGAATTAACTGCTTCCAGCTGCTGACCTGCTATATTGTAGCTAAACGATAAGAGATCTTTCTTTCTATGTATTCGCGGCACATTACACTTGTCTATATTGAGATTCAATTGCCATTCCCTGCACCGTGCGTCAATTCGCTGCAGATCCTCCTGCATTTCAGTACAATTTTCCATTGTTACAACCTCTCGATATACCACAGCATCATTTGCAAAAAGCCTCATGTCTAGAAGATTGCTCAGTCGTTCGCTACTCACATGATATAGACTCAACTTTAACGCTCGTACACCACGTTAGTTAGGCGATCTCGAGAAACTTACCTCAGTCCGTTAGCCAGGCGGTGTAGGTGGTGGTGGATGTTCCGTCATCGCGTAACTCAATCGCAACTAAATCGCAGTAGAAATACTTTGGCGCGGGGAAGTCGCCCGTGCGCGGAACTATACTGGAAGAGACTGAAGGCGCCGATCCACTGCGTGGACCTGTGGCCCCGGCCGCTGCCCCCAAGAGGACATTGACCAGGGGTCCCCCATTGTCCGACGAAGGCTTTTGTCTCCAGGACGTCCGCCCCCGCTGCCGTGTCTTTTCAACAACGGGTTACCTTAGCTGTCCCTCGGGACGACTCACTTCGCCCAAGGAGCGTGCCAAATCTGCAGACCTAGAGGGTTGTCGACCCTGAGGTCGCCCTTGCAAGCGGGCGATCCGGGCACGAGTTGAACGTACGCGGCGTGAGAATCTTCCAACGGCACAACTTCTCCATACATTCAATTTGCGGACACACTGGGACAACATCTGTTACTGTATCTCATATGCAGTAAGGATACCATCGTCAGCTGTACTAACTGGTTTTATTCAAATGCAACGGGCTCAAATGGCTCTAAGCACTGTGGGACTTAGCATCTGAGGTCAAAGTCCCCTAGACTTAGAACTACCTAAACCTAACTAACCTAAGGACATGACACGCATCCATGCCCGAGGCAGGATTCGAACCTGCGATCGTAGCAGCAGCGCGGTTCCGGACTGAAGCGCCTAGAACCACTCGGCCACAGCGGCCGGCAAATGCCACAGGTTTCAGCGTTACTGTACACCATCTACAGGCGTCTATATGACTGAGTAATCTTTACTGAGAAAAAACATTGTTATGCACCACAGGTGGGCAACGATCGGGAGCCAGAGAGAGAGAGAGAGAGAGAGAGAGAGAGAGAGAGAGAGAGAGAGAGAGACGATGCAGAATTTTGCAACGGAATTACAGCTATTGTAAGACGTCGCCAAGTCAGCATCACATGTAAAATGGTTCAAATGCCTCTGAGCACTATGGGACTTAACTTCTGAGGCCATGAGTCCCCTAGAATTCAGAACTGCTTAAACCTAACTATCCTAAGGACATCACACACACCAACGCCCGAGGCAGGATTCGAACCTGCGGCTGTAGCGGTCGCGCGGTTCCAGACTGAAGCGCCTAGAACCGCTCGGCCACACCGGCCGGCCGACATGACACGTAAATGAATGTAAATATCTGAGAGTGGGGTGAACATAAAATGAATTTTTGGCTTGTTGGAAAGGGCTGTCTTTCATACCCTATAAACATTTACGTAACGAGTGCCATAGTTTTGACTTCATGTGTTAAGAGCACTGCACTTGGGTCACGTTACGAGGTGTCCGTGAACTTAAGTATGCCAGTCTGGTCCGGATGTCAACAAAGGCTGCCCACGCCTATTAACACACCATAGGCGATGTTTTGGACCTTCTACAAAAACTACAGTAATAATTTCCTCGATATCTACGTGAGCATCAGTCAGAGATGGGCCTAAAGTTAGTTTAGTGTAACACTGAAACAGATTACGTACGAATAAAGCCAGCAAATAACGCTGATGGTATTATCTTCACAACATTTAAGAAACGACACAGCTATCGGACAGTTACACTGATTTTCGAGGTATGCCGTAATCGGACTAACGCAGCACAAACGCTTGAAAGCGATTTGTCGTGTGCTATGACAAAACTTGTTGTTGTTGTTGTTGCTGTTTTGACAGTGTGGGGCTGTTTCGATGCAGCTCTCCACACTGGTTTATTCTGTGCAGACTTCTTCATCTCTGCACACCTACTGCACCACGCATTCATTTCAACCTGTTTGCTATATTTATCTCTTGGCCTCCCTCTACAATTTTTACCCCTAATAATTCCTTAAATTACTAAACTGAGAAACTCCCGAAGCCTCCGGGTGCGTCCTGTCAACCGATTCTTTCTGTTAGTCAAGTTGCGCCACAAATATCTTTTTTCCTCAATTAACTTCACTATGTTCTCATTTGCCACTCGATCCACCCATCTAACATTCAGCATCCTGTTGTAGTACCACACTTCAAAAGCATATACTGTCCTTTTCTCTGAACTGCTAATGGTCCAAGTTTCACTTACGTCCAGGGAAACAGTTGAGAGAATCTCAGAAGGGGCTTCGTAGCATTTAAATCTTTATTACAAAATTTATATTCATTGCCAGCCTGTATTTGATATCCTCTCTACTTCGGCCATCTTCAGTTATTTTGCTGCCCAAACACCAATACTTAGTATCTTATTTTCTGACATAAAGCTCTCAGCATCATCTATTCTGATTCGACTACATTCCATTATCCAACTTTTGCTTTTGTTGATGTTCATCTTATACCCTCCTTTCAAGACATTGCCAATTCCGTTCAGCTGCCCCTGTAAGTCCTTTCGTATCTCTGATACAATAACATTGTTACCGCAAAACCTCAAACTGTTTATTTCTTTTTCCTGATGTTCAATTTTCTTTCCAAATGTCTCCTTATTTGCTTTACTAATTGCTCGGTGTACAGATTGAATAACATTGCGGATAGGCTACAAGCCTATGTGATTACTTTTTAAACCTCTACATCCTCTTCACTCCATCGATTCTGCTAACTGCAGTCCGATTCATAAAAATGGCTCCGAGCACTATGGGGATTAACATCTGAGGTCATCAGTCGCCTAGAACGTAGAACTACTTAAACCTAACTAACCTAAGGACATCACACACATCCATGCCCGAGGCAGGATTCGAACCTGCGACCGTAGCGGAATGTTTGTCAATTTATTTAAATTACTGACTAAAACAGCATATTTCGTGTTACAAACCCCATCTCGAGGCTGCAATAGCCAAGCAAAAAGATTTAACAAAAGTACACGCAGACATTAAAATTGTTCCTTACCGTATGTGCATGTTCTATGACCAAAAGCGGGGAAATTTTCAAACCCGGTGTAAAGAAAATGCTGGCTATTTTAGATTCTACAACGCTTGCAAAACAGCTATAGCCAAGCATATAGATGGGATAGGACACAGTGTCCCAATAGAGAGTAATCTTAAAACACTGAACACTTTACAGAAGAGCTGGAATGTACGGCTTAGAGGCAATGGAAATAGTCATCCATGCCCAAAAGTGGAAAAACGATACCTTGAAGTAATTACGGATTTCAAGAAATCACATTTGCTCGTCTACTTCAACTTAATGGAGTTAACATTAAAGAAATACGTAAAGATTAAGATTATATATGATTTTGTGTTACAAATGCCTTCAAATAATTTTTATGTTGTTATCAGACTAAGCTGTCACACTCTCTCTTATTTTAATATATTTTATCAGAAATACATCAGCAGGGTGTACAGAAGATATTCAACTGATAGATAACACCACGATCGACATATCGATAGTTAAAATGGTTCAAATGGCTCTGAGCACTATGCAACTTAACTTCTGAGGTCGTCAGTCGCCTAGAACTTAGAACTAATTAAACCTAACTAACCTAAGGACATCACACACATCAATGCCCGACGCAGGATTTGAACCTGCGACCGTAGCGGTCGCTCGGCTCCAGACTGTAGCGCCTAGAACCGCTCGGCCATCGATAGTTAAATCGGAACAAAATATGCTTTGAATATCTCCTTGTTTGTACCGTAAAGTAGAATTGATTGTGATGACGTGTTTTTAGTGCCCTTTGCAAATTTGTAAACAGTGGTTATCAAGATCGAAGGATTCACAAGAATGGATGTAATGAAGACACCACAACAAGTCATCCACTTCATCTGAGCGAAGTCAGCGATGAATTGTTTTTTAATTATGTGGACAGCATACTAACAAACGAAGTAAATATACACCCATTATGTGTTATCTTTGTAATTTACGAAAATCAACAAAAAATTATAGCTGGTAGCGGTCTCTGGAAAATCTTTTGGGACGGCCACAGTAAATGTTGACATTAAAAGTGACTACAGCGATAAAACTGTGTTGTTTATGACAGTCGCTGGACGTCAACGAATAATAGCGATAGTAACTTGAAATGATTTTTAAGTTGTTCCAGGTTACGACAAGGGAGTCCGCTGGGATACGACGGAGCCAGCGCGTATTACTCCCTGTCCGCGGAACAGAGGCGCTAGCTACCTGGGAGGAGTGCGTGGTGGGGGGTGATTTATTCGGACGGGCCAGACGTCTCAATCTGAATGGTGGCGGTCCGCGGGTGGGCTCCGCCATTGTAGTGGTGCCGGCTGCGACGGGAGGTCTCTTATTGTCCGCTCGCCCCCGCAGTCGCAAGAACAAGGCGGGTGCAGGCGCGAGGAATGCGTGGCGAATCCACTGTCCATCCTGCTGTGTGGTGTGTGTGGGGGAGGCCAGCCTAGGTGACCGTCTTACGTTGTGCTGCGGCTGCACGCTGCCTGAGCGTCCCCCCCCCCCCCCACCCCTACACACTCTCTCTCTCTCTCTCTCTCTCTCTCTCTCTCTCTCTGTGTGTGTGTGTGTGTGTGTGTGTGTGTGTGTGTGTGTGTGTGTAGGAGAGAGAGAGAGAGGCCAAGAAGAACACAAAGAGGAACAAAACAGATATGGTCCATTCTTGCTAGTTCGAACCTAACTAACTCTCCGGCTTTATAAAAAAAAAAAAACCTTGATGAAACGATGAAATTCTTTCTCTTTTTCGTACACTCGATAAATCGAAGCGACTGTCATCACAATACACTATAGGCTATCTGACAACAAGTACACTACCGGCGATTAAAATTGCTACACCACGAAGCTGACGTGCTACAGACGCGAAATTTAACCGATAGGGAAGAAGATGCTGTAATATGCAAATGATTAGCTTTTCAGAGCATTCAAACAAGGTTGGCGCCGGTGGCGACACCTACAGTTTCCAACCGATTTCTCATACCCAAACAGCAGTTTGCCGGCGTGGCCTGGTGCAAGGTTGTTGTGATGCCTCGTGTGAGGAGGAGAAATGCGTACCATCACGTTTCCGACTTTGATAAAGGTCGGATTGTAGCCTATCGCGATTGCGGTTTATCGTGTAGGGACATTGTAGCTCGCGTTGGTCGACATCCAAAGACTGTTAGCAGAATATGGAATCCGTGGGTTCAGGAGGGTAATACGGAAAGCCAACTGGATGCCAACGGCCTCGTATCACTAGCAGTCGAGATGACAGGCATCTTATCCGCATCGCTGTAACGGATCGTGCAGCCACGTCTCGATCCCTGAGTCAACAGATGGGGACGTTTGCAAGACAACAACCATCTGCACGAACAGTTCGACGATGACGTTTGCAGAATCATGGACTACCAGCTCGGAGACCATAGCTGCGGTTACCTTTGACGCTACATCACAGACAGGAGCACCTGCGATGGTGTACTCAACGACGAACCTGGGTGCACGAATGGCAAAACGTCATTTTTTTCGGATGAATTCAGGTTCTGTTTACAGCATCATGATGATCGCATCCGTGTTTGGCGACGTCGCAGTGAACGCACATTGGAAGCGTCTATTCGTCATCGCCATTCTGGCGTATCACCCGGCATAATGGTGTGGGGTGCCATTGGTTACACGTCTCGGTCACCTCTTGTTCGCATTGACGGCACTTTGAACTGTAGACGTTACATTTCAGATGTGTTGCGACTCGTGGCTCTACCCTTCATTCGATCGCTGCGACACTCAGCAGGATAATGCACGATCGCATGTTGCAGGTCCTGTACAGGCCTTTCTGGATACAGAAAATGTTCGACTGCTGCCCTGGCCAGCACAGTCTCCAGATCTCTCAATAACTGAAAACGTCTGGTCAATGGTGGCCGAGCAACTTGCTCGTCACAATACGCCAGTCACTACTCTTGATGAACTTTGGTACCGTGTTGAAGGTGCATGGGCAGCTGTACCTGTACACGCCATCCAAGCTCTGTTTGACTCAATGCCCAGACGTATTAAGGGCGTTATTGCGGCCAGAGGTGGTTGTTCTGGGTACTGATTTCTCAGGATCTATGCACCCAAATTGCGTGAAAATGTAATCACATGTCAGTTCTAGTATAAGATATTTGTCCCATGAATACCCATTTATCATCTGCATTTCTTCTTGGTGTAGCAATTTTAATGGCCAGTTGCGTATATATAAAGAACCTCATTCGTGGGTGGACTATATTGCCCCTCCCACGATTAGTTTTGGGTGATTTTCCGCTTTGAATCGGTCCACTGTCACAGTAAATGATTGTTTTTGCGAAAAATTTATTTGATTTCAGAAATAAACATTTGACACATTTGAACTGACAAATTATATCAGTTCCCGAAATACGAAAAAGATTTTATATACTTGTCCCCACTTTGGCTAAATGTGTGACACAGACTTCAGGAAATTGTGCTTTTTTATTTACACTAAGCTCCGGCCTGCGTTCGAGTGGTTCTAGGCGCGTGAGTCCGGTCCGCGCTGCTGCTACGGTCACACGTTCGATTCCTGCTTCGGGCATGGGTGTCTGTGACGTCCTTAGGTTAGTTAGGTTTAAGTCGTTCTAAGTCGAGGGGACTGGTGACGTCAGGTGTTAAGTCCCATAGTGCTCAGAGCCATTTGAACTAAGCTCCGGCGCTTCGAGGTTTGGTGAAGTGCGCGACTACCTATTTCCCTTCATTATGAGCAAATTGCCAGTCATTAGACCGGGTTGACATCATGTTGAGGTGTAAAAGGATAATACTGCAGTTTTTCCGTGCTAAGTTTACTCATAAATTATTACACCATCAATGCAAAGCCGGTGATGGTAATTAATACAGTGCCTATGTTTTTGGTGTTTAAATGCGCACTTAGGTAAAAGTTAGCTCCATTTACCATCTGGCCCTTAAGCAGGCAGTTATTTGGCTAAGCGTTGATTGACCGAGGTTTTGGATGTCCTCCAGTTTGTCCAATTGGTGCGGCCGATAGTCAAAATCCTGAACTGGATGGAGGGCCCTGCCCATAATGCTGCAGACGTTCTCAACTGGGGAGGGACAAGGCGACCTTGCTGGCCAAGGTAGAGTTTGGCAAGCATGAAGACATGTAGTAGAAAATCTAGCCGTGTGCGGTCGAGCATTATTTTGCTGAAATGTAGGCCCAGGGGGCGTGCCATAAAGGGCAACAAACCGGGGCGTAGAATATCGCCGACACACCGCTGCGTTCTAAGGGTGGTTCAAATGGCTCTGAGCATTATGAGACTTAACATCTGAGGTCATTAGTCTCCTAGAACTTGGAACTACTTGAACCTAACTAACCTAAGGACATCACAACATCCATGCCCGAAGCAGGATTCGAACCTGCGACCGAAACAGTCGCGCGCTTCCGGACTGAAGCACCTACAACCGCTCGGCCACAGCGGCCGACTTCTAAGGGTGCGGCGGATGATGACCAGAGGGGTCCTGCTAAGGAAAGGAAATTGCTGTCATGGCGTATGGACGTCGATAGTCGGGCTGGTGTCCCACCAGTGTCTGGGGAACCTGCATACACGTCTTCGGTGACCATCGATGTTCAGTTCGAAGTGAGACTCATCACTGAAGACGACTGTATTCCAGTCAATGAGATTCCACGCATAAAACGTGTCTGGAGACACCACGGACAGCAGTGGGGTACCAACCTGACAGTCGCCCGCCATACGGCTCCACAACCACGGACTGTTGGTCTGGAGCGCCACTTCATTTCATAGCTGGAGCCCTTTGGCTGTCATCTTAGAGCACGACGGTATGTCGACGATATTCTACTCCCCGTTTAGCTGCCCCTCACGGTTAGCCATCCTGGGCATACATTTCGACAATACAGTGCCCGCCCGAACACAGCGATAGTTTCTACCGCCTTCTACGCTCCAATTGGGCAGAATTTGGCACGGTACACCTCAGGAGGAGATCCGACAACTCTGTCAATCAGTACCGAGCTGATAACTACTTGCATAAGGGCCAGAGTTGGACCAACGCTTTATTGAATTTCTCAATTTGTGAACCTCTTTCTCTTGAATAAATTATCTAGTTTTTAGTTTCATGAACAAAGTAAGAGCATATGGACTATCAGACCAATTGTGTGATTGAATTGAAGAGTTCTAGATAACAGAAGGCAGCATGTCATTCTCAATGGAGGGAAGTCTTCCGAAGTAAGAGTGATTTCAGGTGTGCCGCAGGGGAGTGTCGTAGGACCGATGCTATTCACAATATATATAAATAACATTCGAGATAACATCGGAAGTTCACTGAGGCTTTTTGCGGATGATGCTGTAGTATATCGAGAGGTTGTAACAAAGGAAAATTGTACTGAAATGCAGGAGGATCTGCAACGAATTGCCGCATGGTGCAGGGAATGGCAATTGAATCTCAATGTAGACGAGTGTAATGTGCTGCGAATACATAGAAAGAAAGATCCTTTATCATTTACCTACAACATAGCAGGTCAGCAACTGGAAGCAGTTAATTCCGTAAATTATCTGGGAGTAGGCATTAGGAGTGATTTAAAATAGAATGACCATATACAATTAATCGTCGGTAAAGCAGATGCCCGACTGAGATTCATTGGAAGAATCCTAAGGAAATGCAGTCCGAAATCAAAGGAAGTAGGTTACAGTACACTTGTTCGCCCACTGCATGAATACTGCTCACCGATGTGGGACCCGTACCAGATAGCGTTGATAGAAGAGATAGGGAAGATCCAACGGAGAGCAGCGCGCTTCGTTACAGGATCATTTAGTAATCGCGAAAGCGTTACGGAGATGATAGATAAACTCCAGTGGAAGACTCTGCAAGAGAGACGGTCAGTAGCTCGGTGCGGGCTTTTGTTGAAGTTTCGAGAACATACCTTCACCGAGGAGTCTAGCAGTACATTGCTCCCTCCTACGTATATCTCACGAAGAGACCGTGAGGATAAAATCAGAGAGATTAGAGACCACAGAGAGGCATACCGACAATCTTTCGTTCCACGAACAATACGTCACTGGAATAGAAGGGAGAACCGATAGAGGTACTCAAGGTACCCTGCGCCACACACCGTCAGGTGGCTTGCGGAGTATGGATGTATATGTAGAAATTGTGATCATTTGTTTGACTGTATATGTACATTACACTTACTGATTTCCATTCCATTCCATTCCATTCGGAAATTTTTTTATGGTGCGCCGGTTTTCTTTTTTAATGTATTCAGAATTGTGGAAAACCTGGCAACGAGTTTGAAATGTACAAAAATGTAAAATTAGGCACGCTATAGGAAAAAAGAAAACACGTAGCATCCTACGATTATCATATCAACGAGTCACAATTAGGGTTACTCCTCACACAGATACCTAGGTTTAACAATCTGGAGGGATGCGAAACGGAGTTATCAGACAGGCTTTGTTGTAGGGAGAGGATTTGTCAGATTGCGGTTCGTTGACAGGATACTGTGAAAATTCAGTCAAACCGCAAAGTAGAATGCTCACAAATCACTTGTGCGCCCCACCTTGGATTGTTTCTGAAGTGTGAGGTTTCAAAATGGTTCAAATGGCTTCAAACACTATGGGATTTGACATCTGAGGTCATCAGTCCCCTAGACTTAGAACTACTTAACCTAAGGACATCACACACATCCATGCCTGAGGCAGGATTCGAACCTGCGACCGTAGCGGTCGCGCGGTACTAGATTGAAGGGCCTAGAACCGCTCGGCCACAGCGGCCGGCGAAGTATATGGGACCCATACCAAACCGGGACTAAGAGCGAATATTAAAGAAAAACAAACAAGGGCGGCACGAATGGTCATAGGTTTGTTTGACTCACGAGAGGGTGTGGTAGAAATACTGAAAGACATGAAAAAGCAGACTCTTGAAAGTAGACTCAAATTACCCCTCAAAAGCGTACTTACAAAATTTCATGATCATTATTAAGTGAAGAAGATAGAGGTTTTCTTGAGTCGAGCTAAGTATCATTTATGTAGGGGCAGTGAAGACAAAATAAGAGCAAGTGCACCACGCAAAGCGGAATTTAAGCAGTCATTCTCCCCGCGCCCCATACGATTCATTGAACGCGAAGAAACTGTATCCTATGGTACCACGCTAAGTACCCTCAACTACACTCTTCAAAGCTGATTGTATAGTGTGTAGGTACATGTGGATTCGTAGGACCTGCTCCTCACTCGGGCAGTTTGATCGGGTAGAACAGACAGAGAAAATAGACACAGTCCAAATAAGAGCAGCGCGTTTCGTGACAGATTCGTGTCGTAAGCGCGGAAAGCTCGCTTACCAGCATTCAGATGAACGCGATAAGTGATGCACGCATTGAACGTTCTCATAGTTCACGAGAAGGTTTCACTCCGTCATATTACGTTCTTTTTATGAAATGGAACAAGAATAAAAGGAAGGGCTTTAGTACGAAGGGACTTCAAAAACTAAGATACACATTATTGTGGCAAGCCAAGTAATTTTTAGTGACTGCTGCACTACCAGTCAAAGTCACACAAATACATGAAACAATTTTCAACATAGTCACCAAGTCTCTATAAACAGCAGTAGGAACTTTCTGCCTCTCGTACAGATCTCGACGACAGAAATCTAGTACTACGTCACGAAGACATTCGAGAACCGCTTTGTGAACGTTTTCAGCGTCGAAAATCTCTTTTCCGCAATTTTTATTTCAGCTTGCGGACAGCACGAAAAAAGGGGGTTGTGTAGGATCTGAACTTCCCGATCAGCGTCACCCACGTCTATCCCGCCGTGGTCAAGTTGGTGGCAGCATTTCACTACAGCTGGAAGCGATATAATGTCTGGTGCATATAACCGCCAGAATTATGCAGTGAATTTGTGTGCAAGTTGCCGGCCGGAGTAGCTGAGCGGTTCTAGGCGCTACAGTCTGGAACCGCGCGACCGCTACGGTCGCAGGTTCGATTCCGGCCTCGGGCAAAATGTGTGTGATGTCCTTAGGTTAGTTAGTTTTAAGTAGTTCTAAGTTCTAGGGGACTGATGACCTCAGAAGTCAAGTCCCATAGTGCTCAGAGCCATTTGAGCCATTTTTGTGGAAGTTGGATATTTTAGCTGCGTGGGGTAGCCTTGCGACAGTTAAGGCTTTATCGCAAGCAATGGGAGACACAAAGCACCCGCGAATAGAGCAGAAAAGTGACGATGAATTAATTCTTTTTATTTTTTCGTGGTTATGATTGACTCTACGAGTAGCTCTTTTAACCCTTTCCAGCCCAGTGAATCGAATTGGACCCATTAGAGATTTTAGATATTTCTGCATTATCCATGAAAGCCCAGTGTTCCCACATGGCACCATCGCATTCTTATCTGTAAACTAGATCAAAATGTACAAATGTGGTTGAATTCCTAAGGGACTAAACTGCTGAGGTCATCGGTCCCTAGACTTACACACTAGTTGAACTGACTTACGCTAAGGACAACACACACACCCATGCCCAAGGGAGGACTCGAACCTCCAACGAGGGGAGCCTCGCAATTCGTGACATAGCGCCTATAAACTAGATCACTTGATGGGAGCACCTACAAGATAATAAGTACTGGCTCCAAATAGACCACACTGGACTCGCATTCGGGCGGACGACGGTTCAATCCCGCGTCTGGCCATCCTGATTTAGGTTTTCCGTGATTTCCCTAAATCTCTCCAGGCAAATGCCGGGATGGTTACTTCGAAAGGGCACGGCCGAATTCCTTCCCTAGTCCGATGAGACCGATGATCTCGCTGCCTGGTCTCCTCTCCCAAACAACCCAACCGAATCCAACCCCTACACATAGACCCATTAGGAAATAAAATACACTAATAAATAAATCTGAAATCGTGTTGAATGTGTTGCTAGAAGTCAAAAATAGTATTTTAACTTTTTTGCTAATGTAAGATAAAATATGGGTTGGAGAGAGTTAAAGTAGGTAAGGGACACTCACCGAACTGGCTTCGCATCCAGGGGTAGAGCGGGCTGGGCAGCGTGTTGGCGGGGCTGCCGTTGTGCTGCTGCGGGGGCGGCTGCTGCTGCTGCTGCGGGTGCTGGTGCTGGTGCTGGTGGCCGGGGGGCGGGACGCCGGCGCCCAGCGGAGGCTGGTGCTGGTGCGGGGGCGGCACCGGCGGCGGCTGCTGCGTCGGCGGCGGCTGCTGCTGCTGCTGCTGCTGCGGCGCCGGGTCGGCGTACAGCTGCTGCTGCTGCTGCTGCTGCTGCTGCAGGTGGGGCGGCGCGTGGTGCGCGTGGTGCTGGTGCTGGTGGGGCGGCACGTCCAGCGGCGGGCTGCCCCCGCCGCCCGCCCCGCCCCCGTTCCCCGCCGCCGCCGCGGCCGCCGCGGCCGCCGCCGCCTGGAGCTTGCAGCTCGCGTACACGACGGGGGTCTGCCCGCCACCACCCATGGGGGAACCCGAGCGGTAGCCTCCGCCCCCGCCGCCCCCGTTGCCGCCACCGCCCCCGGGCGAGCCGTCGAGGCCGCCGCCGCCGCCGGACTGCTGCGCGCCGTAGTAGGCTGCGCTCCGGATGTCCATGCGGTCGTAGGGAGGGAAGCGCGGGTAGGGCATGCCCTGAGGCGGCTGCTGCGCCCCGGCGCCGCCGCCGCCGCCGCCGCCCCACGAGGCGGCGCCCGCCCCCGAGCTGGGGTCGGCGCCGCCTCCGGGTCCTTGCTGCACGGCGGCGCCGTAGTGCGCGTGCGGGTGCTCCGCGGGCACGACGCCGCCGTTGCGCAGGTCGGGCATGTACGAGTTGGCGAAATAGGAACTCATGCTGGGGTCGAGGTGAGGAGAGCCCTGGTGGGCGTGCGGGTGCTGGGCTTGGTGGTGGTTGTGGTGCTGGTGGTGCTGGTGGTGGTGGGTATGGTGCGGGTGGGGCGGCGGCGGGGGCGGCTGGTGCGGCTGGCCGTGGTGCTGCTGCGGGTGGTGCTGCTGCTGCTGCACGGCCGCGTGGTGCAGCTGGTGTGGGTGGTGGTGGTGCGCGTGCTGGTGGTGGTGGGGGTTGTGGTACAGGTCGGACCACGGCGGCGAGATCTTGGGCGGCGGCGCCACCGCGGCGGCCCCCGGACCGCCGCCTCCCGCGTCGCCCGCCCCCGGCACGCCTCCGTCCTCGTCAGGCCCCGCCCCCGTAGCCGCCCCCGCCCCCGCAGCCGCCCCCGCAGCCGCGTCCTCGGTCTCCCAACTCGACGCAGCGCGGCTGCCGCCGAAAACCAAAATTTTGGCAGCGGCTTGGGGGTACTGCTGCGGCTGGTGGTGGAGCGGCGGCGGCGGCGGCGGCGGCTGCTGTTGCTGGGGGCGGGGCCCCGCGTCGGCGGAGGACGCGTCGGCGGCGGAGGCGGCGGCGTCGGAGGCGGCGTCCGCGGCGGCTGGCGCGTACGGGCCGGCGGCGGCGGAGTTGGTGGGGGACCCCCACAGCTTCGTGCAGGCGACCGCCAGGCTACGGGCTTGCTTCGACTCCCGGGGGAACCTGACTCCCGTTACGTGGCTCTCTCTCGGCTGTCGACACTTCTACCCCACTCGCAGCGAGCGGACTGGCATCTTCAGGGACCGCGGCCGTGCTCCGCTATCACCGTCCTGCACGATCTATTCCTTCCAGGCCAAAACTGCGAGCACTAATATTGACACTTTGTAACAATTACACTCCTAGGCTGGACCCGCCAGAGAACTCGCGAAACTGTCCCCTCAGGGGCTGATCCACTGCTCACGAACACAAAGTGCTTCTCGGAAAGACGACACTCGACACTCAGCCTCTCACAAAAGTCCTACAAAAACACCTGCAGTATAATCTTTAGTGCGAAAAAAGAGAGAGAGAAAATATTTTAAATTTCTTGCATTTACGTATATATAATATATATATATATATCCGAATTTTCCTACGGGGCGGCGACGGATGAATTTATTTTATGTACACACGTATATATATATATATAATTTATCCTCCCCAGTAGTAAGTATACTTAATCTCGAGATCTGGATAGGTGAATGTATATCTATACACGGCCAGCTACTGTGCTAGTCGAAGCGTCGCTGTGACGACGCGAACCGCGAGTTTAACTCTGTGTGACGAGGCACCCGGAGCTTGCTGCCCGCAGGGGTGTCTGGAGATCGAATCGCTGCTTTCGGAAGTCCTCAGGCCAGCGACCAATAGCGTAGACGCTTTGACCCAACACCGCCCCTGCAACACACAGAAAAAGGAACAAAATGAGAATTAATAATCTGACAGGCACGAAAATCTGGCGGAGAATGGTGAATAGGTGGGCAGCATGTGTGTCCGTGCACATGTTTCTGTGTGTGTGTGTGTGTGTGTGTGTGTGTGTGTGTGTGTGTGTGTGTGTGTGTGGAATTAGGGGAGGGTGAGAAGTGTGTTTTGCTAGAGTCGCGTGGCTACGCCGACGTTGAGTATCGCAAGACACAATACTGGGACCAATTTTACTGTTACGGTACGACAAAAGAGGCAATGGTGCGAGCGATTTTTCTGGTTTCCGTGTGTGTTGTTTTTCTGACGTCGCGTACAAAAGATGAATGTAGACACAGGGGTGGTGGATTTTCAGTATGGATGATTTCACTTATTCTTTCGTTTCGCTGTGCTGAGGGTGTGCACTGAATGTTGGAGAGGAGGAAAAGCCAGAGAATGGGAACAAACAAATTCGTGTGGTACGATAAGGCAGAGAGAGAGAGAGAGAGAGAGAGAGAGAGAGAGAGAGACCGGGGTGGAGTGGGAGGAGGGAGCGAGGGGGGAGGCAGAGAGAGAGGGAACGAGAGAAAATGTGGAGGGTGAGGCGAAATTTCGCCATCGACAAATAGAGACGTCAGCTTGCGACAATGTGCCTATTTTGGTCGCCAGTTCAGCTTTTCAAAGGTTTTCGGTCAGGGCGGCGTGTAAACAGGCGAAATAAAGCACGGCGTCACGCGCTACAAAGGGCACGGGGAGGGGTGTGCAGCGACAGTCAATGGCTTCGTCAGCATGGCCCGAATCGTTATAAATCGCTCCCGACGAAGCGTGAGCATTCGCCTTAACTGTTACGAAGCACTGAGGCAGGCCGCCAATGTGCATACAGTGGTGTGTACAGAATTTTTATTCCGTTTGCTGCCAGTAACAAGCTTACTTGGCACGATAAACCTGGTAACTATCCCTTTTTTTTCCCCACACCACAATCATTTGCTAATCGATCGCGGTACCGAATGTACAAGGATGTAGAGTGGTCTGAGTATAGTTTTTGATTGTAGAGGGTCTCAAAGCAAACAGCTACAAACCTACAAATTACTTTCCATCTCCACACACTTTACTTCAGAGCCACGTTTCTCAGTCTTTTCTCCTTTGGGGCACACCAAGGTACGTTTCAAGCCTTCGCTACACCGCTATACTTGATTTTCTTCCCACACGCAAAAAAAAAATCGTAAGGTTTATATATTTTTTCTATCACTGTGCGTATAATGATGAGTGATTTCTTGCAAATTGGGCACCTCCAAGAAACTATTTGGCGCTACATTTTTTATGTTCTGGATATGGTATCTGTGGAAGATTAGAAGACATTAAGAAACTCGCGAGACACTTGACATTGTGTATGGTACGGGAATTGAGGAACGGAACTGCAGAGTTTTAGAGTCATGCTACTTTTCAAATGCATCAGGTGTGTGTGAACAGCCATTTCCAAAATTACATCAGTGTATGATACAGACACCACAAGAGAACTCCTACAGACATTTCCATTCAATAATAACAAATTTATTTTCCTGCTGTATTAAGCGTGCGCATTTGAAATTCCTCGTTGCTAAGATACAGGGCCGGCCGGTGTGACCGAGCGGTTCTAGGCGCTTCAGTCCGGAACCGCGTTGCTGCTACGGTCGCAGGTTCGAATCCTGCCTCGGGCATGGATGTGTGTGATGTACTTAGGTTAGTTAGATTTAAGTAGTTCTAAGTCTAGGGGACTGATGACCTCAGATGTTAAGTCCCATAGTGCTTGGAGCCATTTGAACCATTTTATTAAGATACAGGATGATGGATACTACTGAATCCCCAATTAAATATTGTTTTCCCACCAGCAACATCCATAAAGGAATTGTTTCGGGCCTCATAGAGATTATCGTTAAGCGAAAACTTATCAGCTACATAAATGGCCTGTTTTTTTTTTTTTCCTTATTCACTCATTGAGCAGTTTTCGGCTCCGCAAGACGTAATCAAGTAACGAGTGGGTTTCGTACCCCACCGCCCTCATCAACACACTCACACACACACACACACACACACACACACACACACACACACACCTAAAAAGCACCGCCAAACTTTGGTGACAGGTTCCTTATACAGAATATGTAAATAATGTCTAGTAAACATGGCTTAAGAGCTATAAGCACCTGTTTATCTTCGCTATTGTGGAACACCCCTCTTTTACTGAACAAGGGCTCGTACTTCTTAAGGTGTGCATTTTAGAACCTATGTTTACTGGTCAGTTTTTTTCCTTGTTTTGGTCCATATTACCACCTCCCAAGATATGGAAAGCAAAGAGCTTACAGTAAATGAGATGTATTCTATGGTATCGAAGATGAACAAATGTTCGTTCGTATCCTTATGGTACGCGCTTTAGTGCCAATGTTTACTAGACAGACACACACACACACACACACACACACACACACACACACACTGCATATAACCGATTTCTGCACGATTAATTAATCCAACGCAGTGTTTTATGGGAGATTGACTGATCTAGGAGGCCTGGTAGCATGGCCTCCCTGTTCATTGGATCCGAAAATTCATTGACAACATGCAAACGCTACAGGAGGTCGTAACCAATGCATGTGACGCAGTCCGAAGGGAGCCAGGTGTATCTGGAAGAGTGCGTGATCCACTGTGAAGAAGGGCAGAAAGAAGTGTCAGGCAGGATGCGTGGTAACCACGTGAAGCACCGCCTAAAGTCTCTACTTCTACCTAAGAGGCAAATGATAACGAAAGGACAGGTTGTTCCACATGACAACGGGTACTGGTTTCCAGAATACTACAGGATCTTTTCTTCTAGTTTTGATTATTATGTGGGCGTTAAGTAAGCTATGCGACACATTTTTTCGGAAAACGGGTTCGTTTATTAAAGATTCAAATACACCATATTGTTCCTAACGCTTTTGGTTGCAGAACCCTATTTTTCAACATAATCTTCTTTCAGTGCGACAGCTTTACGCTACCTCACTGGGAGAACCTGTATGCCAGCATGGTACCACTCTACTTGTACAGGTCGGAGCCAATGTCTTGCTACATCAGTAGCTTCCCCATCATCCACCTACTGCTTGCGCTGGTGCGTCCTTCGTTGGACCAGACAGGTAGGCGCGAGATCCGAGATGTAGGATGGATGAGGAAGAAGAGTCCAATGAAGTTTTGTGAGCTCCTTTCGGATGGGCAGATCAGCACAAACGTCCAGTTAAGCAGGGAGGTGTTTGACTGTGATTCGTCGATCATCTCGAACGAGAGTGTCCGGACGTTCCAACGCTGCAGTAGTCACAGCTGTGTGCGACGGGTATGACACGTGTGTGCGACCTTGGCGACATTATGACAGACGCCTCGCCCAACGACTCACCGTGCTTTTGTTCACCGTCAGGTCTGCACAGACATTCTGCAGCCGCCCACTAATATCTGCGATGTTCTGCTTTTCCGCCGAAAGAAACTCAATGAAAGCTCCTGTTCAAATGTGAGTGAATTCCTAAGGGACCAAACTGCTTAGGTCATCGGTCCCTCGGCTGACACACTACGTAAACTACACTACTGGGCATTAAAATTGCTACAATAAGACGAAATGCAGATGATAAACGGGTATTCATTGGACAAATATATTACAGTAGAACTGTCATGTGATTACATTTTCACGCAACTGAGGTGCATAGATCCTGAGAAATCAGTACCCAGAACAACCACCTCTGGCCGCAATAACGCCCTTAATACGCCTGGGCATTGAGTCAAACACAGCTTGGATGGTGTGTACAGGCACAGCTGCCCATGCAGCTTCAACACGATACCACAGTTCATCAAGAGTAGTGACTGGCGTATTGTGACGAGCCAGTTGCTCGGCCACCATTGACCAGACGTTTTCAATTGGTGAGAGATCTGGAGAATGTGCTGGCCAGGGCATCAGTCGAACATTTTCTGTATCCAGAAAGGCCCGTTCAGGACCTGCAACATGCAGCCTTGCATTATCCTGCTGAAGTGTAGGGTTTCGCAGGGATCGAATGAAGGGTAGAGCCACGGGTCGTAACACATTTGAAATGTAACGTCCACTGTTCAATGTGCTGTCAATGCGAACAAGAGGTGACAGAGACGTGTAACCAATGGCACCCCATACCATCACGCCGTGTGATACGCCAGTGTGGCGATGACGAATACACGCTTCCAATGTGCGTTCACCGCGATGTCGCCAAACACAGATGCGACCATCACGATGCTGTAAACAGAACCTGGATTCATCCGAAAAAATGTCGTGTTGCCATTCGTGCACCCAGGTTCTTCGTTGAGTACACCATCACAGGTGCTCCTGTCTGTGATGCAGCCGTGGTCTCCGAGCTGATAGTCCGTGCTGCTGCAAACGTCGTCGAACTGTTCGTGCAGATGGTTGTTGTCTTGCAAACGTCCCCATCTGTTGACTCAGGGACGGAGACGTGGCTGCACGATCCGTTACAGCCATGCGGATAAGATGCCTGTCACCTTCACTGCTAGTGATACGAGGCCGTTGGGATCCAGCACGGCGTTCCGTATTACCCTCCTGAACCCACCGATTCCACATTCTGCTAACAGTCATTGGATCTCGATCATCACGAGCAGCAATGTCACGATACGATAAACTGCGATCGCGATAGGCTACAATCCGACCTTTATCAAAGTCGGAAACGGGATGGTACGCATTTCTCCTCCTTACACGAGGCAACACAACAACGTTTCACCAGGCAACGTCGGTCAACTGCTGTTTGTGTATGAGAAATCGGTTGGAAACCTTCCTCATGTAAGCACGTTGTAGGTGTCGCCACCGGCGCCAACCTTGTGTGAATGCTCTGAAAAGCTAATCATTTGCATATCACAGCACCTTCTTCCTGTCGGTTAAATTTCTCGTCTGTAGCACGTCATCTTCGTGGTGTAGCAATTTTAATGGTCAGTAGTGTAATTTAAACTAACTTATGCTAAGAAAAACACACACACCCATGCCCGAGGGAGGACTTGAACCTCCGGCGGGTTTTTCAAGAATCGCCCTGTATATCAGAGCAAGCAAGACTATGTAGACATATCAAGCGGAAGAGAGACATTTAAGAGGGAGAGGGAAAGAGAAAGAGAGAGAGAGAGAGGGGAGGGCCCCTTCGCGCGGAATGAAAGTCCTTGGAACGCACCTCTGTTACAGACACCATTCTGAAGACTAAATATAGCGCCGTCACCAATCGGAGCTTCTTGAAACTATAGGGGCTGAAGCGGGAATACTCAACGATGATGATGATGATGATGATGATGATGTGATGAAGTACATCACTGTTCGGCAGAGCGAAGGGGACGATGTGGGACACCAGCACCGCTTTATTAGGCAAGGTCCTAGCGGAGGTGGTTTGCCATTGCCTTCCTCCGAACGTAATGGAGAAGAATGATGATGATGAAGACGACACAACAGCACCCAGTTATCTCGAGGCAGGTGAGAATCCCTGGCCCCGCCGGGAATCGAACCTGGGACCACGTACCCGGGAAGCGAGAACGCTACCGCGAGACCACGAGTTGCGGACATGCTACATTAAATTCCCCATTCTTCCAACCAATCAGCAAGAGGAAAAAAATGTGTTGCATTACTTACTGAACGATGCTCGTAGTACCTCTTAGCGCAGACGGAGACATAGGATTATACATAAGATACATTTTAAAATTTTCATAAATGTTGCACGTACTTAGTTATTACTCACTTGTAAACATCAATTGAAATATTCTAAGAAAAGGGTCAAGGAATTCTTAATTTGTTCGCTTAAAATCTTGGAGGATACGGGTTCATGAATAGATAGCTACAGTCGGCCACTTGGACCTGACTTTGACAGCCACCTCGAGGCGCTACGAATCGATAGTGAGACACGGATACTGGCAGCGATGAACTACCTTAAGGAACCACGAGGAGGCCGAGAATTTCGCCTCCGCTCTCTTCGACGGTGGGTTCCTCCCCTCGGACAATAAAACAGCAGGATACCGACCTCAGCTAAGCCGCCGGGACATTTAATTACACCAAAAATAACTGATATTGCTACCGCATCATTGATTTATGGGTGTCTGCAAGGGGTACACACCGCTCCTCGCTTCAGTACTTTATTTCTGGCCTTCAGCAAGAGGAAGGGAGAATGGCGGAACACAAAAAGCCTTATGCTCTCCTACTTTACTCTCTCTCTCTCTCTCTCTCTCTCTCTCTCTCTCTCTCTTTCCCTCTCCCTCTTCCCCTCTTCAATGTCTCTCTTCCGCTTCATATGTCTACATAGCCTTGATTGCTCTGATATACAGGGCGATTCTTATCAATGTTTCAAAAACCCTCGGAGCGACGTAGATCACGCTGAGGCAAGTAATTTAATATAAGACACAAGGGGTCGTAAATGTCGGGAAATACTCTAAGTATGGATGAGAAATGTTCAACATGTGAAGACACCGGATGACGTACCTCACCGCACTCGCAGCGGTTGCAAATGGTTCAAATGGCTCTGAGCACTATGGGACTTAACATCTGAGGTCATTAGTCCCCTAGAACTTAGAACTACTTAAACCTAACTAACCTAAGGACATCACACGCATCCATGCCCGAGGCAGGATTCGAACCTGCGACCGTAGCGGTCGCCCGGTTCCAGACTGAAGCGCCTAGAACCGCTCGGCCACACCGGCCGGCCGCAGCGGTTGCACTTCTGCGTGGAGGGCTGACTGAGCGATGCAACACTTGCATTCGAGCAAACGGTTCACATTTCGAACGCCTTTTGTAAATGTGATCTGTTGTAAACATAGAAGTTACAATATTATAGTCCTCGCTGTAATCAAATAAAAGTTGTTTCAATTATGTGCTTTTCTTTTCTTTTTGTGCCTTGTTCTTTTGTTTACAGACATTATTTAGTGAAGAAAACGGAGGTCAGTTACTGGTGACGATCGCAACTCGGAAGCTAATACTCATTTATTTGTGGTGCTGTACGGTAAGTTTCTGTTGAACTGTACTTCGCAATTGAACAAAATGGATCAAATGGCTCGGAGCACTATGGGCTTAACTTCTCAGGTCATCGGCCCCCTAGAACTTAGAACTAGTTAAGCCTAACTAACCTAAGGACATCACACACATTCATGCCCGAGGCAGGATTCGAACCTGCGACCGTAGCGGTTGCGCAGCTCCAGACTGCAGCGCCTAGAACCCCTCGGCCGCTCCAGCCGACCGCAATAGAACAGCGGAGACCCTAAGGCCGGTAATCAAATAATAAATCTTACCTGAATGTAAACACATGAAAACGTAACGCAGTGAAAAAAACACTGCCTGCAAGAGACAAGATTCGAACCCTGAGCCCCGCACGATAAAGTCGCGCGCGAATATTTTACTTGGTTTGTTGAGGTACGTCATGTGGTAATGTCACATGTTCAATACGTGGGGTGTATCCCGACATTTGCGACACCATGTGTCTCAAATTAATTGTCTTACCGTCATCTATGTCGCGACCGCGGTTTTTGATCGCCTGTAAGAATGACCCCAATAATCGATGTTATTTTCTGACTGATAGCGGATGTTCTGGACATCTAAATGTGAGTGTTTACGGTTTTGAAGAGTCTAGAAATGGACGAAGCAATCATGAAGCTTCGATTCATTTGGTGGATAGCGGGCTTCTGCAGGTAAGGACTGCTGATAATACGTTTGTGAAACCTATATGGGAACAGTGTTCGCGCGATTAACGCCTTGCATTAAGGTATAAAATACGAAGAAAACAAATAGACCGCAACGCACTTGATGACAAGTTATCGGCCACATCACACTAAGAGTAGACACCAAACACGCCCATACACAACAAGAGGGTGAGAAATCACAAGTAGTTGCTTTATGTAGATAAAAGATGCAACGAGTTTTTTTTTAAATTTGATACAATTTATGGATTCGAACCACTGTAGGCTAAACATCAGATTTAGCACTTACCAGATGGCTTCCAAGCTCAATGGATATGACGTCCTGTGACTTCTACCTGTGAGATTTCATTAAAGACAGCGTTTACGCATAAACAATACCATAGAACCTGTAAGAGTTGAAGCAGCGGACCCGTATTACTCTAACACCAGTGACAATGGACATGATTACCCCAGTATGGGAGGAATTCGGGTACCTATGTGATACTGTTCGCGTCGCTGGTTGAGGACATATTGTTAATCGGTAATCTACATTTTAGAGATTCGTAAATATTGTCCTAAGTTTCGTAATTGTCTGTCTTACAGTTTGATAAATATACGCGTTCAAAATACGTCTATTCTTTTTGAAGCAGAGGCAGCTCGCTACCAGCATAAGTAGGCTGTTTAGGTTTTTATGTTGGTAACGCCACGTAGCGCTATGTATGAAAATCGCTGACTGCGCTGTATGCTGTCTGTGGCTGGTTGAACTCATTGTTGGAATATTCGCTTGTGTAGTGTTGGGCAGTGGGATGTGAACAGCGCGTAGCGTTGTGCAGTTTGAGGTGAGCCGCCAGCAGTGATGGATGTGGGGAGAGATGCCAGAGTTTTGAGAGGTTACTATAAGCTGACGATCTGGACTTGTGTCCCCAAGAAGAAGGAAATTTGTAGAGATGGATGTCATACATTGATTGTTCTCTATCAAAATCTTTCATTTGCTAACTATGCCTGTCAGTAGTTAGTGCCTTCAGTTGTTAGAATCTTTTATTTAGATGGCAGTATTGGCGCTCGCTGTATTGCAGTAGTTCGAGTAACGAAGATTTTTGTGAGGTAAATGATTCATGAAAGGTATAGGTTATTGTTAGTCAGGGCCATTCTTTTGTAGGGATTATTGAAAGTCAGATTGAGTTGCGCTAACAAATATTGTGTGTCACTTTAGTGATGATCTGAATAAGTAAAGAGAAAACTGTTTGAGTACGTTGAGTTTTGCTCAGCTGTTCGTAAATCAAATAACGTAGAAGTTTACCAGCAGAGTCGTTCTTAATTTTTCTGAGGGGACGTTTCACCAGTGTGTAGTCACTACTCACTAATCATGACACATCATTGTATAGAGATGTACGTTACTCTTTGACAGCTAAAAGCATTATCATTTAACTGTTCTGTATAAAACAATGGAAATATTCTGCGAAAGCCTTTGTTATATATGTGTATTGAATGTGATTGGATGTACTTCTTAAATTGTAGCATATCATGTAATGGAGGTTCTCTGAGTGGATAATGTCCGAAGGTCACAATAAAATTGAAAAAAAAATGAGTAATAAAATAAAACTGAGGGCCGCAAGTTAGTGACAACACGTCATAATCGTCGGAAGGAACAAACATATTCGGCCAGTATACCAGTTGTCCAACTCGCTCCTCCTATTCGAAGAATGTGAGCCTTCAAAATCGCCAGTCCTCCATACAACAGTTGCAACCACACACCTATCGTACTGCCCACCAACACAACCTTCCGGGTTCGAGACCCGGTCCGACACACAGTTTTAATCTATCATTAAGTTTCTGCTCTTGCGCTTAATATTTGTTGAAGTAACTACCTGAAGACGATAAAGTCAGATCATCACACGAAAAAAGATAAACAGAGAGCTATTAGTTACTAATCTTTCGGCAGAAAAATCGAGATGAAGCAGAGAATTCTGCCATTTCGCCAGTTCTCCAATCCATCGCATTCACTCGAAGGAAATAAAGTCGCCGTTCTCCATAAAGTCGTTGCAACTACAGACCTGTCGCATCGGTGCGCCGCCCCAGTGGCCTCAAAACAAGCTGAGCGCAGCGGAAAACGTAAGTATATTTCGGCGATCACGGAAACCTGCCGTGTCGTTTACATGTCCGACATGGAGCGAGACGGAAACGCTCGGCTATTTGCGGAATCCCAGCGCACTTGGTGGCTGCCTGCAAGTCACTGCAGAGGGAGCGGAATTTGCATCAAAATGAGCTGCAAGCGGGACGGAGCGCCATACCGCTGCTGGCGCCAGAAATACTTGCGCCCTGTGCTGGCTTCCAGCAATCGGCCGATCCGCGGCTGTTACCGCTCAGCAATCTGCATAATATGTGGGTCGTCCGGGACTACCGCAACACGAACTGCGGGGTGCCAGCTGGTTCGCCCCACATCTTTCCCGATTGCGCTATTTCCGTACGAGTACGGCCCTGACAGCAGTCTGAACCTTTGTAACATTTGTTCTCTTTTGCCTGTTGAAATGACATCACATCCTGATACTCTTCGCCAGAGTCTACACCGCTCCTTTTCGAACGATAGGACTCCACCCTAATTCTCGGTGGCCGACGAAAATGAGTTAAGTATCGCCTGCGTGGGGTAATCGCCATATTTTACTTATCACCACGAAAATATATATGTACTCAATTATTATTATTCTCATCCTTTTTTTTTTTCAGGAAGTACACAATAAAATTCCTACGCCATAGTACCACAGCGTGCCGCTAGAGATCCAAAATTCAAAATGAGACACTTCGTTTCCCCAAATACCGTGCGAATTTGTTTTGGAAATTGTAGAATCGTACAGTCGACTTGGAAAAAGCGTTCGACAATGTAAACTGGCACAATATATTCGAAATTCCGAGAAAAATAGGGATAAGCTATAGGGAGAGACGGGTAGTATACAATATGTACAAGAACCAAGAGGGAAAAATAATAGTGGATGGCCAAGAAAGATGTGCTCGGATTAAAAAGGGTGTAAGACAGGGATGTAGTCTTTCATCCCTACTCTTCAATCTGCACATCGAAGAAGTAATGAAGGAAATAAAACAAAACTTAAGCAGCGGAGTCAAAATTCGAGGTGAAAGGATATCAATGACTCGTTGACGACATTGCTATCCTGAGCGAAAGTGAAGAACGGTTACATGATCTGCTGAATGGCATGAACAGAGTAGAGAAGATGGACTGAGAGTAAATCAAATAAAGACGAATGTAATGAGAAGTAGCATAAATGAGAACCGTGAGAAAGTTAACATCAAAGGGCTGATGGTCACGAAGTAGATGAAGTTAAGAAATTTTGCTACCTAGGCAGCAAAATAACCAATGACGGATGGAGCAATGAGGACATCAAAGCAGACTAGTACTAGCAAAAAGGGCATTCCTGGCCAAGAGAAGTCTTCTGGTATTAAACATAGGCCTTGATTTGAGGAAGAAATTTTTGAGGATGTACTTTTGGAGTACAGCATTCTATGGACGTGAAACATGGACTGTTGGAAAACCAGATGACAACCGAAGGGTTTGAGATGTGGCGCTACAGAAGAATGTTGATAAGTGAATAGGAGAGGAAAGGAATATGTGGAAAATACTGATAAGAAGAAGGAACAGGATGACAGGACATCTGTTACGACATCAGGGAATGACTTCCATGGTAGTAGAGGGAGTTGTAGAGGCCAAAAACTGTAAAGGAAGACAGAGATTGGGATACGAACAGCAAGTAATTGAGGACGAAGGTTGGAAGTGCTACTCTGAGATGAAGAAGTAAGCACAGGAGAGAAATTTGTGGCGCGCCACGTCAATCCAGTCAGAAGATTGATGACAAAAAAAAGAGTAACGCAATATCTTACTGTTATTTATGTCGAGTGTCCACTCCCAATCCCTGAACCAAGTCACCGGCCGGAGTTGCCGAGCGTTTCTAGGCGCTTCAGTCTGGAACCGCCCGACCGCAAAGGTCGCAGGTTCGAATCTTGCCTCGGGCATGGATGTGTGTGATGTCCTTAGGTTAGTTAGGTTTAAGTAGTTCTAAGTTCTAGGGGACTGATAACCTCAGAAGTTAAGTCCCATAGTGCTCAGAGCCATTTTTGAAATTTGCTATCGTGATCCACCGACGACGCTTGACAACATGCGTCAGCGCATTATCAATGCATGTGCGAACATTACGGAAGGCGAACTCCTCGATGTTGAGAGGAATGTCGTTATACGTATTGCCAAATGCATTGTGGTTGACGGACATCATTTTGAGCATTTATTGCATTAATGTGGTATTTACAGGTAATCACGCTGTAACAGCATGCGTTCTCAGAAATGATAAGTTCACACAGGTACATGTATCACATTGGAACAGCCGAAATAATATATTCAAACGTACATACGGTCTGTATTTTAATTTAAAAAACCTACCTGTTACCAACTGTTCGTCTAAAATTGTGAGCCATATGTTTGTGACTATTACAGTGCCATCTATTACAAAGCGAAAAAAGTGGTCCAATTAAAACATCCATATCTCTTCACGTACTAAACGAATGTGTAATAAAAGATGGGGGTTCCTACTTTAAAAAACGCAGTTGATATCCGTTTGACCTATGGCAGCGGCATCTAGCGGGCCAACCATAGCGCCATCTGGTTTCCCCCTTCAAGCTAGACAAGTTTCCGCCTTTGTAGTTTGTTCGTTTGACGCTTATTTATGTTTGGCCCGGTCACGATCAATGGACCACCCCGTATATTGCATTCCAAAGGTGGACCGTGGGCAATTCGAAAGGAAGACAGGCGATGGGCATGCCGTGAAGCAGGTGGACATAATGTTTCGGCTCATTTGTTTACAAACGCCAGAAGCCACTGTAAACTGCATGACAGAGGCTAAAATTGTACCAAAAATTTTGATTTTTCCGCCGTATTCCATTAGTGTACTGAGCGATGAAAAAGTAACTGTCTATATGGCACCGTGCGTGTCATAATATCTATCGGCCAGGCTTTCGATATCTACTGCATAATGGGTCTCGTGGACGAATGGAGCGAGCTGGATTTCACACAACCGTTCTTTGTTCAAATGTGTGTGAAATCTTATGGGTCGTAACTGCTAAGGTCATCAGTCCCTAAGCTTACACACTACTTAACCTAAATTATCCAAAGGACAAACACACACAACCATGCCCGAGGGAGGACTCGAACCTCCGCCGGGACCAGCCGCACAGTCCATGGCTGCAGCGCCTAAGACCGCTCGGCTAATCCCGCGCTGCGACCGTTGTTTCTGAGATCCACTGAGAAGATGTACGTTCTCCAGAAAGGTAACAGTAAAACGCCAACGTAAAACTAGTTGCAAAAATTCTACGGCAGACTGACTTTTTTCCCACTTGCGAAATGTTACCAACTCACCGCGGCGGCGGCTGCTGTAGGGAACGGCCCGCGGACTTGTGGCACGGTAGAGGAACAGCTCTCAGGAGCCACAGAGGACGAAGTTTCCGCGAGAACTGGAAGGCCTAACCGGCTCGCACGGTGCGTGAGGCTACACGCACGTGCGTGTGTCGCGGTTTCCGCCGGCACAGGAAGCGGCAGATGAGCGCAGCGTCGCGGTAGATGACGCGAGGCGCCTACCGCCCTCTGGCGCGAGGGACGAGGGTTATTAGTCAGGCGCGCTAAGGACCTCCGCAAGGTGACAGTCGTCTCGAAGCGCCGAACGTCACGAGTAAAATATTTCGAAGTCGGATGTTCACATCAGCAAGCTATCGGCCGGCAGCATACGTAGTTACCTCCCACGCTCGATGGAGTCCCTATGAGATTCGGTACGGAACATGAGGCTAAGTTAGTCCCTATTGTAACGATAATACACCGTAGATTCCTCGGTCAAAAAACTTTGCGCAGTATCTGAAAGTAAGTACAGTTCACGCCCTTCTACAGGGAAGATAACAGAAATCACAGGCTGTGACATCGTCACGAATTGAACAGTGACCCGAAAATAAATTTCGCGTCTATGGGCACAAATTTTTCTGTCATCAGGCTATCGGTTTCGGTCGATAGTGATCATCATCGGATTAAAAAAAATTTCTTTTTAAAATTCAGTGTTGGTCGTACCACGTATGCTACAAGAACATAGGTGACCGGTTTCGGTCATATCACATGACCATCGTCAGACCCATGGCATCCTTCGAAGATGGTACGTGGAGCAATCTTCTCAGCTGGTGTGATGTCAACTAGACCAGCTGACAACACAGCAGCTGAGAAGAGTGCTCCACGTACCATCTTCGAAGGATACCATGGGTCTGATGATGGTCATGTAATATGACCGAAACTGGTCACCTATGTTCTTGTAGCATACGTGGTACGACCAACACTGAATTTTTTTTTAAATTTTTTGATCGCTGTTCGAAAAATGTTTATTATAATCTTCGGATCTGCTTTATAAAAACTGTATTGGGCGATGCCAATCTGTCTCCAGTATATTGGGACATGGTTTTATAAAACATATGACATAAAAATTTGTGCCCATAGACATGAAGTAAGATAACAGAAAGGATCCACGAAGCTACCGTCCTGTAACAGTGACATCCATTTGTTGCAGAGTCTAAGAACATATTCCTTGTTCCGACGTAATGAGGTTACTCGAACAGAATTATCTCCTTCACGCCAACCAGTATGGATTCCGAATACAACCAGCGCTTTTCCCAAATGATATACCGAAAGCCAAGGATGATGACACTCAAGTAGATGCACTACTTTCCGTCATACGGGGTCAAAATCTGACATATGCTACGAGAATACTTAACTGAGAGCTTTAATATAAGGTAATAATCGTCTGAAATGAACATCTTTTTATTTTCATAGCCAATTAACACCCTGTAGTGACAATTTATGCCTGCCGGGGGGGCCGAGCGGTTCTAGGCGCTAAAGTCTGGAACCGGGCGACCGCTACGGTCGCAGGTTCGAATCCTGCCTCGGGCATGGATGCGTGTGATGTCCTTAGGTTAGTTAGGTTTAAGTAGTTCTAAGTTCTAGGGGACTGATGACCTCAGAAGTTAAGTCCCATACTGCTCACAGCCATTTGAACCATTTTTTTAACAATTTATGCTCACAGCAACCATTCAGAGCGACGACTTCCAGCCTCAACCCGTGCAGTGCAACGGGGAGTCAAATTCTGCCACACTTCCTGTGAGACATGCTGCTAGGAGCAGGTCAACCAGCTGTTCATGTAAATCAACAGAAAAAAATACAACACGCACAGGTGGTAAACGATTGTGCATTTCTTCCCAAAATGGCCTCACCAACGGTGGTATAGAAACGCAAGCAGATTACAAATAGGGTGTAAGTGCCACCTACGCACTGCTCATTCAAGACGTCGTACCGCCTGATCTATCCATTTACGATTAATGATTCCAATTCCTAAGCTTTCATTTTAGGAGCCTCTGCCGTCCGTATAATTTTGACCCTGCGACACTCGTACAGCACTTGAAAGAGCGTCAATTCTTTCGAACTGTAGAAAATTTTCTGCTGGGATTTTCGTTGTCAATTTCAAGAATTGGTATGCTGTGAAAGACCATAAGTGTCTTCATTGCCTCACTCTGTATACAGTAACGTATCTCGTGACATGCTGAAGAAATACTTTCCATTTACCTCGACTACGTCAAGCATCCTACAGTAAAAAAAAAAGTAAAAAGTTCAAGTGGCTCTAAGCACTATGCGACTTAACATATGAGGTCATCAGTCCCCGAGACTTATAACTACTTAAACCTAACTAACCTAAGGACATCACACACATCCATGCCCGAGGCAGGATTCGAACCTGCGACCGTAGCGGCCGCGCGGTTCCGAACTGAAGCGCCTAGAACCATTCGGCCACAGCGGCCGGCTCCTACTGTCAGATGCTACTGAAACTGCGCTTCGGACGTGGCTCGCTTATTAACGTCGATTGCTGGATATTCTTAAAGCAGAAAAAGTTTCGTCCCATTACGACATCTGCAGTATCATACGACGAAAGAATGACCGGTCGTGGATATCCAGCGCTGTGCGGAGTTTTCGCCTTTTGGGATATCCGACACGTGTTCGCGCAATGTTACACAAGCAAGCATCACGTTACGCAACCGAGGCCGAAAGATCCACTCGATCACGGGGATGGAGCGTTGACGGAAGCTCTTAGGCGCAGCCAAGTGCTCCTGTCTGCGGGTAGTTCGAGGTCCCACGCTAGACGGAGGAGATGGAGTTAGTGGCAGCAAAGGGGAAACTGTAGCACAAAACCCCAACATCATTACAAAGCTCTTTTCCTGAAGCAGAAGATACAGCAGAAATGACACTAGTTAGAAGTAACACAGACCAAATTATTATTGACGTCTTGTATGTAGTTCGCAAGGATACATACCGATAAATGTGTGATATTTCACAGTGATTTGAACTTTTTAATTAACTTCTCGCGACTTCATTTTCAGATAAATGCTGGTCATCCTCTGGTCCTAAACTTTCCTAAACGCGATATAAAACCCATGTTGACAAATACAGAAGTGAAATTTTTTTAAGTTTTTATTTGTGCTTGAAATTTTTGGCTTCTTTGACACCATGGAACGGGAAAGCTCTGGAAAAGCCTCACGAGTTTGAGGAAGCTACGCGTACAAAAATATGTCAAAAATCATCGGCTTACTTGGCTTCAGAGGGTCAGCTTTTAGAGGAAGATTCCCAGTTAAATCATTTAAATACTGACACCAATGACTTCATGTTAATAATATCTTTCAGATTCCTTTTTCACAACAATCACGTACTAGACATACTCAAATGATGGAGTGCCATATTTACAGTGACAGACCTAACTGAAATTCTTCTGTTTCACGCTTTTTAGCTATCTTCTGAACCACATGATCAAATTTTTACCTTCTGTTTGCAGCCAGAAATTGCTTGTACCTCTACACAAGCAACGTTCTTCTCTGCGAGTACTTTTAAATCGCCTATAGAACGAATGCATATCGCCCGTCGTAGAAGCTTCCTTGAGCTAAAGAAATCGTGGTCAACAATTCTTATAAAAACTCACAAACAGATTAAGGACTTTAGTCTTGCTACAGTACTGGATAACGCTGCTTTTTGTAACTGGAAAAATTAGTTGTATGCAGCTACTCCATTCAACTATACTGGGTGAGTCACTAACTACTGCCACCCAGAATAACTCCGAAAGTGCGATAGTAGTTGAAAAGTTTGTGGACAAATACTGCATGGAACAATATGACGTTGATATTTGTTGCTATGTGGGGTCGCGTCAGAGATATGAAGGTCAACTTTGTTCTTTTTTTTAATTGGATGCTGTATTTTGGTCCTTATTTTCTGATAGCGGCTATCGAGGCGAATCCAATTATGTGTAACAGCAAGGTCTTTGACGGTCAACGAAGGTCAAAAAGATGGCATGAACGTCCATTTACAGAAGGTGTTCGAAGTGATGACCATTGGTATCAATGCAATACTGTAATCTTCTTATTATTGATTGACTGGTATTCCCTATCAATTGTCACTCGTCGGAGCACATGCTCTGACAATTCTCTCTCGTATACCTTCAGGTGTAGTTGGAACAGCAACGTAATGACAAATGTCCTATTTAAGTCTTCGTCGAAGACCCTGTAAGAGTAACTTGGAGTACTAGCAGTGACGAAACAAACATACTGCTGTCAGAGAAACGAGCTGACAGAGAAGAAATTTTGTGCAAAAACAGAGCAACATGAAAAGTACGCAAACTTCTTGATTAATCTTCTTCTACTGTTCTCCGTAAATGTACGAAAATTACCAATGATCATTACTGGTCAATACGTTCTAGACGTATTTCAGTTCCAGCCAGTTTCTGCATCTACTCTTGTTTCTGCTTTGTTAGGAATGCAAATCAGAAACAGGGATATTGCAGAACTGTTCACACACAGGTTTGCAGTTGGACGTCTTCAATGTGAACCTGTATAATGTTGAACGATGATTCTCGCAGGGAGCTTACTAGCTACGATAATGCTGCGGCGAGGGAAAAGGTTGACAAGCATCTTGTGACTGTCGGCAAAGGGGAATCCGCTACGTGAGGGGGAAGTAGGGAGGGGGGGGGGCAGGAGGCGCCACGTGCACTTCGTTAGCGGGCGAACTTCAGCGCTCCTGACGAGGACAGAGAAGGGCCGAAACAGACGCGTGAGAGCCTCTATCCAAATGAGGCGGGAACGTCAAATGTTGCGCCACGGGCTTCCCCACATATGCGTTTTTCCTATGTTCGTTCCCCTTCCCTCCCTCTCTCCCTTACCCCGTTATAATCGTAGTCTTCTCTCTCTTGCTCTTTTAGTAAACCACCTGCAGCCAACGATTACGCACATCGTAACTGTGTTATAGCAATATGACTCTATTTACCAATTATACTTCAAGTCGCCGTTGGTTACAATAATAATGTGTAATGAAAACATTAAAATGCGACGCATTTGCAGCAATTTCTGTATGAGGTAAAGAATAACACGTTATCTGATACCAAATCTTAACCTATTTTATCTATATCAAAATACAAAAGGCTTGTGTTTGTGTGTAGTGAGAGACTTTTCTCCATGAACACCCACCGACACTCGCTCGTAGTTGTCATAGTTCATAGGCGTTGGTCCCATGCTGTTACTAAGGGAGTTTGGTCGGGTTGTGTGGCAGCGTGCGAATATGGCGAGCAAGATTCCAGGAAATATGGAGCGATAAATACTCTTATAAAAACCTATATACTCTCTGAA